>NC_080086.1:34900596-36100596 GCF_950005125.1 Chionomys nivalis | reverse complement strand
AGCTCAAGGCTGAGGTCTGTGACCCGCAAGCTTGAAAAAGAAACCTAAGGTGTCTACATCTTCATCTCATCACCTTCGAAGCAGAATAGTGAGTCCCTCTCTTGGGGACTCTACAGACACCAGGGGACAATGCAACCCTCTCATGGGGACTCTACATATCTCTGGGGACAATGCAAGCTGAATGTTTTCAGCAAAGTCCTCAGTTTAGAGAATCTGGTTCCAAACAAATAACAGCTATGACTGAGATGGGGTCCAGAGACACAGGGCTCCCCAGAGTCCTGCCTCCCATCATCGCTGTCCTTCAAGTGGTACCCATCTGCTCTCTGAGCTTGGCTCTGTGAGGTGGAAGGCAGTCTCCTGGGGCATCTCCCACATCCTGCTCCACATGCACCCTGTACTCACAGTAGACAATCGAGGAAGGCCACTCCCAGCCTCTCAAAAACAGAAAGAGAGGCTGTCAATTATAGATGCGTGAACTCCCTCTGTGGGTTTTTAATGTCACAGGTGACAGTAGGAAAAAGAAAGGTATTTGTCAAGAGTTAAGATATTTTGCCAGCTATGGTAGTGCACCCCTGTGATCCCAGGACTCGGGAGGCAGAGGCAGGAAGATTGTGAATTCTAGGACAGCCTGGAACCTTATCTCAGAAAGAAGCAGGACAGGGAGGAAGAGAAGGGAGGTGTTTACATCTAACTGGGCAGAAATAGTCTATAATTGTGGAGATACTTAGCCTTGAGAACCCAGGAACCAAGAGAAGAGGGAAAGATGGCTTCTAGACATGCTATAGTTCAGGACTGCAGGATGCAACATGGGCAGAGAAGTGAGGTCCACTGGCGTGGTCCCCACTCTTCTTGGAACCAAACAGGGAGTGCCACGGCCTCCTGTGAGCTTGCGTGTCTCCTGCCTCCATGGCCCTCTGCTTTTCAGGGTGGCAGTCACAGCCACTCTGCTCTCTTGTGACCTCCTGCTCCAACTGTAGCAGCCAAAGCCTGTGCAGATGATACCCTCTGCTCCCCCAGTGATTCCTGCTCACTGCGGAGACTGCTAAGCCCCCTGTCCCTGCCACCATAGAGCAAAGCACTGGGACCCAGACTGAAGACAGTAATTGTCTTTCTGGAGCAATTCAGGTGACTAATACCGCTGTGGTTCTGGCAGCTGTGACTGCTAATGATGTTAGAAACTGTCAAACTGAAGGTAATAATTGTCTCCTTTAAACAAAAAAAAAAAAGCCTAGATAATTAGCATAATCAGGAAGTAAATGGGCCAAGATTTCTAACCCAATGTTGAGTAGATGGGGGGGGGGTGGTTGAAATGAACATCAACTGTAATACAAAGCTGGGAGGTTGGGGTCACCAGGTCAGAGGTCAGAGGAAGAGGGGAGGGCAGGAAATGTGTGTTGGGGGGGGGGTCCTGCTGTGAGAGCCCAGGACATGTTATTCTGTGTAAAATGCAGCATTGGCAGTTTTCCAGTCTGGTCCTTTGATGTGTATTTACTGAACACCTGCTAGGAAGACAGCCTAGGGAATCAGTCATTCTTCCCAAAAGGAGGGGGGTCGAATCTGAAGTTGTCAGAGCATGCCCCTCCCCACCCTGTCCCCTCAGTCCTCTTCCCATTCCCAAAGATGTCAGCTGCCTGGGTTGTCAAAGAAGACACCTCAATTCTAAGTCACACAGGTCTGACTGGTACCCAGAGAGCTCTGGGGATCGATAAGAATCATCTGTCACACCTCTCCGTGTCACCACTCAGATCCACGCAGGCAAGGGCTGCCAGATCCAGGTTCCCGTGAGACGGAGGCAGTCTTCCTTTACCCTCACACTAAAGAGATCAGGCCTCCGTCTAAGCAGGAGAGTTCTGGTTAATGAAGCCACAGTGAAGGCTCTGGGCTTAGGAACCTAAACCTAATTAAGGTACCAACAGCATGGAGGCAGGAGGGGCAGACAAAAAAACAGCCAGGCTTTGGGGCAGACCCTTCATTGTTCTGGATTCAAATCCTGCCTTCGCCATTTGATGGGATTGGGAGTTAGTCCTAGGCAAAGACAAAGTCTTGATTTCCCTAAAAGTCATCTCTAAAAATAAAGACTCAAGGTTCAACGGTATTTTTGGAAGCAACTCCAGGACACAGATAGTGGAGTGAATTTATCACATTCTGTACAACAAATTACCCCAACCACTTATCAACTCATTAACTAATCTTTCTGAGGACCAGGAGTCAGTAAGTGGCTTGGCTGGTGGTCGCTGCTCAGGCTGTCTCCTAATGTGTCAGGGAGCTCCGAGAGCCAGAACATGCCCCACAGCTATGCCAATCGATGATCTGAGAGGCCTGGGAGGTTGCCCATCTGAACCCTGCCTGTGAGTAGAAGGCCCACTGCTCAGGAGGGCATGAACTCTAAGTTTCTCAGCTGCCATTTCCCTCTTAGCCTGTTCGCTGGCCTGTATACTACATTGCTAGACTGACTCAATGATAGTATAATTGTGGGGTGTCTATCCAGTGCTCAATGGAACCTGTGTGGCTAAAGGGTCACTGTGGTGGATGGTCCTGGGGTAAGCTGGCAGGCTCACCATTCTTGGTATGGCTCCAGAGCTAGACTCGCCTCAACACATTCCAGAGACTCCAGAGCTCATGCCGTCCTTCTCAGACCAACACTAAGGAAGGGGGCAGATGGTGTTAATGTCCTTACCCACTTCAGCATGTGTGAGACTCAAGGTTTGGAGAGCATAGTGCGGGATCAGTACTTCAGACAAACCCCAACAAGGAGCATAGCTAGAGCCAGCCTTACCTTGCTTCCACCGGTGTTAGTTGTGTTGAGTCTATTTTGCTTGTCATTAATGTGGTAGTTATGGGGCTCCACAGTGACAAAGGGCAGGGCTGTGTGCAGGTGCAAGAGCCTTTGGTGAGATGCCTGATGGTCCATTCCACCCTCAGTCTCATCATCTGTGTCTGGGGAGCCAGCCAGCCCCAAGGGCGTGTGACAGGCAATGTCTGTTCTTATCTTAAAATTCTTATTTTTTATTGTTTTTTAAATTTATTTTTATTTTATTGGTGCTTTTGCCTGTATGTATGTCTGTGTGAGGGTGTTGGATCCTTAGTTACAGACAGTCGTGTGCTGCCATGTGGGTTCTGGGAATTGAACCCAGGTCCTCTGGAAAAGCGGTCAGTGTTCTAAACTGCAGAGTCATCTCTCCAGCTCCTCACAGTGGTTTTTGACAAAAGGCTGTCACTTTTACTTCCCATTTCCCCTGGACCTTCAAGTCCAGCCCTTCAGATAACAGAAACATTTCAGTCAGGATTTGAAGAGGTCGAGGTGACACCTTCTCCCTTCTGAGAGTCTCTGCGAACTGTGGCTCAGGAAGCTGGTGAGAGGCATACCTTCAGGGTCCCTTGTCCTTTTACACATACAACTAGACTTAGCTGATGGGGCCTTGGCAAGAGTCGGAAGGTTGAGAGAAGAATGATGCCGAAGTCCAAAGCCATCTACCCGTCTTGCTGCAATCCCCATCCCAGAGATCCGGACACCTTTATGCTGGCTTCATCTTTCGGAGACCCTAGCTCTGTTGGGTTTGACATCGAGTCTTCCAACTTCTAGATCTACACCCATTCCCACCATATTCTGGTAGTGTCATCTCCTTCTCTAGGTCCAGCTAGGCTCCCAGGTGACAGGCTCAGATGTGCGCCCCACCTCGTTGATTCCCCCAACCATATATTTAAATGCACCTCCATTTTACCACCTGAGTGTCTTTTGTTCCCACCAGGACCTGCCTGGCATGCCATCTCACAGAATTCTAGGGAAGAGTAAATAAAATCCCAGAAGTAACCTCCCACTGAAGCGCAATGAGTACCCAGTCAAAGCTCTCTCTTCCCTGGCCTATCTGCATCCAAAGAGGGCTCTTAGGTACGGCCCAGCACCACACGACGCCTTCTTTTTCTGCTGCCTAGACAACTAGACAGACTGTAGCTGGGAGCTTCCGGCTTTTAGAGTGAAACCTAGAATTTAACTTGTCCCTCAAGCCCTCTTGTTTCCAACCCAAGGACTCTGAGCTGCTCTCTGATTCTCATCGTGGGAATGTAGCTCCCTCTCCATCTCTCTCTCCATCCAGTTTATTCTCCCTCTTAGACGCTCTCCCTCTAAAGAGATGCCGCCAAACAGCTGGCTCAGAGGCCTCTAAGGCTCAGGTACCTCAGCCTTGACCCTCTCTGGGAAATAGAGGCTCTCCATGGCTAGGCACAGATTCACACAAAGCCTCTCTCAACCACTGGGTAACTGGAAGACCAGAGAGTCTAAAAAAACCTCTATAGCCGTGACCAAGATAGCACTGCCACCAACCAAAGTTACAAACTGTACCCAATGCTGACCCCACTTAGAACAATGGAAAAGGGCTCTTTAGGGAAAGGCAGTCAAGATACCTTAACCCAAAAGGTCCCCAACTCCACAGAGCCCCAATTCCTGAGACTGCTTTAGACTATGATGACCTTAGTGTCCCAAGGTCACATCTGTGTCATTCCCTACTGTGCCCTTAAATGCTGATACTGGGATGAGGCCTCTTAATGTGTGATAAATGGAGGAATGAACACAAGTCTAGAAGCTACTGCAGGGACTGGCAGGGCTCTTCCTGAACCCCTGTGTTAAGGTAGCCTAACCTGGGGTTCTATACAAGACCCATTCAATAATGTGCAGGAGCCATGTCTTCTCAAGGCAATTTGATCCATGTAATACACACCCTGATATAGCACAATTCGATCTGGAGGGCAGAAAAGCCATCACTCCCTAATTACTTCTTCTTTTCCCACACTGTCCCGGGTGGTAGAATAAGGCAGAAGCAGGAGTTTTAAGGAGCACTTCGAGGGCACCACGGGAGGACTACAGGGGGAATTGCTGGGAAGAAAAGGCAGGGCTGGACTGGGGAGGAGGGGTGTTGATACTCCCCAGGAAGGCTCCACTCCAAGAATCCGTCTGCTCGGGTTCATCCCAGAAACAGAGCCTGAAATGAAGTGAAGACAAGCAGCATTTTTGGGAGGAGACACCCGAAGTTCTGGTCAGGGCTGGGGGAAAGTGAAGATAGGAACCAAAGGAACCAGGCCAGGACTGGGTGTGGGGGCAGCTAGGTCTGGATCCCAGAAGCATGGAGCAGGTTCCATTGCTACCACACAGAGAGTTCTAGAGCTGGGGACTGACCCTTCAACTCCTGTCCCATATGGGTCAATCCTCGTTTTTTGTTTTTTGTTTTTTTTTGGGGGGGGGGTGGGTCTTCAAAGCATTCAGCTGACCCAAGAGTCAGGAGAAAGTCCATGCGTGGAGGCACAAGGGCCCTGCAGATGCAGGTGTCACACTGCTCAGCCTGAGCCCTGTTACTTACCTGACCCCAGTTTGGAGCTTTTGGTGGCACGCATGTTGGTCATGGCCATGTCTGTGAGCTGCATGACCAGCATGCAGCACTCCCTGGACAGTCTTCAGGACAGCCTGGGAGGTTGTGTATTTTACAGACTGGGAGACTGAGGCACAGAGATTATATTGCATCCCCAACGTTGCCACATGGCCAGGCATGCTGCCTGCCTTTAATCCCAGCACTCAGGAGGCAGAGCCGGTCTCTCTCTGTGAGTTCTAGGCCAGTCACAGCTACACAGTAAGACCCCGTCTTTAGAATAAAGGGTGATTCACTATAGTATAAAGCCAGACAAGGTGCTGGGAGTGTGAAGGGGCACGATTCAACAGGGGTCAGAAAAGGGGCACCAGACATGGCAGCATTTATTCTAGACTTAGAGGAGATGAAACAGGAGGGACCTGTGTGGACTGGGGGTCCAGGTAAGAAGAGGAGAAAGTAACGTGTAGATGAATGAATGCGAGAATGAGTGGATGGATGGGTAAAATGGAGGAATGAGTCAGTGAATGATGGGTGAAGAAATGAATGTGTGAATGAGGGAGTGAATGAATGGGGGAGAGTCATGGACGAAGAAAGGAATTAATGAACTAACGATGTGACTAAATGAATGAATGTGAAATTGAAGAATGAGTGGATAAATGAATGAATGGATGGATGGATGAGCCTCTTTATTGCTTTCACAGATAAGTCTTTTTTTTTCCTTTTTCTTTCTTTCTTTCTTTTTTTATTTTTATTTTTTTATTTTTTAAGACTGGGTTTCTCTGTGTAGCTTTGGAGCCAGTCCTGGAACTTGTAGACCAGGCTGGTCTCAAATTCACAAAGATCCGCCTGCCTCTGCCTCCTGAGTTCTGGGATTAAAGGCGTGCACCACCACCGCTGCCCGTCTCACAGATAAGTCTTAACCGTCTACATGTATAGGGATGTCAGGGGGCAGGAGCAGGGAACAGACCGGTGAGACCCAGGGACCCAGCACACAGGCAGCTGGGCCTGGTAGAAAACTGAAGGTCTCAGCCACCCTCCAACTCCCACCTCACGCTCCCAACGTGCCAGAATAGCCCAGGAGAGCTTGTGTAATCACAGACTTGAAAGGCCAGCCAGGCGGGGCGTCCGGTTGGGGCCAGTGACCGCTGCTTTTGCAGTGCAGCTTCGAGAGGCCTGGGCCTCACAGATGCCTTCTCATCTTCCTCCAGCCCGCAGCAGTGGACCAGGCCTCCTGCTCTGACCCAGCAGGACAGAAAGCAAGAAGATGAAACAATAGCATGTCATGAGGGAGCTCTCGCCCAGCTCCAAAGGGGACCAGAGACCACAGGGCAGCAGCAGATGCCTGAGAAGAACACTTGCTCCCTGACCCAGAGCTGCACATACAGCTCCGCCCAAGAGACAAGGGAAGGAAGGACGGAGCACAGAAGGGAAGATGAAGCGGAGAAGAATGGAAGACGCCTGGAACACCTGGACAGTTGTCCACTCGCATGACCACCGCCACTGCCCAGGAAGTGGACTCTATCGGCAGCTCCTCTTTGCAGATGTGAAAGTGGTACAGAGTGTCTGTCACCTGCTGCTGGGCAAATACGGGGCTCTCAATAAGGCTAGAAGTGGATAGGGTGGTGGGTGTGTACCCCCAGTACACCCAGAAAAGGCAATAAACATTCGGAGGAAGTATTTTCAGGGTTGAGTGGAATGCAGACAGGCTGGTTAGAAAGCTTAGAGTGGCCATCGGGCTGGGCTTTGAAGCATAAATAGGAGTTTGCTCCAGCCAGGAAGGAGGCCTGGGCATTCCTGGGAAGGGAATGGTTGGGCAAAATCCCAGTAAAGGGGATGTCACAGTGTGCCCAGGGAGGTGCCAGGAGAGCGGAGCAGGAGAAACAGACACTATGTACCCGAATCTCTCTCTATCCCTCTCCTTTCCCATCTCCCTTGAGGTGACCTCTTGCTCTTAACATCCCCACGATCCCACAGGCCACTCTTGTCCTGGGTTCTGGAGGAGGCACTATGGTGTTACCTGCACCCACACCTGTGTAGGCTTTGCAGCTTAGGAAAGGAGCCACAAGAAAGACCATAAGCACCTTTAGCAGTTGTGAGTGGATATTTAGCATGGGTGTGCAGCCAGCACTGTCTCCAAGCCTTGGTCTTTCAACAAGAATTGGACAGGCAGAAGGTTCGTGTGCAAGTGTGTATTGTCACAAAGGGCACATGCCAGCACAGCCCAGGCCCAACTGTACAGACCCTTTCTCAGGGAAGAAAACACCTCACAGATGGGAAGCCGGACACGCACTCTCGGCGGGCCATTTAGCGGCTTCATTTGGCCCTCATTTGGGGCCATCTGTCTGCTTCCACACTTCTCTGGCTCCACCTGGCCTGGCGCTGTGGCTGCAAAGCACTGTGTCTTTGGCTGCCGAGTCCAGCATGGGTCCTGTCTAGGCCACAGAAATGGTGCTGTGGGGATCGCTCTGAGGGAGGAGGCTCCAGGAGGCAGTCTCTAAGGGAGTAGGTAGGTCCATTCTAGAGAAGACTTGGGGATAAATTCTCCAGGAGCTCCGGACTCCAAACCAGCAGCAGCTCTTCCCTCTTCTTGGTCTGTGTCCATCGATACACCCAGGAGGCAGATTTCTCTGTGGACGGGTGAGGAGACTGCAATCTACTTTCATAGGAGGGGCCTGGGGATGAGACCAGGCCACGTAGGTGCCCTATTCTGTGAAACCTCTCCACACACAGCCTGGAAGGGCCAGGCCTGGGGCCAAGGCAAGACAGTAGCTCCCCGTGAGAAATCTGGAGAGGTGGCCCAGCTAACTCAGGTTAGTTGTTTTCCTCCCTGGCCTCTGGGGAGGGGCCTGTGTCTGGAACAGGGTCTCTTGTGTCTTTCATTCTAACCTTGGCATGTCTCCAAAACTGGCCACCCAGTTGGTTGTCATGATTTTTACACACACACACACACTTTCAGCTCCAAGCACATTACTTGAGAAGCCCCCTAGTCTGGTGCTTCCCACTCTCCATACCCCTGCCTCAACTTCCTGGCACCCACCCTTGTCCTTAAACCTTTTGTGTGAGATGAGTTACCTACCAGGACCCTTCCCCCTTCCCATGTTCCTGGCTCACTCCTGACCACCTGAGCTCCTCCGGGAAGCCTCCCCCTCCTTAAGCCTACAGACTCCTGTCTGCCATCTCGAGTCACTATCCTACCAACCCCAGAACAGTGGCCTTCAGGGCACAAGGATTCTTTTCTTTCCCCACTAAGACAGCACAGACTGTTACTCGGTTGCCCTTCTAGAAGCCAGCCATGGTGGGAAAGAATGACTGGGATTGGTTGGCAGTTTTATGAAGAGTGATCAGAGAAGGCCAGGGACAATGATGCTGAGATCTGACCAATGAGAAGGGATCTGCTGGAGTGGGGGCTGCCTGTGCAAAAGCGCTGAGGTAGGAGAGGGTTGGGCACATCCAGGGCATGCCTAGGACCTGGAGGGAAAAGGTTGGGAGAGGGGAGGGGATCCATGACGTGACAGAGGAGAGTTTATGGCATTTATTTCACCTTGAACCCCTGCCCCTGCCTCCTTCTCTGACATCTCAAGAAAGACTTCAGAGATGGAGTCTTTTTCCAGTTTCAAACTGAACTCCCAGGGAAGATGCTCTCAAGCCTGTGTCTCCTGCTTCAGCCCCTCTCAGCCCCTTTGCAGAGGTCTCCAAACCCCTGCTCTGTCCTGCATGGAGATAGAGGGAGCATTTTGCAGCTGGGCCTCCCTCCAGAGCCTGATTCTGCGGCCAGCGGCCATCTGTGGGGTTTGGCCGGAGTCCCGGGCTGGACACTTGTCTCCATATCAGCTCTGGCTCCAGCTCTGCTTAGCAGGCCCCGGGGGAGCTCGGATTGGACTGGCTTTCTGGTATTCACAGATCCCAATTTCCCTGGAGCTTCATGGTGAGACCTCAACAAAGACTTGTCCAGAGCTCCAGAGTGAGAGGCAGCTGCAGGTGGATCAAGCGCTTTGGCAGGCAGTCCCGGGGCCTTTCAGGACAGGGTTTGGGGGGCAGGAGAGATGACCCTAGATGTGTCAGATGTTTCCAGAGAGATCAGCTAGGGTGGAACAATCACATCGTCCATGGATTGGGGACCAGAATGAGATAAAGGAGGAAGAAGGAGAAAATCCAAGTCCTTTCTTCCTTCCTTTCTTCCTTCCTTCCTTCTTTATTACTTCCTCTGGATCTCTCTCTCTCTCTCTCTCTCTCTCTCTCTCTCTCTCTCTCTCTCTCTCTCTCTCCTTCCTGGTCACAAGGATGCAAGTTGCTCTGCCACAATGACAGACTGAAGCTTCTGGAAGTATGAACCAAAACAAGTGATTCCTGTATCGGTGACTTTTCTTAGTGCTGAGACAACAAATGGAGGCCTCTACAATGCAATTTAAAAACTGAGGGGTTCGTTCAGGCTTGTGGTGTGAGGGTACAACAAGCATGGTGGGGGGTATGGCTGCATGAGTGTGCAGCAGCTGGTCACATTGCATTCACAGGAAGGAGAGAGATGGAGGCTGGTGCTCAGCCAACTGTGTTCCTCTCATTCAACAGGAGACCCCAGCTCATGGTCCAGTACAACCTGTATTCAGGTGGATTTTCCTTCCTTAGTTAAGCCTTTCTGGAAATTCCCAAAGGAACTGCTCTGTCTCCTAGGTGACTCTCAATTGAGTCAAGTTGATCAAGAAGATAAACTATCCCATCCCTTGGCACCTTCATGTTTCTAGGAATATAGGGATATATGCAAATGGAAAGAACATTCCAGAAGGGCGTGCAGTGAAGTTTCCTGGTGGCTATCTGTGGGAAGGAAGTAGGGGAGCAAATGATTAAGGGTGCTGATCAAAAGGAAGGGTCACGGGGAGAAAACACGGGGAGACGGGTCAGCAAGGAAAGTGTTGCTGAGCAAGTATAGGGACATGAGTCCAGATCCCCAGCACCAAGGTGTGATGGCATGAGTCTAACTCTGGTGCTGGTGGAGGGAGAGACAGGAAGATTCAGTGAGAGACCCTGACTCAAAAAAAAAAAAAAAGCAGAGAACAATAGAGGAAGTCACAGCACAGCAACCTCTGTCCTCCACATGTGCACACACATGCATGCGCACATTTATACCACACAAACAAACGCAAAAAAAGAGCAAGGTCTGTCTTCAACATCATACTCCTATCTATGTAATAAATAACTGAGACCCCTAAAGAGGGAAGATGAAGGAGAAGGGAAGAGGGGAAGGAAAGGGGACTTAAAGAGCTCTGGAGAAGGAACAAGGGGTGGGGGTGGGAGAAGCAGCAGCAGTGTGGGGGATGAGCAGGTGCAAGGTTTCTCCCCCCCACTGCTCCATCTGCCAACACCTCTCCAGCCCCATCCCTCCCAAATCTGGGGTGCTGTGGTCTTCTCCCCTACAAACATAGCTGCTCTTCTCCTGGTGCTGCCCCAGCCCAGACCCTTCATCCCCCTACCAGGAGGCCATGTGACAGGCCCCAGCCCTGTTGATTGCACATTGTCCCTAAAGGCTCCATTAACCGTGGGTTTTCCCTCTCAGGAGCTATTCTAGGACCGTCAATAGCTTCCGCTTTAAAGAAATGTGCTGAACGCATAGTTTATCTCATAAATAAGGAGGCTGTGATTAGCTGTCACTCTAACAGCTAATGAGAGCGGGAAGTGCCGGCTGCCTCCAGACTTCCTGAGACATGGGAGCTAGGGGCCACATCCCTGGTTGGCATCCTCTTCATACCAGGTTTCCTCCTGTCACCGTCTCACCTGGGCAGTCGCGACCGTGTCTGTGTTGACAGAGCAAGGAATGCAGGTCCCCCTAGGAAGGCCCTGGAACAAACCAAACTCCCAAGTCTGAATTCTCACCCCAGTGCCCTACAGCCTGCTACTCCAGGAAGGCAGAGATTGTAGAAAGCAAACAGGGCCGAGGTGTGGCAGGCATGAGCCAGTTCACTCCTCAGCTGTCTTTGTGTTAACATGGTGCAGTTTGGATCTACTGTATGCTAAAGCTGGGTGACCAGCTGGGAGCTTTGCGGCAGGCTTTAAGAGGTGGACCTGTAGTAGAAGGTCTTTCATCCCCTGGGGCGGAGTGTGCCCAGGGAGAGGATCACTGGGTGGTGCTTTGGTTCTGCCCTTCCCTCCCTTCCCCTCCTTTCCCCTCCTGTTCCCTTTCCTCCCCTCAGTTCCCTTCTCTTCTCTACCTCCCTCCTTCCCTCCCTCTCTCTCTTCCCCTCCCTCTCCCTCTCCTTCCCACCCTCCCTTCCCCTATCTTTCTTCTCCTCTCTCCTTCCCCCTGCCACGAAGTGAGCAACTTTACTCCGCAGCACACACCTCGCCATGATGAGCTGTCTCACCAACATCCTAAAGCCATGGAAGACAAGCGATGGCAGGTAGCCATGGACCGCAGCCAGGAAGCAGAATCACCCTTCCCTCCCTAGAAGTCACCATCTCAGGTGCTGTCACACAGGCTGCTGAGGCATGCACAGCCTAGTCTCCATTGGCAAGGGCACAGCATGTCATTCATAACCTGAGCCTCACCTGTTCTAGGTGGTTTGGCCTGCCCTGCTCCCACCATTATTGTCACCTGGGCATCTGGGAGCGTTTCCATGCTCCCCAAATCCTGCAGGTCTCGGTCAACATCTGTGAGAGTGATCCACAAATGCCCAAGCGCCTCTTGGGCCCTGCCTATCTCCACCTCCCAATGCCAGAGCTGTAGGCACGAGAATCCACATTTCTTTTTGTTCTTTGTTTTCACGTGGATGTTGGAGATCCCGAGTTGGGTCCTCATCTTACAGAGAAAACATTCTTACCCACTGAGCCATCTCTCTAGCGCAGAATGTCTGATTTTTAAAACTGCCATTTGAGTTGTGTTGACTTGAGCCTCACAAAATCTGGTTCAGTGACTTTGGGCTTGTGACTGGGACAGAATTTCCAATGATTTCAGAAATGGCCTTAAACACACTTCTGCCTTTTAAGCCGTTTTTCTGCTAGGGCATTCTCAGCAGTTCTAATTATTCAGACAAGATTTAATCTTTATGAAAAAAATAAACAAATTCACCTCGTTAGCATGCAGATTTGCTTTTGCCTTATGTGTAACAAAGAACTGCTTTAACATAAATCTCTTTAGGATTTGTTAGTCAACGTCTAATTTGCATACCTATTTTATATGTCTTGGGCTGCAGAGAGAGTCTAAGAAGCTCAGCCCGCTGTACACAATGGCAGCAAGGGGACACCTCTCACTCAGTCCTGTGTGGGTTGGATGCATGTGTACCCGCAGGTGACTGGGTACAATCCTGGGCTCTCCATTGGGGTGTGTGGGTCTGACGGTTAACATTGACTGTCAACTTCACAGGATCTTGGATAAAAAGGAGACAAGCCTCTAGCACATCTGTGAGATGCTCTAGATTAGGTTAATGGAACGATCCACTCTAAATGTGGCTGTGTCATTCCATAGTCTTGAGGTCTACAGTGCTACACTGCTACATTCCCACTGCCATGACATCCTTGCATCCCCTGACTGCAAGCTAAAACCCACCCCCTCCTACTCTGAAGTTGCTTTTGTTGTGTATTCGGTCATGGAAACAGAAGTAATACAGTGGCCTACACTCAGATTCTGTGGAGAGGGTGCCTGCGGTGGAAGAACCACGTGGCTTCTCACCTCTCCTGGTCCACACTACACACATGAACATGTGCATGATCTTCTCACACATCCTCCGTCTAGACATGGCCCTGGACACAAGGAACCCACCCAGGATGCAGAATGGGTAGGCACCCACACTCAACTCCCACACGTCCAGCCGTGCCCCCGGGTAAAGTACCTTCCCTTAATAAACCTCGGCTCAAATAAGGACAGGAATCATTCCTGCTTCCTTGGCTTGTTAGGAATCAAACACCACCCGTAAAAGCCTGTCGGGTGGCTACTGGAACAGTCTTCCCACAGGAACTTCTCCACAATGCCTGTTCTCTGTGATTCAACAGGAGCCAGTGTGTGCCAATCTTGCCCAGGGTACCCTCCCCTGCAATGTACCTCAGTCCTTTGCCAGAGTCTCCATCGCATTCCTGTTTCACAGACCATGAAACAGAGACACCAAGAAATGAGTGACATTTCCAAACGGTGGCTCTCTATAGAATAACCAGCTCTCCAGAAGGCCAAAGGAGGACACATGAGTCAAGTCACTTTGGGCAGGTCACCTTTTCTCTTAGCTTGATCTATAAAGTACTTACTTTCCCCTTGTGCTGAAGTATTTACAGCATAAAAATGACCCCCGTAGGCTCATAGGGAGTGGCACTATTAGGAGGTTTGGCTTTGTTGGCGTGGGTTTTGTGGCTTTTTTGGAGGAAGTGTGTCACGGGGGGGGGGGCGGTACTTTGAAGTCTCAGATGCTCAAGCCATGCCCAATAAAATCTTGTCTGAAGAAGATTTCTTCCTGCTGCCTGCAGATCAAGATGTAGAACTCACAGTTCCTTCTCCAGTACTGCGTCTGCCTGCATGCCACATGCTTCCTGCTATGATGATAATGGACTAAACCTCTGAACTGTAATCCAGGCCCAATTAAATGTTTTCCTTTATAAGAGTTGTCATGGTCATGATCTCTTCACAACAATAGAAACCCTAACTAAGACAGCTCAATTGACTTTCATGTTCCGGCACTAAGTGATTGCTCAGTAAATAGCTGGCATGCTTATTCCACATGGGTGGGGTTTACCCAAGGCTGGGTGGCTCCTGGATGGTCTCCTGGGGTGAGAATCCAGTCCTTCCACCTTGCCAGTTCTGTTCTGTCCCAGAGATCAGCGTCAAGTGAAGGAGAGATGGGACTGAACCTGGCGCATCCAGCTCAACCGTACAGGAGAGCTCCTGGGGAGAACACAATGCAGGAACGGTGTCTTCAGTAGAGGGACCACACATGCAAGAGCCTGGAACTGTCTTTCTAAAGACCTTGAAGTTAATACATAGACCAGATTCAGGGAGTCCGTATGGAGGGAACCCAAGGGTCCCAGCTGCCTTGCCCCAGGAGGTGGCGTAAGGGTCAACAGTATGGTCTCACTGTGTTTGGGCTCCAAGGAACCACAGTCCCTTTCCTCACCCAGAGGAGAGTAATGAGTACCAAAGACAGCAGGAATGAGCTGTGTCTGGGAATTCTAGCAGGGGAAAATCAGTACAGTTCCAGGAAAATCAGGCAGGCTTCTGGAGGTGGTAGCACTTCAGGCTGACCTTGCCCCCCCCCCCCCCGGGAAGTCAGAACTTGTCAACACCAGCAGAGTGGTAAATAAATAGGGACCAACCATGTGCCACAAACCAGGACATTCTCTGGATCCCTCCTGGTGCACTTGTGAGAAAAATCCTGGTCTCATTCTTATTTTATACATGAGAAAACTGAGGCTCAGGAAGGTTAGGCCCCTTGCCTACGGTCAGTGAGCTCCAGCCAGCATATACCACAATGCTTTGTGCTGAGGTGCTGCCCAAACCATCCTTTGTAGACTTGCTCCTTTTGTCACCGTGGCATGCTGGAATGTCCACCTACTGATCCTTGCAGGTGAGAGAGGCACAAATATTTGAATGTACAGCCAGTTGTGATGTGCCGCAGTGTAACTCGAGGACAAGATGACAAGGTGGCCTCGTGTTCGATTACTTCCCTCAGTTTCTTACCCTACCTTGCTTTTCAACTCCTGAGCATTCGGTGGCTCCGCCGTGTGGTCAGGACCAAGTCTCACTTCTCTAAAGTGGTGGAGATCATGACCGTGACAACTCTTGTGTCTCGTGGGGACTGTCCACTGATGGAGAAATCCTGGGCCCAGAGCAGGCTTGTGGGTAAGGTAATCCCAGCCCTCTGAAAATCAAACACAACTGACAAAGGCCTGTTTGCCCACAGCAGTGATTTTATTGACTTGGAAGGGGAGTCTCCATCTTGCCACACTCTCAGCCAGCCTGAAAGATGGAACTGGATGTTGTCATGGAGACAAAGTCAGCTTGAGCAGCAGATAGGGTCGTGAGCAGCAGGCCTGGACAAAAGCAAGGCCAGCAGACCCCTGAGCACACATTCACATGAAGCAGCCTAGTGACTTGGACTTACTTCTGTTTACAGATGAGGAAATGGGCTCAGAGAGGGGAAGGACTTGTCCAAGGTCACACAGCAGGTTAGTGACAGCTCATTCTGACTCCCACTTCAGGTCTTACTTAGTGGCTGTCAGGTTTACAAGAAAATCAAGGGACAAGAGGAAATGTTACTAGCCCTAGAGACGGGCAGACCTAAGGTGACATCCCAGCCCTGCAACTCTCCCACTGTGTGACTCTGAGCCAAGCACTTGACCTCTCTGTGTGCCTCTGTGTACCCCTGTGTCAGCAGTTAGCGTGGAATAAGTACGTTGGAAATGTAGCTGGTACTCAAGTCTTTCTGGCTTTGCCACTAGATAACTGGAGTCTTACGACAAGCCGCTGCTCCCTCTTGGGACCTCAACTAATCCATCTAACTAGAATCCACAAACTGCTTCTGGTTTGAAATCCATAGGTCAGAGACTCAGTGAATTCTCTAAGTTAAGAAAGAGAGGGAATGTTAATAATAGTAACAGCAGTAGCTCCAGCTATTTCTTGAGTACCTACTATGTGCTAGGAACTCAGCTAGGTGCCAGCCCCTCCAACCCTAGCTAGCATCTAACAAAGCTGCTTTGTGATATCTTCTCCCCCTTACTCCCTCCTATACTCCGGGCAGTTTCAGCTTTCTTAAATTCTCCCTTACGTTTCAGCTCCAGGTCATTCAATGGCTCCCCAGTGCTCTCAGGATCAAGTCTCATGTTTTATTTTAGTGTCGTGTGTGGGTGAACCATCCACACAGACCCTGGATTCCTGAAAGGACTCTCCCCAACTCTAAGGTCTCTTCGTTTAGTCTTTTCCCAGTGCCTCACACACAGTAGGTGTTCAATAAATATTTGTTGAGCCAATGGATACACAGACGAAGCAGTTCTCTAAATTAGGTCACACAAACTGAAGTCATTGGCAAGCCAGCCACAAGAGCTGGGCAAAAATCTGTGTGCCATGTCTATTTTTATTTACTTAAATATTTCCTTTTTTTAGATTAAATAAGTGTATCTCAAAAGGAAACTTTGCATCACATTGTAACTAAAAGACCAATATTACTTGCCAGAAATAGGCCTCCGAGAAAATGAACACAAGGTCGAAGTAGAAAGACATCCAACGTGTTCTATCCTGTTGCCCACCACAGCTGGAGATGCAGGATTTTCATACATGCTTGCCCATGCTCCTGAGAGGCTTCAACCTCTGCCCAGCACCAACCCGAGGCTCACCCTGTTCCGTGAACGTTCTTACCACCACCGCCAGGGGTTGGCAGCTGACATTTTGGAAATGAGGTGTTCAGAGGCGTCCACCAACTCATGAAATGCCTGTGAGTTACCTGACAGATTCTCTCGGGTGCTTCACAAGGGATTGGGGGTCCTGCCTCTCCTGTAGCTACAGTGCATGGGCGCGTGTGCGCACACCACACACACACACACACACTCCTCATGCTTCAGGGATAGCACTCAGAGCTCTATCACACCAAGTTTGTGGTCCACTACCATCCACTTAGAGGCCGTGCAGCTGGGCTGGGAGGCATGGGGCTGAGATGGAGGGGAGGGTGCTATGAGAACATTTTAACATTTAATATCCATCCGAGAGGCAAGCCTAAGAAACTGTCTTGACTGCCAGGGGAAGCTTTCAGTGGGAGGTCAAATAGATGCAGAGATGTGGAAAGATGGAAATAAAAGCCAATCAGGGGCTGGCGAACTGGTTCAGTGGTTAGGAACACTAGCTGTACTTTCTGGAGGACCTGGATTTGATTCTCAGTGCCCACATGGTGGTTCACAACCATCTGTAACTCCAGTTCTAGGGGATGCAAGATCCTCTTCTGCAGTCTGCAGGCAGCAGGTATACACATGCATGAGCATACCCACACAGATACACAAAGTAAAAATGAATCAACCTTTTAAAAGTGTCTTCATTATTCAGAGAATCATTCTGCCTTCAGGCACGGCTGGATCAGAGGGCTTGAACTACATTCACTGGGCCTCTGTTGGCCTCATTTCCGTTTTCCTCTATGTTCCCGTACATTCAGGTAGGATTTTTCCAGGTGTGTCAGTCAGTCCAGATTTAAAAACCTGCCGATGATCAAGACTTTTGGTAAACGTCCCAGATGGAAGTGTCATTAGCCTAACATCTGTCGCATGCCCTTGCTTTGAGGCAATATGTCCTGACTGGCAGGGCTCTGGGCCACATTCCCGCTTGCGGAAGTGGGCTCTCTACCCAGTCATATGAGTGTGAGGAGTTGGGAAAAGGTCCCACAGTAAAAATTGAGGTCCTGAGACAGGAAGACATAGGAAGGGTTAGCAGGCTTGCAAAAGCAACCCTTCCCCTTGCTTCCACACCCAGATTTCCCCTGACAGTTTTGTACATTTAACCACGCCCCTTCCCCAGTGGTACTTTCCTGAATGGATGCAACTGTCATCCCAACCTGGGCTAGGACCCTGGCAGCACAAATAATAAAAACATAGAGACAGAAATTGGGGTTCAACCCGAAAATCAGAAAAGCAAAGCAGCCAAACCACCAGAGAAGTCTTCCCTCTACCGAAGCTGGGTGACTGCAAACTAAGCCTCTCTCCCCTCCCATTTTATATTTCCACTAGTACTGGTGTCGGCCACGACCACCGGATTTGTTTCTGCATTGATCTTGTGTAGGCCAGAGTAGCCTTGAACTCACAGAGATCCATCTGCCTCTGTCTCCCAAATCCTAGGATTAAAGATGTGTGCCACCATTACCTGACCTCTAGTGGTTTTAGCTTTGCCTCTGGTCTTCAGGCAAGATTTATTTATTAAAATACAAGTAAGATACTACTACAGACCCTCATGGTGGCCCTGGCAGATCTTGTCTTTCTAGGCTCTTGAATGTTTTTTCCAAGAAAGCCTGTTTCTCTCACTGGCCCCATAAGAGCTAGGGCCTGTGTCTACCACTGTGTCCCTAAGCCTGGACCAGCATATGTTGCACTAAAGGAGCTCATGAAAGATTTGTTTGAAGTACAGACAGTACCCGGTAACCAGTCAGGGGGTTCCAGAGAGCGCTAAGCCTCCATTCTTGTGGAAGTGAGTGTGGAGAAAGTGAGTTCGGGTGGCGTTTGGGAGTTGAGGCTGGAGACCCCAGGATGGAGGAAAATAGTGAATGGAAAAATCAAATAGGAAAGACCAGACTTGGGGACAGAAGCGGGGAGGGCATCACAACAGCAGAGAAGTTCTTTCTGAGTTTTGGGGGACTGTGGAAAATGCAGGCATGGCCATTCCCCCAAAGGCTCTATGGAAGGGAGCCAGAAGGTCTGGACTTGGAGAGAGAGGCAGCTGGCACTGTGCTGGGGCTGGTCGGAAGCAGGGATGTTCTAGACAACCAACCCCTCACACCTCAAGAGCTGGAAGCAGAGCACCTAGGCGTCTTAGCCAATCCTGGGGTTTCCAGATTGTAGTCTGCTGTACACACACATGTACACGCATGCGCAGAGTGCAGTCTGCTGTATACACACATGCACACACATGAGCAGATTGTAGTCTGCTGTACACACACATGGACACACACGTGCAGATTGTAGTCTGCTGTACACACACATGCACACGCATGCACAGAGTGTAGTCTGCTGTATACACACATGCACACACATGAGCAGATTGTAGTCTGCTGTACACACACATGCAGACACACACGCAGATTATAGTCTGCTGTACACACACATGCGTGCGCATGCACACACACAGATTGTAGTCTGATGTACAGGCACACACACAGATTATAGTCTGCTGTACACACACACACAAACAGATTGTAGTGTGCTGTACACACACATGCACACACATGTGCAGATTGTAGTCTGCTGTACATACACAGATTGTAGTCTGCTGTACATACACAGATTGTAGTCTTCTGTACACACAAACATGCACACACACACCTTCATGACACACCCCTGCAGAGGCCGTCTTTCCCAGCCTAGTATCTCCAGGTAGAAACTGTGTTTTCTACAGAAGGCAGCAACAGACAGGACAAGAAGGGAGGGCTCAAGAGTCCTAAACCAGCTCCCACAGTACCCCCAAGAGAGAAGGTCTGACAGAGCCAGAGAAACAAAAGACAAATTGAAGTAAACCTTTGAGACCAGGAGACTGAAGGAGGATGGAGGCCAACAAGAAGATGGAGAGGGACCAGGGCTGGGATAGAGAAGGAGGTCAGAGAGAGAGGAAGAGAGGAGGGGACAGAGAGAAGGGGGGCAAGGAAGGAGGGGAGCAGGGCCGAGGGAAAGAGGGTGCCAGCAGAGGAAGGAGGGGAGCCAGGCAGAGGGAGAAGGGGGCTGGTAGAGCGAGGCGAAGGCAGAGGGGGAAGGGTGCAGGGTAGAAGGAGGAGGAGAGTAGAACAGAGGTAAGTGGGAGAGAGGTGCAGGAGCAGAAAAGGTGGGAAAGGCGAGGTGGAGTCAGCAGAGTAGGGGCGGGCAAGACGGCGCGGACAAGCCCCGCCCAGTGGGCGTGCCCTATAACCCCGCCCCTCCGCCCGCCCTCGAAGCCCTAGCGAGCTGAGAGGTTGCAGGCGAGCTGTGCGAGCCCAGGAGCCCAGGCGCCCGCGTCCTAGCGCGGCCGAGCCCGGAGCGGCCCGCGCAGCCCCGGCTGCAGGTAGGAGGGGAGCTGGCGTCGGGGCGCTGGGTGGAGGGTGGGTTCCAAGGCTGCAGCGACCCCCGTCCTCGCCCCCGACGTGCGCCGGCTGCAGCCCAGGGATGCTCCGGAGGCTGGAGGGTCACAAGAGGCTGGGTGCCGTCGAGTCCTGGTTCATTTCCCAGTCGACGACGGGGTACCCAGGAGGGAGCTAGACTAACGTGCGCCACGTCCCCAGTTTCCGCATGTTTCATTCTCTCTGGGGCGGGAAGGATGTAGAGGTTAGGGACCACCTGAGGATGGGGACATCTCCTTTCCATTCTGGGGCACCTCAAGCTCTCTGGAAACCCTAGCTTCAAGAAAGTGCACAACAGACTGGGCTGAGCGCACGCAAGCTGGCCCTGCTGCCCTGCTCACCCAAGAGTTGCCCGGTGCAAGAGGTGGGTCGGGCCAGGACTTACAGCGGTTTGGGTGGCAAACCTTCCTTCCTTTTTGTGAATGACCATAGGTTCTCCATGCCCAATCCCCCTGTATGCACTCATCCCCGTCCCCATGGGTGACACCCACAGAGGTCCTGTTCTGTGGTTGCTCTGGGCTTCCAACAAGAGACTCGGAATGGCCAGCTCTGTACAGAGCTAACGTCCTTTCAAATCAGACACGAGTCTCAAGGAGAAAATTGGATTTTTGAAAGCCAGTTGTTAAGACCAAGATACATAAGGTCCATGGACTGAACCTCCTAGCCACGAAGATCAGGGTGAACGGGATTGTGACCACATCAGGGAAGGGACTATGTCCAGCTGAGCAGAACTTGATGCTAGCCCCAGTTTTTCTATGGCATGCGGGGTGTGTGTTGGGCAAGAGAAAAAATGATGTTCTGGATCCTGCCTGTATTTCTATATATCTGTTGTTGTGAACTTTAGTGGAAATAGTGGAGCCCGCATACCCCAACTTCCAAATTGCAAAACAAAAGAGGTCTGTGGTAATTCAAAGTGTCCTGCAGTCTTCCCCCACCCCAGTTCTGGGGAGACTGAACCAGACCTAGCAGGTCCAAGTCAAAGCATCCTCAGACCCTCTTCAAAGCAAAGGAGAAGCTGAGAAAGTGGCCCTGGGATGTTGAGTCCCTGCTGAGAGAGGAGAAACGGGGGAGTTTTCCCCAGAACAGGAGGGCAAAATGGCTGAGCCTCCCTCGAGCTTCAGAAAGGAATCGCCAGGCAGGCGGCAAACAAAGGAAGCGCTCTGTCTCTAGCCAAGTGCTGGCTTGGTGGCCAGTGACGAGAGGACAAACAGTGAGTCCCAGGCAGCGAGACACAGGCCGGCCTGTCCCCAGAGCCTCTGTGGAGTGGGGTTCCCTGAGAAAGGCACAGAAGACAGGCAGCTACCACCGAAGGAGAAAGCAGTAATGGTTATTCCCCAGTGGAACCCTCCTTCCTTGGACCAACATTTATAGAGAAGTAGGGTCTCTGGAATGAGGCTCTAATGAGGGGTTCAGAGGCCAAGGCGAGGCTAAGGAAAGATACAGAACATCCACACTTCTGTCAGCACAGTATTTGACATTCCTGGTAACTCAGGACCTAAGGCTGTGAATTCATCCACCGAGAAGGAACTCAATGTGGTCGAGAATAAAGCCCACCTGGGAGGAAGGTGATTGCCTAATGGTCCAGCTAGCAGGGACCTGCCCTTATCTGCCTGTGTCAGTGAGGCAGGAAGGCTGTAAAATGCTTCCTTCTAATCCACAGCCAGCAACGAATGAACACGTCCTGGGTGAGGATTCAGTTTGCGCTGAACACTGCCATTGCTTGGCTGGGTGACCTTGGCCAAGTTCTAGTCCCCCTTGGAAAGAAGAAATGGAATGTTGAAGCCTTTTGGTGTGCCAAGCTTGTAATTTCTATCCTAACCTCACTAAAAAAAGGGGGAGCTGCCCTAAGCCCCACTTTAGAATCAAGGGAGAATGAGACAAAGGGGGGAAGTGACTTGCCCAAGGTCACACAGAGAGGAGGAGGTGTGGCAAAGATTTGGCCCTGCTCTCCTGATTCCCGAGCCTAGGCTGCCTTATTGTGCTTCTCTGGCCTCGCATCTTCATGTCTGTAAAATGGGATAGTCAAGTGTAGGTCGCTGACAGTGGGATTTCATGGTGGACTGAGACAATTCCTCCAGACCTACTGTCAGACAAATGGTTGCTTCTCTTCCAAGGAGAGGGTCCAGAGCAACATTAAATAAACTGCCCTCCTGTAGAAATCCTGTCCCTAGGACGGGCTGTGAGAGATCTCTCAGGTCACTTGGAACTCAGAGTCGTCTTTTCCTCCCTGCCTCTGGCTTATGTTCATGTCGGATGCCCGGCCGAGGGTCGGCCTAGCAAACCCAGCCTTGGCCACAATTTGCAGCCCTCCGCATCCCCAAGACTCCCCATGACCATGCGGGTAGGCTGGAAGCCGTGCCTTTCCCTGTGACCTGTTCCATGGCTTGCCAGATAGCCCCTCGGTCCCAAGCTGTGTTCACCCAGCTTCCTTCTCCCTCAGAGGAATTCCTGAAGCCAAACCCAATGAGAGCCCCTTTGTCACCTTGCCTGGTCCCGAAATGGAAATGTGGCAACAGGCCTGTCTTTGCCTAAATAAGAGCTGTCCTTTCCACTCAACTGTGCAATGTCACCAATTCTTCACCTGGTCAGCCCTTGCTGGGAGGGAAATGACCTTAAAATGACTTCAAATGACCTTGAAATAACTTCAACTGCAAAAAGCAGGCCCCCCCCACACACACACAGCTAAAGAGAGCAGTTCCTCCCTCAGTGGTGAGGTCACCAAGCAGCCACTGCTCCAAGATTTGGTGACTTTTTAAATTTCCTTTCCTTTTTCTTTTTTCTTTTCCATCCTTCTTTTCTTCCTCCCTCCCTCCTTCCCTCCCTCCCTTCCTCCCTCCCTCCCCCCCCCCATCAGCTTTGCCCTATTCTCTGAAAGCCATTGTGAAATAGTGGAAGAGAGCTTGTCTCCTGAGAGTAAAAAGGCTGGGTGGCCAGATTTGAATCTCAAAATAGGGCTTCCTGGGAGAGGTGTCTGTAAACTTCTTAGACACCCACTGCTGTCCTCTGTCGTTAACTCCTGACCAACCCTGATCCCTCGGCTGTGGAAGGAAGGCCAGTGAAACCCACTCAGAGCAGAGACCCTTCCTGGTACAGGCGGTAGGTGTGAACACAAGCTGTGACCTGGAATCCGGCTATAAACAAAGGCACAGTTTTCAAGAACCCTTATCCCCAGGACAGCATTGCAGTTACAGTGACAGCTGTCCTTGCCGGCCACACTGACAAAATGCCAGGGAATGTGGCCTTGCTGCACTTTTGTGACAGCATTTAATTTTCGCAAGCCCCTGTGAGGTGTGTATAACTGTCCCTGTGCAGAGGGAGTAACAGAGGAGAACAGTAAATGACCCTGAGTCCAAACTCAGCTGTAAGCTGCCCTGCAGAAGATACCTCCTGCTGTGGAGCCCAGGCACAGCCTGCTAGAGAAACCTCAGGGTCTGCCTCCAGCACCTGAGCCCCCTCATCCCCAGGCTGGGCATCTGCCTAGAGGCTCTTGCCTGCAGGGGAAGCTGAAGTTTGGAGACCTCTGCTGTTGTAATGCAGAACTGAGATTCTAGCTGAGGTCACCATCCTATTCAAAGGGATCTGTGGGCTGCACATCACTTAAAGCTGGTATTGGTGACATGCACCTGGCTGCCACCTTTCCCAAACTCCTGGGTTTCTCATCTTTTGTTCCCACCACCTCCCTGCTCAGAAAGCCATTGAGAGCAGCCCAAGGAAGCCATCAGTTCCGTTTCCAGTGATCTGACATGACACAGAAAGGGGCATCCGATTCGATGTGAGCTGCCTGCAGCGAATAGGCTTCTATTTTTATATTTCTCACAAATTGGAAATTACAAGGAGACCAGGTCTTGGAGAACGATTGGTGGTGGCACTCGGGAGGTGGGGGAGATATGCACTTGGGTGGAACGGAGCACATTAAGGTGCTGGGCCCCTCAGCTGGCAAAGGGGTTCTGGGCTTCTGGGGCTAGGTGTAATCCTGACACACAAGCAAGGTAGAAAAGGCAGAAATTGGTGGCTGCTTGAGACAGTGACCTGCCACACTGCTCACCTGTCAGCTGCCTGATGTCTGCAAGGCCAGTGTCTTGTGCCAGCTCTTGAGCTAGCTGAGCCCTAGACAGAGGGACGTTCAAGGTCAAAGATGCCCTGGGAGGCGCTGGCAGCAGGTTGCCTCCCTGGCCTTCGTGCTTGAGAAGAGCAGAGAGAGCACGCAGTTGCCATGAGAGGAATGTAGACATTTGGAGCCAATGTTTGGCTGCAAACTGGTGCTGACCACACGACTCCTGGTTACCACAGCAGCACTTTATAGTTTGTAAACCACGCCCTTGCTGGTGAAATGGGGAAGTAACCCAGGAAAAGATAAGCGTAGAATCCTGGAGGACAGTCTTCCACCAACCAAAGAGAATCTTATTTTCAGATAGTTTTTCTCATAAACCTAAATCTGATTGACCTTGACCTAAATGAGTTCTCTTGGCTCAGGGAGAGAATATTTACTCATCTAGTATGTAGAATTTCTGTTTTCAAAGCATTTCTTAGTTGAACCAGGCACTTCAAAGATACTATTACCATTACTATCCTCATCTTTTGGGGAAACTGAGGCTCAGAGGACTCCAAGCCCTTGCCTGTACCTTGGCTTCCCAACCAACATGGGTCCTCTTTACTGAGCCCTTCTTCCTGAAAGGGAGCCTGGGTAGCAGCATACTGGTAGGAAGAGGAACCCACAGCACCGGGGACTGAGGTGGCAGATGTCAAGGATGGGCTCACAGAGACTGCAGAGTAAAGGACTGTCTCTCTACTTATTTGAGCCTTATCTGGGCTCTGACCAAAACTGTCATTGTCTTGGTCATAGTCAGAGTTTAGGGTTCAAAAGTGTGATCCTTTGGTCTCAGCAGTAGCCAGATATGGGAGAGGGAAAGATGTGTGTTCTCAAACAGGCCTGCATGACACAAGCATGCTCATTTGAAGGAACTGGGGTCACACGAACCCTCCAGCCTTTGATAGGTTATACAGAGGGGTCTGTGGTCTCAGAAGCCAGGAAGGATGTGGAGCGACATTCCTATGTAAGCCACGTTATCTGAAGGCCACTGTTGGAGCATCATGTGGCTACCAGTGTGCTCAACATGGATGGGGGGATGGGCACAGAGCAGATCACCTGCTTAGAATTGATGTTAAGCCGGGCGGTGGTGGCGCACGCCTTTAATCCCAGCACTTGGGAAGCAGAGGCAGGCGGATCTCTGTGAGTTCGAGACCAGCCTGGTCTACAAGAGCTAGTTCCAGGACAGGCTCCAAAACCACAGAGAAACCCTGTCTCGAAAAAACCAAAAAAAAAAAAAAAAAAAAAAAATTGATGTTGAACACTTGCTGTGCTGATGACTGTGACATCTTACCTGTTTGGGACACTTGCCTCTGGGGTGCAGTAGGGGAGGTAGGAGGCCTGGGGGCTTCTCCAGTCCCCTAGCTGTTGTAAGGTGAACTAAAGAACCTGACCGGTCATCTGACTGCTTCCCGCGTGCCCCACCTCCAGGTCCTGGGCAAGGCTGAGTTCCTCACTTCACCCACTGCAAGGTTGGTGCTGGGGTGGATGCTCTCCCCAGCTCTGAGGCAGGGGCCCGGAGAGTGGGTGCCCTGCTTGTCAGCTATGTTCGGATGGGGTTTTGCTGACGCCGAAGCCCGTGCTTTTCCATGTTGTTCACTTCTTTGAAAAGCACCTGAGCAGAGAGAAGGCTGTGCAGAGGCAACAGGAGGAGCTGTGAGGAGATGGGGCTCATTCTTTGCAATTACAGTGACTGCTTCCAGAGCTTGAGATCAAGGATTCGCGTGTAATTAAAAATTAAAAAAAAAAAAATAGGAAACCGTAACACCTCCCACCTTTGCAAAAAAATAAAAAATAAAAAAATAAAAAAAAACAGTATTCATGGAGAAAGGCGAGAAGCAATCTTACATATGTATGTTTGTAAAACTGGGATTTAAAGGCAGGTGTGTGCCATTTAACAGGTTTTCTCAGAAAGAAAGTGCAGATGACACATGGGGTCACCCCCCTAATATTGACTCTGTGACATGATACAGAGCCAGCCACGGTACCAAGATCCTCCATAAGGAACAGAGACACCAGAATTGATGGGGTGTCCCAAGTTAGTTCACAGACAATGACAGAGCTGGGACTCCATGACACCTGAGCTAGCATACCAGAGAAGGAAGCGGAGAGTCACCTCCTGCCTGGCTTTAGACAGCAGGGACCATGGATACGTCTCTTCTCAGGACTGCTGAACAGGACAGGATAGTCGTCCTTTTGCCGCTGTCTGTTCCCCAGGCTCCAGGCTTGGTTGAAGGAGGGAAGCTGCCCATCCCACTTCCTCCTCACCCCCTGAATTTCTCCATGACACCCTCCTGAGACTAATGGCTGGGTAAGACGAGCGCTCTTTCTCCAAATGACACTGAATGGCAGTAATAACAGAGCAGATGTGGTTCCTCTCCTTTGCTAGGGAATTCAATGGAAACGCCAAGCCGGGAGGGTTCAATGGCAGTGCAGGGCTGCTGACAGCCTGCTCAAAAGGGATGCCATCGACCCGGGTCAGGGCAGAACACCCCTCTGCAGCCTTGGAGACTCACTAGGTCCCAGAGGCAGCCAGTGCCCTTCCTAGACTTGGGGTCCTCAACTGTTTCTGGGAAACTTTCCTGGAGGCCTCTGGGGACCTAAATAAGTGAGATACTGGGAAAGGTGTGGGCATACAGTCACACCAGATAAGAGTGTTGTACACTGCTGTGTGCCAGGTTCTGGAAAAGAAGATCTCATTGTGGAAACTGTATCTCTTCAGGGACCCAGATCATCATTCCCTTTCCTTCTCCATCATCTGTATGGTTCCTTGAGTGACAGCCAGAAGTCACACAGCTGGGGACCGTAGCAATAGGAACTAAGGGCTAAGTGGGTAGAGAGGCAGCCAGTAGACAGGCCATTCTTCATGTCCTATTGCTTCAGCTTCCTAGATAGTATGTCACTGGCTTCTGAGGAGAACATGGACCATACCCAGGCTGTTCTGCCTCAGTTTGCCCATCCACAGAATGGGAAGAAAGGGGTCTATGATGACTGCTGGTGGAACTGTGTATCCCAACCAACCAACTCTAATGCTGGGGGATCGGGGAGATGGTTCAGTGTCTGGAGGTGACATGTTAGAATTGGTTTATCAGGAAAGACTTCCACCACTCAAGACAGCTTCCAGTTCATTCTCTGGCATAAAATATTATCCTAACCTCCCGCATTGGTCACTATAGTGGTGTTTTTAGACCTAGAAGGCTGCTTCTCGAGATTTTAAAGCTAAAACCACAAACACACCCACTGTAGGCAGCCCTGTGCTACAGATGGATAAACTGAGGCCTAGACAGTTGTCCTAGGCCCAACAGATGTTAGGACCCAGAACTTCTCACCCAGCCTCGTTGCTCTTTCCCCTGCCCCAAGCCGGCCCAGCTTGACTGTTGAGAAATTATTAAATAGAGTTGGAGGAAGGACTCTGGTTGCCGTGACAACGGAGCATGTGTCCTCGGGAGATAATGGCGTTGCACAAGGAGAGTGATGTGTGTGGAATGCTGATTCGGGAGCTTCTGGAGTGAGGGAGCCTGTGAGAAAGCAGAGGGGACTATGTTGAAGCATTAGGCTCCCCAGCCAGGATGCATGGGTGCTCAGAGATGGGCGTGCGGGGATGGAGTCACTGTCGAGACGCTCACTGCTGTTGAGTTCCTTCCTTTCTCAACCCACTCAGAAAGGGGCACTTCGCTGTCATAGAATTAGGTAGAGCAGAGGCAAAGGCAGTGCTGGCTCTGTGCCTCCCACTGCTGCAGGGAAAGCCTAGCCTAGGGGGTGGAAGTCAACTGCTGGGGTCTCAGGAGGGGTGGTCTCAGGGCCCTACAGAGCTCTGGTTCCTCCTCAGTGACAAGGACAGTGAATGTACAGATTTTGCTGGACCTCCTGGAACAGGTCAGCCCAAAGGAAGAGGACACTGCACGCTGCCAGAGCATCAGCTTTGAAGTCAAAGTCAAATATCCCCCATCCCTTTAGTTCCGTGCCTCTGGGCAAGTCATGCATCTTTGAGCCTCAGCATCCTCAGCTGGAAAATGGGAGGAATGCCATTCTCTACCTCAGAGGAGATTAGAAAACAATGTAAGGTATGGTAGGTGAAGCCATCAGCTAGTCCCAACTGACTCCCTCTATAGCAGCCACCATCTGTCATTAGCCCAAGGAGAAAGATGAGGGGCAGGGGTCGCTGCTGCCACCGGTGAAGTTGCAAGAATGAAAGTTGCTGAAGCCAGTACAGGGGCACAAGATGCTTGTCCCCAGGCTAGGACATCCATCAGGAGACATACAAATGCCTCCATCCTCAGAAACAGGCACAATGCTCTGCATGCTGTGTGCGCTGCATCCCTAAAAACCTGCAAGCATGCCACACTAAAGGAGACGGGTTCCTTCCGCCAGCTGTGTAAATGACCGCAGGCCTCGGGCCTCTTTGGAAAACATTCTCACCCGCACCATTGATGTCTCTCGCCTGGACAGCTGGTAAAATACATTTCTCTCCTGGATCAGAGAATGTGAGGGTAACACCTTGAGGAACCCCAGAGCATATCGCTTCCATGCTGATAGGGATGTGCGCTGGCTGTCACCCCATTCCTTCTTGGAAGTGGAAAGAGAGTGAGAGCTGGATTTGGGCGTGCAGCCATGCCTGAGGGAGAATTGCGAGCGCCAATGGAGATAGAAGCAGGCGACCATTTTCTTCCTTTTCCTGAACCTGTCTGAGCAGACCCAGTCCTCAAGATGAGGTTGTATCCTGCTTGTGTGTCCCCTACACACAGCCAACAGTGTTGGCTAACAGGTTCCCCAAACCTTCATCTGCAGTCAGGAGAGGGACAAGGGACTCCTTCAGTGGCAGAGAACTGTTCACATTTAGTCAAGATTTTTGGCAACCTTCTAATTTTTGAGGAGTTCACTGGAAGAGTTTGAAATGATCAACCTCTCCCTGGGATTTCCCCGGCTGCTGTAATCTGTTGCATGTAGCTGAGAACCCCCAACATCATTCCTCTGCCTGGTTCCCTACCAATACCTCAAAACCAACGATGCCAGCCATCAAGCATTGTCTTGTCCTAGGTACTCACCTCACTGTACTCTCCAAGCGCGAGTCCTTGAATGAGACACTGTTTGCACGGAGAGCTTATGACTAACCTTTACGCTCGGACTGTGACTCAGAAGCAGGTTGCCCTGCTCCCAGCGCCAGGGTCCTGCTCTGCTCTTCCCGTCTTAGTTTGTGACAAACATCTGCTCACCCTTTGACCCAAAGCAGAAGCTATCCATAGGCTAGAGCCTATGGAATTGTTCGGTCTCTATACCATCTTCCGGGATTCTTCCTCTGTCAGGATTTTCACTTTATGGAGAGGGTGGGGAGTCATCGCGTGGAATCTCTCTGGAAAGCCGAGGAGAGGAGTGAGCAGCAGACGTGAAAGTGAGCTTCTGTGCATCTTTATAAACATAAAATCAACCTTAGACCCCGGAACCCTACCCTTTGTCAGTTCTGAGAATACAGCCCCTTCTCATCCTTTCAAAGTACTCTGGGCCAGTGTTTCTTAACCCGTGGGCCTGGACCCCTGGGGAAGAAGGCGGAACAACCCTTTCAGGGCAGTTGCCTAAGGCCATCGGAAAGCACACATGTTTACAGTAGGATTCATAACAGTAGCAAAGTTACAGTTATGAAATAGCAACAAAATAATTTTATGGCTGGGGGTCACCAGAATGTGAGGAACCATATTAAAGGGGTGCAGCATTAGGAAGGTTGAGAACCATTGCTCTGGGTATTTTTACCCTGTCTGAGATCTTATGAAAAGAGGAATGGGATTTGTTGTTTCCGGATAGAAAGCAGATGCCTGGCATGCTTTTCTGAACTCCATCACTCCGAGACACTGACACCCCTAGAAAGGGCCACCTCTACCCTCATCCTTGACTACACCCAGAGAAGCACTCCGCTGTGGAACCATGGTGGCACCATGTACCTTAGGACTGCAAATCAAAGGCCACTGGGGCCAAGTAATCACAACCGTGACTTAGGGAGTTAGGGACAAGCTGACAGTAATGTTGGGGCTCAGGGCCCTCTTCAGGGGGTGCAAATTCAGATCTGAAAATTCTAAGCAGACATCATATAAGACAAACATATTTATCCCTAAGAACACTGGTTCTTGGGCAACCTTCAGTGACCTTGTTGCTGACCATTAGCCTCTGGGAGGGCTGGATATAGACTGTGACACTGTTGGGGAGGGTGTCCCCAGTATGGATGCTTGGCCAGGAACCTTGAAGCTGTCCCTGGTTACCTTCACTGCCGAGCTATTCTGTGCCACCCAGACAGGCCTCTGCCTGGCCTCACTTCTGCGTGTGACTTACTAGGGATGTGATTAATTCAACTCGCCCTGGCAAGAGTTCCCACTCCCCCAAATTTGCATTCTGTTAACTCCTGTGGGAGTTTCCATCATTCTGGAAAAGGCAGAATGGTTATTTAACCCCATGGGCTCTCACAGTGCATTTACAAGGCAGAGAGCCATGTGCTCAAGTGCCAACTGGTCACCCTGTCATTCATTTCCTGGTTCCAGTTAATCCTTCCGGTGGGCTGAGCTCCGAGTCTTTGCAGAGGCGGCCTTGGAACAGAGGCCCTCCAGAGAACCCGCTTTCGCCACCACAGGAGGTCAGGAAAGGAGAGGGGCTAGCACCCCTGACTCGCCTCTGTGAGGTTGTCTTGTGTCCAGTGCAGGACAGGATGGGCAGGCAGCTGCGTGCATGGAAGTCTGTGTAGGGGGTTTAGCACCCTGAACCTAGTTAGGATCCACAGAAGAAATCAATGACCTGTGTCCTGAGGCCAAATTTGAATTCAGATCATTTCCTATGAATGACCTTGGGCTCCTCCAATCTCAGATTGCGTCTGGTGAGTGTGTGCTCCCTCCTTCCCTGAGTACTTAGGAAGGGATACAGTCTGGGTCTGCAGAACAGGAGTCCATTCTACCACACGCTCCCCTTTCCCCTCTCTCCTCGATCCTCCCGCTTCCTCCTTACTTTCCTCTGTTCTTCCTCCTTGCCATCATCTCCCAGCCCTCCGCCTCCTCTTATTTTTCCTTCTCCCCCTCTCTTATCTTCCTCATCCCACCCTCTCCATTCCTCCCTCCTTCACATCCATCCTCCATGCCTCCCTGCCCTCTCTTAAATCTGGGATGCTGATGCTGGGGTGGGTGGGGAGAGCAGTAAGCATCCTAAGCTGGCACACTTGGGGGCTACAGAGCATGCTCAGAGCCAGAGAAGGGGGTGGTGTGGGGCTTTCTTTATAGGAAGCATCAGAAGGCTCCAGCATGAGGTCACTGGGTAGGGAGGATCCTGGCTGCTTAAGAAACAGCATCTGAAATGCTATCTGCAGAACTAGAGACAGAGCCTACCGTCCTGCCACATCTTGGGGGTTCCTCCAACTGGCCCCAATGGTCTGGCATGGAAGTGTTTATACCAGGGACAGCAGCAGCTGCCCCCCATCCAGCCTTTTGCCTTGTTTCCTGAAAGCCCCTTCTTAAACACTTGGCAGCCCAACACCGGCTTGAGGATATACGCTGACCTTGACTTTAAGGATGGAAGTCAGGAGAACACACATGCATCTGGTGCTGTGTGTGAAACTGTAGGGGACACCAAGTCCCATCTGTACAGATCTGGCACCTCCCTTACAAGGACCAGGTAGTGGTGTCAAATCCCCTGTGTGCTGGTGGTCCTGTGTCCCCACAGAGATTTATGCTCAGGAGCTTGGGCAACCAATCTAACCACCCTCTCCTGGACTTTTGCAGGCTTTCCTTATCTGGGCCTCCATTTCCATATCTATGCAATGGGCATGTGATGGGGGTCAAATGACGTGATATAGGAGATATACAGACATATTAAAGACACAGGAAGCATCAGTGGGTTGGATCTGCAGTCCCATTGTAGAATAAACACACCTTCCTGCACACAAGGCCCTGCACAGCAACTGGCTATGCCCAGGAAGGAATCCGTGGTGCTGGTCCATCTGTGTTCATCTCTCAGATGTCCTGGGAGCTCCATAAGGAGACTGCAGACTCCATCTCGAATCTCATCCCCCAGTACCCAGCATGGGACCTGGCTCACTCGATGCCGGGCAGATTAGATTGAAAATTGCCTCAACAAAATGAGGTGCACCACCAGACACCAGATAATTAGGCGTCAGAATGGGGTTTGGCAGGATGCCGATGGTGTGATGGAGAGAGAAAAAGGATGAAATCGGAATGAAGAAGCTAAGGTCACTTGGAAGCAGAGCCCTGCCCCTCTGCTTGCACACAGAAGGCAACTAAGGCACAGAGGGCAAGCGGTTGGCTTGAGGCTACCCAGCTAGTGAGGTGTGAGCTCAGTGCTCCTCCCCATGGCTGGTGAGTTCATAAGCTGAGAGCCAGGGTCTTACAGCCAAATGAGGGGTGCTGGCCAGGCTGTCACATAACCTCTCACTCAAATCTCAACACCCAGCTTCTGGCTAGGAGAGCTTGACAAGTTGCTTTGCCTCTCTGTGCCTCCGTTTACTCTTCTGTGGAGTGGGATTGTTGCTAATTGATAGTTTAATAGTTATTCAGAGCAGCACAACTTGTACATTTGATGATGTTCTCACCAGGGTATTAGGGTACCTTCAGCTGCCTTCTCCCTGGAAGGACCAGGGCCTCAGCTTCCTCTTCCTCTTGTATGGGCAACTTCATCTCATAGCAGCCCCCCGCCCTCCCACTGTGGCCATACCAAATGTGATGGACTCTGTGCCCAGGAAGCCTAAAGTCACAGAGAATTTACCCAGGCTTGGACCACGGATGCACAAGCTCAGGGAGGCAGTAGGCCAGGCTCTGACTCCAGGGCCCAGGTTAAGTTGTGGGTGATCAGGGGCAGCTCATTTGACCTCTTTGAGATATGGCGTAATGGCTGCAAGATGGAACTATTGATCATGTAGCTTCGGTATCTTACTCTTCTCTGGGTCAGACACGAAGCTGGAAACCACAACACTCCATGAGGGTTTTCTGTTGACCTCTGAGAAAAGAAGTGGCTTCCTGGAACTCCTCAGTGGATGCTGGGAAAGCCTAGCATCCAGTACTAGGGCTGCTGCTGACCCCAGGGTAGGCTGAGGTGGTCAAAAGGTTTGCAGTTCTTGAATGAGTGTGGGAGAGTTCAAAGATTTGAAAGATAAAGTCACTCTTGTGCTGTGTGATCCTGAGCTCGTGCCGGCCTTCTCTGGGCTTTATGCAGATGTATAAATGTTGTATAGAGCCCGTCTAGACCAGGGAGGGAGATTCTTTGGTCCCCTTATGTGTCAGCTGAGGGTCCAAGAATGGGGACTGTTCTGGAGGTCCAGCTGGACAGTCCCATCAATCTTGCCGGAAGCAGCCCTTTTTCCCTGTACTGTGGCCCTCCAGGACCTCACATCCCTCTGACCTCTCTCCCCTGGGCTTGCTGTTGTTGTGAGTCACTCTCTATGAGAGTGTATATGTGGCTGATCATCCCTTTGCCTGGCACCTGGAACTGCCCCTTATTGGCACATCCTGTGTGTCCTGGCTTCAGTTCTCACCACATTCTTGAAGCCCAAAACTAGCCCAAGCCAAATATCCCAATTAGGAACCCTGCAGGGATCAGATGGGAAGCCAGCCCCACAAAATCCTGGTTCCCTCCCTCACAGCTTCCAGGCCCAGCACACTTGTGTCACACTACCTTGTCCCAGCAGACACTGCTGCTACCAGGGCTGCCCTGTGCAGAGCAAAGCTGGAACCACCCCCTGAGAAGCCCCTGACTGCAGCCCTAGGCTGGCAGTCCTCAGTTTCCTTCTCTCTCTGGGGCATATAGCAATCCAACCTAAGTAGCTGCAGTAAGTCTGGGCACTAGAACTCCTGCGACATGCCTGGAATACAGTAGGTGCCTAATACATGCAGCACTTCTGTGACAGGATCCACGCACGGGGACTTGAGTACAAAGCAGATGTCCCAAGGGTGGGCCTAGCATTTCTCTCTCAATCAGATAATAAAATGCATTGTTTCCTCTTGGAATGACGCCAAACCCAATATTAATTTCTTTCTTGAACCATCACAGTTCTGAAAGAGATAAAAGCAAGTGGGGGCTATTACAGCTGCTGCAAGCCTCTGCCATTCCAGTAATTACCGAGCTGAAGAGAGGGAGCAAGATGAAGCAGCAGTGAGCCCAGCCAGGGAGGGAGAAAGGAGGAGGGGTGAGAGAAGGGGGAAGGGGAGGGAGGAAAGGGAAGCAGGGAGAGAGGCAAGTGGGAGCAGCATTCAAGCTGAGCTGGTTGCTCTGCCTCCTCCGACCCACAACTCATGTCCTGGGACAATGGCACCCCTGACTCTCCAGCCCTGGCTTCCCGGCCTCTGCCTACTTCCTCCCACACCGGGCCCTCTGAAGCCAGGAGACAGAGGGAGATTGTCCATCTGGGTGTTCCTGCACGCCCCTCTTGCACATCTGACCACTGGTTCAGCCCTGGGCTGCCCATCTCTAGGCCACCATCAGGCCTAGTACCCTAGTGGCCGAGACCAAGTCCCCATGTCTCTCTTGGACTCTCAGACTGAGAGCCCCACCCATTTATAATACAAAAAAAAAATTATTTGAACTGCAACCTCCAAGACCTTGTGCGACATGACCCCTGTCACCCCTCCGCCTGGACCCGCTCCCTTCTTGACCTCTCTGCTAACACCAAGAGCTCCTTCTGGCCTTGGGGTCTTTGCACTGCTTCAAACACTGTATCCCAGAGTGTCACATTTCCAACTAATAATTCAAACTGAATTTTGTTGTTCTGGCCAAATAAAACAAGCCCAAGGGCCACTTCTGACCCATTTGCCACATCTGATCTAGGACTTCCAACTCTTCACTCCTTCCTGGCAAAGTCTCCGGCAGAGGGACCCGCAGAACTCTTTCTGCTTAGCTGTGTTTTTGTCAATGATTTCAGGACTTGGTCCCAGAACCACACTGAAGAGGCTTGGACCGTGACTGAATCGCTCACCACCCTTCTGGTCTCTTTCATTAACTCCATCCTCTCAGTGAGTCTTCTGTTTGCCTCACAACCAGTCCCTGTGCTCATGACTCCAGCCCACCTCCCCTCTCAGCCTCTGCCGGGGATGAGCTGGACCTCTTTCTGTTCCGACTGACATAAAGAGCCACACAGAGAAGAGATTTGTGTGTTTACAGCTGGTGTTCCCCACTAGCACTGATACCTGGCTTCTGAAGTGCTGAGACTCTGAGGGACCAGAGTCTCAGAGTGCCTGGCCCTCCGTCCCCGTGTTAGCCCTGCTGGTGTATTCTCACATGGGTGCAGTCGGGAGTCCTGGGTGCAGATTGTCTCCAGGTGAAAGGGGGAATGTCCACCTAGTGCCTGAGATTTCCTGAGCCCCTGTCAGCCGGTGCCGGAGTTATCCTGCCTGTCTCTGTGCCTGGCCTTTCTGTTCTCATCTCCGCCCCCTCTCCCATTTATCCAGATGGGGTCAGAGAGGCGAGGCAGCTCTCACCCACCATGAGCAGGTCCTGGAGGGAGCCAAGGTCAGACTCAGGAATAAGGTGGCTTCCGTAACAGGCAAGTCAGTCTCTCAGTCTCTGCATCCCGAGTCCTCCCGCGGGCACTAGTTCCTTCACACCAGCGTCCTTTGTTTATGTTCAGACACAGACATGAAATCACAGCTCTTGGCTCTGCAGCTCTTTCTCAGATGCTGCAGGTGTTTGCATGAATCCAGATACACATTTCCGGAAAACAGAAATGGCAGCCTGGCTCCCTCGGGGTCAGCTCTTCCAAGTAGCCCTGCCTGGGACCCTTGGGGTGGACTTGAGGGCTTGTAGACTGCCTTCCCTGAGGACCCAGGGGGCCAAGGAGTCTTTGAGCCACATATGACCATCAGGACCATCCTTGCCCATCAGTGCTGCAGTCACAGAATGCCACAGGCCACTGCTGGATAATGACAGCAGCCTTATGGAAGCTGGGAGTCTGTGGCAATCTTGTTGACTCTTCCTGAGACACAGCCGGAGAGAGGCCTAGAAGGTGGAATTCAGCTTTGTGACAACCACTCCAGCAACGGTGACATTGGTGGGAGCCAAGCCTCACAACCAACCTGGCCACTTCATGAAAAGCCATAGTATGGACACTGTGGCATCCCAGAGTAGAGTAGCTGGGCTTTAAAAAGACCCTGGAAGTGCAGACTAGAACATCAGCAAGATATCCTCTTCCTCAACAGCTGGCTCTCTCTGCCACGCCTGAGTACAGGCTGGGCAGCCCGTGATGTCTCAGATCCCTGGGAAGGAATCTGATTGGCTAGCTTAGATCACATGGTCAGACCTGGCCTGAGGTTGATTTGATCATTCTAAATAAATATGGCAGCTGGAGCCTGCTGGGATAGTGGGACAACCGAGGACACTGTGGTCACGAAAGAAGCGAGCCCATTTGTTTGTCCCACCCGAGTTGTCTGCATATCTTGACGCTGGAGCAGGCCTCATCTTCAACCTCCTGCTCTCTCTATCCTGGAAGGTGCAGGCTGCCTCTACCTGAGGCCACAGCTTCCCTGATGGGGCCAGACCTAGCCAGACCTGGCCGGAATGAAGATAAAAATTCAAAACAAGCCTATCACTATGCAGGAGGCTCAAACTGAGCAGGCCACCTTGAGGAGAAGCAGGGGTGATCGTGAAGTGTTCCCATGAGGAGGACACAGTGGTGCTGGGTAACAGGCTGCATGTGAGGGGCTTAAGGCCACGCACTGCACACAGGGCATCTGGGGCAGGCCCTAGGCACAGCGCCCATGCTACCTATCCATGGCTTTTGCTCATCTCCTATGTGGGAGCCATGAAGCAGCACTTCCTTCCTGTGATCCAGTTTGTTCTGTGGGTTCCATAAGTTTAGTTTGCATCATTTTGTTAGACAGCTTCTATAGAATGTTCTAGAAAAAAATGCTAGCACACAAAAAAGAAAATAAATTCCATGGATGTCTGTTGGCATGCTAGAGGGCAGAACCTTAAATAGGCCTACTTCCTCACACTAAAAAAAATACAGGGCGCTTCCCTGTGCTCTGGCATCATTTTTATAACCCTTCTGCAAGTTTATATGGAGGATGGAGAAAAGTATCAGCTGGAATAAACTTTAATTTTATATATTAAAAAAAAAAAAGAAATTATCAGCCCAGTTCCTGACACCCAGCAGGCCCTGAGCGTTGACCTACCCCTGGTTTCTCTTTTCCCCCAATAAAATTATGGAACACCCTGCCCATCGCCACAGCTGTTCTCTTAACACAGCCTACCCTGCATGTCTCCGCATCTGGGGGCCAGTTCTGAGCTGCATGGACTCACTGCGGTCACCCTGATGGGGACGCTCTGCAGTCACGCGCACAGCCTGCGTCTCAGCTGCTTCCCCCTGCCTGTTGCTCCCTGCCAACGGTCCAGAGCCCTTCCTTTGGCCTAGCCTGCCCATTCACCTCCCTGACTGTCTCCCCACTCTATTCTGCAGGCTCTGCGGAGGGAGCCTTCAGGAGAGGACCCACTGCAGAGAGCCATCAGGTAAGATAAGCAACCATCTGGGGTACAGGAGATGGACCCCATTCTACAGGTGGGGGAAACTGAAGCTCAGAGCAATCATGGCGATGACTCAGTAAAGTACTTGGACTCAGAACCAACGTGAGGCCCTGAGTTCAATCCCAAGCAAGAGACACACACTGTCTCAGGAAAAATGGACCCAAGGTTGACATCTGCCCCACAAAGAAACACACATACACGCACATGTATACCTGCACACACACACACACACTAACACTGGAGTGTTAAGTCATAGTACTAAGCACTATGTACTCAGCTGGTTGCAAACAAGATTCTTTTTCTTTCTGTTTGCTTTTTTGATCTTCACCGTATATTGCAGGCTGCCCTCATCGAGACCCTCCACCCTCAGTCTAGTGTTCTACCAAACATGGCTTCTTTTACATTCCCTCTCAACAGTCCATTGAGAGGTGTGCTGCTGTCCTTGCTTTAAAAAGCTGGAACAGGGCACAGAGAGATTGAAGCAATTAGATAAAGTTGCACAGCCCTGACATGGTAAAGTGGGTGGGGATTAGAACTCAAAGCACTTTCAGGGTCCCCTGCCCTTTCTTTGTAAACCCACTCTGTCCTCCTACAGTATCCCCAGGCTGCAAAGCTGCTGTCCACGTGGACCGGGGCTGACATCCCACGTCCACCCACCAGGACCCCAGCTGCCAAGTTCGTGTTTCGAGACATGGCGACTGACAATAGCAAGGTGGCCGATGGGCAGATCTCTACTGAGGTCAGCGAGGCCCCTGTGGCCAGCGACAAGCCCAAAACTTTGGTGGTCAAGGTGCAGAAGAAGGCCGGGGACCTCCCTGACCGGGACACATGGAAGGGTCGCTTCGACTTCCTCATGTCCTGCGTGGGCTACGCCATAGGGCTGGGCAACGTGTGGCGGTTCCCTTACCTCTGCGGGAAAAATGGTGGTGGTAGGTGGCCACCTGGTGACCTCGGGGCCAGGTCTTTGCATCTTTTGGGTCTGCCTTAAGGGAAGGGATGAACTTTGAGAACAGATCCTCTTTATCACCTCTTATCCTCCAATTAAGAGTCCCCAGTTACATTTGTCTGTGGCAGTGATGTCAGAAGCGTCTGTCTCTTGCAAGGGCTGGGGTGCATTTTGAATGAAGGAATGTCTTTGGTCCTGGGTGATACTTTCTGGGTGGGACACAAGGGAATGGTGGGTGGGAGCCCAAAGCTGCTGGGGGAGACTCAGGGCCATGATTATGTCTCTCCTCCAGGGGCCTTCTTGATCCCATATTTCCTGACACTCATCTTTGCGGGTGTTCCTCTCTTCCTTCTGGAGTGTTCTCTAGGCCAGTACACCTCCATTGGGGGCCTGGGTGTGTGGAAGCTGGCTCCCATGTTCAAGGGTGAGTGTGTGTGGGGGGGTGCTGGGCAGGTGGAGTGGCCTCACCCAAGGTCCTCAGGGAAGAAGAAGCTTTGAATCCATATCATCTGAGCATGTGCTGTGTGTGTTCCACCCCAGGTGTGGGTCTTGCTGCGGCTGTGCTGTCCTTTTGGCTGAACATCTACTACATTGTCATCATCTCCTGGGCCATCTATTACCTGTACAACTCCTTCACCACAGTGAGTGGCTGTAGGCTGACCACAGTGGTCAGGGCCTACATGGGCTGTGGGGGTCCCCAATGTGCTCCCTGGGTCAGTCCTTAAATGAGGGGTATTGCGTGTCTCCTATAGCATCATCCGTGGCCAGCCACACTAAAAACCTCAGTCTAGCTCTCCGGCATCCGACGGTTGGATCCGCTGGCACACTTTGTATGGACTCAGATTCAGGCACGGATCTGAATGCTGACTCTACTCTCTACCAGCTGTGAACCTCAGGAATGGATGAGCTGTCACTTCTCTGAGCCCTCACTGCTCTCGTTTATAAACGTGATCCAGCAGTTCTGTCTCTGAGTCCAAAGAAGCAAAAGCATGGTCTCAGAAACTCTGGGGCCTAGGCCATATTATCACAGCATCATGTTTTGTAAGACAATAAGGCCATCACAGAGAACAGATGCTGTGTGATGCTACCGGCAAGTGGTCAGACTCCAAGAGACAGAAGGCATCGTGGGGGAAGCCTGGAGGACGGGGAGTTAGTGAGCAAAGGAGATGGTGTTTCTAGAAAGTGGTGCTGCACAATTGTGTGTGCTTCATGCTGCTGAGGGGCGCAAGGAATGGCAGTGAATTTTACATGGTCTGTGTCTGACCAGGAAGAGGGAGGAAACAAAAAGGGAAAGTCACCCCCATTAAGTCCTGTGTGAAGAGCCTAGAGCCAGGTTACACACGGGACAGACCCAGTCTACTCGGGTCACCCCTGTGGACACAGTGTGTCTTGGAAGCTGGTCCTTGGTGGGGGAGTCAGGAGGTCACATTTGGGTGGCGTGATCTTGTTCACCTGCCTTTGAGTGCTGTTGGGAAGGAGAAGTGGGAAAACGGCTGTGCACAGGTGCAAAGGGTGATAAGCGTGGGCAGGGGGAGTGGAGTCCCCTCTGGCCAGCCCCAGGGGCTTAGTGGAATCCGTCTGTGGCTCTGCCCTTACAGACCCTGCCATGGAAACAGTGTGACAACCCCTGGAACACTGACCGCTGCTTCTCCAACTATAGCCTGGTCAACACCACCAACATGACTAGCGCTGTGGTGGAGTTCTGGGAGTGAGTGGGGACTGGGCACAGGGCTGGGGAGGGTATGCCAGTGGGTGTCTGGGGGGGGGGCTGTGGAGGGTGTACCAGTGGGTGTCTGCAGGGGGCTGGGGAGGGTGTGCCAGTGGGTGTCAGTGGGGGGCTGGAGAGGGTGTGCCAGTGGGTGTCAGCGGAGGGCTGGAGAGGGTGTGCCAATAGGTGTTAGCGGGGGGCTGGGGGGGATATGCCAGTGGGTGTCAGTGGGAGGGGGCTGGGGAGGGTGTGCCAGTGGGTGTCAGCGGGGGGCTGGAGAAGGTGTACCAGTGAGGGTGTACCAGTGGGTGTCAGCAGGGTGCTGGGGAGGATGTGCCAGTGGTGTCAGCAGGGGGCTGGGGAGGGTGTGCCAGAGCGTGGCAGCAGGTAATGTGGCTTTTCCTTCAGCTATTCATCCCTGAATGTTTCTTGAACACCTGTTGTGTGCCAGGGTAATTAGAGACCTGAGCATGCCAACAGGCATTGATAGCCTCAAATGATCCATACTGGTAGGAGGATATGCAGGGTAGGGGAGATGCCCTGGGCCAACCCGCAAGAGGATGTTGCTGCTCACTGTAACAGGTGGAATGGGGGAGTCAGGAGGACAAGAGAAGGCGTGCCTGTGCCGACTCAGTGAGGGGAGCAGCTGCAGAAGGTGCCAGTGAGGGACTGTGCTGAGAAGCAAGGGCAAGCTGTGGAGCTTGGGAGGGCTCAGCTCCAGACAAGAGGGTCCTGTGTGCTACAAAGTCTCAGGCAGGAGAATGACCAGAGTGACCTCATGGTCCTACCTGGGATTTAGGAGGATCCCATGAGGCTGGGTAGAGCAGAGTAGAGGTGAAGGCGCAGTAGCCCAGGAGTCACAGTTGACCCAAGTCCTGCTGGACAGTCTCCAGGGTGAGTGTCATGGCTCCAAGGTCCCTGTCCAAATTACAAGGTCGTGGTGTCACCAGAGCCCCTGGGGAAGGTGTGATTTGTGTCGGAACCCTGGTCACTCACCTCCTGCTGGCCTCGCGTGACCCTTTTCTCCTTCCTCCGTCCCCAGGCGCAACATGCACCAGATGACGGATGGGCTGGACAAGCCAGGACAGATCCGCTGGCCACTAGCCATCACGCTGGCCATTGCCTGGGTGCTTGTGTATTTCTGCATCTGGAAGGGTGTTGGTTGGACTGGAAAGGTAGGAAAGTGTGTGTGTGCATAATGGGGCGCACAGGAGAGGGGACAGCTCTACAGGAGGAGGTGTGTCCTGGACCAAGGCTCATCTACAAGCTCCAGCTAACTTTAGTTAAGGGCTTTCAGCTCCCTGTGCCTCGGTACAGTCTTGTGAAATGAGACCAGCCAGTGCTAGAGTCACAGATGCCACTGGGCTTGATGGAGCCATCACTACATGTCTAGTGTTGCTCTAGGGTTACTGAACCAGCTTCCCCTGGCACTTGTTCTGTGCCACCCTGTGCCCAGTACAGGGACCTAGGATGCCATCTTCTATCCTGACCTATGGATGAAGGGATGGATGACTAGTGGCACATATCCCCAAGCTCATATCCTCGCGTGATAGCAAGTTGGCTCTGTGACCGTGGGCGTGTCACTCTGTCCCCCTGAAACTCATTTTTCTGCTATGAAATAACACATACCCGGTGGTTCATCGGCACCTGTCAGGATCTGCAACATTGCGGAGGGTGCTTGTTCTCTCCTTCTCATTCACACAAGTGCGGACGGGGATCAGGCTGGGTCATCTGGCTGGAGCCATCTGGACGCTGGCTCAGGAGGGCAGCTGGCCTCGAGTCCTGTTGAAGAATGTGGAGACAGGGCTATCTGACTTACTCCTGACTTTGGTCTAAAGGGAGCAGAGGTGGTGCACACTTGTGTTGCAGTCTAGTAGGCCCTGGGACCCACCAGGTCCTCAGATCCTGTGCTGGAGTCAGGAGACCCCTCATCTATCTCCAGGACTAGAGCGAGCAGAGGCAGGTTTTCGGGCCCTCCCAGGTACCTCCAGGAAGCAGGAAAGTGGGGGCTTTGTTCAGGGCTTCAGAGAAGAGTTAGAACCTCAGCTCCCCAGGGAACAGCTGTGTGGAGTGGGACAAGTCCCAAGACCACTCTGAGCTTCATTAATTAGTAGCTGAGGGGCAATCTATGCAGAATGCTGGCCAGTACTCGCTACGTGGAAACTCGGTGTTTAATAGCAGTTTTAACCATTGGTGGTGGGGAGGGGCGCCCAGAATTCTTATCAGAGACATAGAGTGGGGAGCCTCCTTCCTGTATCAACTGGGAATGTTGACCCATCTGTCTGTCCTTCAGCAAGTTTCTATTGAACACCTGCTGAGTGTGGAGAATAGGGAAGTACAGACAGGAAATGTATTGGGCATGGCCTGTGTCTTCATTCAACCAGCCTCTTTGTTCATTTGGGTTGAAAATCACACCCATTTGCTAGACAAACAAAAAGAAGGCTCAGAGAAGGTAAGAAATTACCCAAAGTTACACAGCCTGCTGGTCCTACTGATGATAAGTGCTCTTTTTTAAGTTGGGTTTTTTTTCATGGTTTGTGGCTGCTTTTTCTATTACTGCGGGATTTCAGAATCCAATAAGAGAGACGAAGGTAACTCAGCATCTACCCATGCTTACCACCCCCAGTGTGTGTGTGTGGGGGGGGGGCGTCACATCAGACTTGGGGACAATTGAGATCGCAAAGAGCTCAGAGCACAAACCAGCTTCTTAGAGAGAAGACCAAGTTTAAACAGCTCTCCATAGAGGCCACCATGCCCTGCCAGCTGCAGTTTCATTTCCAGAAGGTTCTAAAGCAATGTAAGTCGCAAGCTAGGAAAAGTTGATGGTATTAGATTTAGTAATTGCCTGGCTGGAAGTTTTCCAAGCATGAAATAACACTTTTTCAAATTAAAAAAAAAAATTGTATACAGACAGGTTTCGTGTTGCGTTTAGATCCCTGAATAGCTGGAAAATCATGGAGGGGGCTGGCACCACCCAAAGGACCTTTTATAATTAAAATTTCTTCCTAAGACAGTGAGGCAGCCTTTAGGAACTGAGCAGGAAGGTGTTTTAGCTTCACACATGTCAAAGAGGAAGCACAGTCGTTTGAGCCCTTTTTGCAAGGACGTGTGGTCAGCCACACAGAAAAAGTGAAGATCTACAGAATCCACTGAATGCTCTAGGCACTGGGAAACAGAGATGTCAGCCGTGTGTGGCCTGTCCCTCACGTAACTGCTAGGAGCTGTCTATGGGACCTTGTATGCGTGTCCACATGGACCTTAAACTTTCCCTGCTGTCACATGTGTAACTTGGATAATGTAGAAATAAAAAATAAAAAAATAGAGGTGGGGGCTGGGTATGGTGGCACACATCCCTAGTCTCAGCCCTCACTCCTGTAACCCAAACACTGAGAACGAGGAGGCAAGGGGATTACTGTGAGTTCCAAGCCAGCCCTGAGCTTCACAGAGAATTCCAAGCATGGGGTGTGGCCTCTGGCAGGAGGTGGAGGGTGGAGAAGTGTCTCTCACAGAAGGGCGGTATCTCACTCTTGGCCACAGACAGGTACTAGCCTCATATACTTAGGAGGAGGAGGAGGGACAGAGGGAGAAAGGGGAGAAGACAGGAATGGGGGAGCGGGCACTGAGACAGTGGTTCAGACTCCATGGAGAGGCTTCAGAAAGGCAGGCACACCTCCTAGGCTACGAATCCGGGTTAGGTTGAGGCTCCCACAGGAGGAATCAATGGGTCTGGTGCTGTTTTGCTCGTAGGTGGTCTACTTCTCTGCCACATACCCCTACATCATGCTCATCATCCTGTTCTTCCGTGGAGTGACGCTGCCTGGGGCCAAGGAGGGGATCCTCTTCTACATCACGCCCAATTTCCGCAAGTTATCGGATTCGGAGGTGAGCGTCTCGCCCCGCCCACCCCACTGGGTCTGCGGGGGTCTAGAGCACACTGCTGCCTTTAAGTACCTGAGCATGTCAGGTGAAGCTGAGGACTCCTGGGTAGGCGAGCGGCGATGATGGTTCGGTACTTCATCGATTCTGAGGTTCTGATCCTCTGCCCACAGGTGTGGCTCGACGCAGCCACCCAGATCTTCTTCTCCTACGGGCTGGGCCTGGGGTCCCTGATCGCTCTTGGAAGCTACAACTCCTTCCACAACAATGTGTACAGGTGTGAGGGGGCGGGTCCTGACAGTCCTTCCTGACCACGCCCATCATCACGCCTTCCTGGGAGGGGCACTTTGGCTAGGGCCCAGGAATGCTTGCCAACCTCTCTGCCTCCTTGCCTACCCCAGTAATTCACGCCTGTCTCCGGGCACTCTTGTCACACACTGGAGGCTGTGCTTTTCATCTAAGACTACATTCCTTGTGGAACCCAAGCCCTGAGGCCATACCTTCTGTAGTATGGCTCTTTGCATATTAGGTCCCTCCTTGCCCTCTTAGGTGGCCCCTTCCTTCCTACCCTACCCTTCCTGTCTTGCTCTGAAATTGCCCTTCTAGGGCCACCAGACCTTGTAGTTTCTCTTCTAGAACCTTCTTCCCTTCCCTCAGAGGTCACTGCCCTCTGGTCCCACCATCCTATAGTCAACACCCCCACACACACACCTCACGGGCTCCCCCACCGCGCACCTCATGGGCCCTCCTGCCCTTCAGGGACTCCATCATTGTTTGCTGCATCAACTCCTGCACCAGCATGTTTGCCGGCTTCGTCATCTTCTCCATCGTGGGCTTCATGGCTCACGTCACCAAGAGATCCATCGCTGATGTGGCAGCCTCAGGTTAGCCCTTTACCTGGGGAAGGCGGGGCTTGCGGTGATGGTATGTGTTGTCATGAGGATGCCTGCGGGTCCACCAGGGACGTGGTCACCTCCAGGATACAAAGCTCTTCAGGCTAGACTTGCGTCATCGCTCTAAAAACATTGGCACTGTGGAGGTTGTGCCCATTCTGCTCCCATGGTCACCAGTGCCAAAGCCAGGAAGACCCTCAGTGCCTGACCCCTTTTCCCTTCTGCCTAAGACAAGCCACAGTAGGAGGGAGTGTGTACCTGGCAGAAGCCCCTGAGGTTCAGGGAGGGAATGTGACTTGTTCCTTGGGGAAATGGGTTGGTCATGCTCTCTGCCGAGGTTCCTGTCTCACCTACAGGGAACTCCTGGAACTCCCAGACTCTTGCTTCCCCTCCCCCACCCCAGAACCATACCTAGGAAGATCACAGTCTCCAGACCTACACTCCCCCAGGCCCCAGACAGACATCCCACATCTGCTTCACCCTATAGCTCCCCACTTCATGAGGGGTTCAGCTGTCCTAGGCAAAACAAAAGCCCCAGCCTCCTCCTATACCCCCCACTCTCCACAGCCCCAGCCTCCTACCCTCCCCCACTCTCCACAGCCCCAGCCTCCTCCTATACCCCCCCACTCTCCACAGCCCCAGCCTCCTCCTACCCTCCCCCACTCTCCACAAGCTCATGCATCAGCTCTAGTGTCTGCCCTCCACCTGCCTCCTTCATGTGTCTTTATTCAGCCTCTCCACGCCCACACTGTCCCTGCCACTGGCCAGGTCCCACGGTCTCTCACTGAAAGTAGGCCACAGCTCTGTACCACCTGTCTGTCTTCCCTCTGCGTGCTGACTCTCATTGCTTCCTAAGGGAGAACAGTGCACACACAAGGGTACCCAAAGGATGAGCTGAGATCACAATGAGCAAATGATGGTGTGGGGCCTGTGACGGATATGCTGTGTGTGTGTGTGTGTGTGTGTGTGTGTGTGTGTGTGTGCGCTGGATTGTCAGGTGTGCTGGGTGTGCTGGATGTGTGTGTTGGATTGTCAGGTGTGCCGGGTGTCCCAGTGTGCCAGGTGTGTTGTGCGTGTGTGCTGGATTGTCAGGTGTGCTGGGTGTCCCAGTGTGCCGGGTGTGCTGTGCGTGTGTGCTGGATTGTCAGGTGTGCTGGGTGTCCCAGTGTGCCGGGTGTGCTGTGTGTGTGTGCTGGATTGTCAGGTGTGCTGGGTGTGCTGTGTGTGTGTGCTGGATTGTCAGATGTGCCGGGTGTCCCAGTGTGCCAGGTGTGCTCTGTGTGTGTGTGTGTGTGCTGGGTTGTCAGGTGTCCCAGGTGTTCCAGTGTGCTGTGTGTGTGTGCTGAGTGTGTGTGTATGTGTGTGCTGGATTGTCAGGTGTGCCAGGTGTCCCAGTGTGCTGTGTGTGCTGTATGTGTGTGTGCTGAATTGTCAGATGTCCCAGGTGTCCCAGTGTGCTGTGTGTGTGTGCTGAGTGTGTGTGTGTGTGTGTGCTGTATTGTTAGGTGTGCCGGATGTCCCAGTGTGCTGCATGTACTGGTGGCACTCAGTGTCTCTCTTTTCTTCCCTCTGTTTTGCCCTCCATAAGGCCCTGGACTGGCATTTTTGGCATACCCCGAGGCTGTGACACAGCTGCCCATCTCTCCGCTCTGGGCTATCCTCTTTTTCTCCATGCTGCTGATGCTGGGCATTGACAGCCAGGTGAGCACCCCACAGCACCATGAGGACCCCCATCGGGGTGAGCCTGGTCTTAGTTAGCCCCCACAGTGCCTGGAGGGCCTGACCCCAGACAGTCCTAGCCCTGCTGACTGGCTATAGGCCTTCTGTCTTCCCTTACAAGACCAGGTTTTGAATGGGTGGGTGGGTAGAGGCTGGCTGCCGCAGGTGGCTGACCTTATCCTTCCCCCAACAAGTTCTGTACCGTGGAGGGCTTCATTACTGCCCTGGTGGACGAGTACCCCAGGCTCCTCCGCAATCGCCGTGAACTCTTCATTGCTGCTGTATGTGTCGTGTCCTACCTGATTGGCCTCTCTAACATCACCCAGGTAAGCTGACCAGCATCTGACATACCTCAGATTTTCCCAGTTCTTTCTTGGCACGTCTTTTCATGCCAGGAAACACGTTCACTTCCAAGACCCAAAGCTCTCCAGCCCTTGGGCCTCCTTCCGCAGACTTAGCCTTTGCCACCATCTTTTCTCTGCACTGAGCACCACCATGCCAAACCCTATGCACATCACTGTGAGATCCATGGAACCCCAGACTGATGGGAGAAGAAGAATTTTAACTAGAAAGTGTAGGATAAATTTAGAGAATGTAGTATCCATCCTAGCCGTAACCACCTGCTTCCTGGAGGAAGGGAAGAGAGTGATGAAGGGATGAAAGTGATGTGGGGATGGAGGGAATGAGGGGATGGGGTAATGTGGGGATGGAGGTGATGTAGGGAATGGGGTGATGTGAAGATGAGGTGATGTGGGATGGGGTGATTTGGGGATGGGGTGATGTGGGGAATGGGGTGATGAGGAAATGGGGTGATATTGGGATGGAGGTGATTTGGGGATGGGGTGATGTGGGGATGGGGTAATGAGAGGATGGAGTGATGTGGGGATGGGGTGATGAGAAAATGGGGTGATATTGGGATGGAGGTGATGGGATGGGTGATGAGGAGATGGGGTCTGAGAAGGTAGAGAGGCTGAGGAGACTGAGGGGATGAGTGAATGAGAGGATGGGGGATTTGCAGGATAAGGGGGTTGGGAGAATGAGCTTGCAAATGCTCACAGAAATGAGTCGGTGTCAAGTTGGAAGTGGAGCTTTAACAGGGACCTGTGCCAAGCCCCTTCTGTTAATCTCAGAGAGAAATGCTGTGCACACCTGCTGTGGGATAACATGACCCCTGGATTCAGCTGTTATCATGATGGACGCTGTCATGTTGACTTTCTAGGGGTCAAAACTAATAGACATTAGCTTCTTTCTGAGCAGAAGGGAAATGGATAGTAGGATCAGGAGTGACCAGCAGGGGTTGGGGTGGGGGTCTACCTCAGACAAGGTAGCTGGGGGAGGCCTCTCGAAACAAGTGAGACTTAGGGATGAGGTAGGGTCAGTGCTGGGTTGGGGAGGGGAATCTTGGGGAAGCAGGCAGAATGGGCACAAAGGCCCTGCAGTAGGAATGCATCTGGGGAGCTGGAGGGACAAGAGGAGGCCTTTGTGGTGGAGGCAAACAGTGGGAAGGTGGATGGGTTGTCAAATCAGACCTTGTCGGCTTCGCCATTAGATTTGATTTAAAACAGCTCGGCCTATTGTTTTGTGTGAGTCGGGAGAGGGTTAAAGCAGGAAAGAAGAATCACTGATACATGCTGGTGATGGCTCAGCTGCTTTCCAGACATACCGAAAGTCCACTGGGAATGGGGCGTCTTCCCTTCCACCCAGACAGTGAGCAGCCACAGACCCTAAGTGCTTGCTTTGCTCCGCCCTCAAGCTGCCCTGCTGCAGTGTCTAATCCCTGCCTCGCTGGGCTCCTGGGGCTTGGGAAATGTGTACAGAGATGGAACTGTCTGCACCTCATCCCTTTGTCTCTTTCAGGGGGGCATTTATGTCTTCAAACTTTTTGATTATTACTCTGCCAGTGGCATGAGCCTGCTGTTCCTGGTTTTCTTTGAGTGTGTCTCCATTTCCTGGTTTTATGGTGAGAACCAGCCCTCTTCCCTGACTTATACATCCATCATCCATCCATCTATCCATCATCCATCCATCTATCCATCATCTATCCATCATCCATCATCCATCCATCATCCATCCATCCATCATCCATCCATCATCCATCCATCCATCCATCATCCATCCATCCATCATCCATCCATCCATCCATCCATCCATCCATCTATCCATCATCCATCCATCCAATCATTGTTCATTAATGACATCTTGACTACTAACCCTCTATTTTGCCTTCGAAACACTTCCACAAGCTTAGTTAACACAGGTGCTAGCTACCCTGTTTAGAAGTGTGACTGAGACAGTTGCATACACTCATTTAAAATGCAAGCCAGGGCCTACAGAGGTGGCTCAGAGGTTCAAAGCACTTGCTGCTCTTGCAGAGGATCTGGGTTCAGTTCCCGCACCCTCCCCTCATGGAGTCTCACAACCTCCTGTTCTAGGGACCCAGTTTTTTTCTTCTGGCCTCTATGGACACGGCACGAGTATGGTGCAGCATATATGTAGATGAACACTAATACACATATGATAAAAATAAATAAATCTTAAAATATAAAATGCAAGCTATCATGGTTTCATAAATTTGAGGATAAAAAGATTGGTTCAAAATTTTATTAGCGGGCTGGCAAGATGCCTCAAAACACTTGCCACCAAGTCTGGCCACCTGAGTTCAAGCCCCTGAGCCCACCTGCGGGGTGAGATAAGAGACTCCCCCAAGTTGTCCTCTGACTTCCACCTGTGCCTCACGACTCACAAACAAAATAAATAAATGTGGAAAAAAAAGAAAAAGAAATTTTATCTGAAAAACTATACAATTTTTTAAGCCATGGGCTTAATGACTGCAAGACTATATATGATTCCAGGCGTGAACTATTTTAGGACAAATCACAGGGGGAAAATCTAAGTTATTTGTTTCTTGCGGGACCAAAATTCTCCAAATGACTGCCTAGGAGCCCAGAAATCGAAGAATGTCCTTCCCAAAGCCAACTCTCTCAGCAGGATGTGCCTTCTGAAAGAGCCCAGCACTGTTCCCCCTCTTCCACCTGCACCCCATCACCGTCTCCCCACACTCTGCCCTCTTCCCTCCTGATGGGTCTCCCTGCTCTGTGGCTTTCCACAGTGAGCAGGGACCTGCTCCCTTCTGAGGGCTCCGGGTTTTTATTATCATTGATTTACTAAATGTGGACTTTCTTCACAATCAGTTTCTCACAGTAAGACCACCAGGGGGAGATGTGCCCCCCGCAAAGTCACTGAAGGCATAGTTGGAACAGGTGTCTGTGGGTGGGTGCTAGGCAGGCCTGACTTTGTGTATCCTCCTACTTCATATTCCGGTGCTATACAATTGAGTAAAACCAAAGCATGTGTCCCATGCAAGAAACAAGGACTTGCTCACAGCCACACCTGAAAGAGGCGGTCTAATGGGTCCTAGACCACGGTCCTGGAAGCTCTCCCCTGCCTTCTGCTCTTACTCCCATGTCACAGGTGTCAACCGGTTCTATGACAACATCCAGGAGATGGTGGGTTCCAGACCCTGCATCTGGTGGAAGCTGTGCTGGTCCTTTTTCACACCCATCATTGTGGCGGTAAGGATGGGGCTTGACTAGCCACCGTTGCCCTGAGTCACCAAGAGAGAAAGGAGCTCGCCCAGCTCAGCCTAACCCAGGAATCCAGGTTCCTAACACACAGAATCTTCTCTTCCTCAGAAAGTCTCTTTCCCTCCCTGAGGGATACTGAGGTCCTGAGAACTCTGGCAGGGGCACCTCAGGTCCTTGAGATGGGGACTGGGCCACTGCCTATATTGTGCCATGTATTGAAGGCAGGGGCTCCCTCTCCAGGGTTTTTCCAGAAAGGGGGTTCTGTCTTAATGCCTCACCTACAGTGTCAGGATAGCTGCGGTGGAGGTAGGGCCTTGCTGGGTCCAGCCCTAGGGACTGACTGTCATGCCCTTCCCCATCCACAGGGCGTGTTTCTCTTCAGTGCTGTCCAGATGACACCGCTTACCATGGGGAGCTATGTGTTCCCCAAGTGGGGCCAGGGTGTGGGCTGGCTCATGGCCCTGTCCTCCATGGTGCTCATCCCCGGGTACATGGCCTACATGTTCCTCACCCTAAAGGGCTCTCTAAAGCAGGTAAGCCCTTCTGCAACTTGGAGGGGGTGGGGCTCAGGGTCTACTTGGGAAGTCCCGAGTCGGCAAGCCAGTGCCATTTAGAGTGACAGAGTACACCTCTGAGGCACTGGGCACCTGCCTAGGTGGAAGAGGATTAGGGTGGCCTCCTGGAAGCCTGAAGATAAGCCAGACTAAGTGGTAGAAGCAGAAAGAATATTCTTAGGAGGGTAGGATGGGAAGTTTGTACAAAGGTCAAGGGATCAAAATGCCCTGAGGTGAGTTGGAGGGAAATCAGTGTGGCATCAGGGGACCAGTGTGGAGCTTCTGGGTCATGCAGAAGAGAGCACGGTGTTCTGGCCAGGTATCCTCCATCGTGTGGTACATTTGGCTCTCAAATGAGGAGCCTGGAGCTGGGTTTGGTGGAGGAAGGAGGGATGGAAGGGGCTGGTCCCCACTGCAAGGAGCCTCATCACCACCCTGCCCTCAGCGCCTCCAGGTCATGATCCAGCCCAGTGAAGATATCGTGCGCCCCGAGAATGGTCCTGAGCAGCCGCAGGCTGGCAGCTCAGCCAGCAAGGAGGCCTACATCTAGGGGTGCAGCTCCCTCATCACCCCAACACTGGCACCCTGGCCTGGCAGTACCCACACCCCTTGAAGACTGAAGATGCTCTCTGTCTCCACCTACCTCAAGGGGCAGGTCCAGACACCATCACCATGCAGAGAGGGGAGATGGGGGACAGTCTGCTCTGGGTGGACCCTGCATGGCCATCCACCCCTGGGGGCTTTCCCAGAGGCCTGGTGACTTTTCCCTCAGGCCCCACAGCAGGAGCAGGTGGCTGGCCTTTGTAACTGCCACAGTAGCTCATTTTTATGCTACCAGAGAGGGTGACAGCTGAGGCCACACACTCCTGGCTTATAGTCATATTCAGACTGTTGTCCTATGCCCCAACCATAGACTGTTATCCAGACATTCCTGTCCACTTTGGCTCTGAACTGGTCATAGACCAGAGCTACGGCATTTTGTTCGTGCCCCCTGGGAGCCAATCTCTTTCCTTCTCAATTTCTCCTTCCCGAGGCAGCTTCACAGATCCACCCCTAGACAGACACCTCGGAGCAATGCGGAGAGGGTCCTCTGTCCCTGTGACCCTGTGACCCGGGCAGCTCAGTGTCTCTTGTCCCACCTCCCCAGGTGACATTAACAGCAGCAGCCTATCCAGAAGGGCCCTGTGTGCTGAGGAGAATTTAAAAAAAAAAAAAGCCACAAGCACAATTGCCTTTTTTTGGTCACCATTCCAGGACTTTCCCCAAGTGGGAGCTATGGTCCTTCTGAGCTGCCCAGTTTTGCACAAACAATGGCCAAGGAAACCAAGGTGAAGGTTCTGTTTAAATCAGGACGAATCCAGCTGGCCCTGGTTTCCCTCTTAGATTGTCACTGCCACTCAGTTCTGCTGTCCCTCAGTTCTGCTGTCCCTCCTCACCTTTCTGAAAACTCCTCAGATACTGATGACCGCTAATGGAGGAGGGTTTATCCAGAGACTGCCCATCCTACCCCGACACTGAGCTTCCCTTGTTAACCTGCTCCAAAGGGAAACGTCACATGTCCCTTCTGGCCTTGGGCTCTGTGTAGGTGAAGCCAGTGGAGACAATTTCTGGAAAGCTCCAGCAGCTCAGCCTCTCTCCTCTGCCGAGAGGATGGGCTACCATGTAGCAAATCGTATGTCGTGTCCTGTAGCGCCTTAGCTCGATAGCTCATATACTGTGTTTATGACTAATCCTTAATAACTATGGTGAATAACTGTGACCGTGGGTTTTCCTTTGAATCTCTTGTCATTCTCATCAAAAGTGACCAGCACACCAGTTTCTTGCAATAAGCTATCTCCCTCAGAACATTAAGCACACTGTAGAGAATGCAAACACATATGCACATAGAAAAGCACACACATGCACACCCCTCCTCACATGTGGCATTTAGCGTCCCGTGTGATACTGTGTAGGCAACCGACCAGTTCTTCTCGAGGACACCTGTAAAGGGGTCGCGTGGTGAAGGAGTCTGCCTGCCTGGTGGAGACTCTGCTTCCACAGGTGTCTGTCCTCAGAGTCCAGGGTGTGGCATGCAAGGACCCTCCACTGTGTCTCGTGGCCCCGTCCCTCCCCCCGCCTGTGTATGAAGCCCTTTAGGATGAGGGCAGGAAATTTCCTTCTTGCTGCTTGTTGTTCTTAGATGTGAAACTGAGAACGAGTCTTTCTGAGATAAACGCAGTATATTTCATGTGTGTAAGCACCTCTGAGATGTTTGGCAAGAAATCCCCTGATTTCCACCCAAACTTACCTTATAGAGCACAACATTAAAGGTCGTACAATTACTGTGAGAACTGTGACTATGTGTAACTTTTCTTTTTTAGGTTTTGCCCAGAGGGAAAAAAAAGATAATTGTATTATCGTATATGCTTTTTTTGCAATAAGGATTTATTCTCAGACACCAAGTAAATTTATCTCTATATAAAAAGTATATGTAATATATGACTATTCAGACTATATACAGAGCCTGTTTTAAAAAAAATTTACAGTATTATTTAGTAAAATTATCTGTTCTATGGACCAAATGTAAAATATTTATACATGAAGATGTGTTTTAAATGTCTATAAATGATATCACAACTAGAGCACGGGCGTTGTGTAAGTTTCTAAGAATTTAGAAGAAAAATAATAAAAGTTCTATGATATTCACTGTATTAGTTACTTTTCTTTTGCTGTGGCCACGACCAAGACAACTTTCAGAAGAAAAGGGTTATGGGGCTTGTGGTTTCAGAGGAATAAGAGTCCAGCATGGCGGGGAAGCAGCAGGCATGTTGGCAGGAGCGGGAAGCTAAGGCTGACATCTTGAACCACAATCACAAAGCAGAGGGTGCAAACTGTAGGTAGGCGAGGCTGTTTACTCCCAAAGCCCATCCCCCAGCGAGGCCCCTCCTCCAGCAAGCCATCCCCCAGTGAGCACCTCCTCCAGCAAGCCATCCCCCAGTGAGCACCTCCTCCAGCAAGCCATCCCCCAGCGAGGCCCCTCCTCCAGCAAGCCATCCCCCAGCGAGGCACCTCCTCCAGCAAGCCATCCCCCAGCGAGGCACCTCCTCCAGCAAGCCATCCCCCAGAGAGCACCTCCTCCAGTAAGTTTGTGCCACCTAAACTTCCCCAAGCAGCACTACCAGCTGGGCACCAAGAGTTCAAATGCTAGAGACTCTGGGAGATAGTTCTCTTTTCTTTTTCTGTTTTTAATTTTTGTATTCATTCATTCATTCATTTATTGTATGTATGAGTGCTCTGTCTACATGTGCAGCTGCATTCCAGAAGAGGGCATCAGATCCAATTACAGATGGTTGCGAGCCACCATGTGGTTGCTGGGAATTGAACTCAGAACCTCTGGAAGAGCAGCCAGTGCTCTTAACCACTGAGCCGTCTCTCCAGCCCTGGTAGTTCTCTTTTCAAACCACCATACAACTGAAGGCCTTCCTCTCTTAGGGACGGGAGTATACAATCATCTCTTTCCTTGACACAACACAACAAGGACACAAACTAATTCTGTCCCAGACCAAGAGCTTTGGGCTCAAAGTCCACTGCAGCAAAGCGGGGCTTCCCTCAAAGACTGAGCAACACAAGGAGGAAGTCACACAGAGCTATGTAGTGGAGGCACGCTCAATTGTGTCAACCAAATAAAGATCTAAGCTGGAGGATGACTAGAAGCACATCTGTGTCATTGACTTGATGTGTTCTTTAGAATTGTAATTTTTTAATCGCATTTAGAAAAATGTGAGTTTGGCAGAGATGTTGCAAGAATAGCTAGACTGGACTCTGAGCCATGCTTCATCCGGGGCACAACAGTTGTAGGCATGCTATATTCTCTGACTCTACTCCACCCCACCCCTGCTTCCTCCTTCTTCCCTCCTTCTGTCAATCAAATCAGTCTGGGATGAGAAACGTCTATGACTAACACGGAACAAGAGGCTTACAAGGGATATAGTCCTTAGATAATTGTGAGAAGGACTGGGAAATAAGAGCTTCAAATGGGGGGCTCGAGTGACCAGGGTGACTATTCTCCACAGTCCTCGTCACCTCTTGGCATACTGCCTCCAGCTGCCCCACCAACGTATAACTTCACTGCACTCTACGGGTGGGTGCAGAACGAGGCTCAAAAAACCATACAAGGCAGGCAAGTGCATCCAGCCCTCGGTCATCCTGGTCTCTGAGAGCCCCGAAAGGTTTCTCTCTACTGGAACCGAGAATTTGCTTTGAACCCGAAAAGAAGATCCTCAAAGAAGCATGAATTGGGCTGATGAGATGCAGAGTTCCATTTCCAAACCTTACATGATGAAAGGAGAGAACAAGTGCCTTCAAATTGACCTCTGACCCCTGCCTACTCCCACCCCACTCCTGTGGATTCACCTCCCTTTGCCTGGGGAGCTCTTCTCCTCCCTCCCTCCGTATCCCCCTCCCTATCCTCTGCTGTCCTATCCCTGCCTGTCTTGTACCATGCCACTCTGAGGTGAGGGGCTTTGATTGCCCACTGTGAGCACCCTCACAACAGGCAGGATGAGATGGCGCTGGTCTGAAGCCAGCCCCCTGAGGAGATGGAAGTCACTAGGCACTTTTCCCCTTTGTTCTTGGATGTGATTTCAGGCGGTATCTCAGGGGCTCCACACCAGCATCGAGAGCTGACCCACGCAGGAACACCTAGCCTCCTGTCACTCACAGACAGCAGGCAGAGTTGCCTGGCACTGGTGAGAGCCAGAGCTGTCATATGCCAGAACAGGTGGCAGAAAAGAAGCCTGGACTCCCGCCTGGCGCCCTCTAGAGTGTGGGCAGAGGCCATCAAGCAGAGGTGTTCTGGGTAGGCAGCCCCAGCTCATGCAACATGGCATAGATGAGGTGACCAATTGCTAAGTCATGTGGGAATGACTTGCTGACATTTGGGTCCCCCTCTTAAAACCAAGGACATTCAGGGAACTTCACATGGACATAATGCGGTTGTCTAATCCCTAGCTCACACCCGGCTTCCCTGACCATCCCTAAAGTGTACGTGATAGTGACTTTAGGATCCAGTTTAGGGACACACATTGCACTGAGATGTTTGTCTCTCCACAAATCATTGTGAGCACCAGTTATGTGCTAGGCTGATGTGAGGCTGGTGGCTGCCTAAACCCACGGAGCACTGACCTGTCGACTCAGCTCTCTCTCCCCATCTCCACGAAGTGCCTCAGGACTTTTCAGTGCTACTCCTGGTTCTTCTCCAAAGTGATGGAGAGGGAAGCCTTGTGGGCATTTCAGAAGAGAATGGAATTTCCTTTTGAAGAGCAAAGAAAGGACTAAATTAAGGAAACCACCTACTTCGGGGAGGGCTTCCCACACCCCTGCCCCACCCTGGGGCTTGTCTGCAGCTGACTGTAGTCTTTCTGACTTCTCTCCAGTCACAGTGAGTCCAACTCAGACTTCAGAGGAAATCAGTTGCAGCCTTTAAACGGGATCATAGTGACCTCCCTCAACTGGGTCTCCCTGACCGAGGTGGTCTGGGTTGACTCTGCCAGCTTCTCTCCTTTCAACTTCTGGGGGCGGGGTGGTGGAAAGAGGTTGGAGGGCTCCGGGTTGGGAAAACCCTTCAAAGGTTTCTAAATCCTATTGGAGGCTTGAATTATTTCAGGAGAATGCAGTGTACTTTGATGTCCCCTAGGGGAGCCTGGCTGCTGCAGAGAGTCATTCACTGGGCCTGGGATTTGGTCTGAATGACTGAATGTAAGCACTTTGGTACTGCTGATGGCCATTTACTTGAACATTAAATATGAAGATAAGATAAAAAAAAAAAACATGGAGAAAAGCAACAGGCCCCTCTTCTGAAATGCTCACAGGGAGTTTGCAACTTGCTAAGAAACTGACAGAACCTTTCATGCAAACTGTCTAAAGCATAAGAGATCATGTCAGGCATAGCTTGATCCAGGGGCTCAAAGGGTAACATCAGAAATCAGAGTCTCAGTCTCTCCCTCCCTCCCTCTTTCTCTCTCTCTGCCACCTGCCCCAGATTATAGGATTATCAGGTTATCTGTATGGTTAATGATGGAACAGCAGGTTCACATACTACTTGTGGTGTGTATCTTGTCTCTAAGTTATGTGTCTCAGCTCTGGGGCCCATTTGGGATACACATCTATCCTAGATATCGTCTGTTAAATGTGACCGATCAGACAGAATGTTTGAATGGCCATCTGGCCACCTCTTAAGCAATGGAATGGATCAGTAGTACCCACACACATGAACTGAGAGTCAGAAGAGAGCCTGGTTTCTAGAGAAGTTAGAACATGGATGCCGGTGGGGTAGTGCTTCTATGTGTTGCTTTTATAGGCTAATAAATAAAACTGTTTCAGCCACTGGCTTAGCAGAATAGGGTAAAGTAGGAATTCCAAGCAGATAGAGGAGGAGAGAGTAGGCAGAGTCTGGGAGATACCATGGAGCTGCTGCAGGAGACAGATGCACCAGAACCTTGCCGGTAAACCATGAGCCTCGTGGTAAAATATAAAATAATAGAAATGGGTTAAGTTAAGATGTAAGAGCTAGCCAATAAGAAGCTAGAGCTAATAGGCCAAACAGCGATTTAATTAATACAGTCTCTGTGTTCTGTGTGGTGATTTTGAGTCTGGGCAGCCAGGAGCAAATAAGCAGCCTCTGCCAACAGGACAGGGAAAGATAGTTGCAGAAGTTCCTCCATCTTGTATTCTTGCTGAGGGCATTTCAAATTTAAATAGAATTAATGGAGGATTCTGTGGGAAATTACCCAACTCTATTCTAGGAGCCCAAGGTCAAGATAACCTAGCTAATTTATCTTACTTAATTAAATTGTCCGCTTGTGCAAACCTCCCCCTCCAGCTAATCACTTAGCTTCTGTTTAACTGCTTGCTTGTGCAAAACCTTCACCTGTAACAAACCCCTTACTCTAAACACTTGGAGCTACACTTGGATCTGGAATCCCTGAGTGTCGTCCCAGTCACCTAGAATAAAGACTTTCAATTGGCTATAAATTCTGTCTGCTGAGTGGTCGTCTCTGATGGGCGCCCATGACACTGGGGCAGGCAAACAGCAAAGGCCACAGATCAGGCCACCAGCTTATCAAGTAACCTTAGCGTCCTTCCAAGCGTGGGTCTTCCCATGGTTGTGCCCACTTGCTCTCATTTTGAGTATTAATCCTTCATGTAGGGGAGCAGAGGCGCATGGAAAGGTACCGAATGTACGGGATGGGCTGAGACCACCCAAGGCAGGTCTATTTGACTGCTCAGGGCAGAAGTTAAGAACACCACCTCAAGAAGGCCCAGACATTCATCACTGCTCCTTTAGACCCCAGACAACAGACTTCTTGGTTCACATACTCCCTCTAGACTTGCCCACTGTCCTATTTACTGCTCTATTACTGTGAAGAAACACCATGACCAGGGTAAATTTTAAAATAAAAAATTGCTTGCTTATGGTTCCAGGGGATGAATCTGTGACCATCATGGCAGGGGACATGGGGGCAGTTAGATGTGGCTCTAGAGCAGTAGCTGGGAGCTCACATCTGATCTATAAAAGAAAGAGAGACTGGGCTGGGGCAGGTTTTAAAACTTCAAAGCCCACCACCCAGTAACACACTTCCTTTGACCAGGGCTTACCTATTCCAACAAGGCCACTCCTCTTAATCTTTCCCAAACAGTTCCACTAACTGGGGACCTATTCAAACAAATGAGTATGTGATGGAGGAGTTACTTTCATTTAATAAAGAAACTGCTTTGGCCCATTTATAGGCCAGCCCTTAGGTGGGTGGAGTAAACAGACAGAATGCTGGGAGAAAGAAGCCGAGTCAGGAGTCGCCATGATTCTCCCACTCCAGACAGACGCAGGTTAAGATCTTCCCTGGTAAGCCAACTCGTGCTACACAGAATATTAGAAATGGGTTAGATCAATATGTAAGAGCTAGCCAATAAGAGACTGGAACTAATGGGCCAGGCAGTGATTAAAAGAATACAGTTTCCGTATAATTATTTCAGGGCATAAGATAGCCATGTGGGCGGCTGGGTGCCGGGGACACAGCCCCGCCGCTCTTATTACAACAAGTATGTGGGAGTCATTCAAACCATCACATCCACTATTGAACACATGTAATAGCACTAGAGTACCTTTAAAATAGACTGGCTCATGTTGTGCCCCTGTTTCAGCCTCCAGTGACTTCTCAAGCTGCATCTAGAATACAATTCCATTCCCCCTCTGTCCCACAGACTGGTCTGACTTCTGTCTTTCTCGATTCCATGCGTATCATTCAGACCTTTGTTCATGTGACTTTGCAAATAAACCATCTCTCTATCCCATTAGCCTTCCAAACCCTTACACTCAGGGTTCTCTATGCTTGGAGGATGCAGGGTAACCAAGGAGGCCTCGATTTAGACAGCAATTTCAGAGTGACTTACAGAAATAACCACCTAATCTGGAAGCCAAGGGATGACTTAGCCACAGAAGAACTATGGTTCCACACTCACCCCAAGCAGAAGGATGGCAAGAGAGTCAAAGGGGCTTGGAACAAAGTCAAGTGGGCAGTAAGACACTTGCTTTCCACATCAGTGGGGTTGTGGGCCTTGACACTTGCCGATTCTCCTTCTGATCGTCTCTGCCCCTGATAACCATGGCTGCCCCCTTCCCTTCATTCTGATCTTTGCTCAGAGTCATCTTATTCACAGACAGAGTCATCTCATTCACAGACACCTCCCATGATCTCTGAAACTAAAACAATTGCACTCACTCTCACTCTCTCATCTTCCTGATTTTTTTTTGTAGTTTGTTGACATATATTCTTACTATGTAGCCAAGGCTGACCTTAAACCTCAAAACAAAATCCTCCTGCTTCAGCCTTCAATGTGCTGGAGTTACAGATATGTGCCAACACACCACTTTGTTTTATATTTTCTTTATTTTTAAGTTGTTAAATTATATTCATGTGTTTTCTTGTTTATTGTAGGGGGCATGTATACGCCTCAATGCATGATCAGAGGTCAAAGAATAGCTTGTAGGAGCCTTCTCCTTCCACCAGGTGGGGTCTGGGTCTAGAACTCAGGTTTTCCAGTTGGTGGCTAATGTCTTTATTCCATGCCCCCTTTATTTTTCCTATTTTCTTTTGTTGGTTTGTTTTCTGCTTTTCAAGACCATTTCTTTGTGTATCCCTGACTGTCCTATACCTAGCTCTAAAGACCAGGCTGGTGTTGGGCAATATTTTCAGGTGTGTGACTTTTGTTTCTGCTGCATTTGTTTGACTTTGTGAAGCTGTGTTACTGTGCCTTTCTAAAATGCCTGATGGTCCTAATAAAGAGATGAACAGCCAATAGCGAGGCGGGAGTAAGGATAGGTGGAGCCAGCAGGCAGAGAGTATAAATAGAAGGAGAAACCTGGGAGGAAAGAATTACAAGGAATAGAGGATGTCAGGGGCCGGTCACCGAGCCAATTATGGAGTAAGCAGGAAAGAAAGGTATACAGAAATAGAGAAAGATAAAAGCCTACAGGCAAAGGGTAATTTGGATAATTTAAGAAAAGTTGACAAGAAACAAGTCAAGCTAAGGCTGGGCATTCATAACTAAGAATAAGCCTCCGTGTGTGATTGATTTGGGAACTGGGTGGCAGGACCCCCCAAAAAGTCAAAAGAGCAAAAACATCACAGAACAGGCTGGCCTCAAGCTCACAGAGATCCACCTGCCTCTGCCTCCCAAGTGCTGGGATTAAGGGCGTGTGCCACCACTGCCTAGTTCTAATACTTAATAATTTTTCTTTTCCTGTCTCTGTCAACATACCATAAAGGAGGTTGAGGTTGGGGGGAGGGATGAGAACTTTTTAAAATTACTGCCATGGCCTAAATATGCACAGAATGCCTGATACACCGAAGGAGCTCAACAAATGGATAGATGACGGATGCATGATGGTGAGTTGGTAGTTCGTGGGTGGTAGATGGTGGGTTGGTCGTGGATGGGTGGATATATAGATGAATGGTGGATGGATGGGTGGTGGGTGGATGGACGGATGGACAGTAGATGGTTGGTGAGTGGATAGACGTGTGGTAGCTGGATGGATGTGTGGTAGATGGATGGGTGGTGGGTGGATGGTACACGACTGGATGGGTTGAAGAGATGTGAAAAGCTGGTGGATGGGTGCAATAGATGGTTCTGTGAATGGAGGATAACCAGCAAGTGGATGGGTGGATGGTAGCTGGGGAGCGGCTGATGAATGGTGCATGGGCAGATATGTGAGTCAATTGGTAGCTGGTGAAAGAATGGGTGAGTAGATGGTGAGTGGATGGGCCTCTAGTGAACAACGGTGTGAACACCATCTGGGATGCTGACTCAGGGGTCAGTCAGCCTCTAGTGAACAACAGTGTGAACACCATCCAGGATGCTGGAACACCATCCAGGATGCTGACTCTGGGGTCGGTCAGCCTCTAGTGAACAACAGTGTGAACACCATCCAGGATGCTGGCTCTGGGGTCAGTCAGCCTCTAGTGAACAACGGTGTGAACACCATCCAGGATGCTGGCTCTGGGGTCAGTCAGCCTCTAGTGAACAACGGTGTGAACACCATCCAGGATGCTGGCTCTGGGGTCAGTCAGCCTCTAGTGAACAACAGTGTGAACACCATCCAGGATGCTGACTCTGGGGTCAGTCAGCCTCCAGTGAACAACGGTGTGAACATCATCCAGGATGCTGGCTTGGAGTGGGTCAGCCTCTAGTGAACAACAGTGTGAACACCATCCAGGATGCTGGCTCTGGGGTCAGTCAGCCTCTAGTGAACAATGGTGTGAACACCATCCAGGATGCTGACTCTGGGGTCAGTCTGCCTCTAGTGAACAATGGTGTTCACACCATCCAGGATGCTGACTCTGGGGTCAGTCAGCCTCCAGTGAACAACGGTGTGAACACCATCCAGGATGCTGGAACACCATCCAGGATGCTGGAACACCATCCAGGATGCTGACTCTGGGGTCGGTCAGCCTCTAGTGAACAACCGTGTGAACACCATCCAGGATGCTGGCTCGGAGTGGGTCAGCCTCTAGTGAATAACAGTGTGAACACCATCCAGGATGCTGGCTCGGAGTGGGTCAGCCTCTAGTGAATGACGGTGTGAATACCATCCAGGATGCTGACTCTGGGGTCAGTCAGCCTCTAGTGAACAATGGTGTGAACACCATCCAGGATGATGGCTCAGAGTGGGTCAGCCTCTAGTGAACAACGGCGTGGACACTATCCAGGATCCTGGCTCTGGGGTCGGTCAGCCTCTAGTGAACAACGGTGTGAACACCATCCAGGATGATGGCTCGGAGTGGGTCAGCCTCTAGTGAACAACGGCGTGGACACTATCCAGGATCCTGGCTCTGGGGTCAGTCAGCCTCTAGTGAACAATGGTGTGGACACCATCCAGGATCCTGGCTCGGGGTCGGTCAGCCCACTAATGACTCTGACTCTGCTGCTCAATTCCCATGCCACTCCATACACATTTGTGGCCTGGCTTCCTTATGAAATTACTGCTAAAGTACAGTGAAGTAAACCAAGGAAAGCACATAGCACATGCCTGGCCCCAACTGAGCACTCAAAAGATAGCTGTGATGTTCATAGAGTGACTGACCGTTCCTGTCAGGATCCATCCCCCATCCAGAGCCCCATGGTTTGAAGTTTGTGTCTGTCACACTGTCACTTCATAATTAAGCTGTTTTTCTCCCTGCTTTTATTAATCAGATGTGGTTGCTAATTAGAGCTTCTGATTAACATGGGGTAACCAGGGTGACAGCATTGAGCTGTTATCATTGTAGGCAAAGGTGAGGAAATATGGCAATTTGGGTCCCCAGTTTGTCCCAATGAGCAATAACTCTGATCTCCTCCAGGGTCTCTAAATCTGGAAAGAGCTTCCAAATTCCTCCCTCCTCTGTCAACTCTCTAGAGACTCTTGCAGCTCCCTAGCCTCGGGCAGGGCCTGTGGCTGCATCATCTCACAAAGTGTTTAGCTGAAGGCTTAATATGTTTTGTTTCTAAAATCAAAGTGGTGCAGATTGCTATGAGGAGTGAAGTTTTCCAGGCCTGAAAAGAAGGGCTCTTCATCATAAGAGTTACATTTTGTGCACATCTATATCTCTTCCAGATGTGCTCACAGCAGCAGAACTGTCGAATCCAAAGGTTTGTGCATTTTCAGGGTCATTAGCACTTACTGACAAGCTGTCCCCAGGAAGTTGTATCCATTTTTATCCCTGCTGGAAGCGTTTGGTAGCAATCACTCCGCTGTGCTCTTTCTAAACTGGAGCTTGCCATTAAGTCTTTGTCAGTTAAACAGCTAAAAGACCTCAAACGTGAGCTTACGTTCTTGATGTTATTTTTATGTGTGTGTGTTTTGCCTGAATGTATGTGTGTAGTACCCACAGAGCCCAGAAGAGGGCATCAAATCCCCTGGAACTGGAATTACAGATGGTTGTGAACCCATCATGTGGAGCTGGGAACTGAACCCTGGTCCTCTGGTAGAGTAGTCAGTGGATTTCAACCTCTGAACCATCTCTCCAAGCCCAAATGTGAGCTTATATTTCTTTGAATTTTACTGATGGTAGAACTCTTTCATGTGCTTTCTGGCTTTTGGTATTTATTTGATGGATTTATAGCTCATTTACATCTTGATTTTTTTAATGTATACATGTATACTTATTTAGTAACATGCTACATGCCATGTTTTTAATCTTGTGACAAAGCACCTGAGATAACCATGAGAGGAAAGGGTTACTGGGCTTTGGTTCACAGGTATCACAGGTTCATGGTCATTTGATCTGTGGTGGCATAGCCTGTGATAGATGGAACATGTAGTGAAGCTAGTGTGCTCACCTCATAGTGGCTGGGACACAGAGAGAGAAAGGAAGATCCTAGGGTCCCAATATCCCCTTCAAGGTCAGACACACATCCAGGAAACTACGTCCTTCTGCTAGGCCGCTTCTTCCAAAGGTTTTCCATCTCCATTGGCATCATGGGCTGGAGATAAAGCATTGGTATGTGGGCCTTTGGAGGGACACTTCAGACCCAAACTACAGCATGTACTGACAACATTAACATTGTTTATTTATGTTGAAAATATAGATGAAATCTTAACGAACAAAAAAAAATCACAGGATGTATGTGTTTGTCACATGCACATGTGTATTTCATGTTGTCTTAGTTACTGTTGTTAAAAAGAGACACCACGACCAAGGTAACTCTTACAAAGGAAAACATTTAACTGGGTTCTTGCTTACAGTTTCAGAGACTTCATACATTATCATCACATTGGGGAAATGGCAGCAAGCAGGCATGGTGCTAGAGAAGTAGCCAAGAGCTACATTCTGATCCACAAGCAGGGGAGAGAGAGAGAGAGAGAGAGAGAGAGAGAGAGAGAGAGAGAGAGAGAGAGAGAGAGAGAGAGAGAGAGGTGTACCTAGCATGGGCGCATGGGCCTTTGAAAGATCAAAACCCACCCCTGGTGACACACCTCCTCTGTCAAGGCCAAGCCTCCTCCAACAGGAGCACACTTCCTAGTGCCTTCCCTGACAGCTCATCAGCTGGGGACTAAGCAATAAAAATGATGAGCCTATGTGGGGGGCAATCTCATTCAAAGCACCACAAGTGTTTACTAAGATACCCTCTTCCAGTGAGTCAGTTTCCTACGGTCTAGTCTATGGTTCCCTAGCTCCTGACCCTTGCTAGTTTGACGTGGATTTTGAACACAAAGCTACAAAAACATTTGAGCCCTCTTTGTTTTCAGTCCCTCTCTTCTGGAGTAGATGGGAGCCTCTGTCACCTTCAGCTGTGTCTTCCTAAAGGGCCGAGGATTGGTGGCTCCCCACACATCACCTTTCCAGAAAAGGCCTTGAACACAGTGAGTACTCGGGTGGGGCCATGCTGACTGCCTCCTGTGATGCCACAGTAGCGACAGTCTCTCTCTTCTCTCTCCTGGCTCATGGAGGACCTTTCCTAAGACACTGTTCTGGGTCATAGAGCCATTTCAGGGCTGCTTGAAGAGACCAGTGCTGGAGTAATGGTAGCAAGAATGACAGGGGTAATGGTCAGGTCTTGAGCCAGCACCTCCTAACCCATGGAATACAGGTGATCCTCATGTTAGTACTCCAGTCATATTCTCTGTTGTTTTTTTCAATTTTTCATTTGTGTGTATAGTGGCTTCCCATAGGACCAGCATCTTGTCACCTTGTTTGTGTCCCAGACATGGTTGTTATTTTTATAGTGAGAAATGCATAATAAACTATATTTTTAAAAATATAGTCCTCCCTTTGAGGAGGACAATTCACTGACAAGAACATTTCGTTGTGACGCACATCAATTAAGGTCTGTGCATATTTCGCTCTTGATAGCTTTCTTGTGCTAGCAAATGCTAATGGGGCATAAACAGAGAGCCTATTTTTGATGGACACATCTAATAATATCTAACACTGTCTCTGGAGAAATCAAGGGAGAATAGGATTATTCCCTAGATATTCCTTGTCAATGTCTTGGTAGTCTGCTCAAGCCCACCATCAGTTCAGGTTTGGTAGAAACTGGGAGAGGTGACAGTGCTATATTGATGGGCTAGATGGCTTTCAGGGGCAACAGGTACATCAGGTAGGAGTCTGGGAAGGGAGGTAGAGCCTGGGGGGATGTAAGTAGTAAGGGCCCTGGGCAAAGATGTCCTTAGAAGAACCCTTCTACCTCTGCTCTGCTCCTTTCCGAGTGCCAGGGCCATGTGGACAATCCCAGGGTGCTGATGTCAAGGCCTCTGGCTAATGACTTCCTCTTCGCAGTGATGGCAGGACAGAAGGAGTAAGGGAAGGAATTATGTTTGCTGGATGCCTGCTATACAGCCAGCACTGTCTCCTGGAATGCTCCCTCCTACAAACCAGAGGGAAAAAAAAACACGGCTTACTATCTCTACTAGTGGATGAGTATCCTCAGGCCCTCAGAGGTAAAGCAATATTCCCAAGGACACACAGCCCTAATCTGGGACTCCTGAGCCTTGATCTTTGTCCCTCACCACCGTGACCTTCATCGGCAGAGAAGGCACCGGGCGCAAGGCAAAGAGCTGAGACTGTGAAAGTTAAGGCAGGATGGTGATGAGGACAGCTCAGAGCTTGGTCTCCAGGACGTTTTCACAGGACCTCTGCAGTCACTCTATCCCTTCTGGCTGCCCCTCTGCGGGTGCAGCTTCGCTTCAGGTGCTTTGCTGGGCGCTTCATCGCAGCAACGAGAGAAAGCAACTAATACAGAAAAGTGGTGCTGAGAAGCTGAGCCATTGCTGTGGCCACGTGGCCATTATGACTTTGGAATTAATTTATGGGAAGAATGTAAATGTGGAAAGTCTTTCCCCCCCTGTGGACTCCAGAAGCCCTAGAAAGCTTTAAGCAGAATTTGATGGACCATTCCGGTGGGAGTTTGGGAAACCAGCCATCTGAAATGAGGGTAGTAAAGACTGTGCTCATGGGGGTTTTAGAGAGCATAAGGACTCCTACTGGGAACTGGGCTGGAGGCCATTTGTGCTGTATTCTGGCAAAGAATCCCTGCATTTTGTTCGTGTTCTGAGAACTTGAGCGAGGCTGAATTTAAAAGCAATGGACCTCTATTTGGCAGAGAAAATACCAATAAGGTCTAGTGTTTAGGTTATGATTATGGTGTGACTGTTGCTGTTATGTTTAGTGACGTTTGTAATGAGACTTCAAAGCAGAAGGATGTGGAAAATGGGTAATTTGTCCAAAGCTGTGCTGAGGTGAGTGTAGAGAAAGTAGCTACAATTGAGGAAATGGCATCTTTCAGGAGAAACCTTGCTCTCTATGCTGGAAGGATGTCCTTATAGCAAGACTGCAACAGGGCCACAGATCTTAATACAACTGATTCCATGATGGAAGAACCATTCAGACCATAAAACTCAGCACATAGGCGACATCACCTGATAAATCAAAAACAAAGGCCTAACCCATCAAAGACCTTAGTTGTGGGAAAGTCTCTAATGCACTAATCTTGCTTTTTGGCCAACTGTTCTTGTTAACTGAAGGATGTCAACTCAGGATATGGTTTTGTGCTTAAAAGCTCACCCTGAGAAGGGCTTGGGGCCACACTGGGATCCCAAACATCCAGTGTAGTTGCCAGCCCGCCCGCTAATAAAGATTTTCTATTGGCTTAAATCCATGCCATGTCCAAGTAGCCTTCTCTGGTGGATACCCCACAGCAAGACCTCCCCCACTGAAGGCACCGACTTGTGGAACACAAAGGCATTAGAAGGGAGGGAACTTGACCTGAGGATGCCTCCCAAGAGGTTCTCCACTTGACACCAGAGAGGCCATTGCATGAAGCTGTGAAGATAAAGCCTAAGATGAAATGGAGATCCCAGGATTTTGAGATGCTGGGACACCAGGACAGCCTCCAAGGAATAAAGCTGGCCCAAGAGAGAGGATCTGCTGGAGGCAGGAGACCTGGAAGGCTAGGCTGCTCAAGGTGGGCTCAGGTGAGGCCACCAAAGAGCTGCAGGTGCCAGATATGGAACTTTAGGGTTTGCCCTGTTAAATCTTGGTCTTTTTGATCCCATCTTTCCTTGCTATGTCCTTGTTCCCCTGCTTTGGAAGAAGGAGGTTTACTATACAATCAGAGACTTTTATATTGCACAGAATGGCCTCAAACTCATTCTGTAACCAAAGATGATCTTAAACTCTAACATGCTGAATTATAGGCATGAACATGGGGCTTCTGAATGTGTTAGAAAGGTTAAGATTTGGGAGACTTTTAGAGATGAACTGAATGTCCTGTGAGATAGGCCAAGGTTGTACAGTGTTACGATTCAGTGATGTGTTCAGGTGTCAGGTTGACAGGGAGTAGACTTTGATGCTTAGTCTTTATTGTCAACTGGATTAGGAATCACCTGGGAAACATAGCTCCTCCCACAGGAGCAGGTGTGGTTCCAGAAAGGCTCAACTGAGGTGGGAAGACCTACCTAGAACACAGGTGTTCTATGGGCTGGGATCTCAGGCTGAATAAAAAGGGGGGAAGGAGATGGTGAAAGCTGAGCACCCACATTCTTCTTTGCCTCCTGACCATGAGTGCGGTGTGCTTAGCCATCTCACATGCCAGCGGCCATGCCTTCTTGCCATGATGTGCCAGACACCCTCTAATGGAAGCGCCGTAAAATATACAGTTGCTTTTGTAAAATACACGGTTTCCCTTTATTCTAAAGGGCTTTGGTGGATCGCTGGCTGGAATTTGAATGCCCTGTATAGTGAGTGTGCCTGGGGTTAGCTCCTTGATCTTGAGCAGTGCCCTGAGGTCACATGAGAGGAAAACTTATGCTTGGGAAATGCATGCTGAAGGGTGCAGAATGAACTTGTCTGCAACTTAGCCCGAAGTACCTCCGAAACATGTAACACACACAGGCAGCATGTGTAGTGAGGAGATGACGAAGGCAGGCAAAAGATGTGACGGCTTTAATAAACAGATGAAATACTGACGGGTGAATATGGCCTGCATGGCGGAAAGTACAGAGTATCCTGGGGCCCAGAGGTCAAAAGTATGTTAGGGGTGAGAGGCTCCAACTTTCTCATGGCTAGGGCTGTCCAAAAATAGAACAAACGGCCCTAGTCCTTAGGAAGTGAGCTCACCATCCCTGGAGGCATGTAAGCAGAGCAGGAAGTAGCTGCACACCTGGCAGGGGCTGATTCTGACAGCGATGGGCTTCTGAGCTGATCCCATGGAAGAAGGGACTTGAGATAAGTATTTTTCCTTTTCCTGGAGCCTCTCTCACTGTGAGAATAATGTTCCCTAGGGATCATGTTGCTAAATCCTGACGGTCAAAACGTTGCCTTTTAAGTTGGCCTTTTCATTTAGGAGTATTTTTTACGTTGAAAGTTTGTAACAAATTCACCACCTCCTGAGACTTTATTTGAAGTAAGGGAACTGACTTCAAAAAGGCTCATGATCATGTAGGACCCACAACTGGGCTTCACCTGAGCTAAAAGCCAACCCAGGGGTCACAATCACCTCTTCTCAGTCTTGCCAGGGCCCTACTCCCAACACAGACCATTGTGAGGTTGTGGATGTCTCCCCCAGCCCCACCCACGATGTCTCAGCTCCATCCTGCCCTTGCCTCATCTCCTGCAGGGGGCATCATCTTGGCTCACCTGCCCACTGCTGAGGCCCCTTTCTGTTCCCCAGGCCTCCAATTCTTTCTCTACACTCAGCTAGAGTATAATGGCAAAGGCCTGGGGGGGGGGGGGGGGGGATCTACACTGAGTGTGCCTCCTGCAGAGATCCATACTCAAATCCTAGAGGTCCTGCAAGCCCCTGCCCAGCTGGAACTCAGCCTCAGGCCTCTTCCCTGACCCCAGGTCTCTCACACCCTCCAACTGAATTATCTCAGCCAGGGAGCCCTTCTGTGGCATCCACACTCTACTTGGGAAAATTCTCACACTTCTAGGTCCCTCCAAAGTACCCTGTCTCTGCAAGAACATTTCCATTGCAGACTATTATTTTAACTATGTAAAGATGTGTTACATTTGTTTATGCTGCAGAATATATTACTTTAACTGTGTAGAGGTGTGTCACTTTTGTTTATGCTGCATTTGTTTAATGACACAAGGATGTGTGTTTAATTCTGTAAAATGCGTTGCAAATGTTTCACCTTGCCTGCCTAAGACAGTCACCTGATTGATCAATAAAAAGCTGAGCAGCAGCCGGGCGATGGTGGCGCACGCTTTTAATCCCAGCACTCGGGAGGCAGAGGCAGGCATATCTCTGGGAGTTCGAGGCCAGCCTGGTCTACAAGAGCTAGTTCCAGGACAGGAACCAAAAGCTACGGAGAAACCCTGTCTCGAAAAATCAAAAAAAAAAAAACAAACCTGGGATGAGAAACCAGGAGGCTGCCACTTGCCAAACATGAGAAGCAGTGAAAGTAAGATATACAGAAAGAAAGAAAAGTAAAAAGACCCAAGGCAAAAGGTAAATAAAGAGAAACCGGCTAATTTAAATTAAAAGAGCTAGCCAGAAATATGCCTAAGCTAGGCCAAGCACTCAAAACTAATAATAAAGGCCGGGAGGTGATGGCGCACGGCTTTAATCCCAGCACTTGGGAGGCAGAGGCAGGCAGATCTCTATGAGTTCGAGGCCAGCCTGGCCTACAAGAGCTAGTTCCAGGACAGCTAGGACTGTTACACAGAGAAACCCTGTCTCGAAAAAACCTAAATCCTCATAATAAGTGTCTGTTTCATGATTTGGGAGCTGGTTGGTGACTCAAAAGAAAGAAGCCTGCTACACTTTCCGCCAGTCAGCTCCCGCCCTCACCCTGTGCTCTGAAGGCTCCTGGACTTATGCAGGTGAGGCGTTCCTTGCAGCCTCGTCCCCGTGGAAACAGACTTTCCCTCTCCAGTGCCTGCCATGCCATAGACGCTGTCGCTCCACTTATCCAGTTTCACTCTCTGCTGTTCCTATTACAGCTAATTTGAAAATAATACATGGAGAATTCCAGAAATAAGCAATTCATTTGCTTTAAGTTGTGTGCCACCCTGGGTACCGCGAAGAAGGCCCACATCATCCTGCTTCATCCCACACAGGATGTGAGTCACGCCATTGTCTGGCATGTCCACACTGTGAACACTGCTTCTCATCTAGTCACTTGGTAGCTGACTTGGTCACCAGACAGTGGGGACTGCCACAGTACCACAGTGCCACAGTTCAGGAGACCATTGATGTCATAGTCTAATGCCGCCGCGATGCTTACGCTGTGTGCCTCTCTGCAACTCGGCACACAGGCATGACGTCAGCTGGCATCACAGAAGGGTGAGTATGGCACAGTGGGCACAATGGGAGGCTCCAAGAGACCTTGTTCGTTGAACTTTTGCCATAGCGTAAGGGGGATTGTTTGTGTTATCCATGTTAACTGTTGTGAATTTCTTGCCGTATCTAATCTATAAATGAAACTGCCGTAGTATGCATGCGTAGGAGGAAACATAGCCTGAGCAGGTTTGATATGATTCGTGATTTCAGGCATCCACTGATGTCTTAGAGCATGTCCCCCTGGAAAAGCAGGGAACGCTGGGACTGTGGATTGAAACAGTTGTTGGGATGAACAAGAGAGAAAGCCAGAAGGCAGAACAAATAAGCTTTTCTTTAAGAAACCAACAAGCAAATGAATTAACGGGTGACATCATCAGTGCCCATAGATGGCTAAGGGACAGGACCTTCGGCCAAACTTTGAAAGTGCTGGTTCCCAAACCTGGCTATACAGGTTCAAGGCCCCACCCCACCCCCATCTCAGATTCACTCACTCAGCATCTTTAGATGCAGGACCGAGTCTCGGCATTTTAAATTCTCGGAGTGTAAGCCCCAGACCCTCAGCTAAGCGGAGAATCTGCGTTCTTTCAGTTGCACTATGTTCATAAAGGGGCGATGTGGGGCTGCTCATTTGCATGTCTGATAAGCTTTCGGTGCTTAGCTGCTGGCTGTGGTCAACTGAGACTGTGCTCGGGACCTCTATACAGCGAGAGGGCAGAGGAGGGGGGAGGTGCTGCACGCTGGTCTGGGGCAAGAAGCTAAAGCATGGGGTAGATTGCTCCATCCAATATTGTTCTCTTTCCTTTCTCATCTTCGTAGATGACACAGCTGAGGTCTGGGGAAGGGTGGCAATTTGCCCGAAGCCTGCTATACATCTTAGAAAAAAAAATGAGTTTAGAGCATTGGTGTGTGTCTCGGTCACTCGTGTTTGATGCCTGGTGCTCAAGGCCAGGCCCCTTAGCTAGCCTTTCTTCTTGCTAGTTGATAGCAACCATCCCAGGCCCCTCTCTGAAGATGGGGGTGGGGATCAGCTCTATTTCCTGGCTTGTGAAGGAAGGCAAGGGCTGTGCAGGCACCCCACATCTCACATTATAAAGGAAGTAGCAGAACTGTGCCCCCCATACTGTGCCCTCTGCGGGGGGAGGGGGTGAACTGAATGCTAAGGCCTGGGAAGTCAGGTATTGACTCCTTTTCTTTTCATAGAAGGTCTCCCGTGGGGTCCTTGTATTTCACACAGCTCATCCGCCTCTCTGCCTGTTTCATGATCTCTGGAGATGGCATTAGAGACTGGAGACCAACAGCCACTTTCCCCCTTTCTCCTCCACACTAAGCTCTGATTTTGTTTGGGTATCAGGGAGCTTCATGCTATAGGTGAATATGGTTCTGCCCCCACTGGTTGGTGAATCTTTAATGAGTCTATTCTAGTCATGTGGTTCTTTGCCCTGGATAGCAGTTAATAGGAATCTGGGCATAGGAGTAATCCTAGCCAACAAGATATGGTGGGCAGACCTAGAAGCATGGAGTTAGGAAGGGTTTGTGAGATTGTTTGGTGCTTGTTTTTGTTTGTTTGCTTTTTGAAGACAAGGTCTCTGCATCCCCAGCTAGCCTAGAATTCACTATATACCGGGTTGGCCTCCATCTCACAGATCTCCCTGCTTCTGCCTCCTGAGTGTTGGTATCAAAGATACATGCCACCATGCCCAGCAGTTTGGGGTCTTATATGATGAAAAACAAGATGGACAGATGGGTGGAGAAGTGGATAAATGGCACACAAGAGTCATGGCCAAAATGTTTAATATAGTTCTAACGGCAGAATTCAGGTAGCAGACATTCAGGCAGTCGCTATGCTATTAACTTGACTATGTTTTGAAGTTTTCATCATAAAAACACTGAAAGATGATGCCAAGTTTTTAATGAAGCCAGGTGTGTGTAAGCTCTAGGAGCCAACAATTCTATTCCTACGTGTTTGCCTAACCGAGTGGCAGGCTTAGTGTTGGTCCCAACCCCCTCCCCGCAAACGACAATTTGGGCTCAGCTCAGACTGGACTGCGACCCGTAAACACTCGTGTTCTTCAGAAACCTTGTAAAGTGGGTTTGTTTGCCAGGAAAAAGCCACTACTTTCTTATCCGCTGCTACAGTCATCGTCATTGCCCCCCCATCTCTGGAGAGGGCATCCAGTTCTCCAGTAATTCAAACCGGCTTCCACCAGATCAGGCTGCTCTAATCCTGCCTCCTCCCAGATACCCATTCTCTTTATAACCAGTGAGCTCACCCCTCTACACACACACACACACACACACACACACATATCCCATCCCTCTTCTCTCTCTCTTCTCAAGAGACAGCCTTGGCAGTAGGGAATAACCTTTTTCTTTTCTACCCACGGAGCAGCCATTTCGGTAGTTTCTTCACTGTGGCCTGCAATACAGTATTTACCAAAAGATAGCGCAAAAGTATCCGCACATCATCTCAACAGCCCTCCCCTGGCGGCCACGATGTTCATCAGCAGAAGGACGGGCTGACTGTGAGATTTCCAAGTAACGGACATATAAATGAACAAGTCACAGCGCCAAGGGACAGATGAGATTTCATCAGTTATGGAGCTGGGCAACAGGCACTGAGATTGCTGTGTGTGGCAGCATGAATGTAAAGCTCACAAACAGGCCGGTCCACGCTGTAGTGGGAACCTCAGGGCACTGCTTACCTGTGTTGGAGAAAAGACCAGGGGGGTACAGAGGAGTCCTAGGGGGTGGGGTGGGGCTTGGTGGTCTGGTGCCAGCTGCAGGCAGGTAGTGGAAACTCACACTTTCTTCTTTATTCTGTGCCTCAGTTATGAGTTTAAAATGCACATCCCTGTAGGATGGAGCCTGGCCTCCTGACAGCATCTTTGGCAACCTTGACTCTGACCTCTCTCCTGGCTTCCATTTGGCATGGCAGATGCCTTCACTGGCTGAGCCCTTTGCTGGAGCTGGCACAGTAAACCTAACAGAAAAGGCCAGAGGGAAGGTGGGGTCCCGTAGGTACAGGACAGGAGCAGAATCATGGCAGCTTTCCCCAGGGAAAGAGAGCTGCTTTTACTGCTGGGAAAACTGAGGCACAGAAAGGCAAAGGCAGACTGTTTGACACAAAGCAAGGTGGTCATGGAGCTGGGTCACTGGCCCTTTTCCTCTATTCTAGGACAGTGTGAGTGACGGCTTGCTCCTCCCTGCACCACGTCTATGAGCTCTTCTTCTCAGGCCAACCTTGATGCTAGGCTGAGATGTCCCGAGGGCCAGGCAGCTAGGACAGATTCTCTGCAAGTCCTGAAGAGGAGCAAGTGTGGGGTGGCCCAAGAGCTGCTCACCCATCAGCTACCCTCCCCTCCTGGCTGGTAAAATGAAAAACCCTTTTGTTCAGGTGGGGATCCCCCACCCCTTTTTCCACCTCTTCGCTCTGACCACAGTGGGAGAAGGTACCCTCTGTCCCCTAAGCTGACCACTCCAGGTTCTTTTTCCAAGCCCTGGCTTTGGTGCCCTTCTACAAGACTTCCTGGACTCCCCACTTCGATTTGGAATTGCTAAGTTCCTTGAGGCCACGTCCTTGCTCTGCTGCAGGAACTAACCTGACGAGGCGGTGACAGAATAAAGACACACAGGAAAGCTGGGATCAGGTGAACTGAGTCTTCTGATGGAGGCACCTCAGCACCCTGGAAATGCAGTATGCTAATTATATAAAGTTGAACTGGGAGACAGGTTATTGCGTACAGCTGAATGAAAAAGTGTGGTTATTACATACAGATAAACAAGGAGGCGGGGTTTGTGGTACATAGCTGGATCAAGGAGGCAGGCTTAGTTAATCTCAGTAGGAGCAATCTCTATTGGGGCAATTTCCAGGCCATATACATTGGGGGAGGGAACTATGGTGGACTTCTATACACACTATCAACATCAGAATATGGACCAGGGGATGTATTTGCCATCCCTCTGAGCTTCACCTTTAGGGGAAAGGTTTTGCCATTTTCCTGTGGGTCTTGAGGCTATATGGTCCTTGACATAACTATGCCCATATCTACAGCACACATCTGTCAGGACTTTACCCACTAAGGGCTTCCTCTGCTCCGCACACCAGACAGGCAGAAAAGAGACAGAAAGTCCCCTGTGCCCAGCTCTGGAGAGGCACATCCTCATGCAGCTATTTAACAGCTGGGGTAGCAGCACAGGCCTCCCAGGCCCTGTTTGGCAGGCTGGGAAACTGAGGACCAGTCAGGACAGGAGACCTGTGTTAAATCACAGCATTCTTCCCATTCAAAGACAATGAGCCCTGACATAGCTGGGAACTGTCCAGCCTATCAGGAAGCACTAGACCCTGGTGGAGCCTTCCCGGCACGATTAGGACAGACCAAACGCTTGGGGCTCAGCCATTCATAGAGTACACCCAAAGCTCTGAGAGAGGGATGCCACCAGTATTCCTAGCCCACAGAGAAGAAACCAGCTATCAAAAAACCTGCTCATCACCAACATACTTGATTTCTTTCCCTAGCAACTAAAGCAGCCAGCAAGAGCTTCCATGGTGTTTAAATAAACCTACAGACTTGTTGGAAAGCGTAGTGGGCAGGGCCAGAGAGGAACACATCCCATAATAAGTGGTGAACACATGCATATAATTTGGCAAGAGAGAGTAAGAATGTGTGTTCCTTTGTGTGATCCTTTGGCTCAGCCCTTCCAGTTTCCAGACTTATTTTCTTAGTCATTGCTCAGAGATGCGACCAACATTTCCAGAAATGTCACCATGGCATTGCATGTGACAGCAGCCACAGAAGAAAGAACTCTCTGGGAGCTTGAAGACAGGCTTTTCAGGATAGATGTTGAGCCCCCACCCCCAGGCCAGCAAACACCCCTCGGCTATTCAAAGTGACATTGGAAAAGAACAGCAAATGTCACTTTGCTTCAACAGGTCACAGTTTGGTGATGGGATGCAAGGTTCCACATTCAGATCGTCCCTGACTCTCGAGGACCAGATGTCTTTAGCTGGGCTGTCATCTAAAAGTGACAGGCATTTGGCAGAAGCCGTGTCTCGAGTCTTTCGCTTTGAACTGTAGCCTTTCCTGGGCTGGTAATATACAGTGTAATACTATGTTGCCATGTAGAGTGGAAAATTGAGCCTCTCATCAGACCCTGGATGAGATGAGCCCACTGCCGCTCTGCCACTGTCATGTGATGAATCGAGGGTGTGGGACCCGTTGAGTGTTTCCTGTGCTTTTCAACTTCTGATATTTTCTGAACGTATGCTCTATTGAGATGTAACCCTATCGTCACATAGTACCACTCAGACCCTGTTGTCAGTTGATCCTCAGTTGGAAGGAGATCTTGAGAGCTGGGGTAGGGGTGCTATCAAGATTAATCAGAGTACCAGCTACGTTTGCTGCAGAGGTAGGCATGATACTTGTTGTCATCCCTGCTCTTGGCAACTGTCCTAGTTTAGGTTACTATTGCCAAGATGAAATATCACGGCAAAAGCGAGTTTGGGAGGAAAGGGTTTATTTGGCTTATGCTTCTATATCACTGCCCATCATCTAAGGAAGTCAGGACAGGAACTCAGATAGAAGGAAACTGGAGGAACAGATACAGCTTGCTGGCTTCCTTATCCTGCTTAGAGCACCTAGGACATCACACACAGTAAACTGGACCCTCCTCCACCGATCACCAACTAAGAAAATGTCCTACAGACTTGACTACAGCCCAATCCAATGGAGGTATTTTCTCAGTTGAAGTTCCCTCATCTCAGATGAAATCAGCTTGCATCAAGTTGCCATATAACCAGCCAGCGTAGCAGATACAGATGTGGTGGCACACACCTTTGATCCCGGTACCAGGCAGGCAGATATCTGAGTTCAGGGCCAGCCTGGTCTACAGGGAGAGTTCCAGGATAGCCAGGGTTACACAGAGAAATCCTGTCTCAAAAAACCAAATAACAAAACAAACAAAAGAAACCCCCAAAACAAACTACCCAGCCCAGCAACCTTTCACGATAGTTGCTCTTGCTCAACTCAGTGTCCTCAGGTGGGACCCAGAGGCACAGGAAATTAGACTCTGAGCTGCTGTCGTGTGGATTCAGAACTGGAGCTCATGCTGTCTGTCACTGTGAACCACACATGGGCAGGAACAAGACCTGAACCTTTAAGTTATGCTTCATTCAGAGGGCCAGCAATGTAAGGAGGAGACCAGTTCACACTTAGGAAACACCACCTCAGTCATGGTCAGGTGATCAGCCTCATCCCCGAGTTTTGTGGCGTCAGTGACCTCCTTCTCAGTTCTGTACCTGCATGTTCGAGGCAAGCTGAACTGTTCATAGGGCGTTCATGCAGACTTCTCAGGTGTGGAGGGAAAACCTGCCCTGATAACCCAAGATATAAAAGTGCCCCATCTGTCTCTTCTGTACCACTGGAGGTCTATGTGCTAAAGACTTAGTCTCTTGTCGGCACTTTTAGGGGAGGGTGCTTTAGAAGGTGGGGCCTAGTGGGACAGGCAGGGTAAGGAGACCCGGTTCCCTTCAGTGAGTGTCTTGTTTGCCAGAAGCCTAAACGAAACAGATGCATCACTCACAGAGTGAAGCCCTGGGAGCAAAAGAACCAGAACCCTTTCCCCAATATATGCTGATCGCCTCAGGGCTTTGCCACAGTACCTGCCCTCTAGGACCTATGTCATGCCCCTCCCCTGCCCCTGCTTTGTTCTTCCCTTGAAGCATCCCAGTTGTTGGGATGACTTTGCGTATAGCTGACTCAAATGCACACAAGCGTTCACCACTCTCTTCTAAGCTGTTTTCAGTGATCATCAATCACTTTTATAATCAAGGTGGAGAGAAGGCAATAAAAATCAGTGGGTCATGCAAAGAGGATAGAAAATTCCTGAAGACGGCTCTCCCCTAGGTGTTAGCGATGATTGCTTCCAGATGGTGGGAAGACAATTGCACTTGGGACTCTTCCCTTCGTTATTTTTTCGGTGGAAAGGGAATTCATGGGTTTAGAATATTGGCATGTTGTCTCCTGAGGTTCCACAGGGTGGTGTAGGGTCTGCCGTGGCTGGAGGGGGGATCCTGAAGATGGAGGTGGTACCTGTAGACCCTTGGTGGCACCCCCATCTCCCCACCAGCCTGGGACATGATCACTCCTCCCTAACATACACCGGAAAAGCTTGGAGTTGATGCCAGCTTGTGTCTCTCTTTGTCCCCTCCCAGGAGAGCCATGTCCTCGCTCATCTGTAACTTTCAATTAACCAGGCACCAGGCTCCAGCTCAGAGGCTGAACAAATGTTCCAGGGAGGGGAAGAAAATCCAGCCCTAAAGCACTGGGAGGACATTTCCTTTTAATTAAAGTGAGAATTAAGGCAGCTCTGAAACCCATTCTGGTGAGACCAGAAGGTGGTCCGGGAGGGAAGGTGGCCGGCGAGGTGTTCTTGGGAGGGAGGTGGGAGGCAGGGTGCAGGGTGTGGGGAGGGAGCCATTCTCCCCTGTAGTTCTCATTAGGCCCCCGCAGGTCTGGGCCTGCTATTGTACAAGGACGGGTGGCTGGCATCAGATGGTCCTGGTAATTAGAACCCATGACCCCCAGGGCCGCCTTCCTGGGCCAGGATTATTGCTGATACTGGCTGTCTGGGTACATGGGAAGAAGTACCCAGCCATTCTTCCTGAGCCAACCTCCCAGAGATCGTCAGCCTTTGTGTCTGGTGCCACCTCTCTCCCGCACGAGTGGGGAGGCAGGATGGTGGTGTCACATAATGGGGACCCCCAGTTGCTGGATGTCACCATTGCTTCTGGTGTGAGTGTACCTGGGCTTCGTGGGTTTGACGGCACCTCTGTTCCTCTAATGTCACTAAGGTCAGCTTAGTTGTCCCCATGGGCCTCGCCTTCCCCATCTGTAAAATAGTGATAGAGACACTGTTGAAGGCTTCATGTTCAGGGCGATGCTTTGGGAGGATGGATCTCCTGTGTCAATCAAAGAGATGGGGGTGCTGCAAGGTAGAGAAAGATTTCATCAGCGTGGTCATGCTGGAAAGAGGAGAAGGAGGCTTTGGTGACCCAGGTTCATCATCATCACTGACATGAGGGAGAACTGGGGGTGGTCAAGGTGAGTTGTAGGCAACTTGATTTAATAGTCTTGGTCACAGGGAGGACTGGTTGATTGGCTTAATTCTCCTTTTACAAGGTGGTTCAAAGTTCTTATTGCCTGAGGGGACAATCCAGTTTCAAAGACTTGGAGGTGATGTTGGCTTGCGGGTGATGTCTTCATGGAATGATCTCTCTGTGAGTCTCTGTGGTCCTGCATCTCCAGGATAGTAACTAGAACCCTTTGGCGGGCTGGAAAGGACCTTGAGCATCACAGAAAGATGCCATCATTCATGCAGAGCCGTGAGATAGGCCTGGTGCCATCCGAGTTCAGATAGCATGTGTGAGTGGCTAGCACACCTTCTGCAGGTGACTCTGCCTAAACACAAGATGCCAAGCAGTCACCTAGCTTTCATGGATCCAGAAGGCCCAGGAGAGGAGCCTTTTCAGCACCAGCCATTCCCAAGTCTGGTCTGTCTGTTCTCTCTCTCTCTCTCTCTCTCTCTCTCTCTCTCTCTCTCTCTCTCTCTCTGTGTGTGTGTGTGTGTGTGTGTGTGTGTGTGTCCCTCTGTCCCTCTGTGTTGAATTAGCTCAGGTCGACAAATACCAGGCTAGCTACAAGATAGACCAATTTATATTTTTCTTTATTATAAAGGGCAAGTTCACAAAACAATCCAAGCTCAGCTATGTTGCCTGGGAACGAGAGAGAGAGAGAGAGAGAGAGAGAGAGAGAGAGAGAGAGAGAGAGAGAGAGAGAGAGAGAGCGCGAGCTTGGGAACCCCAGCGGCCTGGTGTTTCTCCCCGCCCCCACCCCAAAGGTCACTCCCCTAACTTGGTCCCACCTCTTAAAGTTCATTGGCTGACAGAGATTCCCCCATCATTCTGTCACTCTTCCCCCTCCTTCTCCCTCCTTCCCTCTCTCCCTCTCTCCCCCTCTCCCCCTCCCTCCCTCTCTCCCTCTCTCTCCCCCTCCCTCCTTCTCTCCCTCTCTCCCCCTCTCTCCCTCCCTCCCTCCCTCCCTCCCTTCCTCCCTCCTCCCACTTGATGGGCTGCCAATTAAGCCCTTGAGCCTCCAGAACTGTAAGACAAAAGTAAACCTGTCCGCTTACTTCTTAAGCCCACCTGCTTTGTTTTAATGGTAGAAGCTCCCAGATCCTCCCGCTTTCTGGGCTGCTGCGAGGAGGAGGAGTCAAGGAGGCGCTCAGTAAGCCTGTGCAAGGCATAGGAACATGCCTGCTCTGAGGCCTACACCCAGTGCCAGCTGTCATTTCACTTCAGTGTTTCTTCACGTGGAAAAATGAGCTCATCATTTCATCCCGATATCTCACGTGCTAGCTGCTTGGGTTACCTCTTTGGGTAGGTGCGCAAAGAGGCACAGAAAGGCTAAATTACTTGCAAAAGGTCACACAGTTCCTAGTAGGGAGCGAAGCTGGGACTCAACCCCAGGGCTTGTGACCCCATTGGCAACCTGCTCAGCCCATCCTTCCACCCATCTTCTGGGGATGGCAGTGTAGCTATGGAAACCGTATGCATTGAACTTTGCAGTGATAATTTTGAAGATTGTAAGTACAAAGGAAGTGGCTATCAGTTAGATGGCTGGGGTCATGGCTTAGACAGAGGAGTTCAAGCTTAAGTCTGCTTTTTCCTGGCCAGTGAGAGGGGAATGAAATTCCCACTGCTTTCCTGAGTAGCAGAAGCAAGAGCCCTATATAACAGGATCTGCCAGGGTGGGGCACAGGAAAAGAGTCTCTAGGCAGGCTACATTCCCCTCCTCTACCCCATCCCTGAGCCCATTGGACAGTCAGAGATGAGGATCTGAAGCCCATAGCCAGGACTTCATGGGAAGAGATCCTATCAGGCCCCAGCACGCTTTGGTTTTCAAGGTAGGAAAACTGCCCCCTTCCTAAGAGTTAGCGGTGGAAAGAATGAGAACCCCCATTGCTAGAGCGGCTCTGCCCTGTGGCTCATGTCTGAGTCACACCCTCACTGCCTCAGGAATCTACCTGAAATGCAGACCTGACCATGTTGCACTTGGAGCTGAAATTCTCCCATGACCCCCATCAGGTCCCCACCAAGACCATGCCCTTTGGGTGATACACAGTGCAGTCTCATGGGCACAGCATACTCCCCTCACATACCCAGGTCCAGCTGTTCTGCTGTTTTGTGCTTTGGGCACGCTGCTGCCTGGGCTTTTACTTCTCCCCGCTTTTCCCCTCTCTCCCACCTTCTCCCTCTTCCTCCTTCTCTCTCCTTTCCCCTCTCCCTCCCCCCCGCCTCTCTCTCTCTCTTTGTGAGATGGAGGATCAAGTGTGCTTGCCAGTGCATTGCACACATGGAGGTTAGAGGTTGACTTTGAATGTCTGCCTCTGCTGTTCTCCGCCTTATCTTTTTGAGACAGGGTCTCTCACTAAGCCCAGAGCTCCCTCCTTTGGCTACGCTGGCCAGCCAGCCAGTCCCAGAGATCTGTCATCTCCACCTCTCCAACATCACAGCATCCATAATTCACATGGGTGCTGGGGATCTGAATCCAGGTCTACACTGAGTTATCTCTAGCCCTCATCTGGGCTTTTGACCGTGGGGTCCCTCTGCACATGTGTCCTTCCTTCTCCTCAGGCTCCACTTCCATGTAACATTTCTGCCTGAACTAACCATTTCTTGCTTGAGAAAATCTGATAGTTCCTTCATCTCTGAAGGCTCCGCAGCCTCATAAGAGCTCCTGTGCTATAACTAAGAGTGAGCCAGTTTCCTTCTCTGGACATAGGATTTCTGCAGCAAGGGGGCCTGAGTTTGGGTTTCTAATTCTTGAATTTCTAGTGCCTAGGACAGAGATGGTGATAAAGAATGGATGCATGAGTGGACGTGAGGATATGTATGTGGATGTAAAGAGTAAGGGTGGGTGAGTGGATGGATGGATGAGTGGACGTGAGGATATGTACGTGGATGTAAAGAGTAAGGGTGGGTGAGTGGATGGATGGATGGATGAATGGGTAGATGATGTTCTACTTTGCCCTCTATTGCTGTGATAAGCAACTTAGGAATGAAAGAGCTTATTTCAGCTTACTGTTTATACTCCATCATGGAGGGAAGTCAGGGCAAGAACTCAGGGAAGAGACCTAGAGGCAGAGACTTAAAGCAGAGACCGTGGAGGAATGCTGCTTGCGTGCTCTGGCGTGCTCATAGTCCCATCTTTAACTACCTTTCCTCTAATGCCTGGTACAACCTACTTAAGGATGATGCTGCCCACAGTGGGAAGGGCCTCCTGCATCAGTTAACAATGGACACAAGTCCCCACAGATGTGCCTGTAAGTCATCTGACTGGTCTAAGTAGTTCCTGGAATCAAGGCTTTCCCCTCCAATGACTCTAAGCTGTGTCAACACTAACTATACAGATAGATGTGTGGGTGAGTGAATGGGTGGAGTGGGAGGGTGATAAAGGATAAATGGGTAGATAAGTGGATGGATGAATAGATTAGTAGGCGGGTAGACGAGTGGACAGATGAATGGTTTGGTGGTGGATAAGTAGACAGACTAGAGTGGGCAGACACACTGGGGAATGGACAAGAAGAGAAGTTAACTGTTAGCTGGGGAAGCTGATCAGGAGTGCATTAGAACATGGACACACAGGGGCAGGTGGGTGCTGGTCCTTGCTTTACTGCTAGAGAGAAAAGGCCTCAATCTTTGGGTAACGGTGTTGGAAGCCACTGCCCTTGACCCCATGCTTTTATCTCTAAATGTTTTCAGAGGCAAGAACATTCTTAAATCAGACTTATTTCTTCTAAATCAAGGTGAAACTCATCACAAAATCAAGTGCTTTGAAGTAGAGCCACGCAGCAGTGCTCTGTCTCATCCCACTTTGTAGCGCCATTTCATTTGCAGTTTAATAAATAAAGCTTGACTGAAGATCAGAAAATTCAAACAGCCACACTGGCCAGCCTTACAGACCAGGAAGTGGTGATGCACACCTTTAACCCCAGTAGCCACACTAGCTTGCCATAGAAACCAGCAGTAGTGCATGCCCTTAATCCAAGAACTAGAGAGGATTGTAAGACGGGAGGAGACAGCTCTCAGTCTTATTCTGAGATTCCTGGAGGCAGGATCTCCATTTTCAGACTGAGGTCGAGGTAAGAGCCAGTGGCCAGCTGCTCTGCTTGTCTGGCCTTCAGGTAAGCTTTGTTCATTAAACTACAAATGGAATGCCACTCCTCCAGCTCCATTCTGTCCCCGCCTCTGTCTGAGTAGCACCGAGAGGAAGCCACAAAGCCATTCTGTCCCCCTTGTGGCTACCACTGCCCTTGCCTGACAAGTCACCTGAGTGTAGGCATGCAATCTGTCGCCTTTGCATCTTGCTTCTTATCTTCCTTAGGCTTCTGTGTCTTGATAAACAGGAGAATGAAGAGCAAGGTGAGGGAAAGAGTTTTTCCAGCTTACAGCTGTAGTCCATCCTGGAGGAAGTCAGAGCAGGAAGCAAAGCAGAGACCATGGATGAATGTTGTCCCTCATGGCTGGCTCACCCTGTCAGCCCAGGACTATATCAGCCACAGTGGGCTGGGCCCTCCCCCGTCCATCATCAATTAAGATCCTTCCCCACAGGCCGCCCTGATGGAGGCATTTAAGGTTCCTTCTTCCCAGATCATCTAGTTTGGATCAAGTTCACACACACACAGGCACGCACACACAAGCACCAAACCCTAACCAGTACACTTCTTAAATTTCTGTGGCCAATAGAAACCAGTTTCTGAGACCAGAAGAACTTGGAAAAATGGGTCTTTTGCTACTTCAGTCTGAACCCTCCTGTTTAGAGGACAAAGGAGCTCTAGGAAGTAGCTGGGACTGAGAGGAGGCAGAAGGCTCCAGAGACGGGGAGGGGGAGTGCAAAAATCTAACCCTGGTGATATTACAGTAAGCAGGAACTGGGATGTTCTTTTCTGAATTGGGAAGGTTTTCTGATCTCCTGGGGGGGTGGACGACCCTCTTCTGTGGTATCCATGAACACAGAAGGCTCCCTGGGTGCCTTAATGACTTTCCTTTATTCTCCCTGAAATGTGGAGGTTCAGAAAGGCAAAGCAACACTCCTCTGATGCCTCAGAGCAAAGTGGCCAGGCTGGGCCTCAGACCGTGAACATTCTGCCACAGTTTCTGTGGTCTTGGTTCCTTTTCTCTTCCATCGGGTCTCACAGCCCAAACAGAATTGGAGCTCTGGAGGACTTTGGCTCCAGTGTTCTGCTCCCAAGAGCCTCCTCAATTCATTCCTGCTGCTACTGAAGCCCCAAGTCCTGGTCTCTTCCAGTATCGCCCCCTGCTCCCTCTGCAGGCAGCGGCAACGGATGCCTTCATGGTACAAGGCTGCCACCTGGTGTCTATAATGTGTACAGCAGTCTCGGGCCAAAATCTGACCGGCTCGGGGCTCCATGCTTTACCTGCGCTGATCTCATCCAACCCTTTCTTGGCCCTACAGGAGTTACCTCCTTTGTATGTTAAAAAAAAAAAAGAAAATCAGGTGACCAAGGACAAACAAGAATGTGTGTGACTCCCGCTGTTACACTAGGAGCTGACTAGCAGAGCAGTCCAGTCAGCTTCGTAGAGACCAGACGAGCAGTGGAATTAAGGAGGTAGAAGGGTGGATGCTCATTTTTATCAGAAGAAAGAAGTCTAGCGACAGTGGAGGTGATGCCTGTGTCAGTTTGCTTCCTGTTGCTGGGATAAAAGACTCTGATGAAGGCAGCTTAAGAAAGGGCTATTGGGACCACAGTTTAAAGGTAACTTCAATCATGGTGGGAGGTCATGGTGGGCGGAGCGTGACCTGACTGTTTATGTTACATCTGCAATTAAGAAGCCGAGGGAGATGAATGCCAGTGCTCAGCTCACATTCTGGATTCCCAGCCCGAGGGCTGCCCACATTCAGGCTGAGTCGGTCTCACCCCAATTAACCTAAACTAGGAACTTCTACGCACATGCTCAGAGGTGTGTCTCCTAGTGACTCTAGGGTCCTTCAAGATGACAGTGTCAGCTATCACAATGACCCACTGACATCCTTCGAATGGTAGACTTGGTGTTGTGATTATGTGGCTCAGCTAAGAGACGAGCAGATACCAAAACAAAAGAACACGTGAGTGAGTGGTGAGTGCAGCATTTACAGGGCTCTTAGTGTGTGCCCTTTGGTCTGTGCTGTGCTTGACAAGGGTTTGCTTAGGCCCTGCTGTGTGATGGGTACTGCCATGGCACATGGGATGCAGTGAACAAAACCTGTCCCGTGATGGAGCCGGTGTTTTGTAGAAGAGATAGTAAGAAACGCTGAAATGTCATGTGGGGGTGGAGTTATTGCTACAAGGAAACAATAAAGCAAGATAAAAGGGTGTAGTACATGGCCTAGTGGGGGGTGGGAGATCTGGGGGAACTTTCCCAAGAGGTGGTATTTGAAAGTTACCCATTTCCACTGCCATTTTGTTACAGATGAGCTCTCCACCTGTATGTACAGATAGATATCCACCTGGTGGGTATCACACAGCTAGGGAGTGAGCTAGGCAGAAACTGAACCCTGGCCTGTGAAAGATCCTAGAGCTCCTATTTCCTCCCTTCAACTCTGCCAGGGTCTCCAGGCCGTGCTGAGCCTCTGCTGATTCCCCTGTGTGCCCAGCAGGTGGCGCTGTGGCCTGAGGACACTCTACAGTCTTAGCTGAAAAGGAGATGGATGCCAGACTGGGTGGGAAAGGGGATGCCTGGACCAGGGGCCTCAGGGAACAGTGACAAGCATCCTGAAAGGAAGACAGGCTTAACTATTTCAACCTTCAGGTTGCATCCAGCTGCACGAGTCCTTGCTGGATGCTGCCTCTGTCTCCTGCTCTGAGGACCGACCTGCAGGTGACTGCTGTGGATTTGGGGTTAAGCCCTGGGCTCAGGCATGCGCTCACTCCATGGTGTTTCTTGAAGCCCTTCTGTGCTGAGTGAACCCTGGGACTTGAGAAGAAACAAGAGCTACAGAGATGCCTGCCCCAGAGGCTCCAACTGATACCCGGCACATGAGAGCCATGGAGACGGTGTTATGTTAGGAAGATTTCCTAAAGCAGAGAAGCCAGATGTTTGTGGGGGGGAAATGGTTTTGTGGGGCTGGTGAACTTAGACAACTGGCCGTGGAGAAAATACCACACAGCAAAGGGAATACCAGAGCCAAAGGGCTGTGGAGGGAACTACAGGGATTCACCTGTTTGGGGCAGAAGGATGAAGGCCAAGGGCATCTCAGGATGGCAGAGCAAGAACAGAGTAAGCTGGGACCAATATGGCAGGAGGCAGAGCAGTCACATCATAGAGGACCTTGTGGGTTAGCACAGAAGCAAGGGAGCTGTAGCTCTGAGCGACACAGCGGGAAACATTCCAGACTGTGGTGTGACGTGACTCCAGCTTCCATGTTCATAGCCCCCTCTTAGCCACCTGCCTGGCATACGCTTAGTGAAGGGTGGGTGTCTGTGCCCAGGTGAGGCTGTAGCAACAAATGATCCCTCGTGATCCTACGGTTTCTCTCTGCTGCACACAGCATGACTACAGAGGATTGGCCAAGTGGGTGACAGCCAGTAGAAGGGCAGTCAGTTTAGGACGTGGGTGCTTTGGTGTGAGGTTCAAGGCACAGGAAGAATCAGAACCCTGATATAACAATGATGCTCCTGTCCTGGTCAGGAGCATTTCTGCATGTCAGAGTTCGTCAGGAAAAGATGGGAGCTCAAGCTTCTAGGCCCTCAGAGGACACTGGACTAGCAATGGACACCACATTGCTCTTTAGATTGCCAAAGTGAGCCTTCTTTGCTAAGGACCATAAATTCTAGTTACCCCCCCCCCCACCATTTGGAGGACTGGGTAACTCTGCTTCTCAAGGGGAGAGGCAATGCCACAGTTGGGTGAGAGCAGAATCCAGGTTCCCATGTGGTAAGCTCTTCCGGCCTCCCTCCCAGCCCACCACCACGGGTGTACCCTTAACTTGTAGTTTCAACCAAAGGCCAGGGCCGCACCCCTTCCCATCTCTCTTGACCCTCTAGGTCTAGCTCCCTATAGCTCTCCTGTTAGGTTACAGCCCCTCCTCCTCCAGCACCTCTGTGTGTGATAAAACCTTTTGATAAGCACTTTCCCTGATATTCAAGGCTGCTACATTTATGATCTGAATGTGTTCCCTGGGTATTTGGGTATTAAAATTTACTCCCTGAGGTTTAAGATGGTGGATAGAAACTCAAGGTGGCCTTGGTGTTTGGAGGCAGGGAGGACCTTTGTCGGAGGTATAGGATTCGATAAGGGCGTTGGGACGGTGCCTTCATCAGAAGAGGATGGGCAGGTTGCACATGTGTTCCCAGTCTGTGTCACTCTATGCCTCTGCCAGGTACTGCCAGCAAGCAGCCTTGGTGTTCCAGAACCGTCAGTGAATGAACCCCACTTTTCTCATTTAAATGTTTGATACAAGGTCTCGCTGATACAAGCTGATACAAGGTCCAGGCTGACTCTGAACTCACTATGTAGCTGAGGATAACTCACAAAAACCTTTCCTTCACTCATTCTGCGGTATTGGCAACAGAAAACAGACAGCCACGAAGTCTTTTTGGAACCCAGTATCTGTCCTCTTACCTGCCTGCCCTCCATTCCCTGGCATATGGCCTGTACTGCAGACCCCACGACTCCCCAGCTCTTCTCTGCCTTTCCATGACTCAGTTCTCACATATGCCATTCTTTCTCCCATGATTCTCTCCTCTGTGAACAGTAGGAAAACTTGGGTTGCTTGTCCAAGACCGAGCTCAAGTGCATCTCTGTCTGAAATCCCCTGCACTCACCTTGGCAGAGGGACTGGGCTCCGCTGGCTGCATATGGGTTTTGCTAAAGCACTGTATCATTGCATGGAGAGGACTTGCACCTATGGATTCAGTGTCTGTCAGGATCCTGGAAGTGATCCTCCCAAGTGCTAGAGGGGAGTATTGGCACCTGTCCCTACCCCCAAGCCCACACAGTACCTACTACACCTACTATGCACATAAAATTTCTCTTACAGTCTCTTAAGAATTTTTTTTTTTTTTGCTACAGTTAGAAAACCCCACCCTGGAACCCCCTGCGGGGCAGCAGGGGCTATGCCTTAATTATCTCTCTGCCTCTCAGAGCTCAGGCTGTAATGAATGTTTGCTCAGAGCAGCGAGTAAATAGAGGAAGGCATGGTTATTTAAATGTGAGCGGAAGAGTCAGTAATTGAAAGGATAAGCAAACACGTTGGTGAGTAAGTGAAGGCATGAGTCAGCAAATGAAGCGGCAGGTTACAGACCCAGCGGGATCTGTGCCGGGGTCATTCCAGCCCCTGCACCTCAGACGCGCTCAGGATTTCTACAGGTATGCTGGCAGAGATGCCGCCATTCCGCTGAACTGAAACTGTGGGGGCATTGCCTCCTCCCACCCCCAGGCCTGACTCCACTTTCTAAGTAAGGCCCTGAAATTTGCACCAGCTAAGGCTACTCAGGGGACCCTGAACAAACTGTCCCTGTAACCTTGAGTTGCTGCTGGGGGACAGCGGGGAGGGGGGGGACAGTAGGGTGGCTGCCACAGTGACAAGGTCCAACCTCCTCCATCCTCAGAAAAAAGTGAACTTCTGGTGAGTCCGTTCCTCCTCCTCCACAGCTCAGTTCCACAGTGAGGGGGCGACAGAGCCATGAGCAGGAGCCAGTGGTTGCCATGGCAACACATTAAGAGATGTGAAGCTGCTTTCAGTTTTCAGTCCCAGCTTCTGGAAAGGGGTCAAGCACGTGGGGCAGAGAGCAGAGTCAGGACGGGGAAACTCGCTGCTACCCCCACTCGAGCTTCACAGTTAACCACATCCCTCTGCCTGGCGCCTCACTTCCCAGCACGCTCTTAAGGAAACTGGGAAGTGGTCTTTCCATTTCACAAGTCAGAAGCCTAGGGTTGGAGTCTTCTGCCTGGCCAGTTGGCTCTTGGATTGGGTTCCTAATTTCAAAGTCTGCACTCTTGTCTCTCTATTTGGGGTCAACAGACCCAAAGACCCCAGAATCCCACTGGCTTGGGGAATACATGCATTGGTTCACTAAACCTGGCATCTATCCAGGAAGGTTCAGGCATACATACACGCAAGCTGAAAAGCCTCTAGAGTGTGCTCGTGTACACAGTGAAGTACGTGCAGATACATAGCAACCTTACAAGTATGCACACACACTCACGCCCATGCACACTCATTCTCACACATAGACACAGCTACCATCACACGAGCAGGTACACACCTGTATATCCATGGACACAAATAAAAAATTTCTTTTGACATGTCGCTTTGAGGTCTGTCTCTTAAGATGGCAGTTGGTGTCTTTAGCCACTGAACCTGGCCTTGACTGTGTGATGATGTTCCGGGCCATGCCAAGAGGATTCCTGGAGCTCTCAGCCAGCTAGCCTAGACTACTGGGCAAAATCCTAGGCCTGGGAGGGATCCTGTATCAAGCAAAAGGTGGGAAGTTCCCAAGGAATGTCACTCAAGGTTGGCCTCTGGCCTCTGCATATAGTCACACACACATGCTTGCATGCACCTTCATGTATGCATGCGCACACAAACGTTAGCAGGCGCCATGCAAGGATAGCCTTGGGAGGGTGTATTTCCACTGTGTATTTGTTTTCCCTCGCTCTCATTCCTTGCCTTCACTATGCAGACATGCGCAGTATATTGGAGGAGAGCACATTAGGTGCAGACCCAAGTCATCTTCTTTGTTCTAGCTGAGATCGTCCAAAATATTACCACTCCATGGAAAACAGATCCTCATAATTGCTGCTAACTGAAATTGGAACTGCCAATCAAAGTCCGGTGACTCCATGAGTCAAATACTTGCTGTAGTAGTGTGGCACCGAGGTTTCACGCTTGCTTGTTACACAGCATTACAACCAATGAATAACTTATACACATTTGCATTAAAGAAGAGTGTGTCATGGGAAGGACCTATGCCATGTGTTCACCTGGTTATCTTTTAAATGATATCTTTATTGAGAAGTTATTTATGTAAATATCATCCTTTTACATCATCTTACTTAGTTTGGGTTATATCATGACCAAAAGTAACTAGGGGAGTGTGGTGGTTTGAAAGAAAATGGCCCCCAAAGGGAGTGACCCTATTGGGAGGTGTGGCTTTGTTGGAGTGGGTGTGGCCTTGCTGGAGGAAGTGTGTCACTGTGGAGGCGGGCTTTGAGGTCTCTTTTGCTTAAGTTTTGCTCAGTGTCACAGTCTCTTTCCTGTTGCCTGCAAGATGTAGGACTCTCGGCAACTTCCCCAGCACTGTGTCGGCCTGCAGGCCGCCTTGTCCCACCCACCAGGATGATAATGGACTCTACCTCTGAAACTGCAAGTGAGCCACCCCAGTTAAATGTTTTCCTTATAAAAGTGGGTGTGGTCATGGTGTCTCTTCACAGCAATAGAAACCCTAAGACAGGGACGAGCTGAGGGAAGTTAGGACAGGCCCTCAAGGCAGGAACCACAGCAGAAGCCGGGAAGGAGTGTTGCTTATTGGCTTGTTCCTCATGGCTGTCTCATCTTTCTCATAGTGCTCTGAATTACTAGATCAGGGGTGACACCGCCTGCAGTGAGCAGGGCCCACCCCTATCGATCATGCAAATCCACCATAGGCTTGCCCACAGGTCAGTCTAGTGGAAACATTTTCTCTGTTGAGGTTCCCCTTTCCAAAATGACTCTAGCTTGTTTCAAATTGATATAAAATTATCCAACACGTGCACACACATGCACCCACATACACACGCAAGCACGCACACATACACATGCCCCCACACACACACCATGCAGTGGTTTTTAAAATCACATTCACCATTATAAAACCAGAACCATCATCTGAGTCCAGAATTGCATCTCAGAAGCTCAAACCCAGCACTCTCCACTTCCAGCCAGGCCTTTTGTGTCTGGCTATTATCACCCACACAATGCTTGCAGGGACTTCCCTGCATCCTCCAGCGTCAGTACTAGATGATAGTCCACTGTGAGAGTGGAACACAGTCTATGTATCCATCAGATGACAGACATTTTAGGAAGGGATGCATGCTGGCTCCAGCCAGGGCAACAGCTCTGCCCACCTGGACTTCGGTGTGTTTATCCTGCAACAGGGAGCATTTGAGGGAGGAGGACTTGGGGACACCTTTTGGACCCAGTGTGATAAACAGATGTGGCTCGTTGTTCCTTCTTTACGCAGGCTAATGTTCCCCACCATGCTGTAGCAGCAGCTTCCAGGAATAGCCTTCCTGCCCTGCTGACTTACCTCATCATTGCACAGCCTGGGATGTGATGAAACATCTTGGTGAGAGCCCTGGGGCTGGGGACCAGAAATATGTGGGTCCTAGAGGACAAACAAGATCATAAGGGGACAGAGGCTAGCATCTTATGGTTGGACAGATAGTGTTATAATTAAACTCAATTCTCATCACCATCTAGTCAAAATTATGTTCCAGTTGTAGAGGCAGAACATCCCCAACAAGGCAGTGCTAACCAGTATTCATACACCATAAATTATCTTTTGTGATGGAAAAGACACAAAATAGAGTTTACAAGAGTTACCTTGTCTGAAGGATCTAGACACAAAGCCATGCATGTGTGTGTAGTCGCATGTTCTATGCACCCCAACTCAGTACAAAGCAAATGCCAGTCAGTAGCATGGTGTAAAAGGTGACCTAACATTCTTTTACCTATGGAGAAAGTATCTAAGATGAAAACTACTTGAATGAAGTGGAATATACACAAAAAGAACATGGGCTGGGGAAATGTAAGCGTTAGGACCTGAGTTTGATCCCACACCAAAAGGCTGGACATAGCATTTGTCTGTGGTGCCAGTTCTGGTTGGGCAGAGACTGGTTACTCCTAGGGCATACTAGCCAGCCAATCTAGCTGAACCAACAAGCTCCAGGTTCAGTGGAGAACAACTGAGGAAGACCTGGCCTCCAGATGTGTATGTAGCTGCATGCGTAAACATATACATGTGTTCAAAAGTAGGAAGGTGTGAGGAACTTGGTAAATATCCATTACTTATTTGGCTTTGTGATGTTTACGGTATTTGCTGTTTTTTAAATCTCAAAACATTGTGACTTTTTTTAAAAAAAATTCCAAACATTCATTACCTAATTTTTTTATAATGCTGGAATCTTTTAATTAAAGAGAATGCCCTAAATTCTGTGTATTTCACCTCTCCGGTCTTCCTCTTTACAAGATGTGGATGAATAGATTCACATTCTGCTATGCACATTATAACATAAAATGGTGTGTGTGTGTGTGTGTGTGTGGGAGAGAGAGAGAGAGAGAGAGAGAGAGAGAGAGAGAGAGAGAGAGAGAGAGCGAGAGAGAGCATACCCCAAGATCATGCACTCCCCAAGTTTAGACGACATGCAGAGGAACACCAGCTTGGTTCCTGGAGAGTGATTCCTTTGGTCCCAAGTGTGACCTCATCCTCAGAAGCTGCAGGGAGCTATGAGAAGTGGCCAAACCCAGCCACAAGCACCACAGCAGCTTCTGCTAACTGCCTGCTGCTCCACATGGCTCTCTGGACCCTGGACACTTTTCACCCATTAAGGACCAACCTTTCTGCTCCCCTCCAGGTATCTCTTGCACTGTCCTCTATTTCCTAGGAAGTCAAGGGAGTGAAGTGAACAGGAACTGAGCTTCCCACTGGGAGACTCAAAGGCTGACTAAATTATTAACTGTGAAGTTTTGTCATGGTGAAAGACAGCACATGTAAGTATTTGTGGGAATTGAGCCATCTTAAATATTTTTGTTACTATAACTGAACACTATAAACAGGATAAGTTATGTAGGAAAGATTATTCCTTAAGGTTCTGGAAGCTGAAAAAAAAAAATCCAAGGTCCAGGAATTGTATCTAGTGCTGGTCTTCTGACTAGTGAGTCAATTCAGGTTAGAGCAGAGCAGAGTGAGGCCCATTGTCCCGGCTCAGGTCTCTCTTCCTCCTATTCTTAGACAACCATGGTTCTGGTGGACTAGGGTCTTATCTTGAAAACTTCACATGATATTTGGGGGTTCCCAAAGGTCAGCCTCGGAAGGGTGCCCCTGGATCAAGCCACCACCTTCCTAAACACTTCACTGTGAGCACTGAATTTCAACAGGAGTTCTTGTGGAAACAACCTCCTATCTTCACAGAGGTGTGAGGACTCCTCTCTCTCTCTCTCTCTCTCTCTCTCTCTCTCTCTCTCTCTCTCTCTCTCTCTCTCTCTCTCCTTCCCTCCCTCCCTCTATTTCTCTCCCCCTCCCTTTCTCTCCCACCCCCACCATGTGCATTTTGATCTCTCACTCATTCTCTGCCTCCTTAACTACCTATTTTCTTACCATGGTTAACAAGCCTTTACTATAAAGGCAGTTGATTGGCACTGTAGGTTTGTGGGTCACGTGCGCTCTTGAGGTAATCCACTGAGACCCTGCCAGACATGGATGAGCATGCCTGTGTTCCAATACAACTTTAGTCACGAGAAGCACAGGCTACAGACAGGACAGGCTACAGACAGGAACGTGAGGCCCCTTCTGGTCTCACAACTCCCTGAGGGAGGGGCCTGAGCCTGTCTTAGTGCTGGATTCCCAGGCCTTAGCTATACCTGGCATGGATGGGCTCAATACTCAGCTGTGGTCGTGGGCTGTGACTTTGTCTATCCTTTGGTTTGCTTCTACTTTGTCCCCTCTGTTCACAAAACATCACAAAGGCTCAGCTCTTCAGAAACACAGTCCCCTGCTCCTAGGACCAAGGAAGAGGTCTGTGATCCCTGGAAGCTAATAGGAGCTCATAATCATGGATCTTACAGGCCTGGGGCAGGTGACAGGAGTCCCACACTTGACCCAGCCCCTCTGGAAAGCCACAACACTACATGGAGAAGCAAAGATCCAAGAGACCCCAGCAGGACCAGGGCTGGCTTCTACCAGCCAGGCAATGGTTCAGAGGTGCCCCTCCCTTCCTGACAACCATACCTTTTGTTTTAGGGTTTCATTGCTGTGAAGAGACACCATGACCATGGCAACCCTTATAAAGAAAAACATCTAATTGGGACTGGTTTAACAGTTTCAGAGGTTTAGTTCTTTTCCTCATGGTAGGAAACATGTTGGCATGCTGGTAGACATGGTATTGGAGAAGGAGCTAAGAGTTTTTCATCTTGATCTGCATGCAGCAAAAGGAAACTATGTGCCATACTGGGCATAGCTTGAATATAGGAGACGTCAAAACCCACCTCCACAGTAACACGCATTTCCTCCAGCAAGGCTGCATCTCCTCCAACAAGGTCATTAATAGTGCCACTCTGTAAGGGCTGAAAATAACACAAGTCTGTGGGACCATTCCTATTCAAACTACCACATATTTCTTCTTTTGAACAATAATAGTGATGGTGGGAAGGTTCTCCTGTGCCGCTATTTTGTCCCCCAAGTAGGGGTTCAGTATTGTCAGTCCCCATATCTGCAGATCCACATCTATGGATTCAACAAACATGTATCAGAAATATTCTGGGGGAAAAAAGGTGTTCCCTAAACAATGCAGGACAGGGATTTGTATAGCATCTATATTCTGTCAGTATTACAGTCTAGAGATGGTTTAATGCATATGGCAAGTCTGTGTTGCCTTTATGCAAATTCCACAATATTTTACATAAGTGACTTGAGCATCTGCAGATGTTGCTGCATCTGTGTCCCTTGATGATGGTGTCTACTGAGTGCTGAATGGCATGGGGACTGAAGCTTGAGGTCTAGCAGGTACCCAAGGAATGGACCCTAATGAAGTGTTCCGTATGCATAAAACAGAAAGATAAAAGGAGTGATGAACAGATGGATGGCTTGTTGAACCAAGAATTTTTAGAGAGAAAGAATGATTGTGCAATCAGGCACATTTTAGGAAAGTCTGGAGATCAGAGGCAGTTACTACCATTGGACAAGTGATCCATATCCATAGGGAGCTCAACGCAGCCTTGGCCCAGCTTCTTGCCTGGAGTAGGAGGCTTCATCATGGCTGCAGGATGCTCTTCACCACAGAATGAAGTTGACAGTCAGAAAGCATCAACTACGATGTCAAGAGTAAACTTTCCAATACCTTGGGGGAGGGGAAAGTGGGACATGATCCAAGGCAGGCAGCTTATAGTCCCAAGATGCCCATCAGCATCTTCTCCATTGCCCCCACCCCTTCAGAAGGCACCACAACAAGGGGTCCGTTTATCTTCATGGATGCTCCACAGCAGAGGCTCTGCTGATTAGCATAATGACTGTTAAAAATAAATGTGTTTCCAGAGGTGAAATCCATGGCTTGTTAGGTGGCTTAATGGATGCTGGGAACAAGCAAGCACTTGATGAGATGAGTGGAATTAGAATATGTAGCTTGGCTGCAGTATTTCAGAGGCCCCCTTTCCTGGCATGAACTAAGTGTAAGGAACCAGTCAAGCCCCAGGGACGCATTTCTGTGTATCCCTAATGAACCGTGTCCAACCATCAGCTAAGGATGACTTGGGGCAGCCTGTAGCCGTCACAGAGTATGACCATATTCTATCTGTATTGCATTTAACTACACTGGGGGCTGCTTTCTTATACTAGCTACTTATGATCAATGTCTTCACAATGGCAGAACTCCGTCCATGCCTGGGCAGAACTTCACTGGACAATAGCTTGATAACAAGATTGCCTTTATTACTTTCATATTGTGACAAAAATATCTGGCAGAAATGGATTCAAGACAGGAGACGTTACTTTGATCTTAGTTTCGGAGCTCTCCAGTCCGTGACTATAAGGAAGGTGTGGAGAGGCAGCTCAGTTTGTGGCAGTGGGTGTGTGCAGCAGAGGCTGCTCGTATCCTGGCAAAGGAGGAAGTAGATCAAAGTCAGAATCCAGGGGCCAATATAACCTTCAAAGGCCCACCCCAGTTACCTGTTTCTACTACTACTAAGGGCTCCTGAAAATTCAGTAGTCTCTAGATGAAGCACTCCAGAATGGACATGTGGGGGATATTGTGTGTGTGTATGCATCTACATATCTGTATGGGTACGTGCATGTGCCCATGCGTGAGTGTGCAAGTGGATGCTTGAAGTCAATGTTGAATATCTTGCTCTATCACTGTACTCTTCAGTTGATTTGCTAAGGCAGGATCTCTTACAAGCATGTGTCACGGTCCCCCTCGGCCAGCAAGGAGGACACGCAACACCGGAGCTCTTCTCACTGCAGTTTTATTCAGGACCTTTTGACAATTGTAAAATTTCTCTCTCTCCCTCTCTCTCTTTTCCTCTCTCACTCTCACCCTCTATCTCTTTTCCTCTCTCCCAGGGCAAACCTCTCCCAGCCCTTAAGTAGGCCTGGGCCACCAACCTCAGATTGCCAGGTGGGCACTGCCCATAGGTCCACGCATATGCAAGCAGCTGACAATCATTGCGTGATAATAGCATAAGTCAGGCTTTAGCCATAGGAGTTGATTATCACAGAGAGCACTCGCTTTCGGGATCGCGGAGGGCGGGAGCCAGCACCATCAGGTGCGACTCCACGCAGCTCTCTACATTGCCATCAGGTGTGGCTTCACGCAGCTCGCTACAAGCATGGAGCTGATTGGCTAATTTTCCTGGCCAATAAGTCAGGGGTCTGTCTGTCTCTGCCCTCATAGCACTGGGGTTCCAAACATGTTGCCATGCCCAGCTTTTCACATGGGTGTTGGGGATCCCAATTCAGGCCATTACGCTTATACTGGAGGTCCTTTACCGAGTGAGCCATCTCTCCAGTCCCATGTAGGAAACATTTGGGGTTCAAACTAAAAGGGAAACTGTGTGCACAGCAGTTTTCCCGCTTGCTCCCAACTGCTGGCCACAGCACTGGTCTCCAAACATGAGACCGCAGTGCAGCTGTGTGTTTCAGATCATCTGGAGCTCTTCACCATAGCAGCCCAAGGAGTCATGGGGAGGGGCTGGAGCTACATCTCCTAACTCCCAGGCCACCAGCACCCACATTAGACAGGAGGGGCAAGAGGCATCTGTCTTCCAGGGCTCCCACTAACCCCTGGTCAGAAGCATTAACCTAGAAAATGGGCTGTCAGGAGGCTAGGGCAAGAGTGGACAAGGCTCTCTGAACCCCACATTACCTGCTTGTGTTGTATAAGCCTCTCTTTCAAGTTTCTGGAGCCACTAAGGTGCTTCCCATGTCTGTCCCCCATGGCCCCCACCCCAGACACAGGCTGCTTTTGTCTTTCATGGTCTCGCTAGGTACTTTCCGCCTTGCAAAGTCTGTGAGCTTCCAGGAGGCAGGAAGACCAGAGAGTGAAACGAACAGTTGTACTTCCTTCCACCACAGCTCTGCCTGCCACTGTTGGACCACGGAGGAGGCAGGAGGCACAGAAGAGCCGAGGCTTGGTGTTCTGGGGTATGTGCCGGATGAACACGAGAGGCAGCGCAGGTTTTGGGAAATGTGCTCTTCCAGGAAATGAATGCTTATCTACAAAGACTCTTCAGGGTTGGAGGTATTGCCAGGGACCAGGCTGTGGCAGATAGTTGTGTTTTTGGCAGCGTGACACATCTGGATCTGTCCTCCCACCTGGAATACCCTCTAGAGGCTCCCACACTTCAGGGACAATATCATCACCTGCCATAGCCTTCCCATCCAGGTCTGAATTCTGGCCCAGCTGGGTTTAGTTGGATGTTTGCCTTCAGCTCCTTCAATGAGAGGCACAGCAGGAGAGCTGGCTGGACTTCCCACAAAGGTAATGTTCCTTTTTCTTTTCAGGTAGACATTACCACAGCCCCTCTGTCCCCTCCTCAGGTGGTGACCCCACAGTAGTGACCTTGCTGATAGGCGTCTTACCTCCATATTCTAGTCCTGTCCCCACCATGATCCCTCCCCAATGTCCCTTCATTCTCAAATCCCTGCTCCAGCTCTGTCCACAGTGAGCTCAAGCTAAGACCTCCTGGGAGACCAGTTACCCTGTTCTACAGCCTGGCATTTCTCCATCATCACATTTGTTATGATCTGCATGTGTGGTGTCCCCAAGGATTTGTATGTCAGAGATTTAGTCCTAAGCACAGTATTCTGAGAAGGAGTGGAACCTGCAGAGGGGGACTTCATGTAAAGTCATTAGGCCATCGGGGTGCTCGCCTCTTATGGAGTTAATCTTGTTCTCTCTGTGTCTGTCTGTCTTTGCCTTTCTCTCTCTCTCTGAGACCATTGTTCCCCTAAGAGTTAGTTGTTAGAAATAAGTGTCCTGTCTCACGTAATAATCTCTTCTGCACATGCTCCCACTGCTGTGCTGCTATATACTTCCCATGGAGCTAAGCAGAAGTCAACCCAGTGCCCTTGAACTTAGACGTGAGCCAACTAAAGCTCTTTTAAGTTACCCAGCCTTGATCATTTTAACACCTGTTGGTGTAGGAGTTCCTTCTGTTCATGTGTTGCTTTCATTGGGTAATGAATAAAGAAACTGCCTTGGCCTTTTGATAGGACAGAACTTAGGTGTAGGAGACAGAACTGAATGCTGGGAAGAAGGACAGAGTGGCAGATGCCATGGATCTTCTGCCTGAGACAGATGCTGGTTAGAATCTTGTCGGTAAGCCACAGTCACATGGCAATACACAGATTAATAGAAATGGATTAAATTAAGATATAAGAATTAGCCAATAAGAAGTTAGAGCTAATGGGCAAGGCAGTGTTTAAATGAATACAGTTTCTGTGTGATTATTTCAGGTGTAAGATAGCCGGGCGACCAGGACGACAAGCAGCCTGCGCCTCTTGTTACAGATTGGCTGCCCAACATGGCCAACTAACTCCATGTAAAACCCTGCACCTCCTGTTACAACCTGTATTTGTGACTTTTTGTGTGCTGCTATGACCCAATACCTGGCAAGATGCAGTTCAAGAGAGGAGCTTATTCTGGCAGTGAGGGATACAGCCCACTGTAGCTGGCAAAGCGGGCAACAGGAGATGCTGCTCATTGCATCTGCAGTTGATAAACAGAGTGGTAGATGCTGGGGCTGAGCTGGCTTTCTCCTTCTGTGGAGCTGTGCACCCTGCCGCCTGCCTGGTGGAATGATGTTCCCTTCCTCAACTAACCTAATCTGGATAACTTCCACAGATAGGCCCAAGGCTTGTCTCTTTCGGGACTCTAGAGTCTATCAAGGTTACGATCAAAATTAACCAAAAAACAACTAATACAGTCTTTCTGGTGTTGGTGATGGGTTGTGTGTGCACATGCATGTGTGTGTTTATGTCTGTGTGTTGTGTTGTGATTTGTTTCAAGGCAGGATCTCACTATATAGCCCTGGAACTGGCTGTGTAGATCAGGCTGACCTTGAGAAGTTGGTCTCAGAGATCCCCTTGTGGGTGCTGGGATTAAATATGTGTGCCAACACACTGGGCACTTTCTGTTCTAGATTCCCTAGACTAAGACAGTACTTATCAACTAGACTAGAGACCCATAAGGCTGAGAAGAGTCTGTCTATTTCATGCCTGTGCACAGAGCTCTCAGTAAGTGTGCTCAGCAGACATTTCTCTATCAATGACCAGTGGTCATCTCATTCTAGCCCTGCTCACCATGCACAAGCTAAGTGCCCTTAATGGAAGGGACCACTGTTAATATTGTCCCCAAATGGGAGGTTGGAGATCGGAGAGATAAAGTCACTTGAACAAGGGTTTGGACTTCAAAGTTGCCCAGCCTGAGACACCAAAGGCCAGATATCTGCCTTACCCTGGAGCAGACTAGGTTGCCACAATCAAAGGAGGCCAGAAGAGCAGGGAATCTGGGCTGAGTGAGCACAGCAGAGTATGGTGCAAACATTGGTTTCCTCTGGCCAGGGGTCACCAGGACACTCCTGCTCCAAAACTTTGCTCCTGTGGAAGCTGTGGAGACAGGAAGAGGCAGATTTCAAGAAGCTAGCCCTGGGCCAAGGACAGTGTGGCTGGGACTTCAGTCCCCAGAATCCCATCGCACCCTCAGGGGCCCAGCAGTGCTGCAATGATTACCCCATTCTGTAAAGGAGAAAGGTGCCCCATGACAAGGAAGTGACTTGCCCATGGTCACAGACTTGTGTGACTCAGAATTCCATGTTTGGTCCAAGTCCACATTCTTTCCAATTACTATGTCCCCTTCCAGAAAGAGAACACTTTTTAAGATAAAGAAGAGCCTGCTGTGGCCTAACTGAAATCCAATTATGTTTCTTAACTGATTCAGATCTGATTCTGTGACAGTGACAGGCAGGCAGTGGAGAACATGGAGTCCCTAACCATGGCCATGTCCCAGAAGAGGCCACATCTTACCACGTAGCTCTGGTTGACTGCCAGGCATTGTGATTTTTCTTGTCGCCTCTCTGTTACTGAAACACCCTGTCAGTGGGTATGACTAAACCCTCCCTTTACTGAGAAACTGAGGCCCAAAGCTTAAGTAATTTCTTAATGTAACACATCCAGGAAATACTGGAGATGGTTTCCAAACCCCACTTGAGTACTGAACCCATGCTTTGAGCCAGTGCACTTGGCTGTGTTCTGTGTACAATGCTTTGCAATCATGGTGCCCTTTAACCCTCTGACCCTTGCAGTCTTGTTCCATAGCTGAAACAGTGGGGATTCGGGACGACACTCAACAAACAGCCTCTGTCAACCAGAGACCCCTACCTGCAGCCCCAGCTTCCCGAAGCCCCCTGTCCTGCTCAGGGTCTGATGGAAGGGCTTCCATGACTCACCAGATGCATGGGGTGGAATTACCCAGAAACTTCTCACTTGATAGAAAGTAGGGTCGGGGGGAAGGGCTGGCTACCATTCTCATATGCTTGGCTCATGAGATCCTCCCAACAGGAGTGAGCCTCCTCAACAGCAGAGGAAGAAATTAAGGCTCCAAGGGAAACACTAACTCACACAAGACCACATGGTGCATTTCTAGGAACCGGGATCCCTACCCAGGCCTCTCCAGATCTCTCCTGTTCCTCCCCAGCCCAAGCTCAAGGCCTCATTCTTGATGTCACCAGAGGCCTGGAGAGTCAAAGTGCAGTTGCCTGTCATGCTTTGAATGAGAAATATTACCCATCGGTCATATATTTGGACACTTGGTCTCCAGGTGATGATGCTGGGTTTTTTGTTTTGGGGGTTTTGTTTTTGTGTTTGTGTTTGTTTGTTTTGGTGCGGGGAGTTATGGAACTCTTGGAGGTATAGCCTTGCTAGGGGAAATATGCCACTGGGAGCATCTTTTGGGAGTTCATAGCCTCGCCCACTTTCAGTTCACTCCCTGCTTCATGCTTGCAGCTGAGATGTGATCTCCTGCTCTAGCCACCTGCGGCCATGCCTCCCCATGCCATAAGGACAGCCACCTCTAGAACTGTGAGCCTAAAGAACCTATTCTATAAGTTTCCTTGGTCGTAGCATTTTATCACAGCCACAGAAAATAGACCTGCCTAGGCCCCCAGGGTAAGATGCACACCCAACTGTGTGACTATCAAAGCCCTACTCTTAGTCTGTTGAGCAAGGCAAGCATAGGGAACAGCTTAGCAACTGGGGACTCTGCTGAGCTGGGTGATGCACACCCTTTTTCTAACAGTGCACTTGGCAACCTAGACCTTCACCACGTGGTCTATACACACACACACCTCTCTTCTTAACAATGTCCCTGGCAACCTAGGCCTCCTTCCTGCCCTGAGCTGCACACACAGCCCTGTCTAAATAATGGAATTCGCTTCTTTTCCATTTCTGTTCAAACATATTCCTAGTATAGACCAGTGTGTAGGAGAGCCAATCTGTCCTGAACTAATTTGGGGCTAAACTGTGTCTTACAAATGAACTTTTAGGGAAGATATTCTATTTACCATCTTAGCCTAAACATAGTTGTATGTATGGTTAAAGTCAGATCATAATAGGTAGGAACATGCTCAGCGGGTAGAGGCTTATATAATGCATATCTGTCAATCAAAATAGAGAACTCCCATGCTATGCCCCTTAACAGCCAAATTCCCCCTTCTCTCGAATGCCCCCCAAAGAAAGCCCTAAACAATAACCAAAGACCTTAAAAAACCTGATTCAGGTGGCCTTTGTCACTCTTGGCACGTTTCTTTCTGATCTGCATGATTGCTTTGGATTGAATAAAATCACCTTGCTACCTCTGTGACCAGTGTGAATCTTTACTTCAGTTCTTAAAGAACCCAAGAACCTGGAAACATGGGCCTAGACCCCAGCCGCTGGTGACACTGAGGCCTAGCCTGCGCAGGCCTGGCCTTTTAATGGCTTCTGCTTCCTAGATGAGAAACAGACACCAGGGACTTAAAAGGCACATGGCCCTTGCCAAGGAAAATGCCAGAGTTTGTAGAGAGAATATGGCTTCCCACATGCCACAAGCTAGACTCCCATTTCCTTGCCTCGGCTTTGTCAGACATATCTCATCTCCCCAGGGGACTCTGTCAGAGCCCAAATTCTTATCAAGAGGATGCATCGAGTATTTACTTTGTGCCTGAAAAGATGCCCCCAGCACCATGGTGGGACAGTTGATGCTGTCTGTGCCCACTCTGCAGGGGAAATTGAAGTTCACAGGATCAGTCATTTATGTGGTAGCTGTGCCAGCTAATTTTGTGCCAATTTGACACAAGCTAGAGTCATTTTGGAACACAGAACCTCAATTGAGAATATATTGCCTCTAGATTGCCTTGTGGGCAAGCCTATGGTGGATCTTTTTTGATTGATGTAGGTAGGTCTAGCTCACTGTGGGTAGTGCCAACCTGGGCTGGTGGTCCAGGGTACTACCAGAAAGCATGGCTTTGAGGGGCAAGCCAGTGAGCAGCACTCCTTCCTCAGTGGCCTCTGCTTCAGTTCCTGCCTCCAGGTTCCTACCTTAAGGTCCTGCTCTGACTTTCCTGGATGATGAACTACAAGCTATCAAATGACATAACCTTTTTCTTCTCAAGTTGGTTTTGGTCACAGTGTTTTAGCACGGCAATAGAAAGCATACTAAGGCAGTAACAAGGCTGCAAAAACTGAGCACATATTGTGAACCCTGGTCTATCTGACCTAGAATTTTTCTATTGCCATAAAAGCTGGTAAAAACCAAAGAAATCACACCTGGAACACATGTGAGCAGCTGGATTTCAGCCTGTGCAAAGCAGGCTAAGAAGTACACCAGCCCTTGTTTGCCGTTTCCACCACACTGACTCCAATACAGTCTGTTTCTTGTGAATCATCGGTTGCCTCTTTTTCTCTTTTGTGAACATTTATAAAACCATTGTCATAACAGACACATTTTTGACATCTCAAAAGTAAATTGTGTCGTAAGTTCCCAGGGAAGCATATTGTGTGTGCAGAAAACCTAACAGACTTTTTAGGATGTAAAGGATTGCTTTTCTGTTTCTATTTAATAGATTAAGTCAGGTGTGGAGAGAAAGGCGTGCAGGGTGGGGAGAAAGAAATGGATAGGATAGACTAGGTAGAGAGATGTCAAGAGCTCTTGTTGCTCTTCCAGGAGACCCAAGTTTGCTTCTCAGCACCCATGTCAGATGATTCACAGTTGTAGGATTGCCTACAACTCCAGCTCCAAAGAACCTGAACCCCCTCTTGTAGTATGAGTTGTGGGCTATGTCCTGCCTCCCAGCTCCCGGCCACCGGCTAGCTTTATATCCGAAATAACAACACACAAACTGTATTCATATAAACACTGCTTGGCCCATTAGCTCTAGCCCTTATTGGCTAATTCTCATATCCCGATCAACCCATCTCTAAGAATCTGTGTAGCACCAGTCTTACCGGGAAAGATTCAGTATGTCTGACCTGGCGGCTTGCTTCATTGCGTCTACTCCAAAGAGCAGAGCTAAGGCGTATGAGCTCCTTCCTCTTCCTCCCAGCATTCTGTTCGGTTTACTCCACCCACCTGAAGGCTGGCCTATCAGATGGGCCAAGGCAGTTTCTTTATTAGCCAATGACCTTCCTCCATCACCCTCTGACCTCTGCAAACACACACACACACACACACACACACAGAGAGAGAGAGAGAGAGAGAGAGAAATGGGCTTGCATACACATAAATGAATAAAATATCTTTTTAGAAGCTAGTTCCAGTTGGATGGTGGTGACACATGCCTTTAATCCTAGCACTCAAGAGGCAGAGGCAGGTGGATCTCTGTGAGTTGAAGGCCAGCCTGATCTACAGAGTGAGTTCCAGAACAGTCAGGGCTGCACAGAGAAACCCTGTCTCACAAAAACAAACAAAAATAATAAAAAACAAAAAGGGCTAGCTCTAACTGGCTAGAGAAATCAATTTGGTGGAGCCTCAGCTCTGTCTCCCAAAGCTGTGTAACCTTGGGCTTGTACTAGTCACTTCCCGTCCCCGAACCTCACTTATAAATTGAGGAAGTTGAGCATAACCTCTGAATTTCCTTCTATTCAACTCTAAATCCTTAGCTAGTTGGTTATGTGTGTACTTGTGTGTGCATGTGCACATGTGTGCACACATGCATGCCACGGTACACATGTAGAGGTCAGAGGACAACTTGTGAGAGTCAGTTTCTACCCTGCAGATGCTGGGGATCAAACTCTGGTTGTCAGGCTTGGCGGCAGGCACCTTTACTCTCTAAGCCCTCTTACCATCCCTCACCCCTCACGGTCTATTCCTTGGAATTTAGTGTGCTCCATGACTGTCCTGCTTAAAACAGTGTGTTCTTGTCTGTCCCCTGGGAGCCATTTAACAAGTTGTTGGCTTATAGTAGAATAGTACTTAGTGCTGAAGAAGAATGGCAATAGGTGATGCAACATGGCTGGATCATTAACTGAATGTCTGGATCATTAACTGAATGTCTGGATCATTAACTTGCCCAATCCTAGTTGTGGTGGTAAACTGGGTAGTGGTTACTTTGTGGGGGGAAGGGTGGGGTTTGAGCTATTGATTGAAATGTCCCAGGAAACTTTTGGGTGTGGTGGAAATAGCCAGCCTCTTGATTTAGATAACAGGAAAAATGTAATTAAGCTGGGGCCGGGGATATCGATAGGTTACTGGTTAAGAACACTGACTGCTCTTCAGAGGCCCTGGGCCTGATTCTCAGCACCCACATGGCAGCTCACAGCCATTTGTAACTTCAGCTCCAGGAAATCCAATACCTTCTTCTGGTCTCTAAGAGCCCAAGGTACACATGTGATGCACAGGCATACATGCAGGCAAAGCATACATAAAATCAAACATTTTTAATTAAGCAATTAAACTAAATACCCTACATCAATCCTTTGCCATGTTCACATATGACCCATCACTCACTGTGAACATAGTAAATTCTAAAATGTAAATGTATGTATACATGTGCATGTGTGTCGCTCCTAGGACTGTGAACAATAGACACCTCAAGAAAGCCGCCAACACCGAGTTTTCAGGAAGCAATTAGCCAGTCTACACCTGGGGAGTAATCACACTCCGAGAGGAAGGGAACTGACCTGACCTGGCCCGATAACTGCCATTCTTAGTGTGGTCATGCTTTGGAAAATGACACCCTTTTCAGGATGAGGACTGAGGAAATCTGTTCAGGTCTCAGGGAGCCAGACAGCACCATGAATGGAAATGGGAGATGTGACTGACGCCCCACAGCTGCGGGGGCTGCTATTTGGTGTTGGCAGCTCTACCATCAGCCCTTGGCGGCCTGTCTGTGGCCCAGTCTGTGGTCCCTGGGAACCACGTGAAGTCATATCTGCCCATCACTCTCAGACTGAGCCCCGCCTTCTTTCCAGCAGCAGGTCCTTTTGAAGCCCCACTGGTGCTGCCCAGTTCCAAGCAGACCCCTCATCTACTTCTCTGGCTGAGAACAAAGGACTAGTTCCCGGTAAGGGCCTCCAGCTGGGTCAAGCCATTTTTCCCTGGAAAGTGAAGCAAGAGCCCATGAGAGCACTAAGTTCCTGAAGAAACAAATGAAGACAGCAAACAATTGAGCCTTTGAAGGGTAGCGACTGGAACAGGAAACAGAAGCCAGCGGGACTAGAACCCCAGCCAAGAATCGAAGGAAATCCCCAAGGACAAGCAGACAGGATAAGAGGCCTGGTGCCGAGGTGAATCAATCCATGCATGCTGCTCCCTAGGGGCGGAAGGTCTCTTTTAGCGGGGCGTGGGGGGATGTTTGCAGGGAAGTGCCTACTATGTACTGCACGGCACAACATGTGAACATGTGATAAAGCTCTCATTCTTCCCAGTTGCCATTCTGAACATAGGTGTTAGGATACACACGTTTTGTGGAAGAGGAAGCTAGGAACCAGAGATGGGTGGACGTGAGCAGAATCACATAGCTAGCAAATGGCAGAGCCCAAAGCAAAATCAGGTTTGTTTGATTCCAAAGTTGTTCTAGGTAGGTTTCTAATGCTGTGGTAAACAGCACAACCAAAAGGAACATGGGGAGAAAGGGCTTATTTCATCCTACAGCTTTTGTGGTCTGTTATGAAAGGAAGCCAGGGTGTGAAATGGAATAGAGACTGGGAGGAGTGCTGCTGTTTATTGGCTGGCTCGGCCTGCTTTCCGATACAAGCCAGGACCACCTTCCCAGGGGCATCCTGGTCCATAGTATGCTGGGTCCTTCCACATCAATCAATAATAGAGAAAATGGGGGCTAGAGAGACAGCATAGAAGTGTTGAACACTTGCTGCTCTCGTAGAAACCTGGGTTTGGTTCCCAGCACCACTTAGCAGCTCACAACTGTCTATAACTTCATTCCAGGGGATCTCTGGTCTCCACAGACACTGTACGTGCATGTGCAGTACATACATACACAAATGCAGGCAAAATACTCATACACATAAAATAAATCAAATGTTTGAAAAACTGAAAATGCCCCCATGGAATTTTTCATAAATCTGATGGAGGTGGTAGCCAATTGAGGTTCCCTTTCCCCAGATGACTCTAGCTTGTATCAAGTTGACAAAAACAAAAAACCAAAACCACTCAGCACAGAAGTCTATTTTCTTTCCTCCATGAGGACGTGACTGTCCCAGGTATGGGGCTAACTCACTGTTTCTAGAATGCCGTTGGCAGAGTTCTGGGTTGACCAGATCATACCATGTCCAGGGGTCAGGTTTTTAAATGTATATGACAAAATTTGGAGAGAGGAAGGAGTGGGGCTATGTGACTGGTTGCCCCTTGAAACACAAAGCTGATTCAGGGTCAGTGTGTGGGAACATCTGGAAGCAGATGTTATGGGAAACTGGCAAAAACAGGCAGCAGGTCTCCAGGGCTCAAAATCCTAAGTGCCTCCCCTGCTTGTCCCTACACACTCTAGCCCAGCTTTCTTACTGCAGGCGCTAATGCAGGACCTCTGCCAGCTTCCGGCTGTTGAGAACTTCAGCTGTGGCTCTTGACTGGTGACTCCGCTCCGTGATAGGTAGAGAGCCCTGACCTTTGATATGTGGTGCTTTTCCTTATGCAACTAAGACAGTTAATGCTTCCTTATGACCTACTAAGCCTAACAAACACTCCAGCAGCGGGCATTGCCCTCAGAGTATGCCAACTATACACTCATCCACTCCTAAGAATTCACACCTGCCCATCCCCCCCTTTTCTGGAGCTTGTCCCCCATTTAACCCCATGTCATTTTATAGAAGACTTAACTGTGCTTAAGTTGGATGTCTTTGGTTTGGTCTGTCCCCAACGTTCAGACCTTTGTGTCCTTTCCTCCTGCCTCCGCTGGCTGTAGCCTCAGCTCCCCTTGGCTCTGCCCCCACAGTGAGTCATTGTCCTTGCTGGTATTTGTTCCACGGTAAGGAATCCTGGAGTAGCCACAGGCAGACATGACTGACACTTTAAATGAGATTTCCCAGATGCCCTATTTGTTCTACCCAGGGAGGCTGGGGGCCAATGGTGAGAGAAGCTCTTCTCCTACTTCTGGTACCCAAGGGCTGAAACAGCTAGGTTTAAAGATCCCCACCTCCTGGGTAGCGGCTCCTTAGGAATCCGTGTTCTATGGGATTCAGGAGGGAGGCAGTAGAGAAAGCTCAGCTAGTGGGGGTGAACTAACTCAGCCACTAAAGTACACAACAGGGCCACGGGGACCGTAGACAAAAACAAAAGCGGAATTAGAGCCCTGTGCCCACAGCTCAACATCTGGCCCCAGAAATGAACAGATTTATTCATTTTAGGTAATGAATATTTTACACCCTTGGAGGTTATTAAGAGGGCATCAGAACCCCTGAAACTGGAGTTACAGGAGGTTGTGAGCTAGGACCTGAACCCAGCCAATGCACTTAACCATCAAGCCATCTCTCCAACCCTTGGAGCACAGACTCTTTGGCCCTGAATGCCAGTCTGTTCTCTGCATGTTGTCACCCTCTTGTCACCTACCTGTCTCTCAGAAATTAAAGCAAAACTGCCACACTGGCCTGCAGGGGTCTTTGGTGTGCGGGTGTGCTTTGACAGAGTTTATCAGCACAGTTCTTGGAGTGCAGGCTACTTCTACCACCCTGGGGATGCTTCTATGTGCCTTTCCAGTTACACGAATCCCTTGGGCGGTCACTGTCCTGATCTCTATCACCATGAATTAGATGTACTTGTCTTTCTGCCGCAAGCAAATGGAATCACACTCCCTGGGTCTGTAGCAGTCAGCTCTTTACTGGAGTGCTAGTTCATTGTACAGACCTGTCACAATGTATCAATCCATTCTCCTTGGCGACACCTCAGTTGTTGCCACTCTGACTGTTGTAAGGTTTCTTCTTTCCTTCATTTCTTTTCCATTCCTTTCCTTTTTTATTTCTTGCTTGCTTGCTTGACAGGTTCTCCCTGTGTTACCCTGGCTGGTCTGGAACCTTCCAGAGATCTAGGCCAGCACTGCACCATTACCATACATGTTACTCAGCCTCTGTTTTTATTTTTTGCTAACTGATTTTCCATTTGAAAATGTTGTAATATTCTACAAACCAACTTTTCTTAAAAACAAATGGCTGAGGGCCAGAGAGACGGTGCTGAGGTTGTGTTTGCTGCTCTTCCAGAGGACCCAGTTCTGTTCCTAGCACACACACCAGGCGGCTCACAACCTCCACTTCCGGGGGATCTGATGCACTCTTCTGGTCTCCTAGACCTTCAAACACATGGGGCAGGCATGCACGCATGCACACACACACTTAAAAATAAAAACAAATCTTTTTTAAAAAATCAGGAATGAGTGGAAACTAAACCCTGTGCAGTGCTGACACCACAACGAAACTCCAAGCAGGAGTCTCCTCCCCGTTGCTCAGCCAATACCTCCAGCCAGGAGGTGCCAGCTATGAGAAGATGCATCCTCTGTGGCCATGGAGACGGCAGTCAGGATGCATTCCGTGAGCTAACATTTCAGATTAAATTTCCCCTGAATTTCATACTGTCCACGTCCTTCTTTCTCATCATCAACGGGATGTGTTTGTGTCAGAAGCTACATACATAAAAAGTTTGATAAATCAGATTCTCTAGAGTCAGCATCACGCTTAGACCCAGGACCCGTGCCCTGCGAGCCCTAATTAAAATTACACTCAAGTTTTTAATTTTGACAAAAGTCCAACATATTCCTTTTTCTTTTGCCAGTTATGTTCTTGGCATCATAACAAATAGTTTGTGATATAATTTGTAAATCATCTGTGATCCATTTTGACTTGATTTTTGGCTATGCATGAGGCAGAATGGATGGTCAGCATATGGATCCTGTCTTTTCCACACCTTTGGAGGGAAAGACTCCCTTTCTGGTTGAAAGTCTTGGCACCTGTCGAAGATCAGTTGGCGGCAATGAAGGGGCCAGTCGGTGACAATGGAGGAACTCTCAATTCCATTTTCTTGATTTATGTAGCTGTGTTTGTGCATCTCTCCTGGTCTTCAGAACAGAAATGTGACTTCTCCCACTTAGTTCTTCCTTTTTAGGTTTTTTTTTTTCCACACGAATTTTATAACCAGCTTGTCAAATCTTTCAAACAAACAAATAAAAAAAAAAAAACAGGCAACTCTAACTCTAACTCTGGTAGGAAGGGCATTGATGCTGGCAGCACAGACATCCCAAGAAAAGCAAGTCCTCCGGGCTCCGAGTGCAGGCATCGTTCCTTTTTTTTTTTTTTATTCTTTTTTAATTAATATTTCCACCTGCTCCCCGTTTCCCATTTCCCTCCCGGCATCGTTCCTTTATGTAGATCTTCTTTGACAGCTTTCAAGGATGCTTCGCAGTTTCTAACATGTGAGTCTCGTAAAAACATTTTAAATTACATGTATTTACTGGGTACAGCACACACAGTGGCGCATGTGTGGAGGTCAGAGGACAGCTTGAGGAAGTTGGTTCTCATCTGCTACCATACAGGTCCTGCTGATTGAACTCAGCTTGCCAGATTTGGCCATAAGCCCCTTTGCCTGTGTCAGGACCCACAGAAACTCAGAATAAATGGCTAACTATGGTTCCTGCCTATTTAACATACCAAAGTGCACACCGGCCCAGAATCATTCAGTACCTGTGGCTCCTCTGTTCTCACCCCTACCAAAAACCTCTTTAGCCCAGGGGCTTCACTTCGCTTCCCCCCCAGCTTCTGGTTCCTACATATCCACCCATTTTGGCCATGTTCTCTGGGCTCCTCTCTTAGACTGCTTTGCCGCCTCCCCTCTCTTGCCCCTCTCCCTTCTCTTCCTCTCTTGCCCCTACCACCATGCCCCTCCTCTCCTCCTTCTGCTGGCCATGTTCAGCCCACTGCTTTGTCTCTCCGCTCTGGACCATTCCAGATGCCTCTGGATGAATTCTCCCTCGTATCTATAGTAAAAGCCTTCTCAACCTTGGAGTGGTCACATCCTCATGTTAGTTCAACCTGCTGAGCTGTCTCACCAGACCATAGTGGACATGGGATTTGATTCTTTGCTATATTTCTTTTTAAAATCCTTTTGCTATAAATGAAATGGTGTTGCCATCTTATTTGTGGGATTTTCATTGCTAGTGTATATCAGCAGCATTGGTTTCTATACATTGACTTACTTCATGACCTGCCTGAATTCATTCACTGCCTTTGCTGTTTCTTTCATGCATTAGTTCAAATTTTCCATCTGCAAGGTTTTGCTCTCTTATAAACAGAGATGGTTTTCTTTCTTTCCAATCTGGGTGCATAATATCTCATTTTCTCAACCTTTAGGAGGCCTCTCTCCATATTAGCCACAGCAAATGCCTGCTGTTGATCAAAGCAGAGAGAGTCCGTGCCCTCCTGGAGCTGCTTTGTGGCCTCCACTGTCCACAGTCTCTCTCAGAAGCACCCTAATTCTCTTCACTTGTTTTTGGTTCAGACACTTCCAGTAAGTACAAAAATAGACAGGACGTGTGACATACATCACCATGGGTCTTATCCCCACATGCCCCTCCCCTCAAAAGTTATTTGGAAGCAAATTCCAGATTTTATATTATTTTGGCAGGCCTTCATAAATGTTTTAGCATGCCTTTCTAAAAGATAATGACTTTTTTAAAACAGTCACAAATGCCATTATCACATTAAATACCAGGCATTCCTGGGCACCATCAAATGTTTGGTGTTCAGATTTCTACTTCTTTTATAAAAATCACAAACTATCTTAGATGGTTTGTTTCAACTGGGAACCAAAGCTTGGCTACTTGGCAGGTGTCCAAAGACTCTGGTAGTTTTAGGTGTATTCTCCATCAGTTCTTCCTCTTCACAAAGTACTTCATTTTTTAAAACTAATATTTATTTATTTTTATTTCTTTGTTTGGAGGGGCGTGCTCGCATGCCGCTGCGTGCATGTGGCACTCGGAGTGACAACTTCTAGAAACTGGTTCTTGCCTTCCACCAAGGTTCCGAGGGATTCAACTCAGGTTATAAAGCTTGGTAGCAGGTACCTTTTACCCGATGAACCATCTCACTGACCCTACAATATATTTTGTTTTATTTCTATTTTTAGGTATTTTTTCTGTTTGTCTATGCACCATGTTCATGGTGCACCTATGGAGGCCAGAAAAGTGCTCTGGATCTCCTTGGGCTGCAGTTACAGAGAACTGTGAGCTGCTATGTGGGTGCTAGGTCCTCTGTAACCACTGAGCCATCTCGCCAGCCCCTATATTGTATTCTATTTCCTTAAGGGAAAATTGCTGGTCATCTTTCACGTAGCGCTCTCACGGTCTGGATTTTGCTGGTTGGAACCCTGTGGAGTGTGGTTGAGTGTGCCTTTCCATCCTCTGAGTCACCTGAGTCCCTAAGAACTGATGCACAGGCGTGCTGTCCAGAGTGTTGGTCAGCAGTTTCACTGGCACATGTGTGTGTCTAGTCATGACTGCGCTGTGCTTCACATACCAAACATGGACCGGATTTCAAAAGACTTCATAAAAGCTGGAAATGATTTCACGCATTTTTATCTCAATGACATACTCAGAAGGCAATAGTTTGGACATGCTGGGTTTAGTAAAAGATATTAAAATTGATTTCATTTGTTTTTTTTAATACTCTCAAAGGTTATTTCTAGAAAATGTCAAATTATGCACGTGATGCATGAGACCTGAGCCTGTGAGCTTCCATAGGTAGTTGGGCTACATCTGGAGCAGTGTGTGTGTATGTGTGTGCGCGTGCATGCACAGATGCACATGTGTATGCATGTAGGGAGATCAGAGGGCAACTTTGAATGTTGTTCCTCAGGAGCCATCACTTTTGCACAAGGACCAGATTGGCCAGAGAGCCCCCTGCTTCCAGTGACCACCCTCCTGCCTGCTCCCCACCAGTACAAGGGTCAAACACACATCACTGTTCTTGGCTTTTGTGTGTGTGTGCTTTTTTAGTGTGGGCTCTGGGGATCACTTTCAGGTTCTCACTTACTTGGGGGTTACCTACTGAGCCATCTCCCTAGCCCCAGATTTACCTTTGATTTTCTAAACTCTTTGATACCACACTTGTCCTTTCCCTGGAAAGCACACAAGAGCTTGCTGTCCCCTCTGAGGTGTTTGCAATCCTCAACTCCTCAAACCTGTATCTCCACTGCCCCCGGAGGCTGTGAAACTGTAATATTCTCCTGTTCTGCCATCCTTATTTACTAGCCCAGAATTGATGAAGAAACGCTTGCTCTCTTAGGGAAATGAGTCATCTCTCAGAAAGGGCTTCCCTGGTGCCCCTGCATCCCAGGTTCATGCTGTGCTCCTGCAACCAAAACCCTGCAGTGAGTAAATGATAGTGGAAAGATGTTTGTGGTTCTGGAGGCTGGAAGACCAGGACCAGGTCTTCACAGATCCTGTTTCTGGTGTGAATTTGCGTAGTTTGCTGCATGGTAGGAAAACTGAAGAACCAGCGGGCAGTATGTGGGACAGAGACCAAGGGGAGGTGCCAGGCTACCTCTGCAAGGATCAGATCTTGTGAGAATAACCTAAGCTTATGATGGCCAGCCCCCTGTCTCAGAGAAAGACACTCGTCTGTTTGTGAAGGTGCTGCCCTGTGAGCTCATTAATGCCGTTGCATTGACAATCAGTTCTCAGCATGAAGCAAAATGCATCCAAATCACACTCCCCGGGTCAGGCAGTCCAGGGTCACAGTCAGCATCCAGTTTGTCACCCTTGTGATCCTTCCACACTCTGCCAATACCGACTTATTTGCTTGCTGGCCTTTTCAGTGGGGTGTCCCCCTCACTTCAGAGTGAGCCCCTAGGAGGAAGGACTCATTCTAGCTTAGTCATCCATGAAACCTCAGCCTCTTAACCCCTGTGCAATGGGGAACAATTTAGAGTATGGATAAAGGCATTTTGAGATAGGCAGCCTTAGACTCGAATGCAAGAAAACCAGGCTATAAAACATGGCTCTGCCACCCACCAAGGGACCCTAGATCAGTAACCACCTCTGTGGGCCTCAGTTTCCCCCAGAGGAGCAGGAAGGGCAAAGGGCAGTGGGGCCATTGAGGTATGTAACTTTAGGTCTGAGAGACTTGTCCTTGTTCCACTGGCCCTAGGTCAGTTCCTGCTAGTGGCACTTCATTCCCGCTTCCCCTAAGCAGGGCAGGTGACAGATAATTAAGGAGACGCCCCACAGCTAAGAAGTCCAGAAGCTAATTAACCCCAACCCAGCTGGCCCAAGAGAAGCCAGCCAGGCTGTGCCGCGATGGCGGGTGGCCTTAATACCTAATGGCTTCTCTCATCACCGTCCTTTCTGGAGTCCCGCCTGCTTCCAACAGCACTTTCAATCAAGCAAAGAGCATCCACGGGTGCTTCTGTTCCATGGTCCCCAGGGGGAGGAGGGCATGGCACAGAAAGCCACCCCACCAAGAGATAGCAAGTGAGCTGGCCAGTCTGTACTGAACATCGGATGAGAACAAAGGAGCCACGCAGGGCAGGGCAAGGGAGCTGCCGTGCCAGTTTGCAAGGCTGCCCAGAAAATTCAGGGAATTCAGGACATGAAGGAGCTTCCTGTGTTTGCCTGCTGCATCCTGAAGGCCAACGTCTGGTGCTGGCTTCTTCTGAGTCCTCGGGGTCAACTTGATGAATGGGATCAACCCACCTCCCCTTTGGGGAACTCAGCTCAGGATCAAAGCCATCTTGTCCTGGGTTGTGTGGTGTGAAGGGCCATGGAAGTGGAAAGGCAATTCATTCAGACCTATCTGGTCACTCAACACCTTTCCAGGCTCACAGTTGAGTCCTGCCTATGGATGGGAACCAAGTGTGCACACGACTTTTGAGGGCTGGAGGCTGCCATCAGCCTGGGCCCATGATGGCTTCATTGAGTTGATCCTGTCTGGCCTGCCAGGCAGGGTTCTTCATGCCAGATATTCTTGTGTGGGGATAGGTCAGGACTTAGCTTAGAGAGGCCTATAGACAGCAACCACAACACTGGGTAACCAATCAGATACAGCTGCTACCTATCTTAGTTACGGTTACTATTGCTGTAAGGAAACACCACAACTCAAAGCAAACTGGTGGAAAAAGGGTTTATTTGGCTTATATTTCCAAATCACTGTCCATCATCAAAGAAAGTCAGGACAGGAACTCAAGCAGGGCAGGACCTGGAGGCAGGTGCAAATGCAGAAGACACGAAGGGGTGCTGCTCATCAGCTCTCTCATCATGGCTTACTCAGCCTGTTCTCTCATAGAACCCCGGACTGCCGGCCCAAGAATGGCACCAGCCACAATGGACTGGGAGCTCCCTATTCATTACTAATGAGAAAATGCTCTACAGGCTTGCCTACAGCTCCATCTTATGGAGGGCGCTTTCTCAAGTGAGGTTCCCTCCTTTCAGATAAGAGCAGTTTGTGTGAAGCTGGCAAAACTCACCAGCATGGCGCCTTCAAGGAGTTTACGAAGAGTTCTAGGTACTCTAGGTGAGGATCCAAGAGATTGACAGCTCTTAAAGAAAATTTTGTGAGAACCAGAGTGAGCCAAGCACATTTCTAAGCATTTGGGAGACAGCAGGAAAACAAATGACTTTCACTTCCTTCGAGTGACAGGGCCACTGTTGTATAACACCAAGAGTTGCCTTTGTTATGTCACGTCACAGTCTGTACACTAAGACCTCTGGGGTCATAAGATACACAGCTTGTGCAACAGGGCCCGACTGCCCAGGCAGGGGACACAGACGACAGGAAACACTGGGAGGTGTAACGCATACCCCAGAAGGTGACAAATGATGAGAAGGAAGAAGCAGGAAATGTAGAGAGAACACAGGCATGGAGGAGAGCACAGAGTGGCCAGGGAGGGCTGAGCAACAAGGCTAGCACAGGGCTCAGGCTCCCAGCAAGAGAGTGGTTACTGAGGAAGAGTGTGTAGTATTGAAACGTGACTGTGGCCAGAGGGAGGATGAGCAGGACTCTGGCCTCACTCCCTCTCCATCAGTCCCGCAGGGTGCCCTCATGGGTCCAGCTCCTGGAAACCGTCAGTTTTGTGCCTCATGTCCATCAGTACCAGTGACACAGAGCGAGGTACCAAGTAGATGCAGAGGGAGGTATAAGGTGTGGTGGGCCCCATGTCCCTGTTTCCACATTCCCAGGTCCAGCCAACCTCAGAAACTGTTCCAAAAATTAAAACCCCGTGTCCCCTGAGCAAGCCTGCTCCCCTTGAACTGCAGTGAAAGGTGTATTTGCAGATGATTTTCCTTGTATCGGCATAGGCAGTCTCCAGGAGACTCTTTAGAATTTAGGAGAGGCCCCAGCACCCAGCTCCACCCCCACTGTCTCCACACTCCCAGACCTATCTCCAGGGACACCTGCACCCACTTTCTCTGGCAAGCGCAACTCTCGCCCCTCATCTAAGAAGCTTCTTTTTGAAGCAGATAGAATAGAAACCATTACAGAGATTCACAGCTATCAAAATGCAGAGACCATGGGGGAGCCCACACCCAACTGGTACATCTACAACAAACCCCTACTCCTAGTAACATCACAGAAGAGGGGGCGGAAAGCTGCAAGAGCAAGAGGCCAGAGGCATCTGTTTCTAGACAGTGTCTTCTACACATGACAGAGAAAATGCAGCCATGCAATTTCAACAAATGTGCCATTGTGGGTTGGGGAATCTCACAATGTCCCACCCCTAGGTGAAGAACTACAAGCAATAATGGCTACTGAGAAAGGGAGAATCAGTCTTTGCCAGAAATGAGCTCTCTGATAGACTGTGTCCAGTCCCAAGTGATCAGTCCTAAACAAATGCATAACCTCAACACTAAATGGACTCAGTAGGTTGTGTTGTGCATGTATGTATAACAATAATAACTACAGAGGAGGTCACGAATTTGAGAGGGGGTAGGGAGGACACAGGAGAAGCTGTGGGAAGAGGAAGGGGTCAAAATGGTGTGAATACAGCACAAAAAAGTTCTCCAAAGAAATTAAATACAAAATATATGCAAGGGCGTGTACGACTCTGAGAATGCTATACCATATTATAGATGGGACATGAGCATCTTGGATCCCACATTTGAAGAATTCAAGGGGGTCCTGGAACCAGTCCCCAATGCATACCAAGGAATATCATTTTCACACATGATATCTGAGCCTAGACAAGAAGAAGACAGCAAGTAGATCATACGACATCTGAAGACAAGCATCTCAGACAGAGGGATCGGCCAGAAATCAGGAGGGCACCTGGATGTCCCTAGTAGGAAAGAGAAAGAAATCAGAAGTTAGTGAAAACGCGCGTAAGGTCCCTGATGTTTGAACACCAGAAGTTCTGATGGATGAGGGATGTGGCATCTAGGATTACAGTAGGGTCTTTTTGGGCTGCAGTCAGGCAGAGGCGGGCAATGCCAGCTTGGAGACTGCTGCAGAGGTTCAGGTGGGAGAACCCAGAAGCCGAGACAAGAGGCAGATGAATGAACCTCCTCACTGAGGGCCCAAAAACAATGGCACCTGCTGCCAATGGCGCCTCCCTGGAGGTGGAAGCCACAACAAACCTTTCTTCCCTCAGCGATTAGGTTATAGCTGTGGGAAACTAACATAGCAGGGAGCAGCTACAGGGAGACTCTGTTCTGAAGGCAAAGGAACAGGACTTTCTACTCCTTTAGTATTTATTTAATGCATTTCAATATTTTGCCCACATATACGTAATACACTACCTGTGTGCCTGATGGCTTCAGAAATCAGAATAGGTCATCCCCAGAAACTGGAGTTAAGATGATTATGAGCCACCGTGTGGGTGCTGGGAACCAAGCCTAGGTCCAGTGGAAGAGCAGCAAGTACCATCTCTCCAGCCCCAACAGGACTTTTGATGGGTTCTCTGTAGGGCATGAAACTGGGGCTTTTGTATACCAGCCCACGTAAATACCTCCAGTCTGTGCTCCGCCCTCCTAGAAAGTATCAGGGTTGCTGCTGTTGAGGTGGGTGGGTGTCTAGGTGGGAATATCTAGGGGTTATTGTTGTCTTTGAGTAGGGGAACGCTCTTGAGGGTGCTGTGACCATTGTGCCCAGTCTCCCGCAGCCTTTCTGCAATGGCTACAGATGGAATGGTGAAAAGCCTTCCAGCTACTGAAAAGTCAAGGGTGTGAGAAGAGGCCAAGAGGAAACTGATGCTGGGAATTGACTCTGGAGGGCAGAGCATAGGTGCTTATTATACTGTGAGCTTTAGCCTCGTGTTATTAAAATTTTCCCCACATGCATAATCGTTTAAAAACTTTCTTTTGGGAATGTTAGCTGATGTGGTCATCACATGAATCTATGAATGTGATAAAACTGAAAAGTCCACACACACACACACACACACACATTCATTCTATAAGCTCTGTCATCACTCTTAGAGAATCTTGACCAATACAGGTCCCTACAAAAGGGGAAAGAACTCAGCAGTTGCTAACAGAGGTGTGAGGGAGACAAGGCTCCTGCATGTGGTTGGCGGGATTGTCAACTGGTATCACTACCGTGTAAAACAGCACAGCCCTTCTTGGGAATAGCTTGGTGGACCTGCTCCATGTTGACAGTCACAATGTGAGTTTAACCTGCATGACCTGAAAGCAGGTGTTGAGGTTTGGATATGAAGTGACCCCCAAAGGTTCACTGATGGAAGACCTGGTGCTTCTACTGAGAGATGGTTGCATCATGAGGGTGCTAACCTCGTCAATGGGTTCATCTGTTGACATGGCTTGTTAGTAAGCGGAGCTCAGTTGGAGAAAGGTCACTGATCTATACTTGCCTCACATCCCCATCTCTATTCACTACTTGGACTCCATGAAGCCAGTCACTGGGCCATTACACTATGATGTCCTGAACCTTCCCACCCCAGGTCTAGAAACAATGAATTCTGCTGCCCACGGACTAAAACCTCTGTGGCTGGGAGCCACAGCAAGCCTTTCTACCTTGCAGCTGACTTTCTCAGGGATTTGCTTATAGCCATGGGAAAGCAAACAAAGCAGACATGTCCACAGCAAGAATGTGCACAGCAGCTAGAGACGGAAGCAACTCAGGTGCCTGTTGATGGCCACATGGATAAAATGTCCTGGAGTCACAGTGGAATGTTCGCTATTCATTCTTGAGAAGGGAAGAGAGTTTGACACACACGCACGCTACAACGTGGACGAGGATGTTCTGCTTTGCCAACAACACAGTTACAAGAAAATAAACAGTTCATGATTCCATTTGTATACGGTCCTTAGCAAACCAGAGTCAAAGAGAATATGGTGAGTGCCAGGTTCTGGAGGAGGATGAGAGGGGGGTTTCTGTTTGGAAAGATGAAACCTTCCGAGACTGATGGTGGTGTTGGCAGCAGCACTTAATGCCATGGAACTCTGTGCCTAAAAGTGGTTAATTTTATATTATGTATGTTTATCAAAATAAAATATTGGAGCAAAACAGATGCATCAAACCTCAGGAAAAGATAGGACAATCGGTTAGAGTGGGGAAGCCACCAGGGCCCTCAGCGTCTCCTCCGAGCAACATGACAAGAGGCAGATGTGCCAGCTGACCCATGCCTCCCAGACAGAGCTGTCAAACAAGGGTGACATTCCCCATGAGGGACTTATTATGACATTGAAAATCAGCCATCCAATCACCCACCAATACCATGATGACAGTCATGCAGGCGGGGTTGTTTCACAGGCTGACAATGTACGAAGTCGTTCTAAGCAGCTAGTCAACTCCAACATATCTGTTAAGTCATAGCTCAAATGTCCCTTCTTAGCAGAAGTCTGCCTCCCTATGCCAGGGTTCCAGTGTGTCCCATTGGCCCAGGGAAGCCCCCTGAGTGTTAATTAGTTGTTCAGGTAATGCTGTAAGTGATGCTCCCTTTCACTCCCAAGGGTCCTGGTTTGGATGTTAAGTCATATTAAAGCTCACTTCCTAGAGACTCTCTGGAAGCTCAAAGCTGTCACGGAGGCACACATGATGTGGCATGCCTCCCCTGTTCCTGGAAGCCCGAGGCATGCCTGCCTCATTCTCTGTTGGGTCATAGGGTGTAGCTTGGCACTTTCTGTGCAGTAGGAACTCAGTCATTGGTCTACACTCGGCATTATTCTGGCAGTAGAGAACCAGGCCTCTCATTCCGTTTGGCCCTCCAGCACCCAGCCTGTGCTATGGGGCTTCTTTCAATGTGGTTGGGATTTAGCATACACAGCAGATTTGGGCTGTTCTTAACAAGCCCCTCCTCGTCCCTTCCTGTGTAGGTGGCAGCTTTCATTCACATGGAGTCAGAGGTTCCCATGGGGTACTGGCTCCGACTTTCACTGCCCACGGGGGCTGGGCTAATAATTCTTGTTGTGTAGCACTGCAGCCATCCATACCTGGTCTTGGAGGAGGAGCGGAGAGTCTAGTTCTCTTGTCCCCTGGGTTAGCAAGTCGCCCCTGCCCAGCTATTCCTCCCTGGCTCACAGCAACACAATACCATCTTTTTGAGTTCTCCAGTTTCCTTGAATCTCATTCTTGGCCATTGTTTTCTATCTTCTCTTGCCCAGTGCATTCAGGAAGACATCACTTGATCTTTTTCCCACCCGTCAGCCCTCAGTTCCTCCCTGCGGCTCTCAACCTTTGGGAGTTTTTAATCTGCCTCTTAGCTCCTTTTTGCCCTCCCAAATTTTGCTTTCTCCTCTGAAGCTCAGCCTTATGGACATGATTTGTATCAGTGACATCAGCTAAACTGAAAGCAAGTGGGGCCAAGACAACGGGAGAGATGGGACCTGTGAAACCCTTGGACATGTCCAGACGTTGCCATCCCCTCACCCCAAACGTTCCGCCTCCTCTAATTAAATCTACTCTTCAGCAGCTGCAATGTTCGTGATCGATGCACCCGATAAAGGGCAGCGATGAAACGTCTCTAGCCCAGCCGCACACTAGAATCCCTAGAATCTGATTAGAAACAGCAATGTCATGCCACACCCTTGGAGGTTCGGCTGGACCCTTCAAAGGCGAGGCGAAACAATGTGGTCAAGTCTGTCACTGCAGCAGCCTATTCTCTGACACCAGTTTCTCTCTTAGGGTTTCTATTTCCGTTATAGCAACAATGGCCAGAAGCAATACGGGGATTGAAGGGTTTATTTCATCTTACAACTCCCAGGTCCCACTCAATCACTAAGAGAAGTTGAGGCAGGAGTTCAAGGCAGGAACTGAAGCAGAGATTGCTCTCTGGTTTTCTCAGTCTGCTTCCTTATGTACCCCAGGATCATCGACCCAGGGTGGTACCACCCACAGAGGGCGGGGTCCTCCCCATCAGTTATTAACCAAGAAAATGCCTGCAGGCCAATTTGATGGGAGCAATTCCTCAATTGGCAGTCCCTAGTCCTACATGATTCTAGCTAGTGCTAAGCTGACAATAAACAAGCAGAAAACTGACCAGCACAGTCAGGAAGACAGTGGCGGGGGGGGGGGGGGGTGTTGGAACTCAAAGGGAGGGCTCCAGGTTACAGATGTGAATATGACAATAATGACATCTGGACTGTGGAGCTGATTTCATCACTTGTAAACATCTTAGAGGCTACTTCCTCAGATCTAGATGGCCTGGGTGTGGCCTCCTGAAGCAATCAAGAGGGACATTACACAGAAAGCTCAAGGCTGCTGCTACCATCACCTGGCTTCAGCCATACAGTCAACTTTCACTATAAGCAAGGGACTGCAGTCTAAGCAACTCACGTTGCTGTACGTGGCACAGTCTTTGCATAACTCTCTTGACTTAACTGTTGATTATTAATTCCAAGTGTCAAGCTCCACTAAGCAGCCATACATTAAGTTGGTTTATACCAGTGCCACTACAAAAAAAATAAAGAATGCACTGTGTTATGACATTGACTTGGCCACAGTGACACCAGATGACAGGAGATCCTTCGCTCTCTGACAGTCTTCCGGGACCACTTGAGGGAGGGTTATCTGAGAAGAGAGAACCTCAACTGAGATTGGCCTGAAGGCAAGCTTAGAGCCTCTTATCAATTGCTGATTGAAGTAGGTCTTGGGATGTAGAAGAAAGCAGGCTGAGCAAACCATAGGAAGCAAGGCAGTAAGCAGTGTTCCTCCTTGGCAGCTGTCCATTCCTGCCTCCAGGTTTCTGCCTGGAGCACCTACCCAGACTTCCCTCGGTGACGGACTGTGACTTGGAATGTACAGGCCAACCGAACCCTTTCTTCTCAAGTTACTCTCAGTCACAGTGTTTATTATAATAGAAAGTAAACTAAGTAAATGAAGACATTGACCGAATATTGTGATGTGGTATATAGCTGAGAATAGAATTTAAAGAGGTGGCATCGGCCGAGAGGAAAGCACAAAGAGTTGAGTACAGGGGCACCCCAACATTGAGAAGTTCGGGAGAGGAAGGAACAAGAAAAATCTCTGGGAAAGTTGGACTGTTGAAATAGGAGGAAAAGGAGGAGACAGATACTGGGGGTCTTGAAACCAGCAAAGAGGGAAGAGGTTAATGGTGACTGACTCTGGATCCTGCCATCTGGTAGCTTCTGGAAACCTCAACAAAGAGCATTGTTGTTCAAAGAGGGAGTGACGACATAATTGGCAATGAGTTTAAGAAGACTGGGAGGGGGTGGAAAAGAGAGCATGGCGGTTTTCTGGAGAAGTTCTGCTGCAGAGGGCACTTGGCGTGACACTTGACGACCTTGACAAATCTCACTTCCCGGTGTCTAGGACCTGTGTAGTCCTTGCTGTCACATCAGGGCTGTGCCTACAATTGGTTTTCACCAGAAGAATGAAGCAAAATGCAACAGTGCTGGTCCAGGGCTAAAGCTTAAGAAGACCCAGCAGCATCTGCGGTCGTGAACAGGGGCACCATATTCTAACATGCCCCCTGAAGTGGGCCATAGAAATCTTAGGTCAACAATCCCAGTCAAACTCCAGCCTCCAGCTACCAACCAGCACCAGCCTGGCCCAGTAGAGAGCCCCAGAAGACCACACCCCACTGACACCACATAAATCAAAAGAGTCACACAGCTGAGCCCTGCCAGACCGCCACATTGGAGGCAGAATAAAGTGAGAGCTGCTTTAAAGCCATTGTTACAGTTTCAGCAGTAATGACCCAAACAGAGATATGGAGGAGGACTTGGGAAGGTCTTCGTCAAAAGGATTTTCATTGGTGTGATGGCCCAAAACTTGGAGCAATGGCAGTGTGGTTGTGAGCTTGCTAAGAAGGATCCAGATTTCATTTGAAAATGAAAAACAACACACAAAGAAGAGAGAGAGAGAGAGAGAGAGAGAGAGAGAGAGAGAGAGAGAGAGAGAGAATCATTGGAGAGATGAGAAGGATGGGGTGGGTGTAAGTGTAAGGCCCAGGTACAGATACAAACACACGGTCAGTTTACCCTTCGCAGTGGGTGCGAGGCAGAGTATAAGAGGGAGGGGTCTTCATCTGTTTCCTGTTTTTGCTATAACTAAACAGCAGATGCTATGCAGTTTATAAAGAATAGAAGCTTTTTGGGGACATGGTCATGGTTTTGGAGACTGGGAAGTCCAATACCAAAGTGTCAGCGTGGGAGAAAGTCCCTCCTCCATTGAGGAACCTGGTAAAACTAGCTCAAGTCTTTCTAAGAAAGTCACAGGCGCCATCACTGATGACCTCACTGATGCCATCCCGGGGACCTTACCCTCGTGACCTCATCATAGAACCTCTCAAAGGCTCCACTTCCTAATTTCTTGAATGCCCGCTTTTGAGGACTATGTTTCCTTAACTCCAAAGTAGGGAATTTGGGAGGACACACTGAAGGCAGAGTGCCAGGCATACCTTGGAGTCCAGGGACATTTGCTTCCATTTCCTGGAAGTAGAAAGTGGCGGGTAAGACCTAGAGAGGCAGGTTGCAGCAGCGGGTGTGTGTGTGTGTGTGTGTGTGTGTGTGTTTGTATTCTCACACCAGAGTTGGAGAAGTAGCGTGGGGGATTCTTGAAACATTCAAGGTTATGAATATTAAGCAAACCCAGGTGGTTTTGAGACAGTTAATGGGGGGAAAAAGAGAGTAAAACAAAACAAAAACAAAATCATGGCCTATTTTCAGCTATAGGCAAGCATGAGGCTGGGGAGGGGGGCAGGGACAGTTATGAAAGAGAGATGTGACCAGAGATGTGGTTTCACCAAGCAAGCAGGAAAGCAGAAGTGAGCTGTGAAGCAATAGATACCCAAGAAGAATGTAACCTTATTAAAAGCTTAAGAAGGGAGTGGGGGGGGGCCAGGGGGGAAGCGAAACTACAGCGCAGACCACGACAGAAGGGGTGAGAGAGGAAAAGGAAGATGAAGGAAACAGCCATGTTTTAAACAAGTGTTCTGCAACAGCCCTTCAGCATAGATATGCTTCAGGTAGCATGGTGGCCCGGGCAGCAGGAGACGTAGGTGACACCTGGACCACCCACCTCACCAGTGACTGACCTAGTTCATGTTCTAAGTTGATCTCATTTCTGCCTGCCTCTCCCTGTATCCTCCTTGCTCCCCTGAACCTCCCTTCTCATGGAGGTCAACAAGCTGCCCCCTCATCTAAGCTCCAGGGCACGCATTCCTTCTTTCTAGAACCTTCTTAGTTGCCAAGTCCAAACCACAGTGATCAGAAGGGCTCATTCCTAGCACTTGCAACAAGAAAGCCAGGTTTTGGCTTCCAGACAGGGAAAACACGGATGGTGGCCACACACAACCAGCACTGCAGTGACCCTGTAACCTGAGGGTGGCTGAGAGCCCACTTCCCAACCCTCCTCCCAACAGTGTCAAGGGGGAGGGGGAGGCTGAAGTCAACGCCGCTGATTATTCTTACTGTTCTTTTCTCTTTCTTTCTTTCTTTCTTTCTTTCTTTCTTTCTTTCTTTCTTTCTTTTGTTCGTTCATTTCGTTCCTCCTCCTCCTCCTCCTCCTCCTCTTCTTCTTCTTCTCTCCTCCTCCTCCTCCCTCTCTCTCTCTCTCTCTCTCTCTCTCTCTCTTTCCTTTTTGAGACAGTCTTACTTATCTCAGGCTAGTCTTGAGCTTTCTTTGTACACAAAGATGACGTTTAACCCTTCATCCCTTCCTGCCTCTACTACCCAACTGCTGGCATTATAGCCATGCACTTCCATACCTAAAAATCGTTCCTAGCATTTGAATTCGAGGATCCAGCAGGTCAGCTGAATTTACTTCTAAGCTGTTAGGTCAGTGGTTCTCACCTTTCCTAATACTACACCATTTTAATACAGTTCCTCAATAGAGCTGTCCCCAACCATAAAACTATTTTGTTGCTGTTGTGATGTAAATATATAATGTGCAGGATGTTGGTTATATGACACCCCCCCCCATGAAAGGGCTGGTTATCCCCAGGGGGTCACAGCCCACAGGTTGAGAGCCGCTGCTGGGAGTCTGTCATGGACACACCTTCTGAGATGACTTGGGTGCACATTCAGGCCTGTAACTGCACAATTGTAACCCAGGCTCCCTTGTCTGTCACCCCCATAGTTCTGTCCCCCGCCATACACCTCAAGCACCTGCCTGTCTACTTGATGCCAAGCCTGCCACTGGCTTGTGGTACAGAGAGTCGTATCTTTACCCTCAGAGTCCAAGATGCCTGGTCAGCTTGAAGGTAGGGGTGGTGAGGAAAGTGAGAGAAAGTTCAGCCAGGCAGGGGTGTCAGACTCAGAAGGAGGAGAGACCTCTGCACTGTGGCGTGGAGCAGCTGGTATCTGTTTTAGTTGGCTTTCTGTTCGTGTGATAAAGACCATGGCCAACAACAACTCAGAAAGGAAAGGGTTTCAGTTTCCAGTTGTAATCCCTCATGAAGAGAAGCCAGGACAGGAAACTCAAGACAGGAACCGTGGGGCAGGAACTAAAACAGAGGCCACTGGGGGGTGCTGCTGACTGACTTGCTCCACACGGCTTGTTAAGCCTGCTTTCTTATAATACCCATGATCTCTAGCCCAGGGCTGTCACTGTCCACAATGGGCTGGGCCCTCTCTCGTCAGCCATCAACCAAGAAGATACCCCAAAGACTTTCCTGCAGGCCAGTCTGGTGGAGGCATCTTCTCAGTTGAGGTCCCCACTTCCCCAATGACTCTAGCTTGTGTCGGGTTAACACAGCATCCCTGTGAGTTTTTGCTCTTGACATGACTGAATGAAGGGACATTTATTTCAGAAAAGTCATGTTCCTGTGCAGAGGGAGGAGGAGATCGTGGGAAGCAGCCTGGTGACAGCCACAAAGTCAATGGCCTGACCCCAGTAGGAGGTGGGTGGAAAGGGGAGGAAAGAACGGGTGATGGTTGACAGGAGACCAGATGGGGCCATGATGAGGGAGGAATTCAAGTATCACTGTGGTAATTCTGGCTTCTGTACCTGATGTGGGAAGGTCATTTGTCTATCTGTTGCTTTCATTGGTTAATTAATAAAGAAACTGCTTGGCCTGATAGGTCAGAACATAGGCGGGTGGAGTAAACAGAACAGAATGCTGGGAAGAAGGGAAGTTAGGCAGATGTCATGCCTCTCCTCTCCAGGGCAGACGCAATGGAGCTAGCTAGCCACCAGGTCAGACATGCTGAATCTTTCCCGGTAAGCCACTACTTTGTGGTGCTACACAGATTATTAGAAATGGGTTAAGCAAGATGTGAGAATTAGCCAAGAAGAGGCTAGAGCTAATGGGCCAAGCAGTGTTTAAAAAAATACAGTTTCCATGAAATTATTTTGGGTAAAGCTAGCTGTGCGGGAGGCAGGCAGGACAAAAAGCAGGCCTGCTCACCTCATCACTACATGTACCTGTCTGAATGATAGCCTGTATCCTTCAGGAGGACCAGTGGGGCCTCCAGGCCTGGCAACAGTGAACTATCTGTACAGGAACCAGGGGACTAAACTGACCTCTTAGGTGAGGCCTCTGAGAGCCGTTCTGCTTCCATGGCAGGAGAAGGTCTGGCATACTGCATTAAGGTCCCCACCTCCCCAAAGTTGCTGTGTAGACTGTCTCCACTTCCCTGGGGGTGGAGTAGAGAACAGCAGTCCACACTGAGTGTGAAGAGCTACCTGCAGATCTAGCATCCAGCACTTCTAAAAAGCCCACACAATTCAGGGCTCAAAAGACAGCTCAAACACGGACAAGGGTATAAATAGGTGCATTTGAAAAAAAAGAAGAAGAGGCTCCATAGTAGATGGTAAGCATATGGAAATGCCCAAGATGATTAGCTCTTAGGAAAGTGCAAATCAAAGCCACAATGGAGTGGCTCATTCCACACCCACTGGAAGGCTAAGTGAGGGAGATGGATGTCTTAGTCACTGTTCCATTGCTGTGAAGAGACACTGTGACCCAAGGCGACTCTTTAAAGAAAGCATTTCATTGGGGCCTTGCTTACAGTCTCAGAGGCTTAGTTCATTATCATCAGGCATAGAACATAGCAACAAGCAGGCGTAGTGCTGGAGACATAGCTGAGGGCTATATTGGGAACCCATAGGCCAAGAGAAAGGAGATGGTCCTGGTATGGGCTTTTGACACCTCAAAACCCATGCCCAGTGACACACTTCCTCCAAAACAAGGGCACATCTACTCAACCATTCTAACCCTTCCCAAATAGTTCCACGGTCTGATGACTAAACCCTCAAACACACGAGCCTATGGGAGCCATCTTTATTTAAACCACCACAAGGACAAGAACAGACACTGACAAGGTGTAGAGAAATGGGTACCTTAAGCACTGCTTGTGGGAAATGTATGACAGGTAAAGCAGTTCATTTGGAACAGAATTTGGAGATTCATAAAGTTGACCAGAATTATAAGACAATCTAAGCCCTCTCCATCCCCAGCTCTACACCCAAATGGAGAGAATACAAGTTCACACAAAAGCCTGCCCATTTGTCTATAACATCCTTATTGATAGCAACAGTAGACATAGCCCAGAAGGCTGTCAGCCAGTGGACATATTCACAAAACATAGAATATCTGTATAGTGGAATGAGGTGCGGATTCATGATATGATGTGGGGGAACAAAAACAACAAAGTAACCTTGAAAGCACCATGTTAAATGAAAGAAGCAGCCATGAAACACCACAACCAGAGTTTGCTACCCAGATGTAAGTGTAGAAAGAGGAGCTCTACCCTCTTCAGGCAGATCCCTGGGTGTCAAGACCCAGGGAAGGGGGCATAAGAGTTACAGAATTGTTTTCGGGGGTGAAGAAGTTGTTCTAAAGATTGAGAGTGGTGACAGTAGCTCGGCAGTGTGACTACACCAAAGCCATTGAATTTTATGCTTGAAAGTATTTTCAATTGGAGGACTTAAGCACTGTGAATTTTAGCTCATAAAACTTGATTTTTCTAAGTAATAAAAGAAAAAAAGTAGCAATCCCTCTGGGAGGCACAGTCTTGCAGACAGATGGCCAGGAAACAAATGGCAGGTTGGGGTTTAGCCCCTTGGGACTGGTGCCTGTTGCAGGGCACAGCTCAGGTGTTGATGGTAGCCGGAGGTGGGTCATCAAGGTTTCCACCCACATCTGGACTTCTGCTAGCCCATCTGACGTATGAGGAATGGCAGCCCAAATGCATTTGCTGAAGCTAATGAAACCCCACCAGTCCCCTGGCAGAGAGAACAACAGACAGGGACCGTTTCTACTCAACAAGGAAAATAAGCCCTGCCTTCCTGTTCTGTGCAGAGTTGACTTTGGGCCTAGGCTCAAAGTTCTCTCATGCACACACCCTGCAGCTGCAGTTTCAACGAACCCTCAGACTGTAGCCACACCTCTGCCACATGCCCAGCTTATTCATTCTCTCTATGCCAGTAACTTCCACCCTCTGTGCTCCAGCACGCCCTGGGAGCCCCAGCAACTCCCTCTGTCCTTCTCAGACCCTTTCATGATCACGTTCTCCAAGATCTCATTTCAGAACTCCGCTGCTCACTCACTTCTTCCGGCACCCTCTCCCAACTTGGGCCTCCCCGCACCCCTGGCCCGAACGATTTGTAAAATAAGAAAGTGTGACTTTTACTGGGTGATGCCCTTATCTGGCTCTGCCAGAGTCACACAGCTTTTCTAGCCTTCGTTTCCCCATCACACACGAAACTTCTTGTATGATAGACTTTTCCTGGGGAGATGTAACCTACACATGTCTACTCACCCCAAAATGGGGAGCCCCACAACAGGCCAAAAGTAATGACTGCATCAAAGTCCAACTTAGTAAACCAATGAGTTTTATTGAGATTACTTACAGGAGCAGAAATGACTCAAAAGATAGCGGCTTCACCAAAGCCTGCCCCAGCACTGGTGACAGCTCACAAGAGCTGGGAACCTGGAGCACATTGCGCAGACAGCTTAATAGGTTGGGGAGCGTCCTTCCCAGGAGCCTCTGTCGGCCTGGGCCTCTTCCAGGCAGATCTGCTGGTCATTGTAGTTTCTGGGCAGTTGGACTGGACTCTGCTTCTTCCAAGCAGCTGGGCTTCTTTGAGACTCTCAGTGGTCTTTACTATTTATACACTCTTGGGGAGGGAGGGGCCCAGGGAATCAGCTTCAGGGACGACTTCTTGCTACTTTGAATTGTTTACTTCCTGCCTTAAGGAGCTTCCCTTCATTATACCTCCCCTTATCACAGTGGTTCTCAGTCTTTCTAATGCTGCGTCCCTTTAATACAGCTCCTTGTGTTGTGGTGACTGCCAAACATAACATGATATCCATTGCTACTTCATAAGCGTAATTTTGCTATGGAGCAGTGTCTCAGTTCGTAAGACCATCAGAACCGTGTTTTCTGATGGTCACAACTCACGGGTTGAGAACTGCCGCCTTAGACCATCCTCCTGCTTCACCTCCCTGTCTTTTGAAGTTTCCCTCCAAGATGGAAGGCTTAACCTCAGAGGATGGCTGCTGCATGAAGCTTGCTGGGTGCCATACTTCTTGTGTGGGACTTACTAAGGGCGAAGTGCCTGCCATGTTCTGATGGAAGTTTCTACCACGGTGCAGGCTAGTCTGTTTCTCTGCAGAAAAGCATGTATAATCCAAGGCAAGAGCTCCCAGAATCGTCAGGAGCTCTGAGGAAAGGGAGATGTTTGCTGCCTCTAAGACATTCTCTATTATTCCAGGCTAAGAAACCAGGCTCCGAAATTCCTCTCTCCCTCTTTGACTCCTAGAGTGCTGTTACCTTGGGCCATTGAAAAGAAAAGGAATTCTCTGTTCAGCTCATTGCCCCATTTTATAATTGGGTTGATTAGCCTTTTACGGTCTAGTTTCTTGAGTTCTTTATATATTTTGGAGATCAGACCTTTGTCAGTTGCGGGGTTGGTGAAGATCTTCTCCCAGTCAGTGGGTTGCCTTTCTGTCTTAGTGACAGTGTCCATTGCTTTACAGAAGCTTCTCAGTCTCAGGAGGTCCCATTTATTCAATGAGGCCCTTAATGTCTGTGCTGCTGGGGTTATACGTAGGTAGTGTTCTCCTGTGCCCATATGTTGTAGAGTACTTCCCACTTTCTCTTCTATCAGGTTCAGTGTGTTTGGACTGATATTGAGGTCTTTAATCCATTTGGACTTGAGTTTTGTGCATGGTGATAGACATGGATCTATTTTCATTCTTCTACAGATTGACATCCAGTTTTGCCAGCACAATTTGTTGAAGATGCTCTCTTTTTTCCATTGTATACTTTTAGCTCCTTTATCGAAAATCAGGTGTTCATAGGTTTGTGGGTTAAAGTCCGGGTCTTCTATTCAATTCCATTGGTCGACTTCTCTGTTTTTATGCCAATACCAAGCTGTTTTCAATACTGTAGCTCTGTAATAGAGTTTGAAGTCAGGGATGGTAATGCCTCCAGACGATCCTTTATTGTATAAGATTGTTTTGGCTATCCTGGGTTTTTTGTTTTTCCATATAAAGTTGATTATTGTCTTCTCAAGGGCTGTGAAGAATTTTGATGGGATTTTGATGGGGATTGCATTGAATCTACAGATTGCTTTTGGTAGAATAAAATGGGGCACTGAGCTGAACAGAGAATTCTCAACAGAAGAAGTTCAAATGGCCAAAAGATACTTAAGGTCATGCTCAACTTCCTTAGTGATCAGGGAAATGCAAATCAAGACAACTTTAAGATACCATCTTACACCTGTCAGAATGGCTAAAATCAAAAATACCAATGATAGCCATTGCTGGAGAGGTTGTGGAGAAAGGGGTACATTCATCCATTGCTGGTGGGAATGCAAACTTGTGCAACCACTTTGGAAAGCAGTGTGGCAGTTTCTCAGGAAATTCGGGATCAACCTACCCCTGGACCCAGCAATACCACTCTTGGGAATATACCCAAGAGATGCCCTATCACACAACAAAAGTATATGCTCAACTATGTTCATAACAGCATTGTTTGTAATAGCCAGAACCTGGAAACAACCGAGATGCCCTTCAATGGAAGAATGGATGAAGAAAGTATGGAATATATACATATTAGAGTACTACTCAGCAGTAAAAAACAATGACTTCTTGAATTTTGCATGCAAATGAACAGAAATAGAAAACACTATCCTGAGTGAGGTAAGCCAGACCCAAAAAGAGGAACATGGGATGTACTCACTCATATTTGGTTTCTAGCCATAAATAAAGGACATTGAGCCTATAATTCGTGATCCTAGAGAAACTAAATAAGGTGAACCCAAAGAAAAACATAGACATCCTCCTGGATATTAACCTTCATCAGGCGATGAAAGGAGACAGGAGACAGAGTCCCACATTGGAGCACCAGACTACAACCCCAAGGTCCAAACCAGGAGCAGAAGGAGAAAGAGCACGAGCAAGGAACTCAGGGCCATGAGGGGTGCACCCATATACTGAGACAATGGGGATGTTCTTTCGGGAACTCACCAAGGTCAGCTGGACTGGGTCTGAAAAAGCATGGGATAATACTGGACTCACTGAACATAGCGGACAATGAGTACTGCTGAGAAGTCAAGAACAATTGCACTGGGTTTTGATCCTACTGCACATACTGGCTTTGTGGGAGCCTAGGCTGTTTGGATGTTCACCTTAATAGACCTGGAAGGAGGTGGGAGGTCCTTGGACTCCCCACAGGGCAGGGAACCCTGACTGCTCTTAGGGCTAATGAGAGAGGGGGAGTTGATTGGGGGAGGGGGAGAGATATGGGAGGTGGTGGCAGGGAAGAGACAGAAATCTTTAATAAATAAATAAATTAATAAAAAAAAGAAAAGGATTGGCTCAGGACCCCTCCCCCCAAGACTAAATTTTCAGCACAAAGGAGATTTATTTGTCCCAGAGGGACAGAGAGCAGGAAATAGGAGACAAAGACAGGAGAGAGAGATGATAAGGAGAAGGGGAAGGGACGGGGGGGGGGGGGGGGAGTATTTGGTATTTGTTCTAGGGCAGGGGAGAGAGGGAAGAGACAAAGGACTGCTTCTGGATATGGAGAAGACAGACTTGGATGATGTACTTAATTTTAATTGGGCATGTTAATTAGCTAAGCCAAAGCTGGACCTTGGTAGTCAGCTTTAGGAGAAGGAAGTGGCCAAATAAGGCAACAGACCTTGATGGTTAGCTTTAAGAATGCAATCTAAGGGTTTTAGGAAGGCAGAGGGAATGGGAGAGAAGGGCAAGGCCTGCCAGAGCTCTGTTCACCATGCCCAGGTCAGCCAGAGTCTCAGCCATAGGTATCCGAGAACAATTACGAAAGCCTCAAGCCAGGGTCTCTGCAGGGGGAGACTATGCTGCTCCAAACCCCAGCAGCCCTTGCTTGTGAAATGGGGTTTGCAAGTCCTTTTCAGAGGTTTGCTGAGAAGCTACGTAGGAAGCTTTTGGTAAGCGTCCGTGATGGAGAAGAGAATGCCTGTTAGCTTGGCTGCTCAGTGAATCACGGCAGGCCATAGTGACTCACAGTAAGGTAAGGTCTGACCTCTCATAGTGTGGGTAGTTGATATTTCAGAAGCAGCCATGCTGGGCGTTTTTAGCACAGTCTCCCCTGCTTTTGTCTTCTGGCTTTTGAAGGCCTAAGTTGACTGAAGGAACCTGTTGCAATGGCTCACTCATCTGCCCTTGGGTTGGTGCTAAATGTTGGCAGGAGGCCTTGGTTCATTTCATAGTGGCTTTTTCCATGAAGCTCCAAAGAGTCTTCTGTTAGGATTTAGAATGTAGATGTCACATGTTGTTGCTCTGAAGTGTTCTTTTGCTACACAGGTCAATCCTATTTGCCATGGGCTCCACACACACATAAGAAGTAGGAGGGAGGTGAAGGACATTGCACCATCTTGGAGATGAGTCACCTCAGGCAAGGCTGAGGCCAGATGGAGAGCCACTGACCATGGGCATGGTAGGATTTGAAGTCAGGTTACCAGGCCCAGACTATGAACTCAAAACTATTACTTATGTGGTACCCACCATCTTCATTCCTGCAATTGTGTATTCATTCGCTGAGCACAAATACGAGGGTGCTAGCCACTAGAAGGCACATGGTGACAGAGCTCCAGCTAGCTCCCATCTCCCCGGCTGCCAGTTCTTGGCTCTTTGGAGAAGGAGCGGTGGGCTGCATTCCCGCCCAACTCCTGCACAGCTAGCTTTATACCCGAAATAACAACACACAAATTGTATTCATTCAAACACTGCTTGGCTCATTAGTTCCAGCCTCTTATTGGCTAATTCTCACGTCTTGCTTTAACTCATATTTAGTAATCTGTGTAGCACCACGAGGTGGTGACTTACCAGGAAGGATCTTAACCTGCATCCATCTTGGAGAGGAGAGCTATAGCGTCTGCCTGAAGCATCTGCCTCACTTCCCTTCTTCCCAGCATTCTGTTCTGTCTACTCTGCCTACCTATGTTCTGACCTATCAGGCAAGCAGTTTTCTTTATTAATTAACCAATGAAACAACAGATAGAAGACCCACCTTCATCAGCTCTTTCCACCCTAGAGATAAAAACTACCATGAGAGAGCCTGGCAAATCCTTTCGCAGGAAAATGTGGGAAGAATTATAAAAAACTAACTGGCTTTAGAGGTCGAGATAAACTCTGATATTGACTTCAGGGTGCCCTTGGTAAGTCCCTTCCATTTCCATGTCTAACTTCCCAGGTGTCTCTAAAGACTTTGTATGTGCCAACTGTTCCTTCCAGTGCTATTTGTTAGGCACCTGCTATGGATAAAGACCTGCCCAAGAGTCACCCACGCTCAGATGGAATAAAATACTCAGCTGGACTAGAGCCAGCCAGGAGAACCTGGAAGGCAAAGAAACATACAGGGGGCTCTCCACACCCACCAGGTTCCAGGTGAGGAAAGATTAGTGAAGACGAGGTGTTTGTGGGCATGGCTGAGGTATGAGTTTCCCTGGCAGACAGAATAGACAAGGTTGAGACAAGGGCAGAGTGGGCACAGGATCAGATTACACGGGACCCCATGGTCCTTGGGACTGCATGGGTTTACCTCTGAGTGCTGTCTGCTGTGTAGTTGCAGGGTCCTTGTTCTGCTGTATGGGGAGTGGGTTATAGAGGGCAAGGTTATGGTGCTGAAAGTTTATTTTTGATCCAGACTGCCAGATGTCCCAGTGTGAGGAGGCTGTATGACTTAGGGAAGCAAAGGGAGGAACATCATCAAGTATGATGGTGGAACCATCTGCCAGTCTCTGAGCTCACATCCATACAGTTCTGTAGAGACCTCAGATAACTCTGTTACCAAAAGACAGTCTGCTCTCCCTTCTACACTCTTTCCCCAACTCCCTTTGCCTGGTAAAGTTGGCCTGGCCCCTCAACATTCCCTCAGTATCTCCCTTTCTTTTCCTGCCTATATGGCTTCCCTCCACCTGAAATCCAGCTTTCCCATGCCCAGCCAGGTTTTGCTGGTGTCTTTCAAAGGCCATAGAATTATGTCTCTACAAAGCCATTTCATGGCTCCTTAAGCTTATTTCTCTTACATCCAGCATAAAAGCTTTTAAAGAATATGTTTTGAATTGTGGGAAAGTAAGAACTTCGCATTTTAACCATTTAAGCATCTGCTTTACAGCATAAGCACAGCCCAGTGTTACTCAGCCATCACCTGCTGCCCACTTCCAGAATGTTCCTATTCTCCCGTGCAGAGGCTTGGTGATCACATAAAAGCTTTTTAATGGGGTCTGTACTCATTAGCACACCCTCAGTTAAGAGAGAAACTCCAGTCTAAACAGGCCTGTTCTAAGACATAATGTATCATTTCACAAAAAATCTTGGTTGGTTCCAGGCATGGCTGGATCTAGGTGCCAAACAGGAACACCCGCACACGCTCTTCCATCCTTTGATTTCTGTTTGTTCAAGCGCTGGCTCACCCTGCCTTGGTGGCCATCGGCAGCTCCAGGTTTTCATCCCCCTGCTCAGAAAACCCTCAGAGAAGACAGACTTTACCACCAAGAGCACCAGTGCTTCCCAGGATTGATTCCTTTTGGCTCAGTGTTGGTTGTGTGCCAGTCCCTGAACCAGTCCTTGGGCTCAGAGAACTGGAACATGATGATTGGGCCAGAACAGAGTTCTATGTCCTACAGCCCAATGGCTGTGTAACCTGAGCAAAGAGCAGAGTGAATCTCTACGGCACAAACTGGGTTCTTATCAAGGATAAGGGGAACAGGACAGGGAATGGGCAGACCAGACTGCTCACCAAGCTGACTCTTGCAAATGCCCCTCCCCCTCATCTTTTCTTAGTAAATGACTTGTGTTGGCAGGAATCTCCTTAACGGTCTCTTCCCCTGCTGCTTAACAGGGCCGGCTCCCAAAGCGTTTTTGACTCTCCTCTCTTCTCATACTAGTCTCCAACTGTTCCTTGCCTGGCTCTGCATCCCTACCCCCAGCTCGTGGGCTATTAAAACCCTGTGACCATCTCCTTACCACCTCCAGGGTCATCTTTTCCAGGTTGCAAACTGATCAGCACTCTTGAGAGCCTACTGAGGCTGGCTGGCTCTACTACATGGCACTTCCGCTTCCATCTGTGGCCTCCCTTGCTGTTGGGCCTCTCAGGCATGAACCTGAGTCTGGGGAGAGACTCCAGCATCTTAGACAAGTCTCAGTAAAGCAGGATGTAGAGAACAGTACCACTTTCCTCAGGCAGCAGGATGTCGCTACACAGAGGAGCCTCCTGTCTCTTACAGAGCCCTCTGTGCTCCAGCTGCTACGGAGCTGAACAGCTTCCCCGGGGGACCTTGAGATGTGTCCTTGAGACCACTGGAGAGAGAACAAGGGACTGCTTCCAGTGACCTGTGTGGGTGGGAACAAGGATGTCTCCACAGATACCATTGTTGTACTTTCCAGGCTCAGGGGCTCCCCATGAGACTCCTAGAATTAGCCGCCTGAGATCAGTCTCCCGGGGAGTGATGGGGTCACAGCAGGCCTGGGACTGCTTCCCCTAAACTAAGCTGCCACTTTTGCTCACCCAAGGCTTTGGATTATGGGTCAGATGTGAGTAGAGTCTGAATCTCCCTGGAGTTAGCGGCTCCTGACCTAGGGACTAGCAAGAGTTGGGACTGGGGATTCTATAACAACTATAAAGGCCAGAGAGACACAGGTGAGCACCCACACATGTAAAGTCCTGTGTTGTAGGGTGCACAATGACCACCTGAGGACACTGACCATGCATATGTGTTCTACCATCTGGGTAAGTACATGACAGCCTGTGTTTACAGAGCCTTCACCTTGTGCAAAGCCATTTCATCCTGTGGAATTGACTTGCATAGCCCTTTCTACTTGCAGCGAGCCCAATGCCACCATCTTTATCTGGGGATGGAGAGGCTTATACACATAGTATAAGCTTTTTCCCAGGATCCTGCTAGCATTTGGGTGCAAGCAGCTCACCACCACTGCCCAAGTTTCTTTTTCCAGGCCTGTGCCCTGCTTCCTGGTGACCTCCTATGCATGAAACCCCCTCCCTTATTTCCTGTCACAGTTCACACAAAACTGAGTACTTAAGAGAGGAGAGAGGGGAGAGGCCTGGTCATCCCAGCATAGTATCTGCCATTCGTGTCCAAGGACCTGGGCTCATCCCTGGTACCTTCAGATTATATATAATAATATTACATGTATAGACAGACTTATATTCACACCATGTATCTAGCCAACTTTGAAGTGGAAGAATCAGACTGCCAGCATTGGTCAGCTTTCCATCACCGTGACAGAGAGCCTGGGGATAAATCAGCTTTTGCGACGAGAAGACTGTTTTATCTCACAGCTTCTGAGGTCTGCTCCATTATTTGGGCCCTAAACTGAGGCACAAGTTCATGGCAACAGAAGTTTGTGGAGGAGGGAGAGGCTGCTTCTATCGTGGTAACCAAAAAGCCAAGGGACAGCAAGAGACAAAGAAGGAGCAGGGGCTAAAAACAACTATCTGATCACACTCCCAGTGGCCTGCGCCCTCCCTCACCCTCTAACCCCTACCTCAGTAGCTGGGGACCAAGGCTTGAACACGTGAGTTCTCGACGGACATTCCAGATCCACACTCTAATACTGTCCAAGACCAGGAACTTGGATCTGAGTGAGAGCCAACTAAAAGGCTGACTTCGATGACTAAAGAGCCACCTGCCCTCTCTCCATTCTGGTCCCATTTGCTCTCTCAACCCCAGCAGGAAAGAACTCAAGCAAAGAACCATCTTGTCTAATTTTGGCAGTTTCATAACAATAACCTTGGGGGTCTCTCAACACCCAGAGTGTGCTGTCTAACTTCAGCTATGACCGGTGGGGAGCTGAATGGGCGCTCTGCCCAGACCTCCCTCTCTTGTCTAGAGCTTGCAGCATGACTTAAGAGCCCAGCATAAGTGACACTCACTTCCTTTGGGTTGGGAAGGTTTTGTGAGTTCCCAGTCCCATCTATGCAGGACAGACAAATCCCTCCTCATCAGTAGGGGACTACAGGCTGCCTGCTGATTCCAGTGGTATTTGTTCCCCGCTCAGGCATGGTTCTGTGGCTTACAAACCGAGGCACCTTGGACAAGTCCCTTCTCTTCTATGGATCTTCCTCAGTTTCCCTGTGTGAACAGGAAGAAGTCAGCCTGGCTATGGTGAGCCACAGTTCCTGTTTTCCAGAAGAGGAAGGAAGGGAGGAGACTCAGTTACTGAGCACCTACCAGAGTCAAGTGGTGCCCCGACTTCCACACAATACACGCATTGACCCGATCCCAGGAACACTTCTGGAGAGAGGGGACACCCGCGACTTCCAGATTCAAAGTCACATTGCACTCATCACACCCGAGTCTGGGAATCCAGCCCTTGCCCTCTTCTAGACCCTGGTGGCTGAAGAGTGACTGGCCTTACCAACAGACCAGCCATTACCATGTGACTCTGGCTTGGCCAACCAGAGCAACTCTTGTGATTACAGAGCCAGGGGTGTGGCTCAGGCCAGGCCAACTGCAGTTAGTCCTGGCATTTTTGTGGGAGTGGTGAGATGATTTCTTTGCCAATTGGTCATCCCTGCTTCTGTATGGGAAGACTCAGCTTGTAGTAAGCAAACACAGAACAGTGCAGACTGGGGCAGGCTCACAGTGAGGTATGAGCTTCTGGGATAGCCTGTTCTTGAATCCAGACTCATCCGGTAAGCTTTAAGGTTCAAGCACCCTTTCTGGCCCAAATTGGCTATTATTACTGGTTACTGTTGCCCACAGCAGAAAGAACCATCACCCAAATTCTGGGTATGACCTAGGCATTGTTCTCATTTTACCTACAGGTAGGGACACTGAGGCTCCAAGATGCAGAGTAAATGCAGAGGGGGCAAGTAGCCTCGTAGGGAGGGCCCTTTCCTCCTCTCCCTCCAGCGACTGCTCTGGGACTCAGTTCCCCGCCTCTCAGCCTGTTTTTCTTCCTCGAAGTACAGAAGCCAACTCAAACCCCTCCTGCCTCTACCTCCCAAATGCTGTGATTACAGGTGCATGCGTCATACTAGCTCTCATCTGCAAACCGGACGAAGACAGAGCCTCCTCCCGGAGCTGCAGTGAGAAAGTAGACACGTTACCTCAGGTGAAGCTCTCAGGGCAGAGTCTCCACAGGACAGCGGAAAGGGAACTAGTCTTAGTTTTTCACCTGCTGCCTGCCTTTTGCTAGTTGGTTGATCCCAGACAGCCATGACCCAGGTTACAATATGGTCTGTCAGTCACAGAGGCCATAGCAAAAATTATCCAGAATTCGCCAGAGGCTTCAAATAATCTCTGACACATTGTTTCTAAAATGCGGATTTTCCTAAAATCTCCCCGGGGTAGAGCAGGCCTAAATTGGCCTTAGGAAGTGAAACCTCCTCTAAGTGAAATTCCAAGTTATCAGGCCTTTGCTGACTTTCAGGAAACAGAGACGAAGGGACCTCACTATTTCCGAGGCTCCCACCACTTCTGCACGCTCCACAGCTGTGGAGAGGAAATATCTTGCCTTACAGTTTATAGCAAGTGCAACCCTGGTGGCTCACTCAGTTCCAAAGGGTGCATTAGTCCCACAAAATGTAAATACCAAGGCCAGAAAGTAGCAACCGGAAGTGGAAGGAACTTGCCATGGATTCCTGTGCTCCTGGATCTCCTGAGGTACAGGTTGGAGGGGGGGGTGGGGTGAGGGGAACCTTTTATCTGAGTCACAGCAGTCAGGCAGGGTTGGTACCCAGGTCTGACAGCTGTCCTGGATCCAGCTGTGTGCCTCTGGGATTCCTAATGGCATTTCTAACAACTTTGGAGCTCTGCCTTTGCAACAGGCACACACAGGCTCAGGGTCTAGGGTTACTGCGGGGCCTTGTACCAAGTAAGCCTTGTGTGTAGATGACATCATCGGACTTGCCAAGGGCCCCACTAAGATGAAGACTGGCTTGGCCTTGGCCCTTGGGCTCAGGCGAGGTGGGATGGAAGTACAGTCCTCTCTGGGACCCTCTAGAAGCTACACAACCTCTCTAGGCCTCGGTTTTCTCACCTGTAAATGGGGCTGTGTGAGGTTTAAGGAAGGGCACTCCTGTAGTGCTGGGAACAGAGTCGGACCCACGGGACAGAAAGGGATTAAGGCCACCATACAGGTCTGTGGATATGAGCCCCGTGGGGCTGGGCCTGCATTCCTATGAACTAGGATAGGAGGATGAGCCCCTTTTAGGGGACAGGCTGTCGTGCCAAGGAGGAACCACTTCCCTCCCTCAGTTGCCTTCCGCTCGCTGAGTGTTGAAGCCATAATTCTACATTAAAAGGGCTTTCCTGGAACGGAAGGAGAAAGGAAAAACGCCCTCTTCCAGCTCAGAAAATGAGCAAGTTCCTCAAGTTCCATCCTGGAGACCTGTGGACACACACACTCGCACACTCACACTCCCGTCTTCCTAGGTGAAAGGGTACAGTGAAAGTTGAACTCTCTTGAATAGCTCAGTACAAGGTCCTGGAACTTTCTCTGTAGACCAGGCTGGCCTCGAACTCACGGAAGATCTGACTGCCTCTGCCTCTTAAGTGCTGGGATTAAAGGTGTGAGCCACCAACGTCCAGCTACACTTTTTGATCCCTCTTCTGTCTTCCTCCTTCCACCTGTGGTTGAATTTGCGAAGCATCCTGTCTGCTCCTTCGTATCTGAGTGTAGTCTGTGGCTCTGCGTGCCCCCGGGTGCATTGCGGTGGCAGTGGCAGTGGCAGAGGGCTGTCGCCAGGTTTCCGACTCGTCCCTGGCCTGTGGCCAGGCAGGCTCAGCGCTCTGCCTGGACTCGGGGCGCGGCGGTGGAAGCTGGGCGGGGGTAGGGTGCCCTGGGGCTGGTGTTGGGCGGGCCCCTCGGCGGCTCCTCCCCCGCGCCCGCCTCCGCGTGCTCCCGCCACCCCCGCGGCCTCCGCCACCGCACCAAGCCGCCTTGCAGCCGCCGCCAAACTTTCCCCGGAGCCGGCGCGGGTGAGTCGGAGCGCGGCGCAGGCAGGGGCGGAAACCGGGTGGCGGGCGAGGATGCGCTCAGACCAGGCTCTAAGCCCCTCGCCCCCGCAGGGCGGCGGGGATACCCCGCAGGTAGCCGCACGAGGTGGGCGCGCCGGTACCTTGGCGACGGGGGCGGCCTGGGTAGGATGGCAGAGCTGTGGCTACTGCGCCCGGACGCACAAACACCTGTGGCTTCCTCCGGCTTGGTCCAGGCGCGCAGGTCCTCCTGGGCTTCGAGACTCCTGGGCCAGAGGGCTGCCTCTGGGGCGCTTCCTGGGGGGTCTGACTTTGATGCAAACGGTGAGCCCAGCCTCCGGGTGGAGGTGCGATCTCCGTGCCAAGCTCCGGGTATCCACTATCTTTCAAATCCTCCTGAATCCCCAGGACCCAGGTACTAATATACCCACTCTACAGAGGAGGAAACTGAGGCTTGGGGAGGGAAAGTTGTGCCGCAGAGAAGACTAAATTGGATGAATCCAAGCTACTTAGGTAGGTGGAACCCAAACCAGGTGTCTGGGTATGAGAAGCATCTGAACCTGCACTCCCTTCTTTCCCAGCTGGCTGTAGCATCTTCTGACTGTACCAGAAGGGATCCTTTGGGGAGAAAAGGGTGGATGCTGTGACCAGGATGTGGATTATGGTGGCAGAGGTCCGTGGGGGGCTGCCCTTTCGGGGGAGGGTTGGGGGATACCAAATTCTGGAATTTACGCCGGGTTGCTCTGGAAGCAGAGCACAGCGGCTTTCTACAGAAGCCACCTTTTGAGGCGCTTGCTAGCCAGGGATGCTCCAGGCAGGGTCACTGTCCTCCGACAGGGGGCTCCCACCTCAGACCAAGTGGAGCTGAGGGAACCGGCAGTATCCGGCTAGAAGATACCCGGGCTGGGGTACTTGGAGAGCACATTCCGGTTCTTGGGGGAATGTTGGAGGGGGGCGGGGAGAGGGAGGGCAGGAACCTGAGCGCAGGTGAAGTGTGTCACTGGATCATAAAGAGGGCAGGTGGGGCTCTGACGGGGAGGACTTGGATGCCCCCCTCTTGACTTTGTTTCTGGGACCCACCAGCAGCCCAGCCCTTGGAAACAGGAAGAGCCCACTGGAGATGGTTATGGATTAACATAGTTTATCCAGCAGCCATGCAAGGCACCAGTACTGAGCAATAGGTGGAGACTCAGAGAGGTTAAATAGATTGCCTAGAGTTGGCCAACTGGGTCGGTGGTGGAGTGGGATTGATTGGGTACCAGGCTTGCCTGTATCTTGGACCATCGGTGAAGCTCAGGTGGCAGATGGAACCTCACTCAGGTCCTTCTGTGCTGTGGCTGACGGCAGTGGAGATAAACAATAGAGGGTGCTAGGCAACAGGGTCCACAGCACCCCTGCTTCTGCCTCCTGTAGGTCTCTTTGGGTGGGTTGCTGCCATTGAGTTCCTTCTTACAGGAATCCCTGTTCACCCCGCGTTGATATCCTGCTGTGACCCGGGGCTAGGTGGACCTTCAGTCCATGGCCACCTCGCTACCCGCAGAACGTTGCAGGACAGGGTTTGCCTGATGCCGTTTTCAAATATGACAAAGACCTGAAAAACCAGCAGGTAGCTAGGTACCACCCATCTATAATATCAGAGCTTGTGCAGAGGCCAGAGCTGCCTGCCGAGGTCCCTATCATTCCCCAACCCCCCAGAACACAATCTAGACAATCAAGGCTTGAAGGGGGTCCCCGGCCTTGATTTGAGTGTGGTGGGACGGTGTTTATATGTGGATTTCTCCCCTTGCACACTTTCCTTTCTAAAGCCAAGGAGTGCCTGGTAGAAGCCCAGGGGCTCTTCCTCAGAAGCAAGGCATGGCAGAGAGGTTGTAGGTGCATTTCTGGGCCCAATCACCTGCTGTCTCTTATACGCCATCACAAGCTGCTCCACCTGTTTCTGTCTCCCCATGTTTTAAATGGAGGTGTTTGTGGTTCCTTCCTCCCTGGGCTGGTGAGAGCATTCAACTGTGTTCACATTGACAGGGCGCTGCAAAGGTACCTTGTAATTCACCAGAGTACCATGTAAGTGCAGCTGCTGTCACTGCCATCCGGACAGCCTCAGCACAGCAAACCTGTGCGCTCCAGGCCACTGCCAGACATTTGCTGCTTTGGTTTTATTTTGTGATGCTGGGAATCTAGCCCAGAGCCTTGTTCATGTTACGCGAACATTCGACCACTGAGCTACATCTCCAGACACAAGTACCCCCCTCACCCCACTTTCTCACCTCCGAAGTGGGGCAGATTCAGAAGTCTTCCTGCAGCCCCTCATTTTAGCAGGTAGAAGACTCCTCACTCAGCCAGCTCTGCACCAGGGTCCTAGAGAAGCCCCAGGCATTGCTACCATTGTCACGGCTACCCCGGCCTGACTCCTTCACCTTGCAGCCTGAACTTTATGCTTCTGTGTGGTGTGGATCCGGAGCAGTTTTCAAGCAGATGTTTTCTAAAAGGAAGTGGCCAGGCTGGGAGTGACTGGGGAGTTGGAGGACAGAAGAAGGTGTTTCCTGTCTCTCAGCCTGGATTTGAACCCTATGGTCATTGCCTGGGTTCCCCATGGAGAGGCAAGAGTCTCTTGATGATTTCAGGGTTAGAGGGCATGCGTTAGGTCTGTTTCACAAGATCTTTCTGCAGCTGTCCCAACAGAGGACACCAACCATTGCCTCTGAGCATGTGCAGCTGGCTTTGGTGATGCTGTGTGCCTTCAGAGGTCTGCAGGCTCCCTCCCGGGGAAGCACACGCGAGGTTGAAGCCCATTTCCATTCCTTAGAACTGAATGACCATGGACTCCAGTATCCTCATCTGTGAAATGGCCATGAATCTTCCCTGTGTCTGGGATTAACTCTGAGATAGACAGACAAAAGAAAAGAAAGGAAAGAAAAGAAGAACCAGCTGAGTGTATAAATGGCAAAGAATTACATGCAATTGTAAATAATTCTCATTAGCATTCAGACTGGGCGTTAGCTGTAATTGCCCCTGATCCAAGACGCTTTATCTGAAAGCTGTACCTGGCAGAGGATCATTCAAGCCTCAGTCACCTGCTGCCCTCTCCTTTCACAGTGACGCGGAGCATTGCTGAATCTCGGGATGTAATTATAACAAAGCGTCTGCATCTTATAAGTGACTCACTTTTGCCATTAATGGTAGCAGAAGACTCAGCTACACTCTATCAGGGAACAATGCTGCTGATGCTGCCCAGGGTGGGGGTGGGAGGATGCCTCACCTCTTTTATGCACTCATCAACCCCGTGGTAATTCTCTACTGATCCTGCAGGAGGATCACAGGGACTGAAGCTGACAGCTCTCACTTGGCCTGGTGGCTTGCTCACATGGTGAGGGGCCATTGCACCTTGTTGCTGTTAAGATGGATGTGTGTTAGCAACCATGGTGCCATTAAAAAGGAGGGAGTGGAAGGGGAGATGAAAGCAGTTCCGAGGATGAGTTGAAAACGTAGCCACTGGCATCCAGTGGAGCTGAGTTTGGATGTGGGTTCTGCCAGTTTGTTAGTAAGCTCTGGGTGGGTTCCCAATTAGAGAATGACTCTTGTAGAGCAAGGACTTGGTCTTGTTAAGTACCCCCATTACATGAGAGGCATGATGGCTAGTGGAGAATTGAACCTTGCCTTTCTCATCTATAGAATGGAGCCAGATAGGACGACACCTTCCTTAGGATTTGCTATGAGAAGTAATTGAAGAAATGTTATTACCGGAGTAAGGACTCTGTGATGCCTTTGATGACGAATGGATGGACAGAAGAGAGGACAGTATTGTCCAGGTTAGGAGGCAGAATATTAGTCTCTTACCCCCAGACTACAAAAAAGCAATAGTGCTAGCCAGAAGGGGACCCTGTATTTAGCCAGCTCTACAAGAGTGTTTTCACGTTCATTTGCTCCTGACCCAGAGGCAGGAATCCCTGTCCTTGCTTTACAGGAGAGGAAACCGAGGTTGATGGAATAGTGCAAATGCTTGTAGCTATTTCTACAGACAAGATCAATACACACCAAAGCCCGAGCTGAAAAGCAGCATGGAACAGAACCACAGGTCCTTCTGTGCTGTGATAAACAATAGAGGGTGCTAGGCAACAGAGCTCACAACACCCCTGCTTGTGCCCCCAGTGGCGCTCTTTGGGTGGGTTGCTGACATTGAGTTACTTCTTACAGGAGTCCTGTTTCATCCCGTGTTGATATTCTGCTGTGACTCAGGGCTTGCTGGACCTTTCATCCAACGCTCCCTAGCTCCCCTCAGAGCAGTGCCCCTGGTGGAAGAGCGTTACTCTCTATTGCCCTGCAGAGGGTGGAAGGGGTAGTGTTGAGACTTCCATGAACATTGTATCTCTTTTCAATACAGTGTTTCTATAACTACTTTTAACAGCCCATAGTGTGAATTCTTAACTTTCTCTTGATAACTCAGTACATCTTTTGTTAGCTATACTCCTTGATAGTTTGAGGCTGTTGCATCTGTTGGACATTTATGTATTTTAAATTAATGTTCTGTTTGTTTCTTGTTAGGGAAATACATTTACATTTTGCAAATTGATTTGCACCCAGAAATATTTGCCAAACTTCTTACTAATTAAAAACTGCCCTAGTTGATTCTTTAGAAAGCATGGCATATACAATGATAAGAGATACAACGAGCAATTTCATCTCTTTATTTCTAATTCTCTCTTTCCTCCTAAGACTTCAGTATGGTAAATGAAAGTATCCTATGAGCATTGTGCCTCTTGCTGGGGCTGTGTAGGAGCTATTCTAATTTGAAGATTAAATATAGATTGACTCTAGGTTTGTGGTAAATCACTGTGTCTGGTTGAAGAACTCCCTTGCATTGCCAGTGTCTAGTTTTTAGTTATTTTTAGTCATAGATGGAAGTAGGCATTTTACAGATGCTTTTCCTACATCACTCTGAATGATCACATGATCTTTGCCCCCCTCTCTTGGCCTGATAAACAACCTTGATTTTTGCCTCTTTGGCATAAACCCACTCTGCATCACCCTGCAGCATCTCTGCTGATGATCTTTTAGCATAGGATTGTGATGTGAGTTTCCAGTGAAATTCCTGGTGGGTTACATATTCAAGCAAGTATTTATCAGACTTTGAGTGGTTTAACCTTTTTCTGGGCTGGAAGCAGTTGCTGAAGCAGGATGCTGTTCTTCATGGGGTGCTTGCTGGAGCTCACCAGTGGGGAGGAAAGCCAAGCTGGAGGTCACGGGTCAGACACACAAGTGGAGGGTGGGGAAGAAAGCTAGCTCAGCCAAGGCTGCCAGGAACTTTCCAGCACTGGGAGACTCCCGCCGTGGAGGACAGAAATGCCCAGAGACTGCCAGCTATCAATCCCGAGTGACATGGGGAGAGCCAGCCATGCACATGGCATGAGAGGTCTGCCAACCCAGGACCCCAGAGTTGGGAGATTCAGCCCCAAGTGAAGCCCAATGCTTGTGGGCTGCAGTTGAATCTCCTCCCGAGCCTGCTGCAGCTTCAGGCTGTGTGCTGGTGATTCATCCTTCCCCCGTGGCCAGAGACTGAGGAACTTGACTTCCTCCCGCATCCATCCTCTTCTAGGGGGTGGCAGGGACTCTCTCCAGCATGTTTTACAGGACCCCCCCCCCCCCAGTGACCCAGTACTGTGTCTGCTCCTGACCTCCCTCCCACACCCTTCTCCACTCCTCTGGGTAACCAGATAGGGCTGAGATTCTCAGCTGGAATCTTCTCTTGGTCTTCTTTGCTGGATGTGCCAGGTCCTGTACTAATTTGGATCCTCTTTCTTAGTCACTGTAACAACACTATGGGTGGTACTTCCTACTTCTCCCAGATGAGGAAAAGCAAGACTTCTAGTTGATTATCTCCAAAGGTTTCGTTTTTCACAGTAAAATGATTTGCTTTTTTACCTATTTAAGCAAGTTTTCTTTAGGCTCCCCGTTCCGTTTACTGAATCCACCTTCCTCCCTTATTGCTTCTCTCTGTTGCTTCATGTGTCAAACTGGATCACTTTGTGGAGGCAGAGCCGCAAATAGAAGCTACACAGCTCCAGAGGCCACTGCTAGCATCGGCCACACTGGACACTGGCTGGAGGCTTCTGTCTGGGCTGTGGTGTTGTATGTTTGTCCCGCTGGCTTGAGGAGTCAGCAGAGGCAGGAAACAAGGTGTTTGCAAAGAGCTTGACCAAGAGGAGCTTGACCAAGGAACGGTTGCCTCAGGGATCAGAGAGAGAAGAGAGCATTTTTTTTTTTGTCCTACCTGAAAACAGGGGTGAGATAAGGGTGTTGTTTATCGAGGAGCAAGCACACATAGCACAGAGCCTGAGCATGCAGTCACACTCAGCCTCCCTTAGAGACAAGGTAGGGAAGGAGTCAGGCAAGAAACACCTATTATAGTCTCTGCAGCCAGTGGCCACTGTTGGCTGGGAAGAGGCAGACAGGTGGACGAGCAGACAGCAAGTTCATCTTCTGAGGTCCATGAAGGCAGAGAGGAGATATGGAGGAGTGGGGACCGAGCTGCACATTTGAGGACTATTTGTATAGTGTGTATTTTATAGCTACCAAATGTATTTTATAGCTACCAAATGTCTACCCTGATGTATTTTATAGCTATCAAATGTATTTTAAGCTGCCAGATGCCCGTCTTTCTAGGCAATTTCCCTGTGGTTTCTTCATTCAACTGGGCTTCTTGCATTTGTCACCAGCTTTGCTCTGTTCTTGAAGAGGCTCTCTGGTCCTCATTAGGTAAATGCACACTGCTGCCCTTTGCCCTGAGTTCATGTGAAGAGCAGGGCCATGCCCTGGCTCCAAGGCTTTGAATGGGACCTGTCCCCAGGGGTCTCACTTACTGTGGTTTTTGTGGTCCCAGGGACCTTTCTTTGGGTAACTAGGCTCCAGCCTCCCTGGAGGACTGCAGACAGCCCTGCTCTTTCTAGTGTTTCCCAAGGCTCTCTGTATGAATCTGGGGGAAGGATGATCCTGCATTTAAATCAGGCCATTCCCATCTCTCCTTGAAAACAAGAACATTTGAGGAAGAAAAGGCCAAAGAGACTGTCATATACACAGACTCAGCTGTACAGTGCTACTTGCCAATCCAGCCAAGGGTCAGGCTGGGGACATAGGGCTCTGTGTTGGTCCCATCACCTTCCAGATGGTGTTCTGGTAAAATGCCCTGGCTTGTCTGTATCTCGTGCCCTCCCTGTATAATGGGCTGTGTGACAGTATAGTCTCATGCCATATGATACTTTGGGCAAAGATAGACGTCAGTGTCTCATAGATTACAGTGAGGCAGAGTAGACATTGTCGCCGCAGGAGGTGACAGTTGTGTGTGTTACTGCCATCAGACTTTCCAGCAGGATCCATGTGACGACGATAGACCGCAAGGCCTCAGTTCATGTGCTTATGCCTTAAGCTTTAGCAAAGTGTTTACAAAGTAAAATAATGATGATGATAAGGAGGCCCAAGTACAATAGCTCACGCCTGCCGCACCGGCACTAGCAACTGAAGGTGGTAGAGTCAGGAGTTCGTGGTCATCACTGGCTACATAGTGAGTATGAGGCTAGCCTGGGAGACAAGAGGCCCTGCCTCAAAAACAGACAAAACCCAACCACCTCCACCACCAGTTAAACACACACACACACGCACACACATACAAACACACACACATGCACACACACAAACACACTCACACATGGCTAGAGAAATGGCTCAGGGGGTAAGAGCATTAGCTGCTCTTGCAGAAGACCTGGGTTCAGTCCCTAGCACCCACATGGCGGCTCATTACCACAGGACCTGATGCCCTTTTCTGACCTCCAGGGTACACACATACATGGTACACATCCCTACACATCAAATAAATATGTTAAACATTATAATCAGTCTTAGAGACTTTCTGTATAGTTTTCTTGGAGTCTGTGGCAGTGATGAGGCCTTTCCCTAGATAGCCTTTACAGCTGATGACACAGAGTAGTCACTGCCCTATAGGATCCACCCACTCTAAGAGCAGGAATAGGGGATGTCTTTTTATTCTGTTTCACATATTTCGACTGCTCCTTTTCTATATCTGGATGCTTTTTGATTCATTGATTCATTCATTTGTTAATGATGCATTTTTCTCCTTAAAAAAGTTTTTTGAGTTTTGCAATTTTACGTCTGTCCATGTGTGCAGTACCAGAGGAGGCCAGAAGAGGTCATCGAATCCCTTGGGACTGTAGTTGCTGAAGGTTGTGAGCCGCCATGTGGGTGTTGGGAATTGAACCCAGGTGCCCTGCAAGAGCAACCAATGCTTTTCACTGCTGAGCCATCTTTCCAGTTCCTCTTTATGATTTTTTTTTAAAAGCTAGAGCTCACTCCATAACCCAGGATGATCTGGAACTTGCTCTGTAGCTCAGGCTGCCCCCGCCCTGCCTCAGCTCCCCAAGTGCTAGGGTTCCAGGTGTGCAGCCACCAGCCACATCAGCTTAGACATGTCCAGATGTGAATACTTAGAGTTGTGTCCCTGTCACCGGTGGTATTTGGAACACTCCGGGCTGTGCTGATTTGTAGCCAGGGGCAACGGTTCGTGCCATGTAGCCTGGGTTGCTGCAGCCTCTGCCACTCTGGTGTGCTCATGCAGCAATGGAACCGCCTTCCCACGAGTGTCTCATAACGAATTCTGTCACATCCCTGTCGCTCAGTGACGCCCAACAATTTACTGCCAGGATCGTTTATGAGTATTAAATGAGTCGTGGAACTCGAGAGAATTGATGTTTGAAAAGCATCTACAACAGGGGCATACGTATATTAACTAAGCTGATTAATAAACAGCTGCATGGGACACCCCCTCCCCTCCCACAGGAAGTCAGCCATCATTGTGTTGGGCTTTTAATTTGTAGAGGCATGGTCCTGTCCCTGAATGTCAGAAAAAATGGCATTGGTGTTATTTGTGGAGAAGCAGCCCAGAGACTGTGAGCTGCTGGGGAGAATCCTAGTGACGGTTGCTGAGACTTCCTAGGGGAAGGTTCTAGGGAGTCATGCTGGAGCCTAAGGGCGTGTGGGTTTGGTGGTCATTGGTGGGGTTTCTGAGTCTTATCCTGGACGTGTTTTGACTGCATGTGTGCCTGTGCGTGGTGGTGCCCACTGAGACCAGACGGAAAGCGTCAAATCCCCTGGAAATAGTTGGTTGTGAGCCTGTATGGGTGCTGGGAAGCCTCTGGAAGAGCAGTAAGTGCTTTTAACCACTGAGACACCTCTCCAGGCTCCCTCCAATCTTTAACTTGCAAGGAAGCATTTTAATCTCCTTGGCCCTGTTTTCCTCATCTGGAAAAGGGGCACAGCAGTAGTACTCATCTGACAGTATTATTGAGTGAGTAGTGTCCCAGGTCCTATAAAGGCCCGCACTTTCCCATCCCCAAGTCCCCAGCTGTCGTCTCCTCAGGGAGGCCTGCTTTGCCTCCCTGCCACCCCCCATGATCTGACCATTCTCTTTTTGATTGTCTGCACCGCCCCCAGCAACCTATAGGATGGGAACATATCTTCTGGCATCCCTTCATCTGTAGTGACCTTATTAGCAACTGGCACCTAATAGGTGCACTACAGAAACCTACCTAATACAAGCTGAAAGGTAACAGGTGGCTGCACAGCCCACCACAGTGTCTCTGCTTAATGTAGGGCTGGCACTAGGCCACTCAGACTGTGGAGCTGAATGGCCGGTAGTAGGAAACCCTGGACAGAGCCAAGCTGTCTTCACTCTTGCTTCGGGAGCTCAATAAATATTTGTCGGTAATTTATCGATTGATTCTCACAGCGCCTAGCACCGGGCTTGACTGAGGCCCTCCATTAGCAAGTCAGGAACACGAGATAGAGATAGATGGTGTTTCCTCCCGTGGTTTCTCCTGTAGGGGGCTGGGTGAATAGTAGGCTTTGCCCAGCCACAGCTCTGTCCAACTGAATGAAGATAAAAAGGCCAGGCAGCTGGAGAACAAAATGTCACTGTGATTGCCAATCAGCATGGCTCGAGAGTGAGTGCGGCTTGAAGGCAGAGCTGGCTGGGCTCCTGCCCAGGTGCAGTGGTACTGAGTTTAGCCAGGCGGCCCCTCTTTCCTTGGGGAGAGTCTAGCAGCCTGGAGGCTGCCCACCAGGCTAGCTCTGGCTGGATCTGTTTGCACAATTCCTTTTAGAACTGTGTGAATGTGTGTGTGTGTGTGTGTGTGTGTGTGTGTGTGTGTGTGTGTGTGTGTGTGTGTGTGTGTTTGCGCATATGTCCAGTTCTGTGGAAAAAGGTAGAAAAGACAGTTAAGATTAGCTAGGGCAGGGAGGCGTGGCAGTTGAGGTGTCAGGTACTGGCTTATTATCTGTGTAAGCAGAGGAGGATGGAAGAAACAGGGTCACTGGCCTTTTGGGGCTCCCACCTCATTGACAGAGGCAAGGAGCCGAGCTCTAGGCACTGAACAGTAGGACCTTCCCTTCCCGAGGTCATCCTGTTTGCCCATCCACTCTGGGAGGGGAGCATTGAGGCTGAAGGCTCTGGCTGACATACCTGAGCAACCAGCAGACTCTGGAAAACTGTTGTGGAGGGTCAGGCAAGGGGAGACTGATGTGGAGAGAGGGAAGCAGGGCAGCTCTAGGAAGCAGTGCATGAGCACTGGGCAGGCGGCGTGGTTGTCGCTTGCTGTCATTGTTGGAGGCGGCGCTGAAACTGTGTTCACAACTAGCTCAGACTAGCTCGCTGTGCTTGTCTTGTTCTTCACTGTGCGGACTCAGTCCTGGGGTTTTGATTTTGCACTTAGGGTAGAAGAGACACTCTCCTCATGGGTGGAGCCTCTGTGGGGAATTCCGAGTTCTGCAGGCACAGTGCTGTTTGTCCACTTGGGGGAGCTAGGAGTGGTTCGTGTTTTCTCTCTCTCTCTCTCTCTCTCTCTCTCTCTCTCTCTCTCTCTCTCTCTCTCTCTCTCTCTCCCTCCCTCCCTCTCCCTCCCTCCCTCCCTCCCTCCCTCCCCTTCTCTTTCTCCTGGACCATATGCGGGAGTGTGTTTAGTGAGTGCAGTCTGCAGGGCTGCCGTGGGATGGACAAATGGACTTGGGCCCCTGAGAGGTATGGTAGCTAACCAGAGACATCCTTCCTGCACTTCTGTCCCCATAGGTGACAGGTGGCAGCATCCCACTGATTTGCCAGGCCTGTTCCCTCCACCCTCCCTGCCCCAACTTTAGCATAGACACATTGTCTCTTTACAGTACCCCTGATGCCTGCCCCACTGCCTCCCAAAGTCCACTGTTGTCACCTGAATATTCCAGGGTAGAGTCTGGCCATGTCACCTCCTGTTCCAAACCCAGAGATGATGTCTAGGGCCATTATAAGGAATGAGCCCTTGACTGAACCAAGAGAGACATCTGTGATGGATGCGCTGGCAGGTGATGAGCGTCAATGTCAGAATCACATGGACGTCATGCACAGTGTCCTGGTTAGTTTTGTCAGTTTGACATACGCCAGGGTCATCCAGGAAGGGAGACTGCCAATGTACATCAGTTTGCCGTAAGCAAGCCTGTGGAGGCATTTTCTTGATTGATATGGGAGAGCCCAGCCCAATGTGGGTGGTGCCACCCTGGTTGGGTGGTCCTGGGTGTTTGAGAAGGCAGGCTGAACAAGCCACGGGAAGCGAGCCAGCAAACAGCATTCCTTCCTGGCGTCTGTTCCAGTTCCTGTGTCCAGGTTCCCATCCTGAGTTCTTGCCCTGGTTCCCTCAGTGATGGATTACAAGCTGTAAGTTGAAATAAACTCTTTCCTCCCTAAGTGGCTTATGGTGGCAGTGTTTTATCACAGAAATAGAAACTTAATAAGGACAGAAATCATAGACAGCAGAGTACCCTGGTCACAGCGTGGCTTGGGCCCACTCTGACCAGGCTGCTTGGTAGCCGTGCACAGGAGAAAGTGCTTAACCCATCTACTCAGCGTCCTCACCTGTGGAACAAGAAAGAGTCTACACCTCATGGTGCTGGATGGGTGGTAGGCGCTCTGCTGTCTACACTGCCAGCCCGTGCTGGGGACAAGGAGCACTTGTGTTAGCTCTGATCCAGCCATGTGACACATAGACACAGCTGCTTTCTCCTCCTTTCCAGCTGTAGGACTCAGGGTACATGTGTCCTCTTCCAGGAAGCCCACCCTGATCACTCCCAACCTGGGTCAGGGTCTTCTCTGGCCTCACAGCACCCCTGAACCTGTATCTGCCACACACATTATTTCATACTGTCGCCATGTGTCTCCCTAGGGTATGAGCCATCTGAGGATGCAGGGCTGAGACCGGCCCCTTGTTATATGTTTGACATCCATCACAGTGCAGGAAAAATAGCAATAGTTAGGTGGTTGTTTGAGAAGTGGATGAATGAGTGAATGGGGGAAGGTGAGCAGGACTTTGAAACACGAGACTTCCTTGAGTAGACCCAGGAGATGGGCCATTCCAGGTGGACGGGGCAGAGCACTAGGGTTGAGGGGTTGGAAGGGTGCACCCCATCAAGGGTGTATGTTAAGGTGCCCCTCAGAGTGTGACTTGGGAACTTAGCAGGAAGTAATGAAGGGGAACAAGATGAGACAGGCTGGGACGCTTTGTGTAGTGAAAGGAGTGTGGCCGTGGTGGGGTGGGCATAATGGAGGAAGGGAGGGGCTGAGGAGGAGTCCTCCACATCTGTCTGACCTGATGGATCTGCTGAACGCCTCTGTCACATCATGGATTATTTATGAGTTGACGAGAGTAACTGACTCCTTTTAGGGCCAGGCTGTAGAGTTTCAGAGGTGAAAGCTGGAGGTCCAGTCGTGTGGTTGATTTTTGCCAAAAAGAAAAAAATCTTTGTGTGCACAGAGATGCACTGTTCACGCCTTCCTTTTAACTTCCTCACCACAGAGGGTTGCAGGCGTAGGGTGTGGGCTGCAGGCGTAGCGTGTACCATACATGCTGATGCCGTGTCCCAGCGATTGTCCTTCAGTTCCTGTAGGGGTGAAAATTATATAGCGTCCTCCTCAGGTGAACTCTCTCCCCCGACTTGCTTCCTCTGTGGAGGGCTTGGCTGGAGTAGTCAGATGCCAATACAGGCCTTTTCATGGGAGACTTCCCTCTGAATCCTGCTTGTCTGAAAGCAATAGGAAAGACAGTGCGTGGGCCAGCAACTGAGGCTCACAGAGCTTGGATAGGGGTTGGAGGTTGTTTATAGGTATCACGAATTCTGCGCACTGAGGACCCTGAACAGCCATGGCCTGTGGTCCTGACAGGTGATAAAGTAGACGAGTAACGAGGACACAGGGAGGGGGCAGTGCGAATGGAGACTCGGAGACTGAGCGACTCACTCTGCAGCGCACAGCTAACAAGGAGCCAGGCTAGAGTTTGAACTAGGATCTCCTGGCCCTCTTCCACTGTGTGCCTGGTGCAGCATGGGAATGGCCACGTTTAGCCGATCTTTACAGGTGGGAAGTCAGGCCGCTTTCACCCATCTAACTCTTTCCTAATGATGAAAAGAGGATGCTTGCAGGAACTGTGTGCATCACCCATCCCTTGAGCTCCAGCCTGGATACTTGATTCTGGGGGAGCCTGATGTTGCTTGTTCCCTGATACTTTCATTAGAGGCAGGTAGGAGAAATAAAAGGCTGCACAGACCAAGTAAAACCAAATACTGAGCATTGGGTAGATGTGCAGCCTTGGGGTGAGTGACAGACACAGAAAGACACAGGCTTTGGACTGACACTGGGCTGGCTTGTTCTGTTGGTGTCGAGAGCTAAGGGTGACCTCAGTGGCCAGTCCCATGCTTTTCTGTGACTGGTTTGGGGAGAAAGTCCCGCAAAAGAGAGCACTTTTGCTGAATGCGCACTGTCCTTTTTATCTCAGATACAGAGCTGTGCGTCAGGCTCCGAATGCCACACTGAGAACACTTGTTTTCAAATTGAGCGTCTCCACATCCATGCTTCCTGGGGTAATTGCCCTCATCAGTCTCGCCAGCATCACCTGACCCAAGGCTGGGTGATAATGGCGTGTGCTGAGCATCCTCTGGGAGTTGGGCATGATGCTAGGCATTTGAGTGTCTGTGCTCTCAGCAACTCTGTGAGGTTGGGATTGCTGTTATCACATCTGTGGGATGAGCTGGGAGCTGGAAGAGTTGCAGCGTCAGGACGTGTCACCTCAAAGGTTTGCGTGTTCAGACTTGGCCCCAGCCCGTGCTGCTTTGGGAGTCGCAGAACCTTTGGGAGTTGGAACCTGATGAGAGGATGTTAGGCCATCAGGAGACGTGCTCTTGAAGATAGTGGACGTGCTCTTGAAGAGACAGTAGAACACCAAGTCCTTCCTCTCCATTCGCTGCTTCCTGGCTGCTATGAGGTGAACAGACGGTGACTTTGAAGTGACAGTTTGTGTTCCTGTCATGATGTACAGTGTCAACACAGGTCCAAAGCGGCAGGGCCAAATGACCATGGACTAAAGCCTCTGTGAGCCAAAATATCCCTTGCTCACTTTAAGTTGATTGTCCCTGCTGTTTTGCCAGAGTCACGGAAAGCTATAAGTTCTCCAGGGCATATCCTCTGTTGGTGGCGGTGCTAACCCTGGAGCCCAGGTCTCCGGACTTCTAAGGCCACTCTTGCGCTTTTTCTCCCAGGTGTGCCAAGTAAAGTTTGGAGTTCAGAACATAGGCTGTGTGAGGCTGTCCTGGGTACCATTTACTTGCTTGCCAGCTCTCTCCTGCTGTGGCTGGTCTCCATCCTTAGCTCCATGCTTCTGTTGCCTGCATGGCTTCTCACCTTTCTGCCCACTTATAGCCCATGGTTCCATTTCACTGCATACTTAAACAGTGATACTAAAAATATTTTTTATTGTGATGAAATTGATATAAAGTGGGTGAATGTTGTCAAATGGACCACAGCTGCACTTGCAGCACCCAGGAGGCTAAGACAGGAGGATCATGAGTTTGAGGACAACCTGCAGTAGAATAGTAAGCTAAAAAATGATAAATGTTATGGGTGTATGGTTTAAATCTCACCCAAACTGCTTAAAACCAACTAAAAGCCAGATGAAGGCTCATGCCAGGTGTCCCCTGCCATGGTCCTGCAAGACAGGCAGGTTCTACCTGCTGGGGTTGGGAAGAGCCACAGGTATGCATTAGGCTTGGGCAAGTGCCCAGATGTGGGGACCTGAATAAGATCAAACACAATCTTATCACACGTGGCAGACCCTGTGTGGAACTGAGGATCCATTTATAGCCAGGCAGCCCTTCAAGACCTGTCATCCTGATGCTCCCCCGCCCCCCGCAGTAAGGGCTTCCCTCTCCTGTGCCAGGGAAGCGACAGCGAGACCATTGACTGACTGCTCAGCTCTCTGCTCCTGTCAGCCTTTCCATCCCTCTGCGCCTGCTTGCTGAGTCCCTGCTCTGCCCATCCACTCCTGCTCTGGCTCCTGGGCTCCCTGCAGGAGATGGGAAGGCTCCTGCATCCAGGCCAGATGCTAACTGGCTGTCATTGCTGCTCTGTGACTTCTCTTGCCCCAAGGTTCCTGTTGTCCCCTGGCTTCTAGGCATGCAACGTCTTTAGTTCTAAACCTTGTTGGTCTTTGATATCTTTATCCTCCCTTCTGTTGTCCCATGAGATTTTTCATTTCGGATGCCTGCTGACTGTGCTGTCTCTTGGTCACGGTCTGTGGCCCTGGGCTCTGCAGCCCCACAGCTTTGCATCTCTGATCTGGTTTTCCCTCCTGTTTGCCAAGGACAACTTGGGCACACAGTTTATCCCAGCCACACCATATAGAACCAGTGGATGACTGTGACTGGCACTGTCCCCAGTGACTAGGGTGACAGAGCTATGTACTAGGCTGTCTTCCAGAAGAGCCTTGTGACCAACAGGCCTCACTGATTCTTTAGACTTCAGCAGTAGAGATTATTTCAACACCCCTCTCCACTTGGGGTTGGAGACCATTCTGAGTGATGAAATACAAGAACAGATTAGACAAGAGGTTCTGCCTGCCCAGGGCTTTGTTCCTGGAAGTGTGCATGTGCCTGTAGGGTTTAGTCATGAGAAGGAGACCGCAGTTGGTGTACAGTATAGTACTCGGGAGAGAGCAGCATGAACACAGGAGGGTCCCTTACATGAATAGATGTGTGCACTGGGGCTGTGAAGTACATGACAGTAAGGACTTGGGTCCCTGTCCTTAGAAATCTCGCAGAGAGTATCAGAGGAGCCTCTCCCCAGCTCCTACCCAAAGAGTATTTATCTAGAGAATGTTCAAAAGCAGCAGGGCTGAGTATCCTCTAGGGAGTCCTTAAGAAAGGTAAGTCCCTATGTCCCACTTAATCTTGCAAAAGGTCAGCAGGTGCCACCAAGGACCCTGGGAGATAATAAAGGGTCAGAGGTCCTCTAGAAGCAGTCTGAGCAGGCTTGGGAAGCCCCTTCTTCATCCTTCAAGTCCAGCTCTACCTACCTCTCCAGGGTCCTGGGCTGCTTGAAGAGCAGAGTCATCTCCCTGGGGCCAGAAATATTGAGATTGTTGTCAGAATGGCTGATGTGAGGTCCCTTTACCCAGAAAGTGAGAGGTGGGCGTTTGGATTGAGTGAAGCCTGGAGGTGCACTCCTGAAGGAGAATATTCTGGAAAGAGGCCTTAGAAAGAGCCTGGGGTGGAGGTAGTTTGGAATGTTCTAGAGAGAGTAAGAAGGCCTAAGTGAGTAAGTAACAGTGACTGGGAGAGAGCAGGCCTGATGTGGAGGACGTGCCTGGCCGTCGTGATGTCTTGACTTTAGTTCGGATGATGCTGAGAGCCGCTGGGGGACTCTGGGCCACCAGCATCAGGACCAAAGGTGGTGTGAAAAGCATCACTTAGGTTCCATTCATCTGGAGCCGTGAAGAAAGGAGGCATAGAGTGGCAGAGTGAAACTGGTGTTGACGGCCAGGCAGTCAAGTCAGAGACCATCATGTGACCAGAGTCCATGAGAAGTGGTGGGCTTCTGACATTTCTGTAGGCAGAACTGGATAGCATGGCCGCCTCTCTGAGACACCTGCCCTCTCCTGACTGGAGAAAGGAGTAGGGTAGGGCACCCATACAGAGGGTGCCCTGCAGCCTGTGCCTCTACTCCTGTGTGCTATCCCTGCCAGCATTCTGAAGGAGACATCTCGTTGCCAGATGCTGTCATGGAAACGAAGGGATGGGGAAACAGGAGAGGCCCAGAGGAGGGATGGGGATGGGAGAGACGACATCTCCTTGCTCACCCTGTGGCCCACTCTCCCCAGCTCATTGTATCAGGTGACAGCTCCGAGGAACCAAGTTGGGGCGGGTAGATGGAGTTAGGGAGAAGACAAAGGCTACTGACTGAACTGAGAGTAGGGGCCGGAGCAGCCTCCCATGAGGTCAGGCACAGCTTAACCGTAGACTTTCCAGGACTCAGGCAGACTGGTGCCAGGATGTGACTCATCTGGTGACCCTGGCACATCGGCCATCGCTCCTGTGCTCAGTAAGAGCCACTTCCCTTGGACACCTTCAACATGTCATCAAATCAAAGTTTCTGATCATCAGTGCCCTCGTCATGGTGTGCAGACAGGAGCTGTGCTGTGCTGTGGCCTGGTCCCCTCAGCCAAGCGTCCTCTGTACCTTGCTCTTTTCTGGCACCTTCTGCTGACAACAAGTGTCTTCCCTTCTCTAGGCCGACTCGCCGCCCAGCTTTGCTTTGTCCTTCCTGTGTGTGTCAGTTGTTTACTTAGGAAGTCAGCTTCGAGCTTTGTATCCCCAAAACTCAGCAGAAAAACACCTGAGTGTTCAGGCCCCCAAGGCCATGTTGGAACCTTGAGCTCTGGGACAGAATGACTTTTCTGAGCTTCTGTTTTCTGATGTGTTCAAGGGGTTGGTTCTTGCAGCAGTCCTGGTAGGATTGGGTAGGTTTGCCTAGATCAGCCCTGTGTTACTGCCACTCATTGTATGTTGTTATTTTCCTCATTAATGAGACAAAAACTCCTGACGAAAGCCATTTAAGGAAGGCAGGTGTGTTTTGGCCCATGGTTCGGAGGGTACAGTCCACCATTGTGGGAAAGTGCAGCAGCAGGAGCAGGGGTGGCTGGTCACATCCTGTCTTCAGTCAGTGTCCTGGGAAGGGGTTGTCTAGATTGAGTTGGCCTTTGGGTATGCTTGAGGGATTTTTCTTTTTTAAGATTTAAAAAATATATATTTATTTATTTAGTGTGTGTACATGTGCACACACATGTGTCTGTCTATCTGCTTTAATTCTCACCTTTACACATCCTAGAGTTGTCTGAGGGGAAAGCCTCGATTAAGTGATTGCCTAGATCAGATTGGACTATGGTAGGTCTGTGGGGGAGGGTCTTGATTATTAAACAGTGCAGGAGGACCCAGCCCACTCTGGGTAGAAGCATCCCTAGACAATTAGTCCTGTGCATGGAAAGCTTACTCAGCAGGGGCCTGAGTGAGCCAGCGAGCACCCCCCCTCCATGGTTTCTGCTTCCAGTTCCTGCCTTGGGCTTTGACAAGCTGTGGGAGGAGTTAGTTCTCGTCTTCCATGGTCTTCAGGCTTGACTAGAAGTACCTCTGCTCCGGATGTCTCATTAACCCTGAGGGAGTCTCTTAACTGCATTTATTGACTCACCTGAGAGGTGAGTGGCACTATTACTATTTCAAGGCTAGGTCCTGGACCGGATGAAGAGGTGAAAGGGGCCTGGGCACCAGCATTTGATGCTCTCTGCTTCTGACTGTGATCCGATGTGGCTGCTGCTACAAGCCCCTGAAGCCTTGACTCCCTGCTGTGGTGGTCTGCACTTTTATGCCCAATCCGTGAGGACCCCAAAAGACCACCAGGGAGACTGACTCACCGAATGCAAAAGCAAGGTTTTTTGTGTGTGTGTTACAAGCTGGCAGGGACCTCATCAGCACGGCAGCTGGAGGAGGTACCCCGCCCTTCTGGAGAGCCATATTTAAAAGCAAAACCCGGAAAAGTTACATCAGCATGGTGTGGGGTGATGGGTTCAATCCTGATCGGCACACGTCTAGGGACTTTTCAGAAATTTTATTATCCAACCTTGCCTGTTGCTTATCAAGTTTTCTTATCAGCTAACATCCGGGTGGGAACATTCTGCAGTTACCTGTACTTTCCAGATGGCTACCCTGTTACTTTTGCCCCTAATCATTTTTGAGGACTAGAATGTTTTATGGGAAATAGCTTACACAAGACACAAGGTGGAGACGGAGGACAAAATGGAGGAACTTTGATTCTTGGACTGGGGACTGAAATAAACCCTTTTCTTCCTTAAGTTACTTTGTCAGGATGTTTTATTGCGGCAACATGGAGTTTAAAAAAAAAAAAAAAGACAATCAGGAAGCAGAGAGACAAGAGCAAGTCTCCCCAGGAAAAGTTTCACTGCTCCTCCCTCTTTCCCTTTTTGTTCAGACCCAATCTCAGCCCATGGGATGGTGCCACACACATTTCCTCCTCTGCCAGACCTCTGGAAACATCCATAGACACTCTCAGAGGAATGTCTCCTAGGCAACTCCACATCCATCCAGTTTAACAGTCAAGATCACCATCACACTAACCTTTCAGAACTCCACAACAGAGGCAGGGGAGGGGGCTCCACCACAGGCTTTGTTTATGAGTTGATCTTTTCTCAGTAAGGTGGAACGAATCTTCCCAATGTAATCCCCCTTCCTTTGGGGAGATGGTGCCAGCCTTACACTAGGTCCTTTCTAGGCACTAGGGGGACAAAGGGAACAAGTGCAATTCGTGCTTCTGGGTTTGCTGCTTGATGGGACAGACAAATCTAACGTGCACCATCTCCATAGTCTCCTCATGAAAAGCTTTGTGTTATGGTCCAGAGGAACGCAGGGCTGCAGAGTCTGGGGCTTGTAGCTCAGCCTGAGGAACCTGAGCACACTCCCTGGGGGATCTGGGGTGTCCCAGAAGGGGAGAGGAACAGTAGCAGGGTGTGTCTAAGATATCAGAAGAAATGAGGCTGTGCTGGAATCAAGGTTGCGGACAGAGAGTGCAGGAGAGCAAAGCTAGAGGGACGAGCTGGGACCTGCCACTGCTGAACTCAGAATTAAGGCTGTGCCATCCTCTCTCCTGGTCTAACCTACAATCTCTCCATTGCAGTGAGTTTGGGAGCCACCCGGTTTTATGCAGTGGTTAAGGATCCCTTCACAAAGCCTGTGTCTTGAAGGCTTGTTCTGTAAACTATGATGCCTTTGAGAAATGGCAGAACCTCTAAGACATAGAGCCTAGGGAGATGTGTAGGCCATTTGGAAGCTATCCCTGGGAGGGGATTGAGGGACTATGGCAACGCTCCCTCCTTTCTGCTTTGCTTTCTGGGCAAGGGTGAATGTGTCTGTACTGCCACGTGTTCCAGCCTTCAGCATCATCTTAGGCCCAAAGCATCTGCGCCAGCTGCTTCCGATTGGAACTTCAAAGCTATGAGCCCAGATTCACCTTTCTCTGTGTTGGTGGGTGATGGATTGATTACAGGTATAAGTGGGGAAGAAGAGGGAGAAGCAGGGTCCTGCAATGCCTTTTGTGGCTTCCAGAGAGTCTTCTAGAAGTGACCTGGAAGAGTGTTTCCCACAGCTGCTGTGGGGCTCATGAGTGGAAAGGGGTTCCCTGTTGAATAACTAGCCCGGAAATACTCCTCAGAGCCCCCTGATCTCATTGAGAGCGCACCTGGCTGGACAGAGCTTGGCTCTGAATCTCAGCTCTACCAGGTGTCGTTGGATTGACATGTGGTAGTGAGACTTTTCTTCCACTGACTCTCTCTTCTTGTCTGTAAAATGGGAATGACAGCAAGTTATGAGAATTTATGAGACCGGACACAGCAGGAAATGTTCAAGGACAGCTGTCAGGTCACTGTTTGTTAAATACTTGCTATGGCATTTTTTATTTTAAAAATTCATTTAGAATACATAAATTATGTTTTATCTCTAAAGGTTCTGAGAAGTGCTGTCATAAAACTGTTTTGCTTTACTTCACCATGTTTTTCTGAAATCTATTTTGATTGTTTCCTGCTGTATAATACGGGGGGCGGTCCTGGGAATTCACACTCTGTGATACTCATTTGGGGAAACAATAAAGCTTTGAAACAGTCTGGGGAGGCCATTGTCTTTGGGTCCAGATTCAGCCCAAATGGGTGTCATGTTTCATCCTTGATCCCTTTTCTATGTCCCCTTTTATAGAGACTGTCATTCGAGAAGAAAGTCATGATGTAACTATTGCCAGAATTATTAGCTCTGAGGGGTTGACGGGGAGATTCTGTGTTCTAGTCCGGTCCTGAGGAAACTCCTACAAATCCTTAATACTCTAGCCCAGTGCTAACCCTTATTTGCGGTTTCACGTCTTACCTAGGCAGAATTGGTTGCCCTTCCTTCTCAGGGCCTCTGGCACAGTCTCGACAGCGCTACATTGAACCAGCCACATGACTGCCATCCTGACTGGACCATGAACCCCGCAGGGCAGATGGCTGGTGTTATCCTAAGGATCTCAGCCAACTCTTGATGGAGAACAGAATTTGTTGCCCTCCAGGGACTGCTCATGTCTTAACTGGAGGTCAGGATGAGGGTCAAGCTCAGAATACCCTGGGCCTTGAGGAGCCATCCTCTGTTCTTGTGGCCCCGAGAAAAGGAGCATGACCTTGGAGTGTGTCACCCGTGGCAGGAGGTAAGCCCCACTGGGGCTGCCCTCAGCCTAGGCTTGTGTAGGATGGAGAACATCAGCTGTGCGACAATGAGCAGAGACACCAAGATGAGAAGAAAAGCCATTTCCATCTTCCCCAAAGCCCTCGTGCCTTGAGCTCTAAGTCTGGAGGCTTGTCTGAGCCAGGTGGAGTTCCATGGAGGTTCAGTCCCAGGGATGACGTGGTCTCCTATGTTGAGGACTGGGTTGGGCCTTGTGGACAGGACCCTGGCCCATCCAATGGGCTCTCAGGTCAGTGCAGAATCCTGAGAGGCAACCCCACAAGCCCAAAGCCCAAGGATTGACTCAGGGCTTTCCAAGGCCCAATAGTTGTGGGTGATTCAGGAAACAATATGGAGTCTAGGGAGCTTCTGGCTTGTAGATGCCCTTCTGCCTTACTCTTTTCATCCCAGCATGCAGACAGGAGCTATGTCTGGTTCCACTGCATTTAGTTATAGTTGTCTGCATGAACCTGGGGCGGGGGGGGGGTCATTTACTTAAGCAAAGGCAAACTACCTGTGGCTATACCACCAGGACTATAGCATGCCCCCCAAGCACCCATTAGCTGCTGGTCAGTTCTGAGGGGTTGCGAGGCCTAATGAACGCAGGCCCAACCATCTGAGCTGTTGATGGATTTAGTTTTTTATAGATCTTAACACCATTTTCTTGAGGCCCATCCATTACAGCAGCCACCAGAACAACATTCCTTTATATGATGGAATAATAGTTTATCACCTGCCTATGCCAGTTTTGGACCATTCATCCATCCACTGATGGACATTTGGATCGTCCCTACTTGGTCGTCATGGACAGTGATGCTATGAATGAGTTTTGGTACAAGCCTGCACTTTTCTGTGGAATTTCTGGGGCATTTATGCTTAACATAGTGATGTTTTCATGGCCGGCAAGTGTTCCAAGGTGGCTGTGCCATTTTGCAGTTCTGTTCGCACTTTGTGAAGGTTCCATATCTCCACGTGCTCCCCGCTTGCTGCCATTGGCCACTCTGTGTGCGGTGCTGGTTCACAATGGTGGCTCGTGATACGGGGCATCGTTTCATGGGGTCAGGGTGATGTGCGCATCTTCACTGGAGAAGTGTCTGTTCAGATCTTCTGCTCATTCCTTTCTCGGTAGTGTGTCCTTTAATGGTTGACATATAAATGTGCCTTCCAGTTTCTGTGTTGTGACGCCTCCGTTCCCTTGCCTGTACCTTTCTGTGTCCCTTAGAGTGGAGACAGAGTGTGTGAGGGGCCTGACTCAACAGGCAGCTGTCATCACTGATGGAACATTCTTTAGTTCTCAGACATTTCAAGTCAGATCATGGCACCTAGTTTGGTCCTCTGCTACCTGCCCATTTCCTAGATGAAGCAGTTTAGGCTGGGGAGGGAAAGCTAGTGGCTCCCAGTGTTCAGAAATGGTATGAAGAGATCTGGAGTAAACTGGCTGTTTGCCTCGGATAGAGGCCTCCCTCTTTGTACCTCATCTGTATGATGTAAAGTCGGGAGTTCATCCCATGACCAACCTGATGGAGCCACTCTGCTGCAGACATAGGTGAAGTGCCACCTTTCCACTTCCTGCTCAGCCCCGTCCCCAGCTAGGTGCTCCTCTCTGCGCTTTGTTCAGATATAGAAACTGGCATGCCAGCTGAAGTTCCTTCCCAAGCTCATGTCTTTGATCTGAGAGACTTCCAGTCCCAGTGCCTGCCATCTGTCTTCTCCACTGCCACTCCCTGTGTCCCAGGACACACCCAGACTTGAGAGTATCCCGAGCCCTTTCCTCTCTCGCTCCCTTCCAGTGCTCCTCCTAGATCTTCGGCTTGGAATTCTAGTACCTGCAGAAGAAGCCTGAGGAAGAGGGAGGTCTGCCCTCAGCCTGCATCCCCGTTGCTCCTATCTTGAGACACTGTGTCCACCCATCATAAAGCTCTGACGCCATCACGCCCAGCCAAGGCCACTTTTGCAAAGTGACAGGGGCAGGGAAGCTGAGTTAACTGAGTCCTGGATCTGAGTGAGGGTCCCTTGAGTCTGGGGAAGACGTTATGGAGGTCAGTGTGTCTGCACTTACATGATGGGGCTGGGGAGGCCTGGCCTGATCCAAAGCAATCTTCAGGCAGGAGTAGGATACTGGGTAGTGTCTATAGGTAGCAGGGGTGGGGGTTGCCCCGGTTTGCATGGGAAGGTGCTTCTGACCACTAGTGAACTCAGACTAGGGGCTTCTGAGCTTCTGCTCTGCCCAGTGCCTTCCCTGAGAGACTTACCTGGCCCCAGAGTTCCAGATGCACAGGGAGAAGGATTGAGACTAGACCAACCCAAAGGTATGTGTGTACACGTGTACACACGTGTGCACAATACTCCCTCACCTGACTTGCAGGTCTGGATACTCTGCTCCCCTTTCTGTGTCCAGGGATAGATATTTCAAAGCTCTTCTGATGAAACCAAGGGGATGCACCCACCCTGTAGCTCAGAGAGGCCAAGAGGCATCAATGAAGCTTGCATTTCCCAGGGCTAGGGCATATATGCTGCCTAGTCTCCAGGGCCTCACAGAATACAGCCATGCTCCTGCCTGGGTGCTGACGAACAGACACTTAACTGCCAGTAGATTGGGATCCAGAGCGCTGGGGTACAGAGATTAGAACACAGAAAACTGGGGTGCAGCTCAGTGTCAGCAGTTGCCTAGCAGTCAGGCCTGTACCCCACCCCAGCATAAAGGTGGTAAGTAAATTAACTGGTTAATCAAGATAAAACTCGATAGTCCTGACCGCAGCCAGTCTCCCACCAGAATCCACTATAACTCACAAGGTAATCGCTAATATAACGGTAGCAGTCCCACTCAGCATGCTTTGACCAGCATTGCTGCAAGTGCTGTATTGCATGCATGAATCCCAGTCTTCACACAACCTACAAGACAGATACAGTTACCGTCCCCATTGTACAGATGAAGAAATTGAGGCACAGAGAGATTGCATAACTTCTTTCAAGTCACACAGCTCAGAAGGAGCCCCAGTTCACCCTGAACACAAGCTGTTGAGTTTTGCTGAATGCCACCCCCTTTTCTTAAACAGGCAGGGGAAGTGCTGCCTCCTGCCTTGCCTGTGTCTGAGGCCAGCTTTCCCCAGATGGGTACACATGGTTCCCAGAACAACAGCCCTTCTCCAGGAAGCTTTCTCTGGTTCTTCAGAGGAGTTGATGGCTTCTTCTCTGCCCACCGCCACACTGGGCACTGCAGACAGTTTGTGTACTGGGACCTTTGGAGCAGTAACAGTCTCATCGGCTTCTCTGTCCTTCCTGGCACCTGCTGTGAGCCCGCTGGCTGTGAGACTGGTACCCCAAAAGTGTTCACTGGATGGACACTTAGCTCTGGCCCCCCATGCAGTGGGCCTGCTAGTCTAGGGTCTGATGTGTTTAGTACCATGTGGCAGGCTGAACCTCTGCCCTCGTCCTGCCGCCCTCTGGGGTTTCCTTCTCTACCCAGCTTCCCTGCAGGTTTCAGGACAGCAGAGCCAGGGTCCTGGCTCCTCCCAAGAAAGACCTAGCCCGAATTTAAGGCCTTTTTTTTTTTTTTTAACCCCAGGGCTCTGAGGTCTAGCAGGGCTTGGGAGAGTCCCACCCTTTCCTTCTCCTGCCATGGGAGATCTGTGCACTTGGGGTGTGGCCACTACAACTTTAGATTTCTTAGGGCTGTCAAGGAGCTGAATAGCTCATTTTCTGCCAAGTGTAGCTGAAGAGGTAAACATCATGTGCCTCAGTATGAAGGAGGGTGGCAGGGCCACCAGCACCCTTAGACATTAACGGTCACTTCTCATCGCTCCTGCCCAGCATCTCCTGACTTAATGTTTGGAACGTGACAGTATCGCTGCCATTACCGTTTCATAGTTGGAGAAACTGAGGCACTGAGAGGCGAGCTAAGTTAGCCAAGCACAAAGGAGAAACTGAGGCACTAAGAGATGAGCCGAGTTAGCCGAGCAGTTAGTCTGCAGGAGACTGGGTCCAGTACAGGATGGGCTGTGCCGTTCCCTGACTCTGAGAGAAGGAGGAAGGACCTGGGTTTTACTGCTTGCAAGTGGTGGTTCTCTCTGACCTAGGGGAGCAGGAAGACACCACTCCGACTCTTGTCTGGAATTAGGAGCCCATGGCTACATTTACAAGGATCTGGTATCTCTGGTGTCACAGCCTTGTTGCAGGTTAATATGGCCATTGTGTAGACAGGCAGGCAGGCGGACTCTGGAAACAAATACCTATAGGAGAGGTGCTCAGCAAGCGGACGGGAGCTACGTCTGGGCTGCCTGACAACTGAAGCTCTTCAGTGAACTGGAGTTTAAACAGGACTGGAAATCCACAGGTCTGCTAAGGTGTGGATTCCCACAGTAGCCCGAGAGGAGGAAGCGTTGTGAAGATGTTGCCATGGTCACAGGTTCAGATGTTACCTGGGCAGGCCATTTCCAGGTTCTTGGCCTCTTACCCAACGAAAATAAGGGCTTATTTAGATTTACAAAAAAAGAGAGATGACATTATTCAGAGCCAAGCAATACAGATTAATTATCTCTAATACAGATTAGAGGTAAACTGCCATAATTGGCGGGGACTTATGAGTGAGGGGACTCAGGGGCCCTGACTATTGTTTAGGGCTTCCTTTGATTGGATGCAAGAGGAGGAGTGGGGCGTGGTGAAGGTGGTTCTATCTCTTTTCTTGCTGTGCATGTCCCTTCCTATGATGCCTCTGATTGTGATCATGTGCACACACGGGCATCATGTGGTAAATAGGGGATTCTCCTTAAAAGTTCACTTGAGGACAGAATTTTGCTTTATTGCACAGGCATCTAAAACCAATTCAGACTGGATTGGCACTTCTGTTATTTATACCTGGGTGTGCTGGGAATATACTTGAAGAGAAACTGTCTAAATCTAATTGTTACTAAAAATGGGGATGTTTATACCATTGTTCCTAGATGGAAGTATGTGTAGCTTGATGTAGTTTTAGGGGAGGGTCAGGGTTTATGAAGATATGAGGTGTTGTGGAATATTATTTTAACTAGACAAAGATGTATTACATTTGTTTATGCTGCAGAATATTTAACTCTGTAAGGGTGTGTTACATCTGCTTATACTACATTTGTTTAGCAATATAAGGATGTGTGTTTAATTATGTAAAGATGCATTCTATTTGGTTTGCTTTGCCTGCCTAAGGTGGCTGATTGGTCTAATAAAGAGCTGAACAGCCAAGAGCTAGGCAGGAAAAAGATAGGTGTGGCTGGTGGACAGAGAGAATAAATAGGAGAAATCTAGGCTTTGGAGAAGACCAGGAGGAACAAGAGAAGAAGTAGGAGGAGAGAGAGACATACCCGGGGCCAGAAGCCAGGCAGCTGCCACCACCCAGACATAAAGACAACAGGAAAGTAAGAGATGCAGAAAGAAGATAAAAAGTAGCCGGGTGGTGGTGGTGCACACCTTTGATCATAGCACTTGGGAGACAGAGACAGGTGAATCTCAGTGATTTTGAGGCCAAAATGGTCTACAGAGCAAGTTTCAGCCTCCAAAAAACAAAAACAAAAAAGCTCTTGAGGCAAAAACATAGATAAAAGATTAATTTAAGTTAAAAGATCTAGCCAGGCTGAGCATTCATAACTAATAATAAGTCTCTGTGTCATAATTTAAGAGCTGGTTGGTCACCCAAAAGAAAAAAGCCTGATACAGCCAGGTGCATTTCTTGGATGAGGGCTGTGTGAGCACCGTACCTGTAGGTGAAGGATAAGCTTCTAGATACACCATTGCAAGGGAAGAGCAGTTGCAAAGCCCAGAGCCAAATAGAATCCCAGGCTAAACTATCTCCTGTGCCTCAGGTATGACATACAATCTAAAACACAAACATTTTTTCTGAAACTTCAACACTTAACATTCAAGTGCCTTTTCATCACATACTATCGGCAAAGTCGAAAGACAGATGAGTCTCTTGGAGAAAATAGTCATGAATGCAAATCACACCCTTGAACTAAATCTCTCAATGTGTAAAAGAATCCCTTCCAGTCAACAAAGGACCTCCCTATTCCCATAGGAAAAATGATCAAAGAACTGGGACAGAAAAGAAAGTGAAGGATGTCTCTCATGGAAGGTTGTCCCACCTCTTATGAGGAACAGAAACTAGAGGACAGTGAGACATGATTCTAAGCCTCCAGGGATCGCCAAAGAGTGCAAGGTTAAATGAGACATTCTGGTTTTGAGGTTGTGCAGCAGTCAACACTGTTGTAAATGCCAGCGCCACAGAAGTAGTACAGGTTTGTTCAGAGAGGGCGCAGGGACTCACACAGCCTTAAAAATACAGGACCCGTGCCCCATAAGTTCCCTACCCGTGCAGGTCTGTCCTACAGATAACCTTGTGTGTGTGTGAAGCCCAGATGGTGCACGGGAGACACCGTAAGCACACACTGCAGGTTCTTCTTAAGCAAAGGCTTTTTTATCCTCAGCCTCACTGTGCAGCAGCGGAAGAGGATGAGGTCAACGAGTATGAACAGATGCATAAGGGAAGGAAAGAAAGGAGGAGGAAAGGGAGAGAAAAACAGATCAGGAACAAAGAAAGAAGAAACAAAAAAGATGGAGGGAAGGGATTAGAAGCAAGAGCTTACCTGTGTTCACGCACTTGGGTATGGGTAGTGGTGCCCTGTGGAGACACTGGGCTATGGTCGCAGATGCATCTGGGAATCAGACCTCCACCCCACCCCAGCTGGGGATTCTTTTTCCTCTGATGCTGTGGCTCGAGTAGATGGATAAGAGAACAAGGCAGACACATGGGATATGTTTACTGTGTCAGTTCCCCCTCCCTTTGCTAGCCCTAGTTTTTCCTTTTGCATGCTGAATCTTGAACCTGCCCTCATGAAGATCAAGGGCAACCGTCATGTGCCAACAGGGTCTGATGTTTCCCAGTGGCAAGGATTCTTTACCCCAAATATTGAGAGAGGTGTTTTGGATTTTAGAATTCTCTAGCTTCGGCAATATTTGCTTACCCAGTATGAGATATCTCCATGATGCCAGGAGATGTCCTATAGACCCAGCTTCTTGTCCTAATGACAAAATTGCCCTCTGTTTGAGCCTCAATTTGTCATCTGTAGAGTGGGACATCTAGATCTAGTGCTGGGTGGTTCCTGACCCTGATTGTCCTCTCAGGGACTTTCCAACCCTCCCCAGTCCTCTGGGAGCCCCTCAAGACTACAGATTTGTCAGGTTTGTCTAACTTCAGTCCTGTTTGTTTCTCAAAACTTGGGATGGAAGAGCACCCCAAGGCCTGAAATAATCCAATCTTAGGTCTCTACTTCCCACTAATGACCTAGGCTTCTTTTCCTTTGCTGGACAGAATTGCTTGCAAAAGAAAAGAGTCTTCCATTTTCCTGGATGTTTTTGTAAAGGTTTGGGGGGCTCCTGAGAAGCTGGGAGGGCTCACTTGGAAAATCCACCGAAAAACATGCCCTTTAACTATCCTTTAGCAATAAAGGCTGTAGAGTAGAATTGAAAAAACATTCTTGGCAGATAAAAGGGAAGCAGAAAAAGCATCTCCTGTATTTACAGCCTTCACCCACGACTGCTGCTTTTGATTGCAGAAACGTGGAGGACATTTAATTTCCTGGCTACAGTTTCCCTGAACACCTGTCCTGAATGCGTTCCCGGCGCTTGGGAGGCAGAGGTGGGAAGCCTTGAGTTCCAGGCTAATGTGGACTACATAGAGACCCTCTTTCAATGATGATGATGATAATGATGATACCTTTAAATGCTCAATAGTGAGGTGATGTTTATGTAAATTATGGTAAATCTACCATATCAAATATCAAAATGATGACATTTGATAGAACTATGAAAATAGATTTTGTAGAATAAGCCCTGAGGTAGGGGAAAAGCTCACACTGCCTTTGTTGGAAAGCAGAAGATGTAATATCAAGACTATGAAAGCTATGGTGGCAGGTGTGGTTTCTACACACAGAGCTTCTATGTTTCTATATAGTTCATTATTTCTGTAATGAAATATACCAAGTGTATTCAAATGTTTGCTTCTGAAAATAGAGTTACACTAATTCAAGGCTATTTTAATTTCTTTATGCCATTTTTTCTCTTTTCTATAACCATACTTATTTGAGTAACGTAATACATGTTTTTACAAGCCTGGTCACATTTTTCGAACCAGATTGTCAGACCAAATATTACTGTATCATTTTATCATCTGGTGATGCCTTAACCATGAACTCACACCAGGAGCTATAGATATGCATTGCATGACCTCAAGAAGTTTGATAGATGAACTTGGCTTGGCTACTCAAATTTCACAGGGGATTTTGTTTCTTGCTTTCTTGAAAATGCATGCACACAGCAGTGATTGCCAACAATGGATGTGCATCCCTTTGGCACACTTGGCAGTGCTGGGAGGAAGCTGCCCCACTGGTTGCCATAGTCCCGCAGTTGGCCATCCCACTGTCCCCATTGTCTGCCTGCAACTAGCTGGCATAAGAGTGCAGAGTGAGAATCTGAAGATGCCAGACCCCAAATCCAGAGCATCATGATCCTCATGATGCCATGGGGCAAAGCTCCATGCCTGACCTTGAGTCACAGGGTCTAGCCCCATTGCGGATGCACCAAGAGCAAGACACAGATGAATTGCCTTTGCCCTGTGTGTAAACACTGCATGGGAATTATAACTGAGCATCATGTATAGGCTTGGGCTCCATTCCCAAGGATGCTTCTGGAGCTACAAAAATCCCCTAATCTAGAGAGAACTTAGAAACTGAAGCATCAAATCCCTCAAGGTGGATCTGAGATCCCTGCCCTACCCTGCCCTGCCCCTCAAAGCCAGGTTCAGGGCTGCACCGCTGCACATGTAGCCTAACACTAGATGCCTGGTGAGCAACCAAAGTCCACGGGAGGTACTGAGATGTGTCACAGTGGCAAAAGTCAGGGCAGAACATGTCTGTAAGCTCTTGGGAGCATGTGGCTGGACCTTTGCCTTCTGCGCTCAGGGCTCAAGGGCTCATCGGGACTTCTCTGGGACAGATGTACAAGATACGTGGTACCTCCCAGGCAATTTTCTTTAAACGGGCAAAGAAGAAAAAGTGGGGGAGGATAGCTGCGGTCCGAGCGGGAAGAAGTATACTAAGGATGCTGATGTGCTCTTGATTGGTTTGGGGTCCTTAAGCTGCCACAACCATGGGCCACCCACCTACCCCCAGGTGACATATGGCTCCTGGGGGGGGGGGAGCGGAGACAAAGTATGCAAATACGCAAGCATCTTATCATCTTGTGCTTGGCAGACCTTTCGCAAATGTGGCCTAGACATGACCTGGGATGTCCTGGGGCATGCTGCCGACTTTCTTGAAACAAAAATGGACTCACAATATTTATTGTGGTTATAAATTTCCAAGTGATAAAGCAAACAGTTGCTTAAAGTTATAAACAAACAGGAAAAGCCGGCGGGGGGGTGGGGGGAATTGACTGGAACGTCTGACCATCTCCACTGGAGGAGCTTTCTTATGTCTTCATTCTCTAAGACACATGGGATGGTGCTTTCCAGAATGCATTGGGGCTTCACAGTAGCTAACGTGGGCAAACATGACGTGAAGAGCAGAGTTCAGGAATAGTCCCCACGCTCCGCCCCAGCCCTAGTAGCCAATGAGGACAGTGGAGTTCAAAAACTCCAAAGAACTTCAAAAACTTGGTATGTGATATATGCATGTCTATGTGTTCTTGTGTGCACATGTATGGGAAAGGGGCACACATGTATGCACATACATATAGAAACTAGAAATCAACATTAGATATTGTCATAGTTTGTTTTCTATGGCTGTGATGAAAACACCATGGCCAAGACAACTTAGAATGGAGAGGGTTAATTTGGCTTACCCTTCCACATCACCATCCACTGTTGAGGCAAGTCAGCACAGAAACTCAAGGCGGGAACCTGGAGGCAGAACTCAAGCAGAGACCGTGGAGAGGCATGGCTTGCTGGCTTGCTCCCATGGCTCACTCAGCCTGCTTCCTTGGACAACCCAGAGCTACCTGCCCAGGGGTAGTACCACCCACAGTGGGTTGAGCCCTCACATGGCAATCATTAATCAGGAAAATGGCCCACGAATTGTCCTACAGGCCAGTCTTAGTTCCTTAGTTGAGGTTCCTTTTCCCAGATGGCTCCAGCTTGTGACAATGAATTAGATCAGTGAGTGATTCGAGCCCCTTGGGAGGGGTCAAATGTTCCTTTCACAGGGGTTGCCTAAGACCATTGGAAAACACAGATATTTTCATTACAATTCTTAAAAGTATGATTATTCACAGTTACAGTTATGAAGTAGCAATGAAAATATCTTTATGATTGGGGGGTCACCACACATGAGGAACTGTATTAAGGGGTTACAGCCTTAGGAAGAGTGAGAACCACTGAGCTAGTTGAACATGGGTGTTCTCTTTTTACCTTCTTTTTCTTTTTCTTTTCTTTTTTTAAATTTACTTATTTTGAGACATTGTTTCTTTTCCCAACCTGAAACTCATGGACTGAGCTAGAGTAGCTGGCATCAAGCTCTGGGGATCCATCCTCATGTGTCCACCCCACTCTGCCCTGACCTCACAGAGCTGGGCACATTCGTAGGTTTTAAGAGAGTGGGCAGGTCCTAACTCAGTTTCTCCAGCTTGAGTGGCAAGCACTTAAGCCTCTGAGCTGTCTCCTGCTTCTGATGCTTTGTGTGACTTAGAGGACGTGCAAGGAGCAGAAATGTGGGTATGTTTGGATTGTGCTTAGTAGGGTTATTCTTTTTAATTCAGTGTGAATGGCCTAAGGTCCAACCAAGCCCCTGGAAGACCAGGGAGCAAGGGAAGTCAGCATATGTCCAAGGTAAGCCACTCAAGTCTCTAACACGGTATGGTCTCTGATGGATTCCTGTTTCCGCCCCTCCCCCAAATACAGATCGCAGCTGTGGATTGGAGGGAAGTATGGAAAGGGGCCGGCACTAATCCTGTTCTGAGTGCTTCATCCTTTTCCACCCAAGAGCCTGTCTCCAAATACTGTTACAGGGGGATTTCAACATAGGACTGTAGGAGACACATAGCATCTCCTACATATTCAGGTCATAGCATCAGGGTGGGGGCAAGGAGGAGAGGCTCAGGAAGTCTGTTGGGGTATCAGCTCTGACAGCCACAGTGGTAGGCTTTCTGCTTAGTGGTGTGTATTGGGGGGGGGGCATAGTCTTTCTAGGTATTTTGTGAGGAAGCGCGAACACTTCTGGTCTTGAACTTTCTTAGTTTGAAGCCTGACTGTCCATGCACACATGCAGATACATGTGCACACACAATACACACAGGGATAAAATGTGCACAGACTGGGGGAAGAGGAGGTGTCCTCAGGAGATGTCCATGTGAAGGATATTTTTCTAGGGGAGGAGGAATGGTGTCGAGAGCATGGTACAGTTGGAAAATGAGAAGGCCAAAGGGAAACAAACCCAGCTTCTAATTTTAATTTAACCCTTCTTATTCTGTGCACTTAGGCAAGTTTTTTCTCAGCTCTCTCTCTCCCTCCCTCCTCATCTTCCTCTCCACCCCCATGCATGTTTAGTCTGTGCGTTTATATAGACATGTGTTATGTCTGTGTGTCTTCCTCTATCGGTCTCAGCCTTATTGCTTTGAGACAGGGTCTCTCACTGACACTGTTGAGACTAGGCTGGCCGGCAAGCCCAGAACCCACCCATCTCCACTCCCCAGCATTCTGGTTACAGGCACCACACAGCCAAGCCTGCCTTACGTGGATGCTGAGGATTCTAAACCAGGGCTTCGTGCTTACCCAGAAGTCCCGTTACCCAGAGCCATCTCCCCAGTCCCATGCCTGTTTGGTTGTTTGCTTGGTTGGTTTTTGTGTTGTTGTTTTGTTTTGTTTTTTAAGCTTTAATACGACAAAGATATTTCCTTCCCAGCTTGCTAGAATAATTAAAGATAATGAGGCATGCATTAAACAATGGCCACCACACTGGGCGCTGGCTGTCCTAGGCTCTGCCAGATGCCTCCTGTATGAGGCAGTTTTCCATCGTGTGCTGAATACCTGAGCTAACCACTTCACGAGAAGAACAGAATTATCTGGGCTCTCAGTTTCAGAGCTTTCTGTTCGGGGTCCATCAGTTTGCTCAGCCGTGGTGTTGGCAGTGCACTGTGGTGGGAGTGTGAGAGCCAAGCTGCTCACCTTGGTAAGGAAGCAAATGAGTGGGAAAAGAGACGAGGGTCCCATGAGACCTCCCCACCCCCTGACAGTGCCAGGCAGGGGCTCAGAGCCTAGCACAGGAGGCTTCCTGGGACACCCCAAGTCCAAACCTTCGTACTTAACAAGTTTCACAGTGTTTTGTTAACTCTGGCCACACTGTGACTTCCTTAATAAACCTCCTGAACCAGCTCCCCCTTTATTTAGGCCTCATGCTGAGCACTAAGAGCTACTGAATTGCTAGTTTGATATGCTTATTTTGGCTTTTTATAAAAGACAAGGGTTCACAGTCACGTGTTCTGGCTCCTGTATGCGCTCTCTCTCCCTCTCTCTAATAATTTCTGAATTACTGCATTACTCTTAAAGCAGCAGCTTCTGTGTTAGAGAAACGGTTTCTGGTGTCACCTCCACGCTCACGCCCTGATCGGCAGCCCTGTGCAGGGGGGCCCTGCACATCCCAAGCATTGGCAGTGGGTTTTCCTGCCAACACTGCACATCTAGCCGGAACCTCAGCAAGGTCACTTTGACATTCTCTGAGACAATTTCCTTTGAAGAGAAGTCTTTCTTTTCCTGAATCCTCGTGGGGCCTGTAGCCAAAAAAATAAGGAAAACATCATTGCGAGTTCTTCCCAGGAACAAGCAGTTTCTGCGGGGGTGATTTCTGCTTCTTTTTGAAATTATGTTTTCTGTGTTTAGTGTGTGTTTGCATGTGTGCCACAGCATGGGTGTGGAGATCAGAGGCCAGCTTCCTACGGTTGGGTTTGAAGGCAAGTGACTTCACCCCCGGTGCCGTATTTCTGGCCTGGGTTTTCTTTCTGGAAAGAGTCTCATTTGCCTGAACTGCTCATAGATCAAATCCAAGGCCCGCCCTTGCATGAGACTTGTGTATCAACCGCCGTGTGAAGGAAGAGTTAGACAATCAAAGCAGGGCAGGGGTAGACCTGCCTGTCATGTGCTCTCCCAGGCACCCTGAGTTGCCACTCATGCCCACTCTCCCACCCTGCTTAGGCTAGAAATTCTATCCCATCCCACCCAGGGCGAAGACAGCAACCTTACACGCTCTGGCTGTGGCTCGTCAGAACCAAGTGACTACTGTACTATAATGGTTGGAGCACATCTCGGCGTCTGGAGGTTCTGACCTTGTTCTTAGAGCCTGTCTTTCTAGAACTTTTGCATTGTGAAAGCAGCAGTTCTCCGGGGCTCTCTGAGCTGTAAGAAACCACCTCATCCAAAGGGCTCCTCATGGATGGAGATGCTTCACAAGGGATCCAAAGCAGCAGTGGACAGCCTCGGGCCGGCCTGGAACCAGAGACGGCTCTCTGATGTAGATTAACCCAGAACCTTGTGTCTGCTAAGCAAGCCCTCTGGGCTCTAACTGGCTGCACTCCCAGCCCCAGTGACTTCCTATCTGCTAATTTTCTCTCTGCTCTCAGGCCATATGCCCCCGAATCCACTAACCTGGTGTCACAAACTGGTCAACGACTTTCAAGTCTTCTGCCCCCGGAGACCAAAATGCTCTCTAGCAAGCCCACACCCACAAGCCCACACTAGTCCTCCCTCCCCTTCTTTGCTCTGTAGCCTGGCCATCTCTGCACGGTACATAGTGCTTCCGCTCCAGCACTCTGTAGCATGCAGGCTCTCTCTGCATGAACACAGGTCTCCCCAGGCCCTGCCTGACCTTCATGCTGCCCGACTTTGCAGCCTGAGTTGCCACTGGCCCTGCCTAGGACCTCTGTAGACTCCTTCAGCGGCTTGGGCCCCTGCTGTGATGCTGTGGCCTCTTCCCAAAGTCTTAGGCCCTCCTCCTCCCCTCACTCATGGTCTGCCGTTCACAGTCACACACAGTATTTGTTGCAGATATACTTTGCCAGTGTCTCTAGGAGTCTTTGGATTTTACTCTCCGCTCCCTTCAGCTGTTCCCTCTACAGGGACTGTGTCATGTCTGCTTAGTCACCGGGCACATAGTAGGTGCTCCTTAGTTGGGGGTAGAACTAATGTTGGGGCCCTCTGGGACTCCCTGCGTCATCTCTACTATAAAATGTCAGGCCACTGCCCTTGTTAAAACCACATTGTTCCCCGCACTGTGAACAGTACGGTACTGTTCAGCCAGGTGTGGTGGCACTGCCTTTAATCCCAGCACTCAGGAAGCAGGAGCAAATGATCTCTGTGACGTTGAGGTTAGCCTGGTCTATATAGGGAGTTCCATGGTTCAGCCCGACCTCTCTTCCCCCTGTCCCTGGCTCACTGCGTGCTGTGGCTGCCTCCCAGCTGAATGGCTCACACCTGCATCCTTGCTCAAGACTCTGGCAGAGAAGCCAAGCCAGGTACCTATCTTTCCCCAAACTGTGCCGCCTCTTCCCAGAAACCAAGAGCTGACCTTTCAAAGCACTGATTTCTCCATCTCATCTGTGTTTCTAGATCTTTCTGCTACCGTTTCTAGTTCAAACTGCTGTCATCTCTTAGCTAGGCAGTGAGCCCAGGCTTTATGTTCCTGCTTTGGTTATGCAGTGACTTTCTCCTTGGCCGATGTCTGCCAGTGTCCCACTACCTCCTAGCAGCTCCCCACGGGGTAGCTTTTAGCTTGGCCTCTTCTCAGCAACCTGTGCCAGTAGTGGGTGCCCCTGCCCAGCACCTTAGCCACATATCTGTAACACAAGGGTAGCCTTCAAGTGTTCTCTGGAGTCAGCATCCCGCCTTTGTCTTGGGAATCTCTCCCATATCCATCCCGTGATGGTTCTTCTTGGTTGTCAACTTGACCACATCTGGAATGAACTACACTTCAGAAATGGAGGGCACATCTGTGAGAGATCTTCTGCTTGGTTTGAAGTGGGCGCACCTCCTTCTAGTTCAGACCTTTGATCTGGATCTCGAGGTGGGAAGACACACGCCTTTAATCAGATTTTTTTCTTCAAAAATATTTATTTATTTATTTATTTATTCAATATTCTGGCTGTGTGTATATGTCTGCAGGCCAGAAGAGGGCACCAGACCTCATTAGAGATGGTTGTGAGCCACCATGTGGTTGCTGGGAATTGAACTCAGGACCTTTGGAAGAGCAGGCAATGCTCTTAATCACTGAACCATCTCTCCAGCCCTTTAATCCAGATTTTGAGGCGAGGAGACACACCTCTAATCTGGGCCACACCCTCTGCTGGAAGCTTCTCTAAGGACGTAGAAGAAGGAAACTCTTGCTCTTTGCCTCTTGCCCTTGCCTCGCTAGCGCAGCCATTCCCTCACTGGCGTTGGAGCCTGCTTCTTTAGAATTCCAGCAGATACAGCAGAGATTCTTGAACTTTGCATTCACAGCTGGCCTTTGTTGGATTAGTTGGACAGCAGCCTGTTAAGTCAGTCCAGCAAATTCCCTTTTTAAATATGTATAGAAAGATTCCACGAATTCTGTGACTCTAGAGAACTCTGACTAATACACATCCCGACCTTCTGTTCTTTTCTCTACTATGGTTGTGTCTTTAGTGTTCCATGGGAACGCTAGGATTCCTCCCCAACGCATTTGCCTCACCCATCTCTGGTCTCAGCCCACCAATGTGCCCAGGATGCCAGTCCGATCATCTAGCTCTGCCACTGAACCCTTCACCTTCTACTGTATTCCACAACCTCAGTCCCAGGCTGCCCCAAACCCACAACCCAAGCCACACTCCATTCATGTTCTGTATTGCCTTGGGTCCCCAGATGTTAGAATGAGTTCAGGGCTGGGGCATCTCCTGCATAAACCTGCTCACTCTTTACTTAATACAAAGCTAGAGGTGGAACCCAAGAGCCTCATGGATGCTAGGCAGGTGCTCATTCACTGAGCACAGCTCCTGTCCCTAGATCAGCCATTGTGCCTCAAAGATCTCACTGTCCTATCCTGTCTCAGAGAACAGTCCCGCCACCCACATCCAAGTCCAGTCCAAGCCCGAAACAGTTGCTTATAAATAGCAGTAATTATTTGAACAATGAGCGATGGGTCTCTTGGCCATTCTCATGTTCCTTTCCTTTTGTTCCTCCAGTAAAGAAAATCCTGGCAGTGGAGCCTTGGGGAGATGGCAGTTGGAGAGTAACGGGAAAAGCTGTGTGGAGCATGGGCAAGTGGGCTGGAACTGGCAGCTGGCCGGGCTGTAGGTGGGGGAGGGAAGCACGCGCGAGCAGTGGGCAAGCCTGTGGGCCTGCGGTGAAGGTGTGCATGTACAGGCAGTGTGGAGGCTGTGAGCGGCCTGGCTGCAGGTGTCTATCACTGTCTTGGGCTCTGCTGAAGCCTTGACTTGAGGACTCTATGTCTCTCTACTGCAAGGTGGAGTGAGAATGGCCGAGGATCAGGCAGGACCATAGGTCACTGGACACCTCAGCAAGGTGGTGGTAGAAGTGATATCCAGGGGCCAGCAGAGTCAGAGGGCTGAGTCCTTATTTCCAGGTGAGAAAAGAACAGACCTTGGAGGCACATGGCAAGTCGTGAGCCGCTACAAGACTCAGGGTGGGCCAACAGCCCCCGCTGGGAATCTGTCCCGACTGTACCTGCATTTCCTAATGTTTGGCCTAATACCACGAACAGACTAGGGACTTCCCTGTTGTTGGATTTTCTTTTACTCTGGCCCCACATTGGACCACCAAAATGTTGTTGGCTGTTTTTCACTCTTTACTTTTTTAGAGGGCTCACCACTCAGCTCCCAAATCATGAGATGGAGGCTTATTATTTCTTATGAATGCCTGGCCTTAGCTTGGCTTCTTTCTAGCCAGCGTTTCTTAACTTAAATTATCCATCTACCTTTTGCCTCCGGGCTTTTTCCTTTTCTTACTTCTGCAGTCTTTCTTTCACTCTTACTCTGTAGCTGACTGGGTGGCTGGCCCATTCTTTTCTCGATCCTTCTTTCCTCTTGCTCCCAGATTTCTGCTCTTTATTCTCTCTGCCTGCCAGCCCTGCCTGTCCTTTCTTCTGCCTCGCTATTGGCTGTTCAGTGCTTTATTAGGCCAGCAGGTGCTTTGGACAGGCAAAGTAACACAACCTCACAGAGTTAAGCAAATGCAGCATAACAGAATGCAGCGCATCTTTGCATCGTTAAATAAATGCTCCCCAGCATAAACAAATGTAGCACACCTTAAAATAATATCCCACAACACTTCCAGTCACAGAGCTCCACGGTGGCTGCCGTGGTGACAGGAAGGTACACAGGCGGGCGAGCCTGTGACGAGCTGTCTCCCTTCTTTATAAGTGGATTCCTCGATGTGTTTTGTGATCCCAGTACAAGCATGTACTACGATGTTCTCACGGGTGGTCTTCGGTGACATCCAGCCTTGCAAGAGCTGTTAAAGTCACATTTCCAGACGCGCTTCTCAGTTGGACTGCATCTATTTATTTTTATCGTGTCAATTATGTGACCATGGTAAACATCCAAAACAGCACTGAGGTCATTACCAGATTCCTATGTTTGTTTCTTCTGGAGCTCGAGACTGAGCCAGGGACTCACACATGCTGGACAAATACTCTACTACTGAGCCTTTAAAATTTAATTTACTAATTAATGGATGTGTTTTTGGTGACTTGGCTCATGCCCGTTTGCATTGTGGGTTTCTGTGGTGCAGAGTCCCAGGCATGGCTTTTAGAAAAGACACTGTTTCTTAGCCGCTCATAGAGCTGGAGTCAAGGTGGTGACTAGGGCTGGGTTCCCGAGTGGGGGTGGGGAGGCTTCCTTCTAAGGGCATGGCCGATAAGGTGATCAGCAGGACATTGTTCCTGGTGGATTATTGAAGGGCCTCAGTTCTTCTCTGGAGAATAGCAGGGCTGGCCCTGGGGTCCTGGTCATGTGGAGCTCTCTCTGCCAGAGATGCACACGTGATGTAAGTGCACAAGTGACATCCTGCCTCCTTTGTCATGTCCTGATTGTCAGACATGTGTCTGGCTCACACTAATAGAAGGGGATCCCATGGGGCGGGCGTAGGTTCTAGGCGTCAGGGGCCACGTGTGACAGTGCCACACTGAAATCAGCGTCCAATCTGCTGGTCTCAGCGTTACCCTTTTGGGTCTCCCATGCTCCACCCCCCTTCCCAAGCACGTCTGAAGAGGCCTCTAGAGGATTTTCCTACTAGCCATGTCTTCAGCCTGTTTCCAACTTTCAGCAAGCTGCAGGACCAGCTTCCCATGCTGGTCCCCTTCCGCATGACTAATGATGCTTGCAGTAGCATAACTTCCTGTTTGTGGGCTTTTATGTATTATAAAAGACAGGGCTCACCCTTTCCCTGGGGATAATTTTAGAGAAAAATAAATCTTTGCCTTTACATGACAGGTGTTGGAGTTACAGGGTTGGGGGACACATCCTAGCCCCCCAGCCTTTGGGAAGCTTGCAGCCTAGAAAAAAGGAGAGGTGCCCCACGATAAAGAAGAAGGACAATAAAGAGGCAGGGACAAACGGAAAGGAGCACAGTGGTGGTTCAGAAGCTTCCAGAAGGGGGTCCTGGTCTGCAGTCTGACAAAGGCTAACATCTACACACCTCTTGGGCAGAGCCCAGAAGAAGTGGGTGTGGTCGGACTTTAGAGTCTCTGTTCCTAACCAGCCAAGGTGATGCTGGTCTGTGGATCATGCTCAGAACATGTGCATGCACGCACACACCCTAGCTGTTGTTCCCAGAAAGCTGGATGCCAAGTGTAAGTGGAGCCAGCATCCACCACCACAAGGGCAGCAGTCCTGGCATCTTAGATGGATTTGAAAGGCTCTTAGAGGCAATTCCACAAAAGACTCCAGCATTAGCTCCTGCACCATTGAGGGTCACATGTATCCGTATGCCTAAACAGCCACGTCCCCGTCCCCATGGAGGGGTCTACTGAAGGGAGTGGGTAGTAAAACCTGAAGACTCTGCTTGTGCTAGGGTACCGCAGGACTCTGGGAAAGAGGGATGTCTTACCTTTGTACTGTGTAGAAATGACCAGGCTGCAGGGGGAAGAAGAGCAGGGAGGCCTGGGGGCTGCAGCCTCTTCCCTGGGCTGTGGCTGTGAACTTGCTAGAGAGCATTTTAGTTTTCTTTGGAACTGAAGCCTCAAAAGCTGTTGACCACTTTGTCACAAGGTCAAAAACTGGGGCATATCGTCTGAGAGCAGTGGGAGTTAGAGACTCAGGAAGTTATTGGGTTCCCAAGGGGCTGATGTCATTGACTGGCTAGCTGGGCCATGGTATGCTGCTGTCCCCTGAGGAAGCACGGGCTGTGCCTGAGAACTGGCCCGCCAAAGCTGGGTGAGTGTTCTTCCTTGGGCCTTAACATCTCAGAGCTCCAGGTTTACAGCCCACTCGAGTCTCCAGATAGAAGCCCTGCGCTGTGCTGTCTCCCTGCAGGCCAGGGTGGCTGCTTCGTGACAGTGTCCATCACTACAGAGACAGTGGCATCTTGGATTGGTGGAGGCCCAGGCACTGAGACCTCCATCTCAGCAGTCCCAAGTGGATGGATGATGGCTGCTTCTCTGCCAAGGAGTGCTGAGCTCTGTGCCCTGGGAGGGGGCGTGTCTTCCTGGTCATTTCTCTTACCTGGTCTCATCATGACCTCTTCTGCTGAGCTAGCTGCCGAGCCATTTCTGCAGGACTAGGTCTCAGCCATAGTCCATCCTCAAACATGTCTGCACTCTCTCTTGCCCCGCTCGTGTTAATGGTGCTCTTGACACTAGTGCTGGGAAGTGGGGCGGGCCCCATCCGAGGACAAGCTGCAGACTGAAAGGAGGGGCAGTTAAGGGTCAGGCAGCCCCAGGCCTGAAGAGGAGGGCAAGGGGCTGAAACATGGCGGCTCGTCAGGCCTGGTACCTCAGCATACCCTCTGAATTGTGTGTTTCTGTGACCAAATACCTGACAAAACAACCGGAGAGGGGAAAGGTGTCCCCACCCTCCAGTCTGAGGACATTTTTGTCTATTAGCAGGGAAGTGTGGCAGAGTGGCTCCATTGTGGGTGGGGCAGGAGGAGGCCATGGCAGAGTTCATGGCGGCACGAGCTTGTGGCAATTTCCTCATGTCATGGCAGGCCAGGAAGCAGAGAGGTCTGAGGGACCAGGGGCTCAGCTGTAACCTTCAAAGATCCATCCTTGTTGGCCTATTTCTTCCATCTAAGCCCTTCCCCCTCAGGTTCCACAGCCCTCCCCGAATTATAATGGGAAAAAAGCCTTCGAGCCCCGAGCCTATGGTGTCACTTCAGATTCAGAATGTCACCTTCCACTCTGGCCACCCAGAGGCCCATGGCCAGCACATGGTGCAGAATGCATTCAGTTCAACTTCGAGTCCCCCGATCTCAACACTGTTCAAAATTTTGAAATTCAGGAGCCTGGAGAGGTTGCTCAGTGGTAGCCTTGCTTCTCTTGCTGAGGATCCAGGTCTGAGTCCCAGCACCCACATGGCAGTTCACAACCATCTGCAAGTCCAGTTCCAGGGGATCCAGTGCCTTCTTTCGGTCTCTGTGAGTGTAATTGCACATGGTACGCATACATGCCTATAGGCAAAACACTTGTCTACATAAAATAAAAATAAACAAATCTTTTTTAAAAAAATTCAAAATTTTCAAAATCTGTTCTGAGACTTAAGGTCTTAGCTGTGAGACCCAGTAAGATAAAAAAAAAAAAAATGGCATAAAGTAGTCATTCCCACTCCAAAAGACAGGCCCGGAGTGTAGCAAGGAAAGGTTGGGTCCACGCAAAACTGAAATTCAGCAAACACGAAGTCTTGTGGGGTGCACGGTATTGTGATGGGCAGCCTACTCCTCCAGTCCTGCCCCTTGGCAGTACACGAGCCCTGTAGCCAAGTTCCCGGTAGAGTTCTTGTTCCCATGTGGAGCCTTTTGAGCATCCAGCTTTCCTGTTAGCACTCTGAAACCTCACAAATGTCACCCCAGAGCTGCCATCATTCTGCGGCCTCGCTAGGCCACACCAGACTCTTCCCCATTTCTCCTGCAAGCCTGTTAATTCAGAGCCCTGAGAACTACACGATGAAGCTTGGTCGTAGCAACAACCCCATTCCTGATAGCATTTTCTGTACTGGTCACTTTTGTGTTGTAGAAAAAACGCCCCACAGAAGCTACTTAAGGGGGACAGGATTTGCTTTGGCTCTTAGTTTAAGCAGATTTTAGCGTACAATAAGCAGAAATTCCCCAAAGAGTGACACTGTGGGCAGGGCTTCTGCCCTTCTTCAATGCCGTGTTGACTCTTCTGGGGATTTTCCACCTCATAGAAGACTTAGAGTCAGTTTGTATAAATTTCACACAGCAGCTTGCTGTAATTTCGACTGGGCTTTCGTCTGTCGATGTATTGGGAAGAACTGGTATTCTAAGACAGCTGTGGCTTCTCTGCGAATGTGGAGCTGCGTTGGTTAGGACTGGAGTTGCCTTTCAAGGCAGCCATGCTCCTCCTTATAGCTCTCCTTATGCAAGAGGAAAAGGGGAGTGGGGAGGTTATGGTCCGCTGTGGGTCCCAAACTGGGAAATCCTTCTGTATTACCTGGGAGCAGTGACATAATTCCTGCCAGTTATTCACGGGATCCTGAGGTGAATTTCGTCTCTGCTAAGCCCCAAGCCAGGAGCGAGAGCTACACAGGTGACTGGCACCACTGTTCCTCACCCTCTCGGAGCTTACTGTGTAGGAGGCAGAGAGTCATGAATGACCTTGCCCACAGGTGGAGGACGAGGGGCATTTGGACTGGGGCCTGGAAGTCTGCCTGTAGGTGGCACTGTTGAACTGTAGGTGGGTTGATAGGGGCCAGGTGGAGAAGGGTCCCAGGACCCCAAGCAGAACCCTTGGGACTGGTAGGAGCTCAGAGCTTCCCAGAGACTGGGGGTTTATGTGGCCAGAGCATGGGAGGGAAGATGGACAAATGAAGTCATTGTGTCTTTGAAGGAGGATGTGGACTTGGCTCTCTGCATGACCCTGTGGGATTGAAGACACAAGGGAAGCCATGGGGAAGGTGAACAAAGTACATGCTTGTTGTATTAAAAGTGGCGGGCTAAGTTCCTAGCATCCAGCCGCCCGCATGGCTAGTTTATATCCCGAAATAATTACACAGAAACTGTATTTTTTTTAAACACCACCTGGCTCATTAGTTTTAGCCTCTTATTGGCTAGCTTTTACATATTGATCTAACCCATTTTTAATATTTTGTATAGTACCAAGAGCTGGCTTACCAGGAAAGATCTTAACCTGTGTCTGTCTGGAGTGGGAGAATCATGGCGACTCACTGACTCGGCTTTTTTTTTTTAGCATTTTGTTTTGTCTACTTTGTCTACCTAATTTTTTGTTTTATTAAAGGGCTAAGGCAGTTTTTTTATTTAACCAATGAAATTAACTCCTCCATCACATGCTAGATGCTTCGTGGGACACTGGTGCCCGTGATCTCAGCAGTCCCCATTGCCACCCAGTGGTGACAACATCCTGGTCGCCCATTCAACACACAAGAAGACCGAGGCTCAGAGGTGCTGGTTGACAACAGAACCAGGCTTCACTCCTGTACCTGGTGAAACCCTGGCTCAGCACCGACAGCACCAGCTGCAGCCCCTGCTGCCGCCCTCACCCCTCCCTTCCCAGGTGTGAGGTGGCCTTCAGGGCCAGCCCCGCCTGGCTCCCTCCAGTCCACTCTTTTGGCCTCTGGCCCGTCTCGGTGGCCTCCTTGCTTAGGACCCCAGAGGGAAGTGTGGGGTCTGGTCATTGGATTCCATTAAGCCTAATTAAGATGCAGACTTGTCCAGTGAACGAAGGAAGCAATTTGGAGGCAATTTGGCCAGGCCAAGTCTCTCATCAGCTTCTCTTCTCTGTGGGGAGGTTGGGAGATGAGTGTAGCGCCACCACAGACCACATCAGAGGAGGACACAGTGTGCACATTCCTGAGGTGAGACTCACCCAGCTCTGGCCTCTTCATACCTGCAGGGTCTGCCTGCTCCAGATCCCAGCGTGGGGTTTGATGGTTGGCAGCTCTGGAATCAGATGTCCTGGACTCGGGTCCCAGCCACACCACATTCTATCTGTACTTCGTCAGGCAAGTTTGTGAACCTCTCTGGGCCTTGGTTTCCGTCTCTGTGAAACGAGATAGTGCATCCCCCTAGAGGACAGCAGTGGAGGTGAAATGTGATTGTGCATGGGAAACACTTAGCAGCGATCCGGTGTGTGCTTAGGGATCATTGTGCTTAGGGATCATTGTCATTAGGGATTATTGTCATTAGGGATCATTGTCATTAGGGATCATTGCCCAGCTCTGCCAGGCCCCTGCATTCCCTGAGACTGGTGCTGTCTTCCAGCCGCAGGCTAATAGGTCTCCCCTGAGATTTGTCATTTGGAGTTTGTCATGGTAGCCCTGTCCCCGTGGTGTGCCTGACGGTGTCTCTAGGAATGTCTAGGTGGTGACTTTGTATTGCCACCTTTGGATAGTGGTTTCTCACAGTTTTGACTACCAAGCTGGCCCTCTGGCTGGAACTGCTTCCAGGATCTGACTTACCTCTTGTTCCTGCCACAGTGGCCTTTTTTGTTTCTAAGTCAATCACTGAACTGGCATTGTTGTTATTGTAGCCAGTGTTGGTGGCGTATTCCCTGCACCCAGTACTTTACCTGTGACCTCACTTCATCCTCATGGTTTGGAGTCACTAAGGCTCAGAGGGGTAGAGTGACTTGCCCAGAGCCACACAGCTGGGGAGATGCCCAGTTGAAACTTGCACCGTCTTGTTTGAGTCCCAGACACATTTTCAAGTCTTCTATTCAACATGTTTTCTGGGTTCCTGGGAGCCTATTGCGCAACAGCAGCTTTCCGGAAACCCTATCTCTGGAGGTCCTGTGTCCAGGAGCGTGGCTGGGGGCAGGAGGGGTTGAAGTGCCACGGAGGGGAGCCTGGGAGCCCTGAGTGACCTTTGTCCTCCCAGGGAGGAGCCAAGAAAGGAAGGGGCCAACAGAGCTACCCTTGGCCTCAGTGTTGAGGGAACGGGGGACTGTGGAAGGTTTGCAAAGGGAAAAATGTCACCGGGCAGGGCAGGGCAGGGTTTAGTCATGTGGCAGTTAATGATGGGTGTCTGACAGGACAGACAGTAGAAGTAGACAGGGGTCAGATTGGCCTGGGCAGAGGGTAACTTCAGGCAGAACTTGTTGGAAGGTTGGGGTGGTGGGTCCTAGGATCACAAAGCCTGGATCCAGCTCTGTGTTCCTCCACTTTCTTGCTACATGACCTTGGACAAAACCTTTTACTTTCCTGAACCTTGTTTCTTCATCAACAGACTATCTGTGGGTTAATTGAGAGGCCCTCTCTCCTGGGATGGTTGGAAAGATATGTGGGGAGACATTAGCCAATCTCTGTACAAAGGGACCCCCCCAGTCACATAGTTTGTCCTTCCCCTAACTTTGAAGACATGGGAAGCAACTGCAAGATCTGCACTAAAATAGAAAAACAACTTTCAAACCTGTAGAGAGCCACCCAAAACAGAACAAAACGAAACAAAACACTAGTAACAAAACAACACTCAGATAAAACAGGCTGAATAACCGGCTCTCTGATTTAGATGGTATTACAAAGCTATAGCAATCAAAACAGCATGGCAAGCAAGGTGGCGGTGCTGCCTGCCTTTAATCCCAACACTTGAGAGGCAGAGGCAGATGAATTTGAGGCCAGCCTGATCTATGTGGTGAGTTCAGGACAGCCAGGGTTACAAAGAGAAGTCCTGTCACAAAGAAGCAAAGCAAAGCAAAACAAAACAACCAAGCAAACAAAAACAAAAACAGTATGGCAGAAATGTAGATCAATGGAATGGAATAGAGAGTAGACGTCTACTCACACATACATGTTTAACTGATTTTTGACTGTGTCATTATGAAGAGTGGGTAGTCTTGTCTGTAACGGGCTCTGGGAGACTTGATTTCTACATGCAAGTGGATGGACTGGCTCTCAACTCACTCACACAGGGAAAGCACTGAAATCTCCCCAAAAAGAGAGTAGGGGAAGTCCCTTAATATGGGCCTTGGCCATGGCTCAGGCTTCAGTCAGTCGGTCAGTGGGTCAGCTTCTAGGCTCACATCCAACTAAAGCTGTGTGTAGCATGGGAAGCAGTCGACAAGGCGGAAGGGAAACATGGGGGATGCAGAATAGTAATGGCAGCCCTCATCTGGTGAAGGGTAATACCCAAAATGTACAAAGAAGCTCACAGCACAATAGCAGAGCCAGACATGGTGGCGCACACCTTAAGTCCCAGCACCAGGGAAGTAGGGCAGGCAGATCTCTGTGAGTTTGAGGCCAGCCTGGTCTACATAGCAAGGTCCAGGTCAGCTAGGGGTACATAGACCTAGCTCAAAAAAAGGAATCAGGGAATGAACAAAGAGCCTGGGCATAAATTTCTTCAAAGGAGATGTGTCGCAGCTGACAGGCTTGTGGGGGAAAAAACATTCAACACCACTCATCAATGGAGAACACAAATTAAAGTCCATGACAAGATGTTGCCAACTATCAGTAAATATGGCAGTTACCCAAAACTCAAGAAACAGCAGTTCCACAAATGTTGAGAGCAATGTAGAAGGTTTGAGAAGAAAATAGGCACAGCCATCATGGAAGATGGGTGCAATAAAGCCAAACAGGATGACACTCATCTGAAGTCCCAGGTACTGGAGGCTCACTCGAACCCACGAGTTCAAGGCCATCCTGGGCAACAGAGAGATACCCCACCTCTTATAAAAATATCGAAAAGCATTGTGGCACACACCTTTAGTCCCAGCACTGGGGAGGCAGGGGCAGATGGATCTCTCACATCCTCTGCAAGAGCAGAGCACACTCTGTGTTGATGAGCCAACACTCTAGCTCCGTCTTTATTCCTGAGATAAGCTCAGCAGCCTCAGACTCACTATGTAGTCCAGGCTGGCTTCAAACCCCTGATCCTCCTGCTTTGGATCCCTTTAACTTTTACATGGATTTTCTTGTGTTCATCTGGATTTACAGCATAACTTTACAGGATGTGTGTAGACAGTAACTTGATTACTGTAGTGACAGAGATGGATATATTCATCATTTCATAGTTACATCTTTTTCTGACAAGAGCAACTGAAGGCTACTTATAGAACAAAAGTCCCTAATCCAGCACGCCTTTATGTCATGCTGGAGAGAAAGACACTGGCTCTGCTCGCACATCTGTGTGCAGAGGATGTGAGTTTGGTTCCTAGAACCCATATTGGGCAGCACACAGCCACTTGTAATACCAGCTCTAGGACATCTAATTTCTTCTTTGGACATTTGCAGACACTGCACTCTGGTGCATGGTTGCATGTTTATGCACACACACACACACACACACACACACACACACACACACACTTAAAAAATAAAATCTCTTTTAAAAGATGCAAAGAAAGAAGCATGGTCATCCCCGCAGTCGGTCTGGTTCAGGTCCTGACAGCTATTGGGAAAGGCAGATGCCATCTCAGCCAGAGCCTGGCCACAGCCAAGGAGAAGCCTTCTCACCACTGTGGATTATTTGCAGGAGCAGGAAGAGGCGCTGACAGCGTGTCTGACAAGCTTGTCCTGACTTTCGCACAGCTTTTCCTGTCTGTTCTGCCACTTCCTTAACCTGTTCCCTTAAATCGATTTTAAATTGTTAAACCAATTTTAAGTTAACTTGCTCCATTTTCTCTCTTAGATTTTTTTCCTCTCCAACATACTGTAGAAAGTGTTAGGGGGAAGCACTTGAAATATTTCCACCGAAACAAAGCCACTGTTAATATTTTAGGGGACGTTTTGTAGGTTTTTCTGCAAGTGGGCACACCTGTGCAAGTGCACAGAAATATGCATGTTGTCTTCCTGTTGTGACAGAATGCCTGGCGAGCAGTTGGAGAGGTTCACTTGACAACAGTTCCAGCTGTCCATCATGGGGACGCTATGTCAGGGAAGCCTGCTTGGACACATCACGGTCACGGCCAGGGGCAGACGAGATGAAGGCTGGTGCTCCACTCACTTTCACAGTTTTATTCAGACTGAGACCTTGGTCCATAGGCTGGCCCCACCCACATTCAGGCCCAGTTCTCCTAACTGAACCTAATCTAATCCCTCATAGGCTTGTCTCCTAGGTGGCTCCTGTCAGGAACACCTTCCTGTGTCACCAGAAAAGCCACACACACCCTCACAGTGTGTTCTGTTCCCATTCTGCTCTTCATCCAGCCCCAGGATGGCTGCTGCTGCCGATATTGTTTCCAGGGGTCTGTAAGCACTCCAAAACATGAAGCTTTTCTCAAAAGCTAGAACCCTGTTCTCAGCTTTCAGTAACAGTGCTGGCCCATTTGAGTATTAAATAAAAACTATCTTCTGCCTACAGGCACAGTGCATGGGAGACATACAGACATATGACATACAACAATCTCTGCCCCCAGGTATAGTGCATGGGAGAAATACAGACATATGTGCAACAGTCTCTGCCTACAGGCATAGTGCACAGGAGACATATGTCAGTCTCTGCGTATAGGCATAAAGTGTATGGGAGACATATGTCAGTCTCTGCGTATAGGCATAAAGTGTATGGGAGACATATGTCAGTCTCTGCATACAGGTATAGTGCACAGAAGATATTCAGACATATGACATACATCAGTCTCTGCCTGCAGGTATAAAGTGTATGGGAGACATATTTTAATCTCAGATTTAACCTGGGTCCCCATCCCCAAGATAATCTCATTATGTAAATAGTCCAAATCCAAAAATGTCTAAAATCCAGAGCTTCAGGTCGGATTCTTGGCCTGACTATCTTTTAGTACTGTGTGGTATGAGGGGCTCTCAGAAGTGACTTGCTGGGCCACAGGGCAGGCACATTGTACATTCTGAAATAAAAGTCACCATCTGTCATTCTGTAGGAGTGGTGGGAGCCTGGCCCCTCCCATTCCCTGCCTTGTGTTACCCATCCAAATGCTAAAATTTAAAATACCCAGTTTAGAAATATTTATTAGCAGAGGGGTTTGGAAGTAATTGGTTAGGATGGCATTTTTAATTGCCTAGAGAATCTTAGCTCTTTTCTTTGTGTGCTTGACAATGAAACTGCATTGCAAGATAGAACTGAGTGTGTCTGTGCTTCCTAGCTTCCGGCGACTACCCCACAGCTCCCAGACTTTCTGACACTTTGGTCTGTTGGTCTGATGTAACAAAGTGCCGTCATTGGGGTGACTTAGCAGACATTGTCACACTTCTGGAGGCTGGAAGTTCATGGTCAGGCGCCATCACAGTGGAGATCTAGAAAGGGCTTCTTCAGTGACCTTCTTCCTACTGCATCCTTACAGGGCTGTGGAAGAAACTCATGAATGCTTCCTTTTCTTACAAGGACCCCAGTCTCGGCATGGGGCACCTAATAATCTCCTCTAAGCCTGTCAACTTCCTGAAGATCTCACCCACTGCTGTCCCATGGAGGGTCAGGCCACAACGTGTGTTTGCCAAAGAGGGAACTTGGCATCCAGTCCACAGGGCGGGTCAGAGAGATAGTGGGCTGGCTCACTGCTTTGATGGGCATCTCGGCTCTCTAGTGGTAGGTAGCCAGTGGGCCCTGTTCTTTATTGAGCACTTACTATGTGTCAGGTTCTGTGGTGAGCACACTTCAGTGGGAACCCACCCAGCCTTCCAGGCCCCCTTCTCTCTGTATGCAAGCCTTATTAGCGCCATTTTACAGACGAGAGCGTGGGCTTAGCTGGAGGGGAAGGAGCTCAGTTCTCCTGCCCAGGAAGACTGAATTTCTGGGAACTGGAACCTTGGCTTGATCCCCTGAATCCCCACTCCAGTGTCAGCAGAGGTAATCACATCAAACCTGTCATCAGGACGATGACCTCAGCGTGAGGGAACAAGCTCGACTCTTAGCTCTGCCTCTTCCGGCTGCCTTCACCTTTGCTCTTTTCCTCTCTCTTTCTCTCATTCTCTCTCTCGTTCATGCACTCTCTGATTTATTTTTATTGTTTTTAATTCTGTGTAGGTGTAGGCGTGGGTGTGCCGGCGGACATATGCATGTGAATGTGGGTGCCTGTGGAAGCCAGACTGTTGACCCCCTGTTGCTGGACTTAGAGATGAGTGTGATCCTCTTCACATGGACTGTGGGAAGCAAACTCAGATCCTCTGGAAGAACATCGAGTGTTCTTAACCACTGAGCCATCTCTCCTGCCCCACCCCCATCTCCTCCTTAAAGATTTATTTTAAGTGTATATGATTTGCCTGCATATATGTTTGTATGCTTGTGTGCCTGGTGCCCAAAGAGGCCACAAGAGGACAGCGGATCCCCTGGTGTTAGAGTTACAGATAGCTGTGAGCTGTGATGTGGGTGCTGGGAAATGAACCTAGATCCTCTGCAAAAGCAGAAAGTGTTCTTAGCTGCTGCGCCATCTCTCTAGCCCCCTTCTCCTTGTGTCTTAAATGGGGCTATGCTCTACCTTGTCAAGCTGCCTTCAGGACAAAAGGAGATGACATTGCTTGTATGTAGTAAGCAATGAGTTAAAGCACCTGCTGTTATCCTTGTCCCATCCATTGAGAGGGCAAGGACCCCTAGACCCGGTGAGCAGGATACCATGGAGACAGGTGTGGCTCTGCACTCTCAGAGAGTGTGACTTACTCGCTCAGGCAGTCAGTAAATATTAGCTAAGTGCTTGTATAGTGCATTTGTCCAGTCCATCAGAAGAGAAGAAACATAAACCAGAAACATGTGGCACACAGAATGCCCCTAAGCTCCCGCTCCTAGGGCTGTTGGGAGTGTTCCTCAGACGACCGAGGCTGCTAATTTAACAGGCACTACTGGGCTGAGTTAGCTCAGTTGGTAGGAGTTTGTGTAACATGTGTGAGCCCTGGGTTCCATCCACAACACTGGAAAAAATGTAACAAGCAACAAGCTGTGGGACTAGCCTGTTGGTAAAGCATTTGCTGTGCAAGCCGAAGGATCGGAGTTCAATCCCCAGCACCCACATGAGAGCAGAGTGTGCGCCAAGCACTGGAGAGGTAGGGATAGCAGGAGGTCAGGCTTGCTGACCTTCAGGTTGACAGCCTCCGGGTTCTATGAGAGACCCTCTCTCAAAAAGTGAGATGGAGAGGGATTGGTTAGCGTGTGTGCCCACCCACACAGCTTCTGAGCTTTCACAGGCAGCCTCAGTGGGTTCTGGTACCTTTTGAGAAGGGCTGGGTCGAGTGGACAGCCAATCAGAACACTTGAAGTAGAATTTGTCCTGCGGAGTGTCAGGGCGTGCTTGCATCTTGCCTTCAAATGGCAGTCACAGAGCCACAGTTACATTTTTGCCTTGGAGAGATTTGCAGCAGGAATCTCGGAAGCCAGCTTCCCCCTGCTGTTAGGCGATTGTGTGCAGGGCTCTGCCTTCCTTCAGCTTTCTGTCTGTTCTGAGGGAAATGTGTCACTTTCAAATGGGTTCTTTGCCAGCTTGGACACAGTCCTCATCCCTTTCTGGTGAGTCACCACAGATGCTGCCTTTTCTCGCTGCCTCTCGTCAGCATAAGGCGGATTTCACAGAACACATCCCAGTGACAGTCCTGAGAAATTGATTCTCTGCTGCCATTGCAGAATGCCACCCTGCGCCGTAGGGAAGGCACGGAGACTCCTGCAGCTTAGGGGAGGGTCTGGCTTTTCCGGGGTTGTTTTCAGACTGCTAGAATACCAGCCTGCTGTTTTTGATGAGAAGAGGCCCCAGGTTCCTTCTGATCTTCATGCCTATAGTCAGTTAGTAGCAGAATGTAGCAATCAAGAGTGTGGATCCTGGGAATCGTCTTCCAGAGCTCCTTATCTCACTCAGGTCAAAGCCAAAGTTCTTACTCTGGCTCAATCCACTCACTCTGAGCCCTAGCCACACCTAATTCCTTGCTGTTCGCCTTACATGCTAGGGCATGCCCATCCCAGGGCCTTTGCACCAACTGTCTTCTTTCTGGGATGTTTTTAATCCCCAAAGAAGTCGGCATCATTAATTCCCTCATTTTTAGGTCCCTGTTTGAATGCCACCATTTTACCTTGAACACTTTAATCCATCAATTATAGCCCAAGCATTCCTCACCACCTGACATATTAATTTACTATGTTTTCCTTCGTGGCCTGTGTCTCCCTACTAGAATGATAGCATTTATACATAGGACCTCTCATATTTTCCCGTATGTCCATTACACTGTAAAACCATAATAAGCTGGGTGATGGTGGCTCATGCCTTTAATCCTAGCACTTGGGAGTCAGAGACAGGTGGATTGCTTAGTTCGAGGCCAGCCTGGTCTACAGAACAAGTTCTAGGACAGGCTCCAAAGCTACAGAGAAACCCTTTCTCAAAAAACGAAACAAAACAAAACAACAACAACAACAACAACAAAAAACAACAAAGAACCATAATAAGGGGTGCTTGCTTGCTCGACTAACTGACTGATGGTAGCTGTGTGACTATGAGCTCATTCGCATCGTTAATCGTCATGGTTAAAGAGGTTCCATGCTAGACAAGACAGTGTATCCATCTCTAGTCTTTCTGTACAGCTCTCTCTAAAAGCCTGACGGGGTCATTTATAAAGAACAGGAGTTTATTTCTCGCAGGGTAGTGCTGGTAAGGCCAGGATTAAAGTGTTGGCAAGTTCCTATCTGGATTCCTTCCTTAGAAGTGGCACTGGCGGTTTTCTAGAGCTTTGTAAAGATGCCGATCATGTTCTCGAGGGAGGAGTTGGCATGGTGCCACGTGTCTTCTTACCATTGCCAACGTTATTGTTACTGGTGCTGGGATTCGATGCCCAGGCCTCAGACACACCAAGCGCGTGCTCTGCCACTGAGTCACACAGCCCAACCTGGATCCATTTTGTAATGCCATTGCCTTGGGGTTTAAGTTCCAGCTGGGCTGCCTGAGGGACACACACATTCCAACAATAGCTGCACACATCCTGGCCTTCTGCATGGCGCTCAGAAAATGCTGTCGTTAGATCATCACTGAAACGGGCACATAGGGCAGAACATGTTAAGGAAAATGAAAGTCTCTCAAGGGACTGTCATGTTGAGAGTGGGCAGAGGTCTGGTCATGTGCTCAAGTGGAAAGGCTTCTCTGGGCAGATGTGACATTTTTGCTGACCGCCCCCCTCCCCTGCACCCAGCATGTGGAATGGTGGTAGAGGGCTGGCCTCAGGAGGTTTAGAAGGGGGAGTGCCATGGGGCTGGGCAGGAATACTTCCAGAACCTGAGGAACCAGGAGAGCAGAAAGTGAAGGGAGGCCTGCTTTTCTCTGTGGAGAAGAGAGGCCCCTGGTGCCTTCTGGGAAGCAGAGTCAACAGAACTCGGAGAGGCAGAGTGGCTCTGAGCCTCGGAGCAGAGGGGCGAGTATTGCATTGCTCACTGTCACAGCCCGTCTGGAGGGTGGCAGAAAACCATGCAGGCTGGTTATTCTAATACTGGGATCACCCGCAAGCAGCCCTGGGTGAGGTCTCATATCCAGAAGAAACCAGTTGTCGGTGCTGGTATTTCTGGCCACGGGGCACGGGCTCTGTAGACTGGGAGGCCAGTCCAGGAGGGAAGCAAGAAGAATGAAGAGGTTTTGCCTTTGCCATTCACTCACCAAACACTGAGCTCCTTACTGTGTCCAAAACCGTGTGTTCAGGCGGGCATCCCGGGCTCAACACTCTTGCCTCAGTGTCTGTGTTTCCTTTTCTGCTTGGAAGGGAAAATTCTTTAACCGAAGAGACCTGGAAGAGGCCATTTCTGGTAGGTTCCAGGTTTGTGCCCTCTCCAGTTGGTTTCCCATCGAGAGGAGGTTTCTGGGTCCCCAGGACAGACCTGGAAAGAAGGAATCAGGACAGGGAGACAGTGGCACACCCTCCCCTGCAGCAGTGAGCTGGCCTCTGCCTGCACCAGCCTGTCCCCCCTGCCGGGGAACACAGCAGAGCAGAATCTCCTCACTCCACACAATTGGCATGTGTGCTGAGGCTAATAATGCGCTGTGGAGAGCTGTGAATGCTCAGAACAATGGGAGTGATAAGAATGGCTGCCTCGGAGTGAGAACTCGGTGAGCTGGGTCCCTCAGAGAAGCGCTGTTCCCCAGGCTTTTACAGTTGGCTCCCTGTCCCCCTCCACTTGTTTATTGTGCATTCAGCCTGTCTCTCAAGACCTCTGAACTCACATTTCAGGTTCTCTTTGTTTATAGTTATTGGTTTCATTGTTGTTTGGTGCTTTTTGTTTTTTTTTCAGGGTCTTTGCTAGGTAGCCCAGGTTGGCCTTGACCTCCAGATTCTCCTGTCTCAGCCTCCTGAGGCTTCTTGTATTAGATGTAGTAAAATGTCTCTCCTAGGTCTACAAGTGGTAGGAAACCCTGACACACGCTGCAAAGTGGGTAGACTGTAAAATCAGCCCGTCACAGCCAGTGAGACGGACCAGCAGGTAAAGGTGCTGGCGACCAAGGTTCACAACCTGAGCTCGGTCCCTGAGACTCACATGGTAGAAGGGTAGAACAGACTCGGACAGCTGACCTATGTCCTATGTCCCATGGTCTTTTATACATGCTATGGCATAGGGTACCACGCACACAAATAAATACAAAATATAATAAAATATCTGGGTGGTGGCACATGATTTTAATCCCAGCACTCAGGAGGCAGAGGCAGGTAGATCTCTGTGAGTTTGAGGCCAGTCTGGTCTACAGAGTGAGTTCCAGGATAGCCGGGGGTGTTACACAGAGAAACCCTGTCTCAAAAAACCAACTAATAATAATAATAATAATTAATAATAATAATAATAAAACCAGTGAGTCACAAGAGGACAAAGATTGTGCAACTCCACATGCATGAAATAGTCAGGTTCATAGGGATGGAGAAAAGAGTGGAACTGCCAGGAACTGGGGGTGGGGGTGGGGAGCTGTCTAATAAATATGGCATGTCAGTTCTTCAGGGTAGACGGTTCTGGAAGTTGGCTGCAAAATATGAATATGTAACATCCCTGAATTGAGCAATTGTAGGGTGAGGAGAGCACATTTGATGTCGAGAATTTAATAATTTTTAAAAGTTTTTAAAGAAAAAGACAACTGTGTGAGGTGCCAATCACTTCTAAGAATGTGGGAATATAATATAATTAGCCATCCCATGTCTCCTAGAGAGGGCAGGCTCCTACCCGAGGTGTCAGACCTGCGTCTGAGCTGACCTACAAAGCACAGGGGACGGGGCAGTGTGTGACAGTGAGCCAGGTGTGCAGCCTGCATTCCCAACCCCATCATTTCCAACCAGAAAGAATGAGGAAGTAAAATGTATGGAGGAGAAACCCACAAGTTAAAACAGACTGAAAGGGGGCTAGAGAGAAAGCTCCATGTGTAAGGATACTGGCTGCTCTTCTGGAGAACCTAAGCTCCCAGCAACCATATGGCAGCTCAGAATCCTCTGTAACTGAGTTTCATGGTTATGCTGCCCTCTTCTGGTCTCTAAGGGTACTGCGTGCACGCACGCGTGTGTGTGTGTGTGTGTGTGTGTGTGTGTGTGTGTGTGTGCACACAGAAACATACACATAAAGTTTTTTTTAAGTCTGACTTAGAAATCAGAGGCTGAGGTAGAGTTCAACAGGAGAGGACTTACCTCACCAGCATGAGGGGGTTCTGTCTTGGCACATCAAAAATTAAAAAGCCATGTCGAGGCTTTTAAACAGGTAAAGTCTTGGGGTTCCCTTCCTCCCTCTCCCTCTCTCCCCTCCTTCCTGTGTGGGGTGCATGGTCACGTGTGTGCACAGGCATGTGTAGAGAGGCCAGAGGCTGAGGTCTGGTGTCTTCCTCTATTCCTCTCCTTGTTTTTTGAGGCAGGGTCTCTCGCTGAGTCTGGAGCTCACCAGTCATCTAGACTGACGAGCCAGACAGTCCTGACATCCACCTACCTGCCCCTTCTCAGCACTGGATTCACAGGTGCATACTGCCACAGCTGGCTTTTCTGGGGGGGCTGGAGACCCTGTGTCTCACAACAAACTCTTTATACACTGAGCCGTCTCTCCAGTCCCGTGGGGTGCATTTTTGCAGACATAAGGAGTCCCTGAAGTCAGGATAACTGCCACTTGTGGGAGCCGTAAGTGGGAGGGAGTAGATGCCAAACATTTCATCCCAGGTTCATCTCATAATAATCTCTGAGCTCATATGTTACATTTGTGCAGTATTTATGTATTCTTTAAAAAAAAAAAAAAAAAAAGAACAACCTTTTCTTTGGAGTAAGGAAGTGTTGGCTACAAACAGTCGCCACAAGGACTTGGATCCCAATCCTCATTTGGCCTCTTGTCAGCTCCGTGACCTTCAGCAAGCTGCTTCACCTCTCCACGCCTTGCTTCCTGTCTGGAAGAGTGATTGTGGCAGTAATTAACTCTTGGCGTTGTGGCGGGAACTTAATAAGAATGCAGAGAATCTTCAGGCCCCACATCTGACCCCAAGCAAGCACAGCTAATGAGGTGGCACGAAGAGGACTTGGAAATGGGTCACCAACGCCACTTTAGCCCCAGTCTTGACCCGCGACCTGCTGTGCACTCCTGGCAAATTGGCCTCTGTCTGTATTGTTGACCCCAGTCCCCAGCATGAACAGAAATACTGAGCTTGAGTGTGACCTGCTAGCTGCAACAGGAACACATAGGAAAAAGCCGTGGACTCCTGGTCACCCTGGGAAGCAGTGACAAGCAAGGTGCCACATGGCGCAGCCTCCCTTGGGCACCCGCAGGTGAAAATATGTGCCCAACACACAGCTGAGACAGTAAATTGGTTTCTGTCACCCTATGTGTCAAAGTCAAGCTGACTTTTCCCTCCTAATCTTAAACTGCAAACCCTGCCCACCCTCCCACAGCCTGAGCCAAACTCCAAAGAAACGGATGAGTTCAAGGTCACTATAGAGAGCTCAGAACAGACAGTTCGGGTTACTATAGCAACTTGGGAATGGCTGCCTGCTGCTTCCGTCCCGTTTCTCCTGTGTTTTTGTTTTCTGTCTGTGTGCATCATTTGCTGTCTGTCCTCTTTGGGCATGGAACCTGGGACATCATCTGTGCAAGGCAAGTCCTTTGCCATGGAGCCGTACCCCAGTCCTGTGTGCCATATTTTTCAAGAGGGCTCCACACCAGTTATTAAACAAAATGTAACAAAAACATTTGCATTTTCCACTGGCGCTTCATTCAGAATGCTCCTTTTCCCAAGGAGACATTTTTCCAGTCCTTGAGTCCTAAGTGCAGAGGAGAGATGAGGTGTGTCGGGGAGAGTTGGAGTGGGTGCATTGTCTATGACATACAGGGAGGATGACTTCATGCATGGTGATTACCTTTGGGGTATACTGTATCCACTTGAGTTCTTGCCACTCAGCTACCCCGGATTCTAGGAATTTTTCTCACCTTGCTAAACTCATCAGTGTGAGGTGCAAGGCCCCGTTCCAAGGCTGCCAGGCCTCTCCTGACTCTGCAGTTGTGGTTCAGTGTGAGTGACACAACACTTATGGTTCTCAGGACTTCAGCAGTGTGGCTCAGTGACACCCCGTGTGTTCACACGCAGCTGCCTGCCTGGGTCATCTCTAGACCTCAGCAGTGTGGTTCAGTGACACACGTATGTTCACACCTAGCTGCCTGCCCGGGTCATCTCTAGACTTCAGCTGTGGTTCAGTGACACTGGTGTGTTCACACACATCTGCCTGCCCGGGTCATCTCTAGATGCTTTTGCTTTTGCCTTCTGACATTTGAGCTCTGTCCCCTTTGACACTCACTTCCTTTTCATCCCACCTCCTTCCTAATCTGGACATTAAATCTGAGGCCTTCTGCATTCACCCTTCTTTCTCTGAGAACTCATTAATCCAAAAGAGTGGACTCTGGTCTGGGGAGGTGGCTCAGTGGTCAAGAGCACTTGCTGTTCTTACAGAGTAACCTAAGTAGTGTTCCCAGCACCCACAGGATGGTTTACAACCATCTGTAATTCCCGTTCCAGGGGATCTGACACCCTCTTCTGGCCTCTGAGGGTACCTGGACACAGGGGATATACATTCACATAGACACATACATAAAATTTAAATTAAAAAAATTAAGGTCGTTATACCTTTTTTTTTTCTTTTTGTCAGTGCAGGGGACAAAACTCAGGGCCTTGCATGTGCTAAGCAGGTCCTCTGCCACTGAGCTCTCTGTGCAACTGGCCCTGCATGGTATGATCAAGGACCTCCATGCGGTGGCATTGTGACTGCTTAGCTTTCCTTTGTAAGACCAAATCCACTGTGGAGGAGTTACTTTTCCTGTGACCCAAGGCAAAATATGCTCAAGGAAGGGAGGCCTCGTTTTTTTAAATTGATTTTTATTGAGCTCTACATTTTTCTCTGCTCCCCTCCCTGCCTCATTTTTTCCTTGCTCTAGGGTTATCATGCATCATGACAGTGGAGATGCAGCGGCAGGGGGCGCAAAGCAGCTGGTTGCATTGCATCTGCAGTCAGAAGTGGAGAGATGAATGTTGGTGCTTAACCGTCTCTCTCCTTTTTAATCCAGCCTGGGGCTCCAGCCCATAAGATGGGGACACATACAGTTAAGATGGACCTTCCTGTATCTTATAACCCAATCTAGAAACCCCTGACAGATGTCCCCAGACGTTTGCTTCCTAGGTGTTTCTGGGTCCTGTGAGGTGGCAGTCAATGTGGGCCTTCATATCCTGTTTGTTGGGACCACACTATGAGCGCTCTTGCTTACCCTGGACTCGTGGGTTGTTTCCCTGGCTGGCTGCCATGACTGGTGCTGTAGTATACATGGTTTTCCCCTGTCAGAGTTCAAAGCGGTGTCATAGAGCCTTCCCTATCTGCAATGCCCTGGGCGCCATGCACATCCCAGAAAACCATCCTGTTATCCATATGTAACCTGACGATCCAGGCAAGCATCTCAAGTAGGTGCTGCGGTCTGCTGGCAGCTTCTCTAAGCCCTGCCCCTGACTTGGAGACTGGAAAGTTCCAAGATAACTGGAGGCAGGATCTGTGTGAGAGCAACAGGGCTGGGCTGGGACAAGGGGTCATAGCAGGCTGGATAAGCGGTAACCTCGTGGCACTGGGAGGTTCTCCCGGGAGCCATTTGTGAATAGGATGATTACTTTCCACTTCCCAGCACTGCAGCCGCTTCCCTAAGAGGCAAAATGGTCACTCTGGTTGGACGGTACACTGTCCTGTTGGGTTTTAAAATATCCAAATATGGGCTGTTGGCCTATCATGCCTCTATCCCCTTATTGACCTCTCTCGGGGAGTTCACTGTGTGGTTTAAATCGTTTTTACCCGCTGGAGGTTTGCAGTAGTTGTGGTGTGGAAAGCAGCATAAAAGTGGAGAAAAGTGGGGTTGCCTATTCCAGAAGCCACAGGTAGGAAGGCGCAGTGGCTCAAGCTGCTGACTGCAGTGTGCTCTGCAACCAGATGCCACTCAAGGAGAAGACAGGACAAATGGTGCTCTGCCCAGCATGATCTGAAGGCCCTGGGGAAATCCTCCCTCCCTCCTGAACTGGCCCAGCCTCATCTTTCTCAGCAAGCTGCCTTGCCTACCTCCCTTCAGGCACTTCAGGGCTTGGTCTGGAAGAACCACCTTTTCCAGGGCTGCCCTCTGAAGAGCAGGCATCCTTGGAGAGCTGCCCTCTGTCCTGAGGATGGTTGAAGCCTCTCTCAGTGTTACTAAACTACTCCAAGTGGTCTCTGGAGGGCAGAGGACAAGGGAAGGTGGGAACAAGCCAGAACACAGGGCTCTGACCCCTACCCTCTGAGCGTGGCAGTCCTTGTTCATAGGTTTTAGATAAACATGGACATGAAACAGCAGTAGCAGTACCAAGACAAAGGGGAGGGAGAATGGAAACATCTCTTGCCTTGTTCGACAAAAAGGTTGGAAGAAGGGGATAAAATTGTGTGATGGTGCCCCTGTACCGCCCCTCCCCTTCATCCTCACCCCAAAATAAGTGGAGACAAAAGGAAGTAGTCATGTCCCTCTGCCATCTGGCTTCCTCTTCTGAGACCCTGCGGTGTGTAAGGCTATTTAGTACTGCGCCCTTCTAGTTGAGCAAGGCCAGTGCACCATGTACATGAAGTAGTGCGAACTGGTACTGCCCATGCTGGGGCCTGATCCCTTGCTATCCCGCAGTTTGGGTCAGGGAGAAGGGAGGCACTCTCACCTGGGTTCGGTGCCTCTCTGGTATAGAGTTTAGATTAAGGATGTGTCAGAGGCAACGGTCTAGTCTGCAGCTCCTGCTTCCGTTCACAGAGACGCCACCTGTAACTTTGTGAGCACAGGCAAGGGCGGGGCCCACTGAATATTTGGCTGAGGGTTAAAGTAAGAGAATGTTTGGGGCTGAAGATAAAGCTGAGCTGGGGGCGTGGCTCAGACAGGGTGCTCACCTATCAGGCAGGAGGTCCTGATTCCATCTTCAGCACCAAAGGAAGCCAGCGAGGACTCTAGACCTTGGAGATCAGGGGAGGATGGAGTGGGAGAGCGTCATGACTGCTGGTGCTCAGGACTGCATGAAGGAGGCAACACTCCGAGGCCAGGACCCCAGAGGTCATTTGATTAGAGCCAAAAAGGGCTATCCTTGGAATCATGGACAGGATCAGGCACGGCAAGAGGATGGCCCGACTTCATCTTTCCTACCTGGAAACTGCCTTTTCTCCCTGGCATGGCCGTCTACAGAACCACTTGAGAAGCAGGCGTATGGGTACCAGGGTCAGAACAGGCCTCTCCAGAGGGCGAGCCGGAGAGGGAGGACAGGGACAGTCTCGCAGGGTACGGGCTGCCTCTGAAGCGACCAGGGAGCACAGGAGTCCTAGGGGAGAGCCTCCTGGGATCCTGGCATGGAGGACCCAGACATGACTCAGCCTTCCAGTCAACACCCACACTCTGTGAGCAAGTCTGCTTGGCAATTAAGCAATTACAGCCCAGCTTGACAAGGCTCAGAACCAAAGTATAGAGAACTGAGAAAACCCCAGAGAAGGAAGTAGGTGAACCTAGCCTGTGAGGTCAAGGAATGCCCAGCAGGAAGTGACGTCAGAGCTGGGAGTTAGGAACTAAGGAAGACTGGTATTCCTGGCAGAGAGAACAGCATAGACACAGGTAGGTGGCGAAGTGTACTTGACGGGGCTGGAAATGGAAGCTTAGGTGTCCTAAGATGTTTGTGGGGAGATAGCCCCTCTCTTTACCCTTGACCCATCCTTAGAGTGGAGTCCATAGGCTTGTTTTGGGGGCTTGATGTCGTGGATGGGCATAGAGAAAGGAAAAGAGACTCTCGGGGAAAATCAAGTTGATTCATCTTACAAATGACTTGGTGCCCTTCCAAGGATCAGAATAACTGAAGGGAGGGGAAGAGAAGGCGACACTGAGGCGGGATGAAGGTTTTAGAGAAGGAAGGGAGGTTTGAGGGCAGGCAGATGGCACCATGGAGGGGGCCCCTCCTCTCTCAGAGCCCTCAGTAGGGCTTAAAAACAGGTTTTAGAATTATGTTTTATTTTAATTTTATGAATACGTGCAAGCCTACGAGGGCAATATTTGCATGTGTGAGTTCTCGCCAAGAGCAGATGCCATTGGATCCCCTGGAGCTGGAGTTCCAGGCAGTTGCAAGCCACCAGACTTAGGTGCTGGGAACAGAACTGAACAGTGTCTGCAGGAGCAGTGAATAGTCTTAACTACTGAGCATCTCTCCAGCCCCTCCTGTAGGGGTTTTAGTGACTTCGAGTATATGCATGTATAAGCACAAATATGTGTCTCTGTGCGTATTTATAACTTGATGCTGGACTTCAGTGTCTGTTGACTGTAAGACCCTGTGTGGGAAATGGATGCAGGCCCAGCAACTCACTTCATGGGCTCACCTTCGTTTCCATATAGCTGGGTTTCCATTATAACCTCACAGTGAGAAGCCCGAAGAGCCCAGCGCAGGAGACTAGGGTCATGCTCTAAGGACGGCATCCAGCTTCAGTGTGGAGGATGGGTGGAGGGGCAGCCCAGTGAGGAGGCATTTGAGGACTTGATAAAGCCTTCACTCTCTCTCTCTGCTGGCTGGGGTGAGGGACATATGTCTGCCTCTCTGTCCTCCAGGCACCTGGACATGCTGTGTATGGACTGGTTTGGTTTTTTTTTTTAATATTTATTTATTATGTATACAATATTCTGTCTGTGTGTATGCCTGAAGGCCAGAAGAGGGCGCCAGACCTCTTTACAGATGGTTGTGAGCCACCATGTGGTTGCTGGGAATTGAACTCAGGACCTTTGGAAGAGCAGGCAATGCTCTTAACCACTGAGCCATCTCTCCAGCCCCCTGGTTTGGTTTTTTGAGGCAAGGCTTTCCTATGGAACCCAGAGTGGTTTGGAACTTGAATGCTCCTGGCTCTGGGATCACAGTGTGTTCTGGGATCATGATGTGTTCCGACATCACGGTAGATTCTGGGATCATGATGTGTTCTGGCATCACGGTGGGTTCTGGGATCATAGGTGCATTCTGTGATTGCAGTGCATTCTGGGATCATGGTGCATTCTGGGTTCACGGTGCACTGAACTTACATGTGGGGTTTTCAAGTAAGGCTGAGCTTCAAGTAGCTGCCAGGAATGTCCTCCTACCTGTGGGATTATTAAGATTTGGGTCTTTTTCTGGACCTTTACATTTCTTTATGTAAACCCACACCCAGAGAGAAGTATTTGTTGGCTATACGGAGCTGTAGCGGGCACCTGACTCACCTGTCCCACTGGAGCCTGTGGGCCATCTTGGTGAAGCTGCTCTATATTTGGTCCAGCATCCAGGAGCTTCCCGTCTCCTGAAGTGATAGCGTCTGTCCTCACATAACCCTTGCTAGAGCAAACAGCCCAAAGTGAGTGAGGTTGGCTGCCTGCAACCTGGGAAATGATGGCTGGTGGGCCTGGCCAATTAGCCAGCAAGACAGAAAGTTCTTCAAGAGCTGGGTGGCACAAAGCCCCTATGCTTCCTAAGGCTCAAGGGACCAGGGAGAGGAGTGGGCATCTTGTTTCTGGCCCCATTTCCAGCAGCTCAGCCAAGCATAGCACCCGCTATCATGTTACTGCTTAATTAATAGTTCCTGAATATATTAATGAATTAACATAACATGAAACCCTATAATGGGTGTCCTTGGGTAAGAGCTGGCTGAGTCAAATGCGGGAGTCTCTGTTTGTTGGACTTCTGTGGCTACTACGTGGTGGGTTAGGGCGTCAGATCACAGTCTCCGCCTACGTTGGAGCCATTTGGGTTTTTAAGTCTTAGACTATACCCTAGGCCAATTAAGTTAGAATTGTGTCCTAGGTGGGACTTGCGCCACCGTCCGTTTTAAAGCTCGCCGTATGTCTTAGTTTGGGTTTTATTGCTGTGAAGAGACACCGTGACCATTAAAAAGGGAGACATTTAATTGGAGCTGGCTTACAGTTCAGAGGTTTAGCCCATCATCATTGTGGGGAGCATGGCGGAAAGCAAGCAGACATGGTGCTGGAGAAGGAAGGAGCTGAGAGTTTTACATCTTGATCGGCAGATAGCAGAAGCGAATGTCACGCTAGATCTGGCTTGAGAATTTTTAGACCTCAAATCCTACCCTCTAGCGACACACTTCCTCCAACAGAAACACATCTACTCCAGCAAGGCCACACCTCTTAATATGTCACTATTAAGGCCCTGTGAGCCTATGGGGGCCATTTTTATTCAAACCATCACACTTTATAGCATCAATAGCAGCCGAGGCTGAGAGCCACGGAGCCAGGTGCTGGAGATGTGGGTAAATGTCTCATTTCCCCCGTTGATGTGAGGACAAACGTCCACGAGACTCTCGTTCATTCATTCATTCAGGAGGGAGAGAGCTAGAAGCCTGATTGGAGAACTGAATCCCATTGCAGAATGGCTAGCACCTGAGTTATGGAAACAGTCCCATGAGAACCCCAGAAAGGGATGCTTCTCTTCCATGGCTTACATGTGTCACCTTCTGAGTCTGCTTCAGAGCCTGCTGAAGGCCACAGGGAAGCTTTGAAGATGGACTCTGTGGGTGGGCCATCAAGGTGTCTCTGCAGGGAAAGACATTTGCTGCCAGCCTGATGACTTGAATTTAATCCCTGGGAACCCATGGTAGAAGGAAAGAATGGCTTACACAGATTGTCCTCTGACCACACTGTGTAATGTATACACACACACACACACACACATCAAATAAATGAATGGAGGAAGTTTTTTAAGAAGGGCATTGAAGGGCATGTAGAAGCTCATCAATATCTTCTTCCCTGTTTCTCTCCCTTTATGTTTTACCGACAGCATTGGAGAATGGGGTTTTGCACATTCTTGGCCATCATTTTCATATTGAACTATTCTTGAACCTTTTATTATAAATAATACTTTTATTGTTATTGTTCTATAAGTGATGTATGAGTGTGTGCACACGAGTGTGTTCATAGGTATGTGTAGGTGAGTTCACACATGTACATCTTTGCTGAGACCAAAGGAGGGTACCAGGTGTCGTCCTCATAACTCCCCACCTTGTCCCCTTGAGATACTCTCTCACTGAACTTGGGGCTCACTTACGCCCTCCACCTCTGCTAGGTTAGCTGGTCAGTAAGCTCCAGCAATCCTTCTGTGGCAGCTTACCCACACTCTCAGTACTGGGGTGCACAGCCACACCTGGCTTTTCAATTTGGGTGTTTGGGATCTGAGCTCAGTTCCTTCTGCTTCAGCAGCAAACACTCCCACACCGAACCATCTCTCCAGCCTGATAAAGGATTGCCATGTCTTTATTTTACTCTCCCCTCCCTCCCATTCCTTCCCATTCTCTTCTTTCCCCTCTCTTCTCCCCTTCCCTGTTCATTCCCTTCCTCCCTCCCTCCCTCCCTCCCTCCCTCCCTCCCTCCCTCCTGTCCTCCCTTCTTTTTTTCTTCTCAGTACTGGGGTTGGAACCTAGGGCTTTGTGCATATTGGCAAAGCATTCCCAACCCATTTTAAATGTATTATTTTGAAAGCTGGAGAGATGGCTCAGTGGCTAAGAGCACTGACTGCTCCTTCAGAAGACCCAGGTTCAATTTCCAGTACCCATGTAGCAACTCACCACCAACCATAACTCTGATTCCATGGGCTCTGACACCCTCTTCCTGCCTTTGTGGGTATAGCATGCACACGGTACCCAAACATCCATATGGGCACAACATTTATACACATAAAGTAAAATAAATGTATCTTTAAAAAATTGAGATTCTGCCTTACCACATTGTTTAGGCCCACTTTGAACTTGAGATCCTCCTGCCTCAGCCTCCCAAGTGCTGAAATTACAAATGAGTCACTTAGACTGCCATGTAGTGGTCGGAGGGTCTTAGAAAGCTTCCTTCAGGTAGGGGCAAAGCAATAGTGTGACAAGATTCCAATGATCCCTTAGTTAATGACATCCGGACTGACCAGAGCACACAAATGTGATGGTGATTAATATGGACTCAACTTCTTGTTTGTGTCTAAGCCCCTTCATTTATTCTAGAAGCATTTAAATATAACCCTGGGATTGAAGGATCTCTAACCCCCTCTTTTTTTTTTTCTTTGAGATAGGGTTTCTCTGTGTAAACAGTCCTGGCTGTCCTAGAACTCACTTTGTAGACCAGGCTGGCCTTGAACTCAGAGATCACCTGCCTCTGCCTTCTAAGTTCTGGGATGAGATGTGTGTGTCACCTGGCCTCAAACACCCTTCTTACACAGGCTTATCTTCCCTTCCTCAAGGCAGAGCTGCCTTCACAGTTGCAAGCTAGGACTCATTAGAACTCAGTCACGGTGTCAACTCTGTCTCCTGTTGTCACCAGGCTCAGTCCTATCGAAAGCTTCCCCAGGAGACAAAAAATGCCTGGTCTTCACATATTTTTTCCTAGTTGTGCATATTTAGGGTAGAGGATGATGTTTGGATATGCTAAGTAGCACGTTTGCTATCTTTTCATTTTGTCACCCATCCTTCTGAGGTGCCTTCTGAGGTTTGCGGCACTCCGAATATTCCCATCCAGCTGTTGGGGACTATTCTGCAGAACCTTGTTAAGCACAGCTGCCCACTGTGTACAGAGATCTCTGCTCGCTGTGAGGCTGTGCCTGATGACCAACCCCTCCCGCTCCTGCCCTCTCCTGGCTTCTGGGAGCTTCTCCTCTTGTCCCTGCCCCTGTTGGTGGCGTCTTCAGATGCCACACAGGCGTGACATCATAGAGGCTTTTGCATTTCTGTAGCCTTCGTGTGTGGCAGTAAAATAAGCAGACGGGCTTTTAAAAGTAGGCTCTTTGCAAAATACATAAAGTAAATGGTGGCTTAGGAAACATGCAGTAAAAATGATAATGGGAGTGTGGGCAGAGAGATACATATTTGTTTTGGAAATTGTTTTTTATTTATTTTTCTAATTTCCTTTTATGTGTGTGGGTGTTTCCCCTGCCTGTATGTCTGTACAATATGTATGTGCAATGCTCACACAAGCCAGAAGAGGGCATCAATCCCCTGGAACTGTAGTGACAGATGGTTTTGAGTTGACATGTGGGTGCTGGGTATAGAACTCAGTTCCTCTCCAAAAGTAGCCAGTGCTTTTAATCACTGAAAATCAGCTGGGCAACTCCAAACTCTGCATCTCCATGTCTGATATCAAAGCACTCTTCAAATCTCCAACTTCTTTCATCTTTGTCAGCTGAAAGCATACTTCTTCCTCTTGGGCTGGTTCCCACTCCCAGTTAGCAGCTTTTCTTGGCAGGCATTCCCCAGCCCCAGCATCTCCAAAATCTTGGGGTCTCCAAGGCAATCCAGGCTTCACCTCACAGCTTCACACAATGGCCTCTCTAGGCCTCCATGCAGGGACACCCCTGACACATGCCTAGTCTCAGCAGCTTTCCTTAGTCACAGAGGAATATTCCATAACCCCTTTTTTTCCTCTCCTTAACTCCAGAACCATGTGGCTGAAGCTGCCAAGTTCTGCTGCTTGCTGGGGCTGGAACATATCCCCCTTGTTCAGTTAAATCATCACCAGCTTTCTGTTTTGGGTGGTTTTCTTTATTGCCTAAGTGTGGATGTCCTGAAACTGGATCTATAGATCAGGCTAGCCTCAAACTCAGAGATCAGGCAGCCTCTGTCTCTAGAGTGCTAGGATTAAAGGCTTGCACCACCACACCTAGTTCTAAGACTTTTTAAAATTCCTTTTCACAAATTGGAAACTTAGCTGGGTAGGATCTTGCCTTGAGAGTGCCTCTCCCTTTATTCCATTTCTTCATCTATTTATCTTCCTGAATACAGGACTTAGTTTCATTCCACTTGCAGGTTTTCCATTTTCCTCCAATTTTACATTTTGTAATTTACCCTGCTCAGCTTGCTCCCTGTCATTCTAAACCTTTGTTAGAGTTGCCACTAATAACCACAGGGCAGAGTCTACACTAGGCTGTTTTGATATTTTACTCTGCCAATGGAATTAATCTAAAACCCTTCACTTTAGCCTCACGTAAGCTTTTCAAGCAGCTACATTCATAAAACAATCTCTAGGCCACATACTAACATCCTTCTCTTCTGAAACATTTTTGATGCAGGCCCCGCAGTCCAAATCACACTCAGCATGACTGTCTTCCATGCTCCCACTAGTATGGCCCATTACGCAGTGCTTAAAGTGTTAATAGCTTTTCTCATTCACAGTCCAAAGGTCCATATTCCTTCAACAAAAGCATGGTCAGGCCTATCACAGCAGTACCCATGTCTCTGGTACCAACTTCTCTGTTAGGGTTTCTATTGTGAAGAGACACCATGACCATGGCAGCTCTTATAAAGGAAAACATTTAATTGGTTGGCTTACAGTTATAGAGGCTTAGTTCATTATCATCATGGTGGAACACGGTGGCATGAAGGCAGACCTGGTGCTGGAGAAGGAGCTGAAAGTTCTTCCATCTTGACTGTTCGCAACAGAAAGTGGTCTGAGACACTGGGCATGACTTCAGCATATATGAAACTTCAAAGCCCACCCCTACAGTGACACATTTCCTCCAACAAGGCTACACCCATTCCAACAAAACCACACCTCCTAATCATACCACTCCTTACGAGCTTATGAGGGCAAATTACATTCAAACTACCACACACACTGTGACATTTCACATGTACATGTCATCCCTGCTATCTCTTTTTTTTGTTTTTGTTTTTTGTTTTTTGGATTTTCGAGACAGGGTTTCTCCATAGCTTTTGGTTCCTGTCCTGGAACTAGACCAGGCTGACTTCGAACTCACAGAGACCCGCCTGCCTCTGCCTCCCAAGTGCTGGGATTAAAGGCGTGCACCACCACCGCCCGGCTTCCTGCTATCTCTTTTTTTGTGACTGTGTTTAGAACCTTCAGGCTCCTCTCTGCAGTGACTCACATCATTGTGAACCAGTCTACCTTCTAAGCTGCCCTGAAGCGCTGTGCCTTGTACCTAATGTGCAACCTCCCTGCTTTGCTCTTTCCTACTCGTCACAGAGTAAACCCTACCAGCCATTCAGATTGCTGTTTTTAACCCATGCCAGATAGCCTGCAGCACTGGTCTTTTTGTGTCTGGGTTATTTCCCTCACATGCTATCCTCCAGTTCCCTCCTTGTTACAAAAAGCCATAGGACATTGTTCTTTGTATGGCTGAATAGTATCCCACTATGCGTATACAGCCTCTTCTCTTTGTATGGCTGAATAGTATTCCACAATGTGTATACAGCTTCTTCTCTTTTCATCTCTCCATCCATGATGTTTCCCTGGCGATTCTTATGATCTCAATCTAAACACAAGCATTGTGTAGAAGCCCTGGCTGCAAGGTGAGCCAGCAGCATGGGTGTTAGTGGGGGATCCTGCCACAGATGCAGCACCCCAGATGCTGCCTCAGATGTAGGGATACATTTGAAGTTGAGGCTCAGAAAATGTTTGCATGAAGACACAAAGCACTAGCTTAAGCCAGGCTTCTGGGGCACACCTGTCATTGCAGCACTTAGGAGGCAGAGACAGAGTCCCAAAACTTCAGAGGTCATCCTCAGCTACAGGAAGAATTTGAGGCCAGCCTGGGCTACCTGAGACTCAGTATCCATTAAATAAGTTAATTCATGCATACAGAGCAAAGAAAGCATACAGAATGATCTCACGTCTCTTTCCTCAATTCCTTTCATGGGAACTGCCTGAGAAACTCTTGCCCAGTATCATAGCTGGCATCCTGATGTCACTGCATCAGACAGCAGCCGCTCTTCTGCTTCTCGACTCCCTTCACCCATCCCTTGCCTCTGGAGGCCACTCTTCTGTCATCTGCATCTTTAATACTTCCAAGGGTGCTGTATGAACAGAAGCATGCGGTGAGTGCCTTTTGAGGCAGGCTACTCTCCCCAGGATGCACTGGAGCACCATTCACACTGCTGTGTCTCTTGGCAACCTGTCTTCTCGTGGAGGGCATGCACCCCAGGGCATCTGGGAAGCTAAGCATGCAACCTACCACTGGGCTACACCAGAAGCCCCTGGCTCCTGTTTTATTGCTGAGTGGTATTCTGTGGTGTGCTAAATTTGGAGGCTGTTAGCAATATAGCCACTAGGTGACCCATGAGTGGGTCTTTGTGTGAACATCACTTTCTTTTCCCTGGGACAGACACTCAGGGGTGCATCGCTGAGCTGTAGGGAGCCACATGTTTAGGACCGTTAAGTCGCAGCTGTACTCTCTTGTATGTGCCTGCAGTTTCCTGTTCCCACTGGGAGTAGGAGACAAGTGTGGTACAGTCTCTCTGCACCCTCAGCGTTTGTGCCTCTCTTCTTTATTTCATCCATTCGAGAGGTCTGCAGTGGTGTCTCATTGTGGCTGCCATTTGCATTTCCCTCATGGCCAGGGGTATTGAGTGTGTGTGCGTGTGTGCATGTGTGCGTGTGTGCGTGTGTGTGTGTGTGTTTTGAGGGAGAGAGAGAGAGAGAGAGAGAGAGAGAGAGAGAGAGAGAGAGAGAGAGAGGTCCTCTGTTTATCTCTTGGTTAAGCCTTTCCTCTGTCTCCTGATTGGATTATTTGGTCTTTACTGTTAAGTTTCAAAAGTGTGTTTGGTTTAGGGTTTGATTTGGATTGGTTTGTGAGGCAGGATCTCAAGTAACCTAAACTGATCTCAAGCTCACAGTGACCCTGATGTGATCCTCCAGTCTTTTCTTCTCCAGTGCTGAGCCCCCAGGCATAAGCCACCATGCCTTGCAAGAGCTCTTTATGTATATGTACCAAGTGCTAGTCCTTGGCAGCTATGTGGTTTGCAGAAGTGCTCGTTTTGACTTTTCTTCCTTTTAGCAAGGTCTCTTCCAAAGTTAAGCATTTTGATGAGATCCACTTTGCCATTTTGTTCTCCTTCAGCGCCCCGGTTTTGGCATTGAGTCTGAGATACCCTAGCCTGGAGCCCTGGAGCTTGGAGAATTGTAAAAGATTTATAGTCTCATATTTTACAGTTTTATATGTAAACCAGCGTGAGGCATGGTTTAGGCCAAGGTTTATGCTCTTTTGCCTGAGAGCTCAGGAATGGTTCAGTACCGTTAGCTAAAAGCCTCTCTGCTCTTCCTTGAAGTGCCTCAACTCCTCTTCATGTCTGGGAACTGCGTGCTGGTCTCTGCTCTACTCTGTTGTTCATGGCTCCCCCACTCGTGCCAGAGTTGTGGGTGTTCTGCCCTTGTGGCATCTCAGAACTGGGTGAGCAAGTTTTTCTTGTTTCATCATTTTCAGAGTGTTTCATTCAAATTAGGTGTGGTAGCACATACTCCTATAATCCCAGGATTTGGCAGGTGAAAAGTGAAGAATTTAAGGTCAGCCTCAGCTACATAGTGAGTTCAAGGCCAGTTTAAGCTCCATGAGTACTTGAGACCCAAACAGGGCCAGTGAGATGGCTCAGTGGGTAAAGACAACTGATGTGAGAAGTGACCATCTGAATCCACACACATGCTGTGGCATGTTCATACATATACATATACAGTATACAGTACATATACAGTAAATATACAGTAAATAGTGTAATTTTTAGATGTTTTCATTATTCTAGTTCTTTTGCATTTCCACATACATGTTAATATAAGTTTTTACTTAATTTTTATTTGTAATTATGTGTACGTGTATGTGTGTGTGCGTGTGCACACATGCACATGCAGTTATATTTGTATGAGTGTAGTGCCTGCTGAAGCCAGAAGAGGGAGGGCATCAGATCCCCTGGAGGTGAAGTCCCACAGGCGATTGTGAACAGCCTGACCTAGTTGCTAGGGACCAAATTCCCAACCTCTGGAAGAGCAGTGTGCACTCTTAGCCACCGAGGCGTTTCTCCAGCCCTACAGCATTCTTATCCATGTGTAAGGCTTCTTCCTGTGAACTGAAGGTCACTATATTAAATCTACACCTCACTGGGGAACTGTTTGCTGTGCTGAGCCTGAGCCTCCTGATCTGTGGGCTCTGGGTGTCTGCATCTCTTTACAGCTTGCATTTATCTGTTTGTTTTCACCATGATGTGGTTGTTTCCAGCATGAAAATCTTATTGAAGTTCTTTATCTGAGGACGTGCCAGTTTCCTTTACTCTCTCACTGCTTTCTGTCACCATCTGAACTCCACTACCTACCACTCTCTTCTCTGGTGTTTTCTGATGAGGTTCAGTGTTCTTGCAGAGGACCCAAGTTCAGTTCCCAGCACCTATGTCAGGCAACTCACAGCCACATGTAACTCCAGCTTCAGGGAATCTAGTGGCCCCTTCAGGCCTCATCGAGCAGCTACAGTTCAGGGCACATATCCTACATATTAATACATATAATTAAGACTAAATATAGAGTGGTTTCCGGGGATTGCTCATTGGTTTTGGAAATGGAGTCTCATGATGTTACCAAGCTGGTCTCGCATTACTAGACTCAAATAATCCCCCTGTCTCATCCCTCCAGGTAACTGGAACTATAGCTAAAATGTACATTTTAAAATGAACATTGCAAGTGTGTCCAAAGGATTCCAGTTATGCTTAGTAAAGAATGGGGAAAACCATGTCCACCCATCATCAGGAAGTAGAAGGTTCAGAGCACTGAGATGCAGTCTGGGAAGGCAGGGGTGAGAGCTACTGGTAAGAGCTGCCTCTTGTAGGAGCTGGGTTTGCTTTTTAAATGTTGTTCTACCTACTCACGAGGAAAATTTCCTCCAATAAAGGTTTGTTGACTTTGGTTTCTCTTCCGCCCAGTCCTGCAGCTGTTCAGTCCCAAAGAAATACACAGAAGTCTACATTAATCATAAACTGGTTGACCTATTAGCTCAGGCTTCTTATTAACTCTTTCTTACATCTTAAGTGTGCTCATAATTCTTGTCTGTGTCAGTCATGTGGCTTGGTACCTTTATCAGTGAGGCATTCTCATCTTGCTTCTTCTGTGTCTGGGTGACAACTACAGACTGAATCTTTCCTCTTTCCAGAATTCTCCTGTTCTCATTGCCCTGCCTCTACATCCTGCCTGATCATCCCACCTATACTCCTGCCTGGCTCCTGGCCAATCAGCATTTTTATTAAACAAGTACAAGAAACAAATCTTTACAGGGTAGAACCATTGTCCCACAGCACAGGTTTTGTGAATGAATGAGTGGGAGAAGCAGAATGAATGGACAGATGGAGGAACACAAAACTGTGTGGATGAACGTCAGCTGGCATCCACAGCCATGCTGGTTCCCACTTCTGAGCCTGGTGGCACTGAGGACCCCAAGTGCGGGAGCAGGGTGACAGCCTGAGGGCTCGAGGTTACTTGGCTGAGGGAGACAGCCATAGGGGAGCGCCTCATTCCAGGCATTTCCATGAGCATCAACCCCTCACACCTTTGCATTTCCATGAGCATCAACCCCTCACACCTTTTTTCTCTTTTGCTTACTGCAGCTTGTAAGTCTGGTTTTTGTTTGTTTTTTGTTTTGTTTTATTTTTCCTTTCGAAGCAGAGAGCATCCTGTGTGGACTTTAGTTTTTGGAAGTATCTTTCTCAAAGCGGAATCTTTCCTTGCTTCCTGAAATGACAGTCACATGCTGGGTCGGGTGTAGCATTCACTGGTCTTGTCTAACCTTAGCAACAGATGCTCATATTTTCCGTTCCCTGATGTTTTTATTTAAAGCATGTATTTCCTTCTCTCTCTCCCTTTCTCTGAAAAGGAAGTCTGGGAGTGAGGGGAGCGGAGGTTGCCAGAGGTCTGAGAAGATGGATGTGCTATGGTGTGGCTCTTCAAGTGACACTTATTCTCATGGCTGCTGGACTTTTGAGTTGATGAAGCCTAAGGCTGGAACCCAGGGCCCCTAATACTCGACAAGCACTCTGTCCCAAGTTTGATGTCTCCCCACCTTGGGTGTCTTTGTGTTGGTGTCAAGCTCTATCCGCCTCAGTTTCTACATCTTTGATTTAGGGGAAAACGTTAGCAGAATGAGGGTGAGAGAATGGGACCTTCCCCAGCATATGGGGGATCCATATGCCTTCCCATCACTGATGCCCAAAACCAGGAGGAAGAAATAGCTGAATCAAGCTTTCCATGCATTCCTTTTGGGGCCATCTATCCCTCAGCACCCCTTCCCTGCCTTCAGCTGTCACTGTGGGGGTGGGCCAGACAGTCAAACAATTGCCATCTCCTAAACCTGTGTACCGCTGTGACATGGGAAGACGGGAAGTTCTGATGAGTAACTCAGAGGTTAGCTGTGACATCTCGTTGTGTCCCCTTAGCAGGAAGCTATGAAATTACTGAGGGGTTGTGCATGCACATGTGTGTGTATGTACAGGGGCTTAATTTGTTTGAGAGCCTCACATGTGCCAGGCATATACTCATGTGAGCTAACTATTACCCATGAAAAAGGTTTGGTCCTGGCTGAAGCTGTCATTCTGTTAATGAATGAGCTTGCTGTTGTTTAAAATGACACCGAGAGGCTGGGGAGATGGCTCAGCAGTTAAGAGCACTGTCTTGCTCTTTCAGAGGACCCAGGTCCTCGTTCCTTCATGTCTGTCTCCCTTAGTCAAATAACATGGGGCCCAACAGGCTGTCACCCTGCTCCCACACTTGGGGTCTTCAGCGCCACCAGGTTTGGCTCAGAAGCAAGAACATGCAGAAGTGGGAGCCAGGATGGGTGTGGATGCCAGCTGACGTTCATTCTCCCAGTTTTGGTTCATCCTTTTTTACCCAGAGGATCCAGCCACCCATATGGTGGCTCATAGGCATCTATAGCTCCGGGGATCTGATAGCCCCTTCTGACCTTCCCAGGCCAGGCACACGCGGCACATATACTTGCAGGCACTCACAGACATGAGATGCAAATTAAAAATTTTGGAGTAGATAAATAAATTTATGGCCCTAAGAATCTTGGAATCCATCCTGTTTCCCACACTGATAGAAGATGATTTTAACAGATGCAGAGATCCAGAGGCCCAGGCAGCCTGTGCCTCCTGAGGACTGTGGTTTCAGGTGCATGCCCCTGCACCTAGCCCTGCAGCCTTTTTCTTAAGCACTGATATGTTAATATATTTCTCTGGGTTTGGTTTTAATTTTTGAGGTAGGGCATTATTACATAGCCTAAGCTGTCCTTGAACTTATAATCCTCCTACTTCAGAGGAATTTAAATTTTTTTAACTTTATTGTTTTATAGTGTATTGAATATACTATAAAATTCACTCATTCACAAAGTGAGGTGTACAATTTAAAAACGAGGATAGATGACTCAGTGGTTAAGCGTGAGTGCTGGCTGCTCTTGCAGAAGACCCAGCCCCCACATGGCAGTTTAGAACCATCCTTAAATCCACTTCTGTGGGATCTGATGTGCTCTTCTGACCTTTCCAGGCACCAGGCATATACACACTGCACATATATACATGCAGGCAAAGCAGTCGTGCACATAAAATTAAAATTAATCTAAAAATAAAAATGTAATTACTAAATGTACAGTTCCTCATTAACAGTCAGTTGCAGGACATCCCGTCATTCCCCAAAGATCCCGCCTGTTCCTGACCCACTTGGAGCAGTCATGATCTTTCTCTCTCTCTCTCTTTCTAACCTCTGTTGCCTCTTTGTCTGTTTCTTTCTCTCTGTTTTACTGGTTCTGGATAATCACTGGCATTGGGTTTCACTATGTCTTCTTGTTGTTGTTGTTCATTTATTTTATTTTGATTTTTCGAGACAGAGTTTCTCTGTAGCTCTGGAGCCTGTCCTGGAACTAGCTCTTGTAGACCAGGCTGGCCTTGAACTCACAGAGATCCACCTGCCTCTGCCTCCCGAGTGCAGGGATTAAATGCGTGCGCCACGATGCTCGGCCTATCCGCTTTGTTCCCTCTCACTGATGGACATTCAGTGACCTTTTTAACAATAGACTGTGTCATTAGGATGCAGTAACCAGCTGGTGGTCTTGAATTTCTCTGGACCCTCGTGGGGTAACACGGTGAATACTTGCCTGCTTGTTTCCTGTGTACATGGTCTTGGTTCTGGGGTGGGAATAATGTCTAGGCATGTGACTTCAGCTTTGAAAGCGACCATATTTAGCCAGCTCAGGAACCTGAGCTGCCTCTTCCTATTTTCCCGGCAGCCCTCGCGGCTAGCGTGTCTCCGTGCAGCCCTTGCATCGCGGCTAGTGTGTCTACGTGCAGCCCTTGCCTTGTTCCTAATTACTAATCGCTGTAGACATGAAGTAGTGTGTCACTGTGGTTTTGCTTTGCATTTCCCCAGCGACTCACAATATTGCAAACATTTTTGTGTGACTGTAAAGACCCTTCCTATCTTTAAGGTCTTTTTGGTGAAATGTCTGTTCAGATCCTTTTCTGGTTTTGAAATGAGGTCATTTCTCGCCTTCTCATGGTTGTTCAGGAAGAGTTCCCTTCATGATCACGTGTTCCTTCCTGATGCTGTTGTGTCTGAGAAAGGCTTGCTTTGTCAGGCTGTTTCATTCATGTAAGTGTAGTAGAGGATGTTTTCCCTAAGTGGTCAGATCCACCACTTGCTCGTTTATACATTCCTACATGACTTTAGGCACAGTGCATTGTGGGCTTTTCCAGATACATCACATACAGAGCAAATACAGACTAAAGTATCCTCTTCCATTCTGCAGCCTTACACTTTCTTTTGGAACACAAAGTTTCCCATGATTGTTTGAGACAGGATCTCCTTCTGTTTCCAGGGATGGCCTGGCTGTCACTATGTAGCTCAGACTAACCTCGAACTCATGGTGCCTTATGGGTGCTGGATTACACCCCACACTGTGCTGGCCTCTCTGCTGGACTCTAAGTCCGCTGAACCAATTTCTCCTTTCAGGCTTGAGCCTTTAGTGCCATATCTAAGAATTGTTATGTTTCCTTTTAAGATTTATTTATTTTAACTTTTTTTGTTCTTTTTTTATTTTTATTTTTTTAATTTATTTATTAATTAATTAATTTAATTATTAAAGATTTCTGCCTCTTCCCCACCACCACCTCCCATTTCCCCCCCCAATCAAGTCTTCCTCCCTCCTCAGCCCAAAGAGCAATCAGGTTTCCCTGCCCTGTGGGAGGTCCAAGGACCACCCACCTCCATCCAGGTCTATTAAGGTGAGCATCCAAACTACCTAGGCTCCCACAAAGCCATTACGTACAATAGGATCAAAAACCCATTGCCATTGTTCTTCAGTTCTCAGTAGTCCTCATTGTCCGTTATGTTCAGCGAGACCGGTTTTGTCCCATGCTTTTTCAGACCCCGGCCAGCTGGCCTTGGTGAGTTCCTGATAGAACATCCCCATTGCCTCAGTGTGTGGGTGCACCCCTCGCGGTCCTGAGTTCCTTGCTCGTGCTCTCTCTCCTTCTGCTCCTCCTTTGGATCGTGAGACTTCAGTCCAGTGCTCCAATGTTGGTCTCTGTCTCTGTCTTCTTTCATCGTCTGATGAAGGTTAATATTCAGGAGGATGCTTATATGTTTTTCTTTGGGTTCACCTTCTTATTTAGCTTCTCTAGAATCACGAAATATAGTCTCAATGTCCTTTATTTATGGCTAGAAACCAAATATGAGTGAGTACATCCCATGTTCCTCTTTTTTATTATTATTAAATTTTTTACTTAAAAATTTTCGCCTCCTCCCCGCCTCCCTTTTCCCTCCCCCTTATTTTAACTTTTTTAAAGATAAGATTTCCTTTAAAAAAAAAAAAAAAAGATTTATTTGCTATGCATACAGCATTCTGCCGGCATGTGTGCCTGCAGGCCTGAAGAGGACACCAAATCTCATTACAGATGGTTGTGAGCCACCATGTGGTTGCTGGGATTTGAACTCAGGACCTCTGGAAGAGCAGCCAGTGCTCTTAACCCTTGAGCCATCTCTCCAGCCCTACTTATTTTAATTTTATGTGTATAACTGTTTAGCTTTCATGTGCACCATGTGTGTGCCTAGTGCTGTCAGAGGCAGAAGAGAGTGTTGGATCCTCTGGAACTGGAGTTATAGATGGTTTGAGCTGCCTTGTAGGTGCTGGAAACTGAACCAAGGTCTTTGGGAGCTGTAAACACTGTTAACCACTGAGCCATTTCTCTAAGCCCAGACACCAGCATGTAGACCTGCACCCTCAGGATATCTGTGAGGGTCTCTGTCCAAACTCAAGGTCACTAGCCAACTACTTCTTCCCCTGAGGCTAAGTCCTGCAGCAGAGCCCAAGTGGTATTCTGCTGCTGGCATCTGCTCTGTGTGCTCAGAAAGTGGCACCGTCAAGCTTGGGGCTTCGTGGAAATGATGCCCTCCCAGACTTGACAACGCTCTGCTGTCTGGCTCACCCTTGCTTGCAGTGCTTTTCACTTGGGATGGGAGCCGAGAAATTAATGCTTTGACTTACTCAGCTAGAAGTGTCACCCATGCAAATGAAGGGAGCAGGCTAGGATGGGGAGCTGTTCAGAGTGTGCCAAAATGGAATCCTGAATTCTCATTTCTGGTAGAGAAAACATGTAAAAACATTGCTTTATTATTTTTAATGAAATTTATTTTATTGTGTTTTTAACAACAGATGTTGTTACTGAGTTTTTATTTTTCCCATTATTAAGACAAATCTCATCCTTGACATCTTGGGAACTGTTAAAGATAACGCTTCCACAGCCCAGAGAAAGCTGTGCATGCACAGAGGTCCACCCTCTCGCCAGCCTTTCCGTGAGTAGAATTGGCACTAGCCCATGCAGACAACATCGTGAAGATTTTGTCTTGTCATGAGTTTCCTGTATTGTCATGAGTGCTCTTAGATTGGGTGTCCTCTAGTTTCTGAGAGTACCTGCGTGCACACATGCACGTGAGCACACACAAACACGCATACTTTTTAAACCCACAAGCAAGTCTCACTTACTGCCAGATGCATGTTGTGTCCTAGGCTAGAGAAATGTGCCATTGCTCTGGTCACATTTTCTTTGTCCCCCATGGAACATCTGACATCAGACATGTCATTGTCACATTGGGAGGTGTCTGCTACTGGTGGTGTTCTTTGCACAGAAGCTGGGGTTGTTTGCACAGACCAGACACAGAGAAGCCCCCACCATAGAGTGACCCCTCCCCCTAGTGCCAGTGGTACTCAGGTGAGAGACCCAAAGGGAGCAGACTTAGACTTAACAATCTCAGCAGACACTCTAGCTCTGTGGCTTTAAATGAGTTGCTTGGCCTCTTTGAGCTTGTGACCCTGGCCTTGCTTCCTGGTACTTAAACTTGATTATATTGTCGTGTTTGCAGTCACTACAGAGGGTGCACCTGCTGATGGCTGGTCTGTATCCACCACTGTCACCCTCCCCTGAGCCCATTGGGGAAGAAGGACCCACTGCTGCCTTTTACTGGACCCTCCGTGCCTCATCCTGCACAGCCCATGACAAACTCACTGACTCTGTGCCTCCCCCACCTCCTAGCAGTAGAGGAAGGGAGGGAGGAAGGGAAGGTGGGGAGGAGGATCGCCATTTTTCTGCTTTTGATATAAGGATGCCTTGCCAGAGCTCTAGGCTGCTCAGTCTGGGAGCTGGGGAAGGGCGGTGTATAAGGCTGAAGGTCCCCATGTCCCCTCCTCATCCTCTCTGCAGTCCCCTGTGGATATAGGGGTCTCTGCTCTGTGTATCCTCCACCCTCTTGGCAGTCCCTTGTGAGATGGAAGGCTGGATGGGGTCGTGCCCCCCACCTTCTCTGTCATCTTTGTGGCCTGGAAGGCTGGCTGGGGTCTGTCTGTTGTTGGCATGTCTCCCCCTTTTGCCACAAGCATCTGGCCCTCTCTTAGAAGCTGCTTATGAATCTGCTGTTCAAACTGCAGATCCATAAGAAGGGAGAAGAACACTGATGTACTATTTCCAGGCTAGTAAGGGCTGGATAAAGCACACATACTTCCCAGCCATGGTAACCCTGTGACCCTGCAGCTGCCCAGAGGCCTGTGCTCAGAATGGTCCCCAGATGTCGGGATGTTCTGCATCCCTTGTCATCAGATTCCTGGTCATTTGGACATTTTTATTTAGGGCTGTGAGGCTTGGTGCTAGGGCACTTGCCTGGGGAGGGAGAAGCTTTATGTTTGATCCCTGGTATTGAAAAACATTTTATCTTTTGTTTTCTTTCATTTTATTAGGACTATCAATAAAGTAGGTGGTCCTGAGCGGGACTTGGAGTGGAGAAAATTTCTCTTGTGGGCCCTCTGTAGCCCTCTCTGTGTGACCATAGGCCCCAGGCCCAGAACCCGTGGGTCCCTGAGGCATCTTTTTCCTGAGAAGTCTCCAGCATCCATCAAGCCTGTCCCTGAGGCTCCCCCTCCCTTTTTGGAATTGCCTTTTGCAGACCGGTGCTGTTTGCTGTGTTCCCTGTGTGGCCAGTTTTTTCTGGGCTTCCAGCCTGCTCCCAGAGTTCCCCAAGGCTTTTCTACTTCCAAGGAACTACAGGCATTCCTCAGACCTCCCTGTGTGAGCTGAGCACTGGGGTTTCTGTGCAAATTCAGATACAAAAGCAAATGTGCCCCCACAGCTCCACCCCGCAGGCCTTCCCCAGCAGCCCCCCCCCCCCCGCAAGAGCCCTCCTCCAACAGCCCCCCACCACAGCTCCCTCCTTCCAGTAGCTTCCCCACCAAAATCTCAGCTCTGGAGTGCTTCTGTTCTCAGACCTGCATCTTCGCAGGGCAAAGCAGCCTTCTTCCTCTTGGGTTGGATCAGCAGGAGGGTGTGAAGGATGTGTGGCAGCAGCAAGTACTGGCTGAATGAAGAAGCTCTCCGAGCTAAAATGCTTCACAGCATGCTGTCTCCTGCACATTCGTTTTGTTTATTAACTTTTAAGGATTTTACTTTAAAAATTATATATGGAGGGTGGTATGTGCACATGAGTGTGGTGTCCTCTGAGGCCAGGAGGCGTGAGTAGATCCCTTTGAGCTAGAGTTCCAGGTGGTTGTGACACAATGTACTTGTTAGGAACAGAACTCAGGTCCTCTGGAAGAGCAGCAGACACGCATAACCACTGAGCTACCTCCCTAGTCCTACTTACTTAGCTTCAGTGGTGTGGGGAATAGAACTCAGGGCCTTGTGCATGCCAGGTGGGTGTACTGCCACCGAGTCAGACCCTTCTGCCACTCATTCATTCAACATACAGTTATTTGTCTTTTTAGTTTCTGTTTCTGTTTCTGTGATGTAAATACCCCAACAAGAACAATTTAAGACAGAGTTTATTTTGGCTCACAGTTCTTGCTTTCAGCTCATGGGGGCGTGGATCACGGCAGGGGGAGCTTGAAACAGCTGAACCCATTGTAGCTGCAGCCAAGAAGTCAAGAACAATAAATGAATGTGTGTTCAGATGGCTTTCTCCATTTTACACAGCCCAGGATTCCGTAGGTGCCACCACCCCCTGCTAGGCTAGGCTTTCCTACATCCATTAATCTAATGAAGATAGTCTTTTCTCAGGCATGCTCAGAGGCCTGTCTCTCAGGTATTTCTAGAGCAGTGGTTCTCAACCTTCCTAATGCTGCAACCCTTTCATAAAGTTCCTCGTGTTGTCATGACCCCAATCATAAAGTTATTTTCATTGGTATTTTATAACTGTAATTTTGTTACTGTTATGAATCATAATGTAAATATCTGATATGCAGGCCATCTGATTACTGCATCCCAAAGGGGTTGTGACCCACAGTTTGAGAACCACTGGTCTAGAGTCCGTCAAGTTGACAGTTGATACTCTCATATTCATTTATTGGTTTGTGGGGTTTGTTTTTACTTGGTTTTGATGCTAAGGATGAAAGTGAGGCTTCCCTGCACATTAAGCAGCTTTTGTTCTTTGCACAAAAGACATTCCACAAATATGAAGGAGAAAGGGAGATGGGGAATAGAGCATGCATCAGCCAGACATGGTACACATGTGTAATCTCAGCACTCAAGGGATGGAGGCAGAAGGGTCAGGAGTTCAATGTCATCTTTAGCTACCTAATGACTTGAGGCCGGCCTAGGCTACATAAGACCTTTTTTTAAAAAAAAAATTGCATCGAACTGATGTAGTAAGCAAATGAAAATTTATATTAATTTGCTTATTGTAATTTATAAAGTAACAAGCAAATTAATATTTTGAAGCCAGATATGGTGGCTCATACCTGCAGTTCAGCTTTGGGGAGGCAGAAGCAGGGGGATTACTGCAAGTTCAAGGCCAGCTTGGTCTACACTGTAAGTTCCATGTCATTCATGCTGTACCAAGAGCTGGCTTCCAAAACACAAACAGACATCAATAAATAAATAATAAAGGGCTGGAGAGATGGCTCAGAGCTTAAGAGCATTGCCTGCTCTTCCAAAGGTCCTGAGTTCAATTCCCAGCAACCACATGGTGGGTCACAACCATCTGTAATGGGGTCTGGTGCCCTCTTCTGGCCTGCAAGCATACACACAGAAAGAATATCGTATACATAATAAACAAATATTTAAAAATAAATAAATAACATCTTGTTCGTGGTGCTGAACTGGAAACCAAAGCCTTGATGTCACTAATGACCCCTCTATCCCTGAGCTATCTCCACAGTGCAAGGACATTCCTTCTTGGGGCTATGCTACATTCAGTCCATGTCTCTGTACCTCTTTTATCCCTCCCCAGGGTTCCAGTCAGGGATGCTCATAGCTACAGGTCAGTTCTCCCTGGTCAGTGACCCAAGAAAAGAAAGAATTGAGTGACTAGGACTTAGTGTTCACCAAGACTCCAGGGTCCCTTCAGCAGCTGAATAACAACTGAACCCTAAAGCCTAGAGTCTCTGAGGTTTTCTTAACACTTTCCTGACCACCTCCAAACTACTCCAAACAACCCCATCTTCACTTCCTTCTGGGAAGAGGGTAGAGGGAAACGTGGCTCTCATAGTTTGGCGTCTGTCACAGAGAGAGAATGCTTTGTGAGCCCCACTGCCTCTTTCTAGCCACAGGGCTTTATTGTTGTTGTTTTGTTTTGTTTTTGCTTTTGTTTTTCTGAGACAGAGTTTCTCTCTGTAACAGCCCTAGCTATGCTGGAACTAGCTCTGTAGACCAGGCTGGCCTTGAACTCACAGAGATCCGCCTGCCTCTGCCTCCCAAATGCTGACATTAAAGGTGTGCCACCACTGCCCAGCTCTAGCCACAGTTTTGTCTCAGGACCAGCAGCCAGCAAAGAGGACATAGGTGAACAAGACAAATCTCAGGATATGTTCGAAATAAGACTTGCACAAGGTACTGATTGCCCTGTTCTGGTTAAACTTTGGCATGCATGATCCACGAGATCAAAAGGTCTTGTCCAGTTTATGCACTGATATTCAGAATGATGCCAGGAATCCAACAACTACCCACTGATGGAATGAGGCCAGAAGGAATGCATGAGTGACCACATGGATCCTGATGGTGGGATGGATGCCCACTACCCCCAGCAGCTCCCAGTCTGACCAGCATGATGCTCTTGGGTGACCGCTGACCTTGATCTCTTGTCGTGTCTTTTCTCCTAGGGTGGAAGCCATCATTGAAGGCTGCCCTTGCGCCAATGAGCCTTCTCAACACTTCAACCTTCAAAGACAAGATGTGTGAGGGGAACAGGACCGCCATGGCCAGCCCTCAGTTGCTGCCCCTGGTGGTGGTTCTAAGTAGCATCTCCCTGGTCACAGTGGGTCTCAACCTGCTGGTGCTCTATGCTGTGCACAGTGAGCGCAAGCTGCACACCGTGGGCAACCTGTACATTGTCAGCCTGTCGGTAGCAGACCTGATCGTAGGTGCGGTCGTCATGCCCATGAACATCCTTTACCTCATCATGGCCAGGTGGTCCCTGGGCCGCCCCCTTTGCCTCTTTTGGCTCTCCATGGATTATGTGGCCAGCACAGCATCCATCTTCAGTGTCTTCATCCTTTGTATTGATCGATACCGCTCTGTCCAGCAACCCCTCCGGTACCTGAGGTATCGCACCAAGACCCGCGCATCAGCCACCATCCTGGGGGCCTGGTTTCTCTCCTTCCTGTGGGTTATACCCATTCTTGGCTGGCATCACTTCACACCCTCACCCTCAGTGCTTCGGGAAGACAAGTGTGAGACAGACTTCTACAATGTTACTTGGTTCAAGGTCATGACCGCCATCATCAACTTCTACCTCCCCACGTTGCTCATGCTCTGGTTCTATGTAAGGATCTACAAGGCCGTGCGGCAACACTGCCAGCACCGCCAGCTCACCAATGGCTCCCTCCCTTCCTTCTTAGAGATCAAGTCAAAGTCAGAGGATGTCAAGGAGGGTACCAAGAAACCTGGGAAAGAGTCTCCCTGGGGGGTCCTGAAAAGGCCATCAAGAGACCCTAGTGGAGGCCTGGATCAGAAATCGACATCAGAAGACCCCAAGAAGATGAACTCTCCGACTGTCTTCAGTCAAGAAGAGGATAGAAAAGCAGTCACACGCCACTGTTTTCATCTTGACATCACACAGGCTGTGGCTGAGGGGGGTGGCAGGGGCTCAGAGACCAATGACCAGGCCCTGCGCCAGCTCAAAATGGATGAGCAGAACCTGAATGCTTGCCGGCGGATCAGTGAGACATCGGAGGACCAGACCTTGGTGGATCGACAGTCCTTCTCACGGACCACGGACTCTGACCCCAGCACAGAGCCAGGGCCGGGCAGAGACAAACTGAGAAGTGGATCTAACAGTGGCCTAGATTACATCAAGATCACCTGGAAGAGACTCCGCTCACATTCCAGACAGTATGTGTCTGGGCTGCACTTGAACCGAGAACGGAAGGCAGCCAAGCAGTTGGGTTTTATCATGGCGGCCTTCATCCTTTGCTGGATTCCCTACTTCATCTTCTTCATGGTCATTGCCTTCTGCACGAGCTGCTGCAGTGAACCCGTGCACATGTTCACCATCTGGCTGGGCTACATCAACTCCACGCTGAACCCCCTCATCTACCCGCTGTGCAACGAGAACTTCAAGAAGACATTCAAGAAAATTCTGCACATTCGCCCCTAAGGGCTCAGCAAGAGGATGCCACGTAGTGGATGGACAGCATCTGATGTCCAAGAGGGAACCAGAGGAAGAAAGCATGGGCGTCACTAGGCCCCTGGGCGTTGGGGAATAGAATCTGAGATCCTGGGCTGAGCAGTACGAAGGTGTTCCCAGGGACCGTCAGAAGAAGAGCAGATGGCGGTGGTTGGCAGGAAGATTGTACTTTGGGTAGAAAGCGGAGTATTCGAAAGAAGAAGCCTGGCAGAGTATGCCTGATCCTCAGAACTGTGGGGGTCTCAGGTGCTCATGGGAAGTCTGGCTCTCTGACCTTGAGTTCCTTAGTTACCAAAGTGGGAATGTGTGGCTAGAGTTCTTCTGGAAGGTTAGCCTGGACTCTGAGACTTCCCACGCAAGAGCTATGTGACTGCAGAGACATACACACAGATGCTGTCTCCTCCCAGGAGTCACCTGGAGAGGCTTGGCAGCTATTCCATGGCAACACCACTTCTCAGAACACAGTCCTTCTGAGCCTCTCCTGTAGCTTTCTCCAGAGCTGTCTGCCCCACCCTGGAACCTGCCTTACCTGTGTCTCAGAGTTGCTAGGAAATTAGACAGCTTGCAAGTCTGTCGGTCTCAACTCCTGATTCCTTTTGACTCTTAAAACAGTAGCAAAACCAGCAACAACAACACACAGTGTCAAAAACTGCCCTTGAAAGTCAGGAGGAGAGAGAAGTGGTTTTTGAATGGTTGCATCTTAAAAGCAAAGCAAAAGAAAAGCAGGAGAGCTTTGTTTCCTGGGAGCTCCACCAGGGGGCTCTCACTCAAAGTCCCAGATGCGACAGAAAACATGAGCAGGTCCTGCCTGCCGAGTGACAAACTGAGAAACAGGCATGGGAGATGAGGTTCCTGAAATGGGTTGACACTGTGAGAACCTTAGGATGAGAATGCTGTATGGCCCCAGCTCCTTGTCACCAGTTTTCTCCGAAAGGAAAAAAAAACGCATCCTGTCAAGTACTCATGGTGTTCCCCCAAAGAGGGGACAGTTTCCCAAGCAGCTGACAGGGGACACGTCTGTGTCCACAGAGGGTGACCCTCGGAAGGGACCGTGTGGTTTCTATCTGAGACCGTATGATTTCTAGTCGCACATGCTAAGTGAATCTTTTGAAGTCGTGGGAGCATCCAGTTTTATTTATGCCCCAGTCTGGCTGTGATTTATATTGTAAAATGTAATGTTAAACCTCAATGTGTGTTGTAAGTAGGAACCCCTGTAAAAGCTGGTCTTTTGTGTCCCTGTTTGCATGATCTGTCCAAGTGAGACACTTTTGCTTCCCTTAAACAGGACAGTTGGAAGAATAGCGTGACATGACCGCTTTGTGCCTACTTTTCCGAGTCCCACAGGCTGAGGGGCAGTGGAAATGAAACTGACAGAGGACTTCTGTCTGGTTTCTGCTCATTTCGCAAATGTCCTGTCAAATGACTTCTGTTTTCAAGACTGTTCCCCTCTCACCTTGCCTTGCATCCTGGGATTCTCTTCATGCTCAGGCTCCGGGAGTCTTGGGGACTTTACTGCTGGGTTTAGAGGCTGCTGCTGCTGTTGCTCCATTTCCAGAAGCTCAGAGAAGCCTGCGAGCAAGAGCCTCTCCAAGGTGCCTTGGGATGGAAGGACACTTAGAAGGATCGCTCTGGAGTGGCCGAGTGCCATCGTGCATGGGGTGAACAGCACAGACAGCAGGTGCAGAGAAATGGCTATGCAGAGAAAAGAGCTTTAACTTGGAGTCTTGCAAGGACAAGAAGGGATCAATAAATGCAAATTGTCACCTAAAAAACAAGGTGCCTGTGATATGGGGCTCAGGGTTTCCAATACTTATGTGATGACATCTATGCAGGAGGCTTTCACATGAACCTTAAAAACATAAAACAGAGCCGGGCGGTGGTGGCACACATCTTTAATCCCAGCACTTGGGAGGCAGAGGCAGGCAGATCTCTGTGAGTTTGAGGCCAGTCTGGTCTACAAGAGCTAGTTCCAGGACAGGCACCAAAGCTATAAAGAAACCCTGTCTCAAAAGACAAACAAACAAAAAACATAAAACATTGGGGCTGGAATGATAGTTCAGTGGTTAAGAGCACTAACTAATCATACAGGGGACCCAGGTTCAATTCCTACCTCCTACACAGTGATTCACAGGCATCTCTAACTCTAGTTCCAGGGAACTCAAAGCACACATGTTGTACACATGTCTACATGAAGGCAAATACACACACACACACACTATAAATCTAAAATGTAAAGTTGGGGCTGGAGAGATAGCTCAGTAGTTAAGAACCTGGCTGCTCTTGAAGAGGATCCAGGCTTGGCTTCTAGCACCCACATGACAGCTCACACCAGTTCCTGGGTATCAAGTGCCCTCTTCTGGTATCTGTGGGTACCAGATGCACACAAAGTGCAAATATAAATATGCAGACAAAACGCTCATGCACATGTAAAAAGAAAACCAATCTTTTTTTTTTTTTTTAAAAAAAAAAAAAAAGACCAGATGTGGCAGCATGCATTTGCAATCCTAGTGCTAGGGATACAGACTGGGGGTCCTTGACACTCAGTGGCCAGCTCATTTAGCTGAATTAGCAAGGGCCAGGTTCAGCAAGTGACCATCTCAACCAAGATAGAGACAGATAAAAGAAGACACCAACATTTTTTGACTTCTAGGCAAACCCCTCACGGCCACCACCACTGCCAAGTATATGCCAACAGCCAGACTTTGTGCCTCACCTCCACTATCTCAGAGCATACTGGATTCTCTCTGTTTTCATGGCCCAGCAAGCAGAAGCACGGAGATGTTGAGAAGCATGGGGTCCACTGTGCGACTCTGGCTGCACTTCCTCTCTGCTCTCAGTTCTTCTGCTCCTGTCTAGATGGATCTATCCTGGAATTACAAAAGCCCTGGGTTGTGGTGCAGAGATGACTCAGCCCCAGCCCATTTGGGAAGAATCGGGTGGGTGGCTTGCACAGAGTCCAGGGGAGACCAGGCTTTTGTCCTAAGTAAAAACTGGATAGAAATAAATATTAAAACCCTCCATGTAGAGGAGTCAGTTATAGGTAAGATCCTGCAGACCCTCCAATTTCTTCACGGTTCTCCCCATGGGCTGATTAACTTCAGGCAAATTCTTTGGATTGCCAACTTGCTAAAGTTACCAGTTTCCCAAACACCGACTCCTGCAAAACTATGTGCAGGGTTATGAGTTAGTTTGGGGTTGCTACTGTGACAAAATACATGAGGTAGGATCCATTTTAAGGAACAGGGGTTTATACTGGCTTATAGTTCTGGAAGTTCGGTATGAAACAACATGGCGCAGGCTCTGTTGAGGACTCATCTAGGCTCCATCACTTTGTAATACATGTCTATCTGTCTGTCTGTCTGGTCTTTCCTTAGTCTTGGATAAGCCTTCAGGATTTGGTCATTAAGCCCCATCAATGACCTTAACCACTTCCCAAAGGCCTGCATTTCCATCCACAGTGTGATTTCTTTTTTATCTTCTTATTTCCTTTTACATAAAACTTTGAGTGTTAAACTCCTGCATATGCTCATGGAAAGACCGTATTTTAACCATAGCAATTTATAATAATTCATATGAGGTAAAGAGTTCCTTTTTGTGAGACTTTACGTAGCCCTGGCTGGCCCAAAACACACAGTGTAGTCCAGGTTGGCCTCAAACACACAGAGATCCACCAGTGCTAGGATTAAAATATGCATCACCATGCCCAGATACAATTTCCTTAATAATGACTTTCTAGAATTGTGATGTTATCATAACAGATGTTTTCAAAAATATGTGATGGTGTTTGCCAGCATGTATTTCTGTGCACCTCATTTGAGCAGTGCCCATGGAGGCCAGAAGAGGGCATCAGATCCCACAGAGCAGGAGTTACAGAAGTTTTAAGTTGCCTGATGTGAGTGCTGAGAAGGGAACTCAGACCTCTGGAAGAACAGCTGGTGTTCTTAACCCGCGGAGCCATCTCCCCAGACCCGGAACTGATTTAGAAACAAGCTGCTGCTCACTGCAGGAGGGAAAGGCTGACAGGGCTGAGGGAAAAAAGAGGAGACTGAGGTTCGGTGGGGGAAGGAAACACTAAGCGAAGTCTGAAGCTGTGCCTGGAATCCTGGCTCTCCTGAGGCAGAGGCACGGAGGATTTAACTTCAAGTCTGAGCCCCACCTGGGCTGCACAGGAGGACTGCCTGGAGCCACAGGGAAATGGAGGCGGGACTAACAGGGACAGATGGGGACATCATGAAGCAGGAAAGGGAGAGTGGATGACTGTGGTAATAAGGAACAACACTGGGGATCGCAAAGGAACAAAACTGGCGGGGAGACAGGAGACACAGCCCAGGATGGGGCAGAAGAGGGGAGGCAGGACAGCTGGGGAGGGGAAGGGAAATAATGTACCCAAGAAACGCCACACCGGAGCTGGAGAGGGGGCTTTGCAGTTAAGAACTTGCACACACTGCTCCGGTAGAGGCCTGAGTTGACTTCCTAGCACACATCAGACTGCTCACAACTGCCCGTAACTCCAGCTCCAGGGGGCTCTGAAGACCGTAGCTTCTGCAGGCACCATCACTCACATGCGTAAACTCACAAACAAATACCCCAAATTCAGGATAAAAATAAAACCTCAGAAAAAAATAAAGCCTCCACCCACAGGAGAATGCATCTATCCACTAGGGTGTATCCAGAAGTCACACAATACAAGCCATCCTTGACATCTGAGTAACAGAAAGTACCTTAATGCTCCTCTGGAGAGGCCTTAAAAGGAACCTCCGTCTGTGTATGTACTGCATGGGTGCAATGCTCGGCGGTGAAAGGTCAGTACATCGCTCTGCCACCAGGCAGCAGTTAGACCTGAGGTTTGAAGGGACGGAAATCAGCTGACACCTGGGCTCTTTAAGGGACGATGGGAAGGCTTCCGTGACCTTGCGTAAGGACGTGCTGAGCCAAATTCAGCAGGATTTTGAGGAAATACTCTCTGATAGTGTCGTCGTGCCCTAACAGCTACTTCTCTCACCTTATAGGGACCTCCATTCAAATGGCCAGAGTCAGGCTCAAGAATGCCCTATGTCTACTGAGCCAGTGGGGCTTGGGGGGCTGGAGGCAGAGCTGAAGAGGAATCTACCCTGTGTAGCAGGAATACCTGGAGTCAGCGCTGACCTTTGTATTTCTTACCCAAGGCAAAACACGCACCATAGTTAAGGCAACTTATAGAAGGAAGGGTTTAGGCTTACGGTTCAGGAGGGTTGGAGTCTGTCTTGGTGGGGAACAGGAAGAGCACGCTAGGAACCCACATCTAAAACCACAAGCAGAAAGGAGAAAGTGAACTGGAGGGGAACACGTTATCTCTCAAAGTCCACCCCAGTGACATACTTCCTCCAGGAAGATCACCTCCTAGACCACCCAGCCAGTGCCACTGAATGGTGATGAACTTTTAAAATACCTAGCTGTTTTAACTGAAACTATTACGAGTCCCAAAACATGTTTGTTGTAAATGCTGTCAGCTGTTACAGATGTGAAACATTTTACGTTATTTTGATTAATTTACTGGGACCTTTAAAAAATTCTTTCTCCTCTTGAAATATTTGTCTTTATATGTATGTGTGTGTGTGACTTGGTGCATGTATGTGTACCACATGTATACAATACAAGTTGAAACCAGAAGATGGCAGCAGATCCTCTAGACCTGTAGTTACATACATACATATACATACATATATACATACACACATACAAATATGCAAACAGACAGTAGAACTCAAGAAGACGTGCTAAATGTGAAATTGGGCCAAGGTCTGGATCAGATACAAAAGAAGTAGCAGACTTATCAACAATAGACACACATAATCAGAAAATCCAAAGATTTTATGTAACAACAGTTAACGTTTATGTAACAACAGTTACGTCTCAATCTTGTCAATCAGGAGCATCTTAGAGATCTTATGGCAGGTAGCAGAGAGTATTTGTATTTCAAGGTGCCCTCGAATACATTCACTTCTAGCAACGTGGGTAACCTCCATCAAAATGTCTCATTGGGCTCATACTCCTCCATGGGATATTTGGGAACCATGATAGGAATAAGGTATAATCTGCTATGTCAAGAACTACCCTCTAACTCAGGGTATTTTCCATGCCAGAAAGACCGGGTTGAAGTACACAGAATTGATACACACTTGGGGACTGGGGTAATAGCAGAAGACACCTACAACAACACACCCCACATCACACACATGCATTCATGAGATTGTGGGTGAGCAATAATATATTCAAAAACTAGATTCATAAGTAAATGCAAAACGTAATTTCAGGACAAGCAAGATGGTAAAGCAGTTAAAATGTTTTACTGGTCCTGAGGAGAATTGTTTTATAATCTCCAGATGCACATGGATGCCCATACTCCCCTGTCATTCATTTTCATGGGAACTAACACCTATTTTGGTTGCCAAGGAGACATATTCTCATGCAGCATACAGCCTTTGAAAAAAATGACATAAATACATTTTGTTAAGACTCAGAGTCTCTCTGGAAGGCATGGCTATCTTTGAAAATACAGTGAGATCACAATGGCAACAAATTACTCCCAAAACAAAACTAATGACCTCTGCAACATTAATTACAAATTGAATAATTAGCAAATTTGATTTGAAAAATATGAAAACTTAATGGAAAAAAGTAATTACTACCATGTGTACTACATGTTGCATAAAGTCTCCTTAGAACAAGAAAGAAGAAGATATTTAAGTACAACAGGGATACAATGAAACTTCTAATTTGAGTAAAGAAAAAGGGTATTAAAATGCATTTTAATTTAGGATCATGCATATGGAGTATTGGAAAAACATAGATGAAGAGGAAGAAGACATGGGTTCTGAAAAGTTTTTTTTTGGGGGGATTTTTTTTGAAGGAGTTAGATAGCTTTCAAGGATAAATAGCTAACATTAAACAAAAAAGGAAACTACTGTCACTTGCTGAAGAAAGGAAAATATGGCACAGCAATCATAAATGATAGTGACTGCAATGCATGTATTGGGGTGGGTATGTGGGAGGGGTTCCTTGCTGCTGCTCATTTATCTGGGGAGCAGAAAAAGGTGTTGGGAGTCCCACTATAGGACTTTCTACCTGGACCCTTAGATCTTCATTCTCATTCAGTGCTGTAAGGCAATGCTGGACACTTTCCCCTCTAGCCCTCCATTTTCAGCCTCCGAAACTGCTGGGTTACTTGCAAGCTTGTAATCACACAAAACACGGATGAGGAGGTCTCTCCTCTGCTATCCATGTGTGCACAGAAAATTCTCTCACCTACTGACTGAGCCGGCCCACACTGGTTCTCCCTTAACAGGTTGCTGAACAAAGTTCACGACTTTGAATACATACAAAAGACACACAGGTCTTTTAGCTTTTTCCCACGGACTTGGTCTCACCATATAACTCGCCATTGCCTGTGAGGAGTTTGTTGACCAGGCTGGGCCCAAAGTCACACACATCTTGCTGCCTCTGAGGGGCCAGTAATCAAATGAGATAAGCGTGCACCTACTATCTGCTACAAGCTAACTGGGTTCTTCCCATGCTCCCTTGTTCGCTCGCTCGCCTGCCTGCTTGCTTGATTGCTTGTTGATTGCTTAATAGCTTGCTTTTTAGCTTGCTTGCTGGTTTGATATCCTTCTGTTTCTCTTTCTCCTTTAGTATTACAGAACAGTGTCTCCAGAGGCACAGGTCAGTCTGTAACTCTCTCTGTCATTCGGGATCAATGTTTACCCTATGTCCCGAGCAGCAACTACCTGGACTGAGAAAGTTACAGGTATAGGCCACCACAAGAGGTGCTCAGTGTTCTGACCATATACAAACCACGCCAAGTCATTCCACAAAGAAATTGGGGAACACGAAAATATATATAGAAAACAATTATTACCTCTTTGCAAAACATGCACACTCACATATGTCATCAGAAAAGGCTGAAATACCATGTATCGAAGACAACAGAAAAGACCCTGAGTTCACATGTCCCAGTACTTTCCTTTGCATATCAAGGATATCCTTAACAGACAAGAAGAGATCTCTTTCATTCTAGAAGAGATCTGGGTACTGAGAAGGGAACACACGGCTCTCATTTTATTCTCGAGGTGGTGAAGGAAGGCCAGTAACCTGGGCTCACAATGGGCACTCCAGGCTGAGACCTGAGGACCCAGCTTGCATCTGAACACCCATGTCTTTCCATAGATGACGGAGTTTTCCAGATACAGAAGATTCCGACCCTTCACCACCACTTCTCTACTGATACCCGGACCTGAAGCTAGATAGGCTCCCAGTAATCCCAGGCTCAGATTTCACCGCCATCCTGCTTCGCAGGCTCTTTGGCTTCCAATTGCAAGCTTTTCATTTCTCTCCTCCTGTGATTTGCGGTGTCTCAGCCTCATTCATAATTGCCTGCATCCCTGGACCCTTGATCAGACTTGAGATGCCAATGGCCTAGAGAAAGCTCCACAAAACTATTCCTTCCACCCTCGAGGGACCATAGCTCCATAGAACCATACGAAAGGCAATGTGGGCCAAGGCCAAGATGGTGACTTGGGTCTCAACAGCCGGAATGATTGAGGGGAGCTAGGGGACCACAGATTTCTCGCGTGCAGGTCTAGGTGGGACTGGATGGGAGTTGTCCCCAGTCATGGCCCTCTGGGCTTTGGCCTCCGCTGAGACAGCAAAGGAACTAACTTATCCATTCCTGGCGCCTGGCCCCCGTCTGGTGGTAGGGTCATTCGGGACAATTGTTTCCCTAATGAGTCCAGCCTGAGGAAACGGTTGCTGTGATCGTAGGAAGAACACATTGTGGACAGTGTCTGCTCTCGAATGTCCTAGCCTATGACAGGAGCATCCTGAGCTGTGTAGAGCCTTCTGATCGTGCCAGGGGGATGTCCACAGGTCTGGGGACCCAGAGGCTCATGGATCCGTGTCAGTTCCAGACCAGCCTGAGACAGATCTAGGAGGTCAAGGAAAGACCTGGCTTTCGAGCAGGACCCCCTGTCACAAACGACAACCACATCCATGAGGGTAAAAAGAGCAGTGACAGTCTTCCCGAACCTCCGGGGGACCATCCCGAATTCTTCCCGGCGGGTCGACACAAAAAACGTCACCCTGGGGTCCTCTAGAGTCACCAGGAGGCCGGCAGCGCCTTAGTGAGAAGCCTGAGCCAGCAGTTAAAGCAGGCTGGAGTTACACCCCTCACAGTTCGGTGCTAGGGACCCATTTTTTCCCAGATGCCATTGCGCATGCGCACGGCGGAAAGCCGTGTTTGAACAAGAGAGACCCGCCTTCGAGCTCAGCATGGGGCCTCGCGCCTTGGATCTAAGCATGACTTAGACCCTGGCAACTAGGCTGCATCTAAATTTCAGGGGAGGCAGGGCTCTATGGTGGTGAGTTACATTTAGGCCGGTCCCGCCTAGAGAGACAGACCCTCTCCCAGGGAATCAGCACCTAGAGGCACTTCAGGTCAGGCCGAATCATGGTCAGTGCTGGAAATACTGAGAGGCGGCTGGAGAGCCACAGATCCTACATAGCGCTTTGGGGTGTCTTTGAGAGGAGGCAGAAGGGCTCTCACCTGGCAACTTGTAGCCCTGCCTAGCCTGGGGCCAGGGACCTTCCTGCTTCTGACTCCTGAGTGTTGTTGGATTTGCAAGCCTGAGCCATTCTTCCTTGTGCATTCCTGCTTTTATGAGCTTAAAGTTGTGTGTTTGTGTGGTGTGTGTGTTTGTATGTCTTTGCGGTGCCTCCCTTTGGCTGTTGTGTTGGGTCAGATGCCACTCGCATACCCAGAGGAGACCCAAAAAGATGTTGCATGTCCTGCTCTATGACTTTCAGGCAGGGCCCTTAGAGCCTCACTCTACTACACTGGCAAAAGGGCAATCAATGCTGACAGCAGCTTGGCGGTCTGGTCCTTCAGTCTCAGCCTCCCACAGTCCTGGGTTACTTGCAAGCATGGAACCATGCTAACATCCTACACAGATGCTGAGCTCTATGCCCTGCTCGCCATGCTCAAGGACAGAAAGCCCTCTCTCCCACAGACTGAGCACTGAGCAGTCTCTACACAGGCCCACACCGATTCTTCTCCCTTCCCCAGAGTTCTGAGCAAAGCTCATGGCTGATGTGGGAGTGATTTCTTTCTAATCTGTTGCTTTCATTGGTTAATTAATAAAGAAACTGCCTAGGCCTATTTGATAGGCCAACCCTTAGGTGGGTGGAGTAAACAGAACAGAATGCTGGGAGAAATAAGCCGAGTCGGTGAGTTGCCATGATTCTCTCACTCCAGACAGACGCAGGTTAAGATCTTTCCTGGTAAGCCAGCTCGTGGTGCTACACAGAATATTAGAAATGGGTTAGATCAATATGTAAGAGCTAGCCAATAAGAGGCTGGAACTAATGGGCCAGGCAGTGTTTAAAAGAATACAGTTTCTGTGTAATTATTTCGGGCAAAGCCATGCGGGCGGCCGGGTGCCGGGGACGCAGCCTGCCGCTTATCACTACACATGGCATTTAATTCATATAGTAAGAGCACAGGTCCTTTGGCTTTTCCCCACGGACTTAGTCTCACCATAGAACTCGACTTGCTGGTGAGGAGTTTGTTGACACGAATGGGCACAAAATCCTACAGGACTCTCTGACTCTGAGGACCCAATGGTCAAATGACCTAGGCTCACACGTATCATCAGCTACCAGCTTGTGGGGTCCTTTGCTCGTTTCCTTCCTTGCTTTCTTCCTTGCTTGCATCCTTGCTTGCTAGACAGCTTGCTTGCTTGCATGCATGCATGCATGCCTACTTGCATGCTTGCTTCCTTACTTGCTTCAAGTCCTTCCACCTTTCTATCTTCTTTTAGTCTTTCTGGCCGGTGTCTCCTGTTGCTCTGGCCGGTCTTAAGCTCTTTCTTTCATTCTGGATGAAAGCTTTATTTTGTGCCATGGACTCTAGTCCGCCACTATGGAAATTCTAGGTGTGGGCCACCACACTGGACTGCTCGGTGTTCTGACACATGAAGACAACAATGCCAGCCGTCCTTCAAAGAAGCTGGGGCACATGATTTGTATCCAGGGACATCTCCTGCCAGCTTGCATATCATGCACCCGTGACCACAGCTATTGCCTTGGGCACCTGTTAATGTATGCGTCAAATAGACCTGAATGTCTGTGGACTCACAGTACCCTATCTATCTTTCCCTTTCATATCATAGATGAGCTTTCCTCTTTTCGAGAAGACTGCTGGGTGCCAGGGAGCGAACACAGGGACCTCATTTCCTTCTCTGGGGTGTTCGAGGTGGGTTGGTGACTTCGGCACACACTGGGCACTCCAGCTCGATACTGGAGGTGCCAGCTTGCGTCTGGAGATCCAAGTCTTTCCATAGATGGGGAGTTTTCCCAGTTGCAGAAGATTCCACTGCTTCACAGCATTGTCTCTCCTGATGACCCTACGGGAAGCTTCATAGGATCACAGTCATCCAAGGCTCAGGTTTCACCGTCAATCTGCTTTTCAGGCTCTTTGGCTTCCAATTGGAAACTTTTCATGTCTCTCCTCCAGCGATATGCACTGGCTGAGCCTCATTTAGAGTCTGCCTGCCCTCTCTGGACCCTCCATCAGATGCGAGATGCCAATGGCCTAGAGAAAGCTCCACAAATCTATTCCTTCCTCCCTTGAGCGACCATAGCTCCCTAGAGCCATTGCCAAGGCACTGTGGGCCAGGATGCTGGCACGGACCTCGAGAGCCAGCATGACTGAGGGCACCTAGAGGACCGCAGAATGCTCACGTGTTAGTCCAGGCTTGCTGGAAGGGAGCAGTCCCCAGTCATGGCACTCTGTGCTCTGGCCTCCGCTGATATAGCAAAGGAACTATCCTATCCATGCCAAGCGCCTGGCAAGGGTCTGGTTGTAGGGTCATTCGCGACAATTATTTTCCTAATGAGTACAGCCTGAAGAAACCGGTGTTGTGGTTGTAGGAAGGGCACTTTGTGGACAGTGTCTGCTCTGGAATGTCCTAGCCTATGCCAGGAGCATCCTGAGCTGAGTAGAGCCTTCTGATCGTGCAAGAGAATGTCCTCCGGCCTAGGGACCCAGAGGCTCCTGGATCCGTGTCAGTTCCAGGCCATCCTGAGACAGATCTAGGAGGTCAAGAACAGACCTGGCTTTCGAGCAGGACCCCCTGTCACAAACGACAACCACATCTGATTGGAGTAAAAAGAGCAGTGACAAAGTCTTCCCGAACCTCCGGGGGATCATCCCGGCTCCTTCCCCTCGGGTCGACACAAAAAAACGCAACCCTGGGGTCCTCTGGAGTCACCAGGAGGCCAGGAGCGCTTCAGTGAGAAGCCTGAGCCAGCAGTTAAAGCAGGCTGGAGTTACACCCCTCTCAGCTAGGTGCTAGGGACCCATTTTTCCCAAGCGCACTGCGCATGCGCACGGCCCAAGCCACAATTGAATAAGAGAACAGCCTTTCAGCACAGCATGAGGCCTCGCGCCTTTGCTCAAAGCAGGACAGAGACCCAGGCAGCTAGGCTGCATCTAAGTTTCAGGGTAGGCAGGGCTCTATGGTAGTGAGTGATCTTTAGGCCGGTGCAGCCTAAGGAGACAAACCCTCTCCCACGGAACCGGCACCTAGAGGCACTTCAGGTCAGGCCGCTCCATGGTGAGTGCTGGAGATAATGAGAGGCGGATGGGGTGCAACAGATCCTACATAGCGCTTTGGGGTGTCTTTGAGAGGACACAGAAGGGCTCTCACCTTGTAGCCCTGCCTAGCCTGGAGCCAGGGACCTTCCTACTTCTGACTCCTGAGTGTTGGATTTGCAAGCCTGAGCCATTCTCCCTGGCGCTTCCTGCTTTAATGAGCTTACAGTTGCGCGCGCGTGTGTGTGTGTGTGTGTGTGTGTGTGTGTGTGTGTATGTGTGTGTGTGTCTTTGCGGTGCCTCCTTTTGCTGTTGTGCTGGGGGCAGATGCCGCTCGCGTACCCAGAGGAGACCCAAAAAGATGTTGGGTGTCCTGCTCTATGACTTTCAGGCAGGGCCCTTAGAGCCTCACTCTACTACACTGGCAAAAGGTCAATCAATGCTGGACTGCCGCTTAGTGTTCTGGTCCTTCAGTCTCAGCCTCCCACAGTCCTGGGTTTCTTGCAAGCATGGAAGCATGAAAACAACCTACATTGATGCTGAGATCTATGCCCTGCTCCCCACGCTCGAGGAAAGAAAGCTCTCTCTCCCACAGACTGAGCACTGAGCGGTCTCTACACCAGCCCACACCGATTCTTCTCCCTTCCCCAGAGTTCTGAGCAAATCTCATGACATTTAATTCATATAGTAAGAGCACACACAGGTCCTTTGGCTTTTCCCCACGGACTTAGTCTCACCATAGAACTCGGCATTGGCAGTGAGGAGTTTGTTGACCCGAATGGGCCCAAAGTCCTACAGAACTCGCCGACTCTGATGACCCAATGGTCAAAGGACCTAGGCACGCATGTCCCATCAGCTACCAGCTTGCTGGATCCTTTGCTTGTTTCCATCCTTGCTTGCTTCCTTGCTTGCTAGACTGCTTGCTTGTTTGCTTGCTTGCTTGCATGACTGCTTGCATGCTTGCTTCCTAGCTTGCTTCAAGTCCTTCTATCTTTCTATCTTCTTTTAGTCTTTTTGGCTGGTGTCTCCTGTTGCTCTGGCCGGTCTTAAGCTCTTTCTTTCATTCTTGATGATAGCTTTCTCCTGTGCCCTGGACTCCAAGTATGCCTCTATGGAGATTCTAGGTGTGGGCCACCACACTAACTGCTTGGTGTTTTTACCCACGAAGGCACCCATGCCAGCTGTTCATCAGAGATGCTGGGGCACACGACTTGTATCCATGGACATCTCCCCATTCCAGCTTCTATATCCTGCACACCTCCAACACAACTCGTGCCTTGGGCACCTGTTGATGTACCTTGCTTCAAAGAGACCTGAATGTCTGTGGACTCACTTTCCCTTTCGTGTCATGGCTGAGCTTTCCACTTTTCGAGAAGATGGCTGGGTGCCGGGAACGAGAACATAGCTCTCATCTTTTTCTCTACAGTTTTTGGGGTAGGTTGATGCCTTGGGCACACACTGGGCGCCCCATCCCGAGGCTGGATATACCAGCTTGCATCTCGAGATCCACGTCTTTCCATAGATCAGGGAGATTTCCCAGTTCCAGAGGACTGAGCCGCTTCACTGCATTGTCTCTCCTGATGACCCGACCTGAAGCTAGATAGGCTCACAGTCATCATAAGCTCGGGGTTCGCAGCCATCCTGCTTCTCAGGCTCTTTTGCTTCCAATTAGACACTTTTCATGTCTGTCATCGTGTGATCTGCTATAACTGAGCCTCACTCAGAGGTGGCCTGACCTCCCTGTACCCTTGATCAGACTTGAGATGCCAAAGGCCTAGAGAAAGCTCCACAAATCTATTCCTTCCTTCCTCGTGCGACCATAGCTCCCTAGAGCCATCGCCAAGGCACTGTGGGCCAGGATGGTGGCACGGGCCTCGAGAGTCAGTGTGACTGTGGTGACCGAGGGGACCGCAGAATGTCGTGTATCATTCCAGGTGGGCATGGATGGGAGCTGTCCCCAGTCATGGCCCTCTGGGCTTTGGCCTCCGCTGAGACAGCAAAGGAACTAACTTATCCATTCCCAGCGCCTGGCCCCGGGTCTGGTGGTAGGGTCATTCGGAACAATTGTTTTCCTAATGAGTCCAGCCTGAGGACATGGGTGCTCTGCTTGTAGGAAGAGCACATTGTGGACAGTGTCTGCTCTGGAATGTCCTAGCCTATGCCAGGAGCATCCTGAGCTGTGTGGAGCCTTCTGATCGTGCAAGGGGATGTCGGCAGGCCCGGGGACCCAGAGGCTTGTGGATGGATCCTTGTCAGTTTCAGGCCAGCCTGAGACAGGTCTAGGAGATCAAGGACAGACCTGACTTTCGAGCGGGACCCCCTGTCACCAACGACAACAACATCCGATTGGAGTAAAAAGACCAGTGACAAAGTCTTCCCTAACATCCACGGAACCCTCCTGGGTCCCTGGGCTTGTTGACACAACAGACTGTCACCCTGGGGTCCTCTGAAGTCACCAGGAGGCCGGCAGCGCCTTTCTGAGAAGCCTGAGCCAGCAGTTGCAGCAGGCTGGAGTTAAACCCCTCTCAGCTAGGTGCTAGGGACCATTTTTTCCCAGGCACCAGTGCGCATGCGCAGGGGAAAAGCACTATTTGAATGGGAGAGAACTACCTTCCAGCTCAGAATGGGGCCTCGGGCCCTGGATCTATGCATGACAAAGCCCAGGCAGCTAGGCTGCATCTAAATTTCAGGGGAGGCAGGACTCTATGGTAGTGAGTGACTTTTAGGCTGGTGCCGCCTAGGGAGACAGACCCTCTTGCATAGAACCAGCACTTTGAGGCCCATCAGGTCAGGCCACACCGTGGTCAATGCTGGAAATACTGAGAGGCGGCTGGGGAACTACAGATCCCTCATTGCGCTTTGGGGTGTCTTTGAGAGGACACAGAAGGGCTCTCACCTTGTAGCCCTGCTTAGCCTGGGGCCAGGGACCTTCCTGCTTCTGATTCCTGCGTGTTGTTAGATTTGCAAGCCTGAGCCATTCTCCCTTGTGATTTTTGCTTTTTTGAGCTTACAGTTGTGTGTGTGTGTGTGTTTGTGTGTTTTTGCGGTGCATCACGTTGACTGTGTGCTGGGGGCAGCTGCTGCTCCCGTATCGGAGGAGACCCAAAAAGATGTTGGGTGTCCTGCTCTATGACTTTCAGGCAGGGCCTTTAGAGCCTCGCTCTACTACACTGGCAAAAAGGCAGTCAATGCTGGACAGCAGCTTGCATTCTCGTATTCAGTCTCAGCCTCCCACAGTCCTGGGTTTTTTCAAGCATGGAACAATGCTAACATCCTTTAAGGATGCTGAGCTCTATGCCCTGCTTCCCAGGCTCGAGGAGAGAAAGCTCTCTCTCCCTCAGACTGAGAATTGAGCGGTCTCTACACCAGCCCACAGCGATTCTTCTCCCTTCCCCAGAGTTCTTAGCGAATCTCATGACATTTAATTCATATTTACTATGCACAGGTCCTTTGGCTTTTCCCGATGGACTTAGTCTCACCATAGAACTCAGCATTGCCGGTGAGGAGTTTGTTGACCCAGATGGGCACAAAGCCCTACAGGACTCACCGACCCTGAGGAATCTAACTCGGACAACCTAGGCATGCACGTCCCATCAGCTACTAGCTTGCTGGGTCCTTTGCTTTTTTTCCTTCCCTGCTTGTATCCTTGCTTGCTAGACTGCTTGCTTGCTTGCTTGCATGCATGCATGCCTGCTTACAAGCTTGCTTCCTTGCTTTCTTCAATCGCTTCTATCTTTCTATCTTCTTTTGTTCTTTCTAGCGGGGGCACCTGTGTCCTTGGTGGGTCTTAAGCTCTTTCTTTCATTTTGGATGAAATCTTTCTCCTGTGCCCTGTCCTCCAAGGACGCCTCTATGGTGATTCTAGGTGTGGGCTACCACACTGGACTGCTCAGTGTTCTGACCCACGAAGACACCAGTGCCAGCCGTCCATCAGAGAAGCAGGGGCACACGACTTTTATCCAGGGACATATTCTCCTGCCAGCTTGCTTATCATGCACACCGCCACCACAGTTCGTGCCTTCTGCACCTGTTGATATCCCTTGCGTCAAAGAGAGCTGAATGTCTGTGGACTCACAGCACCCTATCTTTCCTTTCCATAGCATGGCTGAGCTTTCCTCTTTTCAAGAATATGGTTGTTTGCCGGTAAGGAAACACACTATTGTCATCTTCTTCTCTGGGGTATTTGGGGTAGGTTGGTGACTTGGGCACACACTTGGCACTACAGCTCGATACCGGAGGTGCCAGCTTGCGTCTGGAGATCCATGTTTTTCCATAGGTCATGGAGTTTTCCCAGTTACAGAAGATTTAGTCATTTCACTGCATTGTCTCTCCTGATGACCAGACCAGAAGCTAGATAGGCTCACAGTCATCATAAGCTCGGGGTTCGCAGCCATCCTGCTTCTCAGGATCTTTGGCTTCCATTTGGAAGCTTTTCGTTTCTCTCCTCGTGCCATTTGCAGTGGCTGGGCCTAAGTCAGAGGCTGCCTGCCCTCCCTGAACCCTCGATCAGACTTGAGATGCCAATGGCCTAGAGAAAGCTCCACAAAACTATTCCTTCCTCCCTCGTGCCACCATAGCTCTCTAGAGCCATCGCTGAGGCACTGTGGGCCAAGGGGGTGGCACCTTCCTAGAGAGTCAGGGTGATTGAGGCTTGAGTATAATTCCAGGCGGGCTTCGATGGGAGCTGTCCCCAGTAATGGCCCTCTGTGCTTTGGCCTCCACTGATACAGCAATGGAACTAACTTATCCATTTTCAGAGCCTGGCCCTGGCCCAGTGGTAGGGTCATTCAGGACAATTGTTTTCCTACTGAATCCAGCCTGAGGATTCGGGTGCTGTCCTTGTAGGAAGAGCACATTGTAGACAGTGTCTGCTCTGGAATGTCCTAGCCTATGCCAGGAACATCCTGAGCTGTGTGGAGCCTTCTGATCCTGCAATGGAATATCCTCAGGACCGGGCACCCAGAGGCTCGTGGATGGATCCGTGTCAGTTCCAGGCCAGCCTGAGACAGATCTAGGTCAAGGACAGACCTGACTTTTGATCGGGACCCCCTGTCACCAACGACAACCACATCCGATTAGAGTAAAAAGAGCAGTGACAAAGTCTTGCCGAACCTCCGCGGGACCCTCCTGGGTCCTTCCCGGACGGTTGACACGAAAGACCATCACCCTGGGGTCCTCTGGAGTCACCAGGAGCCCAGCAGCGACTTGGTGAGAAGCCTGAGCCAGCAGTTGCAGCAGGCTGGAGTTACACCTCTCTCAGCTAGGTGCTAGGGACCCATTTTTCCCAGGCGCCAGTGAGCATGCGCACTGCCGACAGCCACATTAGAACTAGAGAACTGCCTTCCAGCTCAGCATTGGGTCTTGCGTCTTGGATCTAAGCATGACAGACACCCAGGCAACTAGGCTGCATCTAAGTTTCAGGGGAGGCAGGGCTCTATGGTGGTGACCTTTAGGCCAGTGCCTTCTAGGGAGACAGACCCTCTTCCCAGGGAACAAGCATCTAGAGGCATTTTAGGTCAGGGCGCTCCAAGGTTAGTGCTGCAAATACTGAGAGGCAGCTGGGGAGCCACAGATCCTACTTAGCGTTTTGGGCTGTCTTTGAGAGGACACAGAAGGGCTCTCACCGCATAGCCCTGCCTTACCTGGAGCCAGGGACCTTCCTGGTTCTGATTCCTGAGTGTTGGATTTGCAAGTCTGACCCATTCTCCAGGTCACTTCCTGCTTTTATGAGTGTACAGTTGTATGTGTTTATGGGGTTGGGTGTTGTGTGTGTTTTGCGGCCTCCCATTGGCTGTTGTGCTGGGAGCGGCTGCTGCTCACGGTTCGGGGGGCGGGGGGACGACCCAAGAAGATGTTGGTTGTCTGGCTCTGTGACTTTCTGGCAGGGCCCTTAGAGCCTAGTTCTTCTACACTGACAAACAGACAATCAATGCTAGACAGCAACTTGGCATTCTGGTCCTTCAGTCTCAGCCTCCCACAGTCCTGGGTTTCTTACAAGCATGGAAGCATGCTAACATCCTTTACGGATGCTGAGCTCTATGCCCAGCTCCCCACGCTTGAGGAAAGAAAGCTCTCTCTCCCATGAACTGAGCACTGAGCAGTCTTTACACCAGCCCACAGCGATTCTTCTCCCTTCCCCAGAGTTCTGAGCGAAGCTCATGACATTTAATTCATATAGTAAGTGCACAGGTCCTTTGGCTTTTCCCGATGGACTTAGTCTCACCATAGAACTCGGCATTGCTGGTGAGGAGTTTGTTGACGGGATGAACCCAAAGTCCTTCAGGACTCACCGACTCTGGGAACTCTAACTCAGATAACCTAGGCATGCACGTCCCATCAGCTACTAGCTTGCAGGGTCTTGTGCTCGTTTCCTTCCTTGCTTGCATCCTTGCTTGCTAGACTGCTTGCTTGCTTGCATGCTTTCTTGCTTGCATGCTTGCTTGCTTGCTGACATGCATGCATGCCTGCTTCTATGCTTGCTTCCTCGCTTGCTTCAAGCCCTTCTATCTTTTGTTCTTTTAGTCTTTCTGGCGGTGGCTCCTGTGTCCTCGGCCGGTCTTATGCTCTTTCTTTCATTCTGGATGAAAGCTTTCTCCTGTGCCCTGTCCTCCAAGTATGCCTCTATGGAGATTCGAGGTGTGGGCCAGCACACTGGACAGCTTTGTGTTCTGACCCATGAAGACACCCATCAGAGAAGCTGGGGCACATGACCTGTATCCAGGGACATCTCCTCCTGCCAGCTTGCATATCATGCACACCCCTCCACAGCTCATGCCTTGGGCACCTGTTGATGTACCTTGCATCTAGAGGGCTGAATGTCTGTGAACTCACAGCATCTTATCTTTCCCTTTCACATTGGCTGAGTTTTCCTCTGTTCGAGAATTCGGCTGGGTGCCAGGTGCAAACACACAGCTCTCATCTCTTTCTCTAGGTTGTTTGGGGTATGTTGATGTTATGGGCACACACTGGGCATCCCAGCCCGAGGCCGCAGGTGCCAGCTTGTGTCTGGAGATTCATGTCTTTCCATAATTGAGGGAGTTTTCCCAGTTCCAGAAGATTGAACTGCTTCACTGCATTGTCTCTCCTGATGACTTGACCTAAAGCTAGATAGGCTCACAGTCATCCTAGGCTGGGGTTTCACTGCCATCCTGCTTCTAAGGCTCTTTCGATTCCAATTGGAAACTTTTCATGTCTGTCCTTATTGAATATGCACTGACTGAGCCTCATTCAGAGGCTGCCTGACCTCCCTGGACCCTCGATCAGACTTGAGATACCAATGGCCTAGAGAAAGCTCCACAAATCTATTCCTTCTTCCCTCATGTGACCATAGCTCTCTAGAGCCATCGCCAAGACACTGTGGGCCAGGATGGTGGCACGGGCCTCAAGAGTCAGTGTGACTAAGGGGACTGAGGGGACCGCAGAGTGCTCACGTGCAGGTCCAGGTGGGCCTGGTCGGGAGCTATCCCCAGTCATGGCCCTCTATGCTTTGGCCTCCACTGATACAGCAATGGAACTAACTTATCCATTTCGAGCTGTAGTAGGAGCAGCGGGCTGCGTTCCCTCCCTACTCCCACATGGCTAGCTTTATACTCGAAATAACAACACACAAATTGTATTCTTTTAAATACTGCTTGGCCCATTAGTTGTAGCCTCTTACTGGCTAATTCTCACATATTGATTAACCTATTTCTATTAATCTCTGTAGTACCACGAGGTGGTGGCTTACGGGGAAGGATTCTAGCCTACATCTGTCTCGAGTCAGAGAATCATGGCAATTGCCTGAATCTGCTTTTTTCTCCCAGCATTCTCTTCTGTCTACTCTGCCTATCTAAGCTGCTGTCCTATCAAAGGACCAAGGCAGTTTCTTTATCAACCAATGAAAGTCACACATAGACATATGACCCTCCTCCATCATTTCCCCTTTTTCTGTTTAAACAAAAAAGAAGGCTTTCATTTTAACATAGTAAAATTACATATAGCAAAACAGTTATCAAGCAAGAATTACAGTTACAATATTTATATCTATTTTATCTTTTATAATAACAATAGAAAACTATAACTATCTATTCCATTCTTCAACTCCATCAAAGACTCTAGAAGGATATAATGTTACCTAAGTAAACAAGAAGTGAGCAACTTCCAAAACTCTAGAAATGACAGAGACATCTCGCTGCCTGGACAGTCACCCAAAGTTCTTTTGTACCTTTGGGGCATCCATCTTCAGCCTACAGGCCCATAGTATCCAGCAGACATTTCCATGAAGGAGGAAATTTCAAAGGCAGTTCAGTCACTATCTGCTGTGTCCTGCGGAATGTCTTATAGACTCTTTTATGAATCAGGAACCCCGAAGGATCATCTCACCTTTAGGCAAGTTCAGCAGTCCTCTCTCTGAGGGTTCTCTGTGTCCAGTTTATGCAACAGCCCAGGCAAGAGCAGTTTCTTGCCCAAATGGCTATCCAACCCCATAAGGAGCCTCTTCAATGCCCATCTTCCTCTTGAAGAGCTGGTGCTGCCAGGAGCAGACATGTCTCATTGTCATGAAAAGCCCTAAGTTATTAAAACATTTAAAATACCATATTCTGTAGTCTTTGAAAGATATGAAGAATGCCTATTTAATGAAATATATCTCTATATATCTAGAAAATCTAACTAACATGACTACAAGCTTTACTATTCTTGATGATTATCCATTAACAACCTATATTTCCTAATTATACATTACATTTTAAAATTAACTACACAATCACAATAACTTAATCAAGATCAGAAATACATATACGTATAAAATTGACCTCAAAATCCATACCAATGCAAATTATTCATATCTATATCATATCCCCCTTTAAATGTAAAAGAATGTTTATAAACAATATTTGGGAATATGGATATAGTTATTTTTCTCCAAACTTCTTCCTGCTGTATGAGGGTGCTGTTAATCAAATCTTTTATGGTATAACCTGTGTGCCAGTTTCATCTCAGTCGGCAGATGAGCAAAGTAATTTTTTGAGGGTGTTCACAACAACCTTTCAGGAGGGCGTGGTCTATCCTATCATATTGAAATAGAAGCAATCCACAGGGACCCATCCTCTGTGAAAACAAAAGAAGATCCTCTCCAAAGCATCATATCCTTAGACCCAAATTCTGAAATCATAATACCCTTATGATATCCATTCTGGTTTAGCTTGGCAGCCTATATAATGAAATGTCTCTCTGTACTTAGCTCCTTCACAGTCAAAAATTTTAACGAAAACACAATGTACATAATCCAGACTCTCTGTGAATTTTCCATTTTTACGTGGCTTATTTTTCTTTATTTCTTTTAGTCTATAACTATCTTTACTCTGTCTCTTAAAGGCTTTACCCTTTTTTTAAGGCATTAACTTTATTCTCTATATTCTTTTTCTTCTCTCTCCCAAGCCTATGTACATTCATCCAACATTGTGATCCATTTTACAGTCTTTTATGTCTGAATCTGTCCTATTGTGAATCTGTAATATTTTTAATGTCCAGGAACATTTTTGATTTTGGCCTTTAAATCACTAAGCACTTAAGAATCTAAGCTGTGACATTCCTAGGTCAAAAACAGGTACTGCAGGCAGAGCTGCTTGTGACAGAATCAGTTGCGCCTCTGAGCTGCAGAGCGGTGGGCTGTTCTGGATGTTGGCTCCACCTCTCTCCAATTTCAAAATGGAAGATGTGCCATTTTCTACTAGCTCTGGGGCCACCAGGTCGGAGCCGCACTCAGCACTTTAAATCTGAGACTGAGCTTGCGACACAGAAACTCTTTTCATCCAAGTTCCAGCCAAAACTGACAGGCAGAGCACTGCACAGCCTGGAAACATTTCTCTGTATGGCAGCAGAAATCCACCATGCTCTCCCGTCTGCCTAAGCCCGATCCCACAGTCTGCCCAGGTGCAGGTGGGGAACACTAAGCCATCGGCATGTTCTCAAAGTACTTTCTTCCTGATCCCGAGCATGCACAGAAACGTCCAGTCTCATAAAAGCCATGGAAATGCTTTAAAGTCAGAGTTTGCTCTGGCGGCACAGCCCCAGGAAGCTGTGTTTTAAAATGACTTGGCTTTTTTTTTCTGCCACTATTGCTGAAACAGGAACTCTCTCTACGGCATGTCCTAGCAAACAGCAAAGTGCTGGGTTAAACACTTTCTTCCTTTTTCAAAAGACCTCTCAGGTTTTTAAGTAGATTTAGTCCATCACGTTGGAGCACCAAGTGATGTATGCAGTTGATCGATAAGCCCCACGTTGGGCCAAGTGATATGTGCGGTCATCAATCAGCTTAAATTAACCAGACCAGCTCAATATAATAGATTTAGTTTTAATAAATGGAAAAACAGGGAAACTCACATGACCAAGGGTCCAGCGAACACCAGGAGCACAGAGAACAAAGTGAGCTAGGCCAGTGCACATAGATGTTTTATCTTTTGGCCTCAAGGGGACACACCCTAAAAGAAATGTGATTGGCTAAACTTTCCCATCACACAGTGCCTGATGCTGGTTGGGTGGTAGGGTCATTCCCGACAATTGTTTTCCTGATGATTCCAGCCTGAGGACGCGAGTGCTGTGCTTGTAGGAAGAGCACATTTAAGATGGTGTCTACTATCTAAGGCCCTAGCCTATGCCAGGAGCATTCTGAGCTGTGTGGAGCATTCTGATCTGGCAAGGGGATGTCCACAGGCCTAGGGACCCAGAGGCTCATGGATCCATGTCAGTTCCAGGCCAGCCTGAGACAGATCTAGGAGGTCAAGGACAGATCTGGCTTTCAAGCAGGACCCCTGTCACAAACGACAAACATATCTGAGTTGAGTAAAAAGACAGGTGACAAAGTCTTCCCAAACCTCCACGGGACCCTCCTGGGTCCTTCCCTGCCGGTTGACCTGAGAGACCATCACCCTGGGGTCCTCTGGAGTCACCAAGAGGCCGGCAGCACTTGCACTTAAGCCAGCAGCTGCAGCAGGCTGGAATTACACCCCTTTCAGCTCGGTGCTAGGGACCCATTTTTCCCAGGCGACAGTGCGCATGCGCAAAAGCCAAAGCAACATTTGAACAAGAGAGTCCTGCCTTCCAGCTCAGGATGGGGCCTAGGCAGCTAGGCGGATCTAAGTTTCAGGGGAGGCAAGACTCTATGGTGGTAAGTTACCTTTAGGCCGGTTCAGTCTAGGGAGACAGGCCCTCTCCCACGGAACCGGCACCTAGAGGCACTTCAGGTCAGGACATTCCACGAACAGTGCTGGAAATACCAAGAGGTGACTGGGGAGCCACAGATCAGACATAGCGATTTTGGGTGTCTTTGAGAGAATGCAGAAGGGCTCTCACCATGTAGCCCTCCCTAGCCTGGAGCCAGGGACCTTCCCTGCTTCTGACTCCTGAGTGTTAGATTTGCAAGCCTGAGCCATTCCACCTGGTGCCTCCAGCTCTTATGAACCTACAGTTTTGTGTGTGTGTGTATGTGTGTGTATGTGTGAGTGTGTGTCTTTGCTGTGCCTCCCGTTGGCTGTTTGCTGGGAATGGCTGCCACTCGCGGATCTGGAGGGGACCCAAAAAGATGTTGAGTGTCCTGCTGTATGACTTTCCCGCAGGGCCCTGCAAGCCTTCCTCTATTACACTGGCAAAAATGCAATCAATGCTGGACAGCAGCTCGGCTTTCTGGTCCTTCAGTCTCAGCCTCCCACAGTCCTGGGTTACTTGCAAGCATGGAACCATGAAAACATTCTACATGGATGTGGAGTTCTATACCCTGCTCCCCATGCTCGAGGAGAGAAAGCTCTCTCTCCCACAGAATGAGCACTGAGTTGTCTGGTCTCCACACCAGCCCACCGCGATTCTTCTCCCTTCCCCAGAGCTCTGAGCGAAGCTCATGACATTTAATTCATATAGTAAGAGCACACACAGGTCCTTTGGCTTTTCCCCATGGACTTAGTCTCACCATAGAACTCGGCATTGGCAGTGAGGAGTTTGTTGTCCCGCATGGGCCCAAAGTCCTACAGAACTTGCAGACTCTGAGGACCCAAAGGTCAAATGACCTAGGCACGCATATCCCATCAGCTACCAGCTTGCTGGTTCCTGTGCTCATTTCATTCCTTGCTTTCACCCTTGCTTGCATCCTTGCTTGCTAGACTGCTTGCTTGCTGGCTGGCTTGCTTGCTTGCTTGATTGCATGCTTGCATGCATGCATGCATGCCTGCTTGCATGCTTGCTTCCTCGCTTGCTTCAAGTCCTTATACATTTCTATCTTCTTTTAGTCTTTCCGGCCGGGGTCTCCTGTTGCCCCGGACCATCTTAAGCTCTTTCTTTCATTCTGGATGAAGGCTTTCTCCTGTCCCCAGGAGTCCCAGTAAGCCTCTTTGGAGATTCTAGGAGTGGACAACCACTGGACTGCTCGGTGTTTTTACCCACAAAAACACCCATGCCAGCCGTTCACCAGAGAAGCTTCGGCACAAGACTTGTATCCATGGACATCTCTCCCTTCCAGCTTGCATATCTTGGACACCTCCAACACATCTCGTGCCTTGGACACCTCTTGATGTACCTTGCCTCAAAGAGAGCTGAATGTCTGTGGACTCACAGCACCCTATCTTTCCCTTCATATTATGGTTGATCTGTCCTCTTTTCGAGAAGACGGCTGGGTGCCAGGAACGAATTCATGGCCCTCATTTCCTTCTCTGGGGTGTTTAGGGTAGGTTGGTGACATGGGCACACACTGGTCGCACCAGCCTGAGGGCACAGGTGCCAGCTTGCGTCTGAAGATCCTTGTCTTTCCACAGATCAGGGAGTTTTCCCGGTTTCTGAAGATTGAGCCACTTCACTGCATTCTCTCTCCTGATGACCCGACCAGAAGCTAGATAGACTCACAGTCATCCTAGGCTGGGATTTCACTGCCATTCTGCTTCTCAGGCTCTTTGGTTTCCAATTGGAAACTTTTCATGTCTGTCCTCGTGTGATCTGCGCTGGCTGGGCCTCATCTGGGGATGCCTGACATCCATGGACCCTCGATCAGACTGGAGATGCCAATAGCCTAGAGAAAGTTCCCCAAATTTATTCCTTCCTTCCTTCCTCATGCGAGCATCGCTCCCTAGAGCCATGGCCAAGGCACTGTGGGCCAGGGTGGTGGCACGGGCCTCGAGAGTCAGCTTGACTGAGGACACCGAGGGTACCTCAGAATGCTCCTGGGCAAGTCCAGGCGGGCCTCGACGGGAGCTGTCCCAAGTAATGGCCCTTTGTGCTTTGGCCTCCGCTGAGACAGCAAAGGAACTAATTTATCCATTGCCAGCACCTGGCCCGGTCTGGTGGTAGGGTCATTCGGAACAATTGTTTTCCTATTGAGTCCAGCCTGAGGAAACGGTTGCTGTGATCGTAGGAAGAACAAATTGTGGACAGTGTCTGCTCTCGAATGTCCTAGCCTATGACAGGAGCATTCTGAGCTGTGTGGAGCCTTCTGATCCTGCCAGGGGATGTCCGCAGGTTTGGGGACCCAGAGGCTCGTGGATCCGTGTCAGTTCCAGGTCAGCCTGAGACAGATCTCGGAGGTCAAGGATAGACCTGGCTTTTGAGCGGAACCCCTGTCACAAACGATAACCACATCTGATTGGAGTAAAAACCACTGACAAAGGCTTCCCGAACCTCCGCGGGACCCTCCTGGGTCCTTCCCGGACGGTTGACACAAAAGACCGTGACCCTGGGGTCCTCTGGAGTCACCAGGAGGCCGGCAGCGCCTTGGTGAGAAGCCCGAGCCAGCAGTTGCAGCAGGCAGGAGTTACACCCCTCTCAGCTTGGTGCTAGGGGCCCATTTTTCCCAGGCGCCAGTGCGCATGCGCACTGCCCAAAACCACAGTTGAACAAGAGAGAACTGCCTTCCAGTTCAGCATGGGGGCCTCGCGCCTTGGATCTAAGCCTGACAGACATCCAGGCAGCTAGGCTGCATCTAAGTTTCAGGGGCGGCAGGGCTCTACGGTGGTGTGTGACCTTTAGGCCGGTGCCGCCTAGGGAGACACACCCTCTCCCAAAGAACCAGCACCTAGAGGCACTTCGGGTCAGGACACTCCAGGAACAGTGCTGGAAATACCGAGAGGCAGCTGGGGAGCCACAGATCCTACATAGAGATTTTGGGTGTCTTTGAAAGAATGAAGAAGGGCTCTCACCGTGTAGCCCTCCCTAGCCTGGAGCCAGGGGCCTTCCTCCTTCTGACTCCTGAGTGGTGGATTTGGGAGTCTGAGCCATTCTCCCTGGCGCTTCCTGCTTTAATGAGAGTACAGTTGTGTGTGTGTTTATTTGTGTGCCTTTGCGGTGCCTCCCGTTGGTTGTTGTGCTGGGGGAGGCAGCCACTCGCATATCTGGAGGGGACCCAGAAGATGTTGGGTGTCCTGCTCTATGACTTTCTGACAGGGTCCTTATTGCCTTGCTCTACCACTCAGACAAAAAGGCAATCCATGCTGGACAGCAATTTGGCATTCTGATCCTTCAGTCTCAGCCTCCCACAGTCCTGGGTTACTTGCAAGCATGGAACCATGCAAACATCGTACATGGATGCTGTGCTCTATGCCCTGCTCCCCATGCTCGAGGAGAGAAAGCTCTCTCCCACGGACTGAACACTGAGCGGTCTTTACACCAGCCCACACCGATTCTTCTCCCTTCCTCAGAGTTCTGAGCAAAGCTCATGACATTTAATTCATATAGTAAGAGCACAGGTCCTTTGGCTTTTCCCCACGGACTTAGTCTCACCATAGAACTCTGGTGAGGAGTTTGTTGACCCCCATGGGCCCAAAGTCCTACTCCGACTCTGAGGACCCAATGGTCAAATGACCTAGGCACGCACGACCCATGAGCTACCAGCTTGCTGGGTCCTTTGCTCATTTTGTTCCTTGCTTGCTTCCTTGCTTGCATCTTGCTTGCTAGACTGCTTGCTAGACTACTTGCTTGCTTGCTTGCATGCGTGAATGCATGCCTGCTTACATTCTTGCTTCCTCGCTTGCTTCAAGTCTTTCTACCTGTCTATCTTCTTTTAGTCTTTCTGGCCGGGGACCTCTGTTGCTCTGGCCAGTCTTAAGCTCTTTCTTTCGTACTGGATGAAAGCTTTCTCCTGTGCCCTGGACTCCAAGTATGCCTCTATGGTGATTCTAGGTGTGGGCCACCACACTGGACTGCTCAGTGTTCTGACCCACGAAGACACCCATGCCAGCTGTTCATCAGAGAAGCTGGGGCACACGACTTGTATCCAGGGACATCTCCTACTGCCAGCTTGAATATCCTATACACCGCCACCACAGCTCATGCCTTGGGCACTTGTTGATGTACTTTGCTTCAATGATACCTGAATGTCTGTGGACTCACAGCACCCTATCTATCTTTCCCTTTCATATCATGGCTTAGCTTTCCTCTTTCGAGAAGATGGTTGGATGCCAAGGAGGGACACAGAGCTCTCATCTCCTTCTCTGGGGTGTTCGAAGTAGGTTGGTGACTTAGGCATACACGGGGCACTCCAGCTCCATACCGGATGTGACAGCTTGCGCCTGGAGATCCATGTCTTTCTATAGATCAGGGAGTTTTCCCAGTTCCAGATGATTCCACTGCTTCACAGCATTGTCTCCCCTGATGACACAACCAGAAGCTAGATAGGCTCACAGTCATCCAAGGCTCAGGTTTCATCACCAATCTGCTTCTCAGGCTCATTGACTTCCAATGGGAAACATTTCATGTCACTCCTCGTGGGATTTGCACTGGCTGAGCCTCATTCAGAGGCTGCCTACCCTCCCTGCACCCTAGAACGGACAAGAGATGCCAATGGCCTAGAGAAAGCTCCACAAATCTATTTCTTCCTTGCTTTTGTGGCCATAGCTCCCTAGAGCAAGGCACTGTGGGACAGGATGGTGGCACGGACCTCGAAAGCCAGTGACTGTGGAGACCGAGAGGACCGCAGAATTCTCGCGTGTAGGTCCAGGCTAGACTGGATGGGAGCTGTCCCCAGTCATGGCCCTCTGTACTTTAGAATTCTCGCGTGTAGGTCCAGGCTGGACTGGATGGGAGCTGTCCCCAGTCATGGCCCTCTGTGCTTTGGCCTCCTCTGATACAACAATGGAACTAACTTATCCAATCCCGGCGCCTGACCCCAGTCTGGTGATAGGGTCATTCGGGACAATTGTTTCCCTAATGAGTCAGTCCAGCCTGAGGACATGGGTGCTGTGCATACAGGAAGAGCACATTGTAGACAGTGTCTGCTCTCGAATGTCCTAGCCTGTGCCAGGAGCATCCTGAGCTGTGTAGAGCCTTCTGATCATGCCAGGGGGATGTCCACAGGCCTGGGGACCCAGAGGCTCATGAATCCGTGTCAGTTCCAGACCAGCCTGAGACAAATCTAGGAGGTCAAGGACAGCCCTGACTTTCGATCGGGATCCCCTGTCACAAACGACAACCACATCCGATTGGAGTAAAAAGACCGGTGACAAAGTCTTCCTGAACCTCCGCGGGACCCTCCTGGGTCCTTCCCGGACGGTTGACACGAAAGACCGTGACCCTGGGGTCCTCTGGAGTCACCAGGAGGCCGGCAGCGCCTTGGTGAGAAGCCTGAGCCAGCAGTTGCAGCAGGCTGGAGTTACACCCCTCTCAGCTAGATGCTAGGGACCCATTTTTCCAAGGAGCCAGTGCGCATGCGCAGGCCCGAAAGTCACATTTGAACGTGAGAGAACCGCCTTCCAGCTCAGCATGGGGCCTGGCGCCTTGGAAGGAAGCTTGACTGAGACCCAGGCAGCTAGGCTGCATCTAAGTTTCAGGGGAGGCAGGGCGCTATGCTGGTGAGTGACCTTTCCTCCGCTGCCACTAAGAGACACAGACCCTCTCCCAGGGAACCAGCACCTAGTGGCACATCAGGTCAGGACACTCCATGGTCAGTGCTGGAAATACTGAGAGGCGGCTGAGTAGCCACGGATCCTACATCGCACTTTGGGGTGTCTTTGAGAGGACGCAGAAACTCTCTCACCGTGTAGCCCTGCCTAGCCTGGAGCCAGGGACCTTCCTAGTTCTGACTCCTGAGTGTTGGATTTGCAAGCCTGAACCATTCCCCCTGGTGCTTCCTGCTTTAATGAGAGTGCAGGTTTTTTATTTTTTTTGTTGTTGTTGTTGTTGTTTTTGTGTGTGTGTGTGCGCGCGCGCGCGCGTGCACGTGCCTTACTGGCTCTTCCTGTTGGCTGTTGTGGTGGGGGCGGCTGCCGCTCGCGGGTATCCAAAAAGATGTTGGGTGTCCTGCTCTATGACTTTCAGGCAGGGCCCTTAGAGCCTTGCTCTACTACACTGGCAAAAAGGCAATGAATGCAGGACAGCCGCTGGGCCATCTGGTCCTTCAGTCTCAGCCTCCCACAGTCCTGGGATTCTTGCAATCATGGAACCATGAAAACAACCTCCATTGATGCTGAGCTCTATGCCCTGTTCCCCACGCTCGAAGAGAGAAAGCTCTCTCTCCCACGATCTAAACACTGAGCGGTCTCTACAGCAGCACACACCGATTCTTCTCCCTTCCCCAGAGTTCTGAGCAAAGCTCATGACATTTAATTCATATAGTAAGAGCAAAGGTCCTTTGGCTTTTCCCCATGGACTTAGTCTCACCATAGAACTCTGCATTTCCGAGGATGAGTTTATTGACCCCCATGGGCCCAAAGTCCTACAGGACTCTCTGACTCTGAAGACCCAATGGTCAAAGGACCTAGGCACGCATATCCCATAGCTACCAGCTTCCTGGGTCCTTTGCTCGTTTCCTTCCTTGCTTGCATCCTTGCTTACTAGACTGTTTGCTTGCATGCTTGCTTGTTTGGTTGCTTGCTTGCGTGCATGCATGCCTGCTTGCATGCTTGTTTCCTCGCTAGCTTCAAGTCCTTCTACTTTTCTATCTTCTTTTAGTCTTTCTGGCCGGGGACTCTTGTTGCTCTGGCCGGTCTTAAGCTCTTTCTTTCGTTCTGGACGAAATCTTTCTCTTGTGCCCTGGACTCCAAGTGCGCCTCTATGGAGATTCTAGGTGTGGGCCACCAAATGCGCTGCTCGGTGTTCAGACCCACGAAGACACCCATGCCAGCCTTTCATCAAAGAACCTGGGGCATACGACTTGTATCCAAGGACATCTTCCCCTTCCAATTTGCATATCCTGCACACCTCCACCACAGCGCATGCCTTGGGCACCTGTTGATGCACCTTGCGTCAAAGAGAGCTGAATGTCTGTGGACTCACAGCACCCTATCTTTCCATTTCATATCATGGTTAAGTTTTCCTCTTTTCATATAGACAGCTGGTTTCCGGGGAGGGAACACACAGCTCTCATCTCCTTCTCTGAGGTGTTCAGGGTAAGTTGGTGACTTGGGCACACACTGGGCGCCCGAGCCTGAGGCCGCAGTTGCCAGATTGCCTCTGGAAATCCACATCTTCCATAGATCAGGGAGTTTTCTCAGTTCCAGAAGACTGAGACGCTTCACTGCATTGTCTTTCCTGATGACTCGCCCGGAAGCTAGATAGGCTCAAAGTCATCTTAGGCTTGGGTTTCACTGCCATCCTGCTTCTCAGGCTCTTTGGCTTCCAATTGGAAACATTTCATGTCTGTTCTTGTGTGATCTGGGCTGGCTGAGCCTCATTCAGAGGCTGCCAGACCTCCCGGAACCCTTGATCAGACTTGAGATGCCAATGGCCTAGAGAAAGCTCCACAAATCTCTTCCTTCCTTCCTCGTGTGGCCATAGCTCCCTAGAGCCATAACCAAGGCACTGTGGGTCAGAATGGTGGCACGGGCCTTGAGAACCAGCTTGACTGAGGCGACCGAGGGGACTGCAGAATGATCGCATGTAGATCCAGGAGGGCCTGGACAGGAACTGTCCCCAGTCATGGACACCTGTAATTTGGCCTCGCTGATACAACAATGGAACTAACATCCATTCCCAGTGCCTGGTCCCGATCTGGTGGTAGGGTTATTTGTGACAACTGTTTTCCTAATGAGTCCAGCCAAGGACACCGGTGCTGTGGACACCGGTGCTGTGATTGTAGGAAGAGCACATTGTAGACAGTGTCTGTTCTCGAATGTCCTAGCCTATGCCAGGAGCATCCTGAGTTGTGTGGAGCCTTCTGATCGTGCCAGGGGATGTCCGCAGTCCTGTGGACACAGAGGCTTGTAGATCCGTGTCAGTTCCAGACCAGCCTGAGACAGATCTAGGGGGTCAAGGACAGACCTGGCTTTCGATCGGGACCCCCTGTCACAAACGACAACCACTTCCGATTGGAGTAAAAAGACCGGTGACAAAGTCTTCCCGAACCTCCGCAGGACCCTCCCGGGTCCTTCCTGGATGGTTGACAAGAAAGAAAGTCACCCTGGGGTCGTCTGGAGTCACTAGGAGGCCGGCAACGCCTTGGTGAGAAGCCTGAGCCAGCAGTTGCAGCAGGCTGGAGTTACACCCCTCTCAGCTAGGTGCTAGGGACCCAAATTTCCCAGGAGCCAGTGCGCATGCGCAGGGGGGAAAGCCATATTTGAATGGGAGAAAATCGCCTTGCAGCTCAGCATGTGGCATTGCACCTTGGATCTAAGCATGAATGAGACCCAGGCAGCTAGGCTGCATCTAAGTTTCAGGGGCGGCAGGGGTCTATGGTGCTGAGTGACCTTTAGGCCAGTGCCGACTAGGGAGAGAGACCCTCTCACAGGGCACCAGCACCTAGAGGCACTTCAGGGCAAGCAGCTCCATGGTCAGTGCTGGAAATAATGAGAGGCGCCTTGGGAGCCACAGATCCTACATCACGCTTTGGGGTGTCTTTGAGAAGACTCAGAAAGGCTCTCACCATATAGACATACCTAGCCTGGAGCCAGGGACATTGCTGATTCTGACTCCTGAGTGTTGGATTTGGGAGTCTGAGCAATTCTCCCTGGCGCTTCCTGTTTTTATGAGCTTACAGTTGTGTGTGTATGTGTGTGTGTGTGTGTGTGTTTGCGTATCTTTGCGGTTCCTCCCGTTGGCTGTTGTGCTGGGGGCAACTGTCGCTTGCGTATCCGGAGGGGACCCAAAAAGATGTTGGGTGTCCTGCTCTATGACTTTTCTGCATTGCCCTTAGCGCCTTGCTCTACAACACTGGCAAAGAGGCAATGAATGCTGGACAGCAGCTGGGCGTTCTGGTCCTTCAGTCTCAGCCTCCCACAGTCCTGGGTTTCTTGCAAGCATGGAGCCTTGTTAACATCCTACAGGGATGCTGAGATCTATGCCCTGCTCCCCACACTCGAGGAAAGAAAGCTCTCTCTCCCACGGACTGAGCACTGAGCGGTCTCTACACCAGCCCACACTGATTCTTCTCCCTTCCCCAGAGTTCTGAGCGAATCTCATGACATTTAATTCATATAGTAAGCACAGGTCCTTTGGCTTTTCCCCACGGACTTAGTCTCACTATAGAACTCTGCATTGCTGTTGAGGAATTTGTTGACCCGCATGGGCCCAAAGTCCTACAGGACTCGCCAACTGTGAGGACCCAATGGTGAAATGACCTAGGCACACACGTCCCATCAGCTACGAGCTTGCTGGGTCCTTTGCTCATTTCCTTCCTTGCTTGCTTCCTTGCTTGCATCCTTGCTTGCTAGACAGCTTGCTTGCTTCCTAGCTTGCTTGCATACATGCATGCCTGCTTGCATGCTTGCCTTCCTCGCTTGTTTCAAGTCATTCCACCTTTCTATCTTCTGTTAGTCTTTCTGTCCAGGGTCTCCTGTGGCCTCAGTCGGTCTTAAGCTCTTTCTTTCATTCTGTATGAAAGCTTTCTCCTGTGCCCTGACTCCAAGTCCGCCACTAGGGAGATTCTAGGTATGGGACACCACTCTGGACTGCTCTGTGTTCTGACACACGAAGACAACCATGCCAGCTGTCCATCAGAGAAGCTGGGGCACATGACATGTATCCAGGGACATCTCCTCCTTCCAGCTTGCATATCATGCATGCCGCCACCATAGCTCATGCCTTGGGTAACTGTTGATGTTTCTTGCCTCAAAGAGACCTGAATGTCTGTGGACTCACAGCACCCTATCTTTCCCTTTCATATTATGGCTCATCTTTCCTCTTTTTAGAAGATGGTTGGGTGTCGGGGAGGGACACACAGCTCTCATCTCCTCTGGGGTGTTTGATGTGGGTTGGTGACTTTGGCACACACTGGGTACTCCAGCTTGATACCGGACGTGCCAGCTTGTGTCTGGAGATCCATGACTTTCCATAGATCAAAAAGTTTTCCCAGTTGCAGAAGATTCCACTGCTTCACTGCATTGTCTCCCCTGATGACCTGACCGGAAGCTTCATAGGATCACAGACATCCAAGGCTCAGGTTTAACTGCCAATCTGCTTCTCAGGCTCTTTGGCTTCCCATTGGAAACTTTTCATGTCTCTCCTCTGAGATTTGCACTGACTGAGCCTCATTCAGAGGCTGCCTGCCCTCCCTCGGCCCTCCATGGGACGTGAGATGCCAATGGCCTAGAGAAAGCTCCACAAATCTATTCCTTCCTTCCTCGTGGGACCATAGCTCCCTAGAGCCATCGCTAAGACACTGTGGGCCAGGATGGTGGCACGGGTCTGGAGAGCCAGTGTGACTGAGGGGACCGAGGGGACCGAGGGGACCGAGGGGACCGCAGAATGCTCGTGTATAATTCCAGGCGGGCTTCGATGGGAGCTGTCCCCAGTCATGGCCTTCTGTGCTTTGGCCTCCGCTGAGACAGCAATGGAACTAATTTATCCGTTTCCAGCGCCTGGCTCCGGTCTGGTGGTAGGGTCATTCGGGACAATTGTTTTCCTAATGAGTCCAGCCTGAGGACACGGGTGCTGTGCTTGTAGGAAGAGTACATTGTGGACAGTGTCTGTTCTCGAATGGCCTAGCCTATGCCAGGAGCATCCTGAGCTGTGTGGAGCCTTCTGATCGTTCAAGGGAATGTTCATAGGCCTGGGGACCCAGAGGCTCATAGATCCGTGTCAGTTCCAGGCCAGCCTGAGAAAGATCTAGGGTGTCAAGAACAAACCTGGCTTTCGATCGGGACCCCCTGTCACAAACGACAACCACTTCCGATTGGAGTAAAAAGACCAGTGACAAAGTCTTCCCGAACCTCCGTGGGACCATCCCGGGTCCTCCTGGCCTGTTGACAGGAACTACTCTCACCCTGGGGCCGGCAGCGCCTTGGTGAGAAGTCTGAGCCAGCAGCTGCAGCAGGCTGGAGTTACACCCGTCTCAGCTTGGTGCTAGGGATCCATTCCCCCCTCTCCCCCCAGACGCCGGTGAGCATGTGCACTACCGAAAACCACGTTTGAACCAGAGAGAATCTTGTTCCAGCCCAGCATGGGGCCTTGCTCCTTGGATCAAAGCGTGACAGAGACCAGGGCAGCTAGGCTGCAGCTAATTTTCCGGGGAGGCAGGGCTCTATGGTGGTGAGTGATCTTTAGGCCAGTGCCGACTAAGAAGACAGACCCTCTCCCATGGAACCAGCACCTAGATGCACTTCAAGTCAGGTCGCTCCATGTCAGTCAGTGCTGGAAATACTGAGAGGCGGCTGGGGAGCAGATCCTACATAGCGCTTTGGGGTGTCTTTGAGAGAAGGCAGAAAGGCTCTCACCGTGTAGCCCTGCCTAGCCTGGAGCCAGGGACCTTCGTGCTTCTGACTCCTGAGTGTTGAATGTGCAACGCTGAGCCATTCTCTGGGGCTCATTGCTTTAATGAGAGTACCGTTGTGTGTGTGTGTGTGTGTGTGTGTGTGTGTGGTTGCCTCCCTTTGTCTCTTGTGCTATGGGCTGCTCCCGCTCGCGGATCCGGAGGGGACCCAAAAAGATGTTGCATGTCCTGCTCTATGACTTTCAGGCAGGGCCCTTAGAGCCCTGCTCTACTACACTGGCAAAAAGGCAATCAATGCTGGACAGGGGCTTGGCATTCTGGTCCTTCAGTCTCAGCCTCCCACAGTCCTGGGTTTCTTGCAAGCATGGAAGCATGCTAACATCCTACACGTATGCTGTGCTCTATGCCCTGCTCCCCATGCTCGAGGAGAGAAAGCTCCCTCCCCACGTACTGAGCACTGAGCAGTCTTTACACCAGCCCACACCGATTCTTCTCCCTTCCCCAGAGTTCTGAGTGAAGCTCATGACATTTAATTCATATAGTAAGAGCACAGGTCCTTTGGCTTTTCCCGATGGACTTAGTCTCACCACAGAACTCGGCATTGCCAGTGAGGATTTTCTTGACCCAGATTGGCCCAAAGTCCTTGGTCTCGCCGACTCTGAGGACCCAATGGTCAAATGACCTAGGCACGCACGTCCCATCAGCTACCATCTTGCTGGGTCCTTTGCTCGTTTACTTCCTTGCTTGCTTCCTTGCTTGCTAGACTGCTTACTTGCTTGCTTGTGCGTTTGCTTGCATGCATGCCTGCTTGCATGCTTGTTTCCTCGCTAGCTTCAAGTCCTTCTACTTTTCTATCTTCTTTTAGTCTTACTGACCAGGGTCCCCTGTTGTCCCATCCGGTCTTAAGCTCTTTCTTTCATTCTGGATGAAAGCTCTCTCCTGTGCCCTGGACTCTAAGTTTGCCTCTATGAAGATTCTAGGTGTGGGCCACCACACTGGACGGCTCGGTGTTCAGACCCATGAAGACACCCATGCCAGCCGTCCATCAGAGAAGCTGGGGCACATGACATGTATCCAGGGACATCTCCTCCTGCTAGCTTGCCTATTATGCACACCTTCACTACAGCGCGTGCCTTGGGCACCTGTTGATGCACCTTGCGTCAAAGAGATCTGAATGTCTGTCACAGCACCCTATCTACCTTTCCCTTTCATATCATGGCTGAGCTTTTCTTTTTCGTGAAGATGGTTGGTTGCCAGGTAAGGACACACAGCTCTCATCTCCTTCTCTGTGGTGTTTGATGTACGTTGGTGACTTGGCCACACACTGGGCACTACAGCTTGCATCTGGAGATCCATGTCTTTCCATAGATCAGAGAGTTTACCCAGTTCCAAAAGATTGAGCCATTTCACTGCATTGTCTCTCCTGGTGACATGACCAGAAGCTAGATAGGTTCACAGTCATTCTAGGGTTGGGTTTTGCTGACATCCTGCTTCTCAAGTTATTTCGCTTTCAATTGGAAACTTTTCATGTCTGTCCTCTGTGATCTATGCTAGCTGAGACTCACTCAGAGGCTGCATGACCTCCCTGGACCCTTGATCAGACTTGAGATGCCAATGGACTAGAGAAAGTATCACAAATCTATTTATTCCTTCCTCGTGGGACCATAGCTCCCTAGAGCCATCGCCAAGGCACTGTGGGCCAGGATGGTGGCATGGGTCTGGAGAGCCAGTGTGACTGAGGGGACCGAGGGGACCGCAGAATGATCACATGTAGGTCTAGACGGGCCTGGGTGGCAGCTGTTCCCAGTCATGACCCTCTGTGCTTTGGCCTCCTCTGAGACAGCAATGGAACTAAGTTATCCATTTCCAGCGCCTGGCCCCGGTCTGGTGGTAGGGTCATTCGGGACAATTGCTTTCCTAATGAGTCCAGCCTAAGGACACGGGTGCTCTGCTTGTAGGAAGAGCACGTTGTGGACAGTATCTGCTCTCGAATGTCCTAGCCTATGCCAGGAGCATCCTGAGCTCCTTGTGGAGCCTTCTGATCATGAGAGGGCATGTCTGCAGGCCTGGGGACCCAGAGGCTCATGGATCCGTGTCAGTTCCAGGCTAGCCTGAGACAGATCTAGGAGGTGAAGGACAGACCTGGGTTTCGAGAGGGATCTCTTGTCACAAACGACAGCCACATCCGACTGGAGTGAAAAGACCAGTGACAAAGTCTTCAGGAACCTCCGCGCGACCCTACCGGGTCCTTCCTGGCAGGTTGACACAAAATACCGTGACCCTGGGGTCCTCTGGAGTCACCAGGAGGCCGGCAGTGCCTTGGTGAGAAGCCTGAGCCAGCAGTTGCAGAGGGTTGGAGTTACACTCCTTCTCTCAGCTCGGTGCTAGGGACCCATTTTTCCCAGGCGTCAGTGCGCATGCGCAAGACCATATGTCACATTTGTGCAAGAGAGAACATTTGAACAAGAGAGAACCATCTTCCAGCTCAGCATCGAGCCTCGCGCCTTGGATGGAAGCTTGTCTGAGACCCAGGCAGCTGGGCTGCATCCAAATTTCAGGGAACTCAGGGCTCTATGGTGGTGACCTTTAGGCCGGTGCTGTCTAGGGAGACAGACCCTCTCCCATGGAACCACCACCTAGAGGCACTTCAGGTCAGGCCGAATCATGGTCAGTGCTGGAAATACTGAGAGGCTGCTGGGGAGCCACCGATCCTACATAGCGTTTTGGGTGTCTTTGAGAGGATGCAGAAGAGCTCTCACCGTGTAGCCCTGCCTAGCCAGCAGCCAGGGACCTTACTGCATCTGACTACTGATTGTTGAATGTGCAAGCCTGAGCGCTTCCCCGTGGCGCCTCGTGCCTTTATGAGTGGATAGTTGTGTGTGTTTCTGTGTGTGTGTGTGTTTGTGTGTTTTTGCGTTGCCTTTCGTTGGCTGTTGTGCTGGCGTTGACTGCCCCTCATGTATTCGGAGAGGACCCAAAAAGATGTTGGGTGTCCTCTCCATGACTTTCAGGCAGGGCCCCGAGAACCTCGTTCTACTACACTGACCAAAAGGCAGTCAATTCTGGACAGCAGCTTGGCGTTCTGGTCCTTCAGTCTCAGCCTCCCACAGTCCTGGGTTTCTTGCAAGCATAAAAGCATGCAAATGTCCAACAGGGAGCCTGAGCTCTATGCCCTACTCCCCATGCTCTAGGAGAGAAAGCTCTCCCCTGGACTGAGCACTGAGCGGTCTGGTCTCTACACCAGCCCATACCGATTCTTCTCCCTTCCTCAGAGTTCTGAGCGAAGCTCATGACATTTAATTCATATAATAAAAGCACAGGTCCTTTGGCTTTTTCCCATGCACTTAGTGTCACCATAGAACTCAGCTTTGTCGGTGATGAGTTTGTTGACCCGGGTGTGCCCAAAGTCCTACAGGACTTGCCAACTCTGAGAAACCAATAGTCAAGTGACCTAAGCACACACGTCCCATCAGCTACCAGCTTGCTGGGTCCTTTGCTCGTTTCCTTCCATGCCTGCATCCTTGCTTGCTAGACTGCTTGCATGCTTGCTTCCTAGCTTGCTTCAAGTCCTTCTATCTTTCGATCTTCTTTTAGTCTTTCTGTCCATGGTCTCCTGTTGCCCCGGCCGGTCTTAAGCTCTTTCTTTCGTTCTGGATGAAAGCTATCCTCTGTGCCCTGGACTCCAAGTACGCCTCTATGGAGATTCTAGGTGTGTGCCACCACACTGGACTGCTCCGTGTTCTGACCCACGAAGACACTCGTGCCAGCAGTTCATCAAAGAAGCTTGGGCACACGACTTGAATCCAGGGACATCTCCCCCTGCCAACTTGCATATCATGCACACCGCCAGCACAGCTCGTGGATCCGTGTCAGTTCCAAGCCAGCCTGAGACAGATCAACGGCAGACCTGGCTCTTGAGCTGGACCCCCTGTCACAAACGACGACCATATTCGATTCTAGTAAAAAGACCCTTGACAAAGTCTTCCCGAACCTCCGCGGGACCCTCTTGGGTCCTTCCAGGCCGGTTGACAGGAAAGACCGCCCCTCTGGGGTCCTCTGGAGTCACTAGGAGGCCGGTAGTGCCTTGGTGAGAAGCCTGAGCCAGCAGTTGCAGCAGGCTGGAGTTACACCTCTCTCAGCTTGGTGCTAGGGACCCATTTAGTCCCAGGCCCCAGTGCGCATGCGCACGGTCGAAAGCCAAGCTTTAACAAGAGAGAACTGCCTTCCAGCTCAACATTTGGCCTCGCGCCTTGGATCTAAGCGTGACAGAGACCCTAGGCTGCATCTAAGTTTTAGGGGATGCAGGGCTTTATGGTGGTGAGTGACCTTTATGCCGGTACTGCCTAGGGAGACATACCCTCTCCCGCGGAACCAGCACCTAGAGACACTTCAGGTCTGGCAGCTCCACGGTCAGTGCTGGAAATACTGAGAGGAGGCTGTGGTGCCACAGATCCTACCTAGGGCTTTGGGGTGTCTTTGAGAGGATGCAGAAGGGCTCTCACCGTGTAGCCCTGGCTAACCTGGACCCATGGATCTTCCTGCTTCTGACTCCTGAGTGTTGGATTTGCAAGCCTAAGCCATTCTCCCTGGCGTTTCCTGCTTTTATGAGCATACAGTTGTGTGCGTCTGCGTTTGTGTGTGTGTGTGTTTGTGTGTGTGTGTGTGAGAGAGAGAGAGAGAGAGAGAGAGAGAGAAAGAGAGAGAGAGAGAGAGAGTGTTTCAGCGGGTTGATTGTGTGAATTGTGGTGGCTTCAGTGAATTGTTTTGCTGATGGTGGCTACCTCTCGTTTATCCCGAGGGGACTCAAGATGATGTTGGGTGTCCTGCTCTATGACTTTCTGGCAGGCCCCTTAGAGCCTTGCTCTACTTCACTGACTTGAAGGCAATCAATGCTGGATAGCAGCTTTGCCCTCTTGTCCTTCAGTCTCAGCTTCCCACTGTCCAGGGTTTCTTGCTAGCATGGAACCATGCAAACATCATACATGGATAATGATAATACAGGATATGCCCTGCTCCCCATTCTTGAGGAGAGAAAGCTCTCTCTCCCATAGACTGATTAGTCTCTACACCAGCCTGCACCGATTCTTCTTCCTTTTCCAGAGTTCTGATCAAAACTCATGACATTCATTTCATATAGTAAGGCCACATGTATTTTGCCTTTTTATGCATGGACGTTGTCTCACCATAAAACTGGCCATTTTCAATGAAGAATTTATTGACCCAGATGGGCCAAATCATCCACATCTTGTTGACTCTGAGGACCCAATGGTCCAATTACCTAGCCACGCAAGTTGTGAGTGTGGTTGATATCTATGTATCAGGAATGAATTAAGAACTGCAAAATTAGTTAATATGGTTTATATTTCCAGTCTGATTGCCTTGACAGATTTTCCATATATGGAACACTAAAGTTGACAGTGACTTGTTTGTTTTGAAGACAATATATTAAGACTTGGAACATGATCTAACTCAATGGTCATTAGAAATTCTTTCTCAGATCATGTATAGAATAAAATCGATTCTTCATTTTCTTCCCTGTTCCTCCTTTGAGAAAGTAGTGCTCCCTCATCCACAGCTCCTGTTCTTAAAGGTAAAGTAACTGAAGTGTCTGCAATAACAATAGGGAGAAATTCAGTCATGTCAACTCTGCTTATGCCTTTCCACTGCCCTAGAATGCACATTCAGCTTCTTCCATCATAGAAGCTCCCAGAGAACACACTTGCTGATAAAGTTTTCTGTCTGGCCCAATCCCACAGCCTTTCAGTCTAAAAAAAAAAAAAAACAACAACAACAACAACACACACACAGTGTTCTACAGTAATCCTAATGTGGTTGGCCTATTACCTCAGGCTTCTTATTAACTCATTATTACATCTTAAATTACCCTATAATTCTTGTCTATGTTAGTCACATGGCTTGGTACCTTTTATCAACATGGCATCCTCATGTGGCTTCCTCTGTGTGTGGGTGACGAATGTAGACTCAACCTTTCCTCTTTCCAGAGTTCTGCTGTTCTCATTGCCCCATCTCTACTTCTTGCCTGGTCACCCTGCCTCTGCTTCTTGCCTGGGCACTTGCCAATCAGCATTTTAGTAAAACTATACAAGACCATTGTCCTACTGCAATCCTTCCCCTTTTCATCATAATGCTGGGCCAGGCAGGCAGAAACCTCTGTCAACAAAAGGCACTCCACCTGAATAACTACATTCACATAAAACCTCAGAGAGCTTGGGAAGTACTTCTAGACACACACAAAAAAACAGTGTTAGCATGGCTTCTTGGTAGCAGCATTTTCTCAGGTGAGGTCTGTTTGCTAGATATAATTGTGTCTCATTTAAAAGAGGCTTCCTGACTCAGCTTTATCTGCAAAAACCTTACAGTCCTTTTAAGAGGCTCTGCCACTAAACACTTAAATGGTTTTCATGAATAGCTAACAGCATGCTTCTTGGTGGTGGCAGGGATCGTGAAATGCCATAGAATTGTGGCAATATACATTGCTCTGGCCAGTTCCTTTTCTGTGAAGCTAGACTCTCAGAAAGCCCAGGAATGGGGTGGATCCATCCATTAATGCCACAGCTTTATCAGAAAAAGAGAGATATACAGTAAAGATAGATTCAAATAAAAAAAACCTCTAAATGGTTTACCGTGTGTTTAAAAATATATGTAGGCTTGGGAGAGAAAAGAAAAATGATAAAGTCCTTAAAAAAGAAAGAGAGTAGTAGTTGGGTGTGGTGGCACACACCTTTAACACTTGGGAAGCAGAGTCCTGAGATTTCTTAAGTTCAAGGTGTGGTGGTACACACCTTTAATCCCAACACTTGGGCGGCAGAGCAGGTGGATCTCTGTGAGTTCAAGGACAACCTGGCCTACAAAGTGAGTGCCAGGACAGCCAAAGATACACAGAGAAATCTAGTCTCCAAAAACCAAAAATTAAAAATAAAAGACTAGAGTTTAAAATAAAGCCACATAAAGATGAAAAATACACAGAGGCGGGGCGATGGTGGCGCACGCCTTTAATCCCAGCACTCGGGAGGCAGAGGCAGGCGGATCTCTGGGAGTTCGAGACCAGCCTGGTCTACAAGAGCTAGTTCCGGGACAGGCACCAAAGCTACAGAGAAACCCTGTCTCGAAAAACCAAAAAAAAAAAAAAAGAAAAGAAAAATACACAGAGAACCTGGATACCGTATGTCATTGTCTTCAAATGGTTTTATTGCTGAAGAAGGAACAACACCTGCTAAAACACATTGATCACAAATGCTGCTGGATTAATACAGCACATATTTTAAAGATCCTCTGACTTCTAAATTTAAAATATAGCCGGGCGGTGGTGGTGCACGCCTTTAATCCCAGCACTCGGGACGCAGAGGCAGGCAGATCTCTATGAGTTCGAGACCAGCCTGGTCTACAAGAGCTAGTTCCAGGACAGGCTCCAAAACCACAGAGAAACCCTGTCTCAAAAAACCAAAAAATAAAAATAAAAATAAAATAAATTTAAGATATGTTACTTAGGAGAAGAGGTTTTGTTTGTTTTTCCACAGGAAATGAGAGGATGTGGATTCATTCTTGGTTAAGAAAAAATTCAGGTTTGATTAAGGAAGACCCCCTGAGAAATCTCTGATCAGAGCGGATGGCTCAGATGTCTAAGTTTTACATCCAGAACAGCCTCAAGACTGCTGGCTGAAATGATCAAGCCTCACAGAATAAGCCAGTCAAGACTTGACCTCTTTTTTCTCATCTTATGTGTTCATTCCTCAGCAGAGAATATTGTTATCACACACAGGAACACACACCTGTCATCTTGTTCTCTGTCATGTTTGTGATAGGATTATAACTTGAGTGCAGAAATTGTTGAGTGTGTGGCATTTATAGTCATCTTCTGTCCTCAGACATTTGCTTAACTGTGGCTCAGTATGGTCTGCCATTCCAGTGAGTACCTGTGCCTGTTGTCTTGCCTCGATTCTCCTTCCTAAAGTTGTAGTTTTTAATATGTCAGAGTCTGCCTTTTCACTCTCAACCTGGCTCCAAGGATACTTTCTTTCCAGGAACCACTTTACATTTCTTTATTCTTGTTTGTAGAAGCTTTCCCCTTTATAGAAGTCACATAAAATGATTCCTTTTTGTAATTTTTCCATTTGAAAATAGGAAACTCTGAATTAAGGACTTGATAAATAATCCTCCCTCCTATGATCGGTGCCTCGAGGTACTCCAAAGGCACTGTGAGTCAGGAAAGGTGTCCCTAGTCTGTGATCTCAGCAATGGAGGTGGGGCATGGTGATGCTTGCCTTGAACTCTGATTATCATCCTGGTTTATAGAACCAATACATACCAAATGCACTCCTGTCTCTAAAGAAGTGCCTGAGTATATACAAGATTTCCCAGGGTAGAGGATTTCTTCACATTTATTATCTTGCCAAAAATTTTCTCCCATAGTTTTCCTGTATTATGCCTTTTTGGTTGTTTTTGTGTTTTGTCAAAAACAAAAGTGTTTTTCGAGAGAGAATTTCTTTTTGTAGCCCTGGCTGTGCTGGAAATTGCTTTGTATCTATCACAGGGCGACCTGGAACTCAGAGCTCCAGCTACCCCTGCCTCCCAAATAGTGAGATCAAAGACATAGTAGCATCTTAAAAAGTGATTTTATAGTCACTGAAGTTGCTGACTGCAGAGGGTTGATGGGTGTTTTCGATACTCTTTGGTTTCCAGAGTCAGACTTCCCGTATACAAATCAGATCCTTTTGTAAATTGCGGTTTCACAAGCTTTTAATCCCAATACCAGCGTGGGGGTGGGGGTGAAGCAGAGTCAGGTGGGTCTTTGTTAGTTCGAGATTAGACTGGTGTGTGTGTGTGTGTATACAAGTCCAAGACAATCACTGCTTTATTGTTTGATCTTTTCTTTTTTTGGTTTTTCGAGACAGTGTTTCTCTGTGGCTTTGGAGGCTGTCCTGGAACTAGCTCTGTAGACCAGGCTAGTCTCGAACTCACAGAGATTCGCCTGCCTCTGCCTCCCGAGTGCTGGGATTAAAGGCGTGCGCCACCATCGCCTGGCTTGATCTTTTCTTTAAGTAAAATTAAAAGCAAAATATAAAAACAAATCTGTTTCTACAAATGCACTCTAGAAGTCCCCTGGGAATTTGATAATAATGACAGTCATTTTGTCGTTTTCTGGAGTTACTAGCAGAAAATTGTAATCTTCCTTAAAAGCCAAAAGCATACAGGTTCCAGCTTTCAGGCGTTACGCCTCCATTAACGCGATGCTTGGGACCCTTGTTATTATCCATGTGCACATGCGCGCCACGCTTCCGCGTTTGTGTGGGCTGGGTTATGACGTCATTGTTCTGCGCTCCGCGGCCGGAGCTGTGGTTGCCGGAAGTTGAGCCGCGGTAAGTAAGTCTTGGTTGCGGAGCCGGCGCGGGGCTGGCGAGATTCGGTTAGGAAAGCTGAGGCATGTTTTGGGCTGTTCTGGAATATCTTTCACCTGTCTATACTCGATCCCCTCCTTCCACAGCAGGAAGTGTTCCGATCCCGGTGTCGGGAGACTCCTCGGGTCGCTCATTCTGTCGAGTCCTGCCTTTGCGGTGTGTGTGGACGGGCCCAAGAGTGAGCTTGTGCCTCTGGTCTGTGAAGGGCTTTGAACTTGTTACTTGTGTTGTGAGGAGAACACAGTTCTTTCTTCAAGGCTTCTCTAAGAAAGGTTTTGCATTCCCTGCAAGGGTCCCGAGGTTACAAACTAATACTTACAGGAATCAGCCTGATGAGGCACGTGTCAGAAAGTTTCAGAGCCCGGTACAGTCGCCTAGAGAGGTGACCCCAGCCTCAGGGAGGCTGAGGCAAGAGAATTGCTTTTAGGACCAGCCCAACAATCTGATACAGACCTTTTCGCAAACTGGGAAAGGGGCCTGTGGTGTATGTAGTTCAGTGCCAGAGCGTTTCCTCAGCATTCCAGGGCTCTGGGTTCAATTACCAGGACATTCCAAATTGAGACCGAATTTCACCTGTGTTTCCGTGTACAATGTTATTTTAGGTCTTTAATATTTCTAATTAAAGTGCGTTTATCGTGTGTGCTCGCATGAATGTAGTAGCAATAGAAGCCTCCAGAGACAAAATATATCAGATCCTGACAGAACTGGAGCTACAGGAAGCTGTGTCTCATATGGGTGCTAGAAACCAGACCCATCCAGGTCCTGCAAGAGCTGTACACACTCGTAACCACTAAGTCGAGATATCTTTTCTGTACAATTTTTTTTTTAAACTGAATGTCGTGTAGCCCATGTTGGTATTGAGCACTCACTCAGTGTAGCAGAGGTGGGCCTTTGAGTTTTGTGTATTTCTGCTTCCGTCTCCTTGGGTGCTGGGATTACAGGTGTGTACCACTATGCCTGGTTTATCTGGTGCTGGAAAACTGAACCTTGGGCTTCTTGCATGCTGGGCAGTACTATATCAACTTGTAGCTACCCTCACATTCCAACCACCTTATTCTTAAAGCCTGGTCACAAATGCCCTTTCCCTCTCCAGTGGGTTTTGTTGTTGTTTTGACTTTTGTCTTTTTATTATGATTATTTGTAACCCGTGTAACTGGTAAACAGACCCGTCTGTGTCTGTAGACTTGAGAGCTCTCTCTTGGGCTTCTCCTTTCCCTTGAGGCTGTATATTTTTGTCATAGGACCTCAACCCACTGGCCTCAGTTTGTGAAAGCTCATGACTTCCTGTTGCTTCCAGCTTGCCTCCCCCAGTTCTTACTCAGAAAGTCATGTGAGGAGCCGAGGACTGTAGCCAGCAGTTACAGCTCATTGCTGGGTCAGATCTTGGAGTCGCACACGCTCTTCATTGAGCCACGTTATCTTTGAAAACTGCTAGATTGTCTTCATTGTCCCTCGGTAGCTAAATGCATTCATTTGCCCATAGTGAGCTCTACTAATATACAGGGATTTTCATATCACTTATTAGTACATCCCAACATACCTTTCTGTGTGTCTGGTTTACTATACATGCTTAACAAATATGTATGAGTACACTTAATGAACGGCGTATTTGAATGCCCATTATACTCCAGGCTTTTCTCTAAGTCCTAAAGATGAAACAGGACCCCATAGTTCCACTTAGTGGTGATGGTGGTGGTGATTGTCAGTAAATTGTACACTTTAATGAGGTGGGAGTGTATTCCTTAATCTCAGCACTTGAGAAGCTAAGGCAGAGAAGGAGCAAGAGTTCAAGGTGCTGTGTGTGGTGGGCCATGGGCTTTTACTTTGAAAGTGCTAGAGTGGGAAGCAGGGCACTGACGAATATTAAGCAAGGAGGACGTGTGTTGACATCTGTAAGTTACTGAGGCAGCAACTGGGGACACCCGTGTGGGTTCTGTGGCGGTGATCCGGTAATGAGGACAGCAGCGCATGTGCAGTGTGGCAACGACGGCAGAGCTCTTTGCTTATGGTCTCTATTTATGCTGCCTTCTCTCAGGTTAGACTTGGTGTCTCTTGGCCTCAGTCTTCTCCCTTCTTTAGGGAAATAAGACCCACAAATATCTTCCTCTTCTTTCTCCTGTTTTTCCCTCCCTCCCAGTGTCTGATGGCTGTGTGGTCCTGGGCAAGTTAAGGAACAATTGGAATTTCCATGTTCCTGGGAGACTGGACAAGTCCTTTTTACCAGCTCTAGGTCCAGCTCTGGAATTTGGGATACTCCCTATCTTCTTTGCCCAGGCCACTGCACTTTGAACTGGCTTCTTCATGGCAGACGGGAACATGTGTGGAAAGGAAGTCTCTTCAGGCAATCCAACTGTGTAGGGGAGGGGTGCCGATTCCATGGTGTTTCCTAAAGCCCTGCTAGTGGCTTGGTAAACACATCATGTTCTTACTACAGGCATGCTCTTATGTCTCCAGCAAGGTCTGGATGCTGCCTGCATGGCTGTCAGAGGCTGTTGTCCATTTCCTGTGTCCTCCCCTCAGTCCTCTGCTGGCTGCCTTCCCTACCCCTTGCAGAGCTCACCATCTTACACCCATCAGCAGAGGCTCTTCTCCTTTTTCTGTTGCTCCTCATCCACTCTTGTTTGTTTGTTTCTTTTTGTTTTTTTTTTTACATCCTAACCAAAGTTTCCCCTCCTTCCTCTCCTCCCAGTCCCCCCCCACTTTGTGGAATATTAGTTGAAGATGTGTTACATTTGTTTATGCTGTGAAATATTTGTTTAATGATGCAAAGATGTGCTGCATTTTATGTTGTATTTGTTTAACTCTGAATATCGTCACTTTGCCTGTCTAAAACAGCTAATGATCTATCTAATAAAGAGCTGAACGGCCAATAGCTAGGCAGGAGAAAGATAGGCGGGGCTGCCAGGCAAAGAAGATAAATAGGAGGAGAAAAAGAGAAGAAGAGGGAGGAGGGCCAGCAAGGGAGTAAGAAGGAAAGACAGACATATAGAATAGAGAAAGGTAGCTGGGCAATGGTGGCGCACGCCTTTGATCCCAACACTCGGGAGGCAGAGGCCGGTGGATCTCTGTGACTTCTTCAAGGCTAGCCTGGTTTAGAAGAGCTAGTTCCAGGATAGGCTCCAAAGCTACAGAGAAACCTTGTCTCAAAAAACCAACAACAACAACAAAAAAGAATAGAGAAAGGTAAAAGCCCAGAGGCAAAAGGTAAACAGGATAATTTTAGAAAAGTTGGCTAGCCAGGCTATGGTGACACACACCTTTAATCCCAGCAGAAGAAGAGGTAGGCGGATCTCCATGAGTTCAAGGCTAACCTGGTCTATTAGAGCTAGTTCCAGGACAGGCTCCAAAGCTATACTGAGAAACCCTGTCTCAAAAAACCAAAAAAAAAAAAAAAAAAAAAAAAAAAGAAAAGATAAGAAAAACTGCCTAGAAACAGGCCAAGCTAAGGCCAAGCATTTATAAGTAAGAATAACACTTTGTGTATTTATTTGGGAGCTGAGTGGCCATCCCCCAAAATGTAAAAAGAGAAAAACAAACAAACAAAAAACCAAACACCCCATCCACTTCTCTCCCGTTTCTCTTCAGAAAATGGCAGGCCTCCCATGGATATCCACCAGCCATGGTATATCAAGTTACAGTGAGTCTAGGCACCTCCTCCTCTTTAAGGCTGAATGGGGCAGTCCAGTTCAGTAGCTTCTCATCCACTCCTCTACAGTGAGACTAGGCACCTCCTTCTCGTCCTCTATTAAGGCTGGAGGAGGCAATCCTGCAGCTCCTCAGCCACTCTTCTTCGGCCATCACTTTGCATTATATTCTAATTTAGGGAAAGACAATGTGTTGGCAGGGACCTTGTGGCTGAGGCTAGTTTGTAATACTAAGTAGGCTGAGAGGCCACGTCTGGCTACATAGTGCGGCTCTGTTTGAAAGGGAGGAAGGGATGACACACAAGAGGAAGGGACGCTCAGGAACGGCTTGGAGAACTCACACCCTAAGAGGCTGATAAGTCCGCCTGTGAAATCCCATCTTCTTTCCCTGGAACCTGCTTTCATTGTTCGTTTTCTTTGCTGTTCTACTAACGATTCTTACCTTGGTAGCCTCAGTTTTTCTCTTTTCTCTATTAACTGTTGTCCGCCTTTCCAGCCAGTGTTGGTGAGAGCAATGTCATCCTGCTTCCTCCCGCCCTCACTGTTTGCATTGCTGCCAGCGCCCAGCATCCACCACACTGCTATCTCCAAGCAGCTGTCCAAAATGCGCAGCTTTCCCACTTCATCTCCGAACTGGTTGACATGCGTGTCTTGCTGGTGTTGCCCTGTCCTTCCCAGCCTGGGCGTTTCCCTCTTGATTACATCCTTGGGCTCTTTTCCCTCTTTTGCTCTGAAAATACCAGTTTTCTCCAGGGCTATACTCACAATTCTATGACCTTACCCACAATTTCATGCTAACAGACCTGTGTCCCCTGCTCTGTGTCATGGGACCCTCCTGTTATCAATCCTGTCATTCTTTCTGCATTCTTTACTGTGTAGCCATCTTCTTGTCTTCCAGAAGAATGTCAGAGTCTTCTTGGATTACTTCCTTCATAGGATCTCCTCTCCCAGGTCTGGCAACTATCAGATTTCCTAAGTGGTGTCTCCTGACACCATTGTACTGCTGTCCTCCTCCCTACCTTTTTCTGTGCCTCCTTGCCTTACCTAGATTCCTGCCCTGCCTCCCCCGCTTGGGCCAGTTCAGCAGTCTACCCGTGCTACTGCATGATCCCTTCGTAGAGTGCAGAGCTCTGCTGGAATGCAGGTCTTTTTCTTGTCTACTCTGGTGATTAGAAGGTTTCCAGTTGCTCCATCCTTGCACCTCTCCATCATGGTGGGCAGGCTCATTCCTGTTTGCCTAAACATACGCAGCTGCCCATTCGTTCCTAGATCTGGTTATCAGCAAGCCTGGGCTGTGTACGTGTGAGTGGCTGGGGGTTGAGGCATGCGCTGGAAAGCAGTGATGGGAACATGGAAACCAGCACAGCTCTGTTTGGACTTTCCTTCCAGGAAAGATAGATAATCATAATGTGTAAAATAATGGACATGGTGGTACACTGGCCCTGGAACCTGGGCACTCACGAGGCCAAGGTGGGAGGAATTTGAAGAGCTACATAGTGAGACTCTATCTAACATAATAATAATAATAATAATAATAATAATAATAATAATAATAATAATAATAAATAATATAGCTGACTAGTAAACGTGAGGTACAGACTGCTTTTGGAAGGTGTAGTGTCAAAGACTGGACTCAAGCTGAAGGCCTTCTGTAGAAAGAATGGCAGGGTTGAGATGTAAAGAGAGAGAAAAATAACTGGCTGGGGTGTAGGACAAGAATATTCCTTACTGTGCAGAAGCCATTGGATAATCCTGGAATTGATGTGGAAGCAAAACAGCTTCCTCTCCTTTTTTCTTTTTTGATTTTGAGATGGGGTCTTACTCTAGTGTAGGCTGGCCTCACACTCAACACCCTCTTACTTCACTGACCCCAAGACTGGGATTGCAGAGATGTGTGCTGAAGTCCCCTGCCTACCTTTCTCCCTTTGGCATACTGTAGTGTGTGTGTGTGTGTGTGTACTAAGTCCAGAGGTAGACAGTGGGTGTCCTGCCACTCTTTACCGTATTTATTTGCAGCAGGGGCTCTCACTGAACCTGGACCTAGGTTGGTGGCCAGCAAGCTCCAGTGCCTCCACGGCATTCAGGTTACAGGCACACATGGCTCTTCCTGGTTCTTTACATGGGAGGTGGGGATTTGAACTCAGGTCTTCATGCTTGCTCATCCACTCTGCCCCAGTTATCTTCCTGATCCAGTACTTGGTGCGACCGCTGCCATCTGCCTCCATTTCTCAACATTTAGAAGTATTATGTTGGGCTGTTTTATTTTGCTTTGCTTTGTAACCACAGGATATCACTTTCTTTTTTCTTTTAATTAAGAAGGAACTAGCCAAGTTCAATATTTTGTAGTGTGAGACTCAAAAGAAAAAAATCGTTCCTCTCAGCCTTCCCTAGGTCCCTGTTGAGAGTACTCTTCTGGTTTGCAAAGCCTTGGCTGAAGGAATACCTGGGAAACAATCTAACCTAGTATTTGCAGTTTAGACATCCCTCCTCCTTCCTCCTGTGCAGACCTTTGTCACAGTTGTGCTGCTGTTTCCAGCATACATTGCGTAACACAGCTAACTTCAATGCTGTCTGCTACCAAACCCTGAAACATTGCATGCATGGTGGGTGAGGGCAAGAGAGTGGGTAAATGTTTGCTGGAAAATAGGAAACCTGTACATCTTTAACACGTTTTAATGGTGTTAACTCATCACTCCCATGTTGGGGACTGTACTTGTTAAGCAAGGGCTCTATGACCGAATTAGATGCCCAGCCCCTTTGCTGTCTGTGTTGTGTGTCTCTCACACAGCTACTATGTGCATTTTCTGATTGAATAATGCTGCAGTCAGTAGCATCTCATGTAGAAAAGTCTCACAAGTTGAAAGACTTAGATGGGAAGTGGCAGAGGTGGGATTTGAACTCTAGTCTTTGGCTTGTGAAACTGTATCCTGCTCCCTCTCATTCATCCTACAATGTACCAGACTACACTGTGTTCTTGCCGCTGGGTTTCAGATCCTCTTAAGAAAACTTTTCTCCCCTGGTGCTGTAGACTGAACCAAGTGCCTCAAACAGGTTGAGTAGGTGCCCAACTACTGAGTTACATCACCAGCCCTGAAACGTCTTTACATTATACATTTTTATTATTTAAAACAATTTTTGAATTTGAATATATTTTGATCATATTTTTCTCCCCCAAGTCCTTCCAGATCCTCTTCCTATCCCTACTCATCCAACTTTAAGTTCTTTAAAAAAAAAAATACAAAACCAAAGCCCCCAAACCAAAAACACAAAATGAAACAACATCCAAATAGAAACAAACAAATAAACAAACAAACCCACCAAACTGTAGCCAAATGAAGCACACAAAAAACTACTGTGAAGTCAACTACTCCTGAATATGAGCCTGCCTGGAATGGCTGGTAGACCTAAGGGTCACTGAATTGGAGAAGACTGACTTTCTCTCTTCCAGAAGGTATAAATGACAGTGGCATTGTTAACCTTTACCCTCATGACTAGGTTTTCGTGTATTCATTCATTCACTTAAAAAAATTATAAAAAAATATAGTAAGGCCGGGCGGTGGTGGCGCACGCCTTTAATCCCAGCACTCGGGAGGCAGAGGCAGGCGGATCTCTGTGAGTTCGAGGCCAGCCTGGTCTACAAAGGGAGTTCCAGGACAGGCTCCAAAGCTACAGAGAAACCCTGTCTCGAAAAACCAAAAAAAAAAAAAAAAAAAAAAGTAAGATAAAAGTTGGAACCAACAAAAGAAAAAGAGCCCAAGAGAAGGCACAAGAATCAAGACCCACCAGTTCACACACTCAGGAATGCCATAAAACACTAAGCTGAAAGCCATATATATGCTAAGGACCTGGTGCAGACCCGTGCAGCCCCTGTGTATGCTGCTTGAGTCTCTGTGAGTTCCAATGAACTTTGCTCATGTTGATTTAGAGTGTGTGTTGGTTAGGGTTTCAGTTGCTGTGAAGAGACACCATGACCGAGACAACTCTTTTTGTGTAGTGTGTGTGTTGGGAGGGAGGGGTTCAAGACAGTTTCTGTGTGTAACAGTCTTGACTGTTCTGGAACTCACTTTGTAGACGAGTCTGGCCTCAAACTGTAAAGATCTGCCTGCCTCTGCCTCCCAAGTGTTGGGATTAAAGGCGTGTCCACTATGCCTGGCAACCACAACAATTCTTATAAAGGAAAATATTTATTTGGATTGCTTACAGTTCAGAGGTTCAGTCCATTATCATCGTGTCAGCATGCAGGCAGACATGGTACTGGAGAGGTAATGTAGGTAACAAGAAGTGAACTGTCTCACTGGGGGGTGTGGCTTGCATACATGAGACCTCAAAGCCTATCTCTCCACAGTGACACACTTTCTCCAACGAGACCATACCTACTCCTACAGGGCCACACCTCCTAATAGTGCCACTCCCTTTGAGGGCCATTTTCTTTGAAACGATCCCAGAGGGCTTTGTTTTCTTGGTGTCTTCTATGCTCTCTGGCTCTTAGACTTTTGCGTGGGGTCCCCTAAGCTCTGAAGGGAGGTATTTAGGGCTGTGTGTTCCAAGGTCTCTCATGCTCTGTGTACGGCTGGCTGTGGGTCTCTGTATTTGTTCCCATCTGCGGCAGGAGGAAGTTTCCCTGATGATGGCTGGGCAAGGCACTGGTCTATAAGTATAGCAGGATGTCATTACGAGTTATTTTGTCACTATGGTATGTTTGTTTTTCGTTTTTTAGACCGGGATTATTTGGTTTTACCCGGGGTCCCCAGGCTATCTAGTGTCTGGTTCTTGGTTACTCACACAGTGTCAGGTATGGGTTCCATCTCATATAGTGGGCCTAAATCAAATCACTTACTGGCTATTCCCACAAGTTTTGTGCCAACACTGCCCTAACATATCTTGCATGCAGTACACCATTGTAGTTCACAGGGTTTGTGCCAGCCTGAGACTTTAAAAAGGAATTTCTCTATAAGTGTGTGTGTGTGTGTGTGAGAGAGAGAGAAGAGACAAGAAGGAGAGAAGCAAGGGAGTCAAGAGAGGAGCAAGAGGCAAGAGAGAGAGTGGTGCCTGGTGGGCACTTTTAAGGGTGCATGTGTCACGTAGCAGAAGGTGGAAAGGCACCTGGGAACAGGTGATGGCATAACTGCTTTGGTGGCAGAGGCAGGCAACCTCAGATGTCAGCCCTCACCTTCCACCTAGTTTGAGACAGGCAGGGTTGGTTTTCCACTGTGAGCATCATGCTAGCTGGTGGGGGAGCATCTGGGAATTCTCCTGTCTCCACTTTCCTATCTCCCTGCTGGAGCTCTGGGCCCTGGGAACTCCTTTCTTTCCTCCTTTTCTGTGAGGGGTCTCAGCAGGAACTAGCTGCTCCATTCCCAAACAACCTGTGCTGTGGTTGGTGAGCTCCTTTGAGGGGGGAAACTCCAAGTGGGCACATCTTAGGCAGAGTTGGGGGATCCATGTTTGTGGATCACTATGGCCAGTACAAAGAGGGATTGGAAAATGGATTACAGCTACGCCTCTGAGTAAGTCCTGGACGCCAAGCCCTGGAATAGACATTCCCATCTTCCTTCATCCTGGCATCTTCGGTTGTGAACACTGTCCATGCATTACAAAATGGGAAGTCTAGGTGAGCTTTGAAATCTAGAGTGAACTTGGAGGCTGGCTTCTAGGAACTTCAGACCCAATTTCCAAGTGTGCATCCTGCCAACTCTGCATCTGGTGTTTTCTCTTTGAACCATTAATAAACACTTTCTGCTCTCTCAAAGCAAGCAAACAAAAAGCCTGAGACACAGAGAAATGACAATAAGGCCATCTGGGGGATGGGTAGGCTGGTGTGCTTTTCTGCTCCCCTCTCCAGGTCCACTTTCCCTGAAGAGAGCTTTTTGTTTTTCTCTGACTGATAATTTTCTACCAGTGTGTCTCTTTCATTTCTAACAATCCTACACTGGCCTGCAATTTGTGTGTGCAATCCAATTAGGCCCGTGCTGAGAGACAGCTGCTGGGCGGCCTCACCACACCCCAGCCAACACATCTTCTTTTCCTGACCACCAAAGCCCAAGTACCTCCTTCCGCGTGTTTGGTAACAAAAGGCCAGAATAGCATTGTAAAAAGTGCTAGTTCATGGAGGACAAAGCTTATTTAAAGCGGGCTCCTTCTGTATTAGAAGGAAGTCAGCATCTGCTAACCCATGTGGGCCTCTGAAGCTCTTGGTAGACTTGGCTCTCTCTCTCTCTCTCTCTCTCTCTCTCTCTCTCTCTCTCTCTGTGTGTGTGTGTGCGTGTGCGTGTGTGTGCTTTTGGAGACATGGATTCTCTGTGTAGTCCTGGAATTCACTCAAGATGAGGCTGTCCTTGAACTCAGAGCATCCATCTGCCTCTTAAAGTACTGGGGTTAAAGGAGTGCACCACCACCTCACTGCCTCGTGGCTTGGTCTTAACATAGGATTAACATAGAAGATTTTCTTCCCCATTTTTATTCAGATTTAGCCCACACATGTACTGATCATGACTGTGTTTTTTACAAAGGTACATGCAACCCAGGTCATGCTCTAGAATCTTCTGGCTCCCTGGAAGGCTTCCTTATGCCCTTTCTCCGTCATCTACTTGCCCCTACCCTGGAGTTGGCTTAAACCTAAAACATCTTGTTGATGGGGTTTTCTGCTATAGAACAAAGCTGTGTGTCTAAGTATTAAAATGGGTCTTCTTAGTGTTATCTTCTGCAAAAGCACTACCAGAAGACTCTGTTCATCCCTTTCTTAGAAACTCCATTCGTGTTCCCCCCACCCTACCCACCGTGTGTGTGTGTGCGCGCGCGCATTCAGTGTCCCAAACAGAACTAGCATTTCAGTACACTCAACTTTCCATTCTGGTTTTATCCGACCTGAGCCATGGTTCCCACCATGCCCAGTGTGTCTTCTGACTCCCTCAGTTTGCAGCAGAGCCTCAGTCGGAATTCTGACACTGACACCTTGGACAGTTGTCACCGAGTCCTGGTCATCCATTCTGCAGAATGTTTTTTCAGTTTGGGTTTATTTGCTGTTTATACCTAGGGTAGCAATGTTCTCATGCATTTGACATGACAGCACAAAATGCCTGTCTTCTGGCCTTAACTTTGACATCATCAACAGCTTTGTGTGTGTGTGTGTGTGAGCTCTGAGTGTACCAAGTGCAGACCATACCACTGGGCCATACCCCAGCACAAGGTGGTGTCTTAATGACCAGGTTTTATCGCTATGGTCACTTTCTTCCTTCTCATTCGCTGGTATTTTGTAGAGAGCTGTGCTGAAACTAGAGGGAGACCCTGCACGTCCCTCTATAGGAGCACTTTCAGAAGGACTTCCTTTTTTCTGCTTGTGTGTAGTAAGGAGCGCCTGCTTCTGAACTCTGAGGTCCTAGTCTTCAAGGAAGGACAGTAGGTCATAGACCTTTGTGTCAGTCTGTAGGTTCCCGGGTGTTCCTTAGGCTTGCCGCACTGCCCATTTTAATAAGCTTTCAGGACCATAGTCTGTCGTTCCAGACATAGAGGCTCTGACTCTTGTGCTCTTGAGATTCCTTCTGGGAATCTAGGATTGATCCCAATAACATGTTTTTTACATTATTATTTATCTGTGCGCACATGCACGCACACATATGCACGTGCGCCTGTGTGTGCGTGCATATGCACGTCATGGCACTCGTGGAGGTTAGAGAACAATTGCAGAAGTTGGTTCTCTCCTCTGACCATGTGGTCTTAGGGATTCCGCTAAGGTTTGGTGGCAAGTGTTTATCCACTGACACTGAGAGCCATTTTACAAAGGACTACCAGTGAGGGTTGGGGGCCATCATGAACTGTGGGAATTTACAGTTGAGTGGATGGAGGCGGATGGGTAAGCAAAGAGGTAGACATGGCACCAGATGCAGAGAGCTAGCTTGGAGACAGCAGTCCGGCCTGTCGCTGCTGAGCCAAAAGCAGAAGAGGGCAGACAGTGTGAGGAATGTTGGGAAGGTTTTCAAGCACAGGGAAGCCCCAAGCTAGCTTCAGGATGCTAAGCGGTCATGACACTCTGGGCTGAGCATTTCCAGGTTTTTGGTCTCTTATTCAAGAATAAAATAAACCCCATAGAGATGGCAAGAAGACACTATTCAAATTAAAGTGATAGAAACAGGTTAGAGTATTCTGCAAGAGAGCATCAAGCCACATGAAGGAAGATACTCAAGGGCCCCAAGTTACTGCCTGGGCTCTCTGTATGGGCTCTAAAGAAGGGGCTGTTGCTAAGGGGCTTCAGATTTTGGATGGTTCCCTGTATTGATAGATCATATAATACTTTTTCTGCTGCGCATGTCACTTCCCTGTATCTGATTCTAGTTATGTGCACTTCCAGTCTGCATAGGTATAAGATGGTGGATAGGAGGTTGTCCCTAAAAATTCACCTGAGGATGCAGTTTTGCTTTATTGTACTAAAACTGGGTCTTATGCCTGGACACAGACAGTGGGATTAACTGGAATCTGTCTGCATTTGACCATTGTCAAAGGAAGGAGAAACCCATTCAATTGTTGGGAGAGGAGTAGTGTGTGTGAGTAGGCCAATATAGGTGGGGGTCCTAGGTTGCTACCAGGTTGCCAGGTACATTGTTCAGAGAGGTTTATATATGTGTGCATAGTATAGGCAGGTAAATGTCTCAGGCTCCTAGGTGCATAGTTAGAAGAGGCAGGTGTGTATAGCTTATACTAGGTGGAGTCCCAGTTTGCTAAACTATTCCCTGTGCTTCCTTGTCTCAGTAGCTAAGTGTTGGGGAGCAGAAGGAGCAGGCCTCTGTTGGGGAGAGCTTCCATGCAGCAGCTGAAAGCGGGCATTAGGGAGCAGTAGGCAGCTTGCCTTTCTTGAACATCAAGTTTGAGCTTCAGGGAGGCAGAGTCGTGAGCTGAGAGTACGGGAGTTGACAGACGGTGGCAGGGACCAGGAGAAAGTGTGAAGGAAATCCCCAAGATGTGGACGTGTGGCAGTGAGGTATGGTGCCGTGCTTCTGAGAACCTGGAACCCTGTAGATTCAGTCTTTATAAGGTAGTACCAAGTCCCAATAACTTTTAAATGTGCTTCCTCTAGTGCTGAGAACTGGGTGAGTGTTCTTCATAAACTGTATTTATCTGATCATAAAGATATGTTTACGGGGAGCTGGGCTTGGTGACACATGCCTGTACTCCCAGCACTCAGAAGATTAAGGCGGGGTTGTGAGTTCAGAGCACTGCTTGGTCTTCATAGAAAGATGACAGCCAGCCTTTGCTATGTACTGAACACTGTCACACTCTTCTCTGTATGCCCAGTATTACAAGGTCACATCCTGGACCAACTGACTGTGGCCTTCTGTGGAGGCCCAACAATAAGTTTCCTTCCACTTTGTCTGAAGGTCAGAGTTTTAGCTTGTTCAAAGTTGTTTTTGTTTGTTTGTATAGCTCTATTCTGGTTGAAATTTCAGTCTCTCTAATGCATAAAAACAAAATAAACAAGATTTTTTAACTTTTTTCTAATTGTGTGGTGTGTGTATATGTGGTTGCAGGAGGACACCGGGTTTCCTGCTCTCTCACTCTTCCTTCTCTCCTTGCCATAGGGTCTCCATTTAACATGGACTTCACGGTTTTGCTGACTGGCCTGCCATGGGCTTCTAGCGTCTACCTGTCTGCCACCTAGAGCTGGGTGACAGCTGTGTGTGACCACACTCAGGTTTTTAGGTGGAATCTGGAGGTCCCAACTCAGCAAGTGTTCCCACCACTGAGCCCTTTCTCCAACCCCTGGTTTTGACATTTTTAAAGGGATTGTAGCAAGGGAGAATAATATATGACAGAAACTATTTGTGGTTTGCATTTTCTAGAATATTTACTTCCTAGCTGCTTTCAGGAACAGCTTTCGGGCCCCCTGTGTGGCTGGTGCAGCATCCTCTGAGCAACATCACTTGACAAATGATCCTCAAAGTGACACTCGGATGCTTCCACTAGTGGGAGGCATGAGCAGCCCATTTCCTGTTTGGACTGCTCAGGCAACATTAGTCATTTTGGGTTGCTTTTGGAAATTGTCTTACAGTGTGTCTTCTGAGCACTGGCCTTGAGTGATGTCTTACAGTGTCTCATCTGCGTATGGACCTTGAGTGGTGTCTTACAGTGTGTCTTCTGTGCTCTGGCCTTGAGTGATGTCTTACAGTGTGTCATCTGCACATGGACCTTGAGTTGATGTCTTACAGTGTGTCTTCTGTGCTCTGGCTTTGAGTGATGTCTTACAGTGTGTCATCTGCGCATGGGCCTTGAGTTGATGTCTTACAGTGTGTCTTCTGTGCTCTGGCTTTGAGTGAAAACAAGAGCACATATTTCATGTCAACATTTGTCAAGCATCTTCTGTACTCCAGACACTGCTCAGCTGAGAAGAGGTGGATGAGACAACCTTCTCTTTTTAATGCTAAAGAAGTATTTTTTAGATTTATTCTCCTAACATTTAAAAATTAAAACATGGCAGATAAAAGATTCAGTTTTTAGTGCTGGAGAGATGGTTCAGGGGTTACAAGCTCTGGCTGCTCTTGCAAAGGACCTGGGTTTGGTATTTAACCCCCACATGGTGGCTCACGACTGTCTGTAACTCCAGGGCTTCTCTCTTCTGGCCTCCCTGGACACCTGAATACTCATAATAAAAACACACAGACTCACATGCATAGAAATAAATATTTTAAAAATCCTAAAGATTCAGTTTTAAGCAATTTTCAGTCTTTAAAATCAACAGTCTTTAAAATCTGTTTTTGTACCAGGTGGTGGTGATGATGCATGCCCTTGATCCCAGCACTTATGGGGCAGAGGCAGGTGGTTCTCTTGAGTTTGAGGCCAGCCTGGTCTATAGAATGAGTTCCAGGACAGCCAAGGCTACATAGTATGACCCCATTGATAGGAATTTTGCCTAACGCGAGCTCTTGCCAACGCAAAAATCCCAATCAAGTCAAATCACAAGGCAAATTAAGAAATATCCCCTGAGAGAACCGGAAGGCTGCAAATATGACCACCAGGAGGAAGGAAGACAACCTGTTTCTCCTTTGGGAAGCTATCTTCAATACCCTGTGGCATGCTGGGATTTGTAGTCCAGACCAATACAACTCTCAGGCCTGGGGGCTGGAGGCTACTCTTCCTACCCATCTCCAAAACCAAAAAGAAAAAAAAAAAAAAAATCTAGTTTTGGATTTTTGTTTTCTTTCTTTCTTTTTTTCTTTCTTTCTCTCTTTTTTTAAAGGATTTTGCAACATCTTTTTAGTGTATTAGTCAGGGTTCTAGAGAGAAACAGAACTGATAGAATGAATGTATCATTTATATGAGATTTAATAGAGTGACTTCTAGGCTCTGGTCCAGCTAGTCCAATGGCTGTCTACCAACAGAAAGTCTAAAACTCCAGTAGTTCTGTTCAGGAGACTGGATGTCTCAGCTGGTCTGCAGTGTACTCTGGAATCCCAAAGAAATAGACTCTAATGCCAGTGAAGGAATGGACCTGCCAGTGAGAGCAAGGGAAAGCAGGCAATGAGCAAAAGCTGCCTTCTTCCACATTCTTTACTTAGTCCTCCAGCGGAAGGTGTGGCCCAGATTAAAGGTGGATCTTCCCATTTCAAAGACCTGGATTAAAGGGAGAATACCCATTTCAGTGATTAATTAAGAAAAACCCATCACAGATGTTCCCAGCTGCTTAGGTCTAGTTAATTCCAGCTGCAGTCAGTCATCACAGATAGTCTCCAGCCTTTACAAAGGGTACAGAATTCTTCCATCTGACACAGTCTTCTCTTTTTCCCTCCTATCAGTGGGAACGCAGGGTGGCGAGGTGCTGGTGTAGTCAGCTGGGATGGCGCTGATGACCGTGGTGGGTAACTCCTGGCACAGGCAAAGCCTACCCCATCCATGACCATGTTACATGGTGTTAGGTTCCTCAGAGGTCTAGCTTGTCCTAATGCTAACAGCAAATTCCTCCTCCTGTGTTACTGCCGTGGCTGCATTCTCCTGCCACACAGTGAAGCCCAGTCACATCCCTAAAGAAAACAGGGTCTTGTAGTTGGCTCAGAATTTCTCAAAAGCCAAATGAGCCAGAGAGTGATTGAAGCCTGTGTCTTTTAATGCTTTCAGCACAATGGTTATTGCCTTCAATTTTTTTATTTTTATTTTTTTCTAGAACCCTCTCAACAGCTTTATTTGGGTATAACTGACATTACAAATGATCTCTTGCATTCTAAGTACCTGCTCATGTTCCCAGTGCCTGAAGTATAGAATGGTTTCCTTTTTTATCTCTGGAATCCTCTGACCCCAGTAGAATTCCCTCTCAGTGCTCTCAGCAATGACCGTTGGGAAAATCAGTTGAGCCTGACGTCAGGAGGAAGTTGTGGACAGCTAATTCCTTGGAGGATTCCTACGAGGTTGCTTTGTACTGCTGTCTGCCCCTGGGCTAGCCTTCTCTTATAGTAGGTGTTGACTCTGGCCCTGGCAGTTAACATCTCAGTGCCTCATTTACTGGTCTCTAAAGGAAACAATGTAACTGATACTGGGTTGTCATGGAAAGGGTGTGTACAATGTTGAGTGTAGTTCTTGGTGCTTGACAGAATGAGCGTCCAGGGAAAACACTGTCCACTGGCCATCATGAATTTTTTTTTTTTTTTTTTTGGTTTTTTTTTTTTTTTTCCTTTTTTTTTTTTCGAGACAGGGTTTCTCTGTGGTTTTTGGAGCCTGTCCTGGAACTAGCTCTTGTAGACCAGGCTGGTCTCGAACTCACAGAGATCCACCTGCCTCTGCCTCCCGAGTGCTGGGATTAAAGGCGTGCGCCACCACCGCCCGGCTCATCATGAATTTTTGTAAAGGGAACTGGGGAGATAGTTTAGTTATCAAAGGTCAGTCATAAGGACCCAAGTTTGCTCCTTAGAACCCATGTGAAAATTCTGGGCATAGGCTAGCAAGGTGACTCAGCAGTGTGAAGGCGCTTGCTACCAAGCATGATGACCTCAGTGCAATCCCAGAACCTACAAGGTGGAAGGAAAGAACAGATTCCTCAAAATTGCCCTGACTTCCTCATGTATGGCGTGGCATGCTTGCACACCCTTATTAAATAACTCTTATTAATAATTTAAAAGTAGATGCTTGGCACAGTGGCAAGCGTTTGTAGTCGAAGTGCTGGAGTTCCAGTCATTCTAGCCTCTGAGCTCCAGGGCAGTGAGGTGGGTGTTGTTCCTGAAGATGGCCCCTGGGTTGTCCTCTCATCTCTATGCACACATACACCAGCACACGCGTGCCCACACACCTTTTAAAAGGCATCCCATGCTGTAATGGAAAGCTCTTACCTGTGGGACCAGGAGCCACTGCATCCCAATAACTGTGGGTGTTAATGAGAGCTGTAATGAGAAGGGATTTTCCCAGCAAGATTTTCTAAGAATACCACAAAGGCCTCTGGTCAGGAAACAGCAGCCATGCCAGCATCTCCAGAGTAGGGCCAGGTATCCTCCTACATCACCTGGCTACTGGCCAGACTTGTCGGCCCCTGGCCACCAACCTTGGTCTTTGTCCCCTGCATAAGAACACATGGGACGCAGGCAACTCAATTGTTAAAGTTTATTATTATTATTTTACCTTTATCTGTGTTTGTATATGAGTATAGTGCCCTCTGGGCCTCAGATCTCCTTGAGCTGGAGTTACAGGCATTTGTGAGCTGCCATGTGGGTGCTGGGAATTCCAGTCCTTGGAAGAATAATCCATGCCCTTAACCACTGAGCCATCTCTTCAGCCTCATGCACCTCCTTTTCCTGAAGCTTGCAGAGAACCTGTAATCCCAGCACTGTTGAGGCTCAGACAAGAGAACTGAAAGTCCATAGGCATCCTGGGCTACATAATGAGACCCTGGGTGAGCCTTTGCCTGATGCACGGCGTTGGCCTTTGTGATCAGTGAAACTCACCAGTTCTATGGGGGAGGGATTATTCATCCCCACCTCCTGTCTTCTGCTGTTTTTTCTCGGTTTTCCCAAGCCCTGTTGAGAGTGTTCCATCCATGCATACTGGGCTCTGGTGCCCAAGTGTACTTTTAAGGGGGCAGAACATACTGAGCCTGTGGAAAGCAGCTGCCCCCGGGGCATCCATCAGCAAAGTAACCTAGCCCAAGCCTTGAGGACACAGACAGCTCCTCTCCTGTAGTGACTCTGAGTTCACGGCTGCTCCCAGTTTTCTATTAAATTGCATTTTAGAGAGTCGTAGGCATTATCATCAGTGTACAGAAGATTCCCTGCGGTGTCCTTTGTCCTTGCTCTTTAAGGTCCTGTAACTCACAGGATCCTCCTGCCTCCTTTCCTGCCCCCCCACCATGCTAGAATTAAAGGCACACACCACCACATCCATTTCTTTTTTGATTTGTAACCATTAATGGATGTTTATTGTACATATTAATGGTTTACTGTACCTCCTCAATACATACAGATGCCGTGCTTTGATAACCATTTTCCCTTATGATGCTCACTTACCCTCCCCTCCCCCATCCCTTCCACCTCTTATCTTTCCTTCCTTAATAGTCTTTTTTCTTTGTTTAGTTCTGGCGTTTGCAGCTTAGAGGAAACACATGCTAATTTGTCTTTCTCTCCTTTAGCATGATGACTTTTAGCAAGCGGTCTGATTTCATTTTTCTCTACACTCCATTATCTATACCGTTTGTCTTTAGCTGTTCTTCTGCTGAAGAGCCACTAGGCTGATTCCAAAGACTGATTGATGTGTACAGCGTTGTGATAAGTGTGGACATCTGATATTTCCTGTATATAAAGTCTTAGAACCCTTTGGTGTATGCCCAAGGAACAGTATAGCTCAGTTATTTGCTAGCTACTATTTTAGTTTTTTGAGGAATCCTGTTTTCCATAATGGCTGAACTACTTTTATTTCTACCAACAGCGCATATTGGGTTCCTTTTCCCTAAGTCCTTGCCAGCTTGTGTTGTTGCTATATGTTTTTTGATTGTCATCTATTCTGACAAGAGATAGAATATCAATGTATTCGAATTTCACTAATGGCAAAAGATGTTGAACATATGTTTTTATATGTTTATTGACTGTCATACTCTGTTGAGAACTGTCTGTTCAGTTTGTTTGCCCATTTGATGGTTGAATAACTTGTTGGTTTTTACTGAAGTTGTCACATATTGTGGTTAATGAAGCCTCTGTCAGATGCAAGACCTGCAGAGTTCTCCTCTCCTGTAGGCTCCGCTACAGTGTGGTTGCTCTTTAATTTGATGTAGCCCCATATGTCAGCTCCCAAGGATCAAAACTGAATCATCATCTCAGTTAATGCAGAAAACGGCATTTATAAAATTCAGTATATTCTCTCAATTGAAAACTCAAGAAAGCAGACAGAGAGCAATTGCAGCTCAGAGTGGAAAAGGCAGGATAGAACAAACCTGGGACTTCTGTCAGACTGAGGAGCGGGAACTGGCCGCAGTGCCTCAGAGGGCAGAAAGGATGAGGTGTCTGTATGCCTCATTCAGTACTTGAAAGTTTAGCTAGAATATCCAGGAGGAGAAAGAAAGGGAGGGAGGGAGGGAAGGAGGGAGGGAGGAAGGGAGGGAGGGAGGGAGGGAGGGAGGTATAAACAGGAAGGAAGAAGTCAAATTATCCCTGATTGCAGATGGCAGGAGTCTGCTGTTAGAAAATCCTCATGACTCCACCGAGACTCTTAAAACCCATAAACAAATCCAGCAAGGGAGCAGGGTACAAAATCAATGTTAAAAAAATCACTAGCTTTTCCATGTGCCAGTAATGAACTTTCTGAGACAGAAATGAAAGAAAACAACCACATCACTACTCAAAACAAAATAAAACCAAAATAAACCCAGCTGAAGAGGTGAAAACCTCCACCTTGAAAAGTAGGGCAGTAAGGAAACTGACATTCGACAGTGGAAAGACTTACACTGTCCATGAGTAAGCACAGCTAAAACTGTTTCACATGGCCACAGCATTGGAGCAGTGTGTAGATGGCTACAGTCCCCAATAAAATACCAACGATACTCTTCGTGAAACTAGAAAAAAAATCCTAAAACACATGTGAAGGAAATGGGGTATGGTAACGGTACCTGTAATCTCAGCACTGGAAAGGCAGATGCAGGAGAATTGAGACTGAGAGCTTGAGGCACTGGGCTCACACAAAATAAAACAAGTTTATGTGGAAATAGATCCCGTAGAATCAGAACAATTCTGAGCAAAAAGAGCAATACTGGAGTCACCACAGTATCTGATTTCAAAATATGCTATAGAAGCTGGACATGATGGATGCCTTTAATTCCAGCTCTCAGGAAGCAGAAGCTGGCAGGTCTCTCTGAGTTCAAGACCAGCCTGGTCTACATAGAGAGTTCCAGGCCAGCCAGGGCTACACGATGAGACCCTTTCATCTCATTCTCTCTCTCTCTCTCTCTCTCTCTCTCTCTCTCTCTCTCTCTCTCTCTCTCTCTCCCTCCCTCCCTCCCTCCCTCCCTCCCTCCCTCTCTCCCTCTCTCTCTCTCTCTCTCTCTCTCTCTCTCTCTCTCTCTCTCTCTCACACACACACACACACACACACACAACTCTGTAGTACAGAATTGAAGCAAAAACAGCACAACCTATTGTAAAAACAGTTATGTAGACCAGTGAGATAAAAACAAAACAAAACAAAACAAAACAAAAAAACCAGGAACACAGAATTGAATGCATACCGCTGTAGCCATTGTAGACTTGATTCCTGAAAAAGGCACCAAGATCAAATATTGAAAGAAAAGACAGTCTCTTCCACAAATGGTGCTGAGAAAACTGGGCATTGGCATGTAGAAGACAGAAACCCAAACCCTCTGTCTTAACACTGTACAGATGTGAACTCAGAGGGCTGGAGAGATGGCTCAGTATTTAAGAGCACTGGTTCCTCTTGCAAAAAACTCAGGTTCCATTCCCAGTACCCACATTGTGCCTCACCGCCATCTGTAACTCCAGTTCCAGGGGATCTAGCACCCTTCTCTTGCCTCTAAGGGTCCTGTACACAAATGGTGCATAGGCATTATTCAGGCACACAAGCAAACACATAAAATAATAAATCGTATTTTTAAAATTCAACTCAGGTTAAAGTCCTGAAGCTTTTAAAGTACTGGAAGGAAGACATCCACGTTCTGACTAAGCAGCCATGTCCTCCATTAGCCCAGTAGCCCGTCACCTTCCTGGGCTCACCTTGGTTTCCTTGCCCATCATTGTCTTCTGTCTGACTGGGTAGTGGTGGAACACATGCCTTTAATCCCAGCACTCGGGAGGTAGAGGTAGGAGGATCTCTGAGTTTGAGGCCAACCTAGTCTACAGAGTGAGTTCCAGAATACCAGGACTACACAGAGAAACCCTGTCTTGAAAAAATAAATTAAAAAAAATTTTAAAATGTAAAAAAAGGAATGTCTGTCCTGTGTTTGTACCCCTGTCCTGATGCCAGCCCCACCTGCACTCTCCCTAGCTCAGCATACACGCTGCCTACAGGGCTTTCTCTCGTTGCTTTTTCTGGTTTGTTTTTGCTGTGCTGGGGGTTGGGTCCAGGTCTCACTAGTGCGTAATCACTGTACTCCAACCTTGGCCCTGTTGTCCCTTGAACCTCACAAGAGATCATGTTTGGTCACCTTTCCTAAGGGTCCCCAGGGAGGATTCCCTCTTTCCTGTTTTTTTTTTTTTTTTTTTCTCCGAGACAGGGTTTCTCTGTGGCTTTGGAGCCTGTCCTGGAACTAGCTCTGTAGACCAGGCTGGTCTCGAACTCACAGAGATCCGCCTGCCTCTGCCTCCCGAGTGCTGGGATTAAAGGTGTGCGCCACCATCGCCCGGCCTCTTTCCTGTTCTTATTTCCTCTACGCTACTCAGTTCCTCATCAGTTCAGAGCCCTTGGTCTGCAATGGGATGGAGCCTAGGGACTCAGGCTTAGTAGACTCCTGCTGACAGAGCTGCATCCATGTCCAGCCTCTGAACTGACTTCGCCATTCACAGCCCTTTGCTGCTGCAGGTGTGGAACTCTGTCCCGACTCCTAGCTCCATCCGGGATTCTTCAGCCTCTTTCACAGCTCCTTGGGTTCTGGTATTTGTAACCAGTCAGTCAGCTTTGTGCTCAGGCCTCCACTCTGGGGTGACTGGTCTCCTCCACTCCTATGGGAACCAATCCTCTCCCTTTTCCTTGGACCCTCTACCCATCATCCCCCGTACTTAGTCTTTCCAGGCTCCTTGGTGCCCTGCTCTTCCACCCAGGCTTTCCTGTGGTCCTGCTGGCACCGAGCCCCCCCCCCCCCCCGCCGCAGTCTTACCCCTTGATAGTCTCCTTCCTTCCTTCCTTCCTTCCTTCCTTCCTTCCTTCCTTCCTTCCTTCCTTCCTTCCTTCCTTCCTTCCTTCCTTCCTTCCTTCCTTCCTTCCAGATTTCTGCCTCCTCCCTGCCATTGCCTCCCATTTCCCTCCCCCGATCAAGTCCCCCTCCCTCGTCAGCCCAAAGATCAATCAGGGTTCCCTGCCCTGTGCGAAGACCAAGGACCACCCACCTCCATCCAGGTCTAGTAAGGTGAGCATCCAAACTGCCTAGGCTCCCACAAAGCCAGTACGTGCAGTAGGATCAAAAACCCATTGCCATTGTTCTTGAGTTCTCAGTAGTCCTCATTGTCCACTATGTTCTGCGAGTCCGGTTTTATCCCATGCTTTTTCAGACCCGGGCCAGCTGGCCTTGGTGAGTTCCCGATAGAACATCCCCATTGTCTCAGTGTGTGGGTGCACCCCTCGCGGTCCTGAGTTCCTTGCTCGTGCTCTCTCTCCTTCTGCTCCTGATTTGGACCTTGAGATTTCAGTCCGGTGCTCCAATGTGGGTCTCTGTCTCTGTCTCCTTTCATCGCCTGATGAAGGTTAATATTCAGGAGGATGCTTATAGTTTTTCTTTGGGTTCACCTTCTTATCCCTTGATAGTCTTGATATGCAGACCCAGATGCATTCTGTTCGGCCATTGTTGTCTGAGCCCCCATTTCTCCTTCTGAAATCCAAAAAGGTGGGGAATTGATCATCTCAAAAACTTTGGCAGAATAATTGTGCAAAATCACTCTGGATGATGGGAAAGGAGTCTTTATATGTTTTATTACTTACTTATATTTGAACTGTCTCTCTGTGTCTGGACCACATAAATGCAGGTAACTGTGGAGACCAGAGAAGGGTATTGGGTCCCTCTGGAGCTGCAGTCAAGCGCAGTTGTAAACCATTAATATGGGTGCTAGGATCTGAACTCTGAGCCATCTTTCCGTCCTCTAAATCTTCTTTAAATAGTAAATTGTTTGAATTAATCATTGTGGTCACAGGGTCTGGGAGTTACTAGCAACATAAAATAAGACTATTTTATTTCATATATAGACTCGTCTCTCTACTAACAAGTTCAGTTTCATGAGTTTACCGCCCAGATCTCTCCTAACAGTTTAAATGCCCTTTGGCCATAGTAATAACTGAAGTGAATGCCTGCTTGCTATCGAAAATGCCACATATTGGATAATTCCTGTAAATGATACCTCATCTTGTAGTCAAGGCACATTCCTATCTTCCCAAACCAAAGTCTTCATTATGATTAGCATGGAGAATACCAAATACTGCATTTTACATCTTTCATGAAATGGTGGACATGGGCTGGCATTGGGGTGCAATAAAACCTGTTTCATTAAAACAGCCATTCTTGAAAATATTCTTAACAGGTCAGAAGTTGAGTCTTTACTAACTTTGAAGACCAAGAAGGCCTACTTTTTCATTCTGCATTGTAAATAAGTTTCTTCAGTATTCTGTTTAAATGCAGTCAGCCCCAACCCTCAAGTAGAAAGGCATGATGAGCTTTCATTTGGGCCTGACAGATTCAGACTGGTACATCATGAAAAAGATAGGGGCTGGAGAGGCGGCTCAAGGGTTAAGAACACTTGTTGGTCTTACAGAGGACTTGAGTTAGATTCCCAGTAGTCATACCGAACAACTCACAACCACCTGTAACTCCAATCCCAAGAGATCCAGCATCCTCTTCCAGCCTCCATGGGCACCTGCACTCAGGTGTTATTCCCACACACAGACACATACACATTATTAAAATAAATCTTAATTAGTATTCTAGTTTGTTCTAATCTCATAAGTGATAAAATTATATGTATACCACAAGCAATGTTTTCAAATAAATTTCTTCATTATTTATTATCAGTAAATGTTTGGTTTCTCTTATTACATATCTGTTGTATTATGCATGTTCCCTGTTGCTGTGCTAGAATGTGCTAGAATGGGGAAACTGGAGGAAGACAGGAAGGGTGTGTTCTGGCTCATAGCTCCCGGGTGTAGTTGATCATGGCAGGGAAGTCAAGGAACCTGTGGCTTGAGGCAGCGTTGTATCCACAGTCACAAAGTGAAGAGAAATGAATGCCTGAATGCCTGTCCTCAATTCTGTTTCCTTTTCACTGGGCGGGGCCGTGCATATTTAATGTGGATCTTCTCATCTCAATAAGCCCAGCCTAGAAATTTCTTCCCAGTCATGCTCAGGGGCTTGTCTCCTAGTGATTCTTGATCCTGTTGACAGTCAGTGTTACAAGTCCACTTCTTGTCAACCTGAGATGCAAACACATCACCTTTAAGCTATAACCTTCCACTTGTCCTCACAAACCCATGGTCACTATCCTGCAAAATGCAAAGCCTGTCTATTTTAGGAGGTCCCCATAATCTTTAACATCCCTTAATACTCTGTTCAAAAGTTCAAAGTCTAAAATCTATTCTAAAACTCAAGGCAGCATCTTAACTGTGAGAATCCATTTTTAAAGTTACATATCCCTAATACCCACTGGCACCAAGTGAACATTTCTATTCCATAAGGGAGGAATGGAGTCATGACAGGGAAAAATCAGACAAGACAAGACTGAAGCCCAGCAGGATTGAAGACCAACTCCTGCAGCTCCATGCCTGGTGTCTGGAGCTCACGATGCAGTCATGCGGGCCCCAAAAGGCTTAGGTAGCCCTCCACTGCTGGCCTGGCTCCTGTCCTTTCGTATGCCTTCTCACACTGACCATCTCACAGTCCTGGCATCTCTATCACCCTGGTGTCTCCATGGCAAATTAGACACTTTCTTGACCTCGATGACCTTCTAGAACCTTGGCGTAAGCCCCCACGAATCCCCTAACCATTGCATCTTTTATGCTTTTAAAACCAGCTCCCAAGTTCTTCAGTGAGTTCAAGGTGTAGACTGGCCACTATGGCCACAGTTATGACAATCCCTCTGTGCTATGTTCTCAGGAATGCTTTCTGGGGCCCTGTTGAGAGCAGGGAACTCCTTCCCTCTCAAGTGAGTTTGTATTCACAGGTTGGAGCCCTCAGGACTATGTGTCCTTGGGTCTTTTTTGTTCTCTTAAATGGTGCCAATACACTATGATACAACTGATTCTCTGTCCTCTTGGTGGGCAAACCTACTCTCTCTCCTCTCTACCACATAACACATTTTGACAAAATACTTTTCTCCCTTGGCCATAAGATCTGCATAAGAGCAGTGAGTGGTGACCATACTATGACCTGAGTGCTATCGTGTCATTAATCCATTGCTTATGAGTCCAGCTTCACTTAAGTTCTCAGGACATGGGCAGAATGAAGCTGATTCTTTGCCAGAATGCAACATGAATGACCTGTGCCACAGTTCCCACCTAGAGCTCTTTCCCCCACTGAAAACTCAGGATCCTGGCGTCCGTACACTCTGCGGGTATCTCTTGGCATTCTGGACTTCCAGTCTCCCACCAAAGCACCCACTAGCTCTGCTTACAGCAGTCTTGGTCTTTCCCAGTGCAGAGTTCCAACCCCTTGCACATTCATTCCTCACCCAAGTTCCAAAGGCCCGGGAACCACACCATCAGGCTTATCACAGTGAAGACCCCATTTGGGGGACCAATATTCTGTAGTACACGTTCTCATCACTGTAACAGAACACCTGACAAAGGCAACTTAAGGAAGAAAGGTTGGTTTGGCTCACAGCTGAGTCTGCAGCCACCCTGATAACCAGTATTAGCCATTTTATCCGTGCATCCTGGTGGCGTGAAATTTTCTCAAATGTGCAGTGCCTGTAAGCAGAAAAGGTTTAAGAATCCTTGCTATATAGTATATTAAAGGGATTTACAGAGGCTTTAAAGTAGACAGTGTCTTCAGTTCTCATAACCCAAAATCATTGTACCACCTGTTTATATTTAAATCTCCATTTAAAAAATTCTACAAAGCCTGTTTTATAGAACTTTTCTAAATCTTATATAAAAAGTGAAAAAAATGAGTACTGAATTCAGTTTGTTTCCTAATCCAGATTTGGAACAGAGTTAAGTAAGTCACGTTGTAGGAAACGAGGAGCTCAGTTTGCTGTTACTGAGGAACATTATAAATACCAATAAAAAGCAAGTTGTCAAAATGGGTGGTTAGTCGCCTGCAAGCTGTGGTTGTATTCTTAGGCTGTTTACAAAGCTGAAAGATGTATATTTTGATTGGTCACTAAGGAAATACCCTTTAACACTCACTGTGACATTTGCTGACCTGGTTTAAACACTAACGATTAATCCTCTGAGTCAGAAGCATTTATTTTATTTTTTCTTTTATTAATAATATTTTTTATTTTTGGAATTTTCATAAATTTATACAATGCCTGTTAATCCCATCCAGCTATCACTACTTCCCTCTGGCTTCCCCTAGAGCCCCATCACCTCCCTCTGCTTTTCCCTAGAGCCCCCATCACCTCCCTCTGGCTTTCCCTAGAGCCCCCATCACCTCCCTCTGGCTTTCCCTAGAGCCCCCATCATCTCCCTCTTGGCTTCCCCTAGAGCCCCATCTGGCTCTATGTCCTCATTTTATTTCTCATAATTAGTAACTACCTGATTCCAATCAGTGCTGCACGTGTGCCTATGGGGTGTGGCCACGGCCATATCCCAGAAGGAGAGTGACTCTTCCTTTCTCAGCAGCCACCAGTCACCAGTAGCTTCTCTAAAGGGGTGTGGTCTCAGGGATTTCTCCAGCATCCTGGAACTCCCTGTGTAACCATAGCCTATAGCACTCCCACCTCAGCATCCCTAGTGCTGGGATTACAAGCATTTTACATGGGGGGGGGTTCTTATTTAAATATTCATATAAAACAATCAACCTCAACAGGGTGTGGTGGCATAAACCTTAAATCCCAGCACTTGGGAGGCAGAGACAGGTGGATCTCTAAGAGTTTGACATCATCCTGCTCTACACAGTGAGTTCTGACGAGCCAAGGATACATGGTGAGATGAAGTTTCAAAAAAAGAAAATCAGCCTTTAGAAGATAGTTAATTCATAACATTTTAAATAAAATATTTTAGATTTCGGTCTTGTCATAAAATTAATTTTCTAGCTTGTAGAATAGAATAGCTCCTATTCTATAAATTAAGGTTAATTTGTAGAAATGCATAGCATTCCTTTCTCTTTCTAGAAAATGCAGAGGCTGTCTAAAAGCAGAATTGTCAGTTCTGGGGTATAAAAACCAATATGAATGCATGCCTGTATAGCTAAGAGCAAATACCAGGAAACAAGTGTGCTTTGGCCAGAATCTAGGAAAAATCGTGACAATGTACTGCCTATTGTGGAGAGTAAGCGGGAGATAACCAAACGATCCAGACCCTTGTTGGGTAAGTCAGCCCATGTGGGGGCTCAACATCTGGGAAATGAAGGTAGGCGACTCTGAACCCGAGTCCTTCTTTAAATAGAAACACAGCCAGGCCGGGCGGTGATGGCGCACGCCTTTAATCCCAGCACTCGGGAGGCAGAGGCAGGCGGATCTCTGTGAGTTCGAGGCCAGCCTGGTCTACAAGAGCTAGTTCCAGGACAGGAACCAAAAAGCTACGGAGAAACCCTGTCTCAAATTTAAAAAAAAAAGAAAAGAAAAGAAAAAAAAAAAAGAAACACAGCCAGGCACGGGCAGAAACAGCTCTTTGGCAAGCAAGACTGTTGCTGAATTGACTTTCATTTTTCCTTCGGTGTAGACAGCATAAGGATTTTAAGTGTGTGCTGGTAAACAGAAGCTGTGCACACAGGCCTCTGGAAAATTCCCACGTCTGCAGTGCTTTCCTGCCATGCTATGTTCCCCCAAATGTGAGCACCTGAAAGTGAAGTGCACATGGATGGTTCATAGGTACAGTACACGTGCATAGTCTAGACGAGTGGTTCACAGGCCAGGTGTACACACATAGTTCACAGGTGTGCACGTGGGTGCTTCACAGGCCTGGTGCATATGCAGGGCTGCTGGTTGGGCCCCAGTCACTTGATGAGTTGTGCGGGGAGATGAAAGCATTAAAATACATACTATGATGCAGAATTCACAATTTCCATGTAGTTAAGAGATGCAACAGTTCCCACCCCAGCATGGACCACAAGGGGAAAAAAAGAGACATAACGTGAGATTGAAAAGGAATTAAAGCTTATAGGAAGTGAACACTACCTGCCGCAGCTGGAGTGCTCAGCACTGATCTCAAACAGGCAGAATTCCAACTTGACCTTCTAGATGGCCTTCCTCCTCTGTCCCTCCTTCCTTGCCCCTTCGTTTTGTTTTTCTTATTCTTCTCTCCCTTCCTTCTGACAAGGACTTATGTAGTCCAGATTGGTCTTGAATTCACAAGGTAGCCAAATATGATCTTGAACTCTTGATCCTCCTGCCTCCATCTTCTAGGTACTGCGGTGACAGAATGTGCTGCCACACCTGACTCAGATTGGCGCATTCTGATCAGATGTTGGACTTAATGATTGTGCCAGTCTCCAAGGAGTCAGTCCCCAGCTGACTGAAGAGCAGGAAGTCAAGGGTGGAGCCGAGGGTGCAGTTCAGGGCCCCAGTGCTTGCTTCAAGTGGGAAGGAGCCTGTGTGCCCACTTATCACTAGCACAAGATAAAAGGAGTTGATGCCAGAAAGGCTGCTCCTACAAACTGCTCCTGTGAAGAAACTGAATTTGATAAATCTCCAGGAAGTTTTCAAAGTTGTGTCTTAAGTAAGCCAGTCACTAAGGTTTAAGTTATGCCTGAGTCCCCTTTAAGGGATCTGTGGTGTCAGTCTCACAATGACAGAGTGGTCTGTCCCAGTGGGCACCTGGGAGAGGGTCAGGGAGCTCCTCTTTAAAGATGGGCATGGTGGTTCATGCCTATAATCCCAGCACTTGGGAGGCAGAGGCAGTGGATCTCTGTGAGTTCAAGGTCAGCCTGGTCTACAGAGAGAGAGTTCCAAGAGCGCCAGGGCTGTGTAGAGAGACCCTGTCTAAAAATATTAATAATGGTGATGGAATAATAGGTAAAAACGAAAGGTGCTGAGCCCGCTGTCAGGAGTCAGAACAGCTCCAGAGGTCTGTGACTGAATGTTACATTCCGGGTAGAGGGCACTGCAGACTCGAAGAGCGGTGTCTTCGGGAGCCCATACCCTGGAACTGCCACTGGCTAGTTGTTTAAAGAAAAGATTTATTTATACATTTATTATATTTATGTGTATGTGTTGAATCTGAGCGAGTTTGTGTGCACTGCTTTCATGCAGAAGCCAAAGAAGAGGAGAGCATTGAATCTCCTGGTACTGGAGCTACAGGTAGGTGTAGGACACTGTGTGGGTTCTGGGAACTAAACCTGGGTTCTCTGCAAGAGAAACAAGTGCTCTTAGCCACTTAGCCATTTTTCCAATCCTAATAGGTTTGCTTGACTTAAGCTCTATTTTTTTGTTATTTTTGTTCTGGTAGACCAATAAGAGCAGTGGCAATGGGGGACCCTGGACTGTCCAAGCTGCAGTTCGCCCCCTTTAATAGTGCCCTGGATGTTGGCTTCTGGCACGAACTGACCCAGAAGAAGTTGAATGAGTACCGCCTGGACGAGGCTCCCAAGGACATCAAGGGCTATTACTACAATGGTAGGCTGTCCCACCTGCCTCATCTCTCATCTCTGTGTTCTTCACTGTCCTCTGTGGCAGCAGCACCCTTACTTGTTTTTATTACCTTTAGAGTGCTGAGTATGGAACCCAGGCAAGAAATATGCTTGTCTTTTATATCCACAGTTTCTTAACTTATTTTGTCTTTCTTGACGTTTGCCCAAGTCACTTTTAAAAATTTTCTTTTTACTCTGGGGAAAAAAGAAGAGTGGTAGAATTCAAGTTGTTATAGCTAACACTGCCCAGCTAGCTCCCAGGGTGTGTTGGGGATTCTCAGGGTATACTTTCTATATCGGTGACAAGTCCCTCCCTGTCCATCTCTCTCAAGATCTGCTGTTATCTGTGCACGTGTTATCTGCATGCCACGGGTCAGCAGACTCAGATGGGCACCTTGGGCTCAATTCTCAAACAGTAGGACATGACTGAACATAGATGTTCTCACATGGGCACCACACTCTGGCTTGTCACTGAGATATGACAATGTTTCACACAGGTGACTCTGCTGGCCTGCCTACCCGCTTGACGTTGGAGTTCAGTGCTTTTGACACGTGAGTATTGATTTGTGCAGAGTCCAAAAACCCTGCTTGCTTTGGACAAGGAGTGAGTGTTCCCATGAGCAGGCAAGGAATCTCCTGGTGTGGAGTCAGTGCCTCCTACTGAGACTGTCTGCTACATTAATTTATTAGGGAAAAAAATAAGTCTTTTTCAGAGCCTTTCCTGTACCTCGTACCGTCTAAATTGATTGGAGCTCAGATAAAGGCCCTCCAGATTATCATTTTAGAATATTTTATGATTCTTTATTAGTAACTCGGTTTTAAAGATTTATTTCTTTTATTTTTTTATCTGTGAGTGTTTGCCTGAATGTATGTCTATGCACCATATTGTGTAATGCCCATGAGAGCCAGAAGAGAGTCTTGGGTCCCCTGGAAATGGAGTTACAGATGAATGTGAGCCACTGTGTGGATGCTAGGAATCAAACCTGGTTCTCTACAAGAGCAGCCAGTGCTCTCTAACTGTTGAACCATCTTTCTAGCCCTTTAGAAATGTTTACAAATCACGTTTTGTTTATTATTGTGAGTGTGTGTGCATGTACGTGGGTGTGTGTTTATCATAGCACCTGTGTAGAAGTCAGAGGACAACTTACAGACTATTCTCTCTGCCTGCACCTAGTAATTCTTGGTGGGAGCCTCGTCAGATGGGATGTGCTCAGTAGCTTACCTGTGTCTGGTGTTGCTAGGAGCCATCCCGGCAGTGTCTGTGCTCTCGGAAGTAGCTTCTGTCCCTCACAGCAGGGCTCTATGATCGCTTGCACACACCGGGAGTTATTGGGACATGTTGGACAGAGTCCCTTCTTACACTGTTCTTGGCCCAGCCTCCTCCTCTCTGCCACAGCATTGATTTCATCTGGCGTGGTTCTCGTCTGACGTGGGAGGCTGCTGAGCAGAGGCTCTGGCTCCTCTCCTCTCCAGGCCCAGATTTGCCCTGCATGATTTCTCTGTCCTCAAGACCTTTCATGCCTTCACACCGCCTAGATGAGGAACGTTCTTTTAGTGGAGGACTGTGATGATAGACAGCTTGGGATGTGATGCCTCGTGGCTCTCCAGAGAGAGCTCTGGCCACTGAAAGATCTCCCCCACACCCTCACCAGGCCTTGGCATTTAAGGCTTACTGGTGGCATTTAGCAGAGCCATTGTTACCCATGTGCCCCTCTTCACCTGCCCTAGACTGACATCTCCTTTCATCAAGCTCCCTGCAGCTCCTTTGTATACCACACATGGAAAGATATCAAAAGATGCTGTGTCCTCCGGGTGATGACTAACAGAACCTTCTCTGTGTAAGTCCCACCTGACAATGGCATTAAGCCATTAGTGACAGAAATATTTTTTAATGTTTAATTTAATTATTCATTTTATGTGAGTGAGTGGTCTTTTTATGTGCATTGTTGTTTTTTGTTTGGTTGGTTGGTTTTTGTTTTGTTTTGTTTGTATGTATGTATGTCTGTCTGTGTGAGGGTGGCAGGTCTTGGAGTTAGCTGCCATGTGGGTGCTGGAAATTGAACCTGGGCCCTCTGGAAGAGCAGTCAGTGCTCTTAACTGCTGAGCCCTCTAGCCCCGTAGGTGAGTGGTTTGCCTAAATGAATGTATGTATGTATACCATGTGTGTGCTTGGTGCCCACAGAGGTCAGAAGAGGGCGCAGATCCCCTCCAATTGGAGTTACATATGGTTATGAGCCATCATGAGGCTTCTGGGAACTGAATCTGGGTCCTCTGCAGGAGCAGCCAGTGTTCTTAACCATTGAGCCATCTCTCCAGAACCAAGGTTATTTTATTTCGACATCAGTGCTATACAAAATACAGGCTGATCACTTCAGAGACAGCAGATGTGTCCCTGCCCAAGCCTGCATTTAGAATTAGTTCATCTTTCTCCAATTTTATCTCTTCAATTCCTGTGGGGCCTTTGGGGAAGTGTGGTGGGTGTGAATCATGTGGCTGGTGCCCGAGATTGACAGTAGTCTGGCTATCCTGCAAGTTATCCCTGGCCCAGATGACGTAGCAACTGTGTGCAGAGCTGTGCAGTATGGGCCGCCAGTTGGTGGGAGTTGCTGCCTGGAGTCAGCCCTGGGTGGGTGGGGTGAACCCTGAGTCCGCTAGTGGGAACTGCTCACTCTGCTCTGTGATTGTGACCCCAGGTGTCCTCGTTTGCTTTCTATTACTGTGATAAACAGCATGACCAGAGACAATATGGGGAAGAAAGGGTTTATTTCTGCTTACAGTTATAGTCTGTCATGCAGGGAAGTCAGGGCAGGAACCTAGAGCAGAGGCCACCGAGGAATACTGTTTACTGTCTTGCTCTCCAGTGCTTGCTCAGTCTGGTTTCTTGGATTTCCTTCCCAAGGGTAGCACTGCCCCAGTGGTGTGAGCCCTTCCACATCAACAAAGAGAAAATACAACATAGACTCCAGCTCAATCTGATGGAGGCATTCTTCAAGCGAGGTTACATTTTCTGGATGATAGCATGTTTCATGTTGGCATGAACTAGCCATCACAGTAGCCGTTTCCTAGGGTCTAAGAGGGGAAAGAGCCGCTAGTTAGAATTAGAACTTGACAGTTCCTGATTCAGCCAGTTCCTCCTCACTTTGATTATGGGAAAGAACAAAGATAAACTTTCTTTGGGAAGAATAGGAGGCTGACAGCCGAGGGCCAGGGGGTACAGAGGGTCCCCAGACAGCACCTGCTTTCTTATTTATACTTGAGCTAGGACCAGTGAAACGTTGGTCTGCTTTCCCAGTCAGAGGTGTCGAGGCTACTTGTCACCTCACACTTCGTTCGGGGTCCCAGTCGTCCTGGGTAACTGTTGGTCTCACATCTAGGAGTGCCCCCACGCCTGCCCGCTGCTGCCCTGCCATGGGGACCCTGTACAACACCAACACTCTCGAGGCTTTTAAGACTGCAGACAAGAAACTACTTCTGGAACAGTCGGCAAACGAGGTTAGCTGCGCAGCCACAATGGCTCCATTTTATATCCTGGGTTGAGGCAAGTGCACTGCGTGTCTACTCAGGCACACGGGTTTATCACAGAAACAGTCTGTAAGAGATACATAGAGGGGCTGGTGAGTTTGAGAGCTTTTTCCCAGAGGGAATACGGTCAACTCTTTCCTGTGGAGAAGATGATCAGGGGAGACAGCCAGGCTCTGAGGTGGGGCTGGGGTTCATGCAGGGCTAAGGTAGGAAATGAGCTTGGCTGCTGGAGTCCAGGAAACATTTGGAACAGTGTGGCCCCTGAGAATTATGCTGCTGTGACCAAATGTACCTGGGGCTCTGTACTTTGTCCCTCAGGAGGCTTGGCTGTCTGAGCCACAATGGCCCTTACAGGCCTCCAGTGTTACCAGGGCAAACTCTGGCCAGTGCAGGTGACTGAGATCTCTGCTGTTTCTGACCCTGTGTCCTCTGTCTCGATGGTACCAAGTGGATGGGGTGGCTTGTCACCTGCTCTGTGCTGTTGCCTCTCTCTGGGCCGTGATGTCTCTACCTGCATGTCTTTACTTTGCCTCGTCACTTCTGAGGTGGAGGAGAATGAAAGAATGGGGTGGAGGGGGTTGGTCTTTGCCTGTCTTCTTGTCTCATTTATTTGAGGGGTCTTCACACTAGTCTTAGAAAACAAATGGCATCTTGTTTGCCTTCGGAGAATATAATCAGTACAGCTGCTAGCTGGCGACCCAGAGTGCCACCACTGGCTGTCTTATCTAGCGGAAGTGAGATCTAAACACTGAAGGCACATCAGCACCCTGTCCACAGTAGCATGGTGCCCTGAGCAGGCGAGCTCACGTGGGAATATGGTACATACGCACAGGGACCTTACCCACGAAGAATAAAATCTTGCCATCTGTGACTTGAGTAGACAGGAATGCCTTAGAGGAAGTAAAATGAGTCGGGCACAGAACGACAAGCAGAGTCCCACTCACATGTAGAAGTGAACATATTCAATGCAAGGAGGCTGTAGAACAGAAGGGTATGGCTGGGGAGGGAGGAAGCAGGAGAAGCCTGAGAGGATGGTTGGGAGGTACTGAGCAGTGAGGAGGGTACATCTAGCTCCCTGCAGCACCGCACAGGGATTCTTTACAGCCGAATATCTCGGGGTAACCAGAAGATCCCCTCCCCATACACAAGAGAGCTAACTACTCTGCTGTGGTCACTGCCCATCGTGTGGATATTCTACAAGTCAGTTTAATAAAGGACCTTCTGCAAGAGCCACACTAGCAATAACCACAACAATATGGCAGAGAAACGAGAAACTGTGTGGGTCCCAATGGTCACCTCCCTCGAAGTGGGTGCAGCTCTAGAGAGTTGCATCAGACCTTACTCCCTGAAGGGAAAAATTCCAACCTTGACCAGGCTCAGATTTCTCCTGTGGTCCCTACCCCACCCCAGCCAACTCATCAGAAAGTGGGGTCTACTCTTCCATGGTCCAGCGCCTCCAGGGTGGTGATGTGTTTGCTTTCCTCTCACACATGCATTTGCCAGCATTTGCTGTGGCTTTTGTAGCAGTTTAGGTTAGCAACTAAGCTATGAGCGTCTTGTGACCAGCTGGTGACAACCTGGCTTCTGTCCGCAGACACAGCACTAGCCTAGCGTTCAGACGTGGAGGCCACACTCCTTTTCTCATCTCTCAGAGCTCCAAATAGAGCCCCGAGAAAGCCCCGCCGTGGGGATGGGCGTGGTGGCTCATGCCTTTAATCCCAGCACTCAGAAGGCACACGCAGGGGATCTATTGAGTTTGAGACCAGCCTATTCTATTTAGAGAATTCCAGCCAAAAAAAGAAAAGAAAAAGAAAAAGAAAGAAAGGAAGGAAAAAAAGCAAGCGAAGCCACACTGTAGTTTAGTTCAGATCACTCACTTCAGAGCCTCTCCTCCCCCCAATTTCCACTTCTTGACAGGTCAAGTGTCCTGTTTCTGTGACAGAAGTCCTGCATGGAGCTGGACATGCGCTTTTTATCTCTGCAGCCATGACATGCTGGGCACACAGCAGACAGTAGAGAATCCCTGCTGATGGGTATCTCAAAGGTGTGAGTGTCTACTTGCCTCCTTGGTGCTGAGTGCCCCTGAGGGAGGGTGCCAGGTACTCTCGCCCACTGATAATGATGGAGCACGGCTGCTGGAGAGGCGGTGTGAAGTAGGCAGAGAGGTGTAATGAGCCACTTCAGTGTCTGAGAGCAGCGCAGGCTAGAAGGGAAGGAGAGCGGTGGTTGGACAGAGAAACCAGCAGCCCGCCCGACCTAACACCTTTGGTTCTTCTGGCAGATCTGGGAAGCCATAAAGTCGGGCGCTGCTCTTGAAAACCCCTTGCTCCTCAACAAGTTTCTGCTCTTGACTTTCGCGGTAAGTAAATGGATGGAGACTACACAGCCCTGACTCGGCCCCGTGGACCAACTGGAGGCTCCGCTCTCTGAGAGCTGCTCCCCAGGAGTGTGTGCTAGGACCATTAACGGGAAGCTTGCTGAATAGTGGAGGACATGCCAGCACCTGTGAACAGTGCAGGACTGATCTGTGCCTCTTGATTACCCTACGGCCATTGCAGAATTTCTCAGACATAGTGACCCAACTTCTGTCATTCAGCACAGAATAGAGCAGACTCTGGGAATGGAGGCTTCGCTGTTGCCTGATCGTGTCTGCGTGAAATAGGATCCTACAGCCAGCTGTGGTGACACACCTGTCACCCCAGCAGTCATGAGGCAGAAACAGGGTTACTCGCAAGTTTAAGGCCAGTCCGGTATACATTGTGAATTTCAGGTCAGCTACATAGCAACAGTAAGTCTCAAAACAAGCAAATGAAAAACAAAACAAGAACCCAGCTTTCTTTCAAGGCCCATCATGAAACTCCACCTTCTGTCTCTACGACAAAGTTCTTGAGATAACTTATAAGAAGGTGGCTTGCAGTTTTAGAGGTGTTGTTCTTTGGTGTCTTGGCTTCTCTGTGATTGGTCCTATGATCACAGAGACTATCATGGTGAGAGCATGAAGCAGGAGCTGTTCACTTCATGGTCCCTGGGAAGCAAAGAGAGAACCAGTGTCCCCTTTAAAGGCATGCCCTCAGTGGGTTAATTCCATCCTGTTAATCTCCCCTCCCCAGACCCCGCCCCACATCCTAAATGCCTGTCTGGCTTTCAGCACTACAGCCCCGGGACCAAGCTTTTGCTTGCCTCTGAAGACACTTCAGATCTGAAGTCTCAGTAATAGCCACTGCACAGAAGAAGGGGCTTCTAGATGGGGGCAGCCATACCACCTGGCTTCAGCACACACACAATCGTTTATCAAGAGAAAAAGAAAGCTTTTCTGTATGCAAGACTTAATTTATATAATGTTAAGGGCGGCCTGCCGACTAGTTAGGAGCCCAAGAGCTGCTCTCCCCGTATGTTTACACACAGCCCCATAGCAGAGGACGGCACCTGCATACACAGATGCCTGTAAAATGCTGCTGTGTTCTGTCACGTGACTGTTTCATAGGCTCCCTCTACATTCCGGATTAGATTCCTGTGCCCTAGTGTGAACAGTGACCTGCAGTGACCCTCAGTGGCCAGCCACGCTGATATTTGTTCTCTTTGGCTGTGCCTGTGCCTCTAGGCATATTAAGTGTGTAGTGTTTTGCTTTGCCACCGCCTCTTCAACCCGGGTCATCCATCTCCTTCCACATATTTGATATCGTTATTTACTTAGTAAAGTTGAATATAGTAAGAAAATGTTTGTAATGATGAGGCGAGCAGGCCTGCTTTTCATCCCGCCCGGCTCCCGCACAGCTAGCTTTACACCCGAAATAACAACGCACAAACTGTATTCATTTAAACACTACCTGGCCCATTAGTTCTAGCCTCTTATTGGCTAACTCTCACACATTGCTTTAACCCATATCTAATAATCTGTGTAGAACCACGAGGCTGTGGCTTACCGGGAAAGGTTCAGCATGTCTGACTCTGGTGACTTCATGGCGGCTCTCTCCATTGCCTTCTTCCCAGCATTCTGTTCTGTCTACTCCGCCTACCTATGTTCTGACCTATCAGGCCAAGCAGTTTTCTTTATTAATTAACCAATGAAACAACAGATAGATAGAAAACTTACCTACATCAAATGTTTTCATATAGATTTAAGTGTATACATTGGGAGAAAGGTACCAATTTAGTTATTTTTTAACAGCCTTGCTTCTCCAGATGTCCTCTGTGTCATTCCCTGCCAGGCACAGGAGAGGCTGGCAGGGTTTCTTCCTCAGGCAGCCCAAGGGCCATTACCTATGAGGGGCATATTTGCCAGTGAGTTATGGGAGGAGGATAGGGTGGGAGAGAGCATGCTCTGGGGCTGTCAGGTTACCAGGTGCAGCTTGGATGTCAATCATTTATCTACTTATGAATTCCTTGGTAGGATGGATTTAATTGGTGCTAAAGGTTTGTTCCTTGATCATGAGTACCTTTTTATACTAAGAATTCTTATTAATTAAGCATTAGTTCATTTTTTATACCGAGGATCCCAACTAACAGTTTTGACTTAATGAGAAAATAATATCAGCTTTTATTAAACTTTGAAGCAGCTTCCTAGAGTCAGTGGCTAACTGCCTTGCTTTCCCTTTCTGCAAAATGTTCTTAGCCAGGCTGTACAAGAAAATCAAAAGGTCCTTTAAACTCTTCAGACACAAAGGGCTTTATGTTTAATTTGTTCAAGATCCTTTGTATCCCGGGAGGGAAAGTACAACTCTAGGAAAGCTTTGGCTTCTGGTGGTGACCTGATAAGCTGGCGGCATGTGTGCAGTCCCCCATCTTGAATTGTTTAACCTTTCGCTGAAGGTCAGCTATGACAAATCACTTAACACAGGGAAAGAGAGCGGGCTCCCAGGCCTTCAGTTTTCTTGTCTGCAGTTCTCAGGCCTCAGAGGGCGAGGCCCTTCATTAATTTCAGTTTGACAGTTTGCTTTGCCTTTATAAAAAGGGATTTTTTTTTTAAGTTCTTCAATTAGTGAACAAGATGGAGACTGTGATTTTTGGGCTCTCATCTGTAACTGTGCTACATATACATTTGTATTTTAAAAGGCGTTGAGTGATTCCATTTCTATAAAAACTCTGGAATGGTCATATCCACAGAGAATTTCTTGGTGTGTCCAAAGATCTGGGAGAGTGGGCAATGGGGCTGGTCTGCTAATAAGGACAGAGTTTCTTCTTGGAATAATAAAAATATTCAAGAATTGTCAGTGGTTTAGCTATGTTAAACAAAACAAACCCACAAAATTGTATATGTAAATGGGATGAATTTCTCTGTTGTGTGTTTTATTTTTTAAAAAATATTTATTTATTTATTTATTTATTTATTTATTTATTTATTTATTATGTATACAATATTCTGTCTGTGTGTATGTCTGCAGGCCAGAAGAGGGCGCCAGACATCATTACAGATGGTTGTGAGCCACCATGTGGTTGCCGGGAATTGAACTCAGGACCTTTGGAAGAACAGGCAATGCTCTTAACCACTGAGCCATCTCTCCAGCCCCTGTGTGTTTTATTTTGATACAAGAGGCTTCTGGGAGCTGGGGAGATGGCTTATGGCTAAAGCACTGCATTGCAAGCATGAGGACCTTAGTTCAGATCCTCAGCACCACCTTAAAGGTGCTGCCTGGTAGGGTAGCCTTCTCAGAGACTTTGGGTTCAGTGAGAGGCCCTGCTTCAGTATTTAAGGGGGAAAAAAGGAAGACATTTGATGTTCTCAAATGTGCACACATACCTGTGTACATGTACCCTTGTACACACACGGGTGCCCACAGACATGAGAATATGCACTCATATGCATATGCAAAATGGAAACCAAACAGCCTAAATCTAAACAAGCAGACAGCTCTGCAATTCTCATTCTTAGCAAGACTCGGGAGAAGTGATTCCTTAGCTGAAGCACTGCATCAGAGCATCTCACTGCATCACAGCTGAGGGGAGGCATGAGAGTCAGGCCCAGAGCCCTGGGACCGAATGGGAGGCCAGTTGAGAACAGCTCAGAAATGCCTTTCCCTGGGTGTGGGAGTGGCCAGCTGTTCCCTGCGTGAGGTCATTATGCCTCAGAATCCAGAGCCTCCTTTAAGACTGTCAGCCACAGACTTGGTATCTCTATTTTGTGCTGAAGGCCAGCGGCTGATGGCTAGAACCAGGACTTGGTATGTCTGAGTGTCATGTTTTGCCTTGTATACAGCAGGTGTTTAATAGTTGCTGACTTATACTTGACCAAGAAGATGTTTTTGGAAAGCAGTATCAAACAGGGAAGCATCTTTAATCTTTTTTTTCATATATATATATATATATATATTTATATTTATAAAAATTTCCGCCTCCTCCCCACCTCCCTTTTCCCTCCCCCTCCCCCCTCCCTCTCCAGTCCAAAGAGCAGTCAGGGTTCCCTGCCCTGTGGGCAGTCCAAGGTCCTCCCCACTCCATCCAGGTCTAGGAAGGTGAGCATCCAAACAGGCTAGGCTCCCACAAAGCCAGTACATGCAGTAGAATCAAAACCCAGTGCCATTGTCCTTGGCTTCTCAGCAGCCCTCATTGTCCACCATATTCAGAGAGTCCAGTTTTATCCCATGCTTTTTCAGAAGGAGGGAGAGCATCTTTAATCTTAAGTCAGAATGTTTCCAGATCAGGACTTTGAATGTTGACATGGTAACACAGTGGAAATTCCACACTTCAAACACTGCTGCCCTAAAAGTACTATATAAAATTTCATGCAGGCCGTGGAAATAAGACATATAACTCTGTCTAGGCTTAGGTCCCATTCACCGGGCATTTCAGGGTTCATATGTAAATCGTCTGAAATCTGCAAAATCGGAGACTCCTCAAACACCAAGCCCTTGGGGAAGGTTCCCTCCAGGGCGCAGAGGAGAACAGATCAGCACCGCTTTCTCAGGACTGAACAGCACAGCTGTGTGTTTTGGTGGGGTCTCCATGAGAAGCCTGCTGGGTGTAAAATGGGACAAGAGGCTACTCCTAGGGTAGCTTCTTCCTAAAGCACGCCGGGGTCAAGGGTTCAACTTCTGTTTCTGAGTGAGAAAGTCTGTTTACCAATATATGTGAGATATGGGCAGGAAGCCCAGGGTCCAGGCAGAAGTTCTGTGTTCTCCAGCGATCTCTGATGGAGATGATCGGGTATACTTAGTGTGTGCGTTGGCTTTTAATGCGCCCTGCTCTTCCTGTGGTAGATTTTGAAGCTGGGTCTTATGTAACCCAGGCTGGCCTCTAACTTACTGTGTAGCTCAGGATTTCCTTAAACTCTGTTCCTCCTGCCTTCACCTCTTGGGCATGCACCACTGCTCCTGGCTTAATATCTTACACTAATAGATGTGTGGTGCTTTGAGTCATAGGACCAGTGTTAACAACTTTGTTCTGATTTGTGTTTCCCCTAGGATCTGAAGAAGTACCACTTCTACTATTGGTTTTGCTGTCCTGCCCTCTGCCTTCCTGAGAGCATCCCTCTAATCCAGGGGCCTGTGGGCTTGGATCAGAGGCTTTCACCAAAACAGGTATCAGCCAGTAAAACAAGTGCAGGTAAAGTTGGGCTTAACCGTGAGAGCAGGTGTGTGGCTCACACCAAGCTAAGCATCCTCTCTCTGGCTGGAGCAAAGGCACCTGGGGAGCCCTGCAGATGGTGTGGGGGCTGTGTTTACCAAGTGCTGATAAGGTCAGTGTGGAGAGGAGGAACCACTGTCCTCCAGGTGGCCTGGAGATTTGTGAAATGCTAAACCCACAGGGAGGAATTGCAGGAACATTTTGAAAGACTGGGAATTTACGAAAGTATGTTTTTCATTTTCAGTGGGGAAGACATAAAGCCACAGCCCTCCAGGAGAGTCTGAGAAACAAGCACAAGTCTCCCCCCCCCCCCCCAGACCAAAGGGACTGGCAGGTCTAGCTGTTTCCTTCAAGGAGGCCAATAGAGATCGGTCCCAAGAACAGTTACAATAATCAGGCTGGCAGAACACAGACCTAGCTGGAAAATTCTGATTGTTCTTAAGACCTTGACTGAGAGTCAAGATGATCTGAATTCCAGAAGCATGTCAGTCAGTAAGATGCAGAATTCTGAAGCTGGCAAAGATGTAAAGGCAGGGTGGGGGCAGAGAGTGCTTTACTGCTCTTACCCAGGTTCCAATGCCAGCACCCACGTGGTAGCTTCAGGCAGCCAGAACTCCATCTCCAGGAGGACCAAGACCCTCCTCTGACCTTGTGGTCGCTACATGCACGTGGTGTACAGACACACATGCACAAAAGTACTTACTCATATCCATGAAATAAAAATAAACCCTTTTTTTAAAAAAAGATTTAAGCATTACTTTAGAACAAATGCATGTAGTTTTCTGTAGCTAGTTTCCTAAGGAAAAACCTAACTTAAGGCCGCACATTCTAGTTGAATGTTCATGTTTAAGGAGAAAAGAAGAAAGCTTTCAGATCATCTCAGGAACTATTACCCAGGCTTGTAACATGCTACTAAAAGGAAAAAACAATCATGAGTTCTGGACTGGAGAGATGGCTCACTGGTTAAGATTGCTTGTTGGTGCTAAGGACCCAGGTTTGGCTCCTAGCTGCTCACAACTAACTCCAGCTTCAGGGGATCTGATGCCTTCTTCAGGCTTCCACAGGTACTGCAGGTAACTGGTACACATTCACACATAAAGGCAAAACATAAAATATACATAAAATAAAAATGAAAAATTTCAAGACAATGATTCTGCCATCTGAGTGAATTTTAGGGCATGTGGATTATGTCAACAAAACTGTACAAGATAATGACAAGTTTTCTCACTGCTTGGCCTGGTGGTTCCTCACAGAACACTTGGTTACCTCTGTAACTCCTTGACAGCTTAGGCAGCCACCATTCTGACCTACAAAGTGCTGCCTTTGTGGCCCTGTGAAGGCATAACACAGGGAAAATGTTATAGAAAAGTTAAGAACTGGTGTCAGTGGGCACTTGGGGAACTCAGTTTTTCTAGCTAGCTGGGTTATGGTTCCTTGCATGGCTTTGGCCTTCAACTCAGAACTCTTTCCTGGAGTGTGCCCTCACCTCCACTGTTTCCAGATGCAGACCCTCGAGCGTGCCTACGATGACCTATGTCAAGCCGAAGGAGTCACCGCCCTGCCATACTTCTTAGTCAAGTACGATGACCACACCGTGCAGGTCTCCTTGCTCAAACACTACAGTGATTTCTTCCAAGGTCAAAGGACAAAGGTGAGAATCTATGGGTATCATTTTGTTAGGCAGTTTAAACTTTTGAAGTTTGCATTGTAATAGACCACTATCAATTTGAAACTCATTTTCTTGACCCTTTACAGTGCATTCTAGAACATTTTCTTCTCTGTCCCCACCGTCCGCAGTTCAAGTCCTCCTTGGGATCTCTCTATCTCTCTCTTAGCTCAGTGGTATGACTGCTCCCTTCTGTTAGTGATGAAGAGATTCGTTTTCTCTCTAGAAATGCCCTGTGTTTGATTCCCAGCCTCATCACTGATCTTGTCTGGAATCTTCTTGCTCCCATCTTACATAATCCTGCTATGAAAGAGTCATCCTCATTCAGTGAACAGAGCCTAGTGGGGCCTTCTGACCCCCGTGCCTTTCTGCCCGTCCTCTACTACCCTCCCCATAAACCATTGCGCTAACTAAGCCTGCCCACTGTCATCCAGACTCTACATCCTACACTATCACCCAGTCAACCACACCTAGATCCCTTTCTGTCTGCTTTCACTCTCAGTGTGTCATCCTCCTGTGAGCATCCTACACAGTCTCTGTCTTAGTGATGTTCTCCCACTGCAGAGCATCCCACAGGGGTGGCCGGCTATGTGTGACCTCCCTCCACACAGTCCCTTTTTGTGCCATGTTAGACTGTTAACCAGGGCCCATATTGATCAGTTGTTGTTTGTGGAGTGTGTAGCGCTTGTCTGAGGCCCTCAATCAAATTCTTTTGAATGACTAAGAGTATTGCAAATGTTTTCTTAAGTAATAAGATATATTGCATTTGTATGCAATTTGAGCCACACGTCAGGTTGTGAATTAAAATGATCTGAAAGTATTAGGAAGTTGTGAAATCAGGGGGAATAACGTTAGTAAAATGTATGAGAGCTGAGAAAAGAGGCCCTTAACTGATGGTCAGTTTGACTCGAGAACCCAGAGCCTTGTGAATGTTGAGCCAAGCTCCACACCCAGCCAGGACGTCTTTGTGTTAAAATCAATTGCACTCTCACTTTCTCTTTCAGAGGAAAAGTCCTCAAAGAATGAAGGTAGAACTTTTAAAATCCTTCTTTTGCCCAAGTGATAGTAGGACAGATGTGGTGGCTGCCGAATAGACCAGGCCTTTTGTAACTTTGAGTCCAGCCTGCTGCACAGCCCAACTGACAGCCAGCAGGATCATTCTAAAGCTGCCAATGGTCTGGTTGAGTGCAGCAAACAGATGCCCCTGCCCCCAGCGGCACTTCACCAACAGCCATTTACAGAACACACTTCCACAGGGGCTTTCACAAGCCCCAAATCCCACACTGCATCTGTGAAATGGGTGTTACAGTGTCTGCATTTCCTACAGGAAGAATAAGATACTGACGGTCACCTTGAGCCTATGGCCAGCTTCCTAGAACCTTGCACTTCCTGCCTTCCATCTCTACATTGCTCTGGTGCAGGCCATCTCTGCTTGACCCTGAGGTTCTAAATAGACCTGGATCTGATGCCAGTGCTGGCACCTGCTAATTCTGTGGCCCCAGGGAAGCAGAGTGACTGCCTTGCCTTGGTATTTCTGTCAAATACCACAGAGCCTCTCTTTCCATGATGTGGTGAAAACTAAACATGCTGATGTGAACAAAATGATCAGCACAGAAGCAAGTTGTGATCACACTCACTTGTAAGCCCAGCACTGGGGAGGCAGGGGCAGGCGGATCTGTGAGTTCTAGGCCAACCTGGTCTACAGAGCAAGTTCCAGGATAGCTGAGAAAGAGAGAATATGAATGTGATGAATTATGGTGGGATGGTGGGAAACACACACACACACACACACACACAGAGGCATACACACAATGCTGGGGATGGAACCCAGGGCCTCCTGCATGCAAGGTAAGCACTATGCCACTGAACCACACCCCTGCTCATGGTTTATCTTTGTAAAGTTCTGGTTATGATGCACTCAGTGATTTGATCCACAAATAGGTCATCTCCCGGCTGACAAGATGGCTCACTGGTTGAAGGTGCTTGTCACCCAAGCCTGGAGACCTGGGCTCGATCTCTGGAACCCAAGCAAAAGTGGAAAGAGAGGACCACTTTGGCTTTGAGCTCCATATACACCATAGTGCGCATGTGCTTCACACACACAACTATCATAATAGTAATAATAATAATAATAATAGCTTGTGCAAGCACGGTGTGTCAGTGTCCTGTGCTCGCTGTGCTTCTGCGTGTGCTTGATTTTCAGCTTCAGCTCGCTACCGCCATTGCAAAGCTTCACAGTTCTTTAGCCATTGATTTTAAGTTTTGAGATTTTTATTTTATTTTCAAGGGAAGGTATTGGTACATAGCTCAGGATGACCTGGACTCTGAGATTCTCCTGCCTCAGCCTCCCAAATGCTGGGATTGTGAGCCTGTGCCACTATACTCAGCTTTGTGTTGTTTTTGAACAACACAAAAATTATTATGTTTTCTTGTAACTTTTTCTGTGCATTATTTGAAACAAAAATTATACCATATTGTTTGATTGCAGCCTTTTAGAATGATATCTTGCTCCATACCCCTTTTTAGAAGGTGTATAATAATATTTTTACTGTTTTTGACTCTCATACTTCGTTACTGTCAGATTTTTTTTTAATTATTTTACTGGTGTTTAGCCTGTATGTATATCTGTGTGAGGGTGCTGGACCCTGGAGTTACAGACAGTGAGCTGCCATATGGGTGCTGGGAATTGAACCTGGGTCCTCTAGAAGAGCAGTCAGTGCTCTTAACTGCTGAGCCATCTCTCCAACCCGTTCAGATTTTGTTTTGTTTTGTTTTTTAAGACAATGTTGTGGTTTTTTTTTGTTTTTTTTGTTTTATTTGTATAGCCTGTCCTGGAACTTGCCCTGTAGACCAAACTGATCTCAAACTCACAGAGATCTGATTTACCTGCCTCTGCTTTCCGAGTGCTGGGATTAAAGACATGCACCACCACCATCCAGTGATACGTTTGTTTGTTTTTGTTTTTCAAGACAGGGTTTCTATGTAGTTTTGGGATCTGTCCTGGAACTTTCTCTATAGACCAGGCTGGCCTTGAACTCCAGAGATCTGCCTGTCTCTGCCTCCCAAGTGCTGGGATTAAGGTGTGTGCCAACCACCACCCAGTAGGTGATTTTTTTTAATGTATGAATTATTCCTTCCCAACTCACCTGCATCTTGAGTTTTCTCTAAAGAAAAGCTCTTTAGATAAAGTAATACTAAATTGAAGAGAGAAATGCTTAGATATTTTTAATTTTGTGTCTCTGTGTGTGTGTGAGAGAGAGAGAGAGAGAGAGAGAGAGAGAGAGAGAGAGAGAGAGAGAGAGAGAGAAAAGAGGATGTACAGCTTGCAAGAGTCGGTTCTCTTCCCACACCTTGAATTCTAGGAAACAAATGCAGATCACCAAGTGTACATGGTTGTCCAGGGAGCATTATTTATTTATTTATTTATTTATTAAAGATTTCTGCCTCCTCCCCGCCACCGCCTCCCATTTCCCCCCTCCCCCAATCAAGTCCCCCTCCCTCGTCAGCCCTAAGAGCAATCAGGGTTCCCTGCCCTGTGGGAAGTCCAAGGACCACCCATCTCCATACAGGTCTAGTAAGGTGAGCATCCAAACTGCCTAGGCTCCCACAAAGCCAGTACGTGCAGTAGGAACAAAAACCCATTGCCATTGTTCTTGAGTTCTCAGTAGTCCTCATTATCCGCTATGTTCAGCGAGTCTGGTTTTATCCCATGCTTTTTCAGACCCAGGCCAGCTGGCCTTGGTGAGTTTCCAGGGAGCGTCTTATCGTCTGATCCAGCTCACCATCCTGGAGCATTTTACGGTTTGTAGTCAATGGTGTGCTGGTTAGTGTCTTAACGGCTGTTCCTTAAGGAGGACTCACCAGATTTTGTAGTGTTTGCTCATTTCCTCTGCACTGGGATTCTTACCATGGATTATTTAAAATACGAAGGTGAAGTCACAGAACCCTGAGTGGAGGAGAGGCAGCCAGGGTTGGCTGTCACAAGCCTATGGGAGCCATGTCGAGGTTACTAGTGCTAGTGACCACTGCCACACACTGCTGCGTGCTTCTCCAGTATCACATGTTCTACTTTCTTACACACTTGGCAGGCTCAGAAATGGCCCCCATTTAAGTTCTTATTTCCTACAAGAAGCGTTGATTTCAGCTGGGCAGAGTTGGTTCCACAGTGGCACTGAATTGCTTTGCAATGCTGTCCCCTTCCAAGTCAGTTCTTGTGAGGACCTGGGAGCAGCCAGTAGCGGCATCCTGCTACCTGTCCCCGGAGAAAGCGTTGCTCATCTTCCTCCGGCACAGTTACTGAAGGGTAGAAAATGCTTCATAATTACAGCAGGTTCTCCTGTGGTTCCTGGGCTTCTGTCTGCTGCTAGCGGGACCTGCTCTTCACTTAGCCACCACATAGTGTTGGGTAATTCTTTGTGTCTTTATTCAAGACTGTGACCTTGGAGTGCACTTGAGACGTGCATTTTCTTCCCTGTGCTTTTGAAAAGGAGTCTTTGTCCATTGCCTGGGATGTCGAGTGTTTGGGAGTTAGAGGCAGCCATTTGTATGGGATCCTCGCAGGACAACCCTCCAACTGGAGATGGCCAGGTTGACTGTTTTGCCCCCTTTTTTCTCCTGTTGTAGTTTTCCGCAAATTGCTCCATGGACAGTTGCCAGATCCCAGCTGCGCCACTTCACCGAGATGCATGCTCTCGGCAAAGCAGAAAGGAACACACATTTATAAACCTTGAAGCAGCCTTCCTTTTCAATTCTGTTCTGCTGCTGTGTCATAAAGGAAGTGAATCGGCCAAGTTCATGCAGTTACTTTGTGGCAAAGCCAGGTTTAGAACCCAGAACTCCTAGTCAGTCTTCATTTCTGTTATTAAGCTGGTTCACCTGCCCTCACTACCCCAGATAGCTTCTCCTGAGACCCGGGCTCCAAGTTAGCTGCTGAAGCACCAAGAGACTTTGGAGTCGCTTTCAAATCCTCAAAGGAAGATTAAATGATACTTAATATTTAGCCCCTTGTCAAATGGGCTCTGTCATCTCCTGTGTGGTACATGTCTGCCCCCTGCATGCCTTCTCCATAGGAGAACTTCCCTCGCCTTTTAAGCCTGACCCCCGTTTGTGGGTGCGTGGCAGATGTTCCTGTTTAGCTAATCACCCCAGCTCTATATGTCTCATCCTAGGTCAGGGTGTTCTAAGAAATTGATTCCTGTTCATTTCTGCTCAAAAGTTTCTTATTCCTTCCTACCCAGAAATGCACGTCTTCTCTGAGGCTGGGCGTCTGCTGCGGCGTGGAGTGTAATAATGTTCTAGTTGATAGAATGGAGATAGCATTTGTGGATGATAAAACTTGAGACCCAGGGAGTGTTGATCAGTTGGCCCTTGTGCCCTTGTTTTTTTTTCTACCTCTTATAAAAGGACCTTGAAACTGAAGATGGAGGTGGTCTGTGGGTACAGTCTGAACTGGAATAGGATGTGGGGAGGTGACTGCAGCAAGGGGTGGCTGCGGTGTTGCTATGGTTACTGCTTCTTGGGTGATAGCCCCGTTCTCAGTCTGTGCTGCGTGCGGGGGAGAATCGCTGGAGAGATGGGAAAATTAAGCTCAGCTGTTGTCAGTTACCAACGGTCACCCAAGAGTGAGTCATGTAGGACCTCTGCACCGCCGACATTTTTTTCCTGAAGTCATGTTTGACAGTTGACTTAGATTTCTAGAGGAATGTCATTTTCTGGGTTGATACGGAGGCTCTTCCTAAACACCTCTCGGGTGCTCTTAGACCCTGTGGGACTGAGCTTCACTGGGCCCTGCTCTTCTGGGCCCTAGCTGTGATTCCTTTTTTTTTTTTTTCTATGATGTCATCTAAAATTCTCCACATCTGAAGAGAGGCCTTTGAGGGGAAACGAATCAGCACTTTTTCTTCTCTCCCTCCTTTACTCCCTCCCCCCCTTTCCTTCCTTGTTCCTTTTTTCTGAGTTCCTCCCTCCCCACCCCTCCCTCCCTTCCTCCTTCCTTTTTGGCACTAGAGATAGAGATTGGGCCAAGCTGGCTCTAATCTCCCTGTGCAGCTAAGAATGCCCTTGAACTTCCGATCCCCAGCCTCCACCTGAGTGCTAGGGTTTCTACTCTGGTTTGTGTGGTGCTGCTGATTGAACCCCCAGGGCTGCTTGTATGCTAGCCAAGCACCTCACAGCACACACTGTCCCAGCCCCTCAAATCCCTTTCCATTTGCAGATGAGGGGAAAACTTTCTTTGGGTCTTGAAACCAGTTAGGTGCGGAGTTAGCAGGCACCTGCAGACAGTGGCCAGTGCTCTTTCTGCTGTGTAAGCCCTAGTGGAAGGCATTCTGCTGTCTGCTGCCACAGGAAGAGTGAGGCCACTCCCCCCGTTGCTGCATAAAGGGGAACATTAAAAAGGGGACATCAGAGAGTGGTGGTGTGGCAGGAGCCCGAGCAGAGGAGCTCAGGGAGATGCCTGAAATTCAGATCTAGTTCTCTGGCTTGCCAGCCCCCACTCCCATCCTCGTCTAGAGAATTTCAGGGCTAAAACGACACAGAGCAAATGCTGAGAGGGAAGGAAATGGATCTTGAGGATGGGGGGCTGCTGTTCTGGATGTGAGCTTCCGGTCTTAGGACTCAGAGCCTCCCCCGACCAGCTGCTCCAGGACCAGATACTAGGACCAAGGTGGGTGGTGTAGCGGGCCTGGAGAAGTTGACTGGTTCAGTTGTCTGCAGCCACCAGGTGCGGAGCAGCAGGGGCTGTGCTAGATGCCAGGATGGGAAAGGAGTCTAGCACGTAGCATGCTGCTGCAATCTCAGGTCCTCCTGCCTCTTCATCCTCTTTGTGCACCCTTCTTCATAATAACAGATTTTCTAAAATCAGGAAAGTCTTACAATCATTGTATAGATCGGATGTGTTGGTTCCTCTTTTTTTTTTTTTTTTTCAAGATACATAAAAAGGTTTTATTTGCAGGGGAGCAGAGATTTAATCAAACAAGGCAAATCCCATGTCATCATCCGACTCCTCAGACTCCTCCTTCTCCTCTGCTGCAGCAGGGGCAGAACCAGCAGCAGGAGCTGCAGAGCCAGGGGCTGCAGAAACAGCCACAGCCCCACCAGCAGGCACACTGGCAAGTTTGCCAACACCCTGGGCAATAACATCCTCAATGTCTTTCCATTCAGCTTGCAGATATCCTTGTTGAGCCGGTCATCGTCCGCCTCGATGCCCACATGCCCATGCTGTCTACTATCTTCTTAATGTCTTTGAAGCTAGGAGAGGAGTTGCCCCCAAGGGCAGCGAGCAAATAGAGGCGATGTAGCGATGTCTGCTTCTGCTGACCAGCCTCACGCGTGCACAACCTCGGTGGCATCAGGCTACAGTGAAAGGAAGGTTCCTCCTTTTCTTCTACCCGGTTTGATATGCTTGCTTCATCATGTATGGTCCTTGAGTGAGGAATATAGAGTGGTCCAAGAAATAATCAGTTACAGTAAGGAAAAAGCTGCTCCGAAGCACTCTCTAAGCAAGTGCTCTTTTTCTTAGACTCTAAAGCGTTAGCACTGAAGAGATTGTGCGTAAGAATGTCCTGGCTGTCTGCCGAGCACATAGGTACTCTCCCTACAGAGATGGGGATCAGATGGGGTGTGTGCCTGAGTGCAGCCAGCTTCCAGGCAGCCGTGATGTCCATGGGTAGCATGCGTCCATCCTTTCTAGAAACTACTACACATTGTTGAGCTGTGGTCTTCAGCTGGTGTTAGAACCACCTGGAGACCCAGCAATGGCACCGAGGATGCGCTCAGCACTAGAGTGCTGTTGTAACACACGTGCAGCCCTGGCTTCTATCGCTAGCACCAAAGCTCACTGCTGCAGCCAAGTCCCAGGTTGATCAGAACCTCTGGACTTGGAGTCCCACAAGCGCCTAAGTATAGTGTGAGAAAAGCAGAGCCATGGCGGGGTGAGGGGAGCACTGCTGTTGAAGCCTGGGTGGCTGTGGGTACACCTCAGGTTCCTCTGAGCATGCAGGCGAGAAGAGGACCAAGTGCCCCAGGGACACGGATGCTCCTGGCTTGCACACCATAGTGAGCAGCACGGGAAGCCACAGGGCCAGTCAGGGATTTTGAGGACATGAGAAGCCCCGTGAGTTTATTTTGTTTTTTCTCTTGGCTCCAAGGCTACCCTCTCTAGTGAATTCCAAATTTAAGTTCACAGACCAGAGCAAGTGCATCAGAATTACCGAGAAGTTGATGGAGATGTGGGTCACTGAGTACCCTTGGAGGCCGTGGGCACCCCCGCTGCTGTTAGTAGCACAGGTGCACGCCAGGCTTCACGTGCTCAGGTCATCACAGTAAAGATCCACAGCAGCCCTGCTAGGTGGGGGCCATGACTTTCCTCACAGTTCACATAGGACCAGCAAGGCCTGCAGGACTGAATGCTTGGCTTTGGCTGCTCGTGTGGTAAGAGGCAGGGCTCAGCATGGCTTTGATAGCTGTGTTCATAAAAGTTCTCTGTATGAGGACAATATTTTATCTCTCTGGAGAGAACTTATTTGTAAGTAGACACACATCTATCTGTTTGCCCTGAAGACATGAAAATACTGCTAGAAAAAATTAAGGCGTTAGGCCAGGTGGTGGTGGCGCACGCCTTTAATTCCAGCACTCAGGAAGCAGAGGCAGGCGGATCTCTGTGAGTTCGAGGCCAGTCTGGTCTACAAGAGCTAGTTCCAGGACAGCCAGGGCTGTTACACAGAGAAACCCTGTCTTGAAAAACAAAATTAGAGAGTTTTACATAATCAAGAAAGTAGCAAATAATTATAGAGGATAGCTGTGAACTCGTGTTAATTAGATGTTGGTAATAGTAAATTTCATTTTCTGAGACTGAGGATAGATGACGATGGACCTGTCTTCCAGCAGGACATACAAAAGGCTTATGCATCTCTACCACGGAACACCATTCAGCCACTGCTAGCAATGGCTGCAGAACTCTTGCAGACCAGGAGGAGCTTAGGTATGATGAGAGACAGAAATTTGTATTTATGGCATGATTCCACTTCTGTTTAGAAGTCGTAATACAAATATATTTATGTAAATAGTTAGGAGTGGTTGTCTTAGCCAGGATTTCTATTGCTGTGGCAGAGACCACACCCAAAGCAATGGAGAAGAAATGGTTTGTTTTATCTTACAGTTGTAGACTATCATGAGGGCAGGTGAAGGCAGCAGCCTGCAGGCCGGAACGGAAACAGAGCCTCGGAGGAGTGCTGCTTACTGACTCGCGTCCTTGGCTTGCTCGGTTTCCTTTCTTATGTATGCCAGAGGTGACACTGCCATCACTGGGCTGGGCCCACCTCAGCCTACCCACATCAGATATTAATCAATAATATATACTCTGGATTTTCCTATGGGAAATTCATAGAGGCATTTTAATTCCTCTCTCCAGACAACACTAACTTTTGTCAAGTTGGCAAGGGGAGCGGGGGCCAACCAGGACATTAGTTATGCAGGAAGATGTGGACAGGAGATTCCTTAGCTGTTGCTTCAGCTTCCGCTTTTGGCTTACACTGCACTAAGCACGGCAGGGAATAAATGCATAAAGCTTCTGGGCTAATTTAAATGAAAAGTAGAACAGAACTGGGTGTTCCAGCACACACCTTTAATCCCAGTGCTTGGAGGTAGAAGCAGGCGGATCTCTGTGAGTTTGAGGCCAGCCTGGTCTACACAGTGAGTTCCAGAATGGGCACAGCTACATAGTGAGACCCTGTCTCAAAGAGGAGGTGTGTGTGTGGGTGGTGGGGTAGTGGCGTGGTAGTGACATGGCTTGGTGGGAAAAGGTGCTTACAGTGCAAGCCTAGTGACCTGAGTTCAACTCCTAGAACCCATGTGAAGGTGGAGGAAAGATCTGACTCCACACAGGTGTCCTCTGGCTCCACATATGTGTGGTGGCACAAGCCCATTTCTCCCCATTATCTGTCACTGCCTCTCTCTCCCTCTCCTTCCCCCTCCCTGTTTCCCACCCTCTGCACACAAATTATGTTTGTGTACATGAGCACATATCAACCGTGTTTTTATTTAACCTACCTTTACTTATAAAGGAAATCCTGCCTCCTTCCCCCATTCTCACTTCCTTCCCTCCCACTCATTTATATCTAATTTTTGACCCTTATTATTATTTTTTTTATTTTGTTTTGCTTCCTGGCAGTGCTGGGAATCAAACACAGGACCTACGTGTGCTGGACAAATGCCATAGTCCATCCTGGCCTTCATTTGTCCATCTTTCTATCATTCAGCAAACATTGACTAGACAGCTACTATTTGTCTAAGACCATGGAAGGGTGAGAAGGATTCTCCATGCTCTCTAGACACTCAGCATTCTCTTCCTTCATTAAAACTTAAACTTCTATTTTGAAATAATGTTAGCTTTATAGGAGATAGTTGCAGGAACTAGACAGATTGCTCAGTGGTTAAGAGCACTCACTGCTCTTCCAGAGGACCAGGGTTTGATTCCCAACACCTACACGGTGGCTCACAAGCATCTGTAAATCCAGTTTCAAGGAATCTGATGCCCTCTTCTGGTACTTCACACAATGCACAAACATGCATGCGAGCACAACATCCACACACATAAAATAAAATTTTTTATTTAATAATAACCAGTGGACCTGGAGAGATGGCTCAGTGGTAAAGTGCATTGCTGCTCTTCCATAGGATCCAGGTTTGATTCCCAGCACACATGTACCAATTTACATCCATCCATAACTCCGGTTCCAGTGTGACCTCTGTGGTGAAGATACATATGTGCAAGGAAAGCATTCATACACATAAAAAACAGAGTAATTTTTTAGAGTAACTGGGAAATTATCAAAAAGAAGAGAGTTGTAAAAACTGGTGCAGAGTTCCGGTCTGTCCCGGGAGTTTCTGTTTTCCTTACACTGTTGCCTTCCACCTCTGCTCCCTCTTCAGAGCTCAGGCGCCAGGGCCTGAGATGTTTCCCCAGGAACTCCTGAACCGGCCTTACACCGCAGTTTTTCTGTTGTGTCGTGTCTTCTTAGTCTCTTAGGCTCTCCAAACTGTCTTGTGAAGATGGCCTTGACAGATTGTTTAGCTATGTTTTCAGAATATCTATTTTCTTATTAAAAGGTGCTTATGGACACAAACTAAATTTTTTTAAAAAAAAATTAAGACAAAAAATAGCAAGTCAAACCAAAGAGGACACCAATACACACACACATTTTCGATGTCTGTGGGACCTGCCCTGCGGTGTGGCTGGTATCCCCAGTGACAGTGAGTATCATTTGCAGGTAGCATCTTGATTAGGGGACGAGACTTTGTGTCCAATTCCCCTTCTCAGTGTTGGGATTTTCTTGGTTTGCACCAGTACAGGCCTTGTGCGTGCTGCCGCCGTCTCTGTGAGTTCATGTGTATCCATCCTGTTGTTTCCTTGCAATTGTCCACCACCTCTGGCTCTTGCAATCTTTCTGCCTCCTCTTCTGCATAGCTTCCTGAGCTCTGAGGTGAGGATTTAGGACGATCCATTTAGGGCTGAGTGCTCCAAAGTCTCTCACTCTCTGCATATTGTCTATCTGTGAGTCTCTGTGTTAATTCCCATCTACTACAAGAAGATTCTTTGATGACAGTTGGGCAATACTCTGATCTGTGGGTATAGCAATATGTCTTTAGGAATCATTTTATTGCTATATTTATTTACCAGAATAATAGTAGTCGTTGTTTCCCCTAGTCTCCATGACTGATCTAGTTTCATTTTCATATTTTTGTCTTGCTGGTTTTTTAAAAAATATAGTTTGCTTATTTGTGTTGGTATTTGTTTTGTTTTGTTGCTTTGTTTTGTTTTAGGGAGAAAGAACATAAAGTTGGGTGGGTATGAAAAATGGGTGGGAAGGGGTAGGTGGAGGGGACATCATATGATCAAAATATTGTATGGAAAAATAAATAAAAATAATTTTTTTAAAAAAGAATGTGGTTATGGGTTTTTAAAAGAATCTAAATGTCATCAAGTTCCCCTGCTCTTCCCTCCTCCCCAGGGATCCATGATGTCCACGTAGCGCTCTTGGTTACAGCCCTCCCCTGTAAAGTTACACTTCGGAAACAAAGCCTTCAGTTCAGTCTCTCCCAGAGATGGGAGGATTAAGGTCCTCTGCCATCCATACACATTATTTGAGCTCCTGTTAGTTCCAATATGGCTTAATCTCTCTTTCTTTCTTTCTTTCTTTCTTTCTTTCTTTCTTTCTTTCTTTCTTTCTTTCTTTCTTTCTTTCTTTCTTTCTGCAGAGCTGAGGATGGAATTTAGGGCCTGGCACACACTAGGCAAGCACGCTGCCATGAGGTCATAGACACTTATGTATAGTTCAGGTCATGGCCCCTCTGGATGCTTCTGTTTGGACACTTAGGCTCCTTGTTCCTTGTGCTGTCTTCATTTCCCTGATGAGGCCTCATTCCTTTTTTTTTTCCTGGTACTGTAAGATGGTCCAGGCACACCTTGTGTTTTCTCTGTCCCAGCCCTAAAATCAGCCATGTGTCCAAAGTGCCCTGACATGTTATTGGAGAATGGTTTTTAGAAATCAATATCTGGGTGGGTATGGTGGCACACACCTTTAATTCAGGAGGGGACAGAGGCAGGCAGTTCTCTGAGTTTGAGGCCAGCCTGGTCTACAGAGTTCCAGGACAGCCAGGGCTACACAGAAAAACCCTGTATGGGAAAAAGAAGAAAAGATAAAAAAAAAAAAAAAATGAAGGAAGGAAGGAAAGAAGGAAGGATAGACAGACAGACAGACAGATTGATCCGGGGAGCCAGGGACCTTTTGACAGAGAGGAGACAGGAAAAAAATACATCTCACCTACAGTGTGTGATGGCTCGTGGGAGGAGGCAGCTTTGTGCCTCCCCAAGTAAAGCCCTCACTGGCGGCCTGTGGTTTGAAGCTGACTAGAATTATCCAGATGGAAGTCAGAGTTAAGGGAGCAGTAGAGAGGAGTGGGAGGAGTTATGTGTTCCCACTATGCAGGCATCTAGCTTTTTAACTTGAACCGACTGCAGACTCAGGGCACAGTCCTTGTTCCAGTTTTCTGTCTTCAGCACGCACAGATGAGCCGTTCTTACAGCTTGGTTTCTCTAAGAGGCGTTCCTCTGTAAGTCCTGAAGGTAGACTGTCCTCTGTCCCGTAGCTTCTGTCTCTGCTCCTCCTCTCCCTCTCCCCTTCTTTCCTTCCAGTCTTTCTTCTTTCTGAACTCTCTGGTTCTTGCTTTCGGCCGTGCCACACGCCAGGCCAGGGAGCACAGGGGAACTATTCCAGTTCTTGCCTGTCGGAGTCCTCTCATCCAGGGTGGGATTCCAAGGCTTTCTTCCCTTCAGCCTTCTGCCAAGTGTCTACTTTCTGTGGAGGGTTAGCTGTGTGTGCTACTGTCAGACTGACCTGGTGTGCCTCTCAGCAAGTGTTTTCTGTTCGCAGATAACAGTTGGTGTGTACGATCCCTGTAATCTAGCCCAGTACCCTGGATGGCCTTTGAGGAATTTTTTGGTCCTGGCAGCCCATAGATGGTATTTACATGTGTGTCCATGTCTGTGTGTCTTCATCTGTGTGTTTCCTACAGCATCTCTGCTTATGTCGGCATCTTTCCTGAAGTGCGTTGATTTCATTCCTGGCATGTAAACTAGAAAATAAGTCAATTAAATTGTGTTCCAGTTTCTCCCCCTGGTCTGCTAGGGAGTCCCGGCCCTGGCACCAGCCTGCGCTACACTGAAGACACTTAGACTGTGGTGAGGTCATAGCCAGAGGCAAAGACACTGACATTTTCCAGCCCCCCTTTCTGCTTTTAGACAGGAATTTCCTATTGCTTCCATCTCCTATCTTAAAAAATTCTCTAATCCTAAAATAATAGAAAGGAGTATTGGGAAGAGCCTGCTTACACTTGATAAAGACACTCAGCATCATCAGGTATCAGGAAATAAACCTGTAAGAGGTCAGCGGCCCCAGCCCCACCAAAATCACCTAAGGAAAGTGACCATACCAGGAATAGTTGAAATGGGAGGCAGCAAAATTCACAAAAGATGCTGTGACACCCCATGGCTCTGTGATGGCTTTCTGAGCGTATTGTCCACAGTGGTCCAGGCTGGATGCAAGCAGCACACACACACACACACACACAGTATTCTGAGCTTATTGTTCACTGTGGTACAGGCTGGATGCAAGCAGCACACACACACACACACACACACAGTATTCTGAGCTTATTGTTCACTGTGCTACAGGCTGGATGCAAACAGCATACACACACAGACACACACAGTATTCTGAGCTTATTGTTCACTATGGTACAGGCTGGATGCAAACACGCACACACACACACACATACACACAGTATATAGAAGCACTGAGATTACTGGCCCCAGCCTCATGCCCTTCCATTTCGAACGATGACAGAGACATAGGAGGCTCATCATAGCAGGTATCCTAGCTAAGCATATCTTCATGCATGGTTTTTCTATCTTTTTTTTTAGGCTTGTTTTTATTTCATGTGTATTGAGTGTTTTGCCCATGTATGTATATGCACCACATTTGTGCCCCCCCCCTTTTTTTTAAGACAGATTCTTACTGTGTGGCTCTGGTTGACCTGGAACTCACAGATCTGCCTGTCTTTGCCTCCTGAGTGCTAGAATTAAAGGTGTGCACGACCACAACTAGCTACAAATGGTTTTTCAAACACAATGTTGAGTGAATTAAGCTAGCCTGAAAGGATACATTGTCATGATTCCGTTTATGTAGTTCAAAACAGGCAAAGCCATTGTGGGAACCTAGGAGGGGATGGTCCAGATAGGTGTCAAGATTAGAGGGAGTGTGTGATTTTCTTTGTGCTTGCTTTACTTAAGTAAAAAATATTTACTCCAAAATATGAAGATAGACAAATATTGACGAACCCTAGAAGGACTGGTTATGCGTGCACTCAGCCAGTCCCGGCACGTTTGCTGTGAGTGGGTCTCCTGTCTGCTGGCAAAGGACCTTAGAAGTCTCATGTTAAGGTCTTGGGAGCATCCCCACCCTGATTTAAAAGCTTCCTTTGTCAGAATTATCAGTCTGCTGTGTGATTGCCATGGGAAAGTTCACCTGGGGGGAAAATTCCAGCTTAATTGTCAGCCAGACTCTAAATGCACAGACAGAAGGTCCCCGCACGAATGGGCTCAAAATCTCTCCAAGGTTAAGGAGATCAGGCGGGAGTGATTGCATGGTCTGAATTCTCTACAAGTGGCCTGGAAAGACTTACGCCAGCTCTTTTTCTTCCCCTTTCTTAATCAAATGAAACAAACATATCCGGTGCGGGCAACAGGAGCAGCAGTTTCCAGTCCGTTGAAGTCCTCTGCTTTCGAGACCGCACCATGCAGGGGGCGAGAGGAGTGGCACACAGCATCATCTTCGAGGTGAAACTTCCAGAAATGGCGTTTAGCCCAGGTAATTGGCAAGTCTTCACCGTGTGTAAAATGACGAGTGTTGAGAGACCCAGCGTCCTGCTTACAGCTTCACAATGGCAGGCGAGAAGGTGCAGCTCCCACCTCGCAGGCAGTGCGAGCTCCACCTGCGACAGAGGCTCCGTCCTCTGGCGGCTTCTCCAGCGGAGTTTTCCAGGCTGGGAGGTGTCTCTCCAGCTTTATTTTTATTTGTTTAGTTTTTGATCAACATGAAGTCTTCATTCATGCCTCTTCCTCTAGGAAGGGTGATGTTGTTAATTAATTAACGTGTTTATTCATTGAGTACTTGAAGGTGTGTGTGACCCCATTCTCCATACAGAGTATAGGTCAGCGAAGGCACATTTCTCCTTCTCCTAATATCTTCTCTCACCCTGCACTGCAGGCGTTAGCGTTTATCCATGTTTTATAGACCAGGAAACAGTCTGGGAGGCATTTTATAAACAGTCCTAGATGTGTCTGAGCAAATTTATACGAAGTGTATGTACACACATGTAGTGTGTATACATTTATGGTAGAATTCATGCCCAAGTGTGAGTGGTTAGGAAAATGCCCACACCACGAGTACTGTGTGTGAAGTGTGTGTCCCGTGAGAAAGCCAAGTAGTTGGCGTCCAGCCTGGCACTGCTCACTCGGGCTCTTTTAAGCTTACCTTCCACACTATCTCTGTACATAGTTCTTTCCCGATGAATCCCCTACATCCATGTGGTGTGCGTCTGCAGAGCAGCTCCAGGCAGACTGCACAGTTTTCTTCAGTGCATGCACGGATGTGCCTTAGTGTGTGCATCGGGGGTGGGATGCCTCATCTCTTCCACAGTGCTCAAGTCAGAAGGACTCAAGATTGCCCCGTTTCTTGTTGACTCTGTACTGCAGCCTGGAGATTTTAAATACAACAGGAGAGGTGAACAGAGAATCCTCTGCATGGTTCAGGGAGGAAGCCGAGGCTTTCTGATTAGCGTGTCTTGGCGCCCTCTTCTGGTGTATCCTGAAATAGCTTCCATGGCATGCTCCCTTACAATGCACTAAGTTCCCTTTATAAAGTTGCAACTCAAAGATAAGAGTTATGTGGAGAGTCAATAAAAAGTGAAGCCAAGAAGGTGTAGCCACCATACCCCTTTCCTATGCTCCTTATTTTATTCCGTGGGGACAACTGTCTTCCTATGTCTGCACTGAGCCACTCTGCTCGCCTCTCTGGTGTGGCTCATGCTTTCAGTCCCAAGCCTGCTGTTCATTCCCCACTGATAAAGGCCCCTCCACCTCCATCTTCTTCATACTCCATGTTGGAGTGATCACTCGTCTTAGAAGGGGAGCTTTCCTTCTGTTTTACATGTAAATTAGTGTTTCCACTTAGCCTCAGATAAAGCTCTATAATAAACGTTGTGAAGACTTACTTAGCATCATGATGTGAGCCCAAGGCGTTTCCATAGCCACACTCTTCAGTGTAGCCATGTGTGGCATAACAACATCATAACCACATAGCACGGTGGTCCCTTCAGAGTCTGTTGCCTAGGGATCTCATGACCCCTTAATTTGAGTAAGTACACTCTGTGGTGTTTGCAGAGCGGGCCAGTCAGCAGCCTGTCATTTCCCAGAACTCCCCACATCATCAAGTGACACTTGGCTTTCTAAGGCATCCCACAGTTGGAACAGCAGTGATGTGAGAAGTGACAAAACCTCCGTAGTAGGCAGAAAGCTGCACTGGACACTGGCAAAAGCAGGTGTGGCCACTGCTGGTATGGATCGCAATCCCAGCTTCTCCTGCTCGTGTGCTCTGCCTGGTTCCCAGCTGTGAGCAATCACCTTCTCATTCCCAGCATGTTCTTCCTTCACTTGGACTGTGTGTTATGAGGGTAACTTATATAGAAGCAGATGTGTAGATGGCTAATCTTTATATGTAGTACTTTTCATTATTAATAAGTTTACAGTGCATCTAATTTTCTTAGTAATGGCTGTAGCTGACCAAGCATGGTAGCACATACCTGTAATCCCAGAACAAGGGAAGTGGAGGCAGGAAAATCATGAGTTCAAGGTTAGCCATGAGTTCAAGGCAACATGAATTCCTGCAGACAGACAGACAGACAGACAGACAGACAGACAGACAGAGAGAGAGAGAGAGAAGGGAAGGGCAGGCTTGTGTATGTAGATATTTGTGTCATTTGTGTAAAGGGGAGACCGTGACTTGTGTCATGGTGGTGATATCGGAAAGCATTTTAAAAATATAAAGTAAGGGTGGCTAGAGAGATGGCTCAGAGGAATAGAGTACTGGCTGCTCTTCCAGAGGTCCTGAGTTCAATTCCCAGCAACCACATGGTGGCTCACAACCATCTGTAATAAGATCTGGTGTCCTCTTCTGTACTGCAGGATACACGAAGGAAGAAACCTATATACATAATAAATAAAAATCTTTAAAAAAAATATAAAGTAAGAATACTTTAGAATAATGAATTCACAGTAGAAACTGAGTGAGGAGCTCCAAAGCTTTTTGTCCCTAGTGAAGGAGTCCTGACGCCTTCATCTGAGCATTAGTGTGAGCATGTGCATGAGTTTGAGAGTGTGTGCATGAGGTATGTGTGTTTTGTGAGTGTGCTTGAGTGTGTTCTTAAAAGTGAGCATGTGAGTGTTAATGTGTGCATGCGTGGGTATGCAAGCATGTGTGTTCATAAGGGTTTATATGACTGTGTATGCACACATGTGTCTGTGTATATGAGTATTTTATATGTGTGGTTTGGAGTGTTTATGGGCATGCACACAGGTGGAGGGTGTGTAGTTGTGTTTTGTTGTTTTTACTTTTTGGTGTTTGGGCACCCACCACTCAGCTTCCAAATAATCAAATCCAAATATCTTACTTATAAATACTCAGCCTTACCTTGGCCTGTTTCTAGACAGTTTTTCTTAAATTATCCTGTTTACCTTTTGCCTCTGGGTTTTTAATCTTTCTCTAATCTATATACCTTTCTTACTCTGTAGCTTCGTGTGTAGCTGGGTGGCTGCCCCTGATGTCCTCCTCCCCTTCTCCTTTTGCTCCATCATCTCTCTTCCCAGATTTCTCCTTCTATTTATTCTCTGCCTCACCTGTCCTTTCTCCTGCCTCACTATTGGCTGTTTCAACTCTTTCTTAGACCAATCAGGTGTTTTACTTCAGAGTTAAACAAATGAAATGTAAAAGAATGCATCAATAAACAAATATTCCACAGCCTAAACAAATGCAACACATCTTCAACTAACATTCCACAACAGGGTTGTATGAGTTGGTACTTGTCTGTGAGCATGCACATATGAATGTGTGTGAGTTTGAAAATTTGTGTGCCTATATGTGCAAATCTAAGGGCCTTTAAGTCTATTTGCATGGATGTGTGTGTGTTTACACCATGTGTGAATATATGTGAATATGACTGTATGTGAGCATGCATTTGTGAGCCTATGTATCTGTATGAGTTGACATGAATATGTGTTGGAGGGAGGTCTGTCTCAGTCTGAGAGAGTGTGAGCATATGTATGTGACTGGGTATGCAAGCTTGTGAGTGCATATGTGACTAAGTGCACATTTCTCTGTTAGTATGGATATATGCATTAATATGAGTGTGTTGGCATGTATTAGACTGTATCTTTGAGTATTGCATGTGTGTGTTGGTTTAATCTTTGTAAGTGTATGTAGGTGAATGTGTGTGTGTATACCTATATGTCAGGGTATTTGTGATTGTGTGGGTATCTGAGTATGAGAGTGAATATATATTTGAGTGAGCACATGTGTCTATGTGTATACATAATATGTACACTATCAGAGTGACATTTGTCAGTGTATATTTGTGGATGTCTTAGTATAGGTAAGTGTTTGGGTGTGAAGGAGTTTGAGTGTGAATGTGCATGTGTGTATGTGAGTGTACTGTGTATCTTGTGTTAAAGTCTGTGCATGTGTATTAGCATGTCAGTTGGGTGTGCGTGTGTTACATGTATGTAAGTGTATAGTGAGTGTGTATGTAACTGATAATGGGACCCAGCTGCATTATTGCAGCTTTCTCATACTGAGTATTGCTCTACTACCAAGCTGTAGCCCCAGCCTCAGCCCCAGCCCAGCCTCAGCCCCAACCCAGCCTCAGCCCCAGCCCAGCCTCAGCCCCAGTCCCAGCCTCAGCCCCAGTCCCAGCCTCAGCCCCAACCCAGCCTCAGCCCCAGTCCAACCTCAGCCCAGCCCCAGCCTCAGCCCCAGCCTCAGCCCAGCCTCAACCCAGCCCCAGCCTCAGCCCCAGTCCCAGCCTCAGCCCCAACCCAGCCCCAACCCAGCCCCAGCCTCAGCCCCAGCCCCGGCCTCAGCCCCAGCTCAGCCCAGCCCCGGCCTCAGCCCCAGCTCAGCCCAGCCTCAGCCCCAGCCCCGGCCTCAGCCCCAGCTCAGCCCAGCCCCAGCCTCAGCCCCAACCCAGCCCCAACCCAGCCCCAGCCTCAGTGCCAGCCTCAGCCCCAGCCCAGCCTCAGCCCAGCCCCCACTCCAGAGCCTTACTTAAAGCAGACTTTGGAAGTGATACTGAAACATAACCTAAGGCTGAGTTCTCTGTTCAGGAGCTGAAGCTTTATTCTGACTAGAAGCAAGTCTTTGAGAAAAGGAGAGGACAGAGGTCCCACAATAACAGCAGGCATTGTGGGAGGTCTTGTGACCTGAGGGGTTTTTGGTGACTGCAGGATGTGAAAGATGACGCCACAAAGTGACAGAACCACCACCTCAGTCTCTGTAGCCCAGAATAAGATAAACTGGAAACTCTGGGGTTGGATATAGGGATCAGGAGCTCCTATAAAAGGAGTTAAAAGAAGACAGTGGGATTGGAGAGATGGCTCAGCAGTTAAGAGCACTCACTGCTCTTGCAGAGAGTACCCATATAGTGGCTCAAAACTGTCTGTAACTTCAGTTTTAGGGGCTCTGATGCCCTCTTCCAACCTATGAAAATACTGTATACATGTGCAAACATAGGCAAAACACATCATACACATAAAATAGAAATAAAATTTTTTAAAAAGAGGGCAGCAAAGTGAAAAGGAGAGGGAAAAGGACATGCTGGGGGAAGGAGAGGACAGCTGGGGTGAGAGGGCTCAGTCTGCAGACTGCTTGCCACACAGGTGTGAAGACACGAGTTCAGGTTTGTTCTTATCTCTCCTTTTAGTAAACTTTATATCTTATTTGCCTTAAGATTGTCCAAAAGCAGTTGGCTGGGAGAAGAACCAGAAAGGAGGCATGGGACCAAGGATGGTGAACCTCAGCGGATGCATGGACCCCAAAAGGTAGACATGACTGGCTACTCTTATCTCCAGTGGGTGTGTGGCTGATGCTCTGTTGTGTGGGACATGGCTGGGCTCCTTCGTCTCCAGTGGGTGTGTGGTTGATGCTATGCCGTGTGTTCAGGGATGCTGGTACTGATAGTGAGCCAGCCACTACTGGTCTATGTTGTCTTGAGGATTATTGTGATGGGCATCCCGAGGCTTCCCCACTCTTGTTTCCAGTGCAGGCGCTCAGACACCTGGACCTCGCCATTGGCTTTCCTAGTTTTTATGGCTGTTATTGTTTAGAGAGCCTCACTAGGCAGCCCTGGCAGCCCTGGAACTCACAGAGATCCACCTGCCTCTGCATCCTTTTCTAGTCCTTTGTTCATGGCTGTAGACCTCTGTCCCACTTGCCATCCCTGGAGGATCTTATAAGGGACATTGCATTTGTGGGGAAGCCACATCACTTCCAAGGCTGAGCATCCACCTACCCTTTAGATCTGGGAGAGTTTCCAGTACTTGGAAGAGCCATTCTTTTAAACCCACACAGCAGCTCAGGACTGCTCTTGACTTCCCCTTTCACTCTGCCGTTAGGAGCCGTTACAGGAACTTTAGCCCATCCCAGCCATCATAGAGGATAGTAGCATGCTTTCCATGTGGTAACCTTTCTCCTCTCTGTTACCCGCGAGCTTCATCTTATTTTTACTCTGATTCTGGTTGCCTAATTATTTCCATCTCACTTCCTCCCGTAGATCGTGTCTATCTGTTAGAAGTTAGACTGGAGCACATGTGAATGTGTAGATCTCAAGCCTGGGTCAAGTGGCTGAAAGTGTCCATTAGCATATCAAAGCAGACCTGACCACAAGGTTCGCCCAGCATCCCTCAGTCCCTACCTGTTAAGGCCTATGGCTGGCATCTCCCAACCCCTACCCTGAACTCTCCATCCAAGGGACTGGGCTGCCCTTCCTATATAGTCTATTCTAGTCTCTCCATTTTTTAAAAACTTGCTTTTGGTTTATTCTTTGTGTCTTCCACTTCATGCATCTTGATCCCCTTCATCTCCCTGTTCCTTCGTATCAGCTTTCTGCACTTGCACCCTCCCCCAAATTAAAATAAAGAGGAAAAAAAAAAAAGAAAAATCTCACAGTGAGTCACCAGTTTACCCTTTAGTCCGTGTATCTTTACTTGCAAGTGTTCATTGCAAAGAATCATTGGTCTGGATCGAGGCCTCTGGTTTCTGCTACACTGTTGATAATGGGTCCTCATTGGGCCTCTTTGATGTCCTGTTGTTGCCCTGTGGCATGGAGATCCTGCAGTTTTGGGTCGACAGGACCAGCCCCTTCATGTTCTCCAGCAGATCATAGATGGGGAGGATGTTGGAGTGCTAACTCCTCATTCTGGGCCTGGGAAGTTGCAGGATAGGTCAGCCTGCTGGCTCTCCCTGTCCTCACCACCTGTGATGAGATCTCCAGCAATGCCCTGGCTAGTTCACCCCTTGCAGGCATGAACAAGGGGTAGGACCAGTTTTCCTGCTTTCCTGCCTCCAGGGTTGGCTCTCCCACACCTACACGAACAAGGTCAGCTCTACAGTGTTTCCCAGATGAGGTGCAGGGGCCACTCATCTGAGTGCTGCAGCTGGTGAGGGGCAGGGCCAGCTCTCCTACTTGACACAGGCAATGGAGGTAGAGAGAGGAGGGAATCTTTCCCTGGCCCATGCTACCATATGGCAGATGAGGGGTGGGGCCAGATCTCCCAAGCTCTCAGGCCTATTCACCTGCACCTATCAATAGTGAGATGCAGGGCCTGCCTTCCTAAGTGCTGCAGTGGGTAAGGGAAAGTGTCAGCTGATGTGGGAGTGACTTCTTTCTAATCTGTTGCTTTCATTGGTTAATTAATAAAACTGCTTGGCCTGATAGGACAGAAAATTAAGTGGGTGGAGTAGACAGAACAGAATGCTGGGAGAAAGAAGCCGAGTCAGGCAGTCGCCCATGATTCTCTCACTCCAGACAGACGCAGGTTAAGATCTTTCCTGGTAAGCCAGCTCGTGGTGCTACACAGAATATTAGAAATGGGTTAGATCAAAATGTAAGAGCTAGCCAATAAGAGGCTGGAACTAATGGGCCAGATAGTGTTTAAAAGAATACAGTTTCTGGGTAATTATTTCGGGTGAAAACTAGCTGGGCTGCTGGGCGCTGGGAACGCAGCCTGCAGCCGCTTCCTACAACAGTCAGCTCTCTTATCTGCTATGGGGGGGGGCATCTTTCCCTCTCCCTCACCCTTACCACCTCATGTATGCCAGTCTCTTGGCCCAAGCTGCCACTCACGGTTAGCAGCTCTTGTCTTGCTCTCCTTCCCCTTCCCCCTCTCTTCTCACTTGGCCCAGCTCAATCTGGTCATGTCCACTCGGGACTTCCCCAGATGTCCCTGCCTTTGCCTATGCTCTCCGTTTTTTCTACAATAAACTTTTCCCTCCACCATACCTAGGAGCTGTCTTGTCCTTTCCTTATCTCTTTTTTTCTTTCCAGTGACTCACCAGCACACCAATCCCTTGTTTTCCAGGCTGGCTGAGTCATCCGTGGATCTGAATCTCAAGCTGATGTGCTGGCGATTGGTCCCCACCTTGGACTTGGACAAGGTCGTGTCCGTCAAGTGCCTGCTGCTGGGGGCCGGCACCTTGGGGTGTAATGTAGCAAGAACACTGATGGTGAGTTTGGGGGCCTCGTGGCAGCTGTCCAGCTGTGCCTCTTGTTCTCTAGCATGTTGTCTCCCATCTCCTAGATCCCTTTGTGCCTCCCTTCATCCCTTTTTGCTGTGCTCAGCATCTCTGTAATCCTTAGAGACAGAAACAGAATGCCCCTCCAGTCCCAGTTAGTCCCCTTCCCACAGATAGTCAGATTTCATTTCATACATGAGGATGTTACCAGCCGAGGCCAGGAATTGTCCTAACTGAAGGAAATCGAGGCCATTCACTGATCTTGCCACTTCTCTGTCCATTTATATTTGTAAAAACTGGCTCATAGACTATAAAAAGTTTTCTTTGTAACTTATTAGTCCAACTTTAAAGCTATGTGATTCCATAAAACTGAGGAAATATGGGGACTGTAGAGAGAGGTTAGGGCCACTGGCTACTCTTAGAGAGAACCTGTGTTCAGTTTCCAGCATCTACATGATATCTCACAGCAGCATGTAACTCCAGCTCCGGGAGACCCAGTACCTTCTTCTGGCCTCCTTGGGCATTGCATGTCTGTACTTACACACTTGAATACTATGCATAAAATAAAGAAATTTTTAATAACAAGCTTTCCAGAAATGTTCTTATCTATGAAAATGCCCATGGCATCAAGAAAACACAGACCCGTCTTGTGAGGTGGGTTGGAAGCAGGGTTTCTCCAGCGTGGAGAAATACTCTGAGGATTCTCTTTATTGTTCCACATGGAGATAGCTTGCTGGTCATTTTCGGGAGTTAACTGAGATCTAAAATGAGTTTCCAGAGGAGTTGATATTTATTCTTAGTTACTCATAAGAGAAGCCAGAAACACCTGGGTGCTCACTAACCCTGAAACTACACAGTTGAGTTCTAGCACTCACTTGCGATGTCACCCTGGTGGCACTGTCAAAAATAACACACTGTGAGTGAGGACTGCTCCGATAGCTCCTGATCTGATTGACTGTGGGAATCTAGGCCCTGGCATGTAATTGTTTTGTCTTTTCAAATGAAGCTGGCATTCTAATGATCAAAAACTGAATTTGCACGATTCACTTTCTGCTGTTTCCTGTATTTTAAGGTCCCCAGCTGCTCAGAAGCAAAACCATTTCTAGAGACTTCTAGAAATGTGTACTGGGACATGCTCCTCAGGAGTGTACCATGGTATCCTCTTTCCATGCAGGGCTGGGGCGTCAGACATGTCACATTTGTGGACAATGCCAAGATCTCCTACTCCAACCCAGTGAGGCAGCCTCTGTATGAATTTGAAGATTGTCTTGGGGGTGGCAAGCCCAAGGCCCTGGCTGCAGCAGAGCGGCTCCAGAAAATATTTCCCGGAGTGGTACGTTGATGATTTTGGGGGGGAGGGAGAGTCATGTTATTCTTCCTGTAAACTCTAAATGTTTAAGTCCTGGGGATCCTGGGGAATGAGGCTCAGACATGTGTTATTTCCTACCAGACAGGCATCATATGACTGCCTCACCTCAGTGATGGCTTTATAAAAACTCTACAAAGATGCTGAGGAGAGGGATCATTGGATAAAGCATGTAATATTTTATGTAAACATGAAGACTTGTGTTTGAATCCTCAAAACCCACATAAAGCCAGGCATAGAAGTATGTGTGTGTAATCCTGGTGCTCCCATGGTAAGAAAGGAGGCAGAGACAGGAGAGTCCCCAGAAACTGGACAGCCAACTAATATTAACACATGCAGCAGCAAACCACAACCAAAAGACCCTGCTCAAGCGAGGTGGAAGGTGAGGACGGCCATCTGAGGTTGTCCTCTGACTTCCACATACACACCATGGTGCCTGTGCACTTGCATGCACATGCATCCATACTTAAGCATAGTAGTTCCACACCCATGTCAACATACATGCGTGTGCATGCAAAACAAAACAAAGAAAACTAAAATACAACTGGAGTCAAGCTGTAGCCCAGTGGTAAAGTGTTTGCCCAGCAAGCATGAAGCCCTGGCTGCCATCCCACCTCTGCACAGCTAGTAGATGCCTCTCATGCAGTAGAAATAAAGGAAGAAGTGTCTTTTGGAGCTCTGTTTTCACCCTGCCTGGCTGTCAAGGGATTTCTGGTGGTGAAGATGTAGGGTATTAGTTTAGTCTGGTAAGACCACATGCTGGCTGCTTAGCACCACTCATGACACTGTGCTAGCCTTAGGTCTGTGTAGAAGAAAGACTGCTTGGAAGCTGACTTCTTTGCTGTGTCTCCTACTATTTTTGAGTCACACTGTTTATACAACATTGGGTATTTAGAAATACCCAATGAAAGCCTGGTCACTCACTCTCCTACTTTGCTTTCTTTTTTTTTGTTGTTGTTGTTGTTTGGGAGGCAGGGTTGAGACAGGATTTCTCTGTGTAGCCCTGGCTGTTCTGGAACTCATTCTGTAGACCAGGCTGGCCTTGAACTCACAGAGATCCACCTGACTCTGCCTCCTGAGTGCTCCACCATGCCCAACTCTAGTTTGCTTTCTTTTGCTATGACAAAACACTGACCAAAGCCATCTGGGAAAGAAAGGGTTTATGTGGCTCACACATCCTGATCACAGTCCATCAATGGGAGAAGTCAGGAACTCAAGCAGGGGCAGAAGCAGGAATCATGGGAGGGACACTCTCCATGGCTTGCTTAGCCTGCTTTCTTATACACTCTAGAACCACCTACCCCGGGTAGCAGGATCCACAGCTGATGGGCCTCCAGCATCAGTCATCAGCCAAGAAAATGGCCTAGTGACTGCTAACAGGCTTGCCTGATGGAGGCAATTCAGTTGAGGTTCAAACTGTCAAAATCTAGCCAGCACCCTCAACTCACTTGAATGAAAAAGTAAGTTTTGAGATGTGTTTTAAGTCAAAAGAGTATACCTGTAGAATACACAATCATTTTACCTGACAGGAGACACATTAGCAACTTTTGAGGCTTCTGTTTGTACTTAAAGTGGTAGAAGCGACACCCCCAGCCCCAGCCATGAAATACCTGCCTTCTAGAAGTTTCCTCCTTTAGCCTCTCAATATTGATTTGTCTGTTCCCAAAGCCTCCTGTTACTGATGGCTTTATTTCACAAGTGCCCGCAAGAGCATCAGTTTTGAGTGGAATTCCGTAGCATTGACTGAGTAGCCACTGTGCTCCCAGCTATGCGTTGGCTAGACACAGCCCCACCATTGAGACATTAGTTAGGTGTCTGCTGGCACAGTGTGGCATAGTGGCATCCAGCTGTAAGTCTATACCACAGGAATCCAGGTTGGCTGTGTTAACTGCTAGGCAAGGCTGGACTCAGCTTCCAATCCGCTCTATATGTGATTATTTCAAAATGGAGGCTTGAGGAGCCATGGTCTCCTGGTCCTGCAGTTCTGAGGGAGAATAAAAGGCTAGAGAGTCTAGTGTTGGCCTCAGCACAGCATACCACCTCCTCTTCCCATTGCTCAAGCGAGTCACAGTGCCAAGCCCACGCTCTGTCTTCCCAGTGCGAAGCCTGCCAGGTTCTGTGGAAGGCGGCACAAATCTGCCCTTCTCCCCTGGGTTGGACAGGCATGTCACCTGGGAGCACAGTCTGTCCCTGGAGAGGACTGCGGATCAACCGTGGGCCCATGCAGATGCTGTTTGAATCTAAGCTCTGCCACAGTTCCTGAGCTTTTGCTGATTTGCTGCCCACCCGCTGCGATCATCTTTCCAGTTAGTGTTTTGACAACTCTGGGAAAGCCAATGTTACCACACTTGCCTGTGGCCAGTGGGATGCAGAAGATTGAGATGCAGTTTGTGATCCTGGCACACTTTGCTTTCTGCGGAAAGTGAACATCCCTGGCTGTGTTACACCTGTGGCTCTGAGCTTTATTCTCAGCAACACACACACACACATATAAATATACACAGACAGACACATGAATATGTATACACACAGACACATACAAATGACTCAAGGAAGTGGAGAAGGTGGAGAGCACAGGCCCAGATATGTGAAAGAGCAGTAGCACTGGGCCCCGAAAATTCCTGGTTGTAAGTGGTGTAAGTACGATCATTGCCTCCCTAGAATGCCCACGGGTTCAACATGAGCATCCCCATGCCAGGACATCCTGTGAATTTCTCTGACGTCACGCTGGAGCAGGCCCGCAGAGATGTGGAGCAGCTGGAGCAGCTCATCGAGAGCCATGATGTCATCTTCCTGCTAATGGACACCAGAGAGAGCCGGTGGCTTCCTGCTGTCATTGCAGCCAGCAAGCGAAAGGTGGAGTGTGTCTAGAGCTTAGTGAGCCACCCAAGAGAGAAGTGACCAAAGCCTGCCCTCCCCCAGGAGGAAGGGTGATCTCTATGGCCTTGTAATTGTAGCCTGCCCTCCCCCAGGAGGGAGGGTGACCTCTGTGGCCTTATGAGTGTGTTTTACTATTTTTTTTAGCAATCCTTGCAGGTACTACTCTTGGTACATATGAAGGTCAAGGGCTTGTGCTGTAGGATGCTTTACTAAGTATGCAGTCGCTCTCAGGGAGATTTTCAAAGAATGGTAATAAGAAAATGTCATATTATAATATAGGAGTATATGAATCTTAAATGTTACAGCTCTATATAAAAGCATGCATGTCTGCCTCTACCACAGTCCGCCCCTCATCTGTCCGCCAGTCGTTGCCACCTATCATTTGTCTGTCTGTCTATTGTGTGTGAGACAAAGGAGAAGAAGGGAGGGGAGAGGAGATGCAAGAGGCAGTGCCCCAGCAGTTTCTGGAACCCCCAGAACTCTGTCAGGGGTGGTTTTATTTTTTCTCCAGCGTGCCATTTCTTGATTATTTCAAACTTCGTATGTGACCAAAAATTATGGAGAATGACTAAAATCACAACCAAGAGGAGTTCTTACAATACAAATGAAGAAAGCTTCTCTTAAAACCCACATGGTGGGCATGTCGTGGTTTACAAATCACGTTTCAGTAAAACTTTCCGAGAACTAAGAGGAAAGGGCAGAGTGGTGCAGGGACCCACCAGCTGCTCTCCACGCCTTTCTCCTGGCACTGCATGACCTTGGGGCAGAGGTGGAACTCTGACCTTCTGTATCCTTGTCTATATCCTTGTCTATAAAAGGCAATGCTTGTAGGGGGTTTTAAATGAGATGGTTTGTATTGGCATCAGGTCTCTTGCAGGTTTCAGTTGGCTATAGAAGTCTAGTTACACTCACATGAAAAAGAGAGCAGTATAAAGGTAGGCGCATATGAGCTTAGCCTTGACTTGAAGTCTGTCTGTCCTGACACCCTTTTATTCCTTCTATGTGAATAGCTGGTCATCAACGCTGCCTTGGGATTTGACACCTTTGTTGTCATGAGACACGGCTTGAAGAAACCCAAGCAGCAGGGAGCTGGAGACCTGTGCCCAAGCCACCTTGTGGCACCTGCTGACCTGGGCTCCTCACTTTTTGCTAACATCCCTGGATACAAGCTTGGCTGCTATTTCTGCAATGACGTGGTAGCTCCGGGAGATGTAAGTTGAGTTCCATGGTTACAAACAGCTCTGCTCAACATCCACGTGCTGGGGCAGGATCTCCCCAGGGCTGATTAAAGATTGTCTAATAAAGAGCATTCTCTAGTTGAGGGGTGGGGGTGGCATCATCCCACTATGAGCCATGAATGGTCCTTTCCTGAATGGCCGAGCACAGTCACTGCATGAATGTGGCCACAGCCATGTGACAGTAGCCGAGTAAAGAAGCTTTTGCATGGCCCGGTTCCTTAGAGAAAGAGCTCCACATATGAGAGACTAAAGCCCCAGCTGCTGGTCCAGCCCTTCTGCTGTCTCCTCAAGTGATCCAGAAGGCCTCTTGTTCCCTGTGACTGTAGAACAGGGCAGGACACAGGCCGGTCACACAGTCAGGAAACTTTGCTTTTCAGGTAAACAGCAAGTGTTCTTTTGATTTGGTTTGGTTTTTTAAGTATGTAAAGTATGCCTCTTACAGTATTCAAGAGCTGCATAGAATTTAAAAAATGTATTTGTTGTTTGTCTGAAATCGAGCGCTCAGCCATTCCTCATGTATTTAATCTGACTGTCTAGGTGAGGAAGCTCACCTGTCCTGGGGATGCTCGAATGTGAGGCGGCCAGGAGCCTCTCCAGCTGGGCCAAGTGAGGCACAGTGAGCTCGCTAAAAGGCCTATTGAGTTCTGCTGGAGCAGTCATTCCTCAGGAGTCCGCAGCAGACATGTTCTCTGAATTGCCCTGTCTCCCCTGCTGCTATTACAAAACCCAGTCTGCTCTCTGCAACAACTGACTTTTCCTTCCCCCACACAGAAGAAAGCTGTCATCTTCTCTTGTGTGAGGAAGGAGGCTTAATGATCTTCATCAAGTACTAGAACGTGCAGCTTGAACTATTACCATCAAAGCAGGGTTGAGGCTCAAGCAGGACAGCCTTGGTTTTCATTCCATGAAATGTTTGTAGCATCAAATGACACCAGGATTTGCCCCCATTTAGAAGGTTCGATTCTGTGGAGTTGACCCAGTGACAGCTTGTGCGTGGAGCCAGGTCATGACAAATGCTTGCAGTTTTGCAGTTAAGTCCTCAGACTACAGCCAAGGTGATGAAGGATGTGCAGGAACAGAGGGCAGCGGGGTAGAGATTGTGGCTCCTTCTCACTCTGAGCCATTACCTCAGGGACAATGGCAGGACAGGGTCACCAGCCGCTCATGATTGTTCCTCCCTGTGACTCAGCCCCCATCTACAGGAGCACTGGGTGCAGAGCCACCATGAGGCAATGCTGCTGATGGCTAATGTCTCCATCTCTGTCTCTTAACAGTGCGCATCCTGTCAGCATATTGCCTCAATTAATTGCATACTCTGCTTTATTATGACCCTCCCAAGACACGATGGGGCGAGGCTGCCTGGCCTTTGTCAGCTACACCAGTCCGATGGAATTTTCATCTTTACCATGGAGTTTCAGGTTCACCTAGGGCTCCCTAGACTAGAATAGTCTCTACATATCAGTGGTTGTTTCTCTTTAGTCCACCAGAGACCGGACGCTGGACCAGCAATGCACAGTGAGCCGCCCAGGCCTGGCCGTGATTGCAGGTGCCCTGGCTGTGGAGCTGATGGTGTCTGTCCTACAGCATCCTGAGGGGTGAGTCTGGAACCCAGAGATGAGGGTTGAACTAAGCGCTTGTCAGTAATCGCTGGGCACTGTCTCCCTCAGCTCTTTCAGCCTCCCTCGGCCTCTTGGCTTTTCTGACCTCAAAACAAGACTGAGAAAAGCAATCTAGTCCAATTCTTTCACCCAAGTACTCAGCCTGTGGTTTCTGGGGTGTGCCCTCTTCCGTTCTTGAATTATTTTGAGTTTTCGGACAACTGATAAGGAAGACTTTGGTAAGGGCATCTTTCTTTCACGCTTCTCTTCTGTTGGTCTATTGTGGTTTTCTTAGCACTGGATATTGTAACTGTATATACTGTATAATGTGTATACTGTATATACCATGTGTATAATGTGTATGCTGTGTATACTATGTATGTAATGTGAATACCGTATAATGTGTCACTGGCCTTAGGAATTGTATCAGATGCCTATGACCGAGTTCTGTGTCCAAGGCCTTGGCCAAATAAAGTTCAAAGTCCACAGTCCAGGGTGGGTCCAGAGGCTCAGCCTGTGCCACTCAGCCTCCCTCACCTGTGAACACAGATGCTGCCCTGCTCTCCGTTATCACATCTGTGTGACCGTGTCTGCTCACAGGCAAATAAGCCTTTGCTTTAATAGCAAACTAAAAGCCATCGGATTGGAGACAAAGGGACTCCTTTCATCAATTTTCTGGGTTTTTTTTAAATTACTAGATTTGTTCTTAGATGATGTCATACATGTTTATAGCATGATTATAGTGCTGACTGCTCTCCCTTCACACTGCCCGTCTCCCCTTTCTACCCTGTAAATATCTCTCTCATATACACGGCTTTTTGTTTTGTTTTGTGTTCCACTGAGTTTGTCTGGGGCCAGCTGTGTTACATGGGTTTTGGGCTCAGCAGTGGGTACACAGCTCCATACTGTGCCTTCCTCCTTCCCAGAATCCATCAGTTGGTGATAGCTCAGCTGAGCAGTAGGGCCCCTTTGTTACTGTTCTCCAGGAAGCATTTTTCAGATGACTGTTACGTAAAACAACACCACCTTTTAGCTACAGAATGGACAGAATCCTTACGAAAGATCACAAGTAGCATGAGGGAAATCACTTTCTCTTTCACCTCCTGCTGCCAGGAATGAACATCACAAATAGACATTTGTTACTTTTGGGATCTGATTGGTGTGTGTGTCCCATCTCCTGTTCAACCTCAGCACCTGTCTTGCTGCTTCTCTAGAACTTACCCTCCCCACAAAGCCCATGCCTGTCCCCAGTTCCAGCCTGGCTTCTCTGGCACATTCATTTCCTAGGGACACCCTGGGAAGGATGAGTGCACAGTCCAGCCTTTCCCTGTCTTCCCAGGGCAGTCCTGGTGCCTTTCCCTGTCTTCCCAGGGCAGTCCTGGTGCCTTTCCCTGTTGGTCCTGAGTATAGATCTTACCTACTTGTTGCAGTTTTCAATCCAGGGCCGTTGGCTGTCTTGACCTCAGCATGCCCTTGCAGATCTTAGCTTGGACTTTTCTAAGTGCAGCTGCTCCACTCTGCAGAGCCCATCAGGCTCACATCAACTCACACCCTCAATACCGCTATGTGCTGTTTTGGTTGAGTATCGAGTAGTCCCAAGACCACTGTTTTCTGTGCTCCTAACAGTGACACAGCCAGTGCTTTACTGTCATGGCAGCCTTGGACAATGGGTAAGCTACTGTCTCCTTGAGTCCTTTTTTTTTTTTTTTTTTTTTTTTTTTTCCAACAGCTGCCTTGGTGATGCAGAAGTGTGAGCTGTCCCTTAAAGACCCTTTCCAGAAAATGCATCCTTTGATTTCCCTAGGAAGGAGTGCTAAGAAGTCTAGCTTTGTCAGCGGGGCCTGTTGCACCTCTGAGTCAAGCTGTAAGAGGTGGAAGAGGAGGCTGCATGCTGGCTAGATGACCAGCAGTGTCTTCACATTTAGTTTTGAAAATTCTTTACATATTTAAGCCTTAGAAGATATTGTTACCTAGTATTTATTTAGTTTTTGTTATCATGTTTTAATTCTTCCTGTATCTCCAAACTTGTGGCTCCAAGGCATTTTCTTCTGCCTGTAGAATTACCTTAACCTTTTCAGTATTTGTTTGTTTGAAACTGTCTTTGTGATTAAGGAGGTTTCTCATTTTGATGGAATTTTAGACTAGCATCTTCTCTCTCTCTCCTTTTTCTCCTTCTTCTCCCTTCCCTCTTTTTCCCCGCCTTCTCCTCTTCCTCCCCCCCCATCATTATTGGATACACGCTAGGCAGGTCCTCTGCCATGGTGACCCAGTGCCAGTTCTTATCTCTCAGGGCCTGTGAGTCATCTCTCATCTTTTTTACCATCCCCTGTGAGTGGTGTGCCTCTCTCTGTGGCCTTACCCCAGTGACTTTGGGGCAATCTCCCCGCTACAGCTCATTTTGGCTCAGGCTTCTGCAGCTTCTGGCATCTCCAGCATGTGAGTTCTGTCTGCGGTGTAAATTTTCTGCCCTGTCCCCTAGAACACCACACTTTCCCATTCTCCCATCGGCATGTTCTTTCTAAAACTGTACTCTGTCTAGTCCCCCTGTGTCCTTATTTTCTGTCTTCTCTTGCTTCAGCCCGTTATTTTCGGTTGGCTCACCTGCCTGTGTGCCCGGCAAAGGTTAAAACCATCAAGGTTTTTCATATCACTGTTACATTTCAGGTCTAGACTTCCCATATGATCTCGTCTCACACAGCTCTCATTCTCCACTGAAGCTGTGATTTTGGCCTGAGGGCAAACAGGTGCCCGTGCTGAACTACAGATGCAGCAGTTCACTCTCAAACATTTGTGCAAGGCCCTGCCCCAAGAGAGTTGTAACTGCCGACTGCTCCAATCCCCTGTTGAACCTACGAGAGGAAAGTAGTAGTTGTGATTTGGACAGAGTCTCATTGTGGATCCTGGGCTTGCTTTGAACCCATATTGCCCCTCCCACTCAGGGTGGTCCTCAGTCTGCCTGTTGCCAGCATTACAAGTTCATGCCGTCTCACCTTGCTTCTTAGTCCTGTTCCGATGGCGGAGCTAGGCTTGGTGTCTAAGACTCAGGCGGCTAGTGAGTGCAGCCAGGCTGCGACTCTGGAATCTGTGCAGGGTGTGCCACTGTAGTGCGGTGGAGAAGATGGAGTCAGAAAACACCTTTACTCCATCCGAATCGAATTCCAAGAAAGACAACGCAGAAAGCCACAGCAGTACTCTGTCACGTGACTCAGAGGGCCCCAGTGGCTAGTAGACAAGGCATAAAGGGGGCATGAGCATAAAGGGGGAGTTAAGGCCTTAAGGCCGGCCTTCACAGTGTAGTGAGAGCCTGTGAAAGGAAGGAGTGGAGAGGAGAGGGAGGAAAGAGAGAAAGGGAGGAGAGAAGAAGGGAGGGAAGACAACAGGGAGGAAGAAAAGAAAGAAAGGAGGGAGGGAGGGAAGGAAAGAGAAGAAGGGAGAGAGGGAAAGAAGAAGGAAGGAAAGAAAGGAGGAGTAGAGGAAAGGAGAGAGGGAGGGGAAGAAAGAAGGAAGAGAGGGAAGGAAGGAAAGAAAGGAGGGAGGGAAGGAGGAAGGCAAGTCTTGCACTTGGCAAATTTATCTTGCATGCCCCTGTTGTATCATGCATCCTCTTCCATTTCACAGCTGATGGTTAAGCTGCTTGGCTAGAGATGCGACAAGCTTGCTCTCATCTTTCCTACTCTATGGGGCCCATTGTTTTAAAGACTGCCTTTCCCTCCCTGCCATGGAATGAGTTTCCCACTAGCTTATGAAGCACAGCAAAGGGGCGTTTGGTTCTAACTCTTTCCAGTGCCCCTGATGTTCTCTCATGTATTCTCTGTGAGCACACATGAGCTGAGACACCCCTGCTTCCCTCTTGCAGGGGCTATGCCATCGCCAGCAGCAGTGATGACCGCATGAACGAACCTCCCACCTCTCTGGGGCTTGTGCCTCACCAGGTGAGTGATTTGGAAATGAACTTGTAGTCCTGCTCCAATCCTCTGATGGAGGGGAAGCTGGGGTCACCTCCTCCTTCCACCAACACAACTCCGACAGCTGAAGTTTCAGAGGGGCTTTTCCTTAAGACATGGAGAATGTTCTGTTCAGGGGGCACTGCCGGGAGGAGATGAACCCATGGCACTGCCTGACTTAGATGTGAGGCTGCTGACCAGACACTATCATGCAGGACAAAAGGAAGGGATGGACTTTGGGTCAGACAGGCGTGGGTCCGTCTCAACCCTGCTGTGTGTGGCCTTCCCTGGCCCAGTCTCGAAGCTTCTTGGCGCCTTGTTTTTCTGTCTACAAATTACACTGAGCTAGCTCTCTGGTGGGCACAGAGGCCAGGCTGATGGGTGCCAGCCCAGCGGATGTGGAGTAGTTGGCTCACCTTCAGTGCCCAGTACCCTACCTGGGCAGGAAGCCTTTCTGGGCAAGCATGAGCAGACTACAAGCCATGCCACCCAGAAAGCAGGACCTTTTCAGAACACAACCTGCAGGGTTCATGCCTGAGGCTGAAAAGAAAGACACTGTGCTGAGGCTTGCGAGTGGATCTCATAGTCTGCTGGACGCTACCTTTGGGAAAGGGAGGGCAGTTTCAGCGTGACATTTCAAGAGCTGTTCTCTGCTGTCCCATGCCTTCCACTCCATAACTGGGAGGTGCCCTGCGGATTCTGCCTGATAAACTTATTTGTTCGTTTGGTGCTGGGATGAAACTCCAGGGCCTCATGCATACCAAACATGGGCTCTGCCACTGAGTGGTCAGCAGAAGGCGGAGCTAGCCCACCACCATGGAGAGCCAGTGAAGCTGCACTCCAAGCCCACTGGTGTTCTCCCAGAGCATCTGTGGGCAGAGACGAGGCCTGCAATGTGGCTCCTCAGCTCCGGCTCTGCTCTCTCTTGTCTGCACCACCTCATGTCTTAAACTTGCTTTCCTAATCTTAACCTGTTCATGTCAGAAAAGTAGACGCTTTAGCCAGGATCCACGAGTACCTCTGCCTCAACTTTGGAAGCCATAGAACCCCAGGAAAGGTAGCTTCTGCTCAACACCCCCAAGTGTGGCATTTGTATGACCTGAAGTCTTTTTCCACAGATACATTCCCAGCAGGGCCTGGTAATACGGTAGTCGCCCCTCCCCCATCACACACAAGCCTGCTGGCTTCCGGGTTGACCTGGGCTGCTCTCATTCACGTCTTCTCCAGGTCACCCTGCCTCCTTTCCTGCCCTGGAGCCTGCTCTTCATCTCTCTTACCAATTTCATGCTGCCGAGGGTCTTAATTAAATTTTCAGTCATGCCCCTGCACTGGCTCCTTCCTTTAAGTTAAATTGCAGCCTCTGTTGCTTTCTCAGTGCTGAGGCCAGAGGGCAAAGCACCCTCCCTAGAGGGTGGCTGTGGCAGATGCATGTGCCTGTGTTTCCCAAGTGCTATGGCAACTCATCCCTCGATGGGCATTCATCCCCGACGAGCGAGCCTGGCAATTGCCTGCCATTCACTAAGCCTTCCAGCTTTCCCTTCCTTTGCAGTTGTCTGAAGGGCTATTCTGGTTGTTGGCCATCTCTTCGTTTGGCCTTTTCAAAGGCTGAAGAGTAAGGCCACCGTATATGGTAAAAGCCGTGTGTGTGTGTGTGTGTGTGTGTGTGTGTGTGTGTGCGTGTGTTACTTATTTCAAATTTTAAGCTTTTATTTTTAGCTACATTCTAAAAAGGAAAGTGGAAAAAGAACTTTAAAATTAATCAGAGTTGTTCAGTCCCCATTTAAACAATTTTTTTCCTTTTTCCCAAGAGAAGGGCACTCTATTTGTGCAACTGTGTTTGGATTAGGGAGTATCCTCTCCCTAGAGCTGGGCCTGGCGGTATACTCAGCATCCTTCCTCCCTCCTCCCTCTCCTTCCCTGCTCCCTTTCCTACCCTTCTTCTCCTTCTCCTCTTCCCCCTCCTCCCTCTCCTTCTTCTCCTCCCCTCCTCTCCCTGCTTCTCCATCCTCTAGAGACAAACGGTTTCCTGTTGGAGGGGAGCTGGCTAGGTCCCTTTGTGTACTTTGCTTGTAAAGAATGACCTGTAAGGCTCTGGCTCATTTTCTCAGTGCCCCAGGGAGAGTGTTTATTAATCTGCTCCAGTGGAGTGAGATGCCTAGAAAGCCCCCACCCCACCCCAACACCTCCCAAACGCCATTGTGTAATGGAGAACATTCCTTGACTTCTCTGCTGTCCTCTGAGTGGGACCTGGGAGGCCACTGGCTTGCTCTGCCCCTCCCTGTGGGTTCACAGGCAAATTGGCCCTGTTCAGATACTGTCAAGGGACTTTGAAAGACTTGATTAGTCCCCAACTGAAGTCAGCTAAATGTTACAGCTGAAGAAACCGGGCACTGAACTTGAAACCCGTGAAAACCCACTTGATGTGAGAAAACAGGCGCTTTGGGTGGCAATTTTTTTTTAAACATTCATTTGTTTTTTTAGGCTCTGACCCAACCCACGAGTTAGTAAAGCTACTTTGTCTTTTTTTTTCCTCAAAAAATGTATTTATTAATGCTTAAACTACATACAGATACATACAGATAATGACCCAAATCATTAAATGTTTGATCCAAGTCCTCAATATTGAACACACACACACACACATACACACAGAGTGTTAGACTTTGAACTTTCTGAAAATGGATTCCTACAGTATGTACCCTTTAGTCAGGAGTCTTTAGCAGACAGTTTTTAGATTGTAGTTCTTAGCAAAGAATTACTATCCATGCCTTCGCTTCCCACCAACCTGCACCTTTTATGAAGATAATGGTACCCAGGCATGATGGCCCAGCTTGTAGTCCCAGCAGTTAGAGGTGGGGCAGACGAGTCAAGAGTTCAAGGCTCTCTGGGGCACATAGTAAGGGTCAAAAGTGAGCGTGGGAAGGAGGTGGCTCAGTGGATAAGTTTTAGATTCCTAGCATCCACGTAAGTGCAGGGTGAGCATGGCTGCCCACCTGTAACCCCAGCACCTGCACTGGGGGGAAGACACAGGAGGTTTTTAGAGCATTTGGCTAGCTAGACTGGCCTCACCATGGAGCCTTGGGTTCAGAAACTTTGCCTTCGTGATCAAGGTCCCCACTCACTTGCACATACCTGTATGTACGCCTGTACACCTGTGCATCGCACACATGGGAAGAGCGAGAGATGGGAAGCTTGTTGCTTTAGTCACCTTCTCATCTTCATGGCAGAACCTCTGCCCCGGGCAAGTTAGAAGGATGTGTCTTAGATCACAGTTCAGGACAGTGAGGAAACAGAAGCATGAGGCCACATGTTCACTGTATCCTCTGTCAGGATGCAGAGAGAGACTGCTGTGGTCCCTGCAGGCTGCTCGAGGTGAAGGTCAGCACCACCTGGGCAGGTGCTGGGCCCAAACTCCTAGAATCTAACAAGGGGGTGTTGTAAAGTACATCTCTAGAGCAGAGCACCTGTGGACTCACAAGACGAATGAGTTCTACTGGCTGCTGAACAGTGCTCAGGGTGAGGGTCTAGGGAGGAAGGATTTATAATTAGCAAAAGGATAGACTCTATTGATGGAGGAGGCAAAGTACATGGGGCCTCTTTCATAAGGATGGGTTCTGTTCACTGGGAGACAAAGCACAGGATTAGAACCTAAAAAATGCTCAGGATTTGGGGGGATTCAGGTGAAGGCCAACTCCAGAATAGTGGGTCTGCAGGTTAGACAACATCCACCCCAGCCTTCTGGATAAAAAGGTGTCATTACCTTCTCTTGAAGAAGAACACCTGCATGTCTGACAGTTCTGGTCCCTCCAGTGTTTTCCCTCAGCTGTAACTCCTACAAGAGATGAATGCTGGTGCTCTAGGAGCCCAGGCCGTGGGACGTGCTACCCACATTCAAGACAGGTCGTCCCCTTTCAGTTAGACCATTCTGGAAACTCCCTCACAGACATGCCCCAGGTGTGTCTCCTAGGTGACTCCCTCACAGATATGCCCCCCAAGGTGTGTCTCCTAGGTGACTCCCTCACATATATGCCCCGAGGTGTATCTCCTAGGTGACTCCCTCACAGACTCCAAGTTCAGCCTTGTTGTCCACGACAATTGACCGACAATTGACCATAGTCGTTATCTTTCCCTGGCTTCTGAATGATGACTGAGCACTACAAGACTGATGGAGACCCATTCAGGTCTTGTAAAAATGTACAGACCTCTCTTGACACTCGAGGAAGTTGGCCTGCAGGTCCCTAAGAGAGCCTGACTGACAGAACTTAGTAGCCTGTGGTCTGATGACCTGCCACAGGTGTCCAGACACCCAGGACCTGTTTTATCTTGCAGACTGAGCAGTTAGCATTTTTGTCTTTTGGGAATGTACTTCTAGCTCTGAAGTAAAAGTAAGGAGAAGTCCCTGAGTGCATGTGTCCTGTGCCTGAGTGTGTGTGTTCCCTTCCCTGCTCTTGGAAGCTCATGATTCTTTGGGGCGCTTGAGTTCTTTTTTTTTTAACTCTTTGCAGAAAAGCAAAACTAGGGCAGCGGCCTGGGAGGCCTCTGAGTGAGATAAAGTAGAGAGGGAGCTGGAGGCTCAGCCACTGTTCATTTCCTGTCTGCTAAGACTCTGATGCCGCTCTACCCAGACTTCAGTCTTCTACTTTTTTTATATAAAGATTTAATTTTATTGTTTTAATTGATGTTGGTGTGTGTGTTTGCACACGCACACATACACACAAGAACACAAGTACCCACAGAGGTTAGAGCTGTCAGATGCCCTGGAGCTGGGGTTACAGCCAGTTTCTAAGCTGCCTGATATATGTAGGCTTGGGGAATCAAATTCAGTTCCTTAGGATGAACAGTATGTGCTCTTAACCATCGAGTCATTTCTCCATCCCCAGACCTTCTATTTTTAAAAAAGTCTTATTTTGGGGTTCAAGGGTGCTCAACTCTTATGCCTTGGGAGATGAAGACTGTCTCCTTAGAGGAGGCCTAGCCAAGAGCTGTAGCCTAGTAAAGAACTTCCTTCCTCTCCCTCCCCTCTGGTTCCATGGCCCTCAGCGAGGAGGTGACAGGAGAAGTGGGTGGTTCGCAGTTCTACTGTGTTGACTGCTGTGGTTTCTGACCTGGCCGTGCTATCCACCTTCTCTGCCCGACCAACCAAGCAGGTGCTTTCCAGGCACAGATGTGCAGGGCACACTGGGATCAGAAATAGCGTGGTAGGATCTCCATTCCAATGGGAAGTATCTGAAAGCTAGGGTGGTCCTGGGTATATGATCTGACTACACCCTCATGCTGTCTGCCTTCTCCTTGGGCAAGTGTTTCATCTCCTCTGAACCTCATGTTTCCTGTCTGGGGACAACTTAAAAATGAGCCCCCAAGAGTCACTAAATATATAATATATTTATATTATATACATACATATTATATAATATAATCTAAATATAGATTGTATTTATTAAGCACTAGCAGAGTTTGGGGCACATGAGATGGTTGCCTGTGCTGGCTTTCTCTTTCCACTTTTTATTAAAGTGGAAGTTTATCTCTGAAAAGGAAATTAGAATCCTAGAACTCGGGAAATAGTGCTTGCTACATCTTGAGAGTTAGCTGTATCCTGCAGTATTTTCTGAAGATGATGCTGGCTGGCTTCCAGGTTAGCTCTTTGGTCCCTCTGTGGCTCCACTTCAATAACGAGAGGCAGCAAGGGATGGGAACGGAAGCTGTTATCTGAAACAAAGACCTCTGCACTGTGCCCGGGGCTCACTGTTGCTAAACTCCATCTTGGCACGGAATGAGATTAAGGCTCTTTTCCAGCATCCAGGATCGATCTGGAGTTTGGAGCACGTTTTTATGCATGCAGACTCCAAACTCTAGCAACCTTGCCAAGCTTGAAGGGAGCTGCTGCAACACCCGAACAGTGGGGCTCCCGAGGGGCATCGGGGCACCTTTGGGGTGACCATTTGTTCCTGGGCAGTTGATCTTAGGGTCCCATTGAGGCTAAGTGGGCTTGGCACCAAGGTTAGTTTTACTGAGCACTGGTGGAAACATGGCCAGGACAGTGGTTCAGAGAGGAAGGCCCCCTCCTTTCCTAATCTATTTATTTTGTATCCAACCCGGCAAAAGCCACTGAAGATAATTGAATTCACCTGAGAGGTGTTACCATCTGCGTTTTCCTTTCACAGAGTGTTTAGATTCCTCCTCCTCTCCCTCCCTCCCCTCCCTCCTTCCCCACTCTGTGCATTTCAGCTTCTCCACCAGGATTTTAGAGCCAAATAATCCAGAAATGAGATTCCTGGCTTTTTTCTGTAGTGCTTGTAAGGCTGTGCCATTTCTCCGAGTCTTGGTTATCTCATCTGGAAAGTGGTGGAAGGTAATGGGATGGCAGTGACGCCAAAATGAGCTGCCACAGGACAGGTGAAACCAATCCCCTTGGAGACCTGGCACAGTGCCTGTGCGTGTGAATGCCCTGCACCCTCACTTGGCAGGACGAGGGTACGCCTTGTCTGCTGCGTGGAAACAGACCAGAGGTAGAAGGGCCCTGATGTGAAACTGGAGTCACTTTAGCTAAAATTACAACCACCCAATTGAGGTGCCCATCCCTGCTCTGCCATCAGTCTGAGCCCTTCCAGAATAAACCTTCACCAGCACAGCCCAGAGCCACCACTGGAAATTTCCAGCGTTGTGGTCATTGTCGATGCACTGCCCTGAGCTAGGAAGAAAGACTTTATGGTGGCACGTAGCCAGGCCCACTCCTTGAACTAACCTTTGACGTTTGCCGTTGTTTGGCGTGTTTCCTGAAGGTCCTTGTATGCCTGGTGAAGTATGGGCACACTGCACAGGCAGAGTGCTGAGACCGCCAGCACCCCTTTAACAGCCCTGCACTCATGCCGTGTGCTTCCTGCCTGCTACCTCCCATCTGCCACCCAGCGCAGTGTCTCTTGTCTGGCAAGCCCTGATAGCCAAGCCCAGGGATAACCCAGGGCTGCTTGAGAGCTTAGATTTCACCTTACCAGCTTCGCCTGTTTGGGGTCTGACAGCGACCAGCAGGGCAGGAGCCAAGAAAGCCAAGGTAGCTTTCCTCCAGGGTCCTGCCACATGCAGGTAGCAGAAAGAAACACATATTTGGGGTTAGCTTAGGCATATCTTTTCTTCTGGGCAGGAGGGCACATAACTCTGTGATAGAATTAGCAATCACAGGGTCCCGGGATTAGCATCAAGAACCAGAAATAAATAAATGAAAAACATTTCCCCCTAGAAAGATACACTGGTGATTATTTGAGGAGTGGGGGCTTCAGGGAGTCTGCATTATGAACTTGTTGAAAATACCAAATTTATAAACTGTTTCTAAATCAACCTTTCCAAGGCATAATTCATAGTCAACAGTTGTACCCTTAATAAGTGTTGGCAAGCACCTACACTCGCATCTCACCACAGAGGAGGCTTGGTGCGTTTGTCGCCCCAGCAGTTCCTTTGGGCTGGCGTCCTTTCCCGCCCCTCCCCCAGCCCCTGGCACTGACCTGATTTCTGTATGAGCTGCTTCCATGTCTCCTTCCTGCTTTCATCTGTGAAAAGGGAGCATGGCGGCTAGAAAGATGGCTCAGTGGCTAAGCGCATGCCGTGTACGGAGGACCCAGTTTTAGTGCCCAGATTCCAAGTCTGAAATCTCACAACCACCAGGGCATCCTAATAACTTCTCTCCATGGCACTGCTCACACACACACTCACACACTCACAATAAGTCTTAAAAACAGAAAAGGGCAGAGAATAGAATCTTTGACATCACTTTGCAGTCTTAATTTAAATATTTGTTTGGCTTTAAATATGTAGAAAGAATTTAGGTATGGGGTAGATCTTTACTTTCTTTGAGTTGGAACCTGGCCTCTCTCAAAAGATCTGGATACATCCTTTAGGACTTCTGCATAACCTGGACTGTGGGTCACTCTGGGAGTTATGCGTGTCTAAGGATGGCGCTGAACTATTGACAGCAGCCTCTGCTCTCTAAGTTTTATGCATTTCCTGTCAGGCTGAGGGAATATAGTTGGCCACACACACAAGAGCTCATTTCTGGGCTCTCGGTTCTTCACAGTCCATAGCCTTGTTGTTTCCTGCGGCATTTGTTCAAAGCCTTGGACTCTTTTGTGGAGAAAGGGTTTTCCAACAAGTAGCTCTGCAGCTGGGTGAGGGGGCTCACCCTGTCATCCCGGCACCGACAGAAGGATTGCCTTAGTATACAGCCAACCTGAGCTACAGAGTCAATCCCTGTCTCAAAATAAACAGACATCTGAAGCAAGACTGAAGCATGTGAAAGAAGGGCTTTAGGCCCCTACTTCATATCATGAATAAAGATTACCAGGTGAGGCTGCCCAGATGGCTCGAGGCCTGGTAAGAGGCCTGGGACCCGTTGTGCTAGCCGGTCTTATGCCACCTTGCTACACAGACTTGAGTTATCTGGAAGGAGGGAATCCTAATTGAGAAAATGCCTCCATAAGATCCAGCTGTAAAGCATTTTCTTAATTAGTTATTAATAAGGGAGGGCCCAGCTCATTGTGGGTGGGGTCATCTCTGGGCTGGTGGTTCTGGGTTCTATTAGAAAGCAGGCCGATTAAGCTATGAGGAGCAAGCCAGTAAGCAGCACTCCTGCGTGGCTTCTGCATCAGCTTCTGTCTTCAGGATCCTGTCCTGACTCCCTTTGATGATGAACAGGTATGGAAGTGTGAGCCAAATAAACCCTTCCCTTCCCAACTTGCTCTTTGGTCATGGTGTTTCATCCCAGCAATAGTAGACACCCGTGTTGCTGCTGGCCTTTGTGAGCTCGCTCTCCCTCGCTCTCCTTCCCTCTTCCTCTCTCTCTCTCCCTCTCTCTCTCCTTCCTCCTTTCCTGCTCTCCCTTTCAGCCTCATAACTAGGTCTACTCTATCCCTTCCCTCCAGCTCTGCTCCCACCACATAAGTTTAGCAGAAAACATTCCACAGACAGAAATTACAACAGGAGCTCCGTGAGACACCACAGAACGGAGACACAAACTTGTAGGCCACTTTCAACAGTGTTTTAATGGAAAATGTGTTGGATCCGGTTGCTTTAAAAGAACTCAGTAACTTAGGTGTGTGTAAGGCACACTGTGAACATACATTCACCTTTTTATTTATTTGTGTACGTGTACACGGGTGTGAGTGCGTGAGCCATGGCACACAGGTGGTGATCAGAGGCAAGCTTGTAGGAGTCGGTTCTCTCCTTCTAGCACGTGGATTCCAGGGATCTCACCCAGGTCATCAGCCTTGGCACCTGTTGAGCATCTCGCTAGCCCCCGAGTGTGTGTTTAAACCTGGAACTCTTGGTGCTCGTAAGGATCTCAACATTGTCCTTTGTGACTTAACCCTACGGTCCTTTCGGTTGGTGACTTCCGGTTCCTGATTGGCTGCCTTTCCCCCCTGAACTTGCTTTTTGTTCTAGTTTGTAAAATGGCCACCATTTTTCACCTCAGAGACAGGAGGCTGAAAGTCACATTTTCAAAGATTCCCAAGGAGCCGGTCAGTTCTGACTTAATGCTTGTGCTGGACAGTTTACATCAACCTGACACAACCTAGAGTCAGCAGAGAGGAGGGAACCCTCATTTTAAAAATACCTTCAGGCAGAAGCAGGCGGATCTCTCTGAGTTCGAGGCCAGCCTGGTCTACAAAGTGAGTGCCAGGACAGGCTCCAAAGCCACAGAGAAACCCTATCTTGAAAAAACAAAACAAAAAACAGCAACAAAAATACCTTTATAAGATCAGGTAAGCCTATAGAGAGCATTTTCTTTTCTTTTTTATTTTATGTTATTTTTTTAGTTTTTTTGAGACAGGGTATCTCTGTGTAGCTCTGGCTATCCTGGCCTCTGCCTCCCAAGTGCATCATCACTGCCCAGCTGGGAATTTTCTTAATTAGTGATTGACGAGAGAGAGGCCAGTTCATTGTGATGCCATCCCTGGGCTGGTGGTCCTGGGTTCTTTCTATAAGAAAGAGGCTGAGCAAGCCATGAGGAGCAAGCCAGTCAGCAGCACCCTCCATGGCCTCTGCGTCAGCTCCTGCCTCCAGGTTTGATCATGGTGCTTCTCGCAGCACTAGAAAACTGACTGAGTTACTCACCTTTGGCCACGGCGTCTGTGGCAGCAGTGGGAACGGAGCCCCGCTGCCTCCTGCTTGCTTTGCCGGGCTGCTTCACCTTCTAGCCTAAGTTTCATTAACTTAAAGCAGGAAATTCTGGCACCAAGCGAACTTTCAAGATTTGTGTTGTCTTGCTTACTGCAGCTGCTGGCGTCCATGGAAATGCTCTAGGTTTTACCCTCATGAGTTTTATTTCATCTCCCTGGTACATACAACGGACCCACAAGCTGCTCTCAAAGTGGATTTACTGCTTGCAATCAGATGTTTCTGCTCAAGGTGGTGCTGTTTCCCCAGCAATGGGAAGCACTTTTATTTCTGTGGGGTCTGCTCTCAGCAGCCAGTCACGGGGCCTTCCTTTAGGACAGTCTCTGCCTTCCGTTATCACCAAGCTGTCTGCCCCCGAAAAGCCAGCGTAGAGCTGTGGAAAGGCTTGCTTACCCCAATCCTCTGTGTTTCTGTGGGAGGGGCGAGTCAGAGCAACCTAGATGACCTGACTTTGTTCTGTTCTGTGAGGCTGGCATGGAACCCTGGCCCCTTGCATGCCAGGCGAGCAACCTGCCACTCAGCTGCACCCCAACTCTCAGACACTTCTTTAAACAGTATTTTTCTGTTCATTTTGGTTTTGGGACAGGGCCTCATACAGCCCAGGCTGGCCTTAGACTGTTATGTATGTAGCCAAGGATGACTTTGGACTCCTGCATCTATCTCCTCTGTGATAGGTTCTTAGATATGCACCACCCAGCCTAGTTTTGTGCCATGCTGGTAATGGAACCCAAGGCCTTGTGCATGCTGGCCAAGGATTCTACCAACTGAGATACACCGCAGCCTCGAGACATGCTTAGATCTCCCATATTGCTCGTTATGTTTTTTAAGTGAATTTGATTTTAAGTCTCAAATATTTAAAAATCATGTATATCCTGGGAATGAGGGACCTAAGTTATTTCTTCCCCAAACCTATGATAGTGCAGGGGTGGGGGTACTTCCATTCAGAGAGTTGCCATGTTGGGACCCCTAATAGCCATTTCCTCCTCCTTGTCGCCCATTCGACATGCATCTTTATAGATGTCTTCCTCCCTTGCCTCATGTGTAATTGTTCTGTTCTGTTTGTTTTTAGATCCGGGGATTTCTGTCACGGTTCGATAATGTCCTTCCTGTCAGCTTGGCATTTGACAAATGTACAGCCTGTTCACCCAAAGTAAGTCGTTTTGCCTCTGAGCAGTTGACCTCATCCTAACCCACCAGGGCTGGTGGGGTGTTTTTTGTCTTGTCTTGTTTTTTGATTGGTGTGTGTGTGTGTGTGTGTGTGTGTGTGTGTGTGTGTGTGTGTAGAAGGAGGGGAACCCGGGGGACTTGGTCCTGCTGTAAAAGGGGAGCCCGGGGGACTTGGTCCTGCTGTAGAAGGGGAGCCCGGGGGACTTGGTCCTGCTGTAGAAGGGGAGCCCGGGGGACTTGGTCCTGCTGTAGAAGGGGAGCCCGGGGGACTTGGTCCTGCTGTTGTTGATCTGCATTCATCTTCCAAGACGCCAGCCTAGGAAACCTTGGGTTCTAGAATGCAGAGAGCCTGACTGGATGCTGGGTCGGTGGCTGCAACCGCAGTACTTCCAACTTGAACGCAACCCTCTCCTGAAGTTCTGTTCCTCTCCTGGGGGTTCCCTTCCTTGAGCCTCCTGAGCAGAGCAGATTTTAAGCTTCCACCAGAAAGTGGGGGATTTCGGGCAGTCCCGGCTGTGAGTGTTTTGGAGATGTTCCTAATGACAAAGGAAAAGCACGCAGAGATGAGGGGCCTGGATCGGGAGGCTGGAACAGGCCCCTTCCTCTTTGATCTTTCCAGCGGCTCTAAAAATAGAGCAGGGCTGTTGTCCATCGTAATGGGAACCGGCTGATGCATCTTAAAACTACATGGTATCTCAGTTTTTAATAGGCTCTGAGTTATTCTCGCATGTGTACTGTATGTGACAGCTGATTCCCTTTTGAATGTCTCTTTAAGTCAGTGGTTCTCAGCCTTCCTAATGCTGTTCCTTTAACACAGTTCCTCATGTTGTGGTGACCCCCAACTCTAAGATTATTTTTGTTGCTACTTCATAACTGTAATTCTGCTACTGTTGGGACTCATAATGTAAATATCTGGTATGCAGGATACCTAATATGCACCCTCTGTGAAAGGGTCGTTTAGGCCCCAAAGCTATGACTCACAGGTGAGAATTGCTGCCTTAAACCTTTAACCTGGACCTTTTGGACTCCTACTCGGGGTGCTATGTAGAGTAGCTTTTGGGGGTCACTCATCCCAAGCTGACATTTCTCAGTTAAAGACCTGGGATTTCCCAGCTGTGCCTCCTGTGTGGGCAGTGCTGAAGAAATTGAGTTCTAGGAAAAGTCTACTTAGAGTTGAAAAGCTTCTGTTGAAAACTTCACGCAGCTAAGTCTTCTGAGAAGCCAAGCCCTGACCCATTGGTCTAACAGGAATTTGGGATCGATAAACCACAGTGATGAATTTGGTTAAATATAGGCAGTCCCAAGTGGAGAGTGGTTTGTTTTCCTTTCTGCTCTGAGAGTAAACTAAGCCTGCTTTATTGTTGGGCGTCTCGAGTGTCCGGTTGAGATTTAAAACTTAGAATTTGTGGGTAAATGACCTCTAAGCTCATTCCTCTTGTTGTGTCTCAAAGTATCCTGTGTCCTCTTTGGCAGGACCCTGAGGGTGGCCATGTGCATATCTGTCTGCAGAGACATGGGTTTCCTTAATGGAAATGACTTTGTCTCTGTCTGTCCGTTTGTCTTTTCTTTGTACAACTGAACTAATTGGTCTCCAAATAACTTGGCAGGATTATTTTCAAACTGAAACCCTTTGGTGCCAGGAGTTTCCTGTGGCTTTCTGCAGGTCTGGCTCATCAGTGAGACCAAGATAATGGGTTCTAGAGAGAAACGTGAGCTCTTGCTTTCTTGCTGTTTCTAATTAAACTGCCCCATAAGATACTGTCTATAAAGCACCCCAAACATACCTCAGACTGCCTGCCCCTCCTTATTCTTGAGAGAATAGCTTTTTTGTTTTACGTCCTCCCTCCTTGTAAGCATCAGATTAAACACAGGTATGGTGTCTTTGTTACCAGAGTTATTTCCTGTCGGTGGCTGTTCTGCGAGTCCTGCATTACACAAACTTGCCAGGCCAGTTAATACAAACTGACGTGGATTTTCACAGCTGCGCCGTTCCCATAGCGATCACTTTTCATGTGGTCTGGATATTGGATTTCCTTTGTGCCGAGAAGGTTGCACCTCCTTCCAGGAGAAGCCCCTCGTTTACTTTCTTGGCCCCCTTCCCTGTCGTTCGCCATCATCTGCAGACCAAGCGTTGATACTTCAAAATGACAATTCCAATTACGCCTTGTTGCTGTATGAGAATGTTTTCTTAGCGCTTACTCAGCATGATGTTTTTTATACTGAGTCATGTCTGAATTGCTGCTGTTTGAGTCAAAACTTTTTGGAACTGAAAATGAGTTCTAGAAATTTCTCCTTTGATATTTGCGAAGTCAGTTTTTTAATCATTCTTGAAAATTTCATACACATATACAATGACACATGATCTTATCTTCCTCTATTTTTCCCCTTTAAGGCCCCTCAAATAGACCCCCAATACAACCCCCACCCAACTTTATCCCCCCCCTTAATAACCAACTCAGTTCTGTTAGCACTTTCCACATGTGGGTGGCTGTGGGGCCATCCTCTGGAGCTAGGGAAACAAAAAGAATGGTCCTTCCTCCCCCAGCTGCTACCAAACACTAGTAGCTCCCCAGTAAGGAATGGGGGATGGGGCCTGGAGCACACCTCGCCCATCTGTGCTGGAATTTTGACTAGATTTGGCTCACCCAGGACTCTTACAGGTAACCATAGCTTCTATGCATTCATGAATGTGACCACCATGTCAGTGCAGAACTTCACCTTCCATGGCTCTCGTCATCCCCCAGCTCTTACATCCTCTCTGCCCCTCTCCTGTGATCTTCCCCAGCTGTGGTGGTGGTGGTGGTGTATAGAAGGGTGTCCCGCTGAGGACTGAGCCTCTGCCTCTCACTCCCATGAGGTGTTTTCCTTTGATGCTTTCCCCAAGAAGAAGGTCTTCCTCTATTCTTGTCTTGACTTAGCTTCAAATACAGTAAGGTATTTGGGGAAGCAGGATACAGTCTGTGGGGTAGGAACCTCCTGCTTATTAAACAGTGATACTGACAGTGTGGATGTCATCGTGCTATATGGGCCTCGCTTCTGTGTCTAAGCTGGTAAGTCGTTGTCCCTCTCAGCCTGGGACAGCAGGGTGAGCTCTTCTGTTCACATGTTTGCAGGGAGGTGTGGGTGCCCAGGGTTGTTTCCTGGTTTCCATTTTTCTTTGCTTCATCATCTCACAGAAGTTCCTGAAGTGGTGGCATCTACCGCCAGGACTTCAAGGCCTTTTTGACATGTGTACAAGTTGCTTTTCAGTTCTAGAATATTGGTGAACTTCTGTCAGGCCAACAAGTTTGATTGTGAACCAGGAATCCTAAAAAGCTGTCCCAGAATGCTTTGAGGCAATTTATTAGCAGCAGTCTTTCTCTTAATTTCTTTCTCGTTTACTTTGCATTTTTGGTACAATTTTTAAAATATTTATTTTTTTAATTATATGTGTGGCAGTGGCAGAATGGAGAGTCTGCCCAGAGTATCAGATCCCTGGAACTGCAGTTATAGGCTGTTGTGAGCAGCCTGATGTATGTGCTAGAAACTGAACTCTGGTTCACTGCGAGATCAGCCCATGCTTTTAACCACTGAGCATCTCTAGTCCTGATACACCCTCACACTCATAGAGAATGGGACAGGGGAGGTGGCTCAGCAGTTGAGAATGGTGTCTGCTCTTGCGAGGATCTGTGTTCAATTTCCAGCACCCACATGTGGCTGACAACCATCCCCAAGTCTAGTTCCAGAGAATCCTACTCCCTCTTCTGGCTTCTTCAGACACCAGACATGGTCTATGTGTGTAGAAGGAGCTGCAGGCTGTGTTCCTGCCACCCAGCTGCCAGCCGCTTGGCTAGCTTATGCCCTGGAATAACAACACACAAATTGTATTCATTTAAACACTGCCTGACCCATTAGTTCTAGCCTCTTATTGGTTAGTTCTCACATCTTGATTAACCCATTTCTAATAATCTTTGTAGCACCACAAGGTGGTGGCTTACTGGGAAAGATTCAGCATGTCTGACATGCGGCTGGCTCCATCGTGTCTGACCTCACTTCCCTTCTTCCCAGCATTCTGTTCTGTCTACTCCACCCACCTATGTTCTGACCTATCAGGCCAAGCAGTTTCTTTATTAATTAACCAATGAAAGCAACAAATAGACAAATGACCTTCCCACATCATACGTGCATTCAAGCAAAGTACTCGTATACATAAAGTAAAGTAAATAAATCTTTTAAAAAGAAAGAACATAAGAACTTACAGAAAACTGCAGAGTCAGCTCCTGTGTGCCCTTTCCAGAGTTTCCATGGTTTCTACCGTTCTCCCCTCCGCTGCCCCTCTTACTCAGCTCTGCCCCTTCTGGTTTCTTTCTTGAATTTTCCAGAGTCAACAGGTACCTTCTCAAGCAAACATCTCCCTGTTAATTCCCTAAGAACAAAGACCCTCTCTCACTACATAGCACACAGGAGATGGATATTGTTGAGTGTTAGCGGCCCCTGAATCTGAGCCAGAGGCTGGATTTCAGATGTCATCATCTGTCTTGTAATATTCTTAATGGATTTTCCACCTTCCTCCTTCTCCCGGATGAAGATCCACTTCAGGCTCAGACCCGACCTTCATGTAGTCGTGATGTTCTTTTGACCTCCCTCAGCCTAGAGGCCTGTGTTCCCTCCTTTCCCTGACTGTGCCCTGTTGTGGTATTCTCCATTATGTTTGTAGACTCTCACTTGGTTTGGATCTGTGTAATGTTTGTCTCTGAGGAGATTCGGGTTATGAATTTGACAGGAATACCAAAAAAGTAATGTGGCCTATGTCTGGAGGCATGTGACATCTTTTATCTCCACCAGTGGTGTTAATTTCTTCTTTCTGTGAGTACTTCCCTTTTCCAACAGGGAGAAACCTGGTTCCCCTCTTCCTGAATAAATGGACTTACCTGCTCTCATCTGGAATACACAAAAGTTGCAAAACTGCTAGCCCCTGCTATTTCAGAAAGTGGTGCTGGGGAGATGACTCAATCAGTAAATAAATAAATAAATAAATAAATAAATAAATAAATAAATAAATAAATGTCATTGCTCGCTGTGCAAGCATGGAGGCCTGAGTTGGGATCTCCAGCATCCACACAAAGGCCAGGTGTGGAGACATGCATCTGGGGCCACAATGCCAAGGGAGAGCAGGACAAGGACAGCTTCCAATGAAAGACCCTGTCCCAAAAGGTGGAGTGTGATAGAGGAGGACAACTCAGTGTTAGCCTCTAACCACACTATGTACAGGTACCAAGATTCATATGTACATACACACATGCATGCGCGCGCACACACACACTCACATGCACACACACTAAACACATTCCGAAGGAAAATGAGCATAGTCAGTAGAGCTTCAATCCTTGTCTTTCTCTTGTCTGCTTTCTAGAATGGCATGCTCTTACTCTAAAGCAATTCTGTGACATTGACTAGATAGGATGGAGGGGATCTCCATCACTCTAGAACTTTGCTAGTGTCCACAAGAGAATGGAGGATATCACATACTGGGAATGGTATTTTTCCTTAAGGATATTTTCTAGTATTTCCAGAGGAGTTGCTTTGTTTCTGGAACCCAGAAGTTGGTCTGGGTTCTGAGAACTGCAGAGTGAGGTGCAGGGCTATTTCTGAGCTTGCTTACCTGAGGGGCAGCGTGCAGAAGTAAGTTGCATGGTTCTGTCACCCACAGTACCTGTGACATGACAGAAACACCTCTTGGGAAGAAGCATGCCTCAAACTCATCTTTCATACCATCTGAGGCCTGAGTCCTGCACAGATGTAGATATGCCCAGAAACCTACTGTTGAGTGTTGGGGAGAATTATTTTCAGGTGTGTGACTTTTGTCTACGCTGTGTTTGCTTAACTCTGTGAAGCTGTGTTACTGTACCTGTCTAAAACACCTGATGATCCTAATAAAGAGATGAGCTGCCATTAGTGAGGCAGGAGCAAGGATAGGCGGGGCTGCCAGGCAGAGAGGAGAAATAGAAGAGAAATGAGGAAAAAGAGGAGCAAGAGAACAGGAGAGGAGGACACCGGGTGCCCGCCACCAAACTACCCAGTCAGTCGTGGAGTAAGAAGGAAAGAAAGGTATACCGAAATAGAGAAAGATAAAAGCCCAGAGGCAAAAGGTAGTCGGACCATATAAGTGAAGAAAAACTTTGTTAGAAACAAGCCAAGCTAAGGCCAGGCATGCATAGCTAAGAATAAGCCTTTGTATGTGATTTATTTGGGAGCTGGGTGGCGGGCCCCCCAAAAAGCCAAAAGAGTAAAACATGACACAAAGGTTAAGGTTTTACTTTGTGCTAAGCAAGGCCAATGACACCCCCAGTCTGGTGGGGAGCCTGTGGAGTGGCTTCTGCTGATGATGTGTGAGGTAACTTCGGCAGTGTTGGGATGAGTGTCGTGGGCAGGAGGGGAAGGCAGCATTAGTGATTCTGCAGTGTTGGGATGAGTGTCGTGGGCAGGAGGGGAAGGCAGCATTAGTGATTCGGCAGTGTTGGGATGAGTGTCGTGGGCAGGAGGGAAGGCAGCATTAGTGACAGCCGCCAGCTGGCATCATCGGATGTGAAATGGTTTTCTTCTTGCCTTTCTCACAGCAGCCTGCTCATTCATCCGGTGACGTAATACAACCCCACCTTTCTCCTGTTGTGCAGTCCCCTATGATGGAGAGGCGTTAGGGGCTGGGGATAGCTCAGCTAGAAAATGGATTGCTGTGCAAGAGTAATGACCTGAATTCAGATCCCCAGAACCCACATAAAGCTGCATGGTTAGTGCACATCTGTAATCTCATCACCTCTAGGACAGTGGAAGACAGAACAAGAAAATCTCAGAGAGCTCACAGGCTGCCAGGTAACCTGGCATACACAGGGACAGCCAAGATGAGACCCTGTGTCAAGCAAGGTAGAGGGTGAAACTGATACCCAATGTGTCATGGCATGTATGGGCATGTATGTACTCACATGATCATGCACACACACACACACACACACAAACATTTTTTAAAAGAAGCATGGATACCAGAACAAAACCACTCTGTTGAAACTTGCTTTTAGAAGCTCTGACCGAAGCAATCTCTCACCTGAGAGTTCTGTGCACACAACCTTAGAAGTCAGAAAGATAAAGCTCGGACTTAGAGGGTCAGAGATGCAGAGCCCAACAGTAGGCATTCATTACTCGGTTGGTTGGAGTTCATGCTGTGTGCCGGAGACACAAGCCATTGATATCAGTTTCCTTGAGAGGTTCTCAGAGGCCTGTGCTTATAAGACTTGATGCTTATTAGGAGCCTTAGAGAGGAAGTGAGGTCCTGGGGATCTATCTTGAAGGGGATATTCGACCCTTCTTTCTATCCTTTCTGCTTTTAGCAGTGAGGTAAGCATCTTTCTACCATGCACTCCTCCCATGGTGTACCCACCTGGCCTCATTCCCAGAAACAGTGGGCCAATCGACCATGAATTGAATCTTCTAAAGCCATGATCCACACCAAACCCTTTCTTTTTAAAATGGACTGTTGCAAGTATTGTATTACAGTAATTGGAAGGTGACCATCACAATGATCAGAGGAAACATTGTGCTAGCTTTAATTCCAGTACTCTGGAGGCGGAAGCAGGAAGCTCTCTGAGATCAGGGACAGCCTGCTCAACATAGTGAGTTCTAGGGCAGTTAGGGCTACACAGAGACCCTGTCTCCAAAGCGGAGACAGACATGATCCTCAAGAAACGTGATGTGCCAGGACCGGAGAGATGCTCAGCAGTTGAAAGCACTTGCTGCTCTTGCAAAGGACCTGAGTTTGGTTCCCAACACTCAACAGCTGGTAACTGCAACTCCAGGAGGTCAAGCACCCCCTTCTGGGCTCTGTGGGCACCTGTGCTCATGTGCACATACCCCCACACACATACAGAATTAAAAATGAAATAATCTAAAGAAAAGAGAAAGAAGTGAGATGAGCAGAGTGACACAGTCCTGTCAGACAAAACTGCTGCTGCCCTGTGTCCTGCTCAGGTTATGGTGCCTCCCCTGGCTTTACAATCCAGTTGTTGTGTCAGTGAGGCTATAGAGGAGGTGTTGTTGAGAGCCACTTCTGAGCTGAGAAGACAGATTTAAGGACAATCTGTCTTTCTAAAAGACAGACTTAACTCATGGGAGAGAGAATGAGAGCAATTCCAGGAAAGAACGAGAAAACACTGCACTCAGGTTGTTAGGTGCCCAGTGGGGACTTGACGAGGATAGCCATTTGCCTACATGAGCAGAATTTCCCAAGGTGGAGTGTGTTCATCTTTGTTTTGAGTCTTAAAATTGTGTACATAACTCTCTTACCTCGGCCTGGAGCTTAGGGGCTTTCCTAGCCTGTGGCATGAAGCAGCCACAGTGGGGGGATTCCCAGGGTCCTGGCTGTGTTCACTCCCTCGCCTGCTGAGTGACCCCAAGGTAGGTGCTTCTGCCTTTGCCCACCCCCGTGTCTTCCTTTGTCCAGTGAGTCAGCTAGATGAGATAAGTGCTGGCTTTCTCCTCGCTCTTCGAGTTATTCGCTTCTGCACTTTATGTTGCTATTCTCTCAGTCTTTGTTTCGCCGGCAGTTTTTCTGTGTGTCCTGTGCTGGGGGTGGAAGCCAGAGCCTCTGGCTTGCTTCGCAAGCACTCCACCACCAAACCACATCCCGACCCAGCAATCTGCTCTAGTTGCAGAAGAGGATGAAGATACATCTAAGGAGAAGGGTCCTCGGTCGTTGGCTGCCATTGCGAACTGTGGGTTGTGCCCTTGATTTGTCAGGGAAGGTGTATGTACACAGTGACGTGTAGATAATCTATCTGATTCCTGCCATGAGTTTGAAATGATCTTCAGGTAGAGGGATTAGAGCTCTCTGTCAAGCATCCTCCCTGCTTCTCAGCTCTCTACAAGGACTGGCTAGCACCCAGCCGGAAGAGCTCCCCAGGACTTCTGCCAGGAGTTTCTGCATACGGCTTCTCAGTGGCAAATATTACTCAAAACGGAGCTGCAGCCAGGGTTTTCTTCCCCTTTCCAAAAGGGACATAAATCTCTTGTTGGGAAAATGATGAGTAACTCCCATCCTGGTCCCTCTTTTCCTATCTTACTTACGCAGCAAGGCCTTAAGCTTTCTATTTGAACGGGTGATAGGATCCATATGTGTGGTTGTGTGGTATCCCACATCTCATCCTTAGCAACTCGTGTTTCTCCGAGCTCCAGAGCTGTTGGGCTCCCAAAAGGAGCTGGGATGTCCCACCAGAGCCAGGGAGCAGGGCTCAGCTACGAGTCCTAACCTCACAGCTCTTGGCTCTCCCTCCGCCTCGGAAAGCATCAGATGTTTCTCCCTTTGCTTCAGTTTCCTCATCCACAGAGCGAGGAAAATATTTTCTGTTTCCCAGGGAAATTGCAGTGACTGACGCATATTCAGTTTCCGGGGCCGGGCACCAGGGCCTTTGCCCACTCCTGGGACTGGTGTTGACACCAGACCCGAAAGAAAACAAAGACCACTGTGGTGGCCCCAAGTGTCCCTGAGTATGTGGTGCCTCAGGCTGCACTGTTTCTCCACAGATGGATACAAGGACAGAGGCCAGGATCTGGAAGTCAGGGCTCAATGTTGGAGAGACTGCTAGTTTGTTTCCCCACTGCCCTGACTCAGAATAATCTCACAGAAACTGTATTATTTGCAGTACTGTTTGGCCAATAGCTTAAGCATATTTTCCGCTAGCTCTTTTATCTTAAACTAACCCATCTCCATTAATCTGTGTATCACCACATGGCTGTGGCTTACTGAGTAAAGTTCTGTCTGGCCTCTGGCGTCTGTCTATGGTGCGGCTACATGGCTTCTCCTGACTCTGCCTACTTTCTATATATCTCTTCCAGCCTGGCTATATTCTGTTAAGCCATTGGCTGAAAGCAGCTACTTTATTAACCAATAAAATCAACGCATATACAGAAGGACTTCCCACACCAGCTCAAAGCTGCCCTGGGTATTAAAAACTGCAGAAAGCTTGCCCTCGTGCCCCTCCCAGCCCACTGAGAGTATGCTCCTCACGATTTCAGAGGACTCAGCCTTGCTCCTCCCTGTTGACCCTCGGTCGTCTAAGGCCATCTGAGGTCATCCTACTTCCTGTCACCTGTAGTCACCCGAGCACACTTTCTCTTCAGGCTTCCTCCTGTCTCCTATGAAGACTGGGAAATACAGGGCTGTGACATTTTTCAATGGCTCCACTGATTGTTAGGCCTGCTTGTCTTCAGGACATCGATGCACTAGGCTATTTTAGCTTGGAAATAACTTTTCACTCAGCCTCCGTCCCACAAGTATCTCTTGGTTCTTACGTCTTTTGGACCGTGTTCACATTGACGAACGTAGTCAACCTGTTTGTACACCCGCTGTAGCTTCGCAGAGTGTTTAGGTGGTTTCCTGACGTCATCCGGATAGGCCCTCTGAGGCTTGTTATAGTAGCTTGTCCAAGTTCTGGAAGAGCAACTGGGAGGCAGTCCCTCGACCAGCCCAGTCCCACCATGACCAGTAAGGCTTTGGAAAGTTACCAGCTTTCTCTGGAGACTCGCTGTCTTTAACCCAGGAAACTGTATGAAGTATGGTCTGCCACTGGGTATGTCCTGTGCCCAGCTGCAGCCAACTGGGGCACAGAAGACACTAACACTGCTCAGAGTTCTGTGGGTCAGTTCTCCCCTTGAGGACCCAGAGCCTGGCAGTCTCTCTTCGTGTTCCTCATTCCCTTCGTTATTTATGTGATACAGCAGACTGAAGGGCCAGGAAGGAGCTTCGATCTCATCACTGAAGTGAGGGACGTATACACTTAGACTGGGAAGCTTTTAATACATACTTGTTTATGCCTGTAAAAGCTATATAATATATGTTTGTAAGTATATAAAGATTTAGTTATTTTCATGTGCCTGTGTGAGGTTACATGTGCGACATGCACACAGGAGCCCTTGAAGGCCAGAATAGGGTATCAGATCATTTGGAGTTATAGGCAGTTGTGAGCCTCCTTGTTGGTGTTGTAAATTGAACTCAGCTCCTCTGAAAGAGCAGTAGATGCTCTTAACTGCTGAACCTTCTCTCTAGCCCTTATTTATTATGTTTATGTGTATATGTATACACCTGCCTGAGTTCATGCGCACTATATGTATGCAGGAGCCAGCAGAGGCCAGAAGAGGCCATTAGATCCCCTGGGCTGGAGTTAGTGGTTGTGATGCATCTTGTAGGTGCTTGGAACAGAATACAAGTCTCTAGAAGAACAGTAAGCACTTCAGTCACTGAGCCATATCTCCAGCCCCAATATAACTATTTAAATGGAGTATTTGTAATATCTGAAGATAATTTACACGAACTTATTGACTGTTAGCAATTCAGTTAAATAATTTTATGAAGCTGTAAGTAATGAATTGCTCAAATTATCCCAGCACTCAAGAGACTGAGGTAGGAGTTTGAGGCCAGCCCAAGTGTGCTCTAGAGGGAGACCTTGTTTCAAAACACTAAAATCATAATAATAGCTGATAATTTATGGACTATTTTTGGATGATAGCATGGTGAGTTTCTGCTGATTTCCCCCTGGACCTGACAGTAAAGCTAGATAGTGTCACCTCCTATGCATGCAGTCCTTCAGTCATCTTTAGCCAGCAACTGAACATCGGCTGCAGGGGACGCCTATGTCCTGGCAGATGGTAAGAAACAGTGAGTATGTTGTGAATGGTGAGAACAAACAATAGCTTGTGGATATGTTTATGAACAGTACAAAGTGGGAATCAAAGAAGGCAGGCCGCCATCCCAGGGCGTCTGTCTAGTGGGATGCGTGGCAGCACAGTGCCCTTTGCTGGCTGGTGTGCAGGTACGGATGTGGCCTTCCAGCATTTTGTTTGTCCAGCAGATTCCGCTCAGCATTTACAGCATTTACATTCCCACCTGCTGTAGTGACACCACTGGTGACCTGTTCCTCTCTTGGAAGATCATGTCCAAAGTTTGCCTTTGGGAGTTACTGACGTTGGCTCAACATTGGATTCAAGGGCAATTCCAGCAGTGAATTCTCTGAAGGCTTTGCTGGCTGCCCTGTAGAGTTCTGAAATGCCCTCTCTTTACGTTATCCTGGTATTTCCTTCTTTTCCAAGGAATGCCCCTTTCCATTGCATTTGCTTGCTTGCTCGGTTTGTATGTGGACACATGAGTGGAAGTCGAGAGCTCCTTGCTACAGCTGATGCTCCTTTCACCATGTGGATCCCAGGGATTGAACTCACGTCAGTCAGGCTTGTCAGCAGGTGCTGTCCCCTGCTGAGCCATCTTGCCAGCCCCCTTTGGTGTTTCTGAAAATATTTAGCAATGCAGACTTTTTGCCCCAGGAGAGGCAAAGGAACTGACTGCTGTTCTGTTCCCAAAGTCAATGTCCTCGTGACTTGTTTATGTTAGGTGATGACAGCCACACATCCAGAGGGTCTGTCCTTCCTTGCTTTAAGTAATGCTCTTATCTTTGTGTTTTATCTTAAAGAACAAAAGCCCTCCAGGTTCCCCTTCCCAGACTATCAGAGGACTGGTTAAAGCGCATATAAAGCAATGCATCTTGAATTTTCCCCCCTTACTAGACTTGGGAAATCTCTCCATGTGGCCCTTAGAGCAGCAGGTATGCTAACTGCGATCATCCAGTGGGGTAACAGACCACCAAGGTGTGAGTCTGAGGAGCACTCCGTGTCCCGACACCCAGGTGCCATCCCTGCACTGACCGTTTGGGAGGATGTGGCCAGGCTTGCTCCCTGTGGTCAGATTTGCCTGTCATCCCTCTGCCACACAGCTGTAGCGTCTACACAGTTAACTGTAGTCTTGCTGAGGCATCTGGGTATTTTTCAGGACTTTGCTGGCATTCTGGTTTGGTGTAATTTGTGAGAGCAAGGGATATGCCTGGGCTTCTCCTGCCTTCCTTTTTACATCAGCTCTTTCTTGGAAGGCCTTGGAGGGAAGGGACAATATAAGTGGGGTCTGAGGGCAGTGCCGCATTCTGCGGTCCAGCTCCCATACATCCCAAACACAGATCTGGAGCACAGCATTGCTGCCTTTTAAGGAACAGTGTTTAGTCTTTGTGAAACTGCAGCTATCCCCTTATGCTGACTTTAATCATTAGCTTAATTTGATCTGGCTGACACAGGGGACCAGTTCAATTATAATGTGAGCAATTTTTTAAAATAAATAAATAAATACATGAGGTGCCGAAGAGAGGGCTGGAAAGCACCCAGGTGAAAAGCATTTGCTAGTGGGCAGTGGTGGTGCACACCTTTAATCCCAGCACGTGGGAGGAAGAGGCAGGCAGAACTCTTGAGTTCGAGACCAGTCTGATCTACAGAGCAAGTTCCAGGACAACCAGAGCTACACAGAGAAACCCTGTGTAGAAAAGATACACACAAAAATAATTATTTAAAAAAATAAAAATTATTTGCTGAATGTAAGCATGAGGACCCAACTGAGAATCCTCAAAAGTCACATAAAAGCCAGGGACATAATGTGACTGTCCATGATCACAGGCAACACAGAATCTTTGGAAGATTGAAAGGCCACTGGCCATGTAGCAGAAGGTACGAGGCCAATTCCTGAGGTTGTCTTCTGACCACCACATGGGTCCACGATAACAGAGGTGCACCCACATTCCCACACACAATGCATGCACATACAAGTAAGCAAGTAAGTGACTGGTGATCTAGCTCAGAAGTAGAGTGTTTGCCTTGCATGCATTTACAGTCTGGTTTGATTCCCAGTATCACATAATCAGGTGTAAAAATTAAAAAATGAAAAAGAATGCTTGTGAAAAGTAGTATCTGTGAGAAAGAGAAACAGGCGCAGCTCTTCAGGCCAGCAGAGCAGGTGGGGTTCCTGTTACACAGTAACTGCCCCAGCAGCCCCCCACTCCTTGTGCCTTATACCTTCCTGTAGGCATCGGAAGGACACATGGAAAATGAGAGCTGTGCCACTCTGCCCAGCTCCGCAGGAGGATGACCACAGAGGGATCCTTACAGGGCATCCCCTGAAAGAAGCTGTCCAGCTCAAGACTGCAGACAAGAACTTGAGGAAGCGTCTCTGGGCTCCTGGTGTGTTCCTCTTAGGAGCCTCCAAAGTGGTGAATTCTTGGCATTTAAGGGTGGGGCTATATATTTTTAAATTTTTTATTTATTTAACTTTTTCTTAGCTAGGGGTGGTGGTACATACCTTAATTTCAGCACTCTGGAGGCAGAGGCAGGTGGATCTCTGCGAACGTGAGACCAACCCAGTCTAGATTGCAAGTTCCATACTGGCCAGGGCTACATAGTAAGATCCTGTCTCAAAAAAAAAAAAAAAAAAAAAAAAAAAAAAACCAATTTGAATGCATGTTCTCTCTCACTCTATCTATCTATCTATCTATCTATCTATCTATCTATCATCTATCTATCTATCTGTCTATCTATCTATCTAGTGTATCAGCTTGTATGTATGTGTACCAATTGTGTGCCTATTGCCTGTGGAGGCCTGAACATGGCAATGAGCCCCCTGGAACTGGAGTTACAAGTAGCTGGAACTAAGTCTGGGTTCTTAGGAAGAGCAGTGAGTGCTTGTAATCACTGACCCAGATCTCCAGTGCCTAAAAAGTTTGTTATGAAACAGAGTCTTTTGTTTGCTCAGGCTTGGGTCAATCTCAAGGCCATCCCACCTCTGCAAGTAATTTGAGACTTTTTATTATGAATAAGCAGAATGGGCAATTTTCTAGAAAAGGTTTAAAGGATTAAAGAATGGCAAACCAAAACAGCAGATGTGTGTGAATGAGTGGCTATCAGCTAAAGGAACCTCACAGTTTCCTTTGGTTTTTAATGTCCTTTGTGTCTGTGGGTTCTGCTTCTATGAAGTCAACTGATCACAGATTAGAACTATTTGGAAAATAGTCTGTCCTGAAGTGCTTTGTTCAATCCTTACTCCTTCCATACAGCATTATAGTCTCCCAGTAACTGTCATGTGGACCTTGTCGGTATCCTAAGTAATCAAGAGCTACTTCAGATCTATAAAAGGGTTGATGGTACACAGACATCTTACATAAAGGGTTATGCTGGATCCTCTGGAGCTGGATTTGGGCATCGCACAATATACCATTAAATGCCACCAAATGACTGTAGCCAGGACAGTGACATGATTGCTGTCCCTCCGACACACACCAAGTGACTCTTGTATGATTTTGGAGGCATGACTCAGGCTTCCTGAGATTTTTCTTCCTTTGGTTAAAAAAAAAGAGCTAAAATACCTTTTCAGTGATCATAACAATAAAGTAAGAGATTATGTGTCTGGCACCGCCCAATGGGACTGAATAAGTGTCTTTTTGTTTTGTTCTGTTTTAGTTGTGGTTTTTTGAGACAGGGTTTCTCTGTGTAGCCCTCACTGTCCTGGAACTCACAGAGGTCCTTCTGCCTCTTCCTCCCAAGTGCTGGGATTAAAGGTATGTGCCACCACCACCCAGCATGGATAAGTGCCTTTATGTCTCCTTTGAACAGAAATTGGGTGACTTTCTCTCCTCTTTTTAAAATAAATATTCTCATTTACACTGTAAAAATGTCCCATCTTTAGAGGTCCTCAAGAGGGGACAGAAACAAGAAGCGTGAACCATTTTTTGCCAAAGCAACAGTGCTTTGGAGGGAGCAGATATCAACACCCAGGGTATTGGAGCCTGTGTCTTTCCATGTCATGGGGTCTGCTCACCTAGGAGTTTGGTTATTAGCCTCCCTGCAGTCACAGTTGGTGCTCCTGGGAACGTAATGGTGGGGAGGATGATGTTTGTGCTGTCCTGAGGCCCGAGCATCTGCTCAGGTGCCTGCACTTAAGCTGAGCCAGCAGAAAGCTTTGGCGGGGGAGGCAGTCACCTGTGGCCTGACTGTTGCATCTCTGGTCTCTGTAAAGCAGGGACAGGAGACAGAGTGGCAGTTGCATGGCTATGCTGTCACTGTCCCACTATTTCTTGGAAGTCTAGGGCCCTTGCTCATTCCTGCCGTAGCTGTAAACTGGTGGGGGCCTGGTAGTGCCCACAAAGGTGAGAGTTACCCTGGTTTTGTCTTTTTCCTCCTTGGCTCCTTCAGTAAACATGGTTGTCTCCATGTCCCTTGCAGTGTTCTGTGAAATGACTAGCAAGAAAGCTGTCCCATCTGTCAGACATCAAGGACTGTGGGCTCAGAGGACATGGGAGTCTGGCATACCTAGCCAGACTTAAGTGCCCACCCTCTCAGTAATGTGATCTGGCTAGCCACTGTGCTCATTCTTCAGCAAGAAAGATCCCACTTGACACTGTTAGCAGCCAGGCTAAGTGGGGAACTGTTTGCTGTCTTTAGAGGTCTTGGTCTTTTGAAGGGCACTCTGCTGTCTGTAGAGACTTTTGGGGGAAGGGGGCTGGTCACATTTCAGGCCATGCTCAGGAAAACTGTAGGCAGCTTAAACTTTGCCCTCAGAACAAACTTAGTTCCCTTTTGTTTTAGTTCCTCTTCAGTGTAAAACACACCTTTGGAGGATTGGGGACTTGTAGCTGCTGCGACAAGAGGAAGCTGACTTACAGAAGTGGCATAGCTGCCCTCATTCATCCCTTCTAATAGCAGTATTGATTAAGTGATGTCATTTGAGTAGAATCTAGAGGCCAGATATTTGGGGAGAATTTCTTAAAATAAAATTGGAGTATCATTGCATTCTAGGGGCCAAAATACAGTGCAGACATGATTGGCAGAGTCCCAAGTCTAGGGAGCCCACACCCCAAGGCTGTCTGTGGAGCTTCCTGTGGTTTACCCTACTAAAGGGAAACAGCCTTTCTCCTGGAAGGCTCAGAATGGCAAGTTTGTGTCTCGGCTTGGTGAGAATCTGCTCCTGCTATGAGGCTCTGTCCTAACAGGCTTCTTTGGGAAATCTCCTGCCCTCCCATCCCTGCAAGTCCAGTTCCCAAACAGCGCATGTTGTTTTGGTAGACACAGGTAGCTTCCAGTGCTAGAGGCATCATGCTACTAGGCCCATAACAATGAAGTCATGTCTCAGACCAAATGTTGCCACACATACAAATGTTCAGTTAGCAGCTCCGAAGGCCAAGTCATCCAGTATACCTGTGCAAACTAGAAGAGGCCCCGACTGTGGGTCTTTAGATAAATAAATATTTCACATGGAAAGCTCAGTAGGTAGGTGTAGAAATAGTCCTCTTTCATTAGCTCGCTTTAACTGGATGAGTCAGTGGGATCTTCTGTTGACTGGCCTCAGTTTCCAGTGCTTCTGTATGGTCTTAGGCTGGCCTGGGTTGTACATGGTTAGAGGTTCTTGTACAGTATTGCTAGCAAGTTGTATATATCTTAGATGATAGAATTTTCAACAGGAAAGTAATTTCTGGGCTTGAGGCTGTAGCTCATTTGGTAGAATATTGACCTAGTATGCTTGAAGCCTTGGGTTGGGTCCCTAGTACTACAAAAGAGGTTGTGGTGACACGCTTAATCTTAGCGTTCGGGAAGGGAAGGCAAGGGGATCAGAAGCTCAGGGTCATTCTTGGCTTTACATAGTTAGTCCAATGCCACCCTGAGATACATGAGACCCTAAATGAAGAGAGGGTGGAGGAAACAGTAAGAAGGGAAAGAAGGAAGGATGGAGAGAAAGATAATTTCTGACATCCTTTATGTTCCTTGGGGAGCCCTCTCTTGGGGATCGAGACAGCTCTAGTTGCTGTCTTGTATTATCTGTGTTTGTGACACATTGACAAAAACTGTGACACCCCCAAAACTTCCACCTTCTCATGACCCAGAGTCCAATTAGTGCTGTCTGCATGCACCTAAGTGTGGAGGCAAGGTCCGCCAGAGCATGGTAATACACTGTCAGCTGCATCCAGTTGCCCGCAGCTTCTCAGCAGGGGCTGAGCCTCCCACGCCCCTCTGCTATCCATGCTGGAGTGTTGATTGGCTTGGCCTTGGTCAGGGGACCATAGTTGCAGAGAGATCATAGTGTAATGGATATGGCTTGTCTCCAGAATATAGCATCTCACAGCACTTCTCCCATCCCTCTGTCACTGTGATAGAACACATGACCCAGGAAACTTAGAAAGAAGGGTTGATTTGGACTTACAGTTCCAGAGGGTTAAAGTTCATCACCATCACTGTGGGGAGGTGTGACAGCAGGCAGGCATGGTGCCTGGAGCAGCATGATGAGAACTCATGCCTTGAACCATAACCACAGCACAAAGCATAGCAACTGGAAATGGTGTGGGTACCATTTCCCAACCCACCTCCAGTGACATGGTTCATCCAGCAAGGCGGTACCTCCTAAACCTCCCATACAGCACCACCATCTGGGAACCAAGTGTTCAGATCTGTGAACCTAGGGGGACATCTCATTTAAACCACCACACAGCCCCTCTTCCAGGATGTACCCTGAGCCTTTAGGGGAACTGTTGATATAGATGTCCCATTATGGCTGAGCACACAGGTCACTTATTCTCAGCAATTTGATCAGTTTTTTAGTCTCTGCAGTGACCATCCCAGTGCAGAAGCAGGCTCTTCTGAGCACATTTTTATTATTCATCCATCCATTCACTGACGGGCATCTAGCTGATTCTCCTTCCTGGCCCTTGAATAGGGCAGCAGTGGACATAAACTAGCAAGAATCTCTGCAGTAGGATATGCAGTATTTGGGCATATACCAGGAGTGGTATAGCTGGGTAGTCCTGTTTTTACTTTTTTGAGAAACCCCCACACTGATTTCCATAGTGACTGCACTAGTTTGCACCCCCACGTTATCACCAACGTGTCATCTTTGTTTTCTTGACAATAGCCTTTCTGAATGGGGTAAGCCGGAATGTCAGGTTTTTTTTTTTTTTCTCATTTCTCTAATGGCTAGTGATGTTGAACATATTTTTAAAAATGTTTGGTAGCCCTTAGGTTCTTTTAAAAACTCTTTTTTCAGGCTGGAGAGATGGCTCAGAGGTTAAGAGCATTGCCTGCTCTTCCAAAGGTCCTGAGTTCAATTCCCAGCAACCACATGATGGCTCACAACCATCTGTAATGGGGTCTGTTGCCCTCTGCTGGCCTGCAGGCATACACACAGACAGAATATTGCATACATACATAATATATAAATAAATATTTTTTAAAAAAACTTTTTTAGGTCCATAACACCTTTTTAAAAATTGGGTTGTTTCCATGATGTTAAATTTCTTGAGTTCCTTTATATTCTAGATAGTAATCCTCTGTCAGACATAAGTTAGCAAAGATTTCTCTCCCATTCCGTGGACTCCCTCTTCATTCAGCTGATGGCTTGCTAGACAGAAGCTTATCCTGTGAGATCCCATTTGTCATTTATTTTGTCTACTACGCCTGTCTTGACTCCTAGAGTTTCAGAGTTTCTGGGTCATATATTGAGGAGGTTCTTGATCCATTTTAGTTGAATTTTGTGCAGAGTGAGCGATTTGGATCTGGTTTTATTCTACTATAAGTAGGTGCCCAGGTGCTTTTTCTAGTGGTTTTTTTTTTCTGTCACATTAAAAAAAAAAAAAAAAGACAGGTAGTTTTAATTGCATGGACTTATGTCTGAATATTCTATTCTATTCCACTGACCTGTGTGTCCTTTTCTTGTACCAGAACCATGCTGTTTTTATTACTGTGGCTCTGTAGTATAACTCGACATCAGGTATATTGCTTCCTCCAGTATTGTTCCTGTCACTCAGTGTTACTTTGGCAGTTCCATTTTTTTTTTTTTGTGGGCTTTTTGTGGTTGTTTGTTTGTTTTTGTGTGCGTGCTTTTGTATGAATTTTAAGATTGTTTTTCTGTTTCTTATGAAGAAATTTGCTGAGATTTTGATTGGGATTACACTGAACCTGTAGGTTGCCTTTTGCATGGTGGCTGTTTTCACAGTAGTGATTGTTCGGATCCATGAGTTTGGGAGGTCTTTCCGTCTTCTAGTCTTCCTTGGCTTCTTTCTTTGGTGTATTAAGTTTTCATTGTAGATGTCGTTCACATCATTGGGTAGATTTATTCCAAGATAAAAAAAATAGGCTATTGTGAATAGAATTGTTTCCCTGATTTCTTTTTTAGTGTTTGCCCTGGTTTAGAAAAGGCTACTGATTTTTGTGTGTTAATTTTGTATCCTGCTTTGCTGAATGTTTTTTATCAGGTGTAAGAGTTTTCCAATAGAGTCTTCAGTGTGTCTTAATGTATAGAATCATGTCATCTTCAATTATAGATGCTTTAGCTTTTCTCTTTGTATCTTTTTTATTTCCTTCTCTTGTGTTATTATGACTACAGTTTCCAGTACTATACTTTATTCCAGTAAAGAAGTGAACAACATTGTCTTGGTCCTGATCTTAGCAAAAATGCTTTGTGTTTTTCTCATTTAATATAATCTTGCCTATAAGTTTGTCATATATGGCCTTGGTTACGTTGAAATATATCTCTAATATTTCAAATTTTCTTAGGACTTTTAGCATGAAGAAATATAGAATTTTGTCAAAAAACTTTTATACAACTTTCCAGATGATCATATGTTGTCTATCCTGGAATCCATCTAAAATTTATTATATATAAATATATAATAAATTATGATTATGCATATGTACACACACACTACTGCATCTCTGGAATAAAGTCAACTTGATCATGGTGAATGATCTTTTTGGTGTATTCTTGAATTTAGTTCACAAATATTTTGTTGGGCATTTTTTCATCTGTATTCATCAGGGAAATTGGTCTGTAATTTTCTTTCTGTTGTTATATCTTTATCTGATTTTGGTATCCAAGTGATACTAGCTCTGTAAACGAAGATTGGTAGTGCCCTCTTTCTTATTTTATGGAGTTGTTTGAGAAGCGTTGGTGTTGTCTTCTTTGAGGGTCTGGTAAAATACACCAGTGAATCTATCTGGGCCTAGACTTCTTTTAGTTACAAGATTTTCAACTACTGCTTCAATTTCACTGTTTATTACCAACCCGTTTAACTCATCAATTTCATCTCGGCTTAATTTTCCAGGTCATATTTATTTAGAAACTAATGCATTTCTTTCAGATTTTCCAGTGTAGTAAATATTTTTAAAGTAAGAAAAATGATTTTCTGAATTTCATTAGTATCTGCCATATTGACTCATTTTTCATATCTAATTTTATTCGAGTCTTCGTTCTCTTGGCTTTTTGGCTAAAGTTGTGTCAATTCTGTTTATCTTTTCAAAGAATCAACTCTGTTTCACTGATTTTTGTAATTTTGTTTGTTTCTATTTCATTAATTTCTGTCTTGATCTTTAAAATTTCTTCCTATAGACTAACTTGGGGTTTGGTTTTTTGTTTGTTTTTGTTTGTTTGTTTGTTTGTTTGTTTTTAAAAAGACTCTAAGGGACATATCACTAAGCTTTTTATTTGAGAGCTCTCTGATTTCCTGCTTTGTGTCATTGTGTCCCCTAGGTTTTGGTGTGTTGTGTTTTCATTTTCATCTGATTTTAGGATTTCAGACTTTTTCTCCTTGATTTCAAGAACCTGTTCATCTTTGAACAGTGTGTGCTTTAATTTCCGTGAGTCTGTCTGTTGAGAGAGCTGGGGCGGGTGCAGACCAGGCTCTCCTAATAGCCTCAGCTATTAGAAATCTAAGCCTTAGTTTTGGTTCACTAAAATGGGACAGAGCTAAGCAGACAGTCCTCAGAAAAACCACAGCCTTCTGCTAGCTCAGCAGGCACCCCATGGCCTCTTCTGTTGGCTCAGCAGGCTCCCAAAACCCCTTTGCTGGCTCAGCAGGCACCCCCTCCCAGTCTCCTGATAACTAAAGATATCTTTCCCTACCCTGCTTTCTGGAAGGTCCCTAACCGCTAGGACCTTCCACCAATCAGCCCCCATTCTAATCTTTCCTCCACCATTCAACCCCAGATTAATCCCTTCTTTCTGAAATTCCCCTAACTCTGCTTAAAAGGAGCTTGTGACTTTCTTTGGGGGCCAGCAAGTGCCACCCCAATGTTAGAATTAATAAAGTGCTCTTATTGTTGCATATGTGGGTGTTGGTCTTCTTTGGGGGCTTCTCTCAGACCCTAACATCTGTGTTCTGGGGTTTCTTTTGCTGTTGATTTGCAGTCTTATTCCATTATGATCAAAGAGATACAACAAATTTAAATTTTCCTACATTTGTTGGTATGTTTTGTGTCTTAATGTGTGATCTGTTTTAGAGAAAGTTCTATGGGCTACTAAGAAAAAATGTGTATTCTGTACTGCATGGATAGAATGTTCAATCCACTTGATCTATGACATCAATTTGTGTATCACTCTGCTTTTTATTGGGGAGAGCTGTGGATTTCTGGAAGTGGGGAATTGAAGTTACCCACCCTTATTATACTGGGGTCCTCTTCCATTTGGTTCTGCAAAGCTGGAAAATGGGAGCTCAATCTGAGCACCAAAGACAGACATTCACACAAAGACCCAAGAGTGGAGGAACAGAGCCCAGCTCTGAGACACCTTCTCCATTCCAGTCTGTGGATCACAGACAGAACACCAAAACCAGAAGGGAGTGTTCAGCTGGCTTTCAGGAGTCCATCTTTCCTCATGTATGGTCCTTCCTGGATGCAAGGATACTGATTCTGTGTGAATTGTGGGATCCTGGCGGTTATGCCATTTAGCACAGAAATGAAATGATAATAAATGTGGAGGTCTGCTGGAGGTGTCCGGGCAGCCTGCATGCTTCCAGCTGACACCACACAGAGCCTCCAGGTAGTGGGGGTACTATACCAGGTAAAAACAGAGATAAAACAAACACAATTATAGAAAGATTGACATTATTGATATTTATGCTCTGTGTGGGACTGTTAAGTTTGTGTACACATGCATGTCTGTATGTGAATGTGTGTGTGTGCGTGTATGTGTGTGTGTGTGTGTGTAGGCTAGAGGACAAGCCCAGGTATTGTTTCTTAGGAACCATCTACCTTGCATTAGACACTTTTCTATTGCTGTAATAAAACACCATGACCAAGGCAACATATGGAAGAAAGAGTTTATCTTACGGTTCCAGGGCGTTAGAGTTCATAACAGTGGGGCAAAGGTCATAGGCAGGCATGCCAACTGGAGCAGGATGCTGATAGCTCACATGAACCTCAAAGCACAGGCAGCACCTGAAATGGCACAGGATGTTACATCTCAAATCTCACACTCAATGACATACTTCCTCTAGCAATGCCATACTCCTCAGACCTCCCCAAATGGCACCAACAGCTGGGGACCAAGGTTCAAATACCAGAGCCTATGTGGGTATTTGTCATTCAAACTACTGTTGTCTGCTATTAGCCTGAAACTTGCTGTCTGGTTGACCAGTAAGCCTCAAGGATCCAACTGTCTACCTCCCTAATTTTGGATTACAAACATAAACCATCACACCTAACTTAAAAACAAAAATCTTTGGGCTTTGAATGAAATCCTAAGTTTTGGAATGTTTACTTTAAGAACTTTCTTGAGGCATAAGATATAACTATCCACCATTGCAAGTGTGAACTCTGAGAATTTTTAATAACTACTGATGTGTAATCATCAACACAGCTTTAGAGGGTGGCCTGATGGACCAGTGGGTTAGAGAACCGACTGTTCTTACAGATTCCCAGGTAACCGTCTTTAACTCTCCAGAGAGCTGATGTCCTCTTCTGACTTCCAGGGGCTTCTGCACATGGGCAATACATGTACACACACACACACAGAGAGAGAGAGAGAGAGAGAGAGAGAGAGAGAGAGAGAGAGAGAGAGAGAGAGATTTAAAATAAACTAAAGAACACAAACTGTAAACTTGTAAATTAGTCACTCACTTTTAGGATTTTCCCCTGTGAATTGGTTGTGTTTCATAACTGGATTCTTTCTTTTAAATGTAGTTAAGTCTTAGGTAGGAAAGCACCTTTGATTCCTTTCTCCCTAAGAAACTAATGAGGGTGCCAGTGGCGAAGAAAGAAAAACTAATGTCTCAACAACAACAAAAACAACAAAATTCAAAAAAGACCACCTAACAACAACAACAAAAAACAACCTTACCATCTTACCATGTGGACCTGAGGCCAGCGCCCGACTGTCACAGGCAGAAACAGCTGAGTGTGCAGTGTGAGCATGTCCATGGACACTCACTCCTCCATGAGGAATGGTGGCACTTATGCTCCCAAACCATGGTTTTCTGGAAGAAGCAGCAAGCTCCAGCAGGTTCTCAGATGCTGTGTTCACACTGACTGCTCTTTCTATCTCAGCTGTGGAGGTCCTAGGGCAGCTACGTGCTTTTTCTAGTTTCTTCTGTGTTGCCTCCGGTCCTTGTACCCCCCCCCTCCCTGGACTGATAGTCCTAGTAGTAAACTCAAAGAGAGTAGGGCTGGTCAGAGCATCACCAGTGTCTGTCACAATACCTGGTCGTTAGCCAGCCCAGTGTATAAAGTCCAGCTCCACAAGGATGCCATAGTTTAGTCTCTGGAATTTAAAGACCTCACAGAAGCAGGGAAGGTTCTGATGGTAGGTGAGCACTTCCTTAACTTCTCTTCCCTTTTCCACTCATCCCTCCTTCCCCCTCCTCTCCTGCCTCACCTCCTCTTCCTCCCTCCATCCTTTCCGCATTAGCTTTCCCAAGCAAGGGATCACACAGGTTTTCTGGTTCTCTACCACTCCCTTGTGCTCGGAGACTGTGCGGGCTCTCTCCCTCTGTCTTCCCTGCCATAGTCTGCCTCTCTGCAGACTATCTTTAGATGCACGTTTGGTCTTTACAGAGATCAACTCAAGTCAGTACTTAGCTGAAGGGAAGTGACACATAATTGAGTAAGTCTAACAGAAAATGGCTGGACACTGACTTAGCTGACAAGAAATGACACATGCTTGAACAATTCTAAGGGAAAATGGCCTTGGTAAGTGGCTAATGAGAAATGACACATTGTGAAGAAGGCGTTCCTGGGAGTCCCCATGTGGATCGGCGTGTTCATCCACCAGGTGCTGTTTCAACTTTTCCATTGGTCCTCATCCTGAAGTTGACTGGGTCTGGGCATGTGTTTAATTAGATGGACGTCACATACTATGATAAGTTCTTCCTTTTAAAGGAAAAGTTCAGTTGCCTTTTTCTCAGTATATTCTGAAGGTTGTACAGCCATCATGTTGATTCCACCTGGCTTTTGTTCGTCTCCCTGCAAGCCCTGTTCCCTTCAATAATTTCTCCCAACCCATTGTCTCCCTGACGCTGCCAAGCATTTGTCTAATTCCAGTCCCTCTATATTTTCCTGGTTTGGACAGTTCATGTTAATGTATCCTTTGTGGATGGCCTCTTAGACTCAGCACAGTATTTTCCAGGCTTGTCCACACCATAGCATCTCAGTGCCTTCCACCCTTCAGGGTTGAGTGATGCCCCATTGGCCAGATCCAGTACCGTTGCTTTCCTGTTCGTCAGTTGATGGGCACAGGGATTGTGTCCACCTTGGGTTTCTGGGAATGTTCGTGTGAACACAGATTTCCACTTCCCTCGAGTATATATGTAGGAGATAATCGTTGGCAGCTGACAGCTGTGCCACTTTGCCCCTCATTAGCAGTGGGGGAAAGTTCCAGTTCTCATCCTACCACCACCACTGATGTCTGGTTTCAAATATAGTTTTATTCTTTGAGAATTTCATACATAGTATTTTTAATCATATTTATCCCCAATATTCTCCCCAATGCCTCCCAGATCTACCTCCAACTTTGTGTCTTTTTTTAAATAATCCATTGAGTCTAATTTGAACTGCCCATATATTTCTAGGTATGAGGTTATCTCCAGGAACATAACTGACTTGCCAGAGGCTACACCCTTAAAACACACTGATGTCCTCTCCCAAAAGCCATGACTGTTGTCTATAAGCCCTCAGTTAGGGGTGGGGACTCCTGAGCCCCTCCCACTGTGCTCAGAATGTTGACTGGTTTGATCTTGTGCAAGCAAAGACAGGTGCTGCAAGGGCTGTCATGTCTGGAAGACACTATTTCATTCTAGTCTTTCCTTTTAATTTTCTTATCATCACCTATAGGTGGGGAGTAGTATCCTGTAGGTGCAAGGTGGTGTCCATCTTCCTTAGGTTTTAAAGTACTCCTCCCTAGTGACCCATGATGTCAAATGTCTTTCTGTAACAGTAGAAGGAATGGTGGGCTGCCTTCCTGCCACCCGGCTCCCGGCCGCCTGGCTAGCTTATGCCCCGAAATAACAACACACAAACTGTATTCATATAAACACTGCCTAGCCTCTTCTTGGCTAACTCTCATATCTTGCTTAACCCATTTCTAATAATCTGTGTAATGGCTAACTCTCATATCTTGCTTAACCCATTTCTAATAATCTGTGTAGCACCATGAGGTGGTATCTTACCAGGAAAGATTCAGCATGTCTGACCTGGCAGCTGGATCTATCGCATCTGACCAGAGAGGAGAGGCATGGCGATTGCCTAACTTCCCTTCTTCCCAGCATTCTGTTTTGTCTACTCCACCCACCTAAGGGTTGGCCTATCAAAATGGCCAAGGCAGTTTCTTTATTAACCAATGAAATCAGCAGATAGACAAATGACCTTCCCACATCTTGTAACCACTTTTATTCCCGTAGCTCAGCCCTTTGCCCATATGTCAATGTGTCTGTGTTTTGTACTGAAAGGTTGTAGAGATAATTTGTGGGTTCTAGGTACCAAGTGTCATATACAGTATGCTGATGTTTTCTATTCTCTGACTTCCTTGCACCCTCCTGCTGTCTTTAGAAACGAGGGCTTTAAGGTTTGATGAAGCAAAACTGCATCTGTTTTTCTACAGTTGCCTGTGTTGTCCATTGAACTAAGAAACTTGTCAGATCTGGAATCTGGGGTTTCTTATAATTTCATCTAAGAGCATGCTACAGTTTGAATACAGTCTGAGCACTTGATCCTCAAAGTAACCATATTAAGAGGTAAGCCTGGTGATGAGGTCACTGGGGGTCCCTCTGACAGGACTAGGCTGTGCTTGTGAGATTCTGGTCAGTTATTAAGAAATGGTTGTTGAAACTAGACCAGTGTCTCAGTTCTTAATAGCACTTACTGCTCTTGGAGGGGACCCACTTTCATGGTGCATGTCAACCCATGTAGGCAAACTCAAACATAAACAAGTGTGTGTGTGTGTGTGTGTGTGTGTGTGTGTGTTAAAGAAGAAACAGTTATTATAAAATGGCAACCCCTTCTCTTGAATTAACTGTCTGCCTTCCCGTGTCTCATAGTAATGGACTTACTATGGCATTTCCGTGCACATAGATGATATATTTTGATCATATATACTCGCCCCACTACCCTTCTTAGAGAACTGGGCCCTTGAGTAATAGTGCAGCCACTCACACCAGCAGATTCTCTGCTCTGTGACTTATTCTTTCAGTGTTTGCTATTACTATTTCAGTGACTTTTTTTTTTTAACTATTTGTCTTGGATTTTGTTAGGTTGCAATCTCATCCTGTGTGGCACTGGAGTTTCTGCTCAGTTAGTTTTGTGGTCATGAGTAAATGGAGATTTCCTTAAATGACCCTCTCAGGCCCTGCCAAGGGGCTCTTTGCATGCTGGGACATGCCTCCATGAGCAGGCAGGCAATTAATAATCCTGCCCTGCCTTTTATCCCCTGCTGGCATGATGCTCAGGTCCGGCCACACCGAGCACTCAGGCCTTTTCAGACCCCTAGCACAATGCCCATGCATGCTCTTATGCATTACCAAGAATACACTGAGCTCATCAGAGCTGTCTGGGACATTTGATGGGCTCTTTTGTGCTCAGACTGCTAACCTGCTACTACCTCAAGAACTGATGGTTTTAAACAAACTAGTGTGTAGGCATTGGCCCCAGGAAAGGCTTTCAAAGTAGCTCAGTTCTGATTCAGGTCAGATAGGGACCACTTAAGAGTGGGATCTTCCAGGAGTTCTGAAGTTGATAGCTCTCTGAGAATGCTGCCTCCTCCTAGAAGCGTTCTCCATGTGCAAATGTCATTGGTTTTCGGGGGTTCTATGGGATTTGAGGTGGGCAAGGATTGGAAACAGGGAAAGTTAAAAATAAATAAACACAAATAAATAAAGCCAACAACAAGAAAAACTCATTGCTTTTTTTTCCAGGTCTCTGTTTTTCTTGACTAAACAGTCCCCAGGTCTGTCGCTGCCCTTTGTACTAATGACTAAGGATATTCTCAGGGCTTTCACTCTGCTGCTTTGGGGGATACTTTCTGTGTCACCATCATGTATTTCCTGTTTCTGTAAACCTAAATTGGGGACAGTTGTATATTTTGGGAACAGATGCTAGCACTCCTTGCTCAGTATCTGCCCGAAATCCCTGTTTTAGTAACAGAAAACAGGCTCAGGGTAGCTGTAGGATGGGAAATGTTTCCTGTGTTTTTTCCTGTGTCTTGGGGTCACTCCCAGGTGCACACCAACTCCCCACACTGAATATATTTCCTTCTCAATTGACTTCCATAGAAGTTTTGCTTTTTTGCGTGATCCTTGCAGAATGGCTATTTGATTCTCTTTGGTACAGCTGTATGATGCACCAGCTGTTCATTCAAACATCGTCTGGCCATCTCTTCCATGGTCAGTCATCTGAGTTTTAAAGGCAACTGAGTTTTGGATGTGAAACTTCTTAAGTCCTCTAGTTGACCCTGTTGCCCGATTTTCATGTGGACTGGAGAGAAATGGCCACTCTACAGTGACTTGAGCTTCACCTGGGCTGCAATCTTAACATGCTGGTGGTGGCCAGGGAGTGCTCTGGTTTGGAACATTCTCTGTGTACCTTGATCTCGGATCTATTGTACTTTCTAGGTCTGGCTTCATGAGTATTATTGCCTATGTGCAACAAAACACGCAGACATGTTTCTTTCTGTCCATCCAAAGTGCTTTCTCACCTGTTACCTGTTTCAAATGGAGACAGAACAAAGTTGCCGCCATTGGGATGATACTTGGAAATGCCAAATATCATGAGGCAGAGCACTTCCTACAGATACATCTGACTGGTCAGTGTATGGTGACGGGTGTTATCAGAACACCAAGGGAGGGAGAGACACAGAAGTAGAAGTAGCTAACACAGGCTTTGTGCAGGAGTTGATACTTGAGCTGAGCTTCAGTGGAAGAAAGTGAATTGATCTGGTCTGATGGAAAGCAGATAACTTTCTGGGGCAGTAACAAGTGCGAAGACAAAGACATGGAACTTTCCCGAGGTGATCAGCCTGGGAGAATGGCGGTGGGTGGAGTCTTGTGCCAGCTGTTGAAGTCAGGTGTTATAGTTTTGGAGGTTCTGGAGAACCTCATGCTGGGCAAGTACCTTCACCCCCCCCCCTCACTGAAATCAGGGTTTGTTTGTCACTATCCTAATAAAGTAATTTCAGTGTTAGGAGATAAACCGCAGAACAGCGAGTCAGTAAATGAGAGATGTCCTTGTCCTACTAGCAATGCCCCGGCTCCAGAACAGAGAGCTCCCCTGTGCAGTGACAGTCTGCAGAAGGCCTAAGACACTTCCGGCTTGCCTCGCTGTGGATTAAGTCCTCTGCAGACAAAACCAGCTGGGTGACTGTTCCAAAAAGAACATGCGTTCTCTTAGAATGTGACGGCAGGCCCTGGTGTGTCCAGCCATAGCCTTCTATCACTGTGCCTGGGGCACTGGGCAGGTTCCTCCTCAATTGTCTGAGACTTTTTTTCTAGAGCAGTTTTAGATTCATAGCCAAATTAAGAGGAAAATCCAGAGCTATCCTGTTTAAACCCACGTGACTACAGTCTCCCATATTGCAGCCCACTCTCCACAGTGTGATCACCACAGTCGATGGCCCCACATGGCTGCTCCTCATTTAAAGTCCCTAGTTTACATCAAGGTCACTCTTAGCGTTAGACATTTTATGTGTTTGGGCAAATATATAATATATGAAGGTACAGTGCCAAGCAGCACCACTACTGCCCTGACCTTTGCAAATATCTTCTTTTAACTTTTGTACATAGTATAGTCTATATGTACATAGTAAGTATAGTTGAACACATCCACTTCACAACCCCCTCCCCCAATGATCTTTTTTAGGCTCCATAGTTCTGCCTTTTCTAGAACATCGCAGTGTGGACATAACACATACCCCTTGTTTTACATCTACTCTGTGAATCTTGAGAGCTTGGTGGCTCATTTTCTTTTAATATTGAGTATTATTCCACATCTGGATGCATGGTTGTTTGCCCCACTGTTTTGGGGGCATTCATCTAGTGAAGAACAGTGTGCATGGTAATGGATAGTTTCTGTTCACATCTGTGTGCAAACTTCAGTGTGGATGTTTCTGCTAGGTCAGGTGGAAGAGTCACCTTAGTTTTGGTTTGAGGTTCTGTTTGTTTGTTTGTTTTGAATAGCCTTAGTTTTATAAGAAACCACCAATCTCTTCCAAAGGCCTGTACTGCTTGGGTCTCTGCCGGCAGTGAGTAACATTTCTGCCTCTCCAAATTCTCCCCAGCATTTGTAGTGTTCTGGATTTGGCCGGATAGGTATGTAGCAGTGGCCTGCTCCTGTTGTAGTTTGCATTCCTCTGGTGACAGATGGCGTGAAGACTCTGTGGTGTGCTTGCTTACCTCCGTGTATCTTCTTCAGTTAGGTGTGTGTTGAGGTGTTTGGCCCATTTCCAGGCTATATGACTCATAAATCTTACATGTGGGTTTAAAGCATTCTTATTTATTTTTATTGGAAAGCAATCCTTTCTCAGATGTCTTTGACATTTTCTCCCAGTCAGTGGCATGTTTTCTCATTCTCTTGATGATATCTGTTCTGTCTTGGAGCTGAAAAACTTAACTTTAACACACTGAGCTCTTTAGTTCCTCCTCTCACAGACCATACCTTTGGTGCCCATGCTGGGTTTTCCCACATTACCTCTGTGAGGTCGATAGGTTTGCATACTACGCCCCGCTGAAACTCAGTTTGACTTGATGATGTGCAAAATGAAGGGGCTGTGTCCACATGTCCAGCTGCCCCTGTGTCATTTGTTGAAAGGCCTGTTTCTCTGTATTGCCTTTACCCCTTTACAAACATGAATACATTTTTTGGCTTTTCTGAGCCCTCTGTCATGTCCCACTGGTCCGTTTGTCTATTCTTAGATCACCCCTACTGTCTCTAGGACTGTAGCTCTATCGTGGGGTATGTCGGGAATCCCCCCAACATGGTTCTTCTCCTTCCAAGCAGCTGGCTCTTCTGGCTCCTTCTGCTCCCCTGTGAAGACCTGAGACTCTTGGCATTGCCACCTGCAAGAACAGCCTGCTGGAGTTCTGGCTGGGAGTCTATCCGTTCTGTAGATCATGTTGGGAACCCAGCAGTTTGGCACAGCCATCTGCTCATTAGTTAGCTCTTCCTTCTCTCATCAGAGCTACCTGAGACACCGGCAGGGTTGTGCACACCTATAATACCAGAACTGAGAAGACTGAGGCAGGAGCATCCTGACTTCCAGGTTAGCCTGGGCATGAAGCCAAGTAGTATCTGTTTAAAAGGAAGGAACAGAGAGAAGCAGGGAAAGAATGGGGAGGAACACTGGTAGATTGTTCATAGACATTCTGTATTAAATTGAAGAAATTCTGTTTCTCATTTAGTTTTTGTCACAAATGGGTTTTTAATTTTGCCAAATATTTTATACACTTACTGATATAATTGTATACTTTTCTTTTTTAGCCTGTTGTTGCAACACATACGTTAAATACTTGGTGTTAAACCAGCCTTAAATTGACTTTATTTATTTATTGAAATGGGTCTCACTGTGTAGCCCTTGCTAGTCTGGAACTCTCTAAGACCAGGCTGGTTTCAAGCATGAAATAATACTCTTCTGCCTCCCAAGTTCTGGGGTTACAGGCACATGACACCACACCTGGCTAGTGTGATTTATTTTTAAATGTTTGACAGTTCTGGGCCTGGTGCCTTGCACAGGAACATCTTAATTATTAACTCTTTTTTTTTTAATAGAAAGAAGGCAGGCCAGGATTTTGATTTCTCCCCAATCCCATAACAACCCTTTTGTTATGATAAAGCACGAGATTGGATATTGGTGGGTGGGTCCAACCCAGTGTGGGTAAGGTAAGGGACAAACAGGCCAGGCAGACAGAGCTTATGTGGGGAGTTTTATTAAGAAACAGAGAATGGAAAAGGGGTGGGGAGAAAGAGGAGAGACTGGCCTCTGGAGACAGGAGCAATGGAAGAGAAGAGAGAGAGACCAAGAGACAGGCAGGGAGAAAGAGAAAGGGAGAGGGGAGAGAAGAGGCACAAAGACCTGCCTGACTCTTCCAAAGGAGTGGTGGGAAACAGCAGGAATGGACGGAAACTGTCTCTTAAAGGGGGGCATAGCACATGCGCACAAACTACATAGTGAAGCACAGACTGTATAGTGATGTAGCAGCCATAGGACCTGGGCTGGCCAGGGTACTGCCTGAGTGCATCCCAGGTGATGGGGGCAGGCCAGCAAAATGCCTGAATCCTAACATTCCCACCTTTTGCTTGTTTTAAAAAGGTGAGAGAATTAAAGGGGATAGCAGGTGGGACAGATGGGGGCACTGAGTTCTCAAGACTACTTCCTGCTAATTTGTGGGCATTGCAACCTTTGGAAGACCTGGGAAAGCTGGGGTGCTGGCCATGTCCTGGGGTAGTTGGTTGTTTTACTGCTGTCCAGGCTATGTAGACCCAATGTCTCTTGGACCTGGCAAGATGTTGGCAGAGGACAAGGTTAAGTTTAGGGAAAAAGATGTTTCCTTAGGTCCTGGTAATTGAAGGAGGGGATGTCCTTCAAGATCAGGGAGCATGGTGTCAGGTAGGCAGACTGGAAGGCATGGTGATGGAGAAGTAGCTGAGAGCTCACATCTGATCAGCAAGTTGCCTGTTCCTGGCATGGGCTTTTGAAACCTCAGAGCCCATCCCAATGACAAACTTCCTCCAGTAAGACCACATACACCTACTCCAGCAAGGCCACACCTCCTAATTCTGCCCAAACAGCTCCACTAACTGGGGACCTAACATTCAAGCACATGAGCCTGTGGGCGTCATTCTCATTGAAACCACTACACTCCCCTAGAGCTTAGTATACCTTACTGCTAATGCAGGGCTGCTGCTCAGCAGCATTGTACCAGTACCAGTCAGGCGGGAAGGACACCCGATGCTACCACAGTGTCCTGATTCCCCCTTCCTGTCGCCATGTCACTGCTGCCGCTCATCTCAGTTACACATAAACAGATGTGGGCATCCATGATCACAAACACTGTTACTCTGAACAGATTGTTAAGCTAATTAAGAATCAAAAAAATAGGGCAGGGCAGCAGCTCAGTGGATAAAAGCATTAGCCAGGCAAGCCTGCCAACCTGGCTTCAATCTCTGTATCCACAATGCCAGGTGTGGGGCTGGAGACGGCTCGACAGTTAAGAGCATGTACTGCTCTCCAGGGGACCTAAGCTGTGTACCCAGCACCCATGGCAGAGACTCACAAGCACCTCCAAGTCCCTCTCTAGGGGATCTGACTCTCTCTTCTGACCTCCGTAGACCCTGAACTTCTGTGTGCATACCCGCACAGACACATACTCATAATTTAAATTAAAGGCTCTTTCTGTGTTCATATTGTTTTCCATCTCCGATCTCATCGTGCAGACTCTAATTGCTTCAGCTTCCAGCCTGCTAATCCCCTCATGCTACCATGTCTGATTCAGCTGTTTGCTCTGTCCAAACTGTTTTTGCCTTTAGTCAGTCATGTATTTTCATAGATAGAAATGATGCCCATGAAGAAAATTCTATAAATGGGCCTTACTGGTGCAGGGGCAGAGAGGATGAGGGGACAGGGGCCCCCTCTAGTCCCTGGACCTCAGGACTGTGAACTTGACTGTCTCATCCCCTCCCGACATGGGCCTGTGGGCAGGGCAGGTGGGTATTTCACTTTGCCAGATCAGCTAGCCTCTGACAAACCCCCAACAGGGTAGCTCTGCTCTCTGCCTTTCCTGTGTTAAGGGAGTAGCCGGTGTATCTCACAGTGAAGCCTCTGCTGCTTCTGGAAGCAATGGGGGGTTTTCCTCTGAAACTCACTCTAAGACCCTAGTGGAGCTCTGGGCTGTGAAACTCACAAAAGCCTGAGGGCTTCGTCCTCCAGGATGTTTTCCTCTTGAGGTCCCCCCTATTTGTTGCTATGCAGGTTTCCTGCTTGGTGCCGGTTCCCTCAAACTGTTTGCTTTCTTACAAGTCCTGTCTAGCCTGCCTGCCACTTCCATGTGGGAAACAGTTTTTTGACCTGTGACCTCAACTAAGTATTATGGAAATAGGTGTTCATGTATAGATTTGAATCATCATGCAAGGAAGGATAATGCCGAAACAAAAACCGCTTTCAACAAGAGGTTTGTAGAAACTGTGCATTGACATCCCAGTGAAAATATACAAGCTGGTTTCTGAACTGGGGTATGTGTTTTGTGTGCCCTTGTTTAAGAATGATAGACAAGGGGCTGGTGAGATGACTCAGTGGCTAACAGTGTGTACCTCTTATTGAGTCCCCGGATTGGTTCCCAGAACCCACACCAGGATGTTCACAACCACCTGTAGCTCTAGATTCAGGAACCCAATGGCCTCTGGCTTCCGTGGGCTTCTGCCTCCTCTGGTGCACATAAACATGGAATGAATGTAAGGAACGGGAAGGGAAGAAAAGGAAGAAAGAAAAATAGATAAACTGGTGAATCCATTTTGCTTCTCATGACATCACAATGGCTGAGTTGGAAATTGGTGCTTGCTGCCACGCCTGATGACCAGAGCTCAGTCTCTGGGCCCCACATAGTGGAAAGGGAAAACTGACTTCCACAGGTTGTTTTCTGTGTCCTGGCATACACACATGCACACAACACACATGCTAACTAAACAAATAAGTAATGTATTAAAAATACTTTTTAAAGGAAAAACTACTGTATTATATTATCAGGGGATCAGAGTCCTGTGAAAGCCTTCTGCAGAGCTGCCCAGAATTGGAAGTCTTTGGTGGGCTTCAGTGCCTACCTGAAGTCTGTGCCATTTGATGAAGCAGAGAGTGCGAGTCAGCACAGTCCCAGCTGGAGATGTGCTTCTCCTGGCATTGTCTCTTAGACGTTCTGCCATCTTAGTCCAGAGGTGTGTTGTCATATATATCATAAATAACAAAAACCTAGCTGTGCAAAAAATGGTTATGCCAAAATTCAGCTCAAGAAAGGACACACCTCATTAGATAAGAGCTAAGGCTAGGCAGAGTGAAGGTGTTTGCTGCCGAGCCTGGCTCCCTGGGTTCAATCCCCAGTCCTCACGATAGCAGAGAGCTGACTCTGTAGTTGTCCTGACCTTCACATGAGCAACTTTACTGCAGCCGGGGAGAGGTGAGCAGAAGGGGCGGGCACACCACTGCTTCACTTAGGAAAATCATCCCGAACCTGAACTTGTAACTTCCCTGAATGTAAGGGACTTGTTGTTCAGGAACCCTTGTTGGCCTAAGGGCCATTCTGTGTCACCTGTAGATTGACAGGTTACTGCTAGATGCATTTTAACTGTAGCTTTCTCTCCTCCCTCCCTTCCTCTTCTTTATTTCTATGGTTTTCGACACATTCCATCCTCTAAGAAGATTACCTGTTTCCAGGAGGAGAAATGCCTGATACCTTTCACAAGCTGCTTGTGTTCAGCAGGTTAGCTCACAGCCCTGGAGGTCCGTGCGTGAGTCCACACACCCCAAGAGGATTAAGTTTTCCCACATAGTTTCCAGTCTTAGCATAAACTTCTCTCTACCCTAGGCATATGCTGCCTGTCCTTCATTCTGTCCTTGCTGTCCCTCCTCTGCTTCCAGGCTTGTAGGCTACACAGTCATCTGCAGAAACAAGGGCTTAAAGTCCTAGAGTTCAACTAAGATCCAACAACAACAAAAAAACCCACTCCCTAAATAAGTCATCATTAAAAAAATCTTTCTTACCACTTGGAAGTCTGTCATGTAATTCGCATGCCCATTCTTCTGAGACACCATTCTCATTGGTGAGGAATCTCACTCTTTTTTTTTTTTTTTTGGTTTTTTTGAGACAGGGTTTCTCTGTGGTTTTGGAGCCTGTCCTGGAACTAGCTTTCGTAGACCAGGCTGGTCTCGAACTCACAGAGATCCGCCTGCCTCTGCCTCCCAAGTGCTGGGATTAAAGGCGTGCGCCACCACTGCCCGGCAGGAATCTCACTCTTAAGGGTAAGGGAATCCTGTCTTTATTAAAGGCCTTTTATTTTGTTGCTGTTTCCTTTTTTGGTTTTTCGAGACAGGGTTTCTCTTTGTAGACCTGGCTATCCTGGAATTTGCTCTGTAGACCAGGCTGACCTCAAACTCATAGATCTGCGGCCTCTGCCTCCAGGGTGCTGGGATTAAAGGTGTGTCCCACCACCACCTGGTGCACCTGTGTTTATTTTTAATTTAAAAATTAACATAGTTTCTTTATTGACTCTTTGGGAATTTCACTTCATGCACCCCAGTTCCACTTAGGCCCCTGACCCCGCACATCCTTCCTTCCCCACTGCAGCGGCACCACAACAAAATCAAAACAAAACAAGTAAACAAAAAGGAAAAGAGAAGAAAAAGAAAAAAAAGAAAACCTCTGCGCTCCTGCCTCTCTAAACTTCTTCCTTTGTCCTGGTGGCATTGGGAGCCAGGCTGTGTCACACAGTATATCGTCTTTGTCCAGTCAGCTTTACTTGCTAATGGCCATTGCAATGAGTACTGGTTTGGTTCAAGGCCCTGGTTTGGGGTACACCATCATCACTGGATCCTCACTGGAACTTCTCCACATGCATGGGGCAGAGCTGGCTCTGATGGTATAGGTGTAGGGGAGCTGACCCCAGCCCTCGCCTGAGCAGAGCAGCTTAGACTGACCAGCTCAGGTACCACCCAGGCCCACAGCCAGGCCTGGGGTTGACCCACCCTGACATCTGCTCCATCTAGGTCTACTCCATCTGCTGTAGAACCATAACTGCAGGATCTCCATGACTCGGGCACCTGTATTTCTTAAGAAGGTTATACTCATGGCCCTAGGGCAGCCTTATGCAGTACCCTAGTGTGCCTGAATTTGATCTATGGCCAGCCACAAGACGCAGTGTGAACACTTCTGCCTGTGACATTGTACCAGCACTCAGCTGGTCTGGAGATTTTCATATGCAGAACACCGAAACTGTAGGAGGAGTACATGGCTCTGAATTCATTTTCCTTTCTTTTTCTATTTCCCCCATCTTTTAAACACAGTGTATGTACTCAGTCTGAATATTTTTTTAAAAAATATATTGCTGTCTTCGAAATTAATTTTTACCAGCCATTCAGAGCTGTGTGGGTTTTTTTTTAATGAGTTACAGGATATATGACTGCTTGTAAACGTAGCATAATATGGCCACATGGTCCCCCATCAGATATCTGTTTTCACGGTTTTCTGCTGCAGTGGTTCAGTGAGCAGTCTCTCGTCTGTGTTCGTGCTGCAAACAACTGCATAGAAACCTTCACAAGTGAAATTGCAAATTGTGGTGTTGATGTTTTTCCAAAAGGAGAATGTTTTAAATTTCTATTTCTTAAGTTACTGCTTCTCAGGTATCTGTTCACGTGTCCTCTGATGCCTAAATGTGCCCGATGTCTGCTGTCTTTTTCACACTCTTCTCCACGTCTCTTCTGAACCCTAGGGTCTAAAGACCCTGCAGCTCACTGCCTGGCCTTCAGTGGGCAGCTCCTGTGATCACTGATCCATGGGTGTGACAGTCACATGTTTTGCTCTGAGCGTTCTTGTTCTCTTGTCAAGGCAACTGGCCTTTCACCTTCTTCCTTCCATGTGGAGGGTAACGCATGGGAGTCCTGTCCGCATCCTAACTGCTCAGATGGACTCTCACAACATGAACTTTTGTACCCAGCACCCGATATTAATACGCTGAGTACCCCTTTTCTAGCCACAGTCTCTCTATTGGTTCACTCTCTCTTGAATTCTAATATCCTGGATTAATTTTACCTGTTTTTGTTTTTAACTTTGTATAAAGGTTATTCAGGGTATACAGATTCTTCCTTCTCTGTAATGTGTTTGACGAATGTAATTTTAATTTTCATTATTGATATGTAGTATTCCATTCCTGAATATACTTAATTCTTTTATTCATCTACTATTAATGGTTACTTAAGTGATTTCTAGTTTGGTTACTGTGAGTAGTGCAGCCATGAACACTTTTGTTTGTGTCTTATGCTGCTGCGTGCACATCTTTTTGTATGTACCCAAGGGTTACTGGGTCATAGGGCATATGTGTACTAAACTTCTCCTTTTACTCTCTTTTGATTTATTCTTTGTGTCTTTCACATGATGCATCTCGATCCCATTCATCTCCTCATCTCTTCATACCCACCCTCTGCCTTTGTAACCCTCCCCCAAAATAAAAATAAAATTTAAGAGAAAAGAAAAAGAAAAATCTTGTGATGGAAGCTGTAGTTTGACACAGTGAGTCACACAGTAAACCCTTTTATCCATTCATCTTTGCTTGTAAGAGTTCATTGCAAAAAGTCATTGGTTTGTTTTGAGGCGCCTGGTTTCTACTACACCATCTGCTACTAGGTCCTCACTGGGACTGTTCTCGGATGTCCTGTTGTTGCCCTGTGCTGGAGATCCTGCAACTTTGGATCTGTAGGACCGGCCCCTTCACATGCCTCCAGCAGTTCATAGATGGGTTGGATGTTGGGATGAGCCAACTCATGGCCCTGGTTCTGGGCCTTGGTAGTTGCAAGGTTGGTCAGCCTGCCAGCTCGCTCTCCCGGTTCCTATCACCAGGGTGAGCTCTCCAGTGTTGCCCCAGGGGACCAGTTCTCCTGCTTTCATGCCCTCAGGGCTAGCTCTCCCACACATACACCGCCAGGGCCAGGCGAGGTGCAGGGGCCACTAGCACTAAACTTCTTAGAGTGAGGGTCTCATCTTAGACTTCAGGTGAATCGCAAGTTTCCCACATCCTTGCTAACACTGCTGTGTCCTGACTTTTATAACCCTTTGGTGGGCTCAGGGCATATTTCAGTCGGTTTGATTTCTCTGGTCACTTGTGATGATTGTCCTCATTTGTGATGCTCCTGCTGACAGTGACTTTCCCATTTCTAACAGTTGTGTTTTTAAAATGGTTTTTGGCTGGAATGTCAGATTTCTAGCACACCATTTTGTTCTGCCTATTTCCTTGATCACTTACCATCTTTCCTCGACTCTTTCCTCTATATTTATTTTATAACAAATGAATCTTGGGCCCAGTAGCTTGAGTCCTGTAGGACATTTAGTGAACGTCACTTTGTTGGGAGTTGACGTCTACGCGAACAATGATGTGGCTCTCCCAAGCAGAGGCGAGAATAGATACCCTGTCCTTCTGTACTCTTTCTTAAAGATTGTTTGAAAAGACAGAGAATGTGTGTCTGTGTCTTTTTCTCTGTCTGTTTGCCTGGACAGCTGTCTGTCTGTTCATGAGTGCAGAGGCATCAGATTGCCTGAAGCTGGAGAACAGACAGTTTTGAGCCACCTGATGGTGGGTGCTGAGAGCTGAACTGAGGTCCTCGGGAAGAGCAGTCAGTCTCTTAATCCCTCGGCCATCTCTCTAGCTGTTCTTACTTTTTTGCCTGTCAGGTAGCATCTTTACCTATATTTATTTTCTTTGTAAAAAGTTTTATCACATTTATTTATTTACTTATACGTATGTGGGCTGTGTCCATGCCATGGGGTGCATATGGGGTCTGAGGAAAACTTGTAGGAGTCTCTTCCTTCCTTCCACCCTACGGGCCATCCCTGAGGATTGAACTTAGTCATGAAGCATGGTGACAGCCACCTTTGCCTGCCGAGCCACCTCCCTGCTTTAAACAAGTGATTGTTAGAAATAAGACCCTCTTAATGTATGTTTAGAACTGCAGCTCCCTTTCTAAGTGTGCCAATGTTTTTGCAGGTTCTTGATCAATACGAGCGGGAAGGATTTGCCTTCTTAGCGAAGGTGTTTAACTCCTCACATTCCTTCTTAGAAGACTTGACTGGTCTTACCCTGCTCCACCAAGAGACCCAAGCTGCGGAGGTAAGAGCACAACATTTCCATCCTAAGGACTGAGGTTTGTAACCTGCCTGACTCTTGCCACTATGAAAGAGGATAGAGTGGTTGATTTTAGCATTTTTTTTTCTGAAATTAGCACCTTGGTTATCAGTGGCACACCCTGGTGCCACAGTGTCTGCTCTGTAGCTGCCGAATGCACTAAGTCAAGGCAGAACAAATACAGGTCCCTGACTTCTGAGCACCATTTGTTTCTGGAAGGTGTACTTTGAGCACAGCTGTTGGAGAACAGTCTTGAAGGTCTCTGTCAAAACACAAGTCTGTGAGGACCTTGGACTCGCTATCATCAGAGAAAGCATGGCCTGCTTGTGGTTGACAGTCTTAGGCACCAGCACTGACCCATTGTGAATGGCCCTGCCTGGCTTTGGAATTGTGCAGGTCCCCGCTCTAGAGGAGGGACTGACAGAGGTGGCAGTGAAACCCACAGTTCCTCCAAATGGGTGCCTGAGAATGAGGGTAGCATCTCACCCAGGGAATGGCTTTCGCCTTAAGAGGTCACAGCACTTCTCTGACTATGCAGGGAAACCCTTGCCATCCCATTTTCTGCAGACCTGGCTCAGGGCTACAGAGCCGTGAGTCCTGGTCATTGATAAACACCCCAGGGATTGCATCCGCACGCCACTGAGGAGGCCCCAAGTAGTCAGGGCATGGCCAACCTGGACCAGTCCTGGTCAGCCAGTGGAATAAGGGCTACCGTTTGGAGAGGTGGGATGAGCTCTGAGTAGAAGAAACCATTGGAAAAAACAGAATACACTGCGTGGGCTCCGTGAGCAGGCTGGGGTGAGATTGACAGGCACACCCAGGAAACAAGGCAGTCTGCCCCTAGCGCTTGGCTCAGAGCTAAAAGCAAATTTTCTCTTGTTCAGATGCTGGAGTGTTAAGCAGATGTGGTCCTTTACTGGTGTCTAGTACTTAGAAACTGGAGAGTCCCTCATCTTCAGGAAGTGAATAGCATCTCTAGAGGATTCCAAGAGATGAAACTGTCCCCTAGAACTAAGACTGGGGTTCCAGGCAGGTTTCAGAAGGCTTTGCCGATAGTTGCTCCTTATGCACTTCTAGGCCACAGAAGCAACTGATGAGATGGCGAGAGGGCTTTGCCAGCCAACTGAATTAACTTCTTTAGCTACTCAGAAGAGCTGTAGCAGAGATTTCCTTGTATCTCACTCTAGAGATAGACCAAATGCCAGGGTAATTGACTCAACCCTTGATCACATCCGGTTAGTCTGCATTTTACTGGCTCAGTTGGTCATAGCCTTCTCTAAGGCCCAGAGGAAAAGAAGTTCCTGCCAGCCTTGGTGACAATAGGCTGTGGGCTAGAAGGACAGAACTTTATCTGTGAACCTGAGTGAGTTTTTAGAAGTTTCCTTCACCAAGTTAGAAATACCCCATAACATTGAGGTGAGCAGTATTAAGCCAGTTAGCTGATGAGCCAGATATAGCTTGCAACTGTGGCATTTTGGAGCTTGCCCTGTACGAAATTTTGAAGAAAGCCAGAATTTTAAAATCACAACTTTTGCATAGAAGTCTCAATTTCCTTATTTCCAACATCTTTAAAAAATCAGATCTGGCATCTGCAGGCACATGCTCCTTGACTAGAGGGAGCCAAACAGCACATTCAGTATAGAAATGATGCATCAGATGCAGGCTTTGAAGACATAAAATGTGTAATGGGCTGAGGGTGCAGCTCAGCGGTGCAGGGCTTCCTGGCACGTGTAAGGCCCTGGGTCCAATGCCAGCACCACATTAGGAATATCTATAGAAACACAGTTGTCATGCCTGTCACGTGGCTCCTTTCCCTTTCCTGGAGACAGACAGATGCTATTTCTTCATCCTTCAACCATGTTCTGGGTTAATTTCATGCTCTGGTTGACAGCCTTTCTGGGACCTTGAGTGTGTAACCCTTGGCTTGCCAAAGCTCTAAATAGAAGCTTTAAGAGAAGGGAAAAATAAAGCGCTCACCAGGGAACCTCATAGCAGTAAGAGTCACTGTGTCACCTGAAAAGAGCATGTGCAGGAGAATAAATACAGATGTCGGAGAGTAGCTGGGGATACAGCTCACTGGTAGAGCACTTTCCTAACCTGTGTGCCCCAGGGTAAGAAAGAACATCAGAAGTTCAAAGTCATCCTCAGCTGTGTGATGAGTTCAAGACCAATCTGGGCTGCATGAAACCATATCTCAAATGCAAACAAAAACAAAAGCATCTGCTATATAAATACAGTGTTTTTATTTTTATACTTATTTCTGGCGAATTTATAGATGCTCAATATGAAAATATGAACTTCTATATTTTAATGCACCCTAATGAAGATGATAATTCCCATTTCAATGAACTTTTTCATAAGCTTGGTGTTTCAAAAGACCATTAAAGATATATGCATTGTTTTATTACATATGTTGTTTATAAAAGAATTTAAAATTTTTTGTGATGCTGGAGCTCAGGACCATGTGCATTTATGATTGTGTATATATGTGTGATGAGTGAATGTATAAGTGTGTGTATATGTGTATAGGTGTGTGTATGTGTAACTTTTTAAAAATTACTGAACTTTTTCTGAAGGTCTGACGCCAGGCAGCATGGTGGTTACTGGGTCGGGGTAATGAGACAGTGGCACTCATGGGCTCGTGTCACTGTGAAAAGTGAAGGTGTTGGCAGTGAGCTGAGGTGCTATCAAAAATGTTTAGCCTCTAAGTAGGCAGTTAGTCCTGAGCCTCAGAGTCAGGATGCATGAAAGCCTTTTGGGGAGACAGCCACCATTCCCTTTAGTTTGAAGGATGAGAAGCTGTCTTTATAAACAGAAGTTGCTTTTGGTCGTTGAAAGACTGGGGAGGAAGGGTGCAGCGCCCCTGGCCTTCCTGACTTTCAGAGCATGTGACAGCCACAAAACCCATCCCCTCTTCAAGTGTATAATTCTGTAGTTTTTAGTTTTCCCTGAGTGGTGTTATCATTGTCCCCCATTTGCACATTTTCATCACTCCCAGAGCTAAACATGCCCATCATGGAGCCACTCCCCTTTCCCTGCCCTTCCAGCACTCTTCTCTGGAAAGTTCTGTGTGCATTTTAGCACCTGTGTCTCCATTCAGTACTGCTCCTTAAAGAAGGAAGAGTGCCCAGCTGAACCTGCTGGAGGCCACATGTCCCCTTGTTTACACAGAAAGGCCACAGTGATAAAGATACAGCCAAGCAGGGCCCTCTGAATTCAGCGAGACTGACCGTGGCAACCCTAGCTTTGCTGCCCACCACCCTTCCTTCCACTGTGCTGTCATTCTTCCTGATGAACTAAAGTGAGTTCATTCAAGGTCACTGGTGCCTCACCTGCTATGGAGAGCAGCAGGCAGTGGAGGGGGAGGGGTTAAGAAGCATGGTTGCAGATGGAGCTTGGGGCCCACCCTAGAAAGATGCCTTGGTGGTAGCAGTATGAGGGAGAGTGGCTGGATGTCATTAGAGATGGAATTTGAAGGTCAAGTAACAAGACCAGTGAACCATTATGGCAGAAAACAGGGAGTTTTTATATACAGGTTCTCACTGTGTAGCCTTGGATGGCGTGGAACTCACTATGTAGACCAGGCTGACCTCAACCTCACAGAGACGCACTTGCCTCTGCCACCCAAGTGCCAATCCAGATGTTCGTAATGTGAAATATGTATGGAGGGTTAATTTTATTTCACACTAAAAGTTGAAAAGCATTTCCATGGAAAGGCCATTTGCCTTGTCTTGTATTTTATTTTGTAAAGATGGCACCTTGAACAGACCCCACATCTTTAAATCCCATCCAGCTATCAAATGATGTTTTCGTTTTGCCCATGGAGTGTTAGAAGCCCCCACAGTGGAAAGGCCTCGTTCAGCTTCCTATGCTCTAAAAACTTGGCCACATGAAGGATGCTTTCACATTTTACCTTCGAGGCCCAACTTTCTGAGAGTGCTGGTTCTCAGAGACAGGCCTTGACTCCCTGGTCCTTCATCTGGCCTCTTTGCAACCCGAGGAAACGGAAGTTGCAAGCTGATGAACCACAGGGTGTTGCAGTCACAGATCTGCTGAGGAGTTCCCCGGGTGTTGCTTTAATTGATCGATTTCTTAAGGAAAGTCTCATTCTGACTCAAGCATGCAAATGTGTTAGCCTCATTTTATGAAACTGGCTCAACTTTGCCTCCAGGGTTATTTCTCATCCTGGGACAAAATATCAGTTTCCATGTTTTTATTTTATTCCAACTGTGGGTTCAGCATCGTGCTCTGAGAAGCGCCAAGATATATTTTTCCACTCCGTCGAACTAAAGAGAAAAGGATGACTCCTAAGAGGGCTGATGAAACAAGCCATGTTGGTCCATCCTCGGGAGATTGGAATTCCCAGATCCCATAGCCAGAAGCTAGCCATTCCCCTGCCTCCAGGATTCGCCTGAGACCATCTGCCCCTCACTCACGCCTCTTGGCAACACTGGCTAGTGCACCGTGGCTGATGTCATCGTCATCCTATTCTTAGCACTGTGCTCACGGCATTTGTGCCTTCACGTTTTGGTGAAGCCACATGCTTTCTGCATATTTGGGGGAGTTAATTAGTAATAATAGGGAAAGTAAGTTGAGCACTAACTGTTAACACAACCACACAGCCCTTTGCAGGCTGGCAGATACATCCAGAACTGAGGTTCAAGTTCTGCCTCCCTGGCTACAGAATTCTAGAAGGTGGAATGTCTGTTGTCTTCACAGCAAAGTCACAGGAGGAGCATGGCAGTCATGCCATGTGACTTCTTCCTCTGCTGCTCAGTCAGCCACGCCACTAACAAGTGTCTCTGCCCGCCTCTGCGCTTACCCCCAGTTTTTGGCCCCTCGCCCTCACAGCTGGTTTTGATTTGGTTTCTGTGGAGTAGTTTTTTGTTTTGTTTTGTATTTAACAACAGTCAGATATTTGTGTACAGCTTCATCAAGAGCCTCTGATGACAAATATGCGCTTGGAGGCCAGTGGAAGCTGTGGGAAGCCCCGTGTCAGCACTCAGACCTGTGTGCAGTGCAGAGGGCTCACTATGGGAGCTGATGAGCCTGTTGATGCACCTAGCTCTGTCTTCCCAGAGTCCCCTGCTAGCCCTTCTCCTCTGGCCGGTCCTGGGATGGTGCCCTGCCCTGATTTTTCCTTATGAAGCAATCCCTCAAGATGAGCTTTGGCCTCTCCCCTGAGTGAGGGGAGGAGAGGCAGAAACTGCAGACAGAGACATGTGCTGCTTAGCTTGGAAGCTGGAGCCTGCCTTTTGAAATCCAGCTTGGCAGCATCTCATTGAGAACCCGCTGTATAAAGTGTGTCCCGTTTATTTGCTGTCGGAGTTATCTGCAGAGATTTGAGTTGTTTATATATGTGGGCACTAGGGATGGTCCTATTGGGGAATAGACAGCAAAGTCTGGGTGGAATCCTACCTTCCAAAGAGGAGGCTGGATGGTGCAATCTATTTGGAGGCCATGGGAGAGAGGGGGAGTCACATGCTACAGGAAGACAAGACAGAGCTGAATACTAGAACAGTCATCTAGTCCTCCTTAAACCATGGAAATAGAATCCTCCTTAAATCGTGAGACTCTGGTCCTCCCTAAACCATGAGAGTCAAGTCCAAGAGACATAAAACCATAAAGATGTCAAGATATTACATTAACCTAGAAAATATTTTTAAACCTGAGTCGGTCATGTCAGAGAGGAATTAAATCTGGGTTTGCCTGACTGGTCCTCAGCTTTGATTGACAGTTGTATATATCTTCAAATCATGAAAGCACTAAGCTAAATGGATGCATTTTGAGTTGATGTGGGGGGGGGTGTTCAAGATGGAATCTGTGAGCCAGAAGGTGGAAACAGTGAAATTGTGGGGCTAGGTAGCCCATGGGTCAGGCATAGCTGACCCCGGCTTCCTGACTCAGCAGTGGAGGGCCCCTAGAGGTGTCCTTACAGCCTGTCCTGTCCTTGTTTTTCTAGGGGCTGTATTTTCACAGCTGACCCTTCTCATTTGCAAGCAAAACAGCTGCCTTGTGTTGAATTTGGGGGGATTCCATATTTCAAGACTGTAAAATTAAATGGATTCGTAGCTCTGAGATTACAGTTCTGAACCCTCTCAGTTGGCTGTGGGGCTCCCAGGCGGCAGGGATAGCTCTGAAGGTGTGTGTGCCCTTTAGTCCAATATCATTGACACCTTCAACTAGTGTTTATTAGCCCTGCCAGGCTCCTGGTGCTATAGAAGCAAAGAGGTACCAGGCAGGCTGGAGGGGCAGTGCTGTGTGCTGGGGGAGAGAAGATGTGAGCTTGACGGGTCTTGTGGCCAAGGGCACAGTTTGGCACGTGGTTCTTTTGTTTCTGTGGGATCTCAGGAAGGACTCATGTGAGAGGAGGCTCCAGGAAAAGCAAGCATTGGTTCTTAGAGACTGGAACTCAGGTATATGAGAGGAAAACAGCAGGGATTCCACGTGTGCCTGTGGCAGAAGCGCCCCAAGGCCTGTGAGAGGAAGACAGTAGCTAATACTGTCGCCACAGCAGACTGCTCTCCTGCATACCTGCAGCCATCTTGTGAGGAAGAGGTACCCGTTTTAGAGATGAGGCTGCAGAGGGACAGAGGGATGAACAGATATTCTGATTGCATGCTATTGAACTTCGCCGTGTGAAGCCTACCTGCACATAGTTAGGTTTTACAGTACGCCTTGCAGGCTGAGAGCAGAGAGGATACTGCAAGCTGGATGCCGAAATGGATACAGGGAGTCTCTGCTTCCATACTAAGCCTAGAAGTTTCCACAGGCAGTAGAGCGCTTTGCTGGTCTCTCACCACCGACCCCTCTGGTGGGCTGTCTGTGCTGCAGCATCTGCCATCTCTCCCGCTGGCCTCTAATAAAATCCGAGGGTCCCTGAGAGGTTTTCTTCACTGTTAAACTTGCGACTCATCTGGAATACCGCTATGAGAAGAGTAGTCTGAGGAGCTTTCTGTCTGGGCTTCTGGCTTCCCTCGACTGGAGGGGAAATTAAGAGCCGGTCACCATTGTGGTTACAAAGCTGTGTGGGTGTTTTTGTTTTGTTTTTTGGTTTTTTTTTTTTTTTTTTTGGTTTTGTCTTGTTTTGGTTTTTGTTGTTGTTGTTGGTTGGTTGGTTTTTCAAGACAGGGTTTCTCTATAACTTTGGGACCTATCCTGGAACTTGCTCTAGACCAGGCTGGCCTCAAACTCACAGAGACCCTCCTGTCTCTGCCTCCCGAGTACTGGGTTTAAAGGTGTGTGACATCACTACCTAACAGCTGTGTGATTAAAAAAAAAAAAAAAAAAAAAGCTAGAACTAGGTAATAGGTTTTTGTTGTCTGTGTGCTGGGCGTGGAACCCGGGGCCTCACACCTGCTGAGCACGCGCTCTGCCGCTGAGCCTGACTCGCAACCCTTGTTTTATTTTAATTTGCTAACTTAAGGTGCTTGCGTTTATCCTACCTTAAGCCTCCTTGGAAGAGACCCCACCTAACTCTGCTTGGCATTTTATTAAAAGGAAAGAAACTTGGCTTCGTAAAAGAGTTTTCAAAATAGTTCCTGTTCGTAAAAGATTGCGCACATAAACACTCGTGTTACTTCAGTCAGCCGCGCTGAGAGCATTGACGTGTGAAAGCGCCAGTTCCGAACCAAGCTAGTTTGTGTTTCTGTGCCGGATACTTGTTGACACGCTTTCCCTCGCCCTCCCTTCCACTCCCTCCCCTGAGACCTGTGGGATTAGATTTCACTCCACGATAGCAGGGCCCACTGCAGCCCTAGTAATATAGGCCTGAGGATCTAGGATAGGCCAGTCTGGGGAAGGCCTGGGATCTGCATGCTGGGGGTAGAGGTGGGATTTTCTCCTGGGTCCGCCACTGTGTATATCACTTCGTCTTGCCTGAGTTCACCTGGGATCTGAGATCCCCCTAGCTACAAAGTGCTGGCACATTTTAAAAGTCTTTAGAAGACGAGGAGCCAGTGAGATGGCTAAGGAGGAAAACATGCTTGTCATGCAAGCCTGTCAACCGGAGTTTGATTTCCAAGACTCAGTTGGATCTGGGAGCATAAATCTGTGCTGTCATTCCTACAGCAAGATGGAGGATGGAGACCACAGAATTGCCCAGAATCTTATGGAACACTAACCTGGAGTACACAGCAGCAGCAATGAGGAGGAGTCGGCCTCAAAAACAGGTGGAAATAAGGAATTCCCCAAAGGTGTCCTCTATTCCCATGCGTATACTCTAGCACCAAGTACCTGAACACTCACATAGGCACACACACACAAACACACGCACTCAGAGAGAGAGAGTAATTTGAAAACTTAAAAATGAGAACCTTAGATGATGATACAAATTTAGTTAATGTAATCTAAGTACAAGTGAACCAAATGGAAACCTTTTCTCAGTTTTTTATTTTGTTTTTGAGAGTGGATTTTTCTGCATATCCCAGGCTGTTTTGGATCTCACTCTGTAGAGCAGGCTGGCCTGTCTCTGCCTCCCAAGTGCTGGGATTAAAGGTGTGCAATCTCCCAGTTCAATTTTTTTTTTTTTTTTTTTTTTTTGGTTTTTCGAGACAGGGTTTCTCTGTGGTTTTGGAGCCTGTCCTGGAACTAGCTCTTGTAGACCAGGCTGGTCTGGAACTCACAGAGATCCTCCTGCTTCTGCCTCCCAAGTGCTGGGATTAAAGGCCTGCGCCACCACCGCCGGGCTTCAATTATTTTTTTTAACTAAAAGTGATTCTTAATATCCATGCCAAAGACCTTTGAATTTTAAACAAGCATTAACCATCCTAGAATTTGTATTAAGTGAGTTTTTTGAGTGTTAGATTAGCAACAATGTATGTAAAATATGTAAAAGAACTGTGTGTAAAAACAAAATAACTTCTTAATACGAAAGAGTAGCAACTGCTTGGTCAGTTCATTACTGATAATGGGACATTCTTACTGGCTCCTCAGAGGTCACTAGCTGGTGCAGCTTTTCCTCTGCAGAGTCCCACAGATGTTCCCTTCATCATCAAGGCCACTGAATGCACAATCTGCAGATGTGCCAGCCCTCAATAAAATGGAAGAACATTTGCATGAATCCTGCGCATGTCCTTTCCTATGCCTAAAATCGTCTGTTTGTCACTCATGAGCCCTCAAATGAAGCCAGCAATGTATCGTTATCATGGTGTATCACTTAAGGAATAATAAAACGAAAAAGTCTCGCCAGGTATCTAGATTCAGCATGCAGAAGACTGAGACAGAATTGCCATTTCAAGTTCAGTCTCAGAAAACAAAGCAGTTCCCAAGCACAGTGATACTGCACATCTGTAATCCCAACACCTGGGAGATAAAAGCCAGAGGATCAGCCGCTCAGGGCCAGCCTAGGCTACATGGGACCCTGCTTCAAACAAACAAAGCAAAATCCTGTCCCTGTTCAATGAGAGGATGTTTTAAGTCTTTCCATCTGCATTTGATTGAGTCGTGGCTGTGGAACCGGAAGAGATGGAGGCTCATGGTCCAGCCTTCTCTTGCTGTGTGGTCCCCAACTTTTTTCAGTTCATTCATCTTGTCTCAGCCTGTTTACTTCCCAGTGAGATCTGCCCCGGACCCCTGATGAGCTTTCTATCAGGAGCCTTCACCTCCTTTGAGAAATGGGTTCTGACTGGCGGGGCCCAGGTGTACCAGCTTCTGAGAACACTACACGCCTCTCTGACGGGGGAGAACTTTCTGAACACTAAATGACAAAGATCAAGGAAATCCCCTTCCGCTTGTCTTTTCTGTTTTAATATTTTAAAGTGATCCACAGCACATGCAGAAAAACCATACCGTGTTCTCCACGGCTTCATGAACGAAGTGCGATGTGACCCTCCCCTTCCCAGCTCGTGTGCTGTTCACTGCAGCCCTGGTGGCGGCCGCCCCACACACTCTACTTTTCCATCCTCAGCTTGGGGACACATCCATCCCTAAACAATGCAGTTCTGTCTTGTACCTTCATGAATGGATTTGTGCCACGTCTGGTCTGGGCTTGTGGCTGGAGTTTGCTCACTCCTCTTGCCATGTAGCATTCCCTAGTTGGAAAGCTCCTCCTCCTGTGTACGTCTGGTTGGGGCCGTGATGCTGGCTGAATCTCTGCTGGGCCCTGTACTGCACTTACTGTGCCCGTGTGTCTTGAGGTTTCTCCTTGTCATCCCTCCTGGTGAGAAAATGGAATTCTACAATTCTAGAGTTTAAATTGATAATAAAGAATGTTGGATAGAGTTAGCTTTTGTAGGGCAAGGCCACCAACAATGATCATGTCTGTGCTTTTTTTTCCACCTGCGCGAACCCAGGTTTTACTCCCTTGTGGGTAGACACCACCTTCCCTGAGCTGTATACTGTTCACCTAGTATCAGGAATTGAGTCAGAAAATGTCTTCAACTTCATCAGATCATGACAGACTCCCTTCCAGCAGCATTTGGGCCAGTTTAAGCTTCTGTAATTCCATGTCCTTGCCGAATTCTTGGCACATTATATTGTGAAATTGTCCCCAATCTGTTAGACGTACAGCATTATCTCATTAGGCTTTGATTTCCACTGTCCTGATTGCCAGTGGGGTTAGCAACTTACATTTGTGCTTGTTTGGATTCCTCTTCCTAATGGCTTGTCCCTCTATTTCAACTCTGAGGTTTCTGGCATGTTCTACTGTGTTAAGAAAGCACAGTAGCATGACCTAGTTATTCACTTGAAAAATATAATGGGGCCTGCTGATGGCATTCTAACCCCAGATGAGCCGTGTTCCTTGGTCAGAGTCCCAACTCTTCTCCGGTCACATGCCCACCAGCATTGTCGGGAAGGTGCTTTGAAAGCTGACAGTGCTCAGAAACACACCAGCACCGGCCTGCTTCAGCTGGTCAGGGGTGAGTTCATCTCCCTCAGAGTCCTATGGTCTGGTGATGGTCCTGGAGAACCCTGATCAGGGTGCTCGATTCTGAGCACTTCTGCCCATGAGCATGGGCAAGAACAGGGACCTGAGAAGCCATGGGATTATGGTGAAAGCTTTGGGGGTTGGACAGGAAGGAGAATGGCACCATCCTGAGGCTGAGGTTCATCACGCCCTTTTCATGCTGGAACTGACAGATGTGGAGGCGCTGGTGTCAGGGCATGAGGACAACAGCCCTTGTGTTAACCGTGCAGAGTTCTTCCATGTGGCCCTGACTGGCTGAGGGCATTCCCATATCCTGAGATTTCTGTGTGGTCCGAGAGGCCTCCTAGGTCCTTAGCAGGACACTTTTTTTCCATCTGGTCTCTTTAAATGATGATTGATTGCCCTCAACATTCACCAAATAAATTTTCACTCTTTATACCCCTCCCCAAAGATAGTTTACTTCCTCATGGAATCAGGGACTGGGGGCATCTCATTCATCCAGGCCATCTTTGTCTTATGGCTTGTCTCTGTTCTCATTGTTGTTGATCTTTATTCTGTCAGTGAGTTCTTGTTTCCAGGTAGCAAGAAACATGGGCTTAGACAATTCTAAAATACCTTTTTTTTTTTTTTCTTCCTTCTCTTTCTTTTTTTTTCTTTTTGCTTTTTCAAGACAGGGTTTCTCAGTATAACAGCTCTGGCTGTTCTGGAACTCACTTTGTAGACCAGGCTGGCCCTCAAACTCACAGAGACGTCTTTTTCAATAACTCTTAATAAAAACTATCATTAGTCAGACTTTAGTCACATGACTTCTCCAGACCTTGCTAAAGGCAAGGAAGCCTGCTCTGTGGTCTGCTTGAGCTGTAAGGATGAGGTGGAATAGTGATTGACAGCCTTCCTCCTAACTGCATGAATGAAGTTAGCAATGGAACAAAGGGGTCCTGGTGTGGGTGCGAGGCACACCTGCCGGAAGTCTGTCACAGATCCGTGTACTCTGTTTGCTCCAGACAGAGTCTCTCTGTGTAGACCAGGCTGGCCTCTGACTCGGAGATTTGCCTGCCTCTGCCTTCCGAGACCTGGGGTTAAAGGCGCGCCCGCCTTCAAGCTGGACTTCACTCTCTGTATTTACCCCCATCTTGTCATCTAACCACAGCCACCAAAACCAAGCTCTTCATTCAGCTACTATCTCTTTTTTTTTTCTTTTTTTTTTCTTTTTTTTTTCTTTTTTTTTGGTTTTTCGAGACAGGGTTTCTCTGTAGCTTTGGAGCCTGTCCTGGAACTCCCTTTGTAGACCAGGCTGGCCTCGAACTCACAGAGATCCGCCTGCCTCTGCCTCCCAAGTGCTGGGATTAAAGGCGTGCGCCACCACCGCCCGGCTCAGCTACTATCTCAAAGAACTTGTTTGAGACTCCTCACCCCTCAAATAAAGAACTTGCCCTGGGGTTCTAGCACAGTGTCTCCACAGTTGCGGAAGTACTCTGGACTGAGACTCCTATGCAGGTCTTGACAGTGGCTTGGGCAGGACCTCCTGGATAGCCAAGGGCAACACCCTGCCCTCCTGTTGCTCCAGTGTGGACTTTAGAGCTAGGGACTCAGAGGTCAGTGTGTGGCCTCATCTCTGCTCAAATGGCAGTGGGTGAGAACGGTGTCTCTGCTTCCATGCTAGCGGAAAAAAAATGGCGAGTGACAAACTGGACCTCACACAAATGAAGAGGGTGGGGTTGTGGCCCCTGTGGAGTATTTGGTGTAAGAGGAGGCGGGAGAAGCTTTGCTGCTGAACAGATTGCTACCAGATGGAGATTTCTGTAAACACCTAGCTGTTCCCCGGCCTGAAGGTGCAGGAGTTTCTTGTAGCCATGGAGAAGTCCGTAAACCTAAACTGGTGTCAGTATGCTGGTGCTTCCTGATGTCCCCTTCCCTGCGTGACAAGATCCAGGAGTCCCTCTCTCCTTCCTTGCATTTTTACACCAGCAGAATAAACATTAAATGTAGCAAACAGACCCCGTGGAACCCCAAGGAAGCCTGAAACCACAGTTCAAAAAGGGCTTGTTGCTGGGGTCAGGGGTGAAGGGAAACCATAGCATGAACAGTCAGGGGCTGTTAAGAGCCCGCCTTGTGCCCTGTGACCGACAGATACCAGTCTGCCATCCCTGGGAAGGAGGTGGTGTTAGAGACAAATAAGGGAAGCCCTGCAGTGCTTTGTGTGAGAGGAGCCTGGTAGACCCTGCAATGGACTGACAGCTATGTGGGGATGGGGGAGGGAACTCTACCTTGAAGGGAGCGAGAATGTGAGGTGCAGAAAGGGAGGGAAAGGGGGTGTGATGCAGCTGATTTTATTTGTTTATTTTTAATTTATTTACTTTTATTTTATGTGCATTGGTGCTTTGCCTGCAGGGAAGTCTGTGAGAGTGTCAGATCTTGGAGCTACAGACAGTTATTAGCTGCCATGCGGGTGCTGGGATTTGAACCCAGGTCCTTTGGGACCCTTAGCCACTGAGCCATCTCTCCAGCCCTGAGGCAATTGATTTTAATAGAACACTAGCAAGCTTTCATGCACCTTAGAAGGGCGTGATCCTGGTTAGTGTTTCCTGCCCACTCTTTTGGTTATGACTCTCCCACTAATTAAAAACAAAAACTTAATGAAGCACTGAGTGGCTGGCCAGCCTCGGTGCAGCGGCTGTGTGGTTTGCCCATCTCCTCCTCACAATTAGATGTTGGTTTGTGGGGGACGGAGGGCCCTATCCTCCCTTCATTAGCCACCCTCAGTCACTGCCAGGCCCTCAGAACCCTGTGCAATGGCCTCCAGGCAAGACCTTAGCTTCTGAGACCCTGTGTGCATTTTGCTGTGTCAGAGCATTGCCCGGGCTGCCCTGTGGTGGCTGTGCGCACAGCAGCATGTATGCTGTCCCTGGCTGTGCCTGGCCGTGAGCCTCTGGGGACTTGCGCACCAGACAGCATGGTCTATTCCCCATCTAGATGGCAAGGCTGTAATGGCCAACCCGAGAACTTGCCTTGTTCCCACGCATTATACTAGGTATGTATTTGGGTTGTCTCAGTATTCACAGTTCATTTCCCAGATGAGGACATTGAGGCACGAGGTGCCCACCTAAGTTACCACAGTCAAAGAGCTGGTAAATGTCAGAGCCAGGAAGCCCGTGATCCTTCCCCTTCTGATTGGCGTTTCTTATATATTAGACAGGCCTGTCAGGTCAGAATTCAGTGTTTCTCTACATGAAGCCTCCTGAGGACTGACTCCCACAAACCAGTCTCACAGGGGAGAGCTGTGACTAGGCTGGGGTAGTCCTCCTACTGCTCCGCACACACGGCGAGACCGCTAGTAACTGGAAGGCCTGGCGTTCACCTCATAGAGCTACAACAACTCGCTTCTATGGAGCTCTTTTCAGACCATCCTGCTCGATTCTCAGTGCTAACAGAGACCTCCCATTTTGTAATGATTATTTTTGTATATATGAGATTTTGCCTGCATGTATGTCTTATGCCCTACATGCCTACCTGGTCCCCACAGAGTCCAGAAGAGGGCATCTAATCCCCTGGAACTGGAGTTACATACATTGTTAACCAATTTGTGGGTGCTAAGACTCAAGCCCGGGTCCTCTAGATGAGCAGCCAGTGCTCATATATATTTTTAAATATATATTAATTATATACATTTTAATATATACATAACAATGAGTTTTAATATTTTAATATAGGCATATTAAACACTTTATATTTTATATGTAATTAGTGGAATATATTTTATATTTTAATATATACATAATAAAATATACTTTAGATTTTTCATGTATCTTAATAACAAACTTACAGGAACTACACTGAACTCAGGCACATTGCAGACCTGTGCTTGCTTGTAGAACAACTAAGAAAAGTATACTGAATGGATGGAATCTGTTGTATGATAAAAATGCTTCAAAAACTGGTTAGTTGCCAAGCATTTTTATTTTTTAAAAACTGAAATGCTAGCATTGTCCAAAAAATTTTAATGGGTTTATTTATAGTGTTATAAAGGTGAAATATGTGCTCTGAAGCATTTTGACTTGTGTTAATGCTTTCTACATCTTGCAGTTGTGTTAAAAATTCACACACAAATGAAAGAACTGCCAGTACCTGACTACTGTCCCCTATTTTTCCACTTACAACATATAGTTTGGTATCTTTTGTCCCTATGGAAAAATTATCTAACGTTCAGAACTACTGATAACAAGAAGAAGCAGAAAATTTTTGAGAACGAAATGTTTCCCCTCATAGCGCATGTGTGGCAAGCTACCTGGATACCCTTTGGCTTGATTGTTATACGTCTGGCATGGATAGCACACAGGTTGGTACCTTCAAAAGGGCGAACCGGGTAGGCTTCGCCTGCATGCAAAGCATCATAGCTGCGCTCTGGAAGCATGGATCTGCTTTGAAGTCCTGAGCAATTTCTCCCACCAGATGCTGGAAGGGGAGCTTGCAATTCAGAAGTTAAGTGGACTTCTGATAGCCTCTGATTTCACAGGGTGCCACAGTACCGGAGGTTCCTTCACCCGTCCAGTAGAGGGCACACTCTTGCTAGTAGCTTTTGTGGCCAATTGTTTTCTAGGTGCTTGATTACTGGATGATTTGTGGGCAGTCTGTTTTGTATGAGCCATGGTTTAGGCACCTCCTTACTTATCCAACTTCTCCTACTGGATCTCGGCAAGCGAGAGGTGGCACCGGGCATTAGAGTGCAGTGTAGTTGCAAACACGGTTTCGGCCAGTGCGTCTAATCACTGAGCCAGTTCAGCGAGCTCCCTCTTCTCCAAGCTCCTTCTGGAGTTATGTTGGCTCTGACTTTCTGAATTAAGACTGAATCTCCCTTTGTCACTTTGACTAAAGTTGGAAATTCCCAGTCTCTGCCATTGCTGTCCCTCCAGTGTCTTTCAGTAAATGATTCACAGAGTGCCTGCGTTCTTCTGGGTGTCTTGGTTCTCACCGATTCCACTGCCCAAGCCTGACCTTATTTTCAGTGGCAGAGACACCTTGACATGCCCTCCTTGGATATTGGTATCAGTGTGGCCCAGGACAACAGTTGACATGTTGCTGGAGACCTAGAAAGAATGGGATAGGAAGTACATTTAAAACAATCTAGAACATCTGGATAGTTACCAAGCTGGGGGATTTGGAGTGGGTAGGTCAGTCCTAATACTGGCTGAGGAAGGAAGGTCGCCACCCCCATCAGCATGTGCCCAGTGGAGCTTGGTGGTGACTGGTGTCAGCTGACAGATTTCACCATGGATGCCACTGGGACAAAAGGCCTCTGCCGCTCATATAAGTGAGGCTCGGGGCTCGTGTCCAGGGAGAAGCCCTAGGAGTTGCACACACACAGCAGTTGTGTTTCAGACACTGCAGGCAGGCCCTGGAGTCGGCTCCCTTCCGTGACTGAGGACATCATGAGAACCAGCGCCCCTGCAAAGCATGGTGGCGACCCCTGGGAAGCATGGCAACCCCTGGGAAGTTTGGTAGCTGCTGCTTTAGAAACTGAACAGGTAGAGGCAGCAAGTCCCAGAGACAAGAAAGAGAGGAGCCATGACCAGGGAGTCCGAGAGGAGTGGTTGGCGGAGACAAAGTGGCTGTGATGTGTCCTGGCTTACTGGGGGGATAAATAAAATGGTGTTGAATCGGATAGTGGTGATGGTTGCCCAACTCCAAGTACTAAACCTGCCAACAGTACCTCAGATGGGTGCATTTATGGTCTGTGTATGTTAAAGAGGAGGCAGTGAGACCCACAGGAAAGCTCACTGAATTAGCCACGGCAAGCTTAATCTCCATAGCAGCTTCTGTGTGGACCTAACTTGCGGAGTCTCCTGTCCTATGTCCCTCTCCTCCCCCATGATTCCTGCCCAGGTGGGGAACCAGTTATCTCGACTTCTTTACATAGACCACTCCCAAAGCCTCAGTAAAAGCCCTGACGCTGAGGGCTCCTAACTCTGCCATCAGATGCAGGTGGACCAGCCTTTGTTCTGGGGAGGAGAGAAGTTTTGGTGCTGAGACCGGTTCTCTTCAGTGTTCTTTAATGCAGGACAACATCTACATGCTATCAACAAAGATATCTAGTTGGCCAGCATTTATCACTGTTGTGAGTCCAAGCCAGGACCAGCTCTTATCTGCAGGCAATGTATACCAGTGACCACTTCAGGCCCAGAGACAATCCCGTGGGGACCAGGCTCTGTTACCACTGACCGTACTATTTGTTAAAACCTCAAAGGGTGAAAAACAAATAATTCCCTTTCTTAGCAAACATGAGGTATCTCCAGTTCTGCCAAGCATGCCTGGAGGGGCTGTCCTGAAGCCAGGAGGTTCCCTCCCTGGACTGTGAAAAGAGGGAGGGTGTGCTCAGCTTCATGCTAAAGTAACCCAGGGTTTTCTAGATGCCCAAGAAGAGTCCAAGCAAGGCCATGGACCTCCTTCCCTTGTGGCCTGAGCACTGGGTGTACTTATGTGTGGAAAGGCCTGTCCACGGTTTTGTTAACACTTTTTCCACCTAGAAAGAAGCCAAGATGTTTGAGTGTCGCTCTGAGCAATCCAGAGCCATCTTTGAAAAAGATAATTCCAGAAAACTCAGAGGGGTAAAAGACACTCACTAAAAGGAATACTTCCAACCTCTACTGTCCCTTTTTGCCAACAATAGCAGAACCTTAGCATTGGGGGAGAGGGAAGGAGGGAGGGAGGGAGGGAGGGAGGGAGGGAGGGAGGGAGGGAGGGAGGGAGGGAGGGGAGGGGAGGGGAGAGGAGAGGGAGAGGAGAGGAGAGGGAGAGGAGAGGGAGGAGAGAGGAGAAAGCATTCATTGCTGGCAGTGGGTAGAGGAGTAGGCAGGAGGGGTGAAGACCTTAAAGCGCTGCAGCTGCTGTGGCCAATTTTTCTCATTTCAGTGATGTTCCAAGCCCTTTGTCTTCTCTGTGGGGCGAATTCATTTAGCTCTCTCGTGAGTCATCCTGCCCACAGACCGTCTCTCTGGAGGACCCTCATGAAAATAGACAATTCACATTGCATTGTATGACTTGGCAGTGCTGTATGTGCCTCCCCAGGGTGGCCTGGGATCAACTTGCTGTGTCCACATGTCAGGATTCCCAAGGCCCAAGCTCACTCTTTGTGGCAGGAGAGTGCCAGAGAGGGCAGCTGGAGATAAAGTGGAGGCAGACACAGAGCAGAGTCCAAGGGCCAAGTCTGTCCAGCTTGTTTCTTTTTTTGGTTTTTCGAGACAGGGTTTCTCTGTGGTTTTGGAGCCTGTCCTGGAACTAGCTCTCGTAGACCAGGCTGGTCTCAAACTCACAGAGATCCGCCTGCCTCTGCCTCCCGAGTGGAGTGCTGGGATTAAAGGCGTGCACCACCACCGCCCGGCTCCCAGCTTGTTTCTTAATTCCGACCTGAGCTGGACCTGGAGGAGGCCTGCATGAGTCAGATCAGCAGGACAAAAGTATGCACAGTTTACTGGGTTTTGCATATGCATGAGGACCTCATAACAGAGTGAAGAACCAAGGAAATGCCTGGAGCAGAATGAAGACGCAACCCGTAATGACAGGGCAGCGTGTCCAGAGTTCAAAGCCGACCTGAACCACACAGTAAGATACTGTTTCAAGAGAGAAACAAACGGTTTTTAGGACCTCAAAAGATAGTTAAAAGCACTGACTGCTCTGCCATATGACTCAGTTTCCAGTTCCTAGCACCTATGTGGTGGCCCACGACCACTTGTAAGTCTAGTTCCAGGGGATCTAAGTGCCTTCCTGGCCCCTACAGGCACCTGTATACATGTGTTTGCATGTGCACATTCTAACAGACACATAAACAAAAACATGGGCATGGTGGTGCGCTCAAGAGGTAAAGGCGGGTAGATTTCTCTGAGTTTGAGACTTGCCTGGTCTACATAGCAAGTTTCCTACCAACCAGGGTCTCAAAAATAAATTAAATAAACTCTTTAAAAGAGAATGCAGAGAGAGGAAGCTTTTAGACCTTTTGAAAACAAACAGTAAGTTTGTGAAGGACGCTACGGCTGGGGTAGGGCAGTAAATCAGAGGCAGTCATCAGTGGGAGATAAGGAGATTACTGCAGGGAGCTGGCTTAGACAGATCCGTCCAGGGTGGATGGCAGTTCCTGGTAATAAGGGTCAATTTCCTCCTGTTAGCTCAGGAGTAGCATCTTTCTCCCAGGAATTTTATGGCTTGCTCCGCATAGGGAAGGGGCCACTGAGTCACCCTCTCTGTAGCTGCCGCTCTAGGACACCTTCTGTTGGAAACCACCTGTGTGCCACTGTTTGTTGGGGTAGCATGGCCTTTACTCCTTCACTGAAGTTCCCGGCAGCTGGCCCTGGTCGGCCAGCCCTTCCATCTGGGAGGCTTCTAGGTTTCACAGATGTAAGCTCTCTACCCAGGGCTTATAGAAAATGGGCAAGAGAAGGTAGCCTGCATTAGAGGACGTTGGGCTAGCTACCTGCCACCGTAGTGTTGATGCACGGGCTGTCAAGCGAGCTTTCCCATTCGCATGCTGGTCCCTGTACCGTTACCCTAATTCATGTGACTAACAGTTTTATCCTGGCTTCCCCGAAGAGAGACTGAGCTCTTGAGGGCAGGAACTAGACTGGATGGCTATCTGGCGGCTGGGAATGTGGCTCAGTGGCAAAGCAAATGCGAGGTGCCGGGTTCTGTCCTAGCAGTGAAGAAAGCACAAACAACCCAAACAGACAACCCCCACAGCTCTGCTGCAGTCCCAGGGCTCCCCATTGTGTCTGCTGTGTAGACATTTGCTTCTTTTCAAATAAGCGCCCTAAATCTGCCCCTGGACCACGTCACCACAACCTCGTCCCTCCCTGTGAGTTTCTGGTGCGGTTGCCCCCGCCCTTCACTCAGCAGAGTTTGGGTCCTGGCAGTTGAATCCCAAGATATAAAACACACTGTGTGAGGCCTCCAGCACTCGCTATCGATCAGACTTAGGGCCTCAGCCATACCCCTTATCACTGGCCTATATAGCCAGCCGTAGGAGCCAGAATTAGGATGTGAACCTCAATAGTGACACCTGGCCAGAGCCATCTGTGCTGACTGAATGTGGAGTCCTCTGGAAAGTGAGCCCTGGCTGGGAAAGGGTGAGAGAACAGACCTGGACTCCTGATCTCCCTGCCTTTCTTCACCGTTATTGAGCTTCTAAATTATCATTTTCATTTGAGACAGGATAGCCACTATAACTGAGATTTAAAACATATACCTTATGAATTGTCCTTTAAAACAGTATATTCTTGGGGCTTGGGTATGTTGGTCAGTTGGTAGAGTGTTTGCCTAATATGCATGAGGTCCTGGGCTTGATCCCTAGCTTCTCATAAAATCAGACATGGTGGGTGGTGCACACCTGCAGTCCCAGCACTTAGGAGATGAAGGCAGAAGAGTCATGAGTTCAAGGTCATTTTCTACCTGGAATAGGTGAGTTCATCTCAAAAAGTAAAATGGTTTAATGTGATAATTTAAAAATGTATTCACCAGATTGGGCGGTGGTGGCGCGCGCCTTTAATCCCAGCACTTGGGAGGCAGAGACAGCTGGATCTCTGTGAGTTCGAGGCCAGCCTGGTCTACAGAGAGAGTGGTCTTTTCTGGCTGGCTTCTCTCTTCTAGCTCATCCTCACTGGAGCATGTGTCAGAGCTTCTTTTTTCTGCCCGAAACACCGTCTGGAAAGAGCATGTTGTCTACTGATGGACGTGTGGGCTGGTGCCCTGTGAATTAGGAGAATAGTGCTGTTGTCAACATTTGTGTGTGGGTTGTTGTGATAATGTCAGTTTTCAATTGTTTGGGGGTATCTGCCTGGAAGGAGAATTGCTAGGTCCCATGGTGACTCTCTTTAGTAATAATCTCTGTGTATGTGGCATACTCGTGTGTGTCAGTGGATGTGGAGGACTTTGACATCAGATCTCCACCCTATGTTATTTTTTTTTAGACACAGTCTTTTCCACTGAATACGGAGCTACTTTGACCAGCAAGTCCCTCAGGGTCCTCCTGCTTTTACTTAGCAGTGCGCTTACAGATGCATGCCCCTCATAGCATCTTCTGTTCACCTGTATTCTTCTGTCAAGGTGGCGGACCTCTTCGAGACTCAGCTGTGAATGTCACCAACAGTGTGAGCTTGGATAGGGCAATGCAAATGTTGTGACTGGTGTCCAGTACCTGCTGGTCTGCCCTGTGGCACTCTGGGCAGGAAGGAATTGAAGGTGCATGTTAGACCATAAGGAAGGGGCAGCTTCCTCCACAGCCTCCTTCCGCTGCGCGCTGTGCTGTTCCCAAAGGAGAGCCACTGAGGGCAAAGAACAGGCCTTGCAGAGAGGGCCTCAAGGTCTGTGCTTCTGGAGAGCCAATAGTTATTGATGGCTTTGAAGCCACTGGAAGGAAGTGGAGGCAGGTGGGTTTTTTTTCCCTCACTAAGACCCTAATATTCCAGTCCCTCCCCCCCCCACGGAGAGGGGAGAGGACAGCCTGGTTAATGGAGGTTGGTGACTACCTTAGGATCTATCCACATGCCAGGCCGGAGTGTTATGTTTCAAAGTCTTGCCAGCCAGCACTGATGGTAAATGGTTCTTTCTCAGATAACGAAGTGCAGGGCATGGCAGGAAGCTGCTTTGAAGTGAGCGGTGACTCCAGCTTCTGATTATCCGGCGACAGATGGCGGTTGTGAGTGGTGACCTATTCCAGATAGAGAGGTCCGTGGCCAGCTCAAAGGCAGTGCAGGGGAAGGAGAACAGGGGCTAGGATTGTTCTTCAGGGAGCTAGGTTACCCTCGGTGATAACAAAGGGTTTACCTTCTTCCCTTCTTGGTGGGAGAAACCACTGGAGGACAGCAGTGCACCCCTCTGGACCCAGCTACTGAGGAGCTGAGGCAGGAGAGTCGTTTAAGCCTATGACTTAAAGCCTGAGCCAAAGAAAACAAAAAAATAAAGTTCCAATTGCACAGGACAGGGTATGCCCTGAGTAACTGCCTGTCTAGGGAGTGCTGGAGATTGCGGTGTGCCAGTTAATCGCTTGGCTGCTCACCTAGTTCTCTATGCAAGAGGAATTGTTCCTTTTGTGATTCCAACCATAAACAGTTCTCTAGATAGTTGGAATGCGGGGCAGGTTCCACTAACAGATAACTCTGTTATCTCTGTATGGAGTGGGCTCTGCCAACAAACAGTTCTCAACACAGTTGGGGTGTGGGGCTCTCTGCAAACATCCCCAGGACAATGGTCCCCGCCATCATCCCTGGAAAATGGCTCCTGACAGGTGCCTTGCTTTGGGGTAGATTACCTCTGCCCACGTGAACACCAGGTGAATGTGTGTGCGGCAGTCAGGTGTGTGTTGACACCCCCTCTAACCCTTCAGCCCCTTGAAAGCCATGGAGGTAAGTCTTGTATGACATATACCCGAGACCTTGTCCATGCTGGCTCAATGGGCGACTGTTCTGGAATAGGTCTGTGACTCTAACTCACCCAGCTCATCTTAATAGAACGGGCCTCTGTGGCAGAAGCACATCCTGAAGAACTTGAATTTCTGTAGTACTGGAACCTCGTTTTCAAAACAGCTCTTCATTTTGAAAACTCACACATTCTCACACACATGAACACACTTCAAGAGTTTCAAAGTTAATGCAGCTACTCAAAACTAGTGTCCTTGAGGGTACTAAATTGTTTCTTCTCGGACTTGAGAACTAGCCAGGGCCTGGACATCAAAGCTGGGCTTCACTGACAGCCCGCTCACTACTCTTACACTTGACTGGGCTCTTCTCCACTCTCCTCCATAGAACCAGAATGAAATCAAAACATGTTTTGGCTCCTGTTAGACCTGGGGTGGACAAGGAAGAGACAGCCTGGATTCTGCCCATGCCCAGCCTATCACGTGGCAGATCCCATCTTTGATTTCTGACTGTGGAATATGGATTTTTTTTTTAGTGTTTTGTTTGGGTTTTTTGTTTTGTTTTGTTATTGGTACAAGGTTTCTCTGTGTAACCCTGGCTGTCCTTGAACTCACTCTGTAGGCCAGGCTGGTCTCAAACATACAGCGATCCACCTGCCTTTGCCCCCCTGAGTGCTGGGATTAATGGCATGCACCACCACTACATGGCAAACATTTTTGGTTTTTATGGTGACATTTAACATACTAAAAGCCCTCGCAATATCTGGGTATCATTCTCTGAGACTTGCCCTGTATTTGTAGATGATTGCAGTGGTATCATCTCAGACACATGATCGTGGCAGGCGTCCAGGTACAAGAATGACAAATGTGTGCTTTCATATATATGTACATTCAAATGAAGAAAAATCAAAGATTTTAGATAGTTAAACATAAAATCACAGAACATAAAAAAAAAAACCAAAAAGCCTTTAGAATGAAAATTAAGACAAGCCAGGACATTCTTGAAAATCAGTTATGATAAAAACTTAAGCTGTGGTGCCGGGCGGTGGTGGCGCACGCCTTTAATCCCAGCACTTGGGAGGCAGAGGCAGGCGGATCTCTGTGAGTTCGAGACCAGCCTGGTCTACAAGAGCTAGTTCCAGGACAGGCTCCAAAACCACAGAGAAACCCTGTCTCGAAAAACCAAAAAAAAAAAAAAAAAAAAAACTTAAGCTGTGGAAGGTCCCAAAAAGCAATGTGCACTGTAACTCTGTGACTCCTTTAGGCAAAGCCAAGACAAAAGCCAAAAGCCACTTTGCTCTCTGATAACAGACAAAGTGGGGTGGGGGTGGGGAAGCAGCGGTGGAGGGGGGAGCAGGACAAGACATCAGTCACCCCACCTGGCCTTTGCTTGTAGCAGGGCAGTTGTCCTCAGTCAGTAAGCAAGTCAAGTCATCCAGTTGCAAATGAGACTGCCACTGGACCTAGCTTCTGGTAGCTGGTGATAGCTGTTATCCTAGTCCTTTGTGGCATTTTAGCCAGGCCACATATAGCTGCAGTGATCCCCTTAGTCATCTCTTTACATTGAGTGGCTTTGGCTACCCATGGCTTGCTGTGCCCCAAAGACAGTACATGGAAAACTCGAGACATCAGAAGTTCCTAAGCTGTGGGCACTATGGTGTTTCCAGTAGCATGACGAAGGTGCTTGGCCCCACTGCCTCCTGCCTGGGACATGAATGGTCCTTTTGTTCTGCACATCCATGATGCATATACTGCCCACCCCTCAGTCACTTAGCACCCAGCTCAGTTGTCATGTTGCCTGCCACAGTATCAGGGTGCTTGTGTCTTAGCCTCACAAGAGCCCCAGCCTGCCAGGCTGATGAGGCTGACAGTTTCTTACTCCTTTGTCAAGGTGGTGTGGTTGACTCTCAGTTGCTCCTGTCTCCCCATTGCTGTGTCTGATTTATAAAGTGAACTTTATCGTGTGTGTGTGTGTGTGTGTGTGTGTGTGTATCATGGCCTAAAGAAGCCGGCATTTGTAGTGCTCAGCCTGTCTCTTGGAACCCACCACACCCGAGGTGAGGAAGGACTGTTGACGCAGCTGGCACTTAGGTCCCAGGTGCTGGGCCAACCTCTTTATAAAACTCCTTACTTGCAGGTCTTGCGACTGACCGTGAATTAGGAACAGTACAGGGGTGGAGGGAGGGTAGGATCTTACTCCCTGTACCATACTGCCTCATACCTGTGGGTAATTATCTCAGAAATTAACTTAGTGCCATCTCACAGCATCCAGCCCTGAGCCATCTCAGGGCAACGTGTCTCATTTACTGCCACGATAATCAGATGATGTGGAAGTGGCCACAGTGCCCACATCTCAGGCAGATCAGCCGTGTACTTGCTGAGTTGATGGCTCTTTTGAGGTTGTGAGAAGGGTATCTTGTTGGAGGACCAACAGGAGCTCTGAGCATCCTTTTGCATAGCTCGATGTGGACTAAAGATCTTCATGCATGTGCCCCTTGTCCCCTGGTATCTCTCTTCTTCCTCTGGGAAACTTCCTCAGAGAAACTGACAGAAGTGTGCAGTTTCCCCCACTCGCCAGCTTGCAGGTGGCACTTCTGCTGCCAGAACGCTGTGTTGTAGGGCATACCTCAAGGCTCTACATTGATGTCTGCCAGGAAGCACAGATCACCAAAGCCTGCTTTTACCAGGCATGGCCTTGTGCACTAAACTGATGGCTTCTAAGAGAATTTCCTCTTCGGGTGGCATTCCCTTAGAGAGAAAAGCAGAATGTCACAAGTCACAGAATTCTTTGTCATTCCACAAAAAGAAAAATGAGTGAATTCCCATTGCATGTGGTGGTGGTGGTGGTAGGGGTACATGTGCATGTATCTGTGTTCAGGTGTGTGTGTGTGTGTGTGTGTGCGCGCGCGCACACTGGCCAGAGGAAGACATTGAGTGTATACTTTACCTTTCCCTTTTCTATTCTCTTGAGGCAGGGACTCTTACAGAACCTAGACATAGGCTGATAGCCAGCAAACCCCAGAGATCCTCCTGTCTTCATACTCCACCACCACTCCCAGTGCCCACAACTGTCACATGGGTTCTGGGGATTTAAACCCAAGTCCTCAGGCTTGTCCAGCATCTCTGACACCTGCTGAGCCATTGTGAATTCCCATTTTGTAAAAAGACACCAAAATCCCACCCAACCCCATTTTTTTCGGCTCAAGGACATATAAAATTTAACAGATAGGATCTACCCAGTAAGGTCATGAGTATTCTCATGAAGTGCCCTTGGAACACAGAAGGCAGCCCCTAACTACCTTTGGCAGCCACACATAGGTAGGTGGCTACCTGTGGCTACCTGTGAGCCACTCACAGGAGGGGGCTCATTCTCCCTTCAGTGTGTGCAAGCCTGTGGGGCGTGTTTTGACAGTCACCCTGCACACTATACCCCCATTCTCCTGAGACTGCCCTATTTGAAGCACAAGTAGTGCCTCCATTAGCGGCTCACACTTGTGAGGATGTTACCCTTTGAACTATAAGACCCTGAGGGAAGAGGAGGGCTGGGGTGGGCCGTGGAAGCCTGGGAAGAAGGACCAGGAGAGGTGGACAGATAAGATGCTGAGGAGGAGAATGACAACTGTCAGGGATGGGCCTGCCCTGGGGTTCTTGCCCCTTATGGAATGCCAGCTGCCTCTCTCCGGTCATCTGACACTGTCCTCTGTCCTGTGCACGAGTTGTGTGGGCTTCACGACAGTGGTTGGGCATTTCTTCACCCTGGATGGGGCATTTCCCATGACTTCTTATCACCACCCTGGCTCATCTTCTGCATTTACCCAGGGTGCCAAGATTACCTTCCTGGTGCCATTTCTAAATTATTCCCAGATTCGTCAAGAGATACAAAGCCATCTTGAATTGTCACTGGGAAACACAGATAGCATGCAGCTCAAATTCCTCATGCTTACAGTAGGAGAAGCTCAGCTCAGGAGAACAGAGATGGGGTCTTTTCCTGCAGATGAGAGTCTCTCAAGATGCAGGATCATGACGGCCTGAAACAGAACATCGAGAATCCAAGGAGAAATGGCCCACATCTTCTCTAACCCTGAATAAAAGGCCTTGTCCCAGGATGAGGCCTATGACCTCGTGTGGCCAAAGTTAAAGAAAAAGGCCATTCCCAAAGACAGATCTGTGGCCACCAGAGAGCTCCTCAGTAGAAGCACGACAATATGAGTTAAGCATCAGGACCAAGCTGAAAAATAAGACTAGAATATCTTTTTCCTGCGTGTGTTGTCAGGAGAACTTTCCTAACTGGCTTCCCTCATCCAGCTCTCCTGATGATCTAGGCCATGGTTGCCTGAGTGTGTGGCCGGGGAATGTTGGGTGCTCTCAGCTGGTGGATGACTTTCTAGATTCCCTCTAATCTCCGTGGCCACCAGCTGAGGTAGATACCTTCCAAGAGTCATTCAGGTTTCCTGCCAAACTGCCAAATAGAATTGTTGTCATTATACAATGTAATTAAGATCCCTAAATGAAAAATGAATGCCGGAAATCAGTTTTTATGAAACTAAAATTGAGTTTGGAAAGATTTGATGGCAGCAAGTGGCTGGAATTGCTGCTCTCTGTAGTAGGGGAAAGGCTACTACAAAAGAGGTTCTAGAACTGCCTCCCTACACTCAAGTTTTAGTTCCATGGAACTGGAGTGATAGTCAGAGAGTAAAGGGCTGATCCACAGCATGGACCTGAAGTCAGATTCCTAGCGCCCATGTAAAAGTGTGTGTGTGTGTGTGTGTGTGTGTAACTGTATGTGTAAGTGTAGGTGAGATACCTCATAAAGTTCTAGAGCTTTGTAAAGGCCTAGTCTATCAGAAAGAGCTTGTGTGATTGGCTTTTTGTCAGAGTTGGACTGTTGCGGGGGGGGGGGGGGGGGAGCAGTGACCGACAGTCCCCTGCAAGCTGCAAGGACCTCTAGGCATCCAAGCCCAGAATGGGTCTGTCCACAGCTTTGCTCTCTGGAGCATATTCTAGAAATTGGTACAATATTCCTTATTTGTGTCTTCCACAGTGGGCAGTGAAATTTAACTTTAATTCTATTTAGAGGCATCTGGAGTCTAGTGAGCGTTTCTGGCTCTGTTTTAGAATCTAAAGTCTGTGGCTTATTACTAATGTGGAAAATGGAATGATCCTGTGGGCACCAGAGGACGGGCTCCACCAATCAGCTGCTGTCGCTAGAGCGAAACGTAGCTACACACATCACAGGAACTGTTAATACAAGGCAGCGGGCTTACAGTGGAGGAGAGGTGCTCACAGCAGCCAAGGAATTGTGACTCGCTGAATTCTGAATGAGACATAAGTACGTTTTCCCACATCTTAATTGTGGACCCCAGAAGGAGAAGGTGAGAAAATTCTTCAGCACAGTCTAGAATGCCGAGCTACTGGTTGCCAGTTCTGTGTCCGAGTCCCCAGCACCAGAGCCTTGCTTGGCAGCCACATAAAGCAGTCACTCACCTCCATGTGCGGGGCCAAGGTAGTTATTGCCTTGTTGTTCAGTCAGAGACAAATGAAGCTCCTTGAGTCTTCTGGAGGGCTGCATGGTGTAATGGAAAAATCAGAGAGAGGGACAGAGCCTGCCTGGTGAGGCGCTTGTGAGCACTGGCCTCTTGGAAGTACCTCTCACCTCTGAGGCCTTGCCAGTGCTCTTTTATGAAGTGTGGGACTGGACAGAGGGCTGAGCTAAGGATGACAGCATGTCAAGTGTCATCTTTGGAATCAAGTGTCCCCTGGCATCAGCATCAGGATCACAGCTTAGACCACAGACTTCAGGATCTGCTGTTGTCCCACAGGGAGGGCTTTGGAACAAAGGGGCTCTGTTCCTCGGTCTTTAGTTTCTCAGGAAACTAAGGAGAAGCTGGGGAATTCTTAGGAGCAGGCAGAAATCAGGCAGCTCCAGGTTTACATTCACGTCTCAGGATTTGGACACTGTTGACCTTCAATAGGGATGGGCGCCCATAGCTCCGGTTTGGTTTTTAGTTTCAGTTTTGTTTCCTGCAGTGCTGGGGATCAAACCCAGGCCCTCTCACACACAACTGGCCCCTCTTTACTCCTCCTTTGTTCTGGTCATGGCTCTTAGCACTGTTTGGAATCATTTATCTGCCTGTGTTTATGATCCGTCTCTTCACTCAGCCCCACGAAGATACCATTCACAAGACAGCAAAGGTTTTATTTCTCCACTTTACATGTCACGCCTCAGATGGTGACTAATGTCTTGTTATTTATTCCTTCCACCTTTGACTTCTCTTATTTCAAAATAATACAGAATTTAAAAAGCTCTCCTCCGCTGCTGCCACAGCTGAGGTTCCATACAGTAGCTGTTGAGAAATGCCAGGATTCTTACAGTGTGGCTGCTTTTCTGAAACACTCACTCAGCCTTGGATGGCACAGTTAACCTGTGACGTCAGAAGAACGACAGGCAGATGTCTGACTCGGGAATTCAGCGGGGGGAGGGGAGCATGACTTTCCACCCTGCTTACCCTTTGAGGTATGACTGGACAGAGCTCCGAAAGGCCTCAGGTTTCCATGTCTCTAGGAAGGTATTTAGCAAACTATTTTTAAACCGTTTGGAGTTGGTACAAATCACTACAGGGTTCTGCAGGCTCAGAGTAAGTTCAGAAAGAGAGTGGACTGGAAGTGGGGCTAAATGAGAGAATGGGCCACCTGACTTTCCCAAGGGGCAGATCCTTCGTGTCCTGTCCTTCCCACTTCCCCTGCCCTTGCTGCTCTGGTGCTCCCAGCCCATCTTCTTAGGTGGCCCCTCCCGCCGTGTGTGTGTGTGTGTGTGTGTGTGTGTGTGTGTGTGCTGGGGATTGAGCTCAGGTCCTCATGCTCACATAGAGAGCACTTTACCCCCCCTCCCCAGCCCTCATCCTACTCCCTGTGGGGCTCTTTTTCACTAAAACTGTACAAGTTTCCACGGCCACTCAGGCACTGGGCTGCTCAAGAGAAGTGGACATCTGAATGTCTGCTTCCTTGAGTGAGTTCCTGTCAATCATTAGTCCTCCCCCTGCAGAGAAGTGGCATTCTTGGCTGTGAATTACATCATGGAAAAAGGTGAGCCACAGCAGAAAGCACTGTCAGCCCGCCTACCTCATTCTCTCCAGCCCTGTGACCTGTTCCTCACACTTCCTGTAGGACTCTAGGCACATTTGATGGGTTGGGGAAGGGGCGGGCCCTTGCTCACCTGTAAGTTACCGATGGTTGGGAGGGACTTGGGTTCATCTGAGGCTCAACAGATGCCATCTTGGTCTGGTGTGGTTAGCACAGTCCTCCAAGTGGACTCATGTGCTTGTGATGTCTGTGACAGTGCAGCTGTGTGCTGTGAGGGCCGTGCTGTGTGAGTGGGTAGCCAGTGGACATGCTAGAGCAGCCGCATCTGCCCTGTCTTGTCGGGCTTTGCATTATGGCCCTCTCTCATCTCTCAGGGAGTGTGCTCATTCGCACCATTAAGCCATGCCCAGTGGTAATCAAGCCCTGACTTGTTAGCAGGAGGTGGCCTGGTAGAAGGTAGTTGTTAGATGGCAGAAATGCCACTAACAAGATGTCCCTGCAGATCTAAATGTAAAGCCACACCAGAAGACCTGCTATTTTTAGGACTCTCTCTCTGTCTCTCTCTCTCCGTGTGTGTGTGTGTGTGTGTGTGTGTGATTTTGAACATGGGGTCTATCACATACTAGGCAAATACTTTACCACTTAGCTATACTCTCTAGCCTCTCTTTACTTTGAGGCCTTGCTCCGTGGCTGAGGCTGGCATGAATGGATGGGTGGGTGGATGGGTGGAAGCATAAGATAGACAGATGGGTACATGGATGGGTGGATATATGTATGCATGGATGGACAGATGTGTGAATGGGTGGGTGGGTGGACAGACAGATGGATGGACGCATGAATTGGTGGGTGTTTGGTGGGTGGATGGATGCATGGATGGGTGGGTGGGTGGGTGGCTGGATAGATGGTTGGATGCATGGATGGGGTAGATGGATGATTGGGTGGGTAGGTGGATGAGTGCATGTTTGATTATTGACAGGGAACTAAAGACGAAAGATCAGGGGTACTTCTGCACACAGTAGCTTCACAATAAAGTTGTCTCATTCACATTAAAGATGTCTGGGCTCAGTAATGTGTCTCACTCCAATCTTTTTTGGTTTTGTGTCTTTGTTGTTGTTTTTTTTTGTTTAAAAAAACTCAGGAAAATGCTATTCTAGACGTGACTTTGTTTCTGTAATACAACACTGACCAACAGCTCAGGGAAGGGAGGGGCTTATTTCAGTGTACAAAGACAGTCTGTTGTGGAGGGAAGTCAGGGCAGGAGCTGAAGCAGAGGCCATGGAGGAACGCTTACTGACTTGCTCTTCAGGGCTTGCTTGGGCTGCTTTCTTATTCACCCCAGGGCCAACTGCCCTGGGCCCTCTCACACCAATTATTAATCAAGAAAAAGCCTCACAGACATGCCCATAGGTCAGTCTGTTGGAGGCAGTTCCTCAGGTGAGTGCCCTCTTCCTAGGTGACTCTGGTTTGTGTAAAGCCGACAAAAAAACTAAGCAGCAAAAGTTTTAAATGAGCGGTGGTGACACACGCCTTTAATCTCAGCCTTCAGAAGACAGAGGCAGGCAGATCTCTGTGAGTTCAGGCCAGCCTGGGCTACGTAGTGAGTTCCAGGATAGCCTGGACTACACAAAGAAGCCCTGTCTCAAAAAACTTGAAAAAAATGGGGGGGGAGTGCTTAATGAGTTCCTCTTACAAATGATTCCCCCGGAACTGACTCTCCAGGGTTACTGTGCTGCTCAGCCTATGATCGGAATGAGGCCCTGCCAGGACTTTAACCCAGTCCTTAACTCTGGAGTTCTAGAGGAAATCACTACTAGATCCAGGCATTCAAACTGTGAGCTTCTCATCTCTGCCATTGCATGGCTGTGGCCTTGTAACGTGGCAGCCACAGCTCAGGGACCTCTTCAAACAGCTAATCCCCTGAGCCTGTTAGTGCTGACCTGCTGGACTGGCTCTCCAGTGACCCCGTCAGGGTGGTGGGGAGAGAGTAGCTCACTGGTCAGGTCTGGGAGATGTCCCAGCAGCAGTAATAACAAGGAGCAGTAGCCCATGTGTGTCATGTGATCCAGGAGTCAGGAAGAGATTGGTGAATTTTTTTTCATTGTTGTGCCTATCAAAGGGCCAAGCAATCAGAACAATCTGTGTCTACCATGACTGTTTCCTGTGTCTTTTGTGGCTTACCTCTTGTTCCCTAGAACCAAATGGAATGCCAGACTACATGGGGTGCTAACTCCCAGGATATTGGTGGTGGCGGAGCTTTGGAATGTCAAGGGGAGTGATTTACGTGTCGCTGTTTGTGATGACTGGCATTTTGCTGCCTCAAGGAATGCATTTGTATTGTACACATATGTGCTGAAGCTTGCCCCGTGACTTCTCACACGCTACCTACATTTACAGCCGATACCATTTACGAGGCCAGGCTTGGTGGCGTTTACTGGGAGGAGCCACAAATCTGCAGTCCCGGTGCTGCTTCCCAACAGGCTCCTTTCCCTCTGCTCAAACCATAAATCCCAGCGTTTGCAGCCCTACTCCACTGGGCAATGATAATGTAACATTAGAGCACTTAGAGCCTGTTTTCTCTTTTCCTGTAGGTAACCTGTGGTTTTGTGCTGTTTTCAGTATCTTAGCTTTCTTTTTCCTACAGTAAAATACCTCAGACACTGAACATAAAAAGAGGGATCATTTCCTTCAGTTCATCTTTAGAAGTTTCTCTCAGTTGGCCTGGGGTGGAGAAGCACAGCATGGCGGTAGTGTGGGTGGGACAAGGTGTTCACATCACAAAGAGAAAGAGAGAGATGAGATGGGGGGTCCCCTAAAGAGGAACTCCCAGCAACCTACCCTCCACTCATCAGGCCAACTTTCAGTAGTACTGTGGGCCTTCCAGAACATCCAAGAATCAAAACTAGCATCCAGTGGAGTGAGCATCATCCAGTGTGCTTAGTAATCTGTGGGCTCAGCATCCGGTGGGCTCAGCATGCTTCTTCCGGGGCAACCACGCAGCATTTTCTCCAGTCAGGGTTGGTGGGGAGACACTCGACGAGCCAGACACTGTACACCAAGACGCCATCAGCTGTACCTCAGCTCAACAGAGGAAGGGCAAGTTCCTGAAGGAGAATGGATATTCTTTATGGAAATTTGTTAGCCAGAACAAAATTGCTCCTCCCAGAGTCCATTCAATTAGAGTTTCAGAGCCATGAAGAAAAGGGAAATGGTCAGGCCAGGGACCCTGCTCCAGGAAGTCCTCCCAGGTACCTGTGAAGGAAGCTTCTGGCCCTACTTTTAAGACTGTTTGTAGTTAAGCAATTTCTGATAAAACCATCACGGCCTTAAAGTCAATACCCATGCCTTCCAGTGCTGGGGATAGAGCCGCAGGCTCCTATACTGAGCTGCTCTGCCACTAAGGTCCACTCCTAGGCCACTGACTTATAGTCACTGCCACCATTTGCTAGTTAGCGTTCCCTAAAATCCCTGGTGTCATTAGCTACCTGCAGGCTTCCCTGTCCTGACAAGCCTCAGATTTCCCCTTGTTCTCTGCTCTCAGCAGAGCCCACCCTGGGCCATGTCTGGACTGTAGTCCAGGTCTTTATTTCCAAATAAAAGTCCTTTGTTAGAGATTTATCAGTATGTTTTGGTTGCACCTTGGCAACATAGAATGTCACAAAAATGTCAGAAATGAATTCCTTCACTCTCTCCTAGGCCAGTGCACAGATAGCACGGTCATGAAAAGTCTGGCTTGGCCTGTGTGGGTTGCCCACCCCAAGCCAGTAGGTATTTCCCCTGATGTCAGCAATTTCTGTCCCTTGCGTCACATACACACACCCATGCTGAGACACTGGGACAGACCAAAGCCAGTGGGGCTGGATTCTCTCCAGATGCTCAGGGTCATTCTCCATTGTGACTTTCCAAGGGCTGGAGGGTCCCAGAAGCCCCGCTGCAGTGGGATCTGCCGGTCATCCCTGCGCCTCTGCACACTAAATCAGAGGCGGCTCTGGAGTCTGCATCTGCTCTCTGTAGCAACAGTTCCTGGTTCAGGGTTTGCTTTGCCTCCTTTTTGAACTTGAAAGGACTTAAGCATTTGGAGTCTGTGGTGTTTGCCCCTGGCCAGGCCACATACGAGCTTGCAGAAAATGGCTGTCATTCCAGAAGCCTGTGTCAACCAGTCCCCCACCCCCAACCCCACTGCAGCAGGGGCTGGAACTGCCCTCCGCCCCATGTAAACATGGTGGGCTTTGCTTCCCCTTCCAGCCCTTAGCTAAGCACTCTGGACTGAGAGTCATTCAAAGCAAAGTCATTCAATGGGGAGTTCCTGTCAGAATATTATCAGACTTCCCAGAGACGCAGTCCTGGCCTAGCAAAGGGACCAGCAGGAGAAAGGTGCCTGCCATGAGGCAGATGGAGACGTAACTCAGTCTGTTCTCAATGATACTAGACACATCGAATCCTCTTCCCATTTATTTTATTTTAGCCAAGTATTCTTATCCAAAATGAAAATCAGATGTTTTTCTTCTTCTTCTTCTTTCCCCCCAAAGCGAATGGTCACAAACACTTACTTAACGTAATTTACTAGAGCTTTTTCCTAAAGGGACATTTATGTTCCTTTCTTTTATGCATGCAGTAACTTTTGATCAAAACATGACTCCACTCCCTCATTTAGCGTAGAGCATGTGGATTAAAGGCCTCTTTGAATCTTAAATACAGATTATGGCTCTCGTTCCCTTTAAGCAAACCGCCATAAAACCCTGGCCTCTCTCCAGCTTTCTTCATTAAAGCTCTGTTTATTACTGTGTTTTCGGATGGCAGTCATTAAATGATTGTTAGCACAATGAGCACTTGATTATAATTATTTATCTGGCAATCGGTTATTGAAGCAGTTCGGTGGTGTAATTCAAAGGGAGCATGCTGGTACCTGCCAGCATCTTCCAGATCTTTGGCCCTGGTGAGCAGGAGGAAGCTGATATGAACACACAGACAGAGCGGCTCAAGCCTTTCTCTGAGTGGATGCTTTTATGTTCTCTGATCTGGCTCTTAGCCTTTCTTGTTCCCTAAGGTAAATGAACAAAGGTGATAAACTAAGATATAGGCAAGAATGTTTGTGCTCTAAACTCCTGAATCAATAGATGCATTTTAGGTTAGTAGGGTATTTAGATAAAATAAATATTTAAATGTTTTCATACTTTTTGTTACTGTTAACCCACACATGAGAAAATGTACACTTTTTGTGTGCACATGTGTGTACACACGAGTGCAGAGGTCAGTGGGCAATCTTGAGCATCAGTTCTCATGTTCTACCTAGTTTGAGACAGGGTCTCTTTTGGCTGGCACATACGGGAGACTAGCTGGCCTATGAGCTCGCGGGGACTCTCCTGACTCCATCTTCCACCTCACTGCGACAGTAACAGATGGGCACTTGCTACCACTTGGGGTTCTAGGGATTCAAATTTGGTTCCTTAGCATTTGTGAGGCAGTTTCTTTACTCACTACTCTATCTCCTCAGCCTCAGCATTTATTTTGGGGTGTTCTGGGGTGCTACAAAACCTATAGTCAGTGTGAGTGATCAGTGGTACTGATCATAAAGAACAGTGTGGTCCTGCCGTTCAGAAGCCTCACTGAACTCAGGCTCTTCCATTGTGACACATTTTAACCAATGTAAGTGAAAATTGTCTTTCTTACGTAGCCGGGATATGTTGGATCTGCTCGTGGATTAAAAGAGTGGCAGAAACTGGGGCTCCAGGTGGGGCTCCAGACTCAGTTCTCTGTTGATCTCAACTGAGCCTGTGTGTTCAGGCTTCATTCTGAAGGGACTCACCCTGCCTTTTCTCTGTGGCAGGGACTTTAGCCGCCAGCAGTGACAGGATCCCCAGTGGAGGGTAACAGTCTTCACCTTCTGATCACCAGTATCTAGATACCAGTTCAGAGGGCTGGGGTGCAGGTCTATGTCAGAGCCCTTGCCTGGCTTACATGAGGCCTAGGTTCAGTCCCTAATGCTTCTAAAAGTAGGAAGGAAGGGAGGGAAGGAAGGAGGGAGGGAGTAAGGGAGGAAGAAAGGAAGGAAAAAATGGGAGAAGAAAAAAATACAGAAAAGACCCAGATTGGCCCCATCGGATTGTATTTCTACCCTCTCGACCAATCCCCATGTCCATGGAAATAGTACATGTGATGTTATAGTTATATATAGTACACGTTATTCTTGTGGGTAGGACAGGAAGATGGAATCCTGGAATTGACAGGCCTGTTAGTTAGAAACAATAGTTTGTTCCTGTAAGTGATATCTCCGTGACTGAGAAAAAAAGTCCAGAATGATTAGTAAAAAAGTTACCTAGAAATTGTCAAACTATCACCCCCAAAATTCTTTAAATGTCTCCCAAAGTGAATTTTGACATTTCACTTAGAAGCATGCCACCTTGTGAGACCCAAGTTAAAAAAAAAAGTTTCTGTGTGCATCTCAAATGATACTCTTGTCTAATCTCAGTTTATCTCCAAGTCCCTCTATATCGTGGCCTAGGGAGAGGATCACAAAGAGACAAACCAGGAGGAATCAGACTTGCCTCCACCATGGGCTTGGCGCCATAACTGTGCTAGCATTGAGCCAAGCAGGATTTGGGGTTCTAAGAAGTGCTGTCCTCAGCCACCTCGGTGCTTGGATCACTTATAAGAGTCGCAGTGATAAAATTCTGCCTCTCTTGGTTTGCTTCCTTCTTTGAAGCTGTTGCTACAAAGGCAAAAAGCCTATAAAAGCCAATTTAAAGAGCAAGAGGCTTGAAAACACATAATAGCAACTGGAAAAAGTCACATGTATATATAAGCGTGCGTGCACACACACACACCACAAACATGATCTAACCAGTCTTGCTTACCAGGAGGGTATAAAGTGCATTATTTACTAGGCTAACAAGGAAGACGGTTGCAATGTACAAGCTCAGACTTGAATAAAAATAGTCATTCTCAATTTCCCATTTCTCTTACTAATGTATGTTTATTATTCGCTAAGTATTTAATGCGTACAGCTGAGCCGTTTAAGCTCCAGGTAACTCAAGTGACTAATAGACCCCCAAGCTGAACACACAGGGAGAAGCCAGCGTATTCTTATGTGTGGATATTTGCACACACACAGGCTCTTTTTGAATTTGTGGATGTTGGCCACAGCCCGAGAGGTTTCTTGGGAATCTAATCTTCTCAATGGCAAGCTCCAGCGTTGCCCTTGCCAGGAGTTTAGTTCATGTGGACCTGGTGCCAATTTTCTTTTCACATATGTGAAGTAACATTTTGGCACCCAGCAAACACACCAACGCCTCAGCAAAGACTGGAGCTTTTCAGAAAGCAAAGTGGATGTGTTCAGAACCAATCCTCTTCAGGTGAACTGGGTTGGAATTAAATGTCGCAAGAGACTCCTGTATCTGTGCGACTGCAGATGTCAAAGGTCACGGCAATAAAGTATTTTTGTTTTATAGAGTTGTTCTTGGACAGGCCATAGACCGTATGACAGCAGTATGCCCATGCCAGCACCAAATCCAAACACCATAAAGTTACATCCAAAGCCTCGCAAGTCATCGGGCCCCTCTCTCAGAGCATGGCACCTCCCCTTCTGGTCCCAGCTCAGCATGCTTTCCCAGTCCCAGATTCCAAAGCTGGAGCCCAAAGTGATGGATCCCCAGAAACATGGAGGAGAAACATCAGCCAGCAGTGGTAGACAGATCAAAAGCTAGATACCAGCCTTGGAGCTTTGCAAGTGCCTGCTACATCGTGTGTGTGTGTGTGTGTGTGTGTGTGTGTGTGTGTACGTGTGTACATGTATGTGTGATCTTTCATTGGTTTCTTAAAACTTAGCTCCCCTCCCTTGGACCGATACCTTCATGTCACCTTCTACACCGGAACTATTTACCCTTCCAAATGACAAAATACTGAAGTAAAGGGGTCACTTGCCCAAGATTTTTAGGCTCCTGTTGTGCGCTGGGATCCATCAAAAGCCTTGTGGGTCCCCACATCTAAAGAACTGCAAACAGGTGACCTGAGTAGCCTTTGCTCACCCAAAACACCTCAGTGGATTTCCATCCCAAGGTCACTGCTGTGTCCACAGACCCACCAACCATGGCTAGCTTTCCACGGAAGGAGATTATGGCCAGTAAGGGGGGGGTGGGGGACGGCGGTTATCCACCTAAGAGCTCAGCCAGCAGCTGGACTCTTAACTGGCCAGCCTTCCCCTCCCCTGCAGCATTGGGCCCAGCTCCCACCTGCTAACATGTCTGAAGAGAGCAGGAGGCCTCGGTCACAGAAGACGATTGGAGTCGATGCCAGAAGTACAAACAAGCCATAAATTACACTCTGTTCTCAGCAGCGCGGCCACTGCGTGTTAGCTGTGGGGAAGAACGGACTCCCTTTAATCTGTCTTATTTATGCTAGATGAGAGGTGATGTTTTTTTCTTTCTGGCAATGCTGTCATCTTGTATAATTATAAAATCAGGTTTTCTCCACTGAGTATTTTTGACCAATTCTTGGACTTCTCTGTTCAGAGCCCCGTGCTCGCTACTATTAGAGACAGGAGCCTGTGATCAGCAGGTGGGGACCTTCAGCAAAGGAAGAGAAAATTCTGGAGAGGGATGGTGTGATGTTGGCACAGCAGTGTGGATGTAGTTAATGCCCCTGAGCTGGACGTTTAAAAAATCAATGTCATGTGTGCAGCACATAGGGTACATTTTACCATGGTGGAACAGAATCAAGATCCTGCCACTTTGTTTTAAAGTCAAAGTTCATCATGTATTTGCTGTAAGATTGTTTTGGTTTTGTTTTTGTTTACTTTTATTTGTGAGTGAATGTGGTTGCCTGAATGTGTGTATGTGCACCAGGTGCATGCAGTGCTCAAACAGGCCAGAGGGTGTGGGATACCCTGGAGTTACAGACAGCTGTCAGGCAAGTCATCTGGAAGAGCAGTCAGAGCTCTTAACCACTGAGCCATCTCTCCAGCCCTGTATTTGGGGTACATTTTAGGTTCTATGTCTGTCTGTTAGGGAAATAGAACCTTGCATGGCTACCACAGGACCTGGAATTCCAGGTTTTCTGTGCTTCATAACTAGGTTAGCGCTTCAGATTTGTCCAGTTATCAGAGTATCATCTATGCTCTGAAGCTGGAAGTGACGGTCCTTTGCAGCCCAGGAAAGGCCGAACACCCAGCTCTGCCATGTAACTGCTTCCCACAGTGCCAGACTTGGCCAGAGCTTTGGTGAGCTGAGTGTGCCAAGTTCAAACCCACACCTCCTCCCCCCTCAGCCCAGTGGTCAATAAGAGCCCTGTGCCCCAGGTCTTCCCACCTGCCTCTGCTGTTAACCAGGATCATGGGTTCCACCATCCTTTGTCTGTGGAAATGAGGGCCCTGCCTTTCAGGATGGTCAGACCTCAGTCTCCAGCACTCCACTGAGGCCCTCATAGGTAGTAAGTCCACGCCACTTCCCTTGCCTTGAGTATTTCCTCACAAAGGGCTAAACAGTGGGATAGCAGCTTGATCTCTTCTTTCTGATTATAACCCTCACTTTCTCAGTGTTCTGGGCTCTGCCTGCCTTTGAGCTGGGATGTTCTTGAGGAGGGGATATGTCACTGGAACAGGGAGCGGGTCCTGGCACCCTGCCAGGCGCAGCTGCGGAAATAGCCTGCTCTGTCTTTGCTATCTGCCTAAGGTCTCAATGTTGCATCTCCAGCCCACCTTCTTCGGGACTGGAGCCCTCCTTTGACCTCTTGCTCCTAAGTCTAAGGCTCCCCAGAAAAGCTTGTCAGCACAGTCCTGAGTCTTTTCCACAGCTGGCTTTTCTCGTGGTGGTATGAGAAGTCACCATCCAGAGCCTGGCGCCCTTACTTCCCTGGGCCTCCCTCCAGCACAGAGGGACATCAGGCCTCACCAAGAGCTAGAACTGAGGGTGGAGACTAAGGAAAGGACTTGGATTGGTGGAGTTGTTTTCTGTCCCTTAGTTGACAGCATTGTGGTCCCTATAGAGTACTAGAGAGCCGAAATCTACCCCATCAGCCCAGGGTATTATAAGAGGAGCTGGTGTCCCTGCTCATCAGGACTGTCCAACCCTTCTCTTGAACCTTTGGAGGACTTTGCATTTGTAAGCCCTTAAACGCATAAATCCGAAGTACACTCCTTGCTGAACTGTACCTCTACGTTTGTGCCGGTGGCACCCAGAGCAAGATGTACAGTAGGCTCCTTCCGGTGCCTTTCTCAAACCTCCCTCCAGTCAGTACCCCCAAATTTCCACCATTCTAAGCTACATCTTTTCCAGATACAAAGTACCTGTGAAATCTTTCCCATCCATGCTCAGCTCAAAGTCACAGCCCTCCTAGGACTTGGGATGTAGGTCAGAGGTAGAACACTCGCCTAATACATGTAAGGCCCTAGAATCAAACTTTGGCACTGGGAGAAACAAACACCCAAAAGCCCAAACCCATTGTCAGTTAGTGGCTAGTGTGGTGGTAGTTACAGATATATTCTTCTTCCCTCCCGTCCTCTACTGTCCCCTCTCCCCCATACTCCAACATGTCTGCTACTCACCCTCCTGCCCAGAAACCACGTCATAGGGAGGGTGGCATCCCCACCCTCTCTGCTTTGTCAGCTCCATCTCAGAATCTAGAGAAGAAGCAGCCACCAGGGCACTTTGGTGCTGTTTCCAGATGTGGCAGCCTCACAGTTGAGTGTTCCCCACTGCCGACAAAAGCATCCTTACCTCTTCTCCTCCTGGCATGCCAGTGAGCCCCCAGCACACACTCAACCTGCCTGCCTTCATCAAAGTTCGAGTTTCTTTTGCAGGCCTGGGGCTCCATCTGCAGAATCACCACCCTGCCCTCCCCCTCCCCCATGTTGAGTATGCTGAGCTGCTGCAGGTGTGAACTGAGATTCTTGGCGCCCACCCTGGCTTGCCCAGTCCTGCTCAAATCTATATTTAGAAGGGGTACTCCATCTGTTTACCTGATGGTAGAGATATCTGCAAAGAAGCTACTATTGTGTTGACATGGGAGACAAACAGGAAACCAGAAGATTTACAGATGTTATCTCCTTAACACAGAGGGTCTTTTACAGCCCCTCAGGATCAGACTGTGCTGGTACTGCAGAAACACGTTATTGACGAGGTTAGTCTCAGCTTTGCAGGTTTGCGGAGCTCTGAGGGCTAGAGAGAGGAGGCTGGGTTAACAGAGAAATGAACACAACAAGGAAGAGCTGGGGCAGATTTTCTCACGACCATAAAGATATAACGTTGTTTGATACAGGGTAGAATTTGATTGGATGCAATAATTCTGCATAAGCATTTATTATACGTATATTATTGTGTAAGGCACAATCTGTGTCCTGCAGGGAAGGAGATAGACCAGGAAGGTTGAGTTCTCAAAACTGTCTTTTTTAAGAAACATTTTTTTATTCATGACATAGATAAAAACAAAATTGGCATGTCTTAAAGAAATCAGGGTCACAAGTCAGGCATAGTGACACCTTTAATCCCAGCACTTGGGAGGCAGAGGCAGGTGGATTTCTGTGAGTTCCAAGCCAGCCTGGGCATTCCAGGGCAGTCAGAAGTACATGGTGAGACCCTGTCTCCTAGAAAGAAAAGGAAGGAAGGGAGGGATAGGAAAGGAAAAGAGTGAAAGAAATTCAGGGTGGATGCTGAGCTAAGAAGTTCTGAGACCCAGGTCCCAAGAAATCCCAACAGGTAAGAGCCAGGTAGTCTGGAGGGCAACAGGCACAGGTGGAGGTCACTGCTTTGGTCCCAACAAAGCTTCCCAGAGTACAGCAGGGAAACCTGACTCATGTCAAGAGGTTCTGCATGTTTCCAGGCATATGAGCGAAGCAATGGTGCAGAAGCAGGACACCCCGCTGACTTGAACCTCTTGGAAGGGATGTCCCGGGCTAGAGGTGCCACCTCTCTTCTGGGTGTCATCCGAGAACCAGGCTTAGGGACCATGTTGTTAGGAACATTCTCAAAGTGATGACTGAGTGGCTAGATGGAAGAAGCAAGCAGAGAAGTGTGCATCTGGGTCTCAAAGCCTGGAGGGACCACCCTGCATCCCGCAAGGGAGGCAGGTGTCCTAGGAGGCAAAGCAAGGTTAAGAAGGCACAGGGAGTGGCCAACTGTCCAGCAGAGGAGGCCAGGTGGCCCTGAGACAGAGCAGATGTGGAAGACTCCAGTTTATAGAACACATGTTCCACTCACAGTGAGTACTCTTTGTCTGCCACGTGCACGGGTGTTTGTGCGGATGTAGGATGCTCGCATAGACTGTACTGGCTGAGCATCTGCCGCCATTATCATATGAATAAATAATACAATTACAGCCAAGATATAACTTGGATGTAGCTGCTCAGACTGTTTCTGACTTTGGTTCTCTGACCATGGGACCCTCACTGCTCCCTGTTAGAGATGCAGAGTGAGGCCACTAGTATTCATGGTGTAGATTTGGGACAGATGCTGAAGGTGTCATCGGTGGGTGGGGGGCCTGACGTTCTGTGGTCTCTGTGCTCACGGCATTCATGGCCTTAACACACAGTGCTGAGTTCTGAGGAGGCTCAAGCAGCCTGAGACAGGAGTCGGCGATTATCGTGGGTCTTGAAATGTGGGCGGGAGTGAGCACAGGTAACTGAAGGGAAGAAGGTGGGAATGCCTGGGGGAGCAGGTCGGATGGGGACAGGAAATAGTAAAAGCCAACTCTGTACAGACTGGGGAGGACATCAAAGGGGTACCCCTGAGCAGGAAGTGGGGGTGCTCTCAAGTGACCTCAAGCAGAGAATCTCTTTGAAGGTCTCAATAGAGGATCCCCAGTGCCAGCCACTCCTGTGCTTGCTGGTCATCAGAGGGCAAGGGCAGACCAGACATCAGTTAGTAATCCTGCTGCCTGGTGGTTTCCAAGTGGGGGGAGAGGAAGGGAGGGGAGAGAGCCTGGCTCTTTAGCAGATACACAGCAAGGAGGACTGGTTATCTTCCCGCCCTGTCTGCGGTTTCCCGTTTCTCCTGACGCCCCACTAAACTGCAGCTTTACGTCATCATGGCTAAGTGGCCGTCGCTCCCACGGTGTGAGTGCCAAGTTTCTTCTCTGTTCACACATGGCTCTGGGATGCTTCGCGTAGCTCTAGCCACCTGCACACTCCATCTCCTCTCCTTTAGCTTTCCATACTGTCTGCTTATTTTCTCTGAATCAGCTTGCCAACTGAGGTTCACTTGGTGTTCATTTTGGGTGGTGTTGAGTGGTCCTTTTGCCTTAAGGCCTCACTCCACTGTATCCCACATCACCCCACATTGTGATTTCACGAGTGCATCATGCTTGCATTTATTTCCTAGTGTTTCCTATGCAGCAGCCCTTGGTGAAATCACCATGGGCCTTATTCCCTCCCCACAGACACGTGTGGAGCAGGTACCTGAGTGCCTATGGCCTGTTTCACAGAGGAGAAGCTCTTAGGAGAACAACAAAGAAAGGGGTTTGGCCCTGGCAAGGCCAAGTCAAACAGGACACACCCTTCTCTCTTCACCCCTGAGCAGGGCGGGGCTGCACTGTGCTGTCAGCCTCTCCTCAAGCCACCTCTGGGTCACTTCCTCTCTCTCGGAATAGCTCCCTGACCTGTGGAGGGTGGGCGGTGGAGACTGTGTTTGCAGAAACTCACCTAGGAAAAGGCTCCTACACACTTCCCCAGGACAAAATGAATGCCCTTCCCTCCCCACAGGGGTAAAACAGAAACAACCCACTGCCAGCACAGGTTGCCTTTGAGGAGAGAACGAATGCCTTCCCCCAGAGTAAACCATGTGCACCCCACCTGCCTGCGCAGAAGCCCCACACAGGACTACCCTTGGGGCTATCTTGTGGTCCTGTTTATCCTGGACTTCCCCGGAATTGTCCAGGTCTTGACTCTTGTCTTCACTAGACTGATCTTTCCCAGAATGCCTTAGGCCCTGGCATCTGAGAGGACATGAACCTCTAAGCTCAGTACCTGCCTAGCATGTGCAGGGTCCTAAGCTGAGCCCCAGGGCCACAAAAGAAATGCAGCATAAATAAAAATCCAAGAGAAAGCATGCACAACTATATCAAACCGAGGCGCACAACCCATCACAGTGGGGAGCTCCAAATCTGTCTCAAGCCCATGCCCAGTTTGAGCAAAGAATCATGAATGTTTCAGACTCATGATTACCTGGATAAAAAAAATATAATGGAGAGGGCTGGAGAGATGGCCCGGCAAGTCTGCCTACCTGAGTTCAGCCTCCAGAACAAGGGGAAAGGAGAGAGCAGACCCTTTAAATTGTCCTCTGACCTCCACACATGCTCCCTGGCATGCATGCTCCCCTACACACAATAAATAAATACAATACAAAGACGGAACAACGATGTGTGGAACGTGGTACTGCACCTCTGTTATCCCAGCCTCTTGTAGAGGCAGGAAGATCGCTGGAGCCCAAGATCTCCAGACCAGCAGCATAGCTGGACCCTGCCTCAGTCAATGAGATTTTATAGGTCTTTGCTATGGTCATTTGGTACAAAGCTCCACTGTGTATTTCTTGTGTTGATCATGACTTCAAGCTGTAGACATGTCCTGTGTACTGACTTTCCTGCTTTTGGGGGCCTTTGCCCATTGGATAGGTGTTCTCAGTCCCTTGAGGTGAAGCAGAAGGTTATTTCCCAGGTGATGTTTGTCACTGTCAAGGGACAGCCCTGCTGCCCAAGACTGATTGCAGTTCTGGTGATACTCTGCCAGTATTCTGGCTGTCCTGCCGTCACGGATATTTTAGTAAGAATTGCTTACGGGAGCCTAGATTATGGTAGCTTTGTAATAGCGAGCCCTTTGTTGATATAAATGAAAATGCTGGCGGGAAGCATCAGAACCACAATTTGGCTCCACTTATCAGTGCACACAAAGCTTTGACCTAACACCCAGGTGGGCGTGAAGCCTCCTTGGAGACCGAGCCATCCTTTGCCTCTCAGGAAATGGGGCCCTCCTTTTAAGAGGGAAGAAGTTTAGGCCAGCTCCAGCTTGGAGGCCTGGCTGGGAATCAACCCCAGCTCTCCTGGCTCCATCCAGTTCTTTCTCCTTCCTTCTGCTCCCCACCCCCACCTCTGTGGTCTCCGTGCAGACTGCACACACAGGCGTTTGCAGTGAGCCTCATTTTGGATTCTAACATGGGGATTTCCCCGGGTAGCTGAGAGTCATTGTTCCTGTGCGGAGGGGGGTCTGTCTGGGCAGCACCCCTGGAGTGCTCCTGTTGATGGAGGGGAGCTTGGGCCTGCACCTTTGCTGTGAGAACTGCTTTCTCAGGCAGGGGGATTCACAGGCTCTAACCATCCAGCTCAGCCCCGCCAGCATCCTATTTGGGATGGCTCTTCTCTGAGTGGTGATTTCTTTACTTGTCCACATACATGAGCAAACACCTCCCATAACCCCAGACCGCTCTCTGCCACTCAGCTGTGAGAGCCTAGGGAACAGGAGTGTTCCTAGAGTCTTGGGTTATTCCGCAGAGACCTGGGAAGTTCCTTTAGCAATAGTTAGCTATTTGCTAAGTACATGGAGGTATCCTAACAATTTATTAGTCATTTGAAAAACAACTGTGAACATTTTCTTATGAGTAATCATTTTTCAGCTGAGCCCCAAATTTAATGACTGAGTGTTCCTGTTGGACACCCTGGTGTTTCGCTGACCTTAGAATCTTAGGGGACCCTGCCACTCTTCTTGTTCTATTTTGAGTATCGTGTGATTGTGAGCTTTTGCTAAACTTCCATGACATTTTATTGAAGTTTTGTGAAGGTGTCAGATCCTGAGATGAAACACGCCCCACCTTCACCTAGCAGTGTGCCTGCCCTGCCTGACAGTGCGGAGGTCCTGTTGCGACCCTTGAAAATCCCGAGCATCCTGGGCTGCAGAGAATCTGCAGCACCTCACACTTAGCACTGGATAGAAGTGTGGTGTCATACTCACTTTGCCTGTTCCCAGGGTGCCCTGGGTCTCCTGCAAACCATCAATAAACACACGCGTCTTAATTCTGCTCAGGCCGTTGGCATGATGATGCTTCAAAGAAAATCCATTTGAGCATCCTTAGGGGATGATAAAAAGGAAACTTTCTGTGATCTTTCAATGTCCTGCCAATGTGGATTCTTTTTTTAAAGTTTATCCTTTGACAATTTCATACATGTCAATAATGCATCTTGATTATGTGCACCCAACCTTCCCCTCCCCCAGGAACCCCAATACATTATCTTCCCCCTTCATGTCCTCTTCCACTTTTGCTAATAACCCACAGAATCTGATTAGTGCAGCCTGTTGGGATGCTGACTGGCCTGGCTGATCGTGTGCAATGAGTTCATGAGCGCAGTGACCGTATCGTGTCCTGAAGACAACACTTCACCCCCTTCCTGCATTCTTCTATTCTTTCTGCCCCTCCCACAGTGTCCACTGAGCCCTGGGGGATTGATGTAGATGTCCTGTCCGAAGCCAGCACTGACAGTCTCTTATTCTCAGCACTTGAGCTGTTATGAGTCTCTACATTAACTGCTGCCCAGTGCAGAAGCTTCTCTAACCAAGATGATCTATGGGGTTAGCTCCAAATATTTAGAAGGCAGTCTGACCGAATGTCATCTAGTAAAACCACAGTAGTAGGTTCTCCCTAGGGCCCATGACGTTTCAAGCTTTGAGTTGACCAGATTAGAGCACTAGGCCTGAATTCCTTCTTGTAGAACAGGCATCAACACCAATCCAGAGCAGGTGGTTACCTGCATAACCTTCGTGCCATTTGCACCAATGTGCACGTCTCACCAATCCAGAGCAGGTGGTTACCTGCATAACCTTCGTGCCATTTGCACCAATGTGCACGTCTCACCTGGCAGGTTGGTGTTGTAGCATGCAGGGTTGGCTACAGGGATCAATGATGTCTTCTCTCCCCAAGTGTCTGCATAGCACCGTCACCTTCTGGCACTGTGAGAGCTGGTCAGTGGTGAGATTTCCCTGTGGCCACAAAACTGAGCAAAGCCACTTATGTGAGCCAGAGATACAGAGAGAGGAATGGGAAGGGCCTGGGGCACTAGTCTCAAGTGCCTGTCAGGTCCTTAAGAAACTTGGAAATTGACAGTACCTAAGGCCCAGGCTCCTTGGGGTCTCATCACTCTGTTCACTCCTGTGGGGAACTGACCTATAGTTCGTAGGCCTTTGAGGAACAGTCAAGGGCTAGGTGACCACTCATCATGATGTCAGCCCTGCCTACACTTGGTGTGTTCTGATGCTAATGGCTGCTGATATACACATTATAATGGAAGAAGTTACTGAAGGCCACTTGAACCAGACGAAGATACACATGCCAAAGGGAGGGGGCTCCAGTTTCCATGTGCAGAAAACATTGAGGAGGAGGGGCTGTTTGATATTTGTCCAGGTTATAACAAACAAGGAGCAGAGAGAGGAGGAAGCCTGAGGGCCAGGTTTTGCCTGTTGCAGGTGACCAGCAGCCGGGTGTGTTTGTAGATGGTAGCAAGAACATGAAGCTAGCAATGTGGGTGGGCTGGGGCTCAGCTGGAGAGCACCTCACATGGACTTGATGCCATAAGCGAGGAGCCTAGAGTGGCTCTGTGCAGAGCTGTGCTGTTGGGAAATTGCTTTGTTGGCCAGGAAAGACGTGGTTTGGAACGGGAAAGGGTCAGCGGGGCTCTACTGAACAAGGCGAGCTCAGGTAGCCCTTCCTTTTCTGCTCGCTCTGGCAGTCCAAGGGAAGACCAAGAGTTAACACCAAGCCTGCATCCACACCTGGCAAACACTTGAGAAGAACATGAGCATGGCTTAGTGTTCAGGTTGTATAGGTGAGGGACCAGGTGGGACAGAAACTTCCTTACAGTGTTCAAGAGAATTCTCCCACAGCATATAGGTGTAGATTTGGGGGAGTTGATTTTGGCCCATGATATTGATTTGGGCACATGCTGTAGCCAAAAGAAGAGGGGACTCCTCTACCTCTGGGCTCGGGAAGCAACATCTGCTGCCCCCATCCGGCCTCTGTACCATGAGTCCTATGCAAACTGCTTGATTGTTCCAGAAAGTGACCCCTAGCATCTTAGCTCACAGGACCCCTTCCAGACACAGCTGAGTCCTGCCAGGCCTGTCCCTTAGAGCATGCCATTCCTCCCCAGAAATGAAGCCACTTTCGTGTTTTGTCCCTTTCGATTCTGAGTCTGCCTGCTGGGAAGACCTCTGAGTGCTTTTGTTCAGATGCCGGGGAGTCTCCGGGTCTGTAAAGTGGTGGCTGTTGATTCATCATTGCGGCTGAGGATTCAACATGAAGTGGCAGCAAGCTCGCAAGCAGTGAGTCTGCTTCCGTTGACATTCAGCTGAGGAAATGGGGCAGAACAATCTAGATGCCCTCGGGTGTGTGCTTGCTGCAGACACTGTCCAGCCCTTGCAAGGGACAGTGATACACACATGCTGAGAGCCATTTTCATAGTTACCAGCTGCTCAGCCCAGCTCCATCTGCATGGTTCTGGGTGAGACTCCTGATTTTGAAGGCCCAGGAGCTTGGCTTTGTCAGAGCACCTGGAGCTGGTGTAAAAGAGCTTAAGAAACAACCGTGGCAGGGTCTTTGCATCATATCATTCGATTACCAGTCTGTATGGAAGGTCAGGCTACAAACTAGTAACTTGGTGGTCATGGAGCAGGCAAGCTGGATGGTTTTAACTGCCATCATCCCCTTCCTGTTGTGGAATTATGACAACCAGAGGGGCCAACACCATCCCCAAAATCTAGTCAGAAGAGTTCTGAAGATAAATGGCTGTTTTCAGATATGAATCCATTTTTAAAAGGTTATTTTTTATTTTATTTTATGTGCATGGGTATTTTGCATACATGTTTATCTATGAACTACCTGTATGCAGTGCCCATGAAGGCCAGAAGAGGACATCAGATCCATTGGTACTGGAGTTACAAACAGTTACAAGTCTTTGTTTGGGTGCTGGGAATCAAACCTGGTTCCTCTGCAAAAACACCAAGAGCTCTTAACCTCTGAGCCATCTCTCCAGATCCCTGTAACAGACCTCAGTCCAGGCTGGGAATATAGTTCAGGGGTAGAGTGCTTGTCTGGTGTGTATAAAGCCCTGGTGTAGGAAGAAGGAAGAAAAGGGGACAAAGGGAAGGGGTGGGGGCGAGTCAGCTATCATCTCTGTGACCACATTATCTGACAAACAGTGCATGGGATGAGGGCTTTGCTCTGATGGATGGCTTCAAGGGTTCTGTCCATGATTGGTTGGCCTGATGCGATTGGGCAATAATAGCTGTGAGAGTGTATGGCTGAGGTGAGCTGTACACTACCTAGCCAACCAGGAAGCCAAGAGTAGGAAAGGAAGTGGCCAAGGATAACCTACCCAAGGACCAGCCCCCGTGATAGCTAACCCCCACCTCCTAAAGTTTCTACAACCTCTCAAAAATAGTACCACCAGCAGGACACCATGCATTCAAAACACAAGCCTGTGGGGTGCTTCGATTTCAAGCTGCAGAGGGAACAGGAAGGAAAATATTTCTCCAAACCAAAGAGTCATGCCAAAAGGACATAGAATTAGATCAGTCAGGCCAGACAAAAAAAACAAAATACAAATATCAGTGTTGGGAAGGAAGAAGAGAAACTTCCCATTCGTGGTGTTTCTGTGTAGAAAATCTTAACCACCCACAAGAGAAACACTAGAACAAGAGTGAATCGCTGAGCTTACAGGATGCGCAGTCCATCTATAAACACCCACTTTCTGTGGATTTGCCATGAACAGCCAAAAGTGAAGGGGAAGAAAAGTTATTCCACACACAGTAACATCTAAAGAAGGATTTTTTTAACTGAAAACTTCAGTTCACTAAAAGACCTTCAGGCTGACATAATTAAAAGAGGGCATCTCAGCTGGGGTGCTGGGGTGCATTTCGGTGGTATAGCATTTGCCAAGCATGAACAAAGCCCCTGACAGTATGCACCTGTAATCCCAGAAGGGTCCCTGGGGTCTGCCAGCTGGCTGGGCAGTCTCACCGATCAGCAAACTCCGGGTTCAGTGAGAGACTTGTCTCAAAAAAAATAAGGTGATTAAGGAAGACAACTGATGCTGCGTTTTCGCGCACACACATACACAAACCACACAGAGACACACGGTTATAATTATTAGGCCACCCAGCATTCAGGAGGCAGAAGCAGGTGGATCTAATGAGTTCCAGGCCAGCAAAGGCTGCATAGTAAGACCCTGTTTCAAAACACTATATATAATATATATGTGTACATATGTATAAATATATAGTCATTATCAACTGAAATCTAATAAAATATATTTAAAATGATGGATGTTGGGGGATGACTCAGCAGTTGAGGGTCCCAGCACCCATTTGATAGGTCACAATCATTTGTAACTCCAGTTCCAGGCAATTCTATGCCCTCTTTTGCCTTCTGTGGGCACCACACATGCACATAGTACATGAGGTAACACACACACACACAGAAGGTAAGTCTAAATTGGCATGATGTCTGTGGTTTGTTTTAAAATACTCCAGTGTCCTTTTCAAAAATGAAGAAATGAGAAATACACAGGAAATGAGAATCAGGATGTGGACAGTCATTGTACATCTATATTCACGAAGATTTATTAGGCCCTGCCGTCGGTTTTGCATGTTTGAAGTATTCCATAGCAGATGAGGTGATGCAGACCTGGTATCTGGATCTTGCTGGCTGCTCCAGGAGCTGGGGGAGTGGGGGACTGGCTGCCTTCATCTGCTGGGGAGCAGTTGGCCTCTCAGGGGTGCTTAGCACCCCTATCATGGGGAATAAACTTCTCTTCTTACTTAATTTGCATTTCAAATGCTTTGAATCATAGACACACATATAGAATCTGTACAACTCAGATTCCTCCTTCAAATCCTCAGCCTTTGCCTCAGCCCTTGCTCCCAGCTGTGCTGTGTTTACAATGACCTGTTTAGGAATACTATGACTATGTCATCTCTTCAGTCATTTCTGCCGTTTTTTCAGGAAAATGAGCACCTGAGCTACAGATTTGATCCCTGGGCTTATTTGACTCAGAAACTATTAGGATACAACTGTGGTCATAGCTGTGGGTATCCATCCTTCTCGGGGCAGGGGCTTTGTGGCACATATCTATGCCAAGACTAAATCCAGTAGAAGTAACTTTGGAGATACAGACTTGAGTTCCACTGGAACACTGTAGGTAGTTACACTTTCCAACACTGCTGAGGCCAAAGCCAGGCGAGACAGAACCAGTCCTCACATGGTCCAGTAGAGTAGGCACTCGGAGTCTGGAGTCAAAGTGTCACTTTCTGCAAGCCCTCTGGACCTTCATCCACCTCTTATAATCCCCCACCTCCCACGGTGACCAGCCCGCCCCTCTGGCACTCTCTGGACTCTCGTGTTCACACGCTAGTCCTAGTCCGCCGCTCACCCTTTTAACACTCGGTTACTCCGTGGACCCCTTATAGGTTGATTCTCGACTTGATCCCCTCTGCGGTGGATTAATCTCACTCATGACCTACTAGATTTTTTTCTTCCAACTTTACGAATGCCTCTCTATATGTGTTGATAAGAGACTTCGGTTAGGATGTAATGTATGAGAAAAAAAAAGAACTGGAAACCAATGGTCCCTTCACATTTGTCTACTTTTTATTCTCAACTTTTTGTTTCAGAATGATGATATTGTCTGTCACTGAGAAATCGTTCTGTGAGCCCAATCCTTCTCTCATCATGAGAACATTCTAGTTACCTGTTACTATACAGCCCACCTTCACAGCTGTGTACCTACGTTAATACAGAGCTCGGATGTAGGGCATTTACTTGCAGTTTATCTGTGCCCTTGTATTTTTTTTTAGTTATTACACTTTTACTTATTTACTTATTATTATACTTGTCTGTGGGTATACAGACCTGCCGTGGGGCACCTGTGGAAGTCAGAGGATGGCTTAGGGAAGGAAGTCAGTCCTCTCCTTCCACCATGTGGATCTTGCGGTCTGCCTTCAAGCTTAAGAGCAAGTGCCTTTCCCTCCTGAGCCATCTCACCAGCTCCACCCCTGTATTTAAAATGTATTTCTTATAAACAACATAGTTAAGTCTCCCTTTGCTTTTGTTTGCTTTGTTTTCTTTACAGTTCTATGAATTGAACCTGGGGCCTTGCACTTAGCAGGCAAGTGCCTTGCCTCTCTGAACCATTTGCCCAAGTGTTCTCATGATGGTGGTTTTTTGTTTTGATTTTTGGACAGATTTTTACTAAGTTGCCCATGCTGTTATAGAACTCACTCTGTAACACAGGAGGGCCTTGAACTTGTGATCTTCCTGTCTCAGCCTTCCTGTCTCAGTCTTGGCTAGTATTATAGGCTTCTACCAGTAAATTGACTACAGCTTGATAGTCTTCATCTTTTAGGTAGATTTTAAAATGACATTTATATTTCATATACTTACTATTATGAGTGAGTGGGGCTTTATTTGGGTTTGTTTTTGTTCTGCTGTTTGTTTTTTTGTGGTGCTTGGAATTGAACCCAGGACCTCAGGCATGCTAGGCAGATATTCTTGATTACTTTTTGGGGGGGGGTCTTATGAATATTCAGTAAATTTTATTTTATTCTATACATTGTCAATAACAGAAATCCTAGATTATAGTATGGACTATAGACAATGCTTGTTTATTTATTTATTGTTACTCTGACTCTCTTAAAGCCTGGATTCGGTCCCTGGGGACAGATCTGTGTCGGTGTTTCTCTCACTCTTAGAGCATGGTGCATGTGGGTAGTCTTTCTGGAGACATGGCTAAATGATTGGCATGGTCTTTCACACTCTTTTACCCCCAGTTCAATGTCTCCCACAGACTTCTGCTTGTGCCCATAGAAAACAAAAGAGTGCATTGATTTTTGTGGGAGTTGTATCCTAGGAACTGAACATGTGTCTTCTGGAAGAATCCAGCTCTTCCTTGTTGTCTTTTAGGCATCTCCCTTTCTTTCTGCAGCTCAGGAGTTAGCTACGGATTTCTGTGCAGGTTACTGGGTTCTCTCCTTCACCTACCGTACTCCTTCTCCCCTTCTGCCAGCACCGGGCTCCATGGCCACATCTGTCTCTGGCTTCTGCTGCACCCTGCACTCTGTCCACAGACTCTGCTCTCCACTGAGCTCCCTGCTGGTTTCCTGCAGAGCCTGACCATGTTATTCTACATACTTGTCCAGTTGTTGTGGCTGCTGGTGTGAATGTAGGTCTACAGTGGCCACCATGTCATACTCAGACTGGAAATCAGAATTTTGCTATTTTGGTATCCATGATGTTTCCTTTAGCTACTCATTCTTAAAGGCACTGTCAAGATTTGTCACTCAGGGCTGTTCCCGTTCCCTTATCCCATGGTGATGCCCCAGCAGGTTGCCTCATGCCTTTTCACTTAGGTAGAAAACAGCTCTTTTCAGTAGCACTTTTTTTTTTTTTTTTTTAATTTTTCGAGACAGGGTTTCTCCGTAGTTTTTGGTTCCTGTCCTAGAACTAGGTCTTGTAGACCAGGCTGGCCTCGAACTCACATAGGTCCGCCTGCCTCTGCCTCCCAAGTGCTGGGATTAAAGGCGTGCGCCACCACCGCCCGGCTTCAGTAGCACTTTTGATAATACTTTTGAGTGCTCTGGGTCACTCACCTTTGCCACTCACTCTTTTGGGGGATAACTCCTTGAATTCACTTGGTTCAAAATTTGGCCTGGTTTGAAACTCTTCCTGTTTAAAGCCCCCTCCTGCTTCATTCTGTTTTCTGGTAGGCCTGATGACTGCCCTGGGTGACAGTTTGCTAAGAAGGCAAAGCTCTCAGTCACTCACATCTCTGTGACCGTTGTGGTCCAGCTAGTTTAGTAGAAGACCAGACATAGTCTGGGGTCACCAGTGATAGGGCCACAGGGGCAACAGAGGAGACAAGGGACTCATGGGGCCGTAAAGATACGTTTAAATGTCAAAATTCTCCCCCTGAGGCTAGCAAGACTCCTTTGTTTAACATGGGTCTCCTGGAGTAGCTGAGCAGGGGCACTGGGAATAGGATGGTACAGACAGGCTGGCCATATCCTGGCCTTATCTGAAAGAGAGCAGAAAATGGCAGTGTGGTTTCCAATCAGAGATGGCATCTTTGAGAACTGATGGATGGAGATGGGAGAGAGAATCTCTGTTGTCGGTGGCTGGAGAGATGGCTCAGAGGAATAGAGTACTGGCTGCTCTTCCAGAGGTCCTGTAGTAGGATCTGTGGGCTGTGTTCCTGCCACCCCAGCTCATGGTCGCCTGGCTAGCTTATGCCCCAAAATAATGACACACAAACTGTATTCTTTTAAACACTGCTTGGCCCATTTCTATTCATGTGTATAGCACCCCAAGGAGCGCTTACCGGGAAGATTCTAGCCTGCGTCCATCCTGGGTCGGAGTTTCATCGCATCTGCCGGGGAGAGGGGAGCATGGTGTCTGCTCCAGAGAGCAGAGCTGTCGAGTCTGAGCTCACTTCCTCTTCCTCCCAGCATTCTGTTCTGTTTACTCCACCCACCTATGTTTTAACCTATGAGGGCCAAGCAGTTTCTTTATTACTTAACCAATGAAATCAACAGATTGATATGACACTCCCACATCAAGGTCCTGAGATCTGTTCCCAGCAACCACATGATGGCTCACAACCATCTGTACTAAGATCTGGTATCCTCTTCTGTACTGCAGGATACATGAAGAAAGAAACCTATATACATAATAAATTAATACATAATAATACATAATAAATTAAAAAAATCTTTAAAAAGAAAAGAAAGAAACTCTGTTGTCTTTCTTTTGAATCTTGAATTGTGTGCAAAATTCCTAAATAAACAAACAAACAAACTTTTAAGAGTGACCAAACACATGCATTTTCCTTTTGATTCCTCTTTTTTTTTTTTAAATATTTATTTATTTATTATTTATACAGTATTCTGTCTGCTTGTATGCCTGCAGGCCAGAAGAGGGCACCAGACCTCATTACAGATGGTTGTGAGCCACCATGTGGTTGCTGGGAATTGAACTCAGGACCTTTGGAAGAGCAGGCAGTGCTCTTAACCGCTGAGCCATCTCTCCAGCCCCTTTTGATTCCTCTTAAACTTCGTAAAAATGGCAAACAAGAAAAGATTGATTTCGGGGAGACCAAGAACGTAGCTTAGTTGGTAGAGGGCTAGTCAGGAGTGGCATGCAGCAGACCTTCAGTTGACCTCAGCATCTTAGGAAACCAGAGGTGGTGGCACACGCCTGTAATCTTAGCCTTCAGGAGGTAGAGGCAGAAAGATGAGGAGTTCAAGATCATCCTTAGCCATACTGGGAGGTTCAGACTAGCCTAAGCAAAAGATCATGTCTTAAAAATAAATTACTAGCCAGACAATGGTGGCACACACCTTTAGTCCCAGCACTCAGGAGGCGGAGAGACAGTCAGATCTCTGTGAGTTCGAGGCTAACCTGGTCTACAGAGTGAGTTTTAAGAACAGGCTCCAGAGTTACACAGAGAAACCCTGTCTCAAAATCCTCACCCCCCCAAAAAACAAAATTAGTAAAAAACAAAGCTTTCACAGAGAGTATGGTAGGCACATGATCAAAATACATTATGTGAAATTCTCAAATAAATTAAAATGTTATAAAAACACATTGTATGAAATTCTCAATGAATAAATTTAAATGATATATTAAAGAGCACTCTCAGATAATGAGAGTGGAGTCTGAAAAGAACAAGAAAAAGTTAACGACTAAAACAGCTGTCCCTGAAATCCCTGAAGACGTGGGGGGGATCAGGCATCCGTGAAGGTTGATAGGGGGCCTGAGACAAAGACAGTCAGTTGAAATTGCAAAAAAAGCTTTGAGAGCCACCTCTTCTGTGAACGTGGACAGCTGCCCCACCCTGCTCCAGGAAGGTAGCTGGGTACATTTTCTTTTTTTTTCCTTGTTATTCTTTTTTTTAATATTTATTTATTATGTATACAATATTCTATCTGCATGTGTGCCTAAAGAGGGTACCAGACCTCATTACAGATGGTTGTGAGTCACCATATGGTTGCTGGGAATTGAACTCAGGAGCTTCCGAGCCATCTCTCCAGCCCCATGAGTACATTTTCTGTTGAGTTCGAATTGCGTTCACTGGGCTACAGCAGGTCTGCCAGCATTGAAAGCAAGGTGACGAGCTGGAAACACGGGTCTGGGTGCTAAATACCGAGGTTTCAGAGCCCTGCCCATGACACTCCCCCAGCAGCCCGGTGGTTATTAGTGAAGAGGCAGTGGATGGTCCTTCTCCAGGGAATTTGACCAGCCCCAGAGAGCAGATATCAGGGGCTCTTAAGTGATGGCTCAGCCAGATGAACCGTCTGCAAAGTCACGGTGGACGTGGAACAGCCTTCAGCTCTCCTCCCTGGGTATGAGAAGGAACTCAAGCTGCGGTCAGCTAGCTCGTAGCGAGTTACTGAAGCACGGACTATGCACGGCCATGAAAGTGGAGTGCTCCAAAAACTCCCGCTCACCCCAGTGTTCCCAGCTGCATGAAAGAACTGTTCACCAAGAGAAAACAAGCTTAAAATAGCTCCCAGAAATTAAAAATGTAATACATCTAAAATACATTGGTAAAATAAAAATGCACTGGGTAAAGTAGCAGGCAGTGAAGTGTAAAATCTCTGATACTAAAGTCAAGGGCAAAGAAATGGGAAATTGCAGAGAGAAGCAAATTCATCAATAAGGGTAGGAATTTACGCATCTGAACAATGAAGTTGGAAAAACTGAAAACATACCAGCATGGCAGCAGAAATAGACCTGGGGTGGCAATGGCCGAGAGCACCAACTTGCCAAAGAGTCTGAGTCAGGCCAGCGTGTTCCAAGGCTGTTGGTTTGGGGGTGGGACGCTGGGTTTGTTTGTTTTAAGATATATTTATTTATTTTAATTTGATGTGTGTGAATGTTTGCCATATATGGGTACCACATGTATGCCTGGAGCCTGGGGAGGCCAGAAGAAGGCATTAGGTTGCCTGGACTGTAGTTACAAATAGTTGTGAGCCTCCATGTGGGTGCTGGGAACCCACCTGGGTCTGAAATTCAGGTGTTCGAAAGCACGATGAGGATGCTCAGAACCTAATCAACATGTCCTAACTGCTGAGCCGTCTCTGCAGCCCTCCAGGAGGATTTGTTAAGAAGCTGGGAGTTCAAGTTTGAATACCTGATATGTCTGAATGCGTCTTCAGGAGACTGAGACAGCCAGCAGGAAGTTTGGAAATAAGTGATCCAGAAGAGTCCAGGAAAAAAAAGCAAAATAATAACAAATAAAAGAATTATTAGTTCTAGGGAAACGAATCTGGTAAAGAAAGAAAAAGCATCCTGGGGTTGGAGGGAGCTCAGGAGTGGATCCCTTGTGCAAATTGTGCAAAACCCTGAGTTCCATCCCCCACTGCCAATAAATAAATAAATAAATAGTCCTGGTATGATAGGGCTCACCTAGACATAGCAATTAGACAGTCATAATAATGTCAAGACAGAGATTTATTGAAGTGCAATTATCAGGTTGGCAGAGGAGGAAGATGAGAAGATAAAGATTTTGCAATCCTGGGATTGCATAGCAATGGAAGAGAGTTAAATCCTCACCAAACCTAGATGTGAAGTGTGATACAATGTCTGAAATCAAGACATCAAGAAGTAACGATGTCCTGCGCTATTTTGACACAGGGAAATTAAGAATGAAGCAGGGTCTCTGGGAAGAATGGAAGTTAGAGGACAACCCTTGTGATCACACGGCTCTAATCAAATAAGGACTTCAAGAGACCGAGTGGGAAGAGAGAATGTAAGGCTGGACAGTCTGTGCTTTTAAAAAACCTGAGCCTGCTTCTGTGGGCTGTGGAGGGAAGGGTGAGCTCCCAGAGAGACTGACGGGACCAGCAGGGAGCTAGGTGTGGCCCCACCCTCGGGCAACTTGAGCTGCAGGTGTGCCTACACAGGTGCTGACTTGTCTCCCTTTGGGCTCCCTGTTAATGAAGAGACTGACCTTCTGTGACTGCGTGCTTTGACCTTTTACACAGCTCGGTTATTCGAAATAGCATCCTTTGGACTGTCTTCGTGGAGGAGAATGAGCTGTCCCTTAAGCGACCCTCACAGTCAAGTCTGCAAAGGCAGTGTCCATCCCTGTGCGTCCCTTGGATTTGCAAAGCCCTAACTACCACTTTCAGCCCTCAAAATGGGAACTTTGCCCAAAATTGGGAACTGTGGGTGTCTGAGGACCCCAAAACTCTAGGGTCAAGAATAAAAGACTTGTCAAACCTGTGTTCTAGAGGCAACGGTGTGGCAAAGTGCTATTCACAACTCTTGTGCCTCCTGGTGCCCCCTGCTATATCTGAGACTGTTGAATGCCAGCTGAACCTCCTTGGTAACTTCATCAAAGTCATCCAACCCTTTTTAGAGTAAAGTAGGGGCAGTCCTAATCACAGGGGATTGTAGGGGTGAAAATGACACATGCAATAAGGCTTTGTCAATGGAAGATTCCTAAGCAGCCCTTGGTTACAGTTAATGACGTTGTTGTGTTGTCTTATGTAATAGCAGGACCTCATATAGTTCAACTGTGTAGCTGAGATTGCCCTTGAACTCCTGAACCTCCTGCTTCTACTTCCTGACTGCTGGGATTATAGGTTTGGGCCATCACACTCAACCTAATTAGTGGGCTTTTTAATGAGTTTGTCTCTCTGTAGTTATGCCTTCTTTTCCTCTCTCTCTCTCTCTCTCTCTCTCTCTCTCTCTCTCTCTCTCTCTCTCCCTCCCTCCCTCCCTCCCTCCCTCCCTCCCTCCCTCCCTTCCTTCCTGCCTCCCTCTTCTCTGTCTCTTGAGTGCTGGAATTAAAGATGTGAGCCATCAGCAGCACCCAAGAGACAGAGGCACGTAAGTTCGGGGCCAGCCTGGTCTACAAAATAAGTTCCAGGACATAGGGCTACAAAGAGAAATCTTGTCTTAAAAAACAAAAACAAACAAACAAAAAAACTTACTCAAGAGCAGTCTGGGCCACAACTTGGTTCATCACTGCAAAATCAAAACAAAAAGTGCTCTTTCTGAAACCTGCCACTGACTGCGTAAAGCTTCAAGTCTGAGGCAGCGAGGTAGCAAAAGGAAGAGTTTGCTCCTAACAGCTATGCATGGCCCCACAGCGGCCCCAGGCCCTGCGGCATGCACTATCTAAGCCATATGTAGCTTGTGTTGAGCTAATAGTACCCAATTCTACATCTGTGCCTGCAGTTGTTGATGTCGTTATTAGCATATGGCCTAAGAAGGAGATGGCATTTCCAAGGCCTTTACCTTTTCAGAGAGCTTGAAATACCTTCATGCATCTTAACTTGATTAAAACTCTCAGGCCACTTCTTCAATTTCTTCCTCCCAAAGTAAGTTAAATAAGCAAGCAGTTGTGACCCGGCTGCACACAGCCGTGACCTGCAGCTTACAAACAGCTTGTTTGAATAGCAGTGTTGCAGGCCCGCTTGGTTGACTTTTCCTGGCAGGAGGAAACAGAGCTATGGAAGCCCAGATGGCCATTAAAGGGCCAGGTATGCCCTGTACGTGGTCAGCAAAATCCAGGCAGACTTTTTTTAAGATGTAGCTTGGGTGTTGTATTTTGTCTTTGAAGCTCCAGTGTGGGAAACCCAAAAAAGACCCCAAGGTCTTCCAGGCCCTTCCCCAAAACTTCTTGCATGTCCTAGGCAAAGCCATGTCTACTGACAAATAACCTCTGTGTCACAGCATTAATAACGGTCCTTCAAGTGCATGATGTTCGGGCATTTTCGCAATTAGGGGTGATTTTTATTTCATCTCCAGGTCACAGTTGTCAGTGTTTTGTGATGGTTTTGTGCCACCCCTCCCCCAGCCCATTTCTACTTTTAAAATGTGATTCACTAGGAAAATATGGTTTTGTTAATTGAGTTCATTAGAGAGCCAACTTTTCAGGAACCCATGTATCTCTGTGTAAAGCAAGAGCCCCGTGGAAACGGCCCCGTGTTGCCAGCACTCACATTTTCCCTGACTCAGTGGCTCCAATGGCGTTTCAGACTTCTCCCATCAATCAAAAATAATCCCACACGGTGCCGATTTCCAGGGTTTCTGACTCAGCCCAGGATCCCGATAGGGCTCTCCGACTGAGATATAAATAGGATGCGCAGATGGCTATTTTTATAAGCAAAGCTTTCTAAGTTGATTTCTTTGAACCCAGAAGGGCTTCTTCCCTCTGGCCACCCCTGTTTTTCTTCACCACAGAATAGGACTTTTATATGTGTGTCTGGCCTGTCTCTTGCCCCTCTCTCCAGCCAGCTGGTAACTGCGGGAGCCAGAAGGAAGGGATGTGCCTGACAGAGCTGCCTGAAATCCTATATCTTCACCCCCTTTCAGGATCATCTTTCTCTCATCCTGCCCAGAATGTCACCAACCCCGCCCAACAGGCCACAGGAACTCAGGGGCGGCTGCTTGTCTAAAATAGATACCCCTCAGCTCACAAGAGCAGCCTCACACCATTCAGAATTGACTATATTTTATAAAATTGCCCCATTATTTGACCTGCTCCAAGCATAAAAACCAAAACAGTCCCTGCCCCACCCTCCAAAAACTAAACTGTATGGTGACCTTCACATAACAGTAAGTGCTGTGGAACCAAACTGCCTCACCAGACTCTGACCCTAGCAGAAGCCCCTGGAAGCTTCCCTGCTCCCTTGGTCCCCAATGAAGGATACTCCACTCACCCCCCAGGCTGGCTTCATCCCCTGCAAGGCTGCTCCACCCACTCCTGCCTCCATGCCCTGGGTGACCATCCTCAGAGGCTACCCAGAAGGCCCACCCTTCCTGTGCGAACTTCCCAGGGTTTCCTGCTGAAAACAGCACATTCTCACAGGAAACACTAGCTGATTCTGTGCCCTTTCTCACTTTGTGCTCCACGTGTGTGTGTGTGCGCGCGCGCGCATGTGTCTGACTTTGCTGTTCTTGGCAATCAGACTTGTAGGGTAGAGTTGATAACTTGAAGTGTAAATGTTTACTTTGGTCAGGGCATGCCATCCGCAGCCTTCCCCAGCTCCCTTAGGTAAGAGGCCAGCATCTGTGTCTTCACCCACTCAGGGTGTGGAATATCACTCCCTCACTTCATACTTCCTTGACTCCCCACGTTTCCCAGCCCTGCCTCTGTCAGGCCTGACTGCTGACTCCCTTCCACACCTGCTGGAGAGAGCACCAGAAGCAAAAAGGACCCTTTGCCAGGTTGTACATATTCAAGCTCTGCCCCGCTCTGTGCCAGCCTGGCTAGACCCCCAAACCAGGCTACCAGACGCGACCACCCAAGCTCTGAGCTTTGTGAGAAACAGTGCCCCTCAAATGAGAGAAGGGATTGATGGTGTGAGATGATCTCTGAAGGGCAGAGAGCACAGGATAAAAACAGCAGCTGCCACTCACGGGACATCTGCTGCGTCCCAGGCATTGTGGCTGGTGCCTCGTGCAGTCACCGAGTCCTGAGGACTGCTCTTTGAAGTCTTAGGAGCCTAGTTATGGGGAAGGAAAGTTGGGCTCCAAAAGAGGAAGTGTTTGGTCCAATTCTGGGGAAAGTGGTGGAGTCAAGCCCTGGACCCAGCCAGTGGGACTGAGAAGTGGAGGTTCTCATGTGCCAGGCTGGCAGGATTTCCTTCCAGGGCCACGATCTCTGGGAGAGGCAGAGTTTACTTGGAGGGTGGATGGCTGCAGTTCGTTCCCTGTGCTCAGGGCCTGTCCCATCTGCGGAACTGGGAGTGGGGTTCAGGGAAACACCACCCACTCTTAATACTCGCTGGACCCCCATGTGCCATCTGAGGGTGGCTTTGCTGAGAGGACCTCTAGCTGCCAGGACAGCTGATGCTCAGAAGGTGTCTGCTGAATCTCTGCCGGTAGCCAGTGCAGGAAAGCACAGAGAGCTCTGCTTTTGAAAGTCTCCAAGTGAGTTAGTGGAGCCCACTGAGCACACTGCTAGCCACAGGGAAAATTGGAAATAGAAGGCTTTGTCCCTTGCAGAGCCACGATCCTGCTGAATAGACGCAGGGCTGTGGTTAGCTCTGACATGTCTGACAGGGCGGAGGATGGGAGGAAAGACAGACTTGGGCTTTGGGATACTTCCAGGAGAGAGAATGTATTACTTATTTTAATCTCTCTCTCTCTCTCTCTCTCTCTGTGTGTGTGTGTGTGTGTGTGTGTCTGTGTTAGAAATATTCTTCTACACAAAAAGAGTTAGGCTGTTTTTAGAAAAAAAAAGTCCTTGTTTGAGACGGCCCTTTTCTGCAAAGACCTTACAATTTAATGAGGCATAAGACATGACTTGCATAGTTAAAGATGGCAGCTGGCAGGCCTAGCCTGTCTTGAACTACAGGCAATGAGATGCTGGGATGTGGGGTGGCCAGGATAAAAGCCCTGGAGTAGGAAGTGCACCTCAGCAGAGCACAGCCTCACCGTTTTTTGGAAAGTTTTGGTTTCTTGGTTCGGTTTGGTTTGGTTTGGTTTTTTAAGACAGGGTTTTTCTGTATAGTGCTGGCTGTCCTGGAACTCACTATGTAGTCCAGGCTGGCCTTGAACTCAGAGATTCACTTACCTCTGCTGGGATTAATGGCATGCACCACCACCCTGCTTCACTCTGTTTTAAAATAGGGTTGGGTTCCTAAGGTGATGCTCTTTGGGAACTGACTGTGCCAGCTTCAGCAAGGTTCTCAACCTGGGGATCGCTACTCTTTTGTGGGGTTGAACGACCCTGTCACAGGGGTCGCATACTAAATAGCCTGCACATCAAATATTTATGTTATGATTCATGTCAGTAGCAGAATTACAGTTATGAAGTAGCAACAAAAATAGTTTTATGGTTTGGGGGGGGCCACCACAGCATGAGGAACTGAATTAAAGAGTCTCAACATTAGGAAAGTTGAGAACCCACTGTGCTAAAGGGTCAGAGAGGAGCAAAGTGCATGCCAGCTCAGCAAGAGAAAGCCCAGGAGGAGGCGCTTGGCATCAGATGCCATCATGAACCAGCCAATCAAACAGCAGGGAGGAACCACCAGCTGGCTCTGAGAAAGACCCAGGTGGATAATGCATACCATGATTGCTGGAGAGGACGTGAAGTTCTGGCCAGCCCTCACAGCCACAGTGGGGGAACTCAAGGTGGCACAGACACTCAGAAGACAGCTGGGCAGTTTCCTACTTAAGGAGACATGCAACCCAGTGGCCCAATTCTTTGGTATTTACCAAGTGAGTTAATAAAAAAACAAAAAGCCTTCTGTCCGCCTAGAACCCACAGCCTTCTTCATACCCATCAGAAACTGTAAGCAGCCCAGGGCGGAGATGCAGCTCTATGTAGCCTATGTACTTAGCGCGGCCTGGAGTGTGAGCCCTGCCACAGTAAATAAGCTCATGTGGGCACAGTATAATGATAAACACCCCCATCAAGTGAACGGGAAAATCATGGTCCATCCAGACAATGGAATGTTACTCTGGAAAAAGAAAAGGTCTCTTGAGCCATAAAGAGATACAGAGAAACTGTAGATGTGTTTTTGCAAACTCAAGAAGTCTACTGAAAACTGCATAGCCACAACCACGTGATGTTCTGGAGAGGGCAGATTCTGGAAGCAGCAGGAAGATGGCGGTTGCCAGAGGTGGGAGTGGGCGTGGTCAGGCACCAAAATCTTTCAGAAGCCTTTAGACTTCAGGGATCTCCGGTCCAGCTGTAGGAGTAGGCACTGTGGCAGAGGCCTGCAGAGCCGAGGAAGTCCAGGCTCTTTGTCAGTGCCCTGAGGAAGCCAGAGAGGTCACTGACCAGTCTGGAGGGTGTCGCCTGGAGGCTTTTGAGGGGGAAAACATGTCTGTGGTGAGCCAGGAAGGAGGCAGGAGAAAGTTTGTACGCTTCAGAAGAAACAGTGTGGCAGGGCCAGTGATGAGAGAGAAGGGATCCTGACTGGAACCAGAAGTGGTGTTGAAGGGGGCAGCATGTGGCTAAGACTTGGCAGAGATAAGGTTTTGCCAGCTCTGTGAGGATACAGCGTTTACAGAGAGCCATGAGAGGATGGGCCCTCTAACCAGGATACATGGTTGGGTTCCTGCTTCAGAAACATGGCAGCAGGAAGCCAGGCTTCATGTGGAGGAGTGATAGAGATTACAGTGTAGAAGGGGGACTGGAGATGACAAGTGGACGAAGGAGGGTCACAAAATCTGTGGCCTGGGAAGGGGTGGGAAGAAACGGACATAACCTGAGGGCCACATGGAGATCGCTGGTGGTGAGTCAGAAAAAGGAAAGGGGCTGTGGCCCTCTGAGGATTCTGGCCAGGTGAGGGTGGAGACAGCCTTCAGAAGTGGAGGTGGAAAAGCTGAGGCTCTGAGATGCCCCAGACGGTGCCACAAGGCTCTTCAGTGCCAAGTTCTAGGCTACTGGCCGCCCGGGCAGGAGCAGTGTTGTGCGAATTCCCCTCTTGCTGTGCCTTGCTTTGCTCCATCAAACACAGAATCTAAGCTGTGGAGGGACATCTGGGGGTTGTTAGATTCTAGAATAAACATTCCTCCCATTGCCAATGTGGCCAGTGTCCAAATGGTGCCATGTTAGAACATAGAGAAGAACCTGACAGGATCCTCAAAGCCAGCGTGGTGCATGCTGAACAGCCAGCCCAGACTGCAGCGTTGACTCGCTGGTAAAGGCGGACCACATAAGCCTCCATTTCTCTTAGTGTTTCTGATGCTAGAATAAAACACCATGATCCAAAGCGAACTGGGGAATAAAGGCTTTAAATTCAGCTTATATTTCTAGGTCATCATGCAGGGATGTAGGGCAGGAACTTGGGGAAGGAACAAAGCAGAGCCCGGGGAGGAGTGCTGCTTCCTGGCCCTTGTTTTCTTGTTCCCCAGGGCTTGCTCAGCCTGCTCTCTTTACCGCCCAGGACCACCTGCCGAAGGGTGGCACCACCCACAGAAGCCCGGGCCCTCCCACATCAATCACCAATCCAGAAAACATCCCCCGGAGGTACTTTCTCTACTGAGGTTCCTCTTCCCAAAAGACTGGGATCATCACGGAATCCAAGTTTCCCACCTAGCAAATGAAGAAAGACTTGCTCATTTCCAGGTTTCCTTGCAGCTCTGAGTACTCAGCTGGTCTAAGTGTTCATTAAACTGGAAGCCCAGAGACCAAGCCTGTGTGGATGAGGACAGACAGTGCTCACTGAGCCTCAACACAAAGTCTCATTCTGAAGCGTCACCTCACTAGCTTTCTGGGTATAGACTCTCACTGGTGAGCTTGGTTTTGCTGTTGGTTTGAAAATTACTGGGTTCTCTGAAGCTCTGACTTTAATTTTAAACCTAATGCAATGGAGTTCCCTATTTACTGCTGTCTTCATTACTTTTCTATTGCACTGATAAGACACCATGACGAAGGCAACTTAAAGAAGAAAGCATTCGGAGGATGACTCCATCATGGCAGGGAACATGGCAGCTGTCAGGCGGGCATGGCACTGGAGCAATAGCTAAGAGCTATTGCTTCTTGATCCACAAGCACAAGGCAGAGAGAGAGAGAGAGAGAGAGAGAGAGAGAGAGAGAGAGAGAGAGAGAGAGAGAGAGAGCGCTAACTGGGACTTATGTGGACTTTTAAAAGCTCTAAGCTCTTCCTCAGTGACGTACCTCCTCCAATAAGGCCACACCTCCTAATCCTTCCCAAACAGTTCCTCCAGTGTGGACTAAACATTCAAACATATGAGCCTGTGGGGGCGTTCTCATTCAAACCACCACAGTGGCTTTGAGTTTCCTGATCCTAAGAAAGTCTGTCTCCCAGCCTGTGTGTAGTGTAAGGAGCACAGGTGCTGATCTCCGTGTTAGTGCTGAGGAGAGAGATGGATGCAGGTGATGGTTTCTGACCCATGTGTCCTTCCTAGGTGGAAAGTTTCTGCAGTTTGAACCTGACTCCACTTTGACTCTGGTGCTATTCTTAGAGTGGCCTTGAGCCACGGCAGCTGAGAGACAGGACCGGTCCCAGCTGCCTGACATACTCACGGTTCTGTCAGCAGTACTTGTCGGCATTGAAGCGGTTGAGCGGAGGCATCCGTGTGTTCCCTAACTACTCTGTTCCAACACAACATCTTCACTTTCCCTTTCCACTGCAGATAACAAGACATTTTAGGACATGCTGTCTTGGAGAGGAGCTAGCACCACTGGGCAGGCCTCTCAGTCAGTCAGAGAAGCCAGGGAAGCATCAGAGACCTCTGCCTTGCATTTCTGTAGCTCTCATGAGACCTTGCCACAGGGAGGCCGAGGCTTAAACTCAGTGAGCTTCCCTAGATATATGGCAACTTGTCCAAGATCGGAGCCCAGGTCAGTCAGTGCCACCTCATCCTCCATCAGCAAGAATCCTGCCAGGGGCAGACATGTAGTCCCGATTAGATGGCCTTCTCTCGCCATGCTGTAGTGAAGGGTTATGGGAAATGCCCCCTTCCTTTGTGTACTCATTCAGTAAACAGTGAAGGTGACGTGTCTGCTTCCTCTGGGGACGTTTTGAGTTCTATCCACACACAGCTTTTGCTCTGTAACGTGGCAGCATGGCTTTGCTGTCCGCTAGCACTTAGACTCTTGTACTGTACAGCGGCCCGATGGGGACAGAGGTGAGGACAACCCCTCCTGTACACTCTGCACCGAGTGAGACTCCCTGTCCCTCCCTCAGCTATTTCCTGGCAAACCTAGCTGGGCGTGTCATTGCGGACCCAGTGTTGGACCTGTCAGGGATCCGCCATGCTTTCAGGAAGTGATGTTTTCTCACTGTTGAAAACATCGGTGTTTAGTATTAATCTTTAAGTTGGGGTTTGGCAGAGCCCACACTCTTTTCTACCTTCCTGCTCCAAGCATCTTTATCACAGACATAGGCAGCTGTGAGTTCTGTCCTTGGGTCTGTGTTCTGGAAGCAAATTGGCACATTCCAGCTCTGGAGGATGTCGTGTTGGCATAGCTGGGGAATCTGGTGCTGTCAGCCACACACAGGACTGGAGAGGGGATAGCAGAGAGGACCCTGGAGGCCGCTGAGCTACCAGCTTCCTTTCTGTAACATGGGGGTAGTGGTCAACATGTCAGCCTGGCGTGCTTGCTGAAGGCCAGTCTTTACAGACCATAGAATCTGCTATCTCAGACATAACGTGTGTCAGATCTGTAGAGTCTGAAGCAGCAATCAACTGCCTTAACTACCCGCACCTTCCCCCAGCGGAAGAATGCCTATACACAGGCTGGACATGCTGGAGCGCCAGAGACAAGAGGAAGCGGGGTGTGGCTGGGACAGGATGGGAAAGGGTGGCAAAATGTCATAGAGGGTAACTCGTGAATGCGAAGTTATAGATCTGTAGCAGAGGAGAAAGAGCTAACACTGTAGGCCGGCAATGTGGGAAGACGCAAGGAAGGGACCCCGGGGACCTCTGGCAGGGGATTCTGCACCTGTGTGCTTGCCTGGTCCACTGCTGGGCCTGCAGGGGGCAGTGTTATGTGGCATACCAGAAAGCTTCACGCGAGATGAACCATGCTCTTAAACTGAAAATCTGTGTGTTTATGTTACCCACTTAGCCGCCCTGCATTGCTGCTGCCAGCCACAGTAGAGATGCAGCGGAAATGACTGCTGGTCCTTATAGAACTGTGTTTGGCCGGGTGGTGGTGGCGCACGCCTTTAATCCCAGCACTCGGGAGGCAGAGGCAGGCGGATCTCTGTGAGTTCGAGGCCAGCCTGGTCTACAAGAGCTAGTTCCAGGACAGGCTCCAAAACCACAGAGAAACCCTGTCTCGAAAAACCGAAAAAAAAAAAAAAAAAAAAAGAACTGTGTTTGTCACTGCTCCTCACTCCGACTCTGTAATGGTTAGAGAAAGGGACACTGAGGAATAGAGCATAAATGGCTTGTCCTGGACGGGCATTGGTGGCACACACCCATTAATCACAGCTCTTGGGAAGTGAATCTCTGTGAGTCTACAAAGTGAGTTCTAAGACAGCCAGGGCTGTAACACAGAGAAACCCCGTCTCACAAAACCTAAATAATAATAATAACAACAACTAATCCCAAGTCTATCAGCTAAGGACAGGCAGAGCCGGGGTTCCACTTGCCCAATCGTCTGGATGCAAGCACTTGGCCCAGTATCTCAGGGCTGTTCTTGGAAGGAAGAGGTTTTGATAGCTCCCACCTATCCATCTGCTTTCTCCTCTTCTTCTATCTGGAAATCTTCTGTTGCAGGGCAGAAGCCACTGCAGACAAGACTGTGCTTGTCCTTATGAAGTGTCAGGATTGGTGACTTTCTGGGGTGGAAGAGGCACCAGCTACCATCTGATGTGTTTTGCCTTTCTCCTAACATAATTTGCCAGGTGATGGAGATACCTGGGTGATTCCTGAGGAGACTCAGGAATTCTGAGTTCGGGGATGAGCCTTATGGGGTGCACCATTGTGCAGGGTAGCAGAGGGAAGGATCATTGAGACCACCCCCTGGAAGCTGCACTGGGCTGGATAGGCTTGCAGCAGGAGTCATGCCCGAGGGCTGCAACCCTAATTATTCATGAAATTTAGGCTCAGCATCTGATGTTCGTTTATATCCGAGTGGCACAGATGAGTTTAAGACTGTGACTGAATAATGAGACACTCCTAACCACTCACAGCGGGCCCTCCTCTAGACCTGGGAGCCCGTGCTACTGACACCGTTTTGGCAGGAAACCCCTTCAAAGATGATCCTCCACCCCCACCCCACATACACCCCACCCTTGCATAGCTCACTCTTGTGTAGAGTTCCAGGCTGCTGGCTATCTACCAGCCAGCCAGCTGAGGCCTTAAGCCGATCTCTTCCTCTCCTCGGACATCTATTCCTCTGTGAAACGGCCACATTGACTCCTCAGAGGGCTCTTTAGCAGGGCTAGGAAGATGCTGCATGAAGTTTTGTCAAGTACTTCCCACGCAATGATGAGGTCATCTTAATGTGGGCCTCAGAACTTGTAATGGGTCCAACCCCAGCCATTTCTCTTTCCTGTCCCCCTCCATCCAGAGTGTATGGATCACTCAGAAGCCATGATTAGTACATGATGGAACATCCTCTAAGATCAGTGCTTCTGTTTGTCTTCCCCTGTCCTTGGAAGAGGAGGAAGGATGCTCGGTTCTGGCAAAATTATCCTCATGAAGTTCTGAACCCTCCCTACATCTGCTCTTCAATGCTCCACAACAGTGCAGGCACGAGCTTTGTCCATCTACCCTACCCCCCACCCCGCGCCCCAACACTGTGACCTTCTCCAGCAGAGACGAACCTGAATTGCTTGATTCAGTCTCAGCAAGTCCCGGCTGCCATTCCTCAGAGATCCCTGGATGTGGATTTGCCTCTTGGAGGCTGGCTTCCCCACACCTGATTTATGGTGCTGCTCTGCTCGCACTCTGAAGGAAGCACTCTGGTGATGCTGGCACACAGCAGGCAACAAAGATTTTTAAAGTGTTGCTCTGGAAGCAAAATTGCCCTTCATGCTGTTAGAATAATTATACCCCACTGCATCCCTACTTACAGCCAAAACAGCAGTAGTGAAACCCAGCTAACGTGGGAAGGCTGGGGTGGGGGCAGAAAGAGAAGAAATGGAGCCCAACTCAAGGGAAGCAACAGGAGAGAGCCCCTCAGGGCCAGTCTGTAGTCTTACATTGGCCAGCAGCAGCCTCTGGGTGTCCTGTCCCAGCCCTTTCTTCTCCAGAACTATGCACGCTCCCACTGACTGTGGTGGAACGCTAAGCAGAAAGTATGGTTTTTATCATTTTAAGTGTGCAGCCCCAGTCAAACCAGACGGGGCCATTTTCAAAACTTGTGTTCAAACATAGCTTCAAACCTTTCTAAGTCTCCCTCTCATAGTTGTCTCTCTAGAACACATACCCTCTCCTCCCCAAGTCTTTTCCACTGTTTCACGCTCTGGCTACCTGCCCGGAGGCTCCCCCGGCTAGGTGAGCCTTGCCTGAGCAGAAGGACCTCTGAAGCGCAGCAGGTAAAGGGTGACATTGTCTTCTGGCCACCAGCAAAGAGGCCCTGGGAATCCAATATGGCACTTCCCTTGGACTGTGACATATTACAGAAATTCAGAAGTACACGTTTCTCAGAAAAACAGAAGACTCCTTGTGAAGACAATCTGTTTTCAATGTGTTTAATAAATTCCAGGCACCCCAGGTCTAGTAGTCTTTTCCGGGAGCAGATGTTTGAGCCAGTGCAGCGGGAACAAGCCTCCTGTCCCCCCGTGTCACATCACACCTGAGTTACTTCCTGGGAAGCCAAAGCAAAGCACCCCTTTCCTTTAGCTGAGTCATTAACTCCACTCAGGAAAGACTCTTGACACATAATTCACTGGGCTTTTCCCTACTCCCTCTGCCCTTGTGTTAGACACACTTGTTTGTTGATTTATGTAGCATCTTAGAAAGGTTCCGTTTTTTCTTTATGTATATATCCATGTGTAGGGATGTGCATGTGTGAGTGCAATCTTCATGGTGTCCAGAAGAGGGCACCAGATCCTCCTGGAGCTGGCGTTATAAACCATGGAAGTGTTGGAAACCAAACTCCAGTTCTCTTAACTGCTGAGCCATCTCCCCAGTCCTGATACAACATCGGTTTAAGCAGCCAGTATTAATATCTCATTAAAGCCAGTATTAATCCAGAAAAGCAGCAGAAAGTACCAAAAATTTCTTAGCTATCCTGCATAAAATAAAGATTCTATCTCTGTCTATGTTCTTTTAAAGAATGCTATGGTGACAGTTGATTTAACTCAGTAAACTGTACAATGCTGTATTTATTGAAATGTTATTACCTTGGCCTTGCCTGCCAAGTTCATGGGCAAGACTGTGTCAGCCAGTAAGCTTGACTCATACCCATCGTGGAAGGCTCTGTCTAGAGAAGTCCTTTGACGGCTGTTCAGTTGCTGTATTGCAAACAATAGGATTATTAATAATGTCTTTGGCTCTTTTGATTTTTTTCCAAATTATTATTGGTGTACAGGAAACTTTGATCTTTATATGCCATCCATTTGACAATCTTGTTAACCTTTCTTTCTTGTTCTAGTCAACTGAAAACTTACTGAGGTCTCCCAATTAGTCATACCTTCTGTAGATAACAATTTTAAAACTTTGTTTTTTTAATATATATTCATTTTATGTGTATGGGTGTTTTGCCTGCATGTATATGTGAACTGCTCACGTTCAGTGTCCTCACATTCAGAAAAAAATGTTGGAGCCTCTGGAATTGAATTTACAGACAGTTGTGAGCCATCATGTGGGTGCTGGGAACTGAACCCTGGTCCTCTGAGAGAGCAGCCAGTGCTCAAACCACTGTGCTGTCTCTGCAGCCCTCTGTGTAGCTTGTTTTCTTGTCTTATCACGTTGTCTGAATGGTAGTGACCTCACCCATAGCAGATTCCTTGCTTGTCCTTACTGAACTGAGACTTTTGCCATTAATTGGTGTCTGCTGGATGTTTTGCTGAGTTAAGGAAGCTTGTTTACAAGAGGTAGGTATGCAACCCAATGAGAACTCTTGCTTAGCATGTGCAAGACTTGTGTCCCATCACCAGTACAGCAAAAAAGTTAAAGTGCATCTAAAAAGTTAACCGCATAAGAATAAAACCACAAGGCCAGGCAGGTGGCACAGGACTTTATTCCCAATACTCAAGAGGCAGAGGCAGGCGGATCTCTGTAAATTCTTAGCTGTATTGGTCTACATAGTGAGTTTCATGACAACCAGAGCTACAGTTAGACCTTCTCCTCCCCAACAGAGTAAAACACAAGTCAAGGGCCCAGTAGTATAGAATTCATGCATATTGAGCTCACTATTCTGCATCCAGCCAGCCTACCCATGGGGAAGCAAGCTTCCCTCACAAGGATCACGAAAATGGCCTGAAAGTTGAGCCAAAAGGAAAACTGTTTCAGAGGTAGTGGAATACAGGGAACTGTGCGTTCAGGCAACAGTGTGATTTCTCAAGTGTAGAAGATGAGAAAGTAGAGACAGGTAAAGAAGAAGCAGGAATTGAATACTTAGAATCACAAGTATTGGTGAGCATTGTTCCTTGTTTTGCTAAAAGAATTCAAGCTGTGTATTTAGGCTGGGTACACACACCACAGTAGAGACCTAGCAGGCACAAGGTCACAAACTCAATACTGCTTCTAAACAAAACAAACAAATAAACCAAACACTTTATTAAAAGTAATTAGAGCCATTATTTAGAAAATATAAGACAGTACAATTAAATCTAGGGACAGCAGCAAGGAGAAGCAGATGAACACTGCCTTTCTGCCCAGTACACAGAGAGCAGCAAAGTGTCAGCCCTGGGCCACTACATGCCAGGCAAGGGCTCTGCCATGGAGCCAGCACCGCAGCCTGAGATCTATGCTTCCAGAGGACAGAATCATTTCCCATCCTGTTCAGCCAGGAATTACAGTCACAAAAAAAGCCTTGCTAGTTTTATTGGTCAGGTTTTGGCAAGGGAGAGTCCCCAAATCTCTCAGGGATGCAACCTGGTTACTGCCAGCATGAAACTGAGCAGGGTCTGTCCCCAGTGCCATCTGGCTCCTGAACTCCACAGTCTTTGTTTCCTCTCTTGTCTGAGACCTTTCCTGATGGCAGTGTACTGAGTCTCAGCCATGGCAGGCTGAATGACACAGGTCACACACATTTTGATGGACAGAGCAGAAAAGTTTAGGACCTTGGTTTCCACTCCAGGGAGGCAGGGATGGGTCTGTAACCATCAGCTGCTTGCTCAGCCATCCACGTCTCTACATTGGTCTCTTGCCCTCGCATCCTGTCCCACTGTGGCCAAGACAGGAGGCACTCAGAGGGTGTGTGCACTGGAACAAGTGTGCCCTATGCTTTGGGGCTTTGTGCACAGGCCTCTGGCTAATGGGAACCTGGGTGACCACGCAGAAGCAACGGGCGCAGATGTGTTATAATGCCCTTCCCACCTCGGCAGACCCGACTAAACAAGCTCCATCTGCTTTGAACGATCAATGCATTTGCCAGAGCCACTCACAGCAGGAGCGAGGCCCTGCAGGCGGCTGCATGCTCTCCTCTGTTCCAGGCCACAAGAGCCCCAGCTGAGCTGCATGTGTCAGTTGCCCTGCTGAGGGTGGAGGGGGGTAACCTGTGGGAAATTCCAGGAAATGCAGCCTTTGTGTGCAGGGAGCCCTAAGGACCCTGCGGTGCATCTTGGCAAGAGCAGCTATCAGACCCCTTTCTCTCTGCTTCTGAGAAACCCCAGCGTTCAGTGGGGAGGAGTGGTCTCCATCAGAGTTCAATGGGGAGGAGTGGTCTGCATCAGTGCTCAATGGGGAGGAGTGCTCAATGGGGAGGAGTGGTCTGTATGAGTGCTCAATGGGGAGGAGTGATCTCCATCAGAGCTCATTGGAGAAGGAGTGCTCACTGGGGAGGTAGTCTTCATCAGAGCTCAGTGGGGGAGGACCAGTCTCCAGCAGTGCTCAATGGAGAAGGAGTGCTCACTGGGGAGGAGTAGTCTTTATCAGAGCTCACTGGGGAGGAGTGGTCTGCATGAGTGGAACAAAGACATGCAAGAAAAAAACCAAACCTTTCTAACTTGCACTCCACAGGACCATATGCTAAAATATGTCCCCCACCTCTGAGCATCCCATTGTCTCCATCAGCCCTTTCACCAGAATTATTTAATCTTTAAAAAGACCGCTGACATGACAGCGTGGGGGTGGGGCTCCATGGTAGAGCCCTTCTCTAGCATACTAGACGTAGATTTATCCCAGACATTAAAGAAAAAGGAGAGGAAAGGAAACTGGCTTCCGTGCCTAGTCCTAGTGAGTGTGCCCCCGCCACCAACCCCTGTGCCTGATCTGTAGGTGGCAGGGCCCTGCAGGGCACAGCTGGCTCCCAGGGAAGCACTCCAGCTACCTGGGGCTCAGTTCATGGGCTACAAGCCAGCTGAGACTCCAGCCTGATTGTCTTGCCCTGGCTCTGTTGCTCTTGCTCTAGAAGATGGAGGCTAGATGCAGGGCACCCAACGCAGGGCAGGTTTTAGAGCAAAAGGGTGAGGGGTGTGGGCATGGGAGACAAGGCTCCTGCCCACTCTCCTGAGAGTGGACACCCCAGAGTGGGAGAGACCAACCTCTCCCTTCATGCCTGACATTGAGCCTTTTGATGAATACTCCGGGATGGGCCAGCTGTTCACCTCAGGAAGATGAAGCCCCTAACTCAGGCCCTGTCCTCCTGTGTGCCTGATTGCTATTGACTGGGATGAAGGGCCTTGCTGTCACCTGGTCCATGAGCTGCAAGTTCCTGTTCACTGAAGTCTGTCCTGACAACATAGCATGGAGGTTGCCATTCAGAGGCTGCCACATGCTAACACTCTTCTCAACACTTCGTTGGTGTCATTTTAAGGAACCTTCCCCAGAACCACCCCAAGAATGTGCCCAGTTTAACCCAGACACTGAAGGGTTACATATATACCAGCCAGCTAGCCAGTCCCTCCCTGTGCCGTGAAGCACAGCTGGTGCTGAGGACGCAGTGTGTGCTGAGAGATTTAAAATGGTGGGAAGAAGGCTCAGTGGGGTTCATGTTGAGAATGCTCCTTCCTTGGTCCACTCACTCAGCGTGGTGTGGTGTGTGCATTCCTGCCCTGCTGACGAATCAGCATGTCGTTGCTAAGCACTGTGATACCATGCAAACTCAGAGCCAGCAAAGGAGCCAGGTACATCACCTGCATGGAGAAAACTGGTGTGCATGACCCTGGGACCCAAAGAGAGGAGGGCAAAGTAGACAGGAGTACAGATGGGATGCAGAGAGAGGCACAGTTGGCCAGTGGGTAAGGGCACCAGGTGGATCCCGACAGTGTGCGTGGGGACCTGCTCCTTCGGTTCAGACCTGAGATGTCAGTCATCTCGGTGCCATCCCCCACACCAGGGCCTGTGGTGACCCAACCCACCCTGAGCTTTGCATGCTAACATGGCAGTTTTCACAGACAGAGGGGAAGAGAAGCCTCAGTTTGAGGGGGTAGGACTGGAGTCAAGGCCCAAGATAGAGAATATTGGGGCAGCACCTTCACCCTGGCTCTGTCCTGCAAGCTGATCCAGGGCTCAGGAGGCTGGTATGGGTGGGGGCTTCTTGGGGTGTCATAGAAGGTGATCCCCACTTGTGTTCTTTACACCCTGAGCCAATGAAAAGATCTTGAGCGTCTGTGTGGACACTTTTTATGCCTTGGTCTCCAGGCTGGCTTGTAGAGCCTTAGGAGGGAGGGAAGTGAGGTTCCAGCGCTTCCATCAGTGGCTTGTCCAGCCCTCCGTTCCCTCTTGTTGGAACCGGATGCTATTTGCTGTTTGATCCTGTTCTCCGAGCAAACACTCAGTTCTATAAACTTATTGAAGCAGAAGTGGGTTCTGGGCACATGTGTGCAGGTGCCCACGGGACTCAGAGCCGCCAGATAAGATGCCCTGGAGTTAGAGTTTGGAGGAGCTGGGAGCCACCTGACATGGGTTCTGGGGACCAGTCATGGGTTCTGGGGAAGAGCAGAATTCGTATTTTTACCTCTAGGCCACCTCTTAGGCCCTAGAAATCTCAGCAGGAAAGACTCATTAGGGGGCCAGTGGAGCTGGTTCCATGCAGAGGCCGTTTCTCAAAGCCACAGTTTTTCTTTCTCAGCTCTGTAACCAAAACGTTGCCTCAGCTTGGCGCCTGTTGCTTATCAAATTAACGAAGAGAAAGAGGGACAGGAAAGAAACTAGGAGCAGAAAGCTGGTTTGTTTGTAAAACGGGTTAAAAGAGTGTTTATTAAGGGAAACAACTGCCCTCTCATTTTTGCTCTTAAAAACAGCAAGGCTTTCATGTTACAGCCAGTTTCAGATCTTGGAACTCAGCTTGAGGCGGGGTTCCCACCACTGGGGATGTGTCTCCATGAAGGGAAAGTTGGGATCCATGGACCCAGTGCCTGGAAAAGTACTGCCCAGCAGAACCTGGCCAGCCTCATGTGCTGGGGAGATACTGCCACACAGGCTGGCATGGCCAAGGCCCCTCAGAGGGTGCCCAGTGGCTGGAAAAGTACTGCCCAGCAGAACCTGGCCAGCCTTGTGCCCCAAGGAGAAGTTGTTATATAGGCTGGCATGGTCATGTCTCTGAGTCCAGATCTTAGCCTTGGCACCTCCTGCCAAGGATGTACCAGGCTATAATAGATGAAGACCCGAGAGAAAACAACTCTGGGGAAGAGCAGGGAGTGTTAGTGCTGTGTTCCGCCACTGTCAGCTAGGCAGTGTGAGCCTTGATGGCCATGGCTGCCTGTCCTGAGACAGCTCTATATTTACGCATGGGCATGAGACAGCCAAGGTAAAGAAAGATGCCCCCAAGTTACTCCAGAACACTGTTGCCCTTGGAGCTGTGGCCGTGTGTCTGTCCTTGCATTTGCTGCTCACTGCAGGCCCTGTGTGCCGTGGTGCAAAGGCCGAACCCCAAAGCCACAGCAGCCTGGACAGCATCAGCCCTTCCTGAATGGCAGCCCTTGATGCTGGGGAGTACGTGCCACTGGACAGGGACCACACACAGTAGCTTCCTGTTTGCTATTTGGGACACTGTATACTCCATGAGAGTAGAATAGGACATGGGGCTCCGAGTGACCCAGCCCTGTCCTCTGTCTCCTGTCTCTCCAAATCAGGGGTCCTGGAGCCCACACGGAAAACTGTTATCTCTCAGGGGCTTGGTGGCCATATGTCCATAGTCATGTTTTCTTATGTAGACCGCCAAAGTCTCCATGCCCAGGAAGAACAACCCCCCGCCCCTCCTGGCTTGGCCCTGACAGCCCCATGCTGAGCTGCCCTGCGAGCTCTTCCTGCAAGAATCTCCCTAGCTGGCCGCCAGTTCCCTTGGTGTCTTCTTGCTGGAAGCCCCTGCTCCTGTCTCCTTGTAGACCCCTCCTCCAGGAAGCCTTCCTGAAAGGTCAGATTTCTTGGATGTCCTGCTCAGAGGCCCTCTCTGGAGGCCATGTGGGCATTTCTGCTGGAACTTTCCATTCTCCATGACCTACACTAGCCCATCCCCTGCAGAAGCTTCAGTGAGCACCCAGCCTACTCCCTCTAGCTCAGCCTCTTCCTGTACACATCTACAGACCCTGTTGGTGCCCAACAGGCGGTTCATGCTTGGATCGAAGACTTGCCAAGGGAAAGGTTGAGCCCAGAATCTTTGTCTCTCAGTCTCCTGAGCTGCTCACCCCCAAACAGGTGGAGATGTGCTTACAAAGCAAGGGCTCCACGTGGCTTATTGTTGTACTGGGGAGAGCGTGTGTGGGAAAGCAGCTCCTGTCTGGAATACCCGGGCGGAAGTCAAAGGGGAAGCACAAAGCCTCTCTGAGAACTCCTTTCTGCAATGATGGGGCCTGCCACCATCAGCAGGGCCATGTGGTGCTGCAGTGGCCATGGGTGCCTGTCCTGAGATGTCTCTAAGTTTAGGCAGGGGCATAAGACAGCCAGGGTTCCCTCATGTCGCTTCAGAACACTGCTGCCCTTAAGCTGTGGCTTTGGCTCTCGAGAGAGCTATTCTCAATTAATGGCTTCCCAAGAACCTTCTGGAGCTCTGGGAACTGCCCTGGCCCTGGGGATCCTGCAGCCTCCCCCTCTTATTCTAATGATTAAAGACACACGTGTGTGCACACACATACAAAGTCAATACTTCCCCAGCAGGGAAAGGATGATTGCATGTGGAGGAAGGAGAGGCCCTCAGGACCCAGCACAGTCGAAGGCCCCTGCCCCACAGAGGCAGGATGCCTGTGAGGTCTAGGTGGCTGTGACTAGACAGGCCAGCCTTGGCCTCTGAAGCCAGAGAAGCAGGACGGTAGAGAGTTGATCTTGTGTGTTGTAGATAGCTCCTTAGAGCAAGTTAGACAAAACCCGTTGTCTTTAAAGATTGCTGCTGAGAACGGCACCCCACAAGTCGTGTCCTCTTCAGCCCCTGCCAGTCTTGGCTCAAGGAGACTGAGGCACAGGGACCAGGAACTCAGTCTCCCTGGCCTCACTCAGCAGCTGCGCTCTGACCCCGCTATGCTGCCCTGGGAGGGAGGCTGGAGCTGGCATAGGTCTTCTCCTTCCCAGGCTCTTTGTCCAGAAGAGAGGGGAAGAAATCAGAACTTTCCATTTCCCAAGCAAAGGGCAGGGTTTTGTGCACACCTCGGGGAGGATGTTTTGGTTCAGGGAGGTCATTGCTGTCTGCTTTCAGAGTAAGCACCCCTGTGGTAACCCTCAGATAGGGAGCATCCTTGACATCCTGCTCCCTGGCCTTGGGATTCTCCGGCATGGACCAGCTGCTGTAAGCTAGCCCAGGGCCACCAGGACCACCCTGCTGGTGTCGGGCTGGAGGCCCAGCTCCAGGGCTGCTGTGCGAGGCTGCTTACCTTCCACTCCCTGGGCTCACAGAAAGCAGCAACGCTGGCAGCATGTTTTCTCAAGTTGTTGAGGCCTGCGTTCAGCACAGATTTTCCTCCCTAACCCTGGGCTTGCTGTTAAACAAGCCCCCGTGCAATGAAGGCCGCCCACAGCACACTGCGACCCAGTGCCTGCCATGCCCTCCCTATATAAGTATCAGTGGCTTCCACTTGGGATTAGGGTTGTTTTCAGTTTGGGGACTTTCTTAGTATGCTTTCTGTTGCTGTCACCAAAGACCCCCAAATGAGTCGTTTCTAAAGAAGAGATGTTTCTCTAGCTCCTGGTTTTGGAAGCTGGGGGTCGGAGTGGCAAGGCTGTCATTGTGCCGGAGCATGTCGAGGCAGAACAAGGTTCTTCTTAGGAAGCTAGTCACCCCATCACGGGAGACCTGTCCTGATGACCTCATCTAATCTTACTGATCCTCCAAGGTTTCCACCTGCCAGTACTGCCCCCCAAGTGCTGTGTGTTAGCCAGGCACATACTGAACACCTCTGATACCATCAGCGTGGGTGCTTTGGGGTTGCTCCCCAGCACCTGGACTTTGGGGAACACACTGAAACCACAGCAGAGCTTTTGGAAACCTCCCAGTGCGTGAAAACCTCTGGGTAGGCAGAACCTAGTGGTCAGTGGTAAGGGACTGTCAAACCAATTGCTGCACACACCTGCAGTCCCAGCTGCCCAGGAGGTTGAGACAGGAGGATTGCTTGAGCTTGGGAGTTCCAGGCTAGCCTGAGCAACATGGCAAAAGACAGGAAATGGAGCCTCAGTATGTAGCCCTGGCTAGCTTTGAACTCTGTAGATCAGGCTGGTCTCAAACTCACAGAGATCCACCTGCCCCTGCCTCCCAAGTGCTGGATTAAAAGTGTGTACCACCACACTTGGCCTTTTGATATCATCTTTAAGAGAAAAAACATTTTTTTATTTTGGTGGTATCCAGTTGAATTTTTTTTTTCTGGCTCCTGTTTTTGCTGTTGTAAGAACATTGTGAGACTCAAATTCTGTGTTCTCTGTAGACGTGTGACAGCCAAGCTTTGCACATGGCTGTGACTAAGCTGGTCTTGCGTGTGGTGTGCAGTGTGTGGCAGCGGTGGCAGCTGCAGTGTCTGGTCCCGCCAGCAGTGTTCACTCAAGCTGTTTGCCTTGTTGAATCCTGTGGCACCTTCGATGGAGGTTAGTTGCCCCGTGTCCCTGCCTTGCCGGACGTTATTTCTCTGGTCCTCAGGAGGAATCCAGGGCTGGTGCACAGCGGATCACACTGCTCTGTGTTTCCATCCTTACCTGGACGCCACACTCTGGTCACTGTAACCGTAGGGGCTTTAGGAGGCCCGTGTCTGTTCTGTGCCTTTGTGGTGTGGTCAGCCCAGGGGCAGAGCCCTGGGGACTCTGATGGGGGATCCAAGTCTGTTAGCACAGCTTTCCCTCGGGACTCCAGCCCCTTATCCTGAAGGTCCCCTGTGGTACTGTACATCAAGTATCAGAATGAGCTCCCAGGAAGCCTGTGTGTGCATGGCTATACTCTTCCCAGAGCTCTGAGAGCCCCTCCCTCCCATACTCTCCAATGGTAACCCCAAAATCCCTGTGAGGCAGAGGGCAGGCCACGAATGTGCCTGCCCCTTTAAAGTTTTCTAAGGAACCCAAAATCAGAGCTACATAATGGAAACCACTTTGCAGCCTCCAGCATGGCCATTTATCTCAATCACCAGTGCATTTAAGATGTGGGCCAAACATATAAATCATATCTTGAAAGAAAGTATGTTGGTGCCACAAAAATTACCCTGTATTCTTACCACCTAATTCAAAAAATGTGTTTTGAAGCTTAGGGGAGTGCAAACAAGCCCAGGCTGTCCGTCTTCCCACACATCCCACCTCCAGGCCAAACTCCACAGTGGAGCTGAAGCGGTGATTGGCACACCCTGGTGGGCTGTGCCTAGTCTGCTCTTCTGAAAGTCAGTGAAGGTCAAGCCCCAAGGTGGTCTGTTCCATCGTCCGTGTCTCAGCTCAGTGCCTCTCACTTAAGGTGACAAACACTGGAGAGCTCCTTCTCTGACACCCAGGGGAGGGGACAAACACATCCGCACCCTGAGGCCCAGCTTCTAAACTGAGGTGAAGAGGCAAGAGTGGGCAGGGGGTTGGGATTTGAGGGTTTCCCATCTTGAAACTTCCATGGTTCCATTGGATTCTATGTCGGCTCAGCAGTTCCTGGGAGGGTATGAGAAACTCATAGGTGTGAGTGTGTGGACCCTTCCTACAGATAGGGACCCAGCCCCAATTCCTGGAGATACCCTTTGCACACACACACACACAATGCACACGTGTGCACACACACAGATACATACTCACACAAACACACACACACACATTCTATGCTTCTGGCCCAAGAGTGCACTGAGCACTGCGAAAGCATCAAAGAATAATGAACTCACACCTGGGGTCCCAGCAGCAGGAATCTTGTTCTCACTTCCTGGCCACATCTTGTACTTTTGTTATCAAGCATAGGGTTGATTTTCTCTGTTTCTCTAATTCATTCATGAACTTATTTCATACCCTTAAAACCTGTGTGCAGACAGGCCTGGATCCCTTCCTGTGCCTGCAAACAGGCCTGGATCCCTTCCTGTGCCAGCGAGGCAGGTTCTGGTCCTCCTTGAAGTGGAATGCAGAGGTTCAGGCCCAGGCTCATGAGACCTACCTCCCCTCTTCTCCTTTCCACTCACCCTGACCTTCATGAGACAGTGTCCCTACCTTAGAGGGACAGTTGGGACCTCCCTGGCAGAGAATCTGCTAGAAGGTGTGTAGGTCTCCAGGTGTGGGGAACTGTCACGGTCCCTTGCTTCCTCTACATCTCTGTTACAAGAATAACAACAATAAACAGGTTCAAGCGGACAGTTTTGGAAGGAGCTTCAATTGCTGTGATGAAACACCGTAACCAAAAAGCAAGTTGGGGAGGAAAGGGTTTATTTGGTTTACACGTCCACATTAACGGAAGCCAGGAACCAGGAGGCAGGAGCTGATGCAGAGGCCATGGAGGGGTGCTGCTGACCGGCTTGCTCCCCATGGCTGCTGGCTCAGCCTGATTTCTTATAGAACCCAGGACCACCAGCCCAGGGATGGCAACACTCACAGTGGGCTGGGCCCTCCCACATCAATCACTAATTAAGAAAATGCCTTACAGGCTTGCTTACAGCTCCGGCTCATAGAGGCATTTTCTCAGCTAAGGTTCCCTCCTTTCAGATAACTCTAGCTTATATCAAGTTGACACAGGAGCTGACATGAGATTACCCCTCAGAACTGACTTTATTACAGAAAGTCTCTCAACCATGAGGGGATGAGCTACCCTTGAAGTAAGGAGAGCAGCCAAGAGAACATCACACCAGAGACAGCATGGGGGGATGAGATGGGGAGGTAGATGGGGGGTGAGAGAGATGGGGAGGAAGATGAAGAGAAAGATGGGGGTAAGATAGGGGTGAAAATGGGGAGGAAGGCAGGCTAAGAGAGATGGGGAGGAAGAAGGCAGGCAGGCGAGAAGCTCCACACACAGAATGACAGGGTCCTGAAAGAGAGACAGGCCCTTCAGTTTGCTCTTGGAAACCCCAAGAACAAAGGAGGTTTTCTGATGTTTAAAGGCCTTCAGGGGGGTAGAGGGACACTGCATACCAGGGGATTCCATCTGGCTTAGTCTACCTGCCCAGGGGCACAGGCTCTAAACTTATGCAGTTGCAAGGGGGCAGGGCTGTCTTACTCAAAAGTGGTAGGAAGGAAATTGCCAGGGACCAGGAGAGAAACTGCAGGGATGCAGCCAGCTAGAGGGTCTGTGATCGCTCCACTCCCCCAGCATCGTCCCTGGCCCCATGGCAACCCCCAGTTAGAACTGACAAACAGTTGGTGACTAGCTGCAGGTATACTCAGGGATACGGCCTCCCTTTTCTCCTTACTGACCCCACCACATGGAGAGGCCTACATGGCAGAGGGAAGTCTTTCTCCTCTCCTGCTCTGGGCATGTTGGACAAACAGGCCTGTGTGTGTCCTACACTATTGCAGCTTTACCTGTAAGACTGTCCCAGAGGGGTTGTAGAGACCCAGCGACAAAAAATCCTTTGCCTGCTTCTCAGAGGGGCATCGGGAGGCTATGCAGCACCCACAGCCAGCCCTGCCCCCCAGTTTCCAACCTCCCTAGGCTATGACCTCCACCACCTTGCTTCCTGCCTGTCCTAGTTGGCCTAGGATGTCATGGGCCATGCACTGACCCACAGTCAGCTCACTCTTGGCTTAGGCATTTTGTCTTGGGAATCCCTTCCTGGTCTTGGTGCTACCTGCTGACAGAAGCCCCCTAAACCTATGACTAGCTGCCTAGGAGGGTCTGTGAGGGATGGTGGCACACAGGAGAAGGATAAGCGGGGTTCATATCCCTCAGAACATGTGGCAGACCTTCCAGCCTCCCCCAGGGGGTCTAGTTCTTCCTAGGGAGTCTGTAGAGGAAGCTCAAGCCAAGATCTTTACCTGGTCCCAACACAATCCACCCCTGCTCCTGTCCCTCCCAAAAGAGGGATGTGTTGTAGGGGGTGGGAAATGGGCCATGCAGAGGCCCACAAGGCATAAGGAGTGCCAACTCCAACCTTCACAAGCTGCAGTGTGGTTTAAGATGTTTACATTAGCAAGTGAACACATTTAACACACCCCAAAATACAATTGTGCCATCCCTGGGTTATGACAGTTTGCATGGAAGAGGCCCCTCAGCCTATGGTGTGCACTGGGTGTGGCCCAGAGCGGACCCAGGCTGGAACTGGATGCCAGCAGCTCCTTTCCAGAGGCTGTCATGCCTGTGCCGCAGCTGGTACACCGTGATGCCCTCTGGAGCTGTAGTTCAGGCAGACATCCTCCCCGGCACTCAGCTGAGAGTTGCGGCCTGACCTCCTGTCTTTCCTTGGAGAGCTGGGCTCCTGCCCTGGCCACCGTCAGTTGAGACTGTGATGTGGGCGTGTGAGCCAAATAAGCCCTGTCCGCTCCACGTTGCTTTTGGCCCATGGAGTTTTACCACAATAGTAACCCTAACTAAATACATGTGTATGGTGTGTGCAAGTGTGTGTAGATGTATGTGTGCACATGGAGGAAGCAAACCTTCCGCCTCACTCACAGACAAGGTCTCTGTGTTGGCCACTTTGTACAGCAGGCTAGCCCAGGAGTTTCTGGTGACGCTGGTTTCTACATCCCACCTCTCCGGAGGAACATGGGTGAGACACATGCCACCATGCTCAGCTTTACAAGGGCTCTAGGGACTTGAACTCAGGTCTTCATGCTTGCATGGCAAGTATTTTTTATCCACTGAACCATCATCTCCTCAGCCCCGTTTGTGGTTTGATTGGCTAACAAGTGTCCACTGTGAAGCATCTGTTCAATTTTTTTTTTGCCCATTTTTAAGAAGAGTTCTTTACACTAGCTCCTTTTATATGAAATCATTCTCTCCTAGTTTATGATGGCCTTTTTGTTTTCAAGCATGAACTTTTTAATTCTTGTTAAAGTCAACCAACCAACCAACCAAACAAACAAAACCTCTATGGTACTGTTCTCTTTAGAAAAGAGTATAGAAACTTGCTATGGTGGAAAGAATATGTCTATAATCCTAGCACTTGGGAGGCTACGGCAGGAATGCATGGCTGTGAGTTCAAGGCTAGTCCAGGCTATAAAGTGAAACTTGGTAACGGTACTATGCCAGCACCAAGCATTAACATTTAAGCAGACCTCTGCCAACTTACCGTCTTCTTTATTCACGCAGAAGACATATGGGAGGCTGGCTAGGCCAGTGCTGCCCTGGGTGCTGTATGAACCCCACCAATGGACATGGTCAGGCTGCCCTAGTAAAAAGGTCCTCCGTTGTCCCTAGGAGTTGGGTCTGGAAGACCCCAATGGTGTCATAGTGAGCCCTTTGGTTGGCTTGCAGGAGCCTCTCCAAGAGTCAGTTAGTGCCCACAGCAGCCCCACTGGTCACAACCTTTAAGCTAAATAGCTGGTCCAGGAGCAACCATGCCAAGTCTACCTGCCCATGCACAGAGGATGCCACTCAGCCAGGAAGGCTGGGCAGGAACTCCAGAGCTCACCTTCCATCCTCTTGGTCTGATACCTCCAGCCCTGGTCCCCTCCCCAGCATTCCCTTCCTCCACGCTGGCTCCCCAGCCTGGCAGCTTGTTGGCTGTGTGATCTCAGGCAAACTCTGAGCTGTTTTCCTCCTTACCTCACTGGCAGGAGTGAGGCATTATGGGAGTATTAGCTCTGGGTCTGCACACAACCCGTAGCCCAGGCATCTGTGTAAATGTACGGCTGGAATGGGCCAGGGACTCATGCTGGGATTTTGATGGTTCCATCTCCCCATCATCCATCAGCCTGCACATCCAAAAGACCAGGTCAAGAGCTCTTAGATGCAGGCAGCTATGCTACCTGCCTCACGAGGCCAGGCATCACTCTGGAGGGTATCTGGGACCAGAGACACAGTGGCCAGTAAGACAGGTGGCAAGTTCTCTTGCTCTAAGGCAAGGGCCTGTGTAGAAATAGACAGTATGGGGACACTGCCACCTCTACTTGAGACAAGGGAAGTCACCTATGTTGCTGTCTACCTCCTTGACAGCCAGCACTGCTGTGAATGTTTAACTTGACCAGACCTGCCTCCTACCCACCAGCCATCCCTTTCCCGGGCTATGCAAGGGCTGAGGTAGCCTTGTGTAACCCATTCTAGGAATTGTGGAAGGCTGAAGGCATAGCTTCAGGGACCAGCTCTCTGGGGACCTTTAGGGTACCTAGGGCACCAGTCTTGGGACCTGCCATGTTGTCCTCGGGCCACCTCTCTGCAGGACTTTTGCCAGGAGTTACTGGGACAGAGGCCTGGAGCTGGTTCCCTCCCCCACTCACCCTCAGGCTCCCCAGGGATACACAGAGGCAGGATCTGGTAGTCTCTGTCACCCTGCCTAGGTAACCTGGGGTTGCTGGGGTAGGGCTCTTGTGAGCGACAGCCAGCTCCCTTGCCTGCACTTGGCCTAAGTAGTGTGGACGGTGGGACAGCACAGGTTCCCAAGAGCTCCCGCCCCTCACAAGTTCAGCTGGACGAGCTGACTGGGCCAATAGTGCATGCTGCAAAGGTCAGGAGCTGGCCGGGAACACGGGATGTGGGAGAGGCTGAAGGGAGGGGCGACCCAGCTGCTGCAGTTCTCATTCAGCTCGCCCACTGGCTTTGAGGGCTTGGGAAAGGAAGAACCTTGAGGTTTAATCCACTGAACAAGAAACAGGGTATCAGTCCTCAGAGACAGGGCAGCTCTGCAGAGGGAGGCACACAGTGTTTGTGGGAGGGCATGCTTCTGTTGTCATGAAGCTGTAGTTGGGAAATGTCTCCCCAGTTCAGTATCTCCCCTTCTCCACACAGATCTGGGACATGAGTGATGAGGAGACCATCTGAGGAACCACAGCTCAGGAGTGTTCGGGCCTCAGCGCAGGATTGCTCCCCAGGACTGGCCATCTGGGCCCTGCCACCTCCCTGGTTCTGATTCCCACTCCCCCGAGGACTAGGGGTACCCCTGCTGCCCAGTTCTGCTCTTTCTGCACCATCTCACCAGCTCTGAACTCAATAACAACTTTGGCATTGCCACTGATCTGGGGGTCCTTCCATGTGCGTTTTTTTCCTCTCCTGCTGTCAAAAGATTCCCCTGGGATCTTTTCACCTTGGCCCATTAGGAGTGGAGGGAGCATCTGACTCAGCATAGATCAAACACGGATGCGCTAGGAGCCCCATGTTGAGAGGACCTGCTGTGGGCCCTGGCAGCACCACACTGGCCCACCCTCAGCTGCCGGCATGTTGTGGTGCCGCCCTGCTCCGGGGATGAGAAGAAGCTCTTGCCACGGTGCTGGTGGAAGGCAGGGCAGAGCTCTGCCTGACTGGAGTGCAGCTAGACCACAGGCAGGTGCTTCTCTGCGGCTGCTACTGGGGCAAGGCTAGTTTACCTCCTCATTCTGGTAGGTCCTTGGCAACTGTGGTCACCTGTCCTAAATAGAAGTGCTCTTCCTAGCAGCCCCCACACACACACATCTTCCACTTGGGTCATGTCTAGAACAGAAGCCCATACATGGCTGACTTCAGCAGATTTCAGTAAGGGAGACTTGAGAAGACCTTGGCCTAAGGTAACCCTGCCCACCTGCACAAGGATTCCCAGAAACAGGCAGGCCTGGGCACAGGGCGGCACCACATGCCACCCTAGGGTGGAAGAACCACACAAAACCTTGGTTTAAGAGCACTTTATTATTGTTCTTAAGGCTACTTTTAAGTACAAAAAAAAAAAAAAAAAAAAAAAAAAGATGGCCTGCCAAACCTTTTTTTTTCTTCTTCCAGGAAAAACAGGCCACAGAGAATGGTATATTACAGATTTACAAACATAGAGAGGGGTCAGCACACACATGGGTGGCTTGGTTCTGGGGAAGACACAAGCTCCTGCCCAGGCAGGATGGCGCACCCCTCAGCTGACGTGTGGCATTCCTCTCCAGGACACAGCCTATTCCAGATAGGTCGGTGCCCCAGAGACCCAGCCACCCCAACTGCCACCCCTACCCCAACAGCAACGACCCGTTCACTGACGGGTGTCTGAGGCCTGTTGCCCACAGAGCCAGTCCGCGGTGCGGTTGTTTTCCTGTGACAACCTCAGTAGCCTGTAGAATAACAAACTAGTGGCTATGAATGCGGACGCAGTGTTGTCATGGCGTAACTGTGTACCTGCACGATTACAGACACACCTACGACAAAAAAAGATCAACTTTTTTTTCCCAAACAACAACAAAAAAATGATTACGATAGGAAAGGGGAAAAATTAAATAGCTACATATCATTAACAAATTAATTGTTCTTCAAAAATACCTACAAATTTCTCTGTACACTCTTTACGCACAGCGTAATGATGGTCTTTAAAATTACCTATATAAAAAAAGTGTTCTCAACAATTCTTTTTTTCCTACAGAAAATATAGGGGCCTGAATGCCAAGCTTGGAAGCCCAGGAGAGTGGAGTGGAGTGTGCGGGGCAGGAGGGCTGTGCACTTTTGTAAGGCTGGTAGCCACCCTGTAACTCGGGTATCAGTCCCCGCTTTTCCACCCTCGCCCGTTTCCCAAGTTCAACAGCTAACCTCTTTTCCTCCTACTGAAAGTCAGCCCCGTGGGCTCCCCTGTGCAAGGAGTCAATAATGCCTTGTTGGGGAGGTGGTTCTAGCCAGGGGATGTCCTAGCCCTCCTTGTGGGCCGGGACAGGGGACAGAAAATGCTCACGGCCAGAAGGAGCAGCTGCTGTGGGGCCTCCCCAGCCATGTCTGTCCTGCTCGCTTCTAATGTCTAGTTAGTAGCTATTAATAGAGCGGGCACTAGTGATGCAGGAATAACTGTAGAGTTATTATAGAGGAATGTGTACAGCCTTGGCCCCGGCATGAGAGGAAGCGAACGCAGCCCCATGTTGCAGGCTGTCAGGCACCTGCTGTTTGGCCAGGAGTTGGAAAGGAGCAGTCTGCACCGAGGAGTCTAAAGACATGAACTCAAGTCCCCTGCCCAGGATGCAGAAAAATCAGCAGCAATGGGCTCCCCAGCCTACCACACCCACCGGCTGTGCACTCCTTCTCGGAGTGAAGTGAGCATCGACTACACCTCTCAGAAGCACAGCTGTACCAGCAGTGAATGTATCTAGGGCTGTAACTGACGGGATAGGCTAATGCCGCCGCCAAAAAGCCAGTCAGTGCTACAGTCTGAGCTTACAGTCAATAGAAACCAGCTATTTTTCGTATTAAGACATGCACCATGTCAGAAGCACTACGGAGTTCTCCAGCCTTTGCACTAGCCTCACCAACTGCAGTGTTCAGAGACAGTAAATGCCCATGGTCAGGGGGAACCTGCAGTCCAGTTGTGAGCACCTCAAGACTAGAGAGAAAGACCTAGAACCTGCTAGAGACCTTCTAAGTTCAGCAACAATGCAAGCACACATGATCAAAAGTGTTTCCTAGCAGTTTGCCCTTGGTGCTGGCATCGCAGACAGCCGCCCAACAGGCAGCCCTGCCCTCCATAGTGCAAATCAGGACAGTTCTTTTCAGGCAGACACATGTACACGCGGACTGAGCTGGACCCCAGGGGGAAGCCAAGCCGTGCATACCCAGTCTCAAAAGCTAAGAGCACAAAGCGTCCGGATCCCCATGTCTTCATGGCTTGTGACTAGGAAAGGGCCGCAGGGTCCCGGCTGCCAGGTTGGCAGACCTGCAGAGGTTTCTTTGGTAACCAGGACAGGAAGCAAGGATGCTCTGTTGGACCGATGCTCCATGCTGTTCCTGTTGCCATGGTGAGACCCCTTGTACGAACACCAAAAAGTACAAAACAGAGCAGAACGAAAGTCCAGACAACATGGTTTTGCGAATAAACCACCTCCCACCCTCCCCCTAAGATTTTTTTTTCCTTTCTATTTTTTTTTTTTTTTTTTTTTTGCTTTTTGTTTTTTTAAGCACTGACTGTTGAAAGCTCAGGCAAACCATGCAGATCCTTGTGTGGCTGGAGGGGGAGCCCCCTTCAGGAGACCACAGAGGGGGAGTGACTATGGCTGACCATGTGGGCAGTGGGGCTGGCAGGCTGGCCCCGGCGGGAGGCTGACTCTGGGCTGCTGGAAGCGCTGTCCTTGGCCGCTTTGATCTGAAGCCATGTGTCACCTAGTGCTTTGGCAAAGTGGTCATCCACAGAGCCAGTGATAGACACCGAGTTGGGTGCTGGCTCTGGTTCCTTGTAGTTCTTGCCCAGGCTCCGGCGGAAGTGCTCCTCCACCACAGGGTCACAGGTGGCAGTTGCTGCAGAGGGCGGATCAGAGGAGAGGTGGCTGCATCAGTGGGCCAGGGGACCCTAGTCAGTGGCACTTAAGCACCCTGGGTGGAAGGTGAATCCAGAGTGTCTTTATGGTACTAAATGACAATGGTGGAGCCTATCTTCTGTCATCTGAAGCCCCGAGGGGCCAGGGACTTAATGTCCCTAATTCCTTCCCACCCAAGGCATGGCCAATTCAAGGTATACGTGTGTTCAACAGCAGTGTTTTTAAACTGCACACTAAGTGAATTTTAGGGAGAGAAGTTACAGCTCACAGCTTAATCCAGGGTTCCCACATGCACCAGGCTTTGGTGGAAAACTCACCACTGGGTGGTCTTCGGTAACTGGCAGACCCAGGTGCAGAACAGCCACTGTGCGCGATGGGGCAGTGAGAGAGGTTGCAGTTGCGGGCGCCTGCAGATGCGCAGGTGATCACGGAGGGCCGGTTCTGCAGGAGGGAGAATAAGTCAGCTCCTCTTCATCCACTGATGAGGCTGAGCAGCTGCTGCCAGAGGGCCCAGCTCAGTTGCTCATGGAGCCCACTGTGCTCCAAATAGCAGGTCCAGGAGGAAAGACTAGATGCACTGGGGTCCCTACCCCTAGCACCTGCAGGTGAGCCGCCCCTGACACACAGCATCCACCCAGGGCCAGGCCCCTTCCTCCTTGTCAATGAGTGCACAAACACCCACTGGGAACCTAGGAACCGCAGGCCCAGCATGGATCACAAAGAGCTGCACACAGTCTCTGTGCTTTCAAAGCCTCTTCACACAGTTTCTGTCAGAAGCCTCACCCTTTGTTGTCTCTGGGGCTTGCTGGGTGTGGTGCTAAGGTAAGACAAGCGCTCATGTCCTCAGCATCCCTCTACCTTCCTGCTCTTTGTGAGACAAGGTCTTATGAAGTTGCCTTGAACTTGTAATCCTCCTGCCTCAACCTCCCAAGTAACTATATTATAAATCTGAATTACTAGACCTGGCCTTGTTTTTTAAAAAGTAATAATTTTGCCAGGCAATGGTGGTGCATGCATTTAATCCCAACACTCCGGAGGTAAGCAGATCTAAGTGAGCTTGAGTTCAAGGTCAGCCTGGTCTACAGAGTGAGTTCCAGGACAGCTGAGACTACACCAGAAAAACCCTGTCTCAAATCCCCCTCTCCCCGAAAGAACGAACTTTTTTTCTTCAGTAATAATAAAAAAGAGCCTGTGTCCTACTAATCACAGGTTTGTGACCAGTGACTTTATAAGATGCAAACCCAAAATAAAGCCACTGACATTTAACTTTGTGAAACAGTACTGGGTAAGCACAGGCCTATCAGAGTGCCAGGGAAAGGGGCGGGGGGTGGGGGGGGGAACGACACAAGGAGGAAGGAGCTCCCTCATCAAGATCAACCCTGTACTTTGCAAAGCAGCGAAGCCTTAGAATGGAAGAACCCAAGTCCCTTCAACTTCAGGACTTCCACTTAGGGTTTCCATGCAGCTCATGGTCCCCTACACCCAGCCTGACCTGGTCATCTCCAGAAGAGAACCAACCATGCTGCTTGACTTAACGACATACACACCTGCTGCCGCTCCACAGCCGACCGGCCGGTGTCACTACTATTCTTAGTCAGTGCAAGAGGCTGCTCCATGAGGCCAGGGAGGGATGCGTACAGGTGGCCACCATGCAAGCTCACAGCCGGGGCTGCAGCCCGCTCAATGGGACTGCGGCTCCGTTCCCGGGGATCTCGGCGGCAGTCTCCGTTGACGGTCTTACTCCTGAAAGACAGGGGCATGCTCAGGGGGATGACTGGCAAGGGGGCTCTGGGGAGGAGCCATGCACTTCCCCCTGATGTTTCCGAGACATTCCTACCCTGATGTTAAGAGTAGGACCAAAGGGTAAGTTGAGGAACCAGGCCCTAAGTGTAGGAGAAGCAACTTTTGGAGCCAAAGTTGGCTTTGTGACCTCCCTTCTTCCTTTCTGGCAGGCATGTCACTTAGGCAGGCAGGCAGGCAGGCAGCACTGCTATGTACGAGATCAACTCATGTGCTCAGTTTGACCACCAATGGTCATTGAGGTAGGATGGGAATGCTGAGGACCAAAGAAACCTGACCCATGCTCTGAGCCAGTTCTGATGCGAAGCCACACTGGTGCCCATTACCACCTCTGTCCGGATAGGGCACCAAGACAGTGGGGAGCCAAGTGACTGTCTCATCCACTGATGACCAGTGACCTCCTCTGTATGGGTCTGCTTCTTATTAGTGTAGAAGACGGCAATGAGTCGGCAGCACTGTACCCAGAAACCATAGCAGAAGACAGCAGCTTCCCTGAGCAGAGCATGAGAACCCACAAGGCCCAGCTTACACAAACTGTTCCAGGCTCAGCTCTGTCCTCCCTCCATCCCGCCGACTCTAGAACCATCATCAGTGCTGTCCGCTTAGGGTCTGTCCCTTTTTAAGCAGGTGCCAGAGCAAGCACTTTAAAATTGAAAGGAGACTTCAGAGCCCACGCCTGGCCTGGAAGCGGGCTGTGTGTACTTGGGCTTTGAGCAGGAAGCAGCCATGCCTGCATGCTGGGCCAGCCAAATGCAATATGCTAATATTTAGTCACACACCACACACACTGCAATGCACTCTGCATGTGCACACACACACACTCCACACATGTGACCGTCACACTGTAAGATGGGGCACACAGCACCACCTTGGGTACTCAGCATCCTTTCTCCCCTGACAGCCTCTTGTGAAACTGCCCTGCAGGACACCGACATGCTCCCCACTCCCTCCACCCCCCGACTTTGCTGTGTTCATCTCAAGGCCACCTTTTTATTAAGCAAATGTGACTTGACAGAGCTCCTTTCAAGTCACAGCAGCCAGCACCTTTTCCCTTAACCCCGTCCCCAACTGCCTTTCCATTTTTACTTCTGGCTCTGTGCCACAAACTCTTTAAGCTGTAGCAACAACTGTCCATCTGCCGGGGAGGCTGCCGCCATATTGTGCTTCTCTGAATGTACATTGGCCCCGAATTCCAGGCACTTGTGCGAGCCCTCAGGGCAGAAGCCACCACACCATTGCTGATGGCTTTTGCCCGCCCTACACTAGCACTGAAAGCTTTGTGGAGACAAAGTCCTGCCTGTCTCGAGTTACAGACCACCTGCACAGGGAGGAAGACATCAGATGCACAACTGGGACGGGCAGACTCACGGGGAGCCAGACTGGACCAGTGAACCGCAGGGCACCCGCAGCCTTCAGATGGACTCCACACTCCCAGGTACTCAAGCAGCAGACACTAACAAGGACGGGAAATTGCAGGGAGCAGGCAATGGCTACAAAAGGAGGTACAATGGGTACAGCACAGGGAGGACTGGGAAGTCTGAGAAGACAGCCTACAGACGGCAAGACAACCCAGGCAGGCTAGCATCTCTTATCCCCTGGACCTCAAGGTCACCAGTCCTTACCATCTTGGATCCCCACAGCACTCTTACATGGCCAAGCACAACCTCAATGATGAGATGCAGAGGAGCACAGAATGAGGGGGTACTAGCAGGGGCCTTCAGGACTCAACACCGAGGAAGTCATTCAGTTGGCACTGGGCATGATACATCATACAAAATACCACAGAGCTCAGAACAAGCCTGGGAACTTGCTGGTTAATTTTAGTAAAATTACACACCACTCATATTTCCAGCTCATTTTCCTGGTTCCTGGAGCTTAAAGACAGACATTGTTTTCCATGTCCCTCCCCCTTTGAATGAATCACAGCCCAGTGTGTCCTGTGCCGTCAGGATGCTGACCCAAACCACACACATCCTGCCTCTCCTTAAAGACCAAGTTGGTGGACGGAAAACTAACAGGGGCCCTGCTAGGGCCTAGAAGACTCACGGAGCTGCCTGGGAGCATCGACCTTGCTCATTTCATGCCATCTCTTTTAGGAGAGAAAGAGAAAAGGTGGGCTGCAAAGAGAAACCACCACACTCTTCCAGGCCAGAGTTTCCTGGGGACAGTTGCCATGTGCTCCTGATCACCCTCTGAGCTCAGTGGCATTTGAGGAAAGCAGACTAGATCCCAGGAACTGCAGCTCCACCTCCTGCACAGCATCTTGCTCAGCCTTAGGAACCATGCTACGTTGGCAGGGCAGAAGAGTAAGGAAGGACCCACCCAGCCTCAGGCTTCCCACAACACACAGGATATCCCGGAGGTGACAGAATGAACCTTCCTGATACCAATCTGTGCTGGCGTCACTGTGTGCCAGGGGCAGAGCCCCTCTTGCTGTAACACTGTGCTCTGGGATCCTGCATGGCAGCCACAAGCCTCCCCCCCCCCCACAGTCTAACACTAATAGTTGGGGGGCAGAAACTAAGCCTTCAGACCCTCTCAACACCATGACCAACCTGAGGCCATCAATTTTGATAAGAATCATGTCATTAATAAGGACACGATGGCACAGACCACGTCCTCTGTGCCCACAACCAGAAAGCCATGTTCCCATGTCCACCTCAAAGCCAAGAGAGCATGGACAACAACACCATTGGGGCTGGCTGACATTTCTGTCCCCTGCCTACACAAAGGTGCTGTCTCACTTTCTGCTCAGTGAAATTTCAAAACTCAACTTCAGGGAACTAACCAACCAATAAATGCCTCATTCCCTCTGTCACAGGAAGCTGAGACCTGAGTCTCTGTTAGGAACCCTCCTGCAGGAGCAGAGAGCATTGTGGGAAGATGGCCCTCAAGCTATTCACGCTGGTGGTCCGTTGCTGAGTGCTCAGATCTCACTACGGTGGACTCAGAGTGGGAGACAGGCTCAGATGGCGGAGGCACTGTCTGAAATTACCTCGCTGGTTGAGTCAAGGACTCCAGGGCCCGGCTCCTAGCTGTGAAACCTTCCCTGGCAGAGCAGAGCCCTGTTTCTATGCACCTCTCAGCGATGCATTTGATTCTCTCCTGTGCATTGCCTTTTAATTTCTGTCACAGACTAAATGGGGTCCCCTGACAGATGTTATGTGTGACCAGATCTAATAAGATGAGGTTACTGGAGCCTCATAAGATGAGGTTACTCAGTGCCACTGAAGGGTGACTGAGGTGACAGGCACTCAAAGGGAAGATGATATCGAGACCGGGATTGGCAGCTAAGAAATTAGCCTCCCTCAGAAGAAAAGCAATCACTAGACCAAGCTAGCCTTGAGCGGACAGAGATCCGCCTAACCTGCCTCTGCCTATTCATGTCAGGAAAAAGGAGCTCGAAACCAGTGGCACTGGGGAGCCTGACCCTGGGCTAGCCTCCAGTAATGTGTGCACTTGTACCTTAGGTTTAACAAAAGTCTTAAAAGTTGTTTTTAAAGCTTAAAAAAGTATGAAGAAAACATTTTGTCCAGCTATATAATAATTCTATGCTAAATATCATCAAAAAATGGTGAAAATTTAAAAATGTTAGGCCAGCAAGATGATTCTGTGGAAGGGTTCATTTGCCTTGCGAGCCCAATGACCTGAGTCAGCATGATGACAAAAGTCGCCTACTGACTCAGTCCTCAGGGTGCACATGGCGGCTCCTCGGGCTCATGGTCCCGTCTTTGCACTGCTCTGCTTCACCTCTGAACCAGCTGCTTTACAGATCTCCAGAAATCCTCTACAGTGATGCTCTCTGCTGACTGACCTATAACTAATACAAAGGCATTTTAAAGCTTTAGCACAGTGGTTCCTAGTGCTGCGACCCTTTTACAGTTCCTCATGTAGTGGTGACCCCAAACACATTATTTTCATTGAGACTTCCTAACTGTAATTTTGCTACTGTTATGGATCATAATGTAAATACAATAGCTGACACATCCCTCCCTATTGGGGTCTCAACCCACAGGCTGAGAACCACTGCTTTAAAGATTCATCATGTATATGTATACAGCGTCCTGCCTATGCATGTGCCTGCACTCCAGAAGAGGGCACCAGATCTCACTATAGATGTTTGGGAGCCGCCATGTAGTTATGGGGAATTCAACTCAGGACCTCTGGAAAACCAGCCAGTGCTGTTAACCTCTGAGCCATGCCTCCAGCTCCTGCTTTAGAGTCTTACAGAAACCAGGACTGGCTCTCAGAACACTTGCTGTGTACTGAGTCACACCTGGTGTACGAGGCTAGGAGGCCAGGGTCAGTTAGTGAGGTTGCAGAGTACATGGTCCTGGGCCTGGCGGCTCCAGAAGTGAGGATCTGCTTCCCTGTGTGCCACGGAGAATTCTCCACGGAGAATGCCTGTGGAGCTGGCTCTCCTCCGACCGTCAGCCCAGCAAGCCTGCATGGAGCTGGAAGGAATGCCCTTGCCTGGTGTCCACTTGCCACCACCACAGCTGGGGAGCACGACACCCCACTCCTCCCCCAGTGCCACACCAGCTCTGACGTGCCACCTTAGAACTCTGCTGTAGGAGGGAAGGGAAAGCGAGGGGAAAGGGAGATCTGCCCAAGTCCCAGAGCAGGTAGGGGACAAAGCAGGAGCAACCAACCACTCCTGTAACAGGAGGCAAAGGTTGCGGCCCTTCTGATGAGGACTGGGGACTGGTCCCCACAGCAAAGATCCCCGAGGCTTCTGAGCCATCACTCAAGTCATGAAAGAGCCTGGCTACGTCATGATGTACCCTCCACCACCCCCCTGATCCCGGGCCCCCCGCAGCCCAGGTGTCACTTGCATCCACCAGGAGCTATGACCGACAGCCACAGTGATGTGGCACCAGGTAAGATAAAGGCTTCTGGAAGCTGAAGTGCAAGCCTTAAGGAAGAGAATCAGTGCCACACAGTCCCAGAGACTGTCTGCAGCACCACATAGTTCACTTCCTTCCTGTCATGTGACAGCCAGGCAGAGCTTCTCACAAATACTGCTTTCTGATGACACGTGCTGCCCCTCCGAGGTAGAGTTTCCTGCTCGGCTTCCTGCCAGTGCAAGCCATGGGATCATTCCCAACAGTCACTTCCTTTGCCCCATGTCCCCAGAAAACCACACACTATCAACTAAAACAATGTAAAATAACCAGGTGAGTCCAAGGCTGCTCTGGCTCTATGTCTCGAGAGAGGTCCCACTTACAAGCCCTACGTTCCCCATTTTCCAGGGCCGGGCCTCACACTCTGACTCCAGCCCCGCTCCCCCCCAGACCAGAACCGTCTGCATGTGTTTCACATCATTAGCTGAGACAACAGAAAGAAACGGAAGCCGGAGAATCAGGTCTGCCATGGGACTGGGGTGGAGCGCCATGTTCTCCCCATGTTTGTCAAGCAAGAACTGGTCCACCTGTGGCCACAAACCCCCAAGGACGACACACAAACAGGCCAAGAGCCCGTGTGCATGCCAAGCACGGTCTACAGAGCCTGGAGATCATGTGCTGCACACATGCACGTTCATGCTAATGAATGGGATGCCGCTGAGATTAATAGATGCTCACTCGAGATCCCCGCTGCTCCTGGGTTGCAGCTGTTTTCGTCATTATACAGTCCCTCAATAAATGATACTAAAAAGTACAACCACTATTGTGTTTTTGGCACTAAGCAGTCCTTAAACTAGAGAGGGATGGAAAGCATCAGGCTCTTCCTGCCCAAGCCCAGCTGCCACATCTGCCATGGGAAGAAACCTCTAGACTACTCCCTCTCCATCCAGGGACAGGCGCCACTGGGCTGGCATTTATATTGTTACCCGTTAGGGAGGACTTGGGACCACTGAGATGAAGACTGGAGAGTGGGGTGAAAGAAGAGGCCAGGATGTGCCAAACATCCAGCACCCGTTCCCTGCAGACGCACCTGGAAGCCTACCTGCCCCTGCCTCCCCCTCCCACGCCTAGCTTTCCGGGACAAACCTTTCTAGGGTTAGGAAAGGGAGTTCCCAATGCCCCCACAGGAAGGCTGCAGCTGACCAGGAGAGAAGATGTGGTCCCTCCAGCACCAGGAGTGATCAAACAGACCAGGGCCAGCTGGTGTCTTGCACAGCACCAGGTATAGTTTTATGAATGAACTGACTTTCAAAGAGCAGCCCCATTCTTAGGAGCAATCAGCACCAGAGGCGCTCATGAAGCTGCGCAGACAGGGCAGCACCTGGGTCAGGGCTGCTGGAGAAACTCCAGGAGAGTAACCTTCGACCACAAAGCTACCAGAGAGGAAAGGGCTACAAACACCATCACTGCATACCACACTCTATGCTGCCACAGGGTCTTTTCAGAGCTGCCCACTAAATCGTGGGAAGATTCCCTCCTTGATTTCCCCCACACCTTTGCAGGGGGAAAAAACAATCACTGAAAAATCACATCAGACTGTTGGTGAAAACAACAGAAGCTTCATCCTACTCAAGGTGTGGGGGTGCCGCGCTTGGCAGCCACAGAGATGGCTACACAGACCCTGGACACTTGTAGGGACACGGCTTGCTTCCTCAGGCACGCTACTCGGTACAGAAAAGCTTCAGCACAAAGCCTGCCTCCTAATGAGTGGCAGGTAAGAGGCCGTGTCTTTGTGCCACGTCTTCCTTTTGGAAAAACTCAGGGAACTTTATTTCCTCTTCCAGCCACCAGAAAAGTCTTTCCCTGCCTGACTTGCCAGAACTCGGCAACAAACACCAGCCTCTTCACTCTGGGGCCAGGCCCTCACCAGACGGTCAGCAGCATCACACTGCACTGCGAGTCCTTGTCAAACAGTACCTGCGCTGAGCATCAGTGCAGAGGAGCACTGAGACCCGAGCACCCGGGAAAAGGCTGGCTCCTTCGGCACAGTGGTAACCTCTGAACTGAAGCCCAGGATGCGTGTGCTGGCTGAAACAACAGATCACCCCAGATCTGTGGTCCTCAGCACCTGTGTCCCATAGGAAGGTGAGGTCTTGGGCTCAGTTCCCAGCACCCACATGATGGCTCACAGCTGCTTGTAACTTCAGCTCCAGAGACCCTGACACCCTCTTCTGGCCTCTGTGGGTACTACACCCATGTAATGCACATACAGATACACAAGCAAAACACCCATACATATAAAATAAAAATAACACTCTAAAAGGAAAGGTGAGTCACACGTAAACATTCTTTTCAATTAGCGCTACCTGTGACCCCCCTCTGGAGCAGGCACCCTTCATTCCCACATGTGTAATCCACATGGCTGCACACCCACATCCTCCAAATTACCTCATGAAGTCTTTTTTTTTTTTTTTGGTTTTTCGAGACAGGGTTTCTCTGTAGCTTTGGAGCCTGTCCTGGAACTAGCTCTTGTAGACCAGGCTGGTCTTGAACTCACAGAGATCCGCCTGCCTCTGCCTCCCAAGTGCTGGGATTAAAGGCGTGCGCCACCACCGCCCGGCCGTGAAGTCTTTCATACACTGATTCAACACCAAATAAAAACCAGAAAGAAAGGGAGTCTTTCTTCACAAGTCACCTATAACCATGACTGACCTTGAAAATTACAAACCACAACCAAAAACAACAAAAATCAGCCACTAAATTACCACAGAGCTGGCTAGCTACAGAACCTCGGGTATTGCGAATCGACAGCAATGAGATGCGCACCTGAGAAATGATCTTTTGACACCTGCCATGGTTTCTATATAACAGGACCAATAAAGGGCCCAAAGGCCTGTCTTTCTGGAACACGCGTATTCACAATGTTTAGGGACATGATTGGCTCCAAGCGTCTGTCCTCACTGAACATTTTCCAAAAACGGGAAAGAAAGGATTTCTTTTTAAAGTATTTATATATTGAACTGTAGAGATAAGCTTTAAATTACTTTAAAGAAAGATGATTTTTTGAGACTTATCCTGTTGCTTAGAAACACTACAGTATGCTAGCAACTGGGTGGACTAATGACAGTGTCTCCTCCATTCTTAGAAGTTCCCCACGGACACAGAGCGCGTCACTGAGGGCCTACTTCATCTTTCTCCAGGTCACAAAGCTGCCCTTTCAGGCTGCCATTTAGTATCTTGCTATGGATCCCAAGCTGGCCTCCAATTTGAGATTCTCCTGCCTCAACCTCCCTTATTAGTAGGACTGCAGGCCTGCATCGCCATCTAGAACTGTCTCTCCCCTTAGACAGTTGTGGTCGCTGACATCTAAGAGCAATGTCTGGTTACAGTCTACTCAGTCTAAACCTTGGAGCTCTGAACAAGGAAGAAAATGAACACAGGGACCCAACTTTCTGCTCATGGCTGATATGGCATTTGATCTACACCTGCGGAGAGGATTCTAAGCCCCACACCTATCCACTCTATAAGAATCTCCAAAAGCCAGGTGGCCATGGTTCTGCTTACGAACGCATTCAACTGAAGTCACTGCCCCTGGAGTCCTCTGACTCCTCCTGTAGATGACAACAACAGACAGCTCAGCACTACTCACCTCGCGACACTCAGCAGTGTGCCTCTCGATTCCAAAGGTCACCACCAGCCCCATGGTTTATTTATGTGTTATGGCAAGGGACACAATTATCATTTAATGTTTCTTCAAATTTATTTTTGTGCATGAGTGTTTTCCTGCACAAGATGGTGTGGGAGCCCTTAAAACTAGAGCTCCAGGTGGTTGCTAATTTGTGAGTGACGGGAACTGAACTCCGGTCCTCTGCAAGAGCAGTCAGGGCCTTTAACCTCTGAGCCATCTCTCATGTTTAAGGATGCTGGTCAGTAGCAGGAAGTACATTCACACAGCTATATAATATAGATCACCGCCACCCACCTCCATGAGTTCTCTGCTGTCCCCACTAAGCACCACCTTCCCAGTCACACCACCCTGGGGTATGGCTGTCCCACACTCCCTCGAGATGAGCCACCCATTCATTCTCCGTACTAGTGGCCTTGCATAAGCTGACTCACGCACCGTCATTGTTTTGACTCTGGCTTATTTCATTTAGCGCAATACCCTCATGGTCCAGCCATGTGCTGGTATGTGTAAGAATTTCCTGTCTTTTTAAGGCTGAATACATTCCACTGCAACACAGACTCATGCTTTTTGTCAACCACCACTGGCGGGCTTCTTCCTGCGCTGTTCCCAGCCCTTGGCTATATGAACAGAGCCACCGTGAGTCTAGGTGTACAAACAGGAACCAGTACACCCTATTTCCAGTTGTTCTGGAAGAGGAGCTGTTGGATAGCAGGGTGATTCTTGGTCTTTGTCCTTAAAAGTTCTGGCAAACTGGTCAGTGGTGGTGCAAGCCTTTAATCCCAGCTCTCAGAGGCAAAGGCAAGTGGATCTCTGAGTTAGAGGCCTGGGCTACACAGACAAAGCCTGCCTTGAAAAAGCAAATGAAAGTCCTGACAAATCACCAGTAGTGTATCAGGTCGGGTCTCTAGAACATGCCTCTCATTAGCCACCTGTCTACGAGCACAGAACTGATAAAGCCTTCTTAAAAACAGCCTACCTGGGGCTGGGGAGATGGTTCAGAGGTTAAGAGCACTGACTGCTCTTCTAGAGGCCCTGAGTTCAATTCCCAGCACCCATATGGTGCTCACAACCATCTATAGTGGGATCTGATGCTCTCCTATGGCGTAAAGTCATACATGCAGCTAGAGCACTAGTATACATAAAATATATAAACCTCTCAGCCTACCTGGGTTGTAAGAGCAACACTCACAAGCACTGGGACCACGGCCTCTTCCTAGACCAGAGGACAGGACAATGTGGAGCGGAGGCCATGACCAGCCGAGAGCTTCTGGGAGACCCACTGCCACACAGCTGCGGTTCTCATTTCTCACCATGAGCCCGTACCAATTGCTTCAAGTCTTCCGAGGGTGGCTAAAGTTAACTATAATGACTACCACTTGTGTGGCAGCGGCAGCAGCAGTGTGTGGCAGGACCAGATCCTCAGTGTGTCTACACCATTCTATGCAACAAGGGCACTCACTCCAACCTGCTGGTCCCTCTGCCTGGCGCAGCTTAGCTGGGCAGAGGGAGCTTGGTAGAGCTACTGTCCAAGATCCCCAGAGCTGGGACAAAAGCATTTTCTATCAGACCCAAGAAGCCAAGGATAGTGCTGGGGGCGGGGAGGGGGAAGGGGAAGGACCCTGAGTGTAGTGTCCAGAGGAAAGGCCCCACCACTGAGGTCAGAGCCTCCAGACTTCATCAAGTGCTTTTATTTATCGTTATCTTCTGTTAAGAATAAATTTGAGAGCAGAAGCATGAGCCTGGCATCTGGTCGGAGGAGGAGGAACAGGGCCCCCAGCAGCTGCTCCCCTCCAACCAGACCCTGTCACGTGACAGTCGCACCTGAACCGGGCTCCTTCACTCTGCCAGCTCCCTCCACACCCCACTCTCCCGACAACCCCCTCGCCCTTGCAAGAGGTTCTGGTGGCTACATGACTGGGCTTGGGACAAGGTGCTAGGCGGCCAGGAGACAGGGACCAGAGGACCGTCCCTGCTGCGCCCATCAGCTCTGTCTTCCCCAGCTTAAATCAATTACAGCTGAAAATACAGCACTGCCATCTGCTTTGAAAACGGCAGGATAAGGGAATAAAATGAAAGGGGGTTTTGGTACTAACCTCACTTTAATCATTGCCAAGGAGCATGAAGACAGCCCAGCGTCCTCCCACAAGAAAGCCTGGGGCCTCACAAACTTGGCAGGCACCACAGGCCTGCGCCCCGTCAGAATAAGAGTCCCCCGAAGGAGGGTGTGAGGTGCGGGGCCGCCTGCCCCGCGCTGCAGGGGAAGCTTCCTGCGGGCCTGGGAGAGGCTGGGAACTCCTGGGAGGCGTTATTTACAGAATGCTGCCTGCCAAGATCATTGCATGCATCGCTGCAGTTCCATTTTCAGAGAAAACAGATCTGCTGTCAGAATTACAGCAAGCCACTTCCTCTTTCTTTGTTCCCCTACCTTCCATAACATCAGGCTTTTAGCAAACTCTACAACTTGGCCAAAGGAAATGCTGGCAGGAAGGGGCGAGGCAGGAGGGAGGGGACAGGCCTGCAGTTCAGCTTCTGTGGGTTCTCTGGTCCTCTCGCCCTCCTTGCAGAGCCAACTTGAGAGGTTGTTCTCTTAGAAGGGCTGAAGGGCCAGCACTGCAGACACAGCTAGGCCGGGTGCCCACATCATTTCTTCCTACCTGCAGGTTCATGAACCTCACCCCGGGCCAGCAGCCTCAGTTACTAAGAGAGTCAAGGGCCCATCTGGTTCCTTTAGCTCCAAAGGAGGCTTGCTTACAATATGCATGGGCCTGCTGGCTGCTTTCACAAGGCAATATAGCCTGCACAAGTCAGACCTGTAGCAGAGAAGAGGAGAGCACCCCAATGAAAGAGCATTTCTTGTGGGGGTGGGGAAAGGGGAGGGAGAGAGACAGAGACAGAGACAGAGAAGGGGGGAGCTGTCTTCCAATCCCACCAACTGTCACTGTCTGTAGCAACTGTGTCCATAACACTGCATCTCAGGAGTGTAACTTTCTAGTAAATGCCGCATCCATCAAGGCCCAGGGAACATCTGGTAAAATGGTTAAATAAAAACAATTTCATTTTTTATTTCAGAGTTTACTAAGAATACCCAACAAGAGACTAGTAACACACTCCTGGCTCAGCTCTGCGGGAAAGGCCCTGGAAGGAAAGAGCAGCGGCAGTCAGCCAGGGAGGCCTCAGGACGCAGACCTACCCTTCCACTAAGTGAGGAGCCCTGTCCAGCCTCTGAGCTCCACCCCACAGTCAGACCCACCTCTTGACCCAGGCTAAACCCTCCAGCTCCCACTCCCCTAATGCAGGAGGCTGTCAGAAAGAGCCCAGAGAAACAGACCAGTGAAGTCCACTCAAATAAGGTCCCTTCATTTCCTAATGTACATGTAATGTATACTGCCTTGTTATGGGAATTATCAGCACAGTTCAGTCCTTTCTAGAGCAGTTCTAGAAGGCTTTCCTGCTAAAGAGCAAGATCCAGTGAGCAATCTACTCACTTCCAAAGAAAGAAACCGAGTTGGGGGAGGGGAGTGGGTGCTGGCACAGAGGTCCGCATCCAGTACCATTCACCGGGGCAATCAATCCACCTTGGGCTTGGTTTTTTGTTGTTTTTTTGTTGTTGTTGTTTTGTTTTGTTTTGTTTGCTGCTATCGTTTTTGTTGTTGTTGTTATTTCTTAAGTGTCTTTCTCACTGGCTTGAAACTCACACCTAGTAAGTAGGCTGTGAGGACTGCTAAGGAGCTCCAGGGATCTGCCTCCCCAGCACTGGGGTCACAGTGGGGGCCCCCAACCAGCTTTTCCATGTGCTCCTGGGGATGGAAGAACTCAAGTGTGCTTGCTTGCAAGGCAAGCACTTCACGGACTGGGCTATCACCCCAGCCTGAAAGGTCTTTCTTTTCAAAACACCATAAATATTTGAAAGACTTCAGAAGCCAGAAGTGTGACAGTCACAGCCACAGAAGAATACACGTGGCCAGCAGGCACATCTGGAGGGCTGCTGAGCTCTATGTGAAGATGAAAAGTCCCACATTCTAAGTAAGTGAGAAACAGTCGTTTCTCGGGAGATGCAGGGAACAGATAGGTTCACACAGGTCATCAGACACCAAACGGGTACCCTCCAACCCACAAACTCCACTTTCAGAAAAATGGGATATGAGACATGAACAGGATGGGGATGCCAAAGAGGCCTGCAAAGCCCAGACAAACCTGAACGGCCCCAGTATCTTTACTCGCGAGCAAGTTCTTTGGTCACCAGCACTATGAAAACAAGACTTGGGACCTTCAGAGAGACACTGAACTGGAATGACACTGGCATTTTTTGGAAATGCAAGGAATCAACCAATCCTATCTAAAGAAAGGAAAAATGAGGCGGACCTTGGGAATCCCAGGGGAAGTGCCCCTGGCCCTGCCCACTCCCAGCACTTGGGAGCACACTCACCAGCCATGCAGCAGATCACAACCCCATGAAGGAACAGTGATAAACAAGCCTAAAGTCCAGAGACCATGCAAAGCCAGCAGGACACTTGCCCAGCATGAACTCCCACGTTCAGTCATCGACAGATAAACCAGCTGTGGTGGTACGCCTGGCATCCCAGCACTGGAGAGATGAAGGTAGAAGGAGCAGAGGTCACCCTTGGCAGCACAGTGAATTCGAGGCCAGTGTGATCTCAACAGCAGCAACCATTTCAGTTGCGGACCAAGTGTGCTGCTGCTGGAAACAAGATCCCCGGCGCACACGCGAACGTTTCCCCGGTGCAGACATGCACACGTTTCCAGTTCTCAGTCTATGGAACCCAACTGGGATGTAGCTCCGTGCTTGGCCTCCTGGGTCCCATCCCCAGCACATCAGGGACAAAGAGAGAAGGAGGGGGTGGGTGTTTGGTGTTAACCTGAGCTTCAAACGAATTATCAACAAGTAAACAACTGGCAACCACAGGGAAACTGTCTATTTTGGTTGGGTTAGGAAGGAAAAGAAAACTTTGTCATGAATAAATAAAAGCACTGGTTTTTTTGTTTGTTTCGTTTTTATTTTTGTTTGTAAGTTAAACTGTCCAACTAGTTAGCTGGAAATAGTAGTCTCTGGAGTATTGGTCAACCTATGAAAAAGGGAGTCACCCTAAGGCAGAGGTGACCTGCTGAGTTTACCTGGCATCTCAGCCAATGTGACCCCCAAACCTAATGGTTCCTCCAGTATCCCTTTCTTTGACTTTCCCTCATGCCCTCTCTGAGAGCTCAGCCTCCCCCACATGGCAACCACACACCAGCCCTAAATCCCCTCTTTATTTGTCTTAGAGGGTCTTCCACTTCCACTCCTCCATGGTGTGAAGGGAGGTGCATTCAGTAGAAACTACTCTGGGCAGAGAATTCTCTCTTCCTGGGCTGGCACCGTGTAGTGAGATCTTCCCAGGTACCTGCATACCAAAGCACCCAGATCAGCCAGCCGTATACTGACTAGATTAGGGAGCTAACATACTTAGTTACAAGGGGGATATAGTGTCGTCTCAGTGTTCATGGACAAGCGGCCCCTGACATTAGTTCAACAGGAGAGTTCATGAGTGCTGACCTTCCAGGACAATTCCTGGGTCCTCTAGTACCAAAACTTGCCACCAAACTGTCTAGAACAACTCTCCCATAAAAAAAAAAAAAAAAATCTCTAAAGCAACATGTTTGTAACTTCATCCTGCCCTAAAAATACCAATTAATTTAAACAAAGGAATAAAGAAAAAGCATTAGAGAGCTAAAAGAAAACAAGCCAAGAGTCCCAGCTGCTCAGGAGGCTGGGACAGAAAAAGCACTGGGAGTTTTAGGCAACATAAACACATAGAGCTATAAACTACCTGTAGAAGGTGTCACTGACAGTGAAGAAGGCTTTGGTAGACCACATCATCATCTACACATCAAACAAAGATGCTGGGATGTGGGGCAGTTACCAGGCAGGAGCCGCCAGAAGGTGCCGTGGCCTGCTCACTGTCGGCCACGGAGTGGTTCACGGGTGAATGCCGTCCGGAATGTAGAGTGTTGTTGTCGGGGACACGGGAGTGGGTGGGAAGGGTAAGTGCTGAACAGACAGCTTAGAACAACCTGATTTAAAGTTGAGGCCACGGAATGTGTGGAGATCTCTCTGCTGGGAGGACACCCGCACCAGAACTGGCCCGGGTATGATTGGGAACCGAATGCATTAAGATGTCATGGGCGATGGTTTCAAATGATGAAGGTCACAAGGGAAAGCAGAGCCATCCCGTGTATTCAGCCTGGCTAGTGTCAGAGTTGCCTGTCACACAGGCAGACAACCCATGCTTAGCTGCCCTGAAGGTGACGGACAACACAGCTCTCCATCAATTCTTTTAAATTTTAACCACAGTGTTTCCATGAAAGTCCAGGGAGGTGCTTACTGGGAAAAGGAGTTTGTTGCAACAGACTCTTCCATCCTTGAAGGTCACCCAAGGAGTGTGGATTTTATTCTGTAGTCAAGGAGACACAGCCCATGGACAAACCCGGCAGTGCCCCACACACGGGTCCTGGAAAAAGACCTGTCAACAGAGCTTAGCTTGCCTGCCTCTGAATCCTTTCACCAAGGTGCAGCCCTGGTGGAGGGGGCAGCTCCTCGTGGCTTGGAGGGATCCTGTTGTCATCTACCCTATTCCCAGCTTTCCTAGAAATAAACTAACAAATAGGGCCCAAAGCAGGAGGCTACAGAGGTAAGCTGTGACTGACATGGGTCCTGGGCTGTCACTCAGAAGCAACTAAACAGAGTGAATCTACTAGAAAGTGGAGCCCTGGGAGGAAGGGTTGGTGGCAAACGTGAAGGACGCGTGGTGCAGACCTGCTTGTTTTACCACGATAAGAGTGTTTACTCTTTTTTTTTTTAAGTTTTTTTTTAAAAAAATAGTGAACAGTGATGACACACACCTTTATACTCCCAGCACTCTGGAGGCAGAGACAAGCGGATCTCTGTGAGTTCGAGGTCAGCCTGGTCTACAGAGTGAGTTCAGGAATAATCAGAGTGATTACACAGAGAAACCTTGTCTCAATTTTTTTTTTTAGAAAAATAATATATTTGAGCATTTGCGTGTGTGTGTGTGTGAATTACTGTGTGCATGGTACCCACAGAGGCCCTGAAGGGGGTATCATCAGATCCCACTATGTGGATTTTTAGAATTGAACCTTGGTTCTCTGGAAGAGCAGTCATCTCTTCAGTCACATATACCTGTACTTTTTCTTCTTTTCTTTTTATCTGAGATGGAGTCTGACTGTGTCGCTGCTCTAGAACTCCTGGGCCACCCCAGCAATTCCCCTGCCTTTCCAGCCTCCTCGCCGCAGTGATACTGATGCTCGCCCCACCATAGCCAATGCCTCACTTCTACACACCTCACATCATGTTCTACCGGGACTGGTGCCAGCTGTAGGGAAAAGTAAATAGAAGGATGGGGGGAGGGGGCAGCATTTTCAACAGTTGCAGAAAAAAAGAAATGTAAATAGGAGGGTGGGAAAGAGGGCATTTTATTCACAGAGTTCACTCCTCAGAGTTGACACCAAGATAAGACTGGCAGGTCCAGGATGCAGGCTGAATGAGGTACCTCCACAGGTTCAAGGGGTTCCTGGGGTTACTGTTCTGGAAGATGGGGTACGGGCGGGGCACAGGGCAGCAATAGTAGACTCTGTCACTGCCTGGAAATGAACACCATGACTGCAGAACACAAGGAGGCACCATAGGCAATGCTACCTAAGACATTACACATCTAAAAATTATTCTTGTTTTGAGATAGGGTTTTACTATGTAGTCCTGGCTGGCCTTGAACTCACAAAGATCTGCTTGCCTCTGGAGTGGTAGGATTAAAGGCTTGTGCCATGAAAGCCCAGTTTGTAAAATTCATCTCCATCAAAAGGAAGAGAGCTTCAAGGGCTCTTACTCCTTTCATATTCCAGGGGTGGCCTAGCCACTAGGAGTACCTGGCATTGCACTAGATACAGAGCCTTTGACTGAACGAGGGAGTCCAGCCCTGCCATAGAAGAGCTACATCAGAGAGGGAACAAAGAGAGGCACACAGCGACAGCAACAATATCCTATAAAGAAGGTTTCTGAATGGCTCAGGAGCCTTCAGGCTCAATTGAGGCCCTAAGCCCTGGGGCAGGCTGCAGCCAGGGAACTCAGTGATCTCCCCTAGCTGACAGGGAGCCACAGAGACAAATACTGTGATTCAGACAAAAACGTGATCCAGAAGGAGGTCTGTGTGAAGAGGGGGTCTACAATATGACCTTGGTGGGGGCTTCCATGAAAAAGAGTCAGCAGACCATGCCAATATAACGTAAGTTCAGTGTGGAGATGGGGGCAGGAGGCAGAAGATGACTTCTGAGACAGAAGAAATCTCTTTATCAACCACGTGCAGGAAGGAATGTGACGCGGAATTCCTACCTGGGGTGTATATGCCAAAGGAGGCAGATCTCACCATAGATAACAATAAGGCAATCTCCTAGGTGGAGTGGCAGTGTTAAACCACAGCCTGCACAGACTCACTTATAGGGTCAATGCAACAAGAAGGACAGCCTGGAAGAACAGAGATAGCAATGAGTATGAGGCGTGGAGACTGTGTGCTGTGTGCGCCAGACTCCTGCTGAAACTGGACTGTGGTACGGCATGTGGGGAGGGAGTGCTCTGAAGGGGATTAACAGCCTTCTCCGGAGTCTGTGTTAGTTCTCAGGGAAATGGACTAGTTCTCAAAAGCCACTGTCTTCTGTTTCCCCTCTGTTTCTACCACGATACAGCACAAAGCCCTCACTGGAGGCAGCCAAAACTCTTGGCTTCCACCTCTGGAGCAGGAAGCTACACAAACTTCTTTTTATTGCAAATTAAACAGCTCTGGGTATTTTGTTAAAGCAATGGGATCTCTGAAAGATCCTGGGTAGCCAGGCATGGTGGCACATACCCTTAATCCTACCACTTGGGAGGCAGAAGTAGGAGGATCAAAGCCAGCCTGGATCTTCATAGTGAGTTCCAGGGCAGTCAGAGCTACATTTAGTAGTGAGACCCTGTCTCCAAACAGACAAAACCAGAGACAGTGGAAAAATACCTGGGAAGTGTGGCCCCAAAGTAGGAAGGGGACCAAAGGAAGTAAGAGGGCTCATAGAAGAGTCAATCAAAAGAGGAGGTCACACACAGCATGGTGTTGTGTGTCCTCCAAATCTGCTACCAATAAGTCCCTAGTGAAGGTAAGATGGGAAATGCCACTGAACTCACTGAACTTGTGAGCAGAGCATGGGGAAACGTGGTCTAGCTTCCTCAACTGCTCAGCCCTCGGCCCTGACAGCTCCCCCATGTTGAATATGGCACTCAGTGTTCCTGTATCAGGGAATGACTGGGCCACTTCATTCTAATAGTTCAGCTTTACGGGCCTGACAGTTTACAGCAGAATTCTAAAATCAAATGCTCATTTTGTCGGCCACTGTCTCTGAGAGAAGTTATGCACCATGGTGGATCAACACTGGATCTAAACAACAGATGTCAAATGACAGTTGTTCGTCACTTGCCGTCCCTGGAGACCTAAGACCAGTGTGCGGCATGGCATGGCAGCTTGCAGTCCTCTTCTGAGTCCTCCTACAGAAAGAGGGAACAGTGCTGTGGTTCCTTCTTCCTAGGGCGCTAATCCACGGGAACAGGGCTCACCCTCCTGGCCTCACCTAACCACATCAGTTCCGAAGACCATCACCCTGGAGGACAGGGCTTCGACAAAGACGTTGAAGGAACACAATCCAGACAGCAACAGATTCCCCTCCCCAGCACTGTTTCCCTGTGTCTGACCCGGAATCTGACACGTTACATAGACACACCTCTGTGTGTTCGTTCAGCAGTTCTGACAACAGACAGCCTCAACAAGGGCTGAACCCCGCACTTGCTGACTGACTTCTACAACACCCAAGCTCTGAAACTGTCACTGCAGGGGTTCATTAGCTCCCTGCCCTCCCTTCTAGGATAGGAGACAACTGTTGCTATGTAGCCCAGGTTGACCATGAACTCTCCAATCCCCTGCTTCAGCTTCCCATGTACTGGGTTCACAGGTGTGCGCCACCGTGCCTGGCAGCCTAATGTCATCTCCTGGGTCTCTTCAAGGGAGGCAAGAAGAAGCCCAAGCAGTAGAAGCAGAACAGAGGCCCCACTTCTCTGCCAGTCAGCACGGGGGGATACGATCCAGAATTCGGACCCTCCTTTGGACAGGTGCCTCCCTCCTGCCCGCCAGACCCCAGAGCAGTAAGACAACTTGAAGCTCTGAGTCTGCTCGGGAGACAATGTGTCGGATGTGAGAACGAAGTGTTTCCGCCCAACAACAGCAAAGCAGGAGCCAAGCACTGTGCCCGCTCAAGTGTAAACACCAGAGCTCCACCAGCCTCCTCCTGCCCTGTGCAGCAGGGAGATTCCAGAGGAGAGGAGGTGCCCAGGGACCCACACCCAGCCCAACGCCTCAGCACTGTCTTTATCTTTCCTCTTCCCTCAGTTGGATCTTTCAGAGACCTCAGAGAATGGCACTTTATTCCAGGACAGGCCAGCTCTGTGCTGCAGTGAGAAGAGCATGAACCAAGCAATGCCCAGATTAACCGTCTCTGCTCCCCACAGCTGCAATCTGTGTCACCAGCTGAGCGCTTCAGGTTCGAGGAGGGAAACCAAAGCTTGGCACTCTTATGTTCCCTCTAAATTTGAATAAATGTCTTCGGCTTAACCCATCAATCTAAACACACTCCTGCTTTATGATCTTAATGTGTCCCTTTAGAACGTGATCCTGAACACACTCGTGCTCCTGGCAAGTCCTTCCTCCCCAAGGTTCTGACCCACTCCTGCAACCCCCAAGACACAGACCACAGCCACAAAGCTGGCCAGTCCCCTCACAGCTTGGACGATATTGCTTTGATTCTGTCCTCTGGCTCCTGACACCCTTGGCATTTCTTCATTTAATGTGTTATGTGTTATTCAGCCAGAAAAATGCCAGGAGCAAGATGGTGACCTGCCTGAGCAGCTCTCTGTGGAAGACTCTTAAGGCAGAGGCGATGCCTGCTGGGAAAAGGCTGATGTCAGCTCTCCTAGAACAGCTCCCCGCTAGGATAAGGCGGCCTTTGTTTTCAGCTCAACTGTGAAAATGAGAAAATGCCTCCAGCCTGACAAACAAGAAACCCACACAGCCCAGGTCAGGCCTGTGACCTTTACTTAAAGGTACCCACACTTCATCAGCAAAGGCTGTCGACAGAACCCAGGGGTGTGGTTATGATCACCCAGGTCACCATTAGAAATCAGCTGTGTGTCCAGCACTGTTCAGGCTAGTTCCCAGCGCTTACTAAAATGTGAAAGGCACAGTTAATCTCAGACAAAGCAGCCCTGAGTCTGTACTTCTCTCAAACACATGTAAGTGGGAGGGGATTTAAACAAACAAACAAAGAAAATCTCAACTTAGCAGTATCTTAGTCTCTGAGTTACTGTTTAGAGTAACTGAGAGCAAGGCTGTAAAATAGTCCCTTAGAACCCCAGGATATTTTCAGGGATATTGGTGAGACTACATAAAGCTCAGGACAGACAGAGCATGGCTCTGGACCCATTTCAGATGTGGGCCCCCCGGGAAGCTATGGCGGAGAGAGAAGACACGTAATTTCAAAGGTTCCACGAAGCAGCCTTTGATCAACAATTCTTGATTTTAAAAAAATTAACTATTTATTTATAGATGGTATTTATGTGTCCATGTACACACACTATATAAAGGAATCTTTTTATAAACTTAAAGCAAATGGCGCAGGCCTTTAATCCCAGCACTCAGGAGACAGAGACGTGCAGATCTCTGTGAGTTCAAGGCCAGCCTGGTCTACAGAGCTAGTTTCAGGACACCCAGGGCCACACAGGGAAACCCTACTGAGACAAGGTCTAAGGAATTCCAGACTGGCACTGAGTGTGTAGTCAAGGATGACCTTGAACTTCTGGGGATAGGGGCATAGAGCACGTCTGGTTTTATGAGGTGTGGGGAGAGTCCAGGGCTCCCCGCACGCTTCCCAAGCACCCTACCAACTGTGCTACGGCACCCACCAGCACATTAAGACAGATTCTAAGATACTCCCCTTTTAATCTTTGAAGCAAAGGTACTACTGGTTTGTGCTATTATTTCAAATTTCAGTCAGAAAATTTAAGAATTTAAATAATTAAAATTGTGCTTTCCTGGGCCACAGAAAACTCTGTCTGGGACTGGGGGTGTGGCTCCGATCTAGCGGGCCCCGGTCTAGCGGGCCCCGGTCTCAGCACTGCAAATTGATTTTTGTTTTCTTTTTAAAGAAAAGCAGGACAGGGAGATGGTTTGGTGGGCCTTTGCTTAGTGCTCAAGCACAAAGGCTAGAGTTTGGATCCAACACCTGCATAAAAAAAGCTGGGAATGGCAACCTATGTCTACAGCCCCGGCGCTGGGGAAGCAGAGGCAGCAGGCCAGCCAGTGTAACCAGCTGGGGAGCTTCAGGTTCATGATAGACTCTGCCTCAAGAGAAGAAGATGGAGAAAAAGAGGAGAGCCTCTTGTTCCTTGTCTGTTCTTACACGGTTCTCTTCTGTCCTGCGAGCAGCTAGCTGGACAGCCACTCTCTTTCCGCTGTCCCTGAAGCCAGAGCACTGTTCACTTCTCCAGCCCCCAGTACCACACGCCCCTTCCACACAGCCTAAATGAACAGTTGTCACCCTCAACCTCACAGTATCCGCAATTATGTTTTGATTGTACGGGAACTTCAGACTGTCCAAAAGCACAAGGGAGACTCAAACACGTGCCATAGATGCCACCGTAAGGCTGCTTCTAGAGGTGGTGTGTGGGAAAGCCAGGCACTGCTGTCACCTCAGTTGAGGTGGGCCCTCAACTGAGTGACAGAGGCCCCATGCCGATGTCTGAAAAGGGGATAGCAGGAATACCAACATCCTGGAATAAGGTTCATGCCCGTGACACATCACCTGGGTGGCACACAGTAGGCACTCATGGCTACTGCCACAGAGAGGCTGTTTCTAGCAGTGGCCATCATGCTGAGTGACAGGAGGTCCATGCCCTCTACAGTGTACCTCAGCCCCTTGACGCCTCTGCTGCTTCCCTCATGGTCCCAGCAAAGTTAAGGAGGCAACACCAGTCCAACAGCTCAGTCTCCTCCGAGTTGAAGTTTTGAGATGCGGGATTGTTTCTATGGCTTTTGAAAGTCTGTAAGTCTGTAGAATAAGAGTCTGTTGGTAGCACACATTGGGACCTAGGGGACTCAGGAAACAAGAAGCAGGGCCACTTCCAGGGATAAGGCAGGGCGCACAGTAAGTCTACATGGGACAGTAAGAACTACGGGCTCTGCAAAGCAGAAGGTGCCACCAGCTCCTCTGCCCAAGTAAACAAACCCACAAGAAAGCACAGCCCCACCAGAGCCAGTGATCAACTTCTCCCCTCAGACGCCAGATTCTTGGTTTCAAACACTTTCCCCAACCCTCTGAAAGACCAAGAGAGTCCCATCTTGGGATTTGTTTGTTCCATTTTCCCTCGCAGAGGGAAGAAGTCCCAAAGCCAGTCAAATTAGCACAGTTGCGTGTTACCAGCTGCTGGCCCTCAGCTTGCACTACTACAGACACTCAGAGCCTTCCAGGCAGCTTTAATTACTCTAAGTGCTGGGAGTTCCCTTAAGGGCTGTGTACATGGGACTAGCAAGTGCACCGGGGAGTTGGGGGGGGGGGGGACCTGGACTGCTATGCGGCTACGAACACGGACATGACACTGGTGTAGAGTTATACCACACGCTGTTGCACAAAAGCGCCAGTGCCCATGTGAATGTAAGGTAAAGTCACACTTGCTCTCAAGTGGCACAGGAGGCTGGTGCCTTCCCAGGGGAGGCCACACTCTGACCAAGTGCACTTTCTAAGACTGTTTCACCACTGCAAGCATGTTAACATCGTAAGGATAAAATAGAGCAGGGTGGTAGTAGCACACACCCTTATTCCCAGCACTCTCAGGAGAGGCAGAAGAAGGTGATCTCTGAGTTGGAGGCCAGCATGGTTTATAAAGCAAGTTCCAGGACAGTCAGAGCTAGCTGCACAGAGAAACACTGTCTCAAAAAGCAAAAATAAATAAAATCAACAAAGGTAAGGGGGAAAAAAATCTAGAACTCAATGCAAACATCAACAAATAATTGAAGGCATGCTTATCAGGAAGAGGTAACAGTGTCTAAAGTCACAAGAACATGGAGACCAGAGACCACACCAATCCCCTTTTAGGGTTTCTCAGAGTGGCACCTGAGGGCAGAGCAATCTGGAAGCACCCACTGGGAGGCTGGCCTGGAGGAGTGAGCTGGCAGTGCAAGGGGTTCTGACTTGGGGAGAGGGTCGGATGAGGAGTGGGACGGAAGGAAGAACTCTGTAGGGTGGGACCAGCAGTCTGGACAGGAGCTCAGGGCTTTTCCATGGGAAGTGTCTAGAAAACAGGCTAAGCAGGGCCCCCTGAGCAGATGGCCCCACGCTAGGAATGGCTGCCCACATAAACACTGCAGGTCACAGTGTCACAGTGGCTCCTGAGCTTAAAACATAGCTTGGGCAACTGAGAATATGGAACTCTCAATTTTTCTTAATTTAACTTTTAACTTTGTGGTGCTGGGGACTGTAACAAATGCTTCAAATGCTCTGCCACTGAGCCACACGCTCCCAGCCCCCAAGTTTTGTTCCTTGTTTCTAAGTTTGTATCACAGGTTGTGGTTAGTGCCCACTGAATCAGAGGGCTCAAGAAACACCATAGTAAGCATAAATCACCATGTGACGCCTAGTACCCAGCACTGGGCTTCTGACCAGGTCAGTGGGAACCGGGGCTTCCTGCATAGGTGGCCACAAAGCCAGGGCAATGGGCGAGGAAACAGGAGCTAAAGACAGTGTTCAACAGTAGTGGAGGCCTGAAGCAGGGTCAGAAGGCAGAGGAGGGGCTGAGGGATAGCTACAAAGCTGAAAGGGAACTCATGGGGCAGTGTGAACAGTAAGGAAAAAAGAAAAGTGGACATTTCCCCATAAGACAGGCTATACCAAAGTCACACGCTGACCCTTCCACAGAAGCCATCCCATCCCACCCAACTCCTCCCATGCCCCAACATCCCTACTCTCTGAGCTGAAGGACTCACTAGGGGAGGGGGCCTCCCTGTAGTTCCCACCCTGCCTCAGAACCACTTGTGGGCTCCACCTCTGCTGGACAGCAGCACCATGGAGTCTCTTCGCTTCAAAGGCACGCTCTCCTCAGAAGTGCAGCAATTCCTTCACGTGGAGCAAACATGACACATTTTACTTGTACACCATTAGCAAATACTAGAAAGCTAGAACACGCACACTTTACAATCTCTTTCAAGATATAAATACAGGAGGACAATTCCTGACTCGAAAGCTAAGAGCTCCTACTGTCCTCTTAGCCACAAAAGCAAAGAACATGCCACAGCTCAAACAAGACACATCTCATAAATCAATCAACATACTTCTTACTAAGTACCAACAACAAGAGTGAGCAAAATTGAGGAAAACACCCAATGTCAGTCTCTGACCTCCACACATACCTACACGTATATGCACCTGCACCAACCCATATGCATGCATGGTGCACAGAGAATTTATGATATATGTACTTTAATACAATTTTAAAAATAGGGGATAAGCCACCTAGCTATGGGAGCCCAGAGAGTCTGGCAGAATGAGGGTACAGTTTCTATTTTCTTCTAACTTTGCGTAATGATGCTAACGGGATCTGTGCATCTAATCTGATGACTATTTTCTTGTTTTGGCAGTGCTGGGAGCTGAGCAGAGGACTTTGTATACCCAGGCAGGGTCTGCCACGCACGGAGCAGCACTCCTGGTCCTCACAGTGCTACTGTGCAGGCTTAAAGCTATTCAGAGTATCAGCACAGGCCAGTATCTCAAGTTCTTGTTTTCAATCACTGAGTTCCAGAGCTGTTTCAACACTCTCACACTGTTAACTACAGCCAGGTGTGGAGATGCTTGCTATAATCCCTGTGTTGGGGAGTCAGAGGCAGGAGGAGCAGGAGTTCAAGGACAGCCAGAGCTACCGTGAGTTCAAGGCTGGTGTGGGCCACCTAAGACCCATCCTCAAGGATACAAACAAAGCAGAGCACTGACTCCACCAGGCTTACTGAATTAAGTGCATAATCTAACAAGAAGGCGTAATCACTGCCCCACGGGACGTCAAAGTGTGCCAGGGCACCCAAAGACACACACACTCTCTAACACTCAACACCACACATCACTGTTGTCATAGCTGGCATCTGAACACTGAGGTCCTTGACGATAAAAAGCCATAGCTTCCACCAAGGAAATCTTTACCTGCTTTAACTCTGAGGGTCTCTATCTGCTAAACTGATCGTTGCCACCTTACAGTAAAGACACTGGGTCCTGAAGAACCAGGCCCACACCTCACAGTTTACCAGTCACAGAATGAGGACTTCAACTAAAGCATGCTCCCAACCTGCACCGTCACGAGGCTGCCTCCCACCCCCCGCCCCCCCAAAGAAAACAAAGAGTCGAAGTCTTCTTTTATTTGGGTTTGGGAAAGTTGGATGGAAGAGAATGAGAGACTCTAGTAATAAAAGAATGGACGCCAGACGTCTCAGCGACGAGCAGCCATGTGAGCCCCTCCCAAACAGTGAGTGAGAGAGGGCGCTGTTTTGCACAAGCCTCTGCTACTGGATTCCTGAGTGTAGCAAATTCCAGGCTCCAGACTGCAGGCTCAGCCTCTGACTAACACTACAGTGATTTATTTGAGGATAAATACCTCTGTCAGTGTCTCATGACTGAATACAACAGACCAGGCAGATTGGCATGTGTGGAATGGAAAGACGCGGGTTGAGGCAGCAGAGGCCAGAGCCGCCTCCAGCTGCAGAACACTGTCCACAGGAGGGACCCTGCGACTGCACCTGCTGCCTGCACCACTGTGCCCTGTCTGTGGAGCAGTTCCAGTGATTACAAACTATTATTTGCACCCGGGGGACACAGACTGGCTACACAACTGCCACAGCCCAGACATCCTGGGCTCATCAAGTCCTGAAAATACAAAACAGTATGCACTGCCTTAGCCAATGCCAGCCAGACCACAGCACAAATTCAGAGAACGTCAGCTTAAGCCCTTCATGGGGTTTAAGGAATGGGCTGGAAAGATGGCTCAGCAGTTAAGTGCATTGGCTACTCTTCCAGGGGACCCAGATTCAATTTCCAATTCCCACATAGCAGCTTACAACCGTCTAAAACTCCAGGTCCAATGAATCTGGCACCTAGCACCTTCACACTGACATACATTCGGGCAAAATACCAATGCACATAAAAATAAATAAAACCTTAAGAAGAAAGAAAAGAAAGTTTTTGAGGGAGGGAGGGAGGGAGGGAGGGAGGGAGGGAGGGAGGGAGGGAGGGAGGGAGGGAGGGACAGAGAAGAGACTAGGGCATGCCAGTGCCAATCAAGGATCAGAATTAGTCTCCTGACACCAAGAGGGCTCTCTTACCATGGCTCCAGGCTAACTCCAACTGTGACCAGCCACAGGCACAAAGGAGTGCTCCCCAGGACACAGTACTGGACACACGGACACACGCACATGCAAAAGTCTTCACAGGTAGTCACTGTCATTCAGTGGGTGTTAAAGACAGACACTATCAATGTGCATTATGGCCAACAGAGTACACCAAGCCAGGTTTTCCAGACCATGCCCACAGGAGGTCGGCTGCTGGCCTCCAAGAGGGAGGTTGTAGGAGTTGAAAGGAAGTAAGATTTCATCTTTGGACCTGTCACTAAAGCCAGCTTGACACCTTCCTGGCATATGAACACTACTTATCTCTTATAAACAATGTCCTCTATCAATAACTCATGAAATCATAATGGTGTGCGGGCAGAAAGGTGAAAGGAAACACAGCTCAGCCCAAAGGCATGAGCCCCAAAGGGCAGAACTTACAGGTGGGGGCTGAAGATGCGGCTCATCTTGGAGATGTGATCGTTTTCACAGTCGAGGTCCTTGTCCCCAGGTTCCATGCTGAATTTCCTCTTGCTGGGGCTGATGGGGGGTGGGCCTGTGCGGTGATTGCTGAGGGCAGAAGCCACCGGGAGGGTCTGCATTCTGGGTTCTCCCCTGAGAGAAGCTTCACCTATGCGAAGGGAATGGGGATATTATTACCAGCAGGAAAAGCACCCCATTGTGGTCTCCACAGTCCCCTAGCTCCCTGGCCCCCCCGCCCAGCCCCTTGCAAAACTTCTCTCTGTGGAAAGTTTTGGCAATACAGCAGGCAGACTGCCATTCTCAGAACATGGTCTGGGCATGCGGCCACTGCCAAGCAGGGGACATTTGACATCAGTGAGGTTTGCCAGCCCTGGCTCTTTAGGGTAGAGTTTAAATTGAAAAGTTGCTATAACAGCCGAGGGGAAAATGGTCATGAGGAATCCCCAAAGGGAAGTTAAACTCAGAAGGCCCTTTGACTCTTAGGAATTCGACCTTATACCTTTAAGAAAGTGTATAAAACCACTGCTGACAAGCTGATTTCGCTGCTTTATTACAGTTTTTGAAGTTGTGTGTGTACCATGCCCACGGAGGCCAGAATAGGTTGTTGGAGCCCGTGGAGGTGGAGTTACAGGCAGTTGTGAGCTGCTCACCATGGGTGCTGGGAACAGAACCCAGGTCCTCTGGAAGAGCAAATCTCAAGCACTGAGCCACACCTCACTAGCCCCAAGTTGCAACTCTCAAAATGTGTTTCACAGATAGCTGCTCACAGGGCTCCACCCAGATCTGCCTTGACAGGCCTGACTTTCTGAGCTGTTGTCAGGGGCTCTGAACTGAGAGACAAATTTGTGCGTGGCTGTGGATCAGGGCAAGCATGGCTGTTCAAATACTAAGGGGTTTGTATCTTCTAAAATTTATAACAAGGGCTATAATTACTTTGAGTGGGCAGGCTCACTCTTTCCCACAGAGACACCCTTCTGTTGGGCAGTACACATTGGCTTCTGGGGCCTGACCAATCTTGTTTCCACCAGTCACAATTAAGAGTCACATTAGCATGAAGTCGACTTCATCTGAGGTGCTGTGGTACCCAAGAAAAGCTGCCTTTGTGGCCACTCACTTCCTTTCATATCATCACTAATGTGTGGCAGTGAAACAGGCGTCAGAGGTGACAAACGCGGTTTTGTTAGGGGACAGGAGGGAGGGAAAGGCCTTCGGAGTATCCACCAGAAAAATAAAAACTCTGCCAGTTTAGAAAGCAAGATATAAACTTGCAAATATACAGTGACTTGTAATACACCCCTGGCAGGATTTCTTGTAAGACTTCTGGCCACAGGGCAAACTGGAACTTTCCATACTACACAGAGTAGCTCAACATGGACTCTTGTGCCAGCCACTCTCACAGACTCTGGCTGATCTGGGTGGGCCTCAGCTTCCTTTCTGCTAACTTTTGGTTTCAGAAAACAAGGTTAAGCAGTGTTGGTCCTCGGACCTTGAGAAGGTGCAAGCTTCCTTCCTTCCCCAGCCCTGTTTCTTGAGCTTCTTCCTCTACTGAGCAGAGATGCCTCTTTAAGACTACGGTGAGCAGACAAGAAGCCCATGAAACCCCAGGAAGTCACTACCCCTGCAAACCAACCCACACACAACGGCCTACACTGCCCATACTCTGTGCCCAGTGTTTCCCAACACCCCTGTCAGGAGCCAAGGAGTTGGAGGATGCAGGCTCAGCATGGACCCCAGAGTTTCAGGAGCCATTTCATCAGCTGCCTGCTGGGGCAACAGACATTGCTATGGAAACAATCACCACAGCAACAAGTTCCAAGGGGTCCAAAAAAGGAGCAGTCATTGAGGACAGCAGCGATGGAGTGGCCCAGTCTCAGGACAGAAGCCACCCAGAGGCCCCCATCACTCGGGAAGTCATCCATGAGAGTCCAGTCACTCGGTGGCTACACCGCATAAGCTTGGTAGAGAAAGCGCTGGGCTCCATGCCCCCAGGCTGTGGCAGCCTTAAAGGAGCATGTGTTTGCTCCATTTGAAGTTCACGCAGGAATGAGCTTCAGAGTCTGGCACAGAGAAGAAAAGGGCACTGGAGGTTTTCCAGAAATGGAGTGGGGACAAAGGGCCCTGAAGGAACCGCAGAGTCCCCTGCAAGTGAGGGTGTGCATCCCCCACAGCACTGGGGACCGCATGAGCAACACATGAGCAACACATAACCTCACAGGGGAAGGGAATGGCTTGCTCGGGTGAGCTGCAAGACAGGAAGCATGTCTTCCGCTGGTTATACCAACACCTCCCTAACAATCCTCAATGGTGATCGGATTTGGCCAGTGACACCCTTTTGCTCATCTTTGGGTCCACCTGCCCCCCAAAGGAAGCTTGTATCTTTGAGTCCGTTTGCTATACTCTTGTATGTGGCGGAGGAAGGTTAGGATGATTTCAGCAGGGGCTGGAGACAGAGCACCTGCATAGGACATGAGACCCTGAGTTCTATCCCTAGCACTATTACTGAAGAAAAACTCCAGGCGCACACAAATGCTATCCACCTGCTACTTCCACACACGGCAGCAGCGCAGACGCACTCCTTAAACACTGCCTCCAATTAAAGATAAGCAAGATTTTTTTTTTTTGCCCAGGATATTTTGGTCCACCATATTTTTTTTTAAGGAAAAAATAATAGAAAGGAAAGGGCTGGAGGCCAAGCACTGCCCTAGGCACACAAGGCCCTGGCACCACCCTCAGCACTACATGCACAGGGGAGGGGAGGAAAAAGACACAGCTATATCATGATGTCATACATGAGCAGTGACGTCAAAGTCATGTTGGAACATCGGAAGGAGACCATCGCACAGCCTCATCTGAAATCCTGTACCTGAAGGATCGATTCTAAGACTCCTTCCTTCGTTCTGGACACAGTGACAATGGCCAGACTCGCTACCAACTGGCTGCAGCTTTCTCACCTCTTTCTGTCAACAAAACACAAAACTTAACTTTCAAAACAGCAGTGTGTATTCCCTCGCTCGCTTGCTGAGATGGGGAGGGGAGGTGTCCTCACCTTGTAGCCCAGGTTGGCCTCAAACTCCTCTTCTTCCTATCAAAGCCTCAACTGGGATCACAGATCAGAGGAGCGTGCTACCACACTAACCTTCAACAACAAACCTTCAACTTGAGCCACAACTTATTGTTCTCTTTCCCTTCCCCCACACGCCCTTCGCCATGGTTGAACCTAAAGTCAAAACATCAAACCACAGCTCCCCACACCAGCCACTTGGTTGCACTGGCGTGTCTCCCGTCTGACCACAGCCATGGTGACCAGGCTGATGTCACTGTCTCGGTGGAAGGAAAGGCACCCCCCCAGTACAAGATCTGCCCTTCGACATTGCACAACCCTCTCACAGGGGCAGGGGCCCAGGCAGCTGAGGAGTATTTATTTTCTTTTAAATAATGAATCGCCATCACAGGTATGAACAGCTGGGGAGAAGATGCAAGGAAATCGGCCTCTTCTCTACAGTCTGGCTGTGGCCGTCCTGTTCTTGGTCAGTTTTTGTGTCTGTTTTAAAGAAGGGTTGTGCCGGGCGGTGGTGGCGCACGCCTTTAATCCCAGCACTCGGGAGGCAGAGGCAGGAGGATCTCTGTGAGTTCGAGACCAGCCTGGTCTACAAGAGCTAGTTCCAGGACAGGCTCCAAAAACCACAGAGAAACCTTGTCTCGAAAAAAACCAAAAAAAAAAAAAAAATAAAAAAAAAAAAAAATAAAGAAGGGTTGTTGGGCAAATGGGTGAGCAGACCCAAGCCAGCAGAGATAAAAGAAGTGGCACACTGTCTGCCCCAGCACAAGTCTGGCCCACACTTCCACTGCAGTGACCAAGCCCTTGTCCTCCAGCCCTCTGGTTTAACAGAAAGCACCTTTCACAATGCTGCTCAGAACTATAGCAACCAATGCTCAGAGCCAGATCTCAGAACCAGGAGCTGAGCTCAGCCAGCAGAGGCTGCCCAGCAAACCAGGTCGCTGCGGCCATGGAGGTTCCAGCCCTGATCAAGCAGGTCTTTCTTGGTTGCTGAGCTGCAGGGAGCTGGGGAAAATCACCACCTGTGTGGCTTTCAGCTAATAACAAAAAAGCAGGGTCACGGGGAACCGACAGACTGAACAGGCATTTGGGTAAGACAGCACATCTCCTAAACCTCAGCTGGAGAGCCTGGTGGTCTGGCCAAGCTGAAGGCAGCTTAAGGCACTGAGGCCACTTTCAGACAAAGACCACCCAGGAGGAGCAACAGGGGCAGCTGTGATGAGGGCAGACCTCCTCCCCCCGCCCACGGCACCAGGAAAAGCACAGAGATGCACACTGTACCCCACACCCAGATTCACAGACCCCAAGAAGCATGGAACCATAAGGGCTGAGGACTCCAGAGGCTGAGTCCCAGACTTCGCAGGGACTCTGGCTGTCTGCAGATGGGGGTAGGGGCAGGGTTCAGACTCCATTCAGAATTTAGTCACAGAGGAGCTCCAAGTGTGACCTGGTCCCACAAAGCAGCGCTGGTCCACGAGGACCATAAAATGTTCATAGCCTTATCCTGTTTTAAGAATCTAAAATTCCACAAAGGATAGAGGACAACAGCCTTTGTTTTCGTTTAATCAACAATGCTGGGTGGCTCACAACTACCTGTAACTTCAGCTCCAAGAGATAAGAGGCCCTCTTCTGGCCTCTGCAGGCACTGCATGTACATGATACGTGTGTACACACCACACATGTGTGTGCGCGCGCGCACACATACACACAGAGCATCAAAAATCTTTAAAAAAAAATCCTAATCAAATGACACTTATAGTTCTCAACATCCACTGCACTAAAGTAATTTTTAAACACCGAGGAAAGGTTAATTTGAATATCAAAAGGTATTAAAATACTTTGAATACAAAACTGCTACAATTACACCCAGATACTGCCATTAGCAGAGGCAACAAATCCATACTGTGTAAAACCAACTGCATTCCCTGGAGTGACAGTAAAGACCTTGCTCCCTCCTTCAGACCACAGCTTACAGCAGTGAACTCCAGAAGGGCACAAGGCTGCAACTTGGATGGGCGGCCACCAGAGGCTCTTACCATCACACCTGCTATTGCACCACAAAGGAAGCTCCCCCACTAAGAGCAGCATGACCTATAGGAAAGGCTGTCTAGCAGAGCCTGCTTGCTTGCTTGCTTGCTTGCTTGCTTGCTTGCTTGCTTGCTTGCTTGCTTGCTTTCTAAGATTTATGTTTGCATGTGTGCATGCATGAATATAAGTGACTGCCAAGTGTGTGCATGCAGCTGCCTATGGAGGCTGGAAGAGGTCATCAGATTCCCTGGACCTAGAGTTACAGCTGGTCATCAGTCACCTGGTCTGGGCTCTAGGAACAGAACTCCAGTCCTGTCAGAGCAGTTAGCGCTGCAACCACTGCCCATTTCTGCAGCCTTAGGGCTCTGTAAACCTTTCCCTCACAAACCCTTTTAGCCCAAGAAACTTCTACACGCCCAAGTATATACATTTATAAATTAAGTATAAAATCAAGTATTTATGGATAATAATCATTAAGAAATGTACTGTAAACCAAGCCTAGGGGTTCACGCCTTTAATACTGGTGCTCAGGAGGCAGAGACAGAAGTAGGTGGATCTATGTGAGTTTGAGGTCAGCCTGATGTATAAAAGAGACTTTCAGGATAGTCAGGCCTACACAGAGAAACCGTCTTGAAAAAACAAAAAGAAAGAAAAAATGTAAAGAGATGTATCGTAGAACAGTCCTTTGGTGTACATTTAATTCTACCATTTAGTAAAGATGAAAGTAAACCGCATGCTAATGAGATGGATATACATCTCATTTAAATTTAATAAACAATTAAATCTTGACTGAGTATTCTCCAACATCTTTCAGGACTGATCAATATTTTCATTTTATAATCTGTCAGTACTAAGAATTCTGCTTTACTTAAAAACAGACAGGAGGACCAATGGAATGGAATCAAAGACCCGGATATTAATCCACAAACCTTTGAACACCTGATTTTTGACAAAGAAGCGAAAAAAAATTAAATGGAAAAGAAGAAAGCATATTTAACAAATAGTGCTGGCATAACTGGATACCAACATGTAGAAGAATGAAAATAAATCCATATCTATCACCATGCACAAAACTCAAGTCCAAATGGATCAAAGACCTCAACATAAAGCCAGCCACACTGAACCTCATAGAAGAGAAAAGTGGGAAGAAACCTTCAATGCATGGGCACAGGAAACCACTTCCTAAATATAACCCCAGCAGCACAGATAACTTTTGCTAGAGAAGTTATGGGGTAAAGGGAACACTCCTGCATTGCTGGTGGGAATGCAAGCTGATACAACCCCTTTGGATAGCAGTGTGGCAACTGCTCAGAAAATTAGGAAACAACTTTCATCAAGACCCAGCAATACCACTTTTGTGTATATGCCCAAATGATGCTCAATAGTGCCACAAGGACATGTTCATAGCAGCATTGTTTGTCATAGCCAGAACCTGGAAACAACCTAAATGCCCCTCGACTGAAGAATGGATAAGGAAATGTGGTACATTTACACAATGGAGTACTACACAGCAGAAAAAATAATGACAGCTTGAAATGTGCAGGCAAATGGATGGAGCTAGAAAACATCATATTGAGTGAGGTAACCCAGACTCAAAGATAATTATCACATATACTCACTCATAAGTGGTTTTTAAACAAAAAGCAAAGAAAGTCAGTCTACAAATCACAATCCCAGAGAACCTAGACAACAACGAGGACCCTAAGAGAGACATACATGGATCTAATCTACACGGGAAGTTGAAAAAGACAAGATCTCCTGAGTAAATTGGGAGCATGGGGACCATGGTAGAGGGCTGAAGGGGAGTGAAGACCCAGGGAGGGGAGCAGAGAAAATGTAGAGCTCAATAAAATCAATAAAAGATTAAAAAATAAATCTGCTTTGCATAAATATGTAGTACAAAATGGAAAAGGGAGGCTAGGCAGTGGTAGTGCATGCCTTGAATCTCCCAAACAGGAGACAGAAGCAGGGGCAGGCGGATCTCTGTGAGTTCAAGGCCAGCGTGGTCTACAGAATGAGTTTCATGACAGCCAGGACTGTTACACAGAGAAATCCTGTTTCAAAATAAACAAACAAACAACAACTACTACAAAAGATTTGTTTGGAGCCATTACAAAAAGTGCCAGAAATTTTGTGCTAGAGGTCAAATTTTATTGAGCTATTTTACATGAAACACAAGTCAGCAGTAATTCAAGCAGGAGTTTTCAAAATCAAATAATACCAAGAAAAGAAAGTGATTTTAAAAAACATTTATTTTTATTTTATGTGTATGGGTGCTTTGTGTCTGTGCACCATGTACATGCAGTGCCCATGGAGGTCAGAAAAGACACTGGATCCTTTAGGACTGAACTAACAGATGGTTGTGAGCCCCTGATGTGGGTGATAGGAACTGAACTCTGGTCCTCTGCAAGAAAAAGCAGTACACACTTCTAACCACTGAGCCACCTCTCTAGCTCAGACAGCACTTTAATGCTTGCTGAGGAATGTTGGCAGAAAAACATTAGTGATCTATAGTTTCCATAGTTTCTATAAGAGCAGAAAACTAGGTGGGTGCAGAAAGAAGGCTAAGTAAGGATCCTAACAAAGTCATCTCCAGCATGAGCCAAGACGGTTCCTAGAGTTCGCTGGCACTGGGCATGGTGTGATGGAATATGCACACTGTATGCTAAGAACCAAGGCTCAGGGAAGTCACAGGATATGACATGGACATGCATGACCAGAGGAGACAGCTCAATTCAGCATGCTTTTGCATTTGGTTTGTTTTAGGTAACCATGCATGCAGAAATCTTCAATGGCTGCTAAACTTTCCCACCCCTAAACTCAGTACCAAGCTGGGTTACAATCTGCAGTTTGCAAAACTGGAGTTTAGTCCTAAAGCTGAGTTCGGCCTTCATAAATTTTAACTGGGATTCAAAAATAAAAGAACACCTGTTGGCATCTCTACTTTCTAATCCCCTAATCTTCTATCTGGGTTCTCCCTTCCCTGTTCAGAGAGCTAGGTGGAGATTTTTCTCCCTGCCGCCAGTCCCACTGGACCGGTTTCTCTCCGCCCATTGGGTCCCTGCAGCCACTTGTTAAATAACCACTCTGAGGCTTAGTATCAGTTACGATTGTTTGGTCAATGACTTTACTGGCTAGCTCTCTCTTATAAATTAGCCCATTTCTGTTAATCTATATATCACCACATGACTGTGGTTTACTGGTGATGCCCTGGCATCTCGCTTCCCTGGCGGCTACATGGCAGCTCCCCAACTCCACCTTCTCTCTCTCCCTATCTTTGTTTTGATTTCCCACCTGGGTATATTCTGCCTGGTCATTGGCTGAAATCTCTTTTGAAAAAGAAAAAAGGGGGAATGTGATGGGGTGGGATAATAGGTAGATTAGTTATCTACTTGTGAATTATTAGTTACAGATGATTTACATTGTTATAGATTCTTGTATATTGATACATATGTAAAATTATTTTGTATTTCTGCCTAAGATAATTTGTATATTGACACAAATTCAAATTATATGTTATATGGTACCTACTACTATTTCTGTCTACAATACTTTATACACAAATATAAATGTTTTGTCATGCTGTGTGTATGCTTCTACCTCTGTTTAAGATATTTGTATATTAATAATGCACTTTAAGGATATCGTTGTCATACTGCACCATATATTCCTACCTCTGATCAAGATATTTTTATACTGATACAGTTTTGAGGTCATTGTCCTCATGCTGCACGTCTGCTCAAAGATTGTTTATGTTCATATTGAAGCTTTAGCCTTTTGGCTATGCAGGTTATTTAAGAATTACAGATTAATAGTCACTGATGGAGGAAGGTCATTGGTTAAATAATAAAGAAACTGCTTGGCCCTCATAGGTTAGAACATAGGTGGGTGGAGTAAACAGAATAGAATGCTGGGAGGAAGAGGAAGTGAGCGCAGACGCCATGCCGCTGTGCTCCAGAGCAGACGCGATGAAGCTCCGACCCAGGATGGACGTAGGCTAGAATCTTCCTGGTAAGCGCACCTTGGGGTGCTACACACATGAATAGAAATGGGCCAGGCAGTGTTTAAAAGAACACAGTTTGTGTGTAGTTATTTCGGGTGTAAAGCTAGCGGGGTGGCGGGAGACAGCCCCGCTGTTACCACTACAAGTCACCCATGGTTTTCATAACTATGGTTACAATCAGTAGCTTTTGTGGTACCAGTCCTTAGGGCACAGTCTGAGGTGCTACATGCAGACTGATAAGCAGAGAAAAGTGTGCTTGCTCTCTTGGGAGGTCAGAGCAGAAACATGCTTGTGCGGTTGTTCACATCTCCCCGGGACAGAGCGGCGGGACATGGTGGCTTCCACCTAGTCTGGTATTCTGTGAGTCTGTGATTCCCTTTGGATTCCCTTTTCTTTGTATCCCCATCATAAAGACAATTTTAACTCTCGCACTATCTTTTGCTGTAGAGGGTTCTCAGTAGAGCGAGGCAGTGGAATTCCCTGGTGGACAAGCCTGTCTCTTGCTGTACAAACTTGGTGTCCACCTGACCCAAGAACATTTGGCAGTGGCCCAATGTGTCACGTGTCTTGCTGTGGTCACAAGTGCCAACAAGACAAAGGTGGCTCAGGTCCCTGCAATACCAGTGCCCTGAGCCTCAATGGAGGAGGCTCTGTGGCCATGGGTAACCTTTTCTGTCTAGAATGGCTAGCACATTCACACTGATATGTTGCAGAGGAGGAGGAGAACCAAGGAAGAAAACTATCTGCAGAAGGTTCTGGAAGCAGACTCCATTTCCCAATGTTTAAAAAGTGCTAAGAACGAGCATCCACATCAAAGCCCTGGCTCAGACCTCTTCCCCATGCGAACTGGGTTCTGAGGGTCAGGACATACCACCGTCAGGTGGAGAGGAAGTGCTATGGCCTTCTCTGATTGTCAGTGTTCTGGTGAAACGCCAGAGTTGCTCAGTAAGCTCCTCTACCACATGCAAAGGCCTCACATCTGAGGTGGGGTTACCCAAGTCCCGGGAGGGTGGCAACTTGAAGTCCAACATTGACCACTGGGGGTAAATGGAGAAGCTTGGGAATGGAGAGACTGGAAAACCAAACTTTCCCTCCTCCCAAGTCCTGGGATGGGACCGTGACCTGCCAAATAGCACCTAGTCTGAGTGTCACCGCACAGGTGATCAGGCTGCCTCTGGGCCAATGGGCTTCTCATTCATCCTGGCCGCGAGACATGTACAAACAGACTCTGAAATGGAGAAGTGTGCTCAGAGTGGTCGCTTCATCCCTCGAGCCTCCCTTTCTTCATTTGCCATGAGAATCTGAGAAGTTAGGGAAAGTCTACGGTGCTGTCGGCTGACACAGTCCCACTGAGGACACAGGAGCCCACTGACGACACTCACTTCCTGCTCTCTTGGCTGCTTCCTCCAACTAACAGAAAAGGCCAGGGACAGAGTGACCAGAAGCAGGGGTCAATGAGTACTCCAAATGATCTGCTTCCTAGGGGATTCTCCACACCCAAGACAAAGACAGTGTAAACCTACAGAGGCCCAGACACACACAGACCAACCAAGATGAGGCTTGCCTCCCAAGGTTGATTGGCCCCCCGGTATGACAATGTTGAGAAGTGTGACCCGTAGCAAGCCAAGCCTAAAGGGATCTCCACAATCAGTGGAGAAGATGCCTTCAGAAGGGCCGTCAGGATCCCAGAATCACTCTGAAACGCTACTTAGTCATGTCCTCTCCCCTCTTGCATGCAATCACGCCCGCCAGTTACCAGGGACAGAAGGACTCTATATTCCCACCAGCACTGACTACGGTTCCTTTCTCCCATATCCTCCCCAGCACTGCTGCCATTTGTTTCCTCAGTTTTAGCCATCCTGACTGGGACGAGACAGAATCTCAGAGTAGTTTTAATTCACATTTGTCTAACAGTGTTGAAGATGTTAAAATGTGTTTATTGGCCATTTGTGTTTCTCCTTTTAAAAGTCATCTGTCCAATTCACTGCTCCATTTATTAACTGAAGTTTTGGGAGTCTGATGGCAACTCTTTATATATTCTAGATACTAATCCCCTGCCTGGTATACAGCTGGCAAATCCCCTTTCTGTCAGCTGCCCCTTCGCTCTGCTGGTGGAATTTTCTGCTGTTCAGAAGCCAATGACACATAGTTTCACTTGTCAATCGTCAGGGTTATTTCCCAGGCTCTAGCTGACCTTGTCTAGATTTTAAGATGTTTCCCCTAGAAACAACTGCATAATTTCTGAAAGTAACTTGGAAGTACTTAGTCCTATGTCACTAAATTCATCACTACTTGGTCAAAAACAGTCTAAGAATGCCACCCTCCTGTACAGCCCCGGCAGCGTTACCACCTAGTACAGCCCCCTGACCACCACACCGCACAGCAAATTCACATCCAAGGTCCCCGGGTGAACTGGGGGGTGTCACAGTCACACAAACTGCTCAACACAGCTGTCATGTCTTTTTAATCTCTTTTAAGTTTTTCTTCTCCTCCTCCCCCTCCTTCTTCTTCCCTGTCCTCTCCTCCTTCCTCTTTCTCTTTTATGACACAGAGCATTTGCTGGTCCGGTCACCTCCTCACGATTTTAGGGTGTGGTTAAACACTTTTATCGAGAACTCCACAGAAATGACATGAACACTCGGAACTACGCTGCATCAGAGGCACCCCACCACAAGCTTGTCCCATATTGGGGATCAGAGTTGACTGCGTGCTGAGGGTGGTACCCTCAAACTTCTCCCTTACCACAAAAACAAAAAGATCAACCTTAAATAAACCAATGTTTTCTCTTTCATACTAAGAGCACACTAAGATGCCCTTGTCTGCATTGATCTGTCGATGTGTCATATATATTCTGTGGCAATGCAAGAGACTGTGGCTAAACTACATGAAGCAGCACTCCTGGGTACTACCCAGTGCAAGTCTCCTCAGGATACGACATCAAAGGGCAGCAAGGGTAAAACACACTGTGGGCCCTCCACACTCCCTAGCCATGTCCTGCATTCCACCAAGTGTGGATCTACAGTAATTTTTAGAAACTGGGGATATTAAATATGCACAGGGTTTATTCGTGTCAGGACTCCACACAAAACACTGGGCCAGCCACTCTCCCAGCACTGTGCTGGCACTGCCATCCAGAACTGACCCCATCCAGGGAGACCTAAAACTGCAAGCTGGAGCGGGCTTACACCATCGGGAACACGGCACGTAAACATGACTGTCTGCTGAATAAGTGGTCGGTCTATAGAGTTCAGGAAATGAGTGATGGATACCGATCTCACCCTCCATTCTTGCCCTCAACTGGGCAGAGTGCTCCAGAAAGGTTTTTGTATGTTTGTTTGGTTTTGGTGTTGTGAGACAGGGTTTTTCTGTGTGGCCCTGGCTGTCCTGAAACTCACTTTGTAAACACGGCTGACCTAGAACTCCCAGAGATTCGCCTGCCTCTGCCTTCGAAATGCTGGGATTTTAAAGGCATCACTGATCAGATCAAGGAAGTATTAATACCACAATACCACTGTAGGGAGAAAAACAAAATCACTGGGGATCCCAAGAGCTTCCCTTTCTCTTTGAGGGTTACCATGTTTGATTTGAATGTGATAAGTCCCATGTGGGCTCATGTATTTGAACACTTGGTCCCCAGCCAGAGTAGCTGTTTTGAGAGGTAATAGAACCTTTCGGAGGTGGAGCCTTGCTGGAGGAAGTACATCATCAGAGGCTGGCTTTGAATCTGTGTAGCCTGGCCTTACTTCCTGTGTGTGGGTGAAACTGGATCTGTTTTCTGACTGCCAGGCCAGACTCACACTCCTGCTGCCATCCCTCCCTCGCCATGACTGACAGCATCCCCTCTGGAACTGTAAGCCACGAAACAAACAAACCCTTGCTTCCCCAGCTTGCTTTCCGTCAGGGTGTTCCTATCCCGTCTAAGAACCACACCGGGGACAGCTCTGAAACATTAACATAAAGGGAAAGAACCCAGGAGAGGAAGGGAGAGACGGGGGCAGGCTGTGAACATTAGATATGAGGCCGCAATTCTACCTCTGACAACAAGCAGCAGTCTGTCTCCTTGGACATGGGGTGGATCAGGCATTCCAGGCAAGGGCAGCTGCATGCATAAAGACAGAAGCAAGAATGACACGTGTCCAAGATCAGGGTGGCTGCGACAGAGCTAAAGACAGAGCCAAGGGGCCAGGTGAAGATCACCTGCCCAGAATGGCAAGACCCTGGATTTCAGCCCTAGCATTTAAAAAAAAAGAAAGAAAAAGGAAGAAAAAAAAGAGGGAAGAGGAAGAGAGTGATAATCAGGGGAGTCACACAGATGTACCAAACCTCATTTTGTTTTTATTTTTCATTAATTCATTGTTATGGTTTGTATAGTGTGGGAGACTGAAACCAGGGCCATGCCCCTGAGCCCTACCTCAGCCCCATTCTTTCTGGTGTTTGTGGCAGGGGCTGTGTTAAGACTTCCCAGGGACCTGTAATGGCTCTGGTACTTAGGAACTGAGGCAAAAGGATACTGCAGTTTGCAGTCAGCCTGGACCACAGAGTAAGGGCAACGCCAGTCTAACCTAAATGGCAAGGCTCTATGCCTTAAATGAAATTTGGAAACTAATAAAGAAATAAGCATTTGCTTGCTAGCTAGATAAATGTTAATATGTTTAACATTAAGATTTATGAGGGGCAGACAACTCATATGGATATATATGAATAAGAACACATATTTACTTTCTATTAAGAACTAGGGGGCTGGTAGTGGCTCAGTGTGTAAGAGCAGGTGTCGGGTAAGAGCCTGAGTTTGATCCTCAGATCCCGTGTAAAGGTGGAAGGCGACTCCACAAAGATGTCCTCTAATCTTCACACACCTGCCCCCCATCTCATACACATAATACACAATAACAAATTAAGATTTTAAATAAAATAATTGTATAGTAGCGAGAAGCCTCAGTGGGTAAAGCTGCTTGCTACCCAGCAATACAAGCCTAACTGCCCAAGTTTAAGCCCTAGAAGCAATATAAAATTTGAGAGAGAAAAGATTCTCCACATGCACATACACATACACACACAAACACACACCCCATACACAATTAAAAGAACAGTGCAGAGCATAATCAAAAACCACATGAAGCTGTAATTCGGTGACTCAATACTGAGGTAAATGCAGGCTTCACACATGCTAGCCAAGCTCTGCCATAGAACTGCATCTGTGATATGATATAGATTATCCCCAGGATTTTAATATTAATTCAAAGTTTACAATCGTTAGGCAGAAGATACGTCCCGTGGAAGAGGATTTTACACTTGCCATTTCCTCAACAATGAACAAGAGTCCATCATCGGAAAAGAAACCCCGGAGTGCACTTCCAGACACAATCTTCCCCAGCGTGCAGACAAGCTTTCAATGAAGACATAAAGATTAGGGGGTGGGGGACGGGCAACTGCAACTTGAAACTGGGGGCTGGGAGTGGGGGGCAGGATGCGGTTGGCTATTGGTTTCTCTCTACCCTCCACACTCGGGCCTCTTTTCAGTTTACACTACCGCCAGCAAACGCTATCACTGGGAGGCCAGGAAGGGCCAGCTCCCCTTCCGTATATTTGCTTAAGATATGAAGGTTAAGTAGTCATTGTGCTCATAAAAGTCGGGCACTTTCAGGCCTATTTAAGGTCTCCGCTTACCTCCAAGTGACTAAGCCTGAAGCCAAAGACAGACGAAAACTGGGTTGATCAAAGGCCGGGCTGTCATTAAGTGAAAATGAGGGAAGATGAAAGGCTGGCGGCCACTTCAAAGGTCCAGAAATGAGCCCTGAGTGCACAGCAGAGGGCTGAGCACAAGCACTGGCTGCAGCTTAATGGGCTGGATGGCATCCCTGCAGCCACACATCTGCACGCTGGCTACACGAGACAGAAGTGTGAGGGCAAGCCTTGAGTCCTGTGTTCCTGCCTGGAAGCAAGGAGAAGGGAAGCAGTGCTTCCATGCTGGCAGATTTTTCTTTAAAAACAAAAAAGGAAGGAAGGAAATAAAAAAGGGAAAGGGGGCAGGGAGGGAGGGAGGGAGGAAGGGAGGGAGGGAGGGAGGGAGGGAGGGAGGGAGGGAGGGAGGGAGGAAGGAAGGAAGGAAGGAAGGAAGGAAGGAAGGAAGGAAGGAAGAAGGAAGAGATTCAAGGACAATTTGGAGAAGGTGACATGTCAGAAGGTGTTCATAATCCCACCTCAGCAGTTCTCTGCAGGCCGCACTTGTGACAACTCTGGGATTGGGTGGACGTGGTCCTAAGTCTCCACTCCCAGTAGTCTGGTGAGGAGAGCTGGTAGAGGGGCCCCTCAGCTTTTGCACTAGAGCAGACACAGCGCCACTGCTTGAGAAAACTAGGCTGGCTGAGGGTTGCAGATATCCCCCGCCCACCCCAGCCACGTCACCCACCCTCAGCATCTCAGCCCCCAGGAGCTGCAGATCCAGAAGTGTGATGGACCCTTAAATCCTCACACACATTCTCTTCCCCTAAAACAGCCTCCCTGGATTGACTTTAATATTCAGACTAATCTTAACTGCAGCTCTGGCCATCTCAAGGGCTTTACAGCGGATTGGCAGGGGCCAAGGGAAGATAAGACCCATGCTGAGGACACTAAGAAGAGAGAGGCCCACTAGGCCTGGAATGAGGACTCAACCACAGCAAGCATCCAGAAGTGACTTGTTAGAGCTGTTAAGTTCTGTAGAGCTTGACCCAGGCATATTTATTTCATGTCAGGTGAACAATATTGGTCCACCCACTTGTGGTGAGGCAGATTCTATTGCTAGTTTTGTTTGGGGGAAATGGAGACCAAAACGGCTCAACAACATACCCAAAGTAACACACTCTGGATTAAGGAAGACCCAGAATGCCACCCAAGCCTGACTTAAAAAAAACACACATTTGTATATTTGTTCCTCTCAGAGGGATGCAACAGAGCAAGTCAGTGGCAGGCGAGCAGGAGTTTGCCCATGAACAGATCCTGCAAGCAAAAGGGTGCAGACACAAGCACACCTTGTATGTAAAACCCTTGCTTGCTATGTGCCCTCCCTCCTCTCGCTTCCAATCAAACTTACCATGGTGAAAACCCTCTCACATTCCCAGTCGAGAGCTGTTATTTAGCTGGGCAGGTGGTGCATGTCTTTAAAGTCAGCACTTGGGAAACAGAGGCAGGAGGATCTCTGAGAATTCAAAGATAGTCTGGACCACATAGTGCGTTCCAGGACAGTCAGAGAGAGACACACAGTGACACTGTCTCAACACACATACCCCAAAAGGCTGCCTTTTGTGCTGAGCCTCGATAAGTGCAACTACAGGAAGCCAATGACAATGTCTGAATCTGGTGTGACACGCATATGCATCTGTGGCCACCTGTGATTTGCCCTGCTGACACAATCCATCTGTAAGTCCACTTTCTCCTCTCCTCATCCTCAGCCCACAACTGGCCCCATGTGTGCAAGTGCATGCATGTGTACATGCACACACGCGCGTGCACACACACACTATGCATGCTCTATAGAGCTCTCAGTTCAGCATGTATGGTAACAATCTCTTCCTCACTAAAAACAGCTGATACTGGTGGTGAACTAAACAACAACGTTAGATCATCCACTTCTTGAGAACAGGATAGCTAGCTCAGCTAAGAATGCCCTGGCATCATCAACTTAACCAAATATTGTAATATAAAGACACATATACACAGAGCATTCCAATACTTACAGAATGGTTGGAAACATTCTATTCCAATCTTTTAATTTTATAATTGCTTTATTGAGAGTCACATACCCTTTAAGAGAACCAATGTAACGTGTCTTATGTATTCTCAAAGTTGTGCAATAACCAACATCATCTGGTTTTAGATTTTATTATTGTTTGTATGAGTGTTCTGCCTGTGCACATACTACACATGCATGTAGTACCCACAGAGGCCAGAAGAGGGCATTGGAGCCACTGGAACTGTAGTTTATATGGTTGTCACTATGTGGGTGCTGGGAACTAAACCCAGGTCCCTCTGAGCAGCCAGTGCTCTTAACCACTGCCTGAGCCACCTCTCCAGTCCTCTGGCTGTGTCCTTGACTGCTCAGAGTTCTATATATATTCTGAACAGTCCCTTTTGCAGAAAACATCTGTGAAAATATTCTCCCATCCTTTGTTACTATGTGCAGTCTTTACCTTAGGAGCAAAGGACTCCCCCATTATCCCCCTGCCCTGTTTCTTGAGAAGCTGGCGTATACCATCTCAGAGACTGACCACCTTCCCAATCATTCCTTCCTGGCAGTGCCACACCCCAGTGCCACTGATTGCAGAAGCTGCATGTGCTCTGCTAGCTTTTCCTTCCAGCCTCCCTGACAAGAGCTCCCCTGCTACAATGTTCCTAAATTGTTGCAGCCGTGACATGAGGTTAATGGGAATTAGACTAATGAAGACATAAGGAAAAAGTACAATGTTTTGATTTGGGATGCTCTAGAGTCTATTAGCATTTGGCAAATTAAATGGATGAGTGGTTTGCAGCCACAGGCTTGGCTAAGACATGATGAGTTCCCTGGGTCTCTAGTCTCTCTAGGCTATTAACCTCAAGGGTCTAGCTGGTTGTCCATCTCACTCCAGTCATGCTTTCCAGGGACAATGGCAGTAATCCACAGCGTCCTCCAGCCCAAGCCCCATCCTACTGGATACGGATACAATGGCAGGCTGCACCCGAAGACTCTTGTATGCCCCTTTGTTCCTCCCTGGAATTGTCAGCTTGGAACAATCCACTGTGCTTGTCCACATGCATTTCGGCAGATAACCTTAGATGGTCCACACATCAACCACTGCACATCCATGGCATGGGTCTAAACAGTGGCCAAAAGCAGAGAAGAAAGTAACCCCACACAAACCCAACCCCACTGTCACATATACCCATGTCAGTACATTCCCTTGTAAAGATGTCTGGTCCTCTCCTGGGCTCAGGTCACAGCACTGACAACACAATGGAGGACAGGAGGGGGAGATAGAGTGGGTGAGATGGACACAGTCAAGGACCTCCCTCTGCAGTCTAAACTGATGATCAGATGCCCATGACCGCCCAGTGTGACCATCAGTAAAGGACAGACAAGGTAGCTTCTAAAGACCTGGGACCCAGTGAACTCACAGTGACCATGACTTCAGCATTCCTGTGAAAAGCTAAAATAGTTCTTGACAAATCCTAACCAATCCCCAGACATTTTCTGCCTTTTTCCTTACAAGTCTTCTCTTCCTTGTTTAGTGCGATGCTTTCCCAAGCCCACTCACCAGAACTCCCCAATAGGCTAGAGCTGGATGCATATCTCTATGCCTGACCCTAGTCCCAGGTAAAACTATTCCAGGGGCATCAAAAGTCTGTAGTCCCGGCACTTCTAGTAGAGCCTGGCAGACTCATGCCACCTCCACTTTCAAACTGATCCACATTGGGATTGATCCGATCCAGGCCTCTCATTACCTCCTAAACATCTGTAGCCCCAACTCCTCTTGGAGCTCACACCACAGTCACCTCTGCAGACATTATTCTCATTGGTGTTTTTAAAGTGTCTGCCTCTTATAAATCGAAACTTAGTTAAGTGGCCTCCCTTTACCTGGCTGATACCTCAGTTTCCCCATTTGAAAGCTACCTTTGACGTTAACTGTTTTCTATCTTGTAAAAGGCAAAATCCATCACCTAATGCCTATAATTCATTCCCCCGAAGACTCTGAGTCCCCTAGGAGTCTGTGACTTCCAGTCAGTCGGTGTCTCGGAGTCCACAGAAACAGGGGGAAGCTTTAACTGCAGAGACTAGTCTCGGTGCGTGCACTCGGGGAAACACAAGGGCATTCTTCTGGCTAATCTGGTCATGATGTTTAAAGCATCCACAAAGCCACTGCCAGATTCCTCTGAGATACTGGAGAACGGCACAGAGCAGGGTGAAGGGCCTCTGAGGATCTACCTGGAAACACCTCCCTGTGAATATCGACAGACAGCGGCTATAAAAGAGATGGTAAACAACAGGGAAGTGTTTCAAAGGCCCATGTGTTCAAGGCTGGACCCACCGTTGTGAGTGGGAGGAAGGCAAGTTGTTGGGGATGTGACCTTGAAGGAGGTGTGGCCTCTTGGCCACCATGAGCTCCCGATACAATATGCTGCCTGGCCACTGGCCCAAAACAAGGCTAAGTAACCAGGATTGAAACCTAAAGTAAACCTTTCCTTAGTAACTTTGTTCTCCCAGATGTTCTATTATGGATGGATTGCTAACACATTTGAAAACGTGCAGCCTTTTGAGATTTCAACAGTGTCAGTGGTTTTAGCTTCCGACCCAAAATATTTTTCAAAGGCTACTCGGTAACAGAAGGGTCATTTGTGATAGCCACGTGTAACCCTATGTGTTAGAAAATTCATGATGGCAGTTCATTTCAATTACATCTGGAGGTCCACAACCTAGTCCCATGATGACTGAAACCATTCTTCATGGCTTTAGGTTAGATGATACCTGCTTCTGAGGCTTAACAAATGTACATTTGGTGTTTTCAAAACATAGGACATATCTCCACCTTGAATTAAACAAAAATAATCAAGGAACCAAAAACGTCACTCAGACACCAAGAACAAAGCACACTGTTACTGCTGCTGAGACCATGACACTCTTACATAAGTTAATATCATGGCTGCAATGGTAGCAGAATGCGAAACATGAGTAAAACACAGAAATTCTCAACCCCAAGAAAGAAATTGTACAAAAATAAATAAATCAATAACATACACCCACACACCATCACCACCACACAAACAGTCAAAACAGAATGCCCACCCACACAGGTGGACTCCCAGCCAAACCCTACTTATTTTCCTAAAGGTTCTTGCATTCTCCTCCTGACATGAAAGAAAAGAGACTGTGTTTGTTGCTGTGATAGAGCATCATGACCAACACAACTTAGAGAAGAGAGAGTTGCTTGGTCTTACAGTTCCAGAAGGTTAGACTCCATCATGGCAGGGAGGCATGGCAGCAAGCAACAAGGTGGAAGGAGCAGGAAGCTGAGTGATCACATTTACTCTCAAAGCCCTGCCCAGTGACGTATTTCCTCCAGCAAGGCTGTTCTACCTAACCTCCCCTAATAGCGCCACTGACTGGATACCAAAGGTCCAAATGCCCAGCCTGTGAGGACATTGTTATCAAACCATCACAGAGATCTAGCACAGAGGGTTTTCAGCACCTTTAAAGCACGAATAGGCATTTTAAGATGGCATTTACTCTCTGCATTCTAAGCATCAATTATGGGATCTGAGTTACTGTCATCCCATTCTTCAACCAGGGCCAAGGGAGCATCCGTCCTGCAGAAAATCAGACATATATGCAAGGGGACTCATCAACCCCCATGAAGAGAGGTGAAGAACAGGTTGCAGGCACTCCAAATTGCCAACAATTCTGCATGACGTACAAGTGGATAAGCAAAGCCAAACAGAATGAAGACAAACCAAAAGAAAGCTGTGGTCCCAGGGTAACAACAGATTGTCTGCCCTCTAGCTGAAGGATATCTGACCTCACTCTTCTGCATGACTGCTTGGGGCCTGATTTGCACACAGAACTATGCAAGTGCCGCTGACAGAGAGAACACGCAAAGGTATAGATTCATATCAACATATCCTCCTACACCATCACCACCCTGCCTTCTCTGCCCAGGCTGGCCTTGAACTCCTGATCCTCCTGCCACCATCTATGAAGTGTTGGTATTATAGGCATGCACAACCCTTGAGAAACTTATATGTTAAGATGCTAGGATGTGGAGGAGGCAGGTTTCGCAATGGAAGTGGATCTAATCAAATGACAGTTGCCATTGCTTAAATTGTCAATTTTACTATGACTTGAGCCCTCCTCTGTCCAAAGAAAATTGTCACTAGCCACAAGATACTTTAGATTCCACTTGTGGAATCGACCACAGAACAATCTAGAGAAAGAAAGCCTTTGAATTTTATAGGGATGCTTCTGTAAGGTTGCTCCTAGAGCAGAAAGTGCTCTGTGAGAGGGGACGGACACAGAAAGAGACAGAGTCCGTTTCCTAGTTACTGATATTGTTTAAACAAACAAACAACAACAAAAACCTCAGGCTGGAAGGAGAGCTCAACTCCTGAGCTCTGTGCACACATACTGGTACGGGAAAAGTCACTACCAGAATACTGTGACCCCAGAACACTGTGACCACAGGCTGAGGACCCTCTGTGCCACATCAGTGTTTGCCATACCCCTTCATCTGGCTTCTACTGGTTTATAGGCTTGGATCTGACATGTGGAAAAACAGACTCACCTCGGACAACACACAAATCACCACCTCTACTGTCCTGAAACCGGACAGAAACCTACCCTGCCATCCTCCACCACCAGCAGCAGCAGACAAAAAGCTTACCGAGGAGAGTGTCCCTCCTCATGCGGCACCAACAATCAGAGTTTTGACTGGTGTCTGTGTCAGATCAGATTATTCATTAGCAACGACTAATACCTCAACACTGTCCACTGGGAGCTGAACTGTAAAGGACTCAGTGCAGATAAAGATTTAGAGAGAGTGCACTCGATGGTGCCTTCTCCATGCAAAACACTGGGGCATCTCCTTAAAAGTCTACCATGCCCAGCGACCAGACAGTTCCACCTATGAGTACTGTTCCAAAAGAAAGGAGCGTGGAGACTGGAGTGGTGGCTCAGCGCTTGAGAGCACTCGCTGTTCTTGCAGAGGATCCAGGTTTGGTTCTTCGTCCAACATTGCAGCTTACAACCATGTGTGACTCCAATTCTGGACTCGAAAAGCACTGCATACACATGACGCAGAGACCTATGTGCAGGCCAAACACATGTACACATAAATCTTGTCAAAAAGACATGAGCATGCATGTTCACCGGAAGCTGTGCAACACGTAATGACACCAAGCTACACCGAAAATGGGTACGAAAGAACAATGTGTCTGGGATAGTCTGCCACACTAAGACACACCCAGAGCAGCAGTGTTCGTAACAGGTGAAATCCTGTCAACTCAAGAGTCGGCCCACCTCAGAACACAGAAGTTCACAAACACAACAGGACAGTTGATCATTCAACAGCACAGATGAACCTTACGCCTCAACGCTATGCAAGAGCAGATCCCCGCGTGTGCTGAGATAAGACAGGTGGGGCTGGCTTGGATGGCACCCTGTGGCAAGTGTGAGGAGCCACAAAGAAGCATCACACAGCTCTTGGGAACAAGGTACTGGATGAGACAAGCTTTCACTATGTAGCCCAGGCTGGCCTGGAAGTTCTCATCCTGCCTCCGCCTCAGACGACAGTGTGAGGCACCACACTGAGCCTGAAAGATCCTTTATCCAGATCTGGTACTCAACTAGGACAAATGTGCTGTTTAAAGTAAACAAACAAACTAAAAACAGAAGGTACAGCTTGGAGATGCTAGGGCCAACCATTCACGACCGAAACACAGGTCACCCCAATTTCCCCAAATGCTAACCTAAACAAAACCCCCAGATGAGCTTTCTGCACACAGTTGTGATGACTGACCAGAAGGAAGCCGCTGCACACCGCGGATCCCCTCCACAAACCGGCACCAGCACGCCATGAAATCAGACTCAGTCCTCTTCTGCTTTGGAGTCTCCCACTTCACACATCGTTCTCTCTTAGGTGCAATGAACTCAAAATTCTAACTTGATGGGTTCAGTGGGAAAGGGGAGATAACCATGCCTGATGACCCAGACTAGGGCATATACGCCCATACATATATATACATGCACACAAAAGAAAAAATAACATACAATTACACTTTTAAAAATAAAATTCTTACTTAATCTGATCTTATTTTTGACGAAACAAAAAGGAAAGCAGCGGTGAAGGCGTCTCTTCAGCAGCTAATGACGTCTCAATGAAAGCCCAGGATGAGGAAAGGAAAGCCAGGCAGACGGAAAGCCGTGGTCCACAATCCAGGGGAGCCTGGGTCTGCACTGGTGTTGAAAACACCAAACACTGCGGCATCTTAAGAGTGAGCACCCAAGCCGGGCGGTGGTGGCGCACGCCTTTAATCCCAGCACTCGGGAGGCAGAGGCAGGCGGATCTCTGTGAGTTCGAGGCCAGCCTGGTCTACAAGAGCTAGTTCCGGGACGGGCACCAAAGCTACAGAGAAACCCTGTCTCGAAAAACCAAAAAAAAAAAAAAAAAAGAGTGAGCACCCAAGACAGGAGCATTACCACAGCTACACTCAGGGATTATTTCCCCCTATTTTTTACTTGAAGACTTTTTTTCTTTATATATCATTTTTCCCTCTCCCAGTTCCTCCCCACGCCTTACCCATCCAACTTTGTTGTGATTTCTCTCCTTCATAAAAGAAAAGGAAAAAAAAAAAATCAAAACACACACACACACACACACACTTAAAAAACAAAACCAAAAAAAATCAAAACAAGCAAAAGACCTATAGAACAAAAAATTGCAAAGCAAAATAAAACAAAAACTCCACAAAAATATCACTGAGTTCATTCTGTGTTGGCCAACTGTTCCAGGCACAGAGCCCGCCCTGGTGTGTGGTGGATAGACCCTGTGACGTGCCACTGAAGGAAACCGATTTTCCCTTTGCCAGTGGGTATCAATTGTAGGTAGCTTCTTATTTAGGGTGGGAGCACATCTGGCTTGAACCTGTGTAGTCTTGTGCACACTGCCAGTCTTTGTGAGTGTAAGTGCATTCGCCCTGCTGTCTCTAGAGGACACCATTTCCCTGGAGTCACCCATCAGAAAAAAATTATCCTGAGTGACGTAACCAGATCCCAAAATACAAATATTACATTTTCTCTTATATATGGATGTTAGCTTTTAAGCTTTAAATATGTGTGCCACAATGAATAACCACAGGTATTGTGAGAACTCCTTCAGCAAGTAGCCTTTGGGATACTAGCCCACTTTGGGCATGGTCTCATGTCCTCTAAAAGTCCAAACTAAAGGCATGTGTGGCAGCCCTCTTTGCTGCTGGGTTTGGTTCCAGTTCCTAACGCACACAGAGGATTGCAGATCGCTACCCTTACTGTGAGTTTATCCCCAAATAAATAAACCTTTGTTATGCTCCACTCTGGGCGATTATGGAACCTTTTGGTGCTACTATACATAGGAGTGAGTATCTTCGTTAGGGTTATATCACTGTGAAGAGACACCATGACCGCGGCAACTCTTATAATGAAAATCATTTAAACTGGGATGGCTTGCTTACAATTCAGAGGCTCAGTCCATTATCATCATGGTGGGACATGGCAGTGTGCACACAGACATGGTGCTGGAGAAGGAGCTGAGAGCCCTACATCTTGCAGGCAACAGGAAATGGTCTGAGGCACTGGTATGCCTTGGGCATGCATGAGGCCTCAAACCCACCCTCACAATGACACACTTCCTCCAACAAAGCCACGCTTCCTAATAGTGTCACTCCCTGTGAGGCTATGGGTGACAATTACATTCAAACCACCACAGTTAGGTACCTATAATTGCTCATTCATATTATTGAGGCAAGGTCTCTCAAGCAAACTCAGCTCACTAATACGGCTAGTCTCACTAGTGGGGCTGGGATTAAAGGCGTGCACCACCACCGCCTGGCTAATGCATAGTAAGAGGTTAGGGATTTAGCTCAATGGTAGAGCGCTTGCCTAGCAAGTGCAAAGCCCTGGGTTCAGGACTCAGCTCCAGGGCTGGGGAGGGCAGGAGGGGGGGGGGGGGGGGGAAGGATGCGTAGTAAGAACAGAAGAACATGGTAAATGAAAGTACTGCAAATATAAAATTAAAATTAAAATCAGCCCGACTCTGGAATGGTGCAGTCATATAGTGGAAGATGAGAAAAACTGTTCAAAAGCTACATTCGTGGCCCCCTTAACTTATCGGGAAAGAAACATGGACACAGCCTAACTGGGTTATGGGTAGTGTAAACAACTCCGCAGAACCGCTTGGCAGCACACAACTGCATGAAAACATTCAATCCCAGAGTCTGCTCTATTAAAGTCAAATCATTAGCCAACAGGAATTAGCAGGCCACTATTTTCATGCGAAGCAGACATAAAATGAAAATTAAGAGCAATGCACACGGATAATGCTCTCTCATTCATAACTTCAGCAGACGCATGGGGCTTGTGATGGCTGTTCTTAATTTTTAACTTGACTACATCTGGAATTAACTAAAACCAAAATAGCTGGGCACACCTGTGAGGGATTTTTTTTCCCCATAATTAAATCATTTGAAGTAAGAAGACTTATTTCTAATCCCAATCTTTGAGGTAGAAAGATCCATCTTAATCTGGGCCACGCCTTCTGCTGGAAGCCTACATAAAAGGAAGGAAGCTTGCGCTCTCTCAGCCTGCTTGCTGTCACTCTTCCTAGCAGGTCCATTCCTTCGCTGGCATTAGAGCCCACTGCTTTGGGATTCAAGTGTACACTGAAGACCACATGAGACATCCAGCTTCTCAGATTGAGCAACGACTGAATTCCTGGACCTTCTGTTGGTAGACAGTCATTGTTGGACACAGCTTCTAAGTCATTCTAATAAATCTGATAGACAGACAGACAGACAGACAAATAGACAGATAGATATTCATTCATCTAATAAGTTCTGTTCCTCTAGAGAACTCCGACTAACATGCCGCTATCACTGAAAACGGCGCCCCCTTCCTGGCTCCACAAAGCCAAGAACTGTTTGGATTCTGCCTCTATCTAAGCTTTCTGTTTCCTAAAGTACCGGCCATAGGAAGCTGTTGCTGCGGCAATGCTGACATGTCACACGTCAGCTTCCAGCCACCTGCCTGTTGATGTAGAACCAGTCCCCCCACGCAGGTATCACAAGCGCAACCCAACCGCACTCTCCAAAAACGACGCAAGACAGTCTAGACACGGTCTTTAAAAGGTGGCGGGGAATGTGAATGAAACTCTAGCTGGGGAAAAATTCCAACTGGAGCGTCAAGAGCTATTTAACAACGAGCGAATGAGTGCGGCGGGTCAGTCCCACAGCTGAGGTGACCTTTGCTGCTGCAGCATGGCTGCCCATGGGGAGGACACAACACTTCATGACCATTCAACCCCTTCACAAGTTCTCATGAAAGCACGAGAGCTCAGGGTTGGGGCATGTGCTATGCATGTGTGAAGGCCCGGGTTTCATCCCCAGCATATTCCACGACCCCCAAAAGATGGCATACAGAGTAATTCCAATTACATGGAGCTAGAAGAGCAAAACAATGCCAGACCAAAGCTCCTTTGCTAGGGCTGGAGATATGAACCAGCAGCACTTGCTGTTCTTGGAGAAGACCCATCAGTTCCCAGCATCCACATGGTAACTCACACACCCTGTGACTCCAGTTCATCCAACAGCCTCTGCTGGCCTTCCCAGGCACTACACTCACAGGCACGTACACACACACACACACAAAGACACACACATACTTAAAAATAAAATCTTTTTTTAAACCCCATCTACAGTCTTGGCATGGTGATATACTCCTTTAAATCACAGCATTCTGTGAGTTTGAGGCTAGTCTGGTTTACATAGTGGGTTCCAGGCCAGTCAGGGCTACAGAGTCTGTCAAAAATAAATAAGTAAATAAGATGGATTTTCTACTTTTTATTTTGTTTTGTTTTTCAAGACAGAATTTCTCTATATATCCCTGGCTCTCCTGGAACTTACTCCTGACCAGGCTGGCCTCTTGACTCTGCCTCCTGTGTGCTGGAATTAAAGACATGTGCTACCACTGTCTGGCTGGATTTTCTACTTTTTTCTAGGGTAAATAAACATTCTTTGAACTAGCAGTGATTCACACTGTTAATATTGAAGATATTATACATGAGGCCCCGAAGTTAAAATAATTCACAGAATTCTAAGGCTGACATAGAGGGGGCTAGAGATGGTGCACTAGTAGTTAAGAATGCATTTCCAGTTTGCATCCAAGGACCCACATCAGGTGGCTCAGAACCACATTTAATATCAGCTCCAAGGGATCCAACAACCTCTTCTGGCCTCCATTAGACACACCACCACACAAATACACTAATATAAATAAGACTTCAAAATTTTCAGAAAGTCGGCACAGTAAAGCAAGCCAGCAGGAAGAATACTCCTGGAACAGATACTGCCACACAAGCCTGCACACCTGGTACCCACATAAAGATGGAAGGAGAAAACGGACTCCACAAAGTTGTCTTCTGGCTGCTACCATGTGCAAGGCACACACAACCCCCTGCCCCATAACATACATGTGATTTTAAAAAAACCACTCAGAAAGGGTGAAGCTTAAGAGTGTTTGCTGCTCTTGGAGGTAACAGGAGTTTGTTTCCCAAAACACAAATGAGCACTCAAAATTGTTTGTAACCCAGCTCCAAGGGACCTGACACTTGCTGTTGGTCTCCTCAGACACCTGCATCTGTGTGGTGCACACACCCACATATGTATGTTAGAAAAGTTAAGTCTTTTTAAAAATAAGTATGTAAATAAATAATCTTGAAGAACATGAAACACTGACTTGGGAAGTGAGATGTGGGCAAGAGAGTGCAGGGGAGTGCAAACAGGAGAGAAGTCATTTCAAAAACAAAGCCCCTGTGATGGGGGTGGGGATGTGTTTGCTTTTGTAGGCTTACAACCAACTCACGACTTTGTTTTCAAGTAAAAAGGGGAGGAGGGCCTGCTTCACACTGCTGAGCAGGCTAAAAAATAATTACCATGAGCTAAATATATAAATAGCATTAAATATAAACTGTCATTAAATAAACATTAAATACATAGAGATGAAGCAGATACGGCCAGGAGCATCCCGAGAAGACTTTTTTTTTTTATAGATCTGTACACCAGCAAAGGCTAAATCTGGATCTGATTTCTTCATGACAAAACCCAGTTTTCTTCAGCATCCTGGCAGTGAAGCAGAAGTAAACTGAGCACACCACAGGGCCTGCACCCCTCTCCCTCTCTCTCTCTCTCTCTCTCTCTCTCTCTCTCTCTCTCTCTCTCAACATTTATTTGGGAAGGGGGGGGGCGGTTAGAGGACAAGCTTGAGAGTCAGTTCTCTCCTTCCACCATGTGGGTCCCAGAGACAGAAATCAGGTCATCAAGGAGCTTGGCTTAGTTACCTTTACCCACTGAGCAATCTCCCTGGCCCAGAGATTTCTTTATATCTATATGACACGGTTTTAAAAGCTTGCTTCACAACAATGAACCCAGACACCTTAGGAACATAAGGCAAAGGAAGGCTGACTTCTAACAAGTCAAGTGCTGACTCCCAGAGATAACAGCCCAAATCAAACAAACGTTCCAGAAGGGGATTGAGAATTATGGGCGTGGAGCTGGAAGGAAGGAGGCTCTAATCATACCTTCCGGGCACAAGCTGTAATTAGCAGAAACACAAGCACTCACCTGGGGAGAGAGAGAGAGAGAGAGAGAGAGAGAGAGAGAGAGAGAGAGAGAGAGGGGCGAGGGAGAGAGAGAGAGAGAGAGAGAGAGAGCTGTGAGATGCTAAAACTGAAAGAACTTCCACCAAATGGTTACAGAGGCAGCACCACAGATTACATCCAAATCAAGACCAAGTCACTTGATCTGTGTGTGGGGCTAGGAACCAACTCTGAGACTTGCAGCCTCGTTCTGGTGGCCTTTTCACCCAACAGCACTGGAGGCTCCAAAGCCTCCCAAAGCCTCTGAGCTCTTCAAACAAAGGACAATGAAACTGGGCCTCCATCAACCTGTTGCCAGTAGACTGGCAAGAAACAAAAGAACCCCATGCCCAAACTTGCAGGGCCTCACTCTGCTGCGCAGCCCAAGTGTGTATGTTCCCTTCCCATTCAGAAAAACGGACGTGAATGCAGCCTGCAGTGAAACAAGTGGGAATTCCATTCTAAAACGACAGTTCTAAACCCTGAGGACCTCTGCATGCCCCTCTCTGAAGCTCTGAGACCATCACTCTATGCAACTCATCCTCACTTTCTCCCAAGACAAATCACACTATTAAATTAAAAGGCGAGAATTCTTCTACCAAATTACACACTAATGACTCTTAACCCATAATTGAAGAATCACTAACAGCAGTTTACAGACACGGGCAGCCATGAGCATTTATTAGGACCTAACTTTTCAGAACTGAGTGATTATGTAAGTGTGGCTGCCAGCCATCCTGAACATTCCCGCTCTCACTCTGGGGAGCTCACCTCTAGCCAGGGCCACACCACCTCCTCCTTCTCCAATCCCATCCCACATTCTATAGTGGCAGGAGAGAAAGTTCTAGAAGGCTAGTCACCTGCAGCTAGCATCAGGACAAAGCCCACAAGCTGGGGTATGAGCCACCCCTCCCACACCCCTAGCATGCCTAGTCCTGAGGATGTGAACAGAGAGGGGACAGTAACCTTCGTTGAAGAAGAGGCCCAGGGGCCCACTGAGATGGGCTCCAACCTCACCTCAGTCCTGCAACAAACCCCCAAATCCGCCCGAACAAAGAGAAACTCTGGGCCTAGAACAAGACGAAGGTATCAGATGATGTCTAAGGCCCTGGTTGGCTCTGTGGTGATGAGTTAATTAGAGAAAACAACAGTCCATAATTAAAGACTGCATTGTACAGCAGCGGCCACAGAGCCGCCAGGGAAAGCCTGCAGATTTCTGTTGTGAGCTGGGCTTTGACATAAAGCATGACCTGGAGCCTCAGAGGGCCCTGAGTACTCCTTGGGGCCACGTCTTCATGAGGCTTGTGACCATCCAGTGGGATGAACAGGAATTCAACCTATGCCTTTATTATGGAGACAGAGGCAAAACTGACCTTCTGTAGATACAATGGGAGCAGCCAGAAGAATGGCAGGATGGAGTGGTTAGCTGCTGGGCATGGTGATAAGAGGCCATGAACCTTCTGGGCTTATTCACTAACACAAGCAATTTTACTAAGTCACTCGTCATTAGTGCAGAAACTGGTTCTCACAGGTTAGACAGATTTTCTGTCTCAACCACTCTGCTCTCCAGAACCTGCACCGGCCTCTTAGTCCTCCTTGGAGGTGACCATGAGGGTGGTACAAGGATGCAGTTACCACACAGGTTTGGGCTATAGTGAGGCTCGGTGGGAGAAGGTGGACTTAGCAGAAGATAATGTGGGTTCCAGCCCAAGACCCCAAGGAAGGAAGACAAAAACTGGAGTGGATTCAAAAGTAAGACCCAAGGGTTCCTGTATGGAAGCTGCTGAGAGGAGGAAGAGAGTGAGGACACAGTTCACCCGACACAACCGAGGCTGTGGTATAAGCAACCTGGGCAAGCAAAGCTCCCCCACCTACACCTTCACTTCTAATGCCAACAAGGCAAACACTGAGTCTGCCCCTGGTTAAAGGCAAGATCAGATCAAATGCTACTTACCCCATCCACTCATGATCCTCATAACGGCCCTGGCACTCTGGAGGGCCGGTCTGTTCAATGCAAACTATCTCAGCACACTTCCTTTAAACTCTATCAATTTTCTGTTTGTTTGTATGTTTGTTTGTTTCAGACAGGGTCTCACTATGTAGCCCTAGCTGCCCTGGGACTAAGTAAAGCAGACCGGCCTCAGACTCACAGAGATCCACCTGCCTCTGCCTTCTCATGCTGGGATTAAAGGTGAGTGCCACCAGGCCCAGTTCTGTTCTGTTTTCTTACGGGAGAGAATTCCATGTCTAATTTATACCCATCCCTCCACACGGCCCTGGCAGTCGAGACCAGATGTGTGTGGTGTTTACAGTGAGGAAACCAGAGGACGTAAACAACTGGCTCCGAACGCCACTCTGGTTTTGCTGTGCTTTTCTTCATTTCCTGTGTATTTATTTTGGTGTTAGAATAATATTACCTTTCATAATAAGGAAAACGGGAGATGTTTAAACTAAACAGACGATAGCCTATGATCCCACACACCCAATCGGCTCTAAAATCAAAGTCTGTTCTTCCAAACAGTGAAGGAAACAACACAGCTAACTGCTGGCTTATGTGCTTTCCACGGAACCGCACGCCCACCTGGAGGAGCTGCGAACTTCCTCCCCAGACACAGGACCTGGTCCCAGCGTCCGGGCAGCTTCAGTGTTCCTAGCTCCCCGCTTGATTTTTAACTATCAGATTACTTGTTGACACAGAGACCACATTAAAAGTTTCCATCTTTTGTTGGGGTGCAGGGTTTTTTTTTTTTTTAATTTTAAGAAATGACAGTACATGAATCCCACCAGAAACTGCTTCTGAGACTCAGGCCTTTGAGATGAGGGAGTTTAGAGGCCAAGATATTCTGTACATGTAAAGGGAACTTGTCAAAGTACAGTGGTATCTTATTTAAAAAACAAAACAGCAACAACAACAACCAAAAAAACCTTTAAATCTGAGATTATTATCCATAGTTAATTTTAAAACAAGCTTGAAAGATGTTTTCAACCGCTTTAAGAAACAGATCTGAAACTTCTACACAAAAACACAGCACAGCTCCCCACTTTAACTTCTGCCCAGGAAAAAGCAAACAACCCACTTAGTCTACTCTAGGAGAAAACCCAGAGTCCAGTGCCCCCAGCAGGAAGATGTGCCTGGGCTCCTGCATGCTTTTACCAGGAAAGACTCCCTGGCAGTTCCAGCTCACTCCCTGCCCTAACAGCCCCCAGGCTCAACCAGGCCATTACCCTGGACTCAAATGGCACGTAGGTAAAAATTCCAAAAGATGGAATTGAGGTTTTCTCTTTTGCTCTACTCCGGGGAGTGTCCAGGGGAAGGGGAGGTGATGAACCAGAAGAACCTCGGGATGGGAGCATTTTCCACTTTCTTTAGCCTTCTGGCAGCTGGGTTGTGTAATCACCCGGGACCGGGGCTGGAGGCAGCCCGTCTCACTGACACAGGAAACGGGGCGGCAGACAAAGAGCCGGCCCGGGCTCCCTGACACCAGGCCTTGCCAGCCCCACAAAGTCCACAGAAAAAAACTAACTAAATGTCTGAGACAATGGCCCCGGAAAACAAAAACTCATTGTGGCTTTTTGTTGTTGTTTCTCCACCACACAAAATCCAGAACAAGAGTACACACAGAACACTGTACACGGTGCTACGTCTAAAAATACGTCTGAGTCCCTCCCTCTTCTCTAACACCCACATGCTTAACTTCCCCTTGTTCTTATAAGTTCCTCCCCTCCATAAAATGGCAACAAAATCAAAAGAGAAAAGAATTTAAAGTGTAACAATCTTGTCAGATCTTGTCAGTAAGTTGGAAGCAAGCTTACAACAATATGTCCCCTCCGGTCCTCCCTGCTGCCACCCTCCTGCCAGACACCAGGAAACTGTCCTGAAATGGTGTACCACTTTGTCTAGGCACTCCACCATCCCAAGAAAGACAAGAAAATGTTCCGAAGCCAGCCGATCAGAATCCCCCCACCGAGGAGGAGTGGCCGCTACAGATACAAACAAGAAGTCTATCCTACAACATCTACCTTCGTAGCACAGAACCCCGATGTTGTTGTTCATCTTGTCCAAGTACTGGTAGTTCAACAGGTCCATCTTCATAAACAGCATTTATCTGTCCGGCTAGCAAAGAAAGGCAGTTCTTTGCTCTCACTCCCGAAGAGAAAGTTTCAAAATTCAGTCTTAGCTGAGTAGCTCCAGGCTCTCCTAAAACTTCAGTAAAATAGAGGCCCAGCCTCACAAGAGTCACACAAAGTATATAAAAGTTTTTGTTTTTGTTTTTTAAAAAAAAAGAAAGATCACACACAGACACACACACAAAAAAAAAATCAGACTCAAACAAAACCCGTCCAGGGCTTACTGGAAGGCAGTGTCTGTGTTTCGTCCTCTACTCGGCTTTAAAAAATCACTTCAGCAGTCTTCCAAAGCTTGTCTTGAGGGTTTAAAAAGAAAGCAGTAAAAAAAAAACACAAAGCACATTTCTTAGGACAAAGGCACTCTCCCTCACAGCCCGCTGCAAGCTGACTGCGCTGACATGCTGGCTATGCTTGGTATGACTCGTATGTAAACCAGCTTCCTCTGCTTGGGGAGGTGGGGGCCGAGCATGCTCACTGGAGCCTCGGCACAGGATCAGGCTCTGGGCGCATGCAGAGTTAGCAGGAAGCAGAAAGAGGAGGGGACAGCGAGGCGCAGGGGGAGAGGAGTCTTTCCTCTTCGGAGCCAAAGGCTGCCAGAGGCCATGGAAGAAAACCCAGCAAGTTTTAGAGTGTTTTGTTTTGTTTCGGGGTTGGGGATAGGCTAAGCAGAAAGTTAAAAAAATCTGCCGTGGAAGCATACTACATGGAATTTAACTTTCGGGTGACTTCATTTCAGGGGCTGAGAACTCAGGGCTTCCACTGGGGTGTGCTCTGCTGGGTACAAGGTTTCTTTGTTTCTTTGTAAGATGGTTTTATTATGTCCAGGGACATAGTGAGTGTTTACACTTTCAAGTCAATGTACATGCAACTTCCTTCCAAGCCCTGTGGCTGCACAGACAGGCCTAGAGATAAATCTTTCCACAAAGGAGGAAACTGCCAACCTCCACCTCCACCACACACACACACACACACACACACACACACACACGCCTGGGGTAAGCTGGGACACTATCTGGAGAGGTGGCTTTGGCAGAGAACCCAAGTTCAGTACCCAGCACTCACAAGGGATCTAAGCCAGAAGAAGGCCTCATAAACATGCACACATAAACATGAAGAAAAAAACATTCATACACATAAAATAAATAATATTTTTCTTTTGATGGCGGAGACAGGGTTTCTCTGCGTAGCCTTGGATGTCCCAGAACTCCCTCTTTTTGACCAAGGGCTGACCTCGAACTCAGAGATCCACCTGCCTCTGTCTCCCAAATGCTGGGATTAAAAGCATATGATACCACTGCCCAGCTTAAATAATAATTTTTTTAAAGTCCAGTTGCTCTCCAAACTCATCTGGAAGGTTGTGACCAATCATGGAAACTTTCAAAATGTTCCAAGAAGCTCCAATACAGAGTGTCATTGAGCTTCAGCTGAAAAGGGAAAAGAACCAGTCTTAAGGGACTCTGCCTCAGCCTGGCACCGTGATGCAAGCCAATAATTCCAGCACGTCACAGACTGAGGCAGGGGAACAACCATGAGCTCCCAGGCCTACCCGGGCAGATTAAGATTCATCCACCTCCAAAAAATACATCACCGCATTCATGTACTTTAGAATGAAGAACTTTTAAAAACAATTAAGGACATGACTGAAACAATACAGATACAGGGAAATGAGCAATGTCCCTTCCATGACTCAAAGACATTAAATACAGTGGTTCTCAGGCAAGGGAACACCAGACTCAATCCCAGGAGCCTACATGGTGAAAGGAAAGAACCAACTCCCCAAAAGTTGGCCTCTGACCTATACACACACCATGGCATGGACACACCCATAAACACCGAGCAGGCGGTCCTGGTTGTATAAAAAAACCAAGCTGAAGACAGGCATGGTAGTGGCACCAGGAATGGTAATGGCACAAAGGCAGGCAAATTGCTGTGAGTTTGAGGTTAGCCTAGTGTCTACAAAGTGAGGTCCAGGGCAGCAAGAGCAAATAGACCACATGTGCACCTGCACATACATGTGCACTATGATACACAAATATAAAATAATAAAATTTAAAATCAAAATAAAACCCTCGACTAGAGCAGCACAATGACTCTGAGAGTTAACATGTGCCATGCAGGCCTGACCACCTAAGTTTAATTCCTGGAACCCATCGCAGACTGAAAGAGCTAACTCCCAAAAGTTGTCTTCTGACCTCTACACATATGCAGCAACATACCTGTGCACACTCACACAAGAAGTAATAAACTTTAAAGCAACTAACGGGCATCCTGCAAGGCAGTGTCTGCATCCCACCCTGCAGGTTCTGACTGTAGTTCAGGTCCCATCAATACCTCCACCGAAAACACCCAGTGCCAAACACGCCCATTCTCAAACCCAGACTAACCGCTCACAGGCTGAGCACAAGCATCAGCAGGAGGGACTGTCAAGGGCAATTAGGAGGTGGCGCTTGTCTTTAATCCCAGCACACAGGAGGCAGAGACAGGCGGATCTCTGAGTTCAAGGCCAGCCTGGTTTACAGGGCAAGTGTCAGGACAGCTAAGTCTACACAGAGAAACAAAACAGCAACAATAAAATCCAAAACAAACAAAAAAGGCTGTGAAGGACTGGGGGTGGCAGGGTAGGAGTGTGGGGTCTTGTAAGTTTGAACCACCCCAAAGATAAAAACAGAATGAACATTCTCACCAGGGTTAGGGATACAGATGAAAACAATGCCAAGCACACAGGCTGAACTCTAGCTCTGGGGCAGGTAAAGGAGACACCACACATTAGAACATGCAGCAGTCACCCTTCTCTTACAGGGGAACCAAACAGGCATCATCACACCACATTCTATACAGAGAAGATACAGACAGCCGCATGAGAGGAGCTGTGCGGGAGAGAAGCCATGAGGTATGGTGATACTTTGTGTTCTAACAAACAAAGCTTGCCTGGAGATTGGTGCAGAGCTAGGCCAGAGTTAGCCATAGAGGCCAGGCAGTGGTGGCACACACCTTTACTCCAGCACTAGGGAGGTGGAGGCAGAAAGAGATATGCCTGGGTGGAGAGAGGCTATAAGGCAGCAGGAGACAGGAGCTCGTGGCATTCAATCGCAGAGATGGCATTCAGTCTGAGGACTTAGAGACAGGATACCCATTCCGTCTGAGGATTTCATAGCGGTGAGAACTAGTGGCTGGCTGCTCTGCTTCTCTGGTCTTTCAACTTTCAGCCCTGATATCTGACTCCAGGTCTTTATTGTTAAGACCAGTCAGAATTCGCATTACACGCAGGCCCTTGTCTATGCTCTCTAAAGATGACTTGCATCCTTAAAAACAGACTGCTATAGGTATATGTCTGCTACCTGACCTGGAATACAGAAGCACTACCCAAGACAGAAATAAGAGTTTTTTCATTAAAAAAAAAAAAAACTAAAACCAAAACACTTACACAGGAAAAAAAATAGTAATTTGATTGAATGCTCAAATTTATGCTCTTATAAAGAATTAAATGTTCACACCTGCCAAAATAATTGCTTTCAATCCCTTCTGCCTGGAAAGGCAGGATGCCACCTCCACTCACTGCTAAAGGTTGAGTAAACAGTGTCCACAAGGCCTGCAGGCACACAAGCCCCTGCACTGACTCTACATCTGGACTACTACAGTGGCAAAGAAAGATTCCTGTTACATTGCCATTCATTTGTTACCCTTTTGTTTCTTGCTTCTGACACAGTATCTTTGCCATATTGCCCAGACTGGCCTCAAACTTGGAGCTCAAGTCATCCTCCTGCCTCAGCATCCCCAGCAGCAGGGACTCCTCATGCCTGGCTGACTGATCTCCCCTACCCTTTTCTGCTGCACAGATGATCCAACCCGGTTCCTCCCACATGCTCAGCAAATGCTCAACCACCAAGCTCCATCCTTAGCTTCATGCTGCTATTGACAGTATTGGAAACACAGGAGAGTCTAGAGTGAGACGATGAACCAAAGCTGGAGCTGTGGGTGTCCACGGTGCTGCAGCCATACTACCTGCAAAAACACGCGGCATCTGTTCCACTGTGTGCCCTGAAACACATTCACCATACCCCAAATCCTGCGTGTACATGACCACACACTGACACACATAAACTCTGAGAGAGACTGGGAAGCACAGCACAGCAAACACAGACATGCTGAGCTTCCGCTGCCCCCCCCCCCCCCCCAGCGCCCAGGCACTTTAAAGCTCTGGCTGTCCTGGAACTCATTGTGTAGAGCAAGCTGACCTCAAACACAGAGATCCACCTGCCTTTGTCCACCAAGTGCAGGGATTAAAGGTGTGTGCCACTATGCCCAGTTCAGACACGCTCAGCTTAAATGGCGGATGCTTTCACCTTTCTTCATATTTCTCACCAAGCCACAAGGAATATTTTTCTTATGTAATGAAAATGAAAGAGAAAGGTCTCTACTTTTAAAGTTAAAAGGTATGACAATATTCCCTAGGAAGACATAATCAAGGGACTGCATATGTTACTTTTTAAGATATTATGTACATGTGTGTAGAGTATGGGGCTATGCATGTGAGTGCGGGTACCACAGAGTCAAGAAGAGGGTGCTGGATTCCTTTGGAGCTGCAGTTACAGATGGTTGCGAGCTGCCCAATGTGGGTGCAGGGATCCTCTGTAAAAGCACTGTGCGCTATTAACCTTTGTGCCATCTCCTCAGCCCCTATACATCTTGTTTTTGTTTTAAGACAGGGTCTCACTTTATAGTTAAAGTTGGCTTGAACTCTTGATCTTCCTGTCTCAACATTGCTGATGCCAATACCATACCATGTGCCACCACCCTTAAATGCAGAGATGGTGATACGTGGTTGGTAAATCTTTTGATTGAATAACTAAAGACAGTAGAAGTCTAAGCTTTTAATTATCTTCAAGGACCAAGATTGAAGCATCTGTCCTAAAAGGCAAAGTTGACAGGGAATTTTAACCATTCAGAACTGCAGACATGAATGACTATATGGTTTGTGTGCGCGTGTGGGCATATGCACGCATGTGCTTTTGCTATTCACTGACTGTGCCCCATCCTAGCACCAGTTGGTATCAGATGCCAAAGCAGACAACTTATGAAAATATGAAAACCAAGCCCCCTCTGCTGGTATAAATCTCCCCACAGCACACAAGAAGTGATCTGTGCATGTTGGTTATGGCTCAGCCTCCTGGTAGGATAGAGATGGCGTGATCATGACAGAAGCAAGTCCAGGCTAACCACTAACTCACTCTAGCTGCCAGGAGCTGACTACTGAGTTAGACTACATCAGGAAAAGCCAGGGGTCTGACAGCACTCTCCGAATACTTACTAGAATCAAATGTTTCTTCCGGAGCCACTCAGAGAAAGAAACGAAGTATCCCAAGTCTGACAGTAATCTCCCTGAACACTCTGGGAACACACACAACCCTATTGAGCTATCAGGTCCCCACCTCCAGTGCAGTCAACTGTTCTCTCTGGAATTTTACAGTGGCTAGGTATTAGACAATGTTCTTTCTAAAGGTGGTTCCCCTCACCCTTTACAGCAATGAAAATCAGCCGAACCTGATAAATGAATTTTTAAAAATATCCAAAAGGCTTTAGTAAATGAAATAAATGAGCTAGTTTCTGGCATCAGCTCAATAGTTGGATGTGTGAGAACTCAGGCTTACAGGCATCTCCAGAATGATCAGACCCACTGTGAAGAGAGGTACTCCTCGGCAGACGACAGTACCATCCAAGACACTGCACTGGCAAGGGTACCCTTGACCTATCTTAATCAGGATATACCCTTGTGAGAACAAACCTGGGGGTGTGGGGCGGGGGGTAGCTGGTTTTGCAGTGCTCAGAATGGGACTAGGACCTCATCATGTCAGCCACAGTCACAGTGCTGCACAGTGCTAAGTTAAAGCCTTGCGCTGATGGCTAAGGGAAAGCATGGAAGACCAACTTGTTGAAGGCCACTTGGGATGCACAGCCAAAGACCTGCTGGAAGCTCTACTCTAAGAACCATCACCAAAGGGGCTAAGCTGTCCAGGCCACTGTACTTGAGATCAATCCTGCACTTAGCTCTAACGCAAGATTGAGGAGTTTCATATAGCTCTCACCCAATAAAGTCCAATCTGCACACAGTAGGTCTTTAGACAAGTTGATGAAGACCTATTGTATGAGATGGAGTCTTTAAACAGGTTATCCAAATGGAGGGGAAGGTGTGGGGGAGGGAGGGAGGGAGGGAGGGAGGGAGGGAGGGAGGGAGGGAGGGAGGGAGGGAGGGAGGGGACAGAGACTGACTGTCAGGTGACAGCTCTGCAACCTCTCCTTCTCCTTTTACTTGAACCACTGGGGAGAGGGTGATTTCAAATGGTCCAAGTACCAACAAGGTAAATCTGAATTATCTTCTAAGTTCTCTCTATCACACTTCCTTCCGAGAAAATACCTTTAATGTCATGTTACTTCTTCAATGTGGAACTGATCAAAGTGGCACGTTGTAAAATATATTTCATCAAAATCTTTTCAAAGTATATTATCAACCTATATCTTAAATTTTGTTCCCTCCAAAATGGTACCAGTTGTAAGTTCAAATACACTCAACTTCTTTTAAGTAACATAGGATCATTTTGCGCACTGTTGAGGGGGCTTAATACACATTTCGTATAATTTAGAAAAAACAACATAAAATAGATCTTCAAATAAGATGTAGATTTTCAATACAACATCTCCCTCTAGGGGCCAATTTTAAATCTCACTGGCAATTCAGAAAAGCGAGGTCCCCAGTGTGCTCACTCAGTCTCTCAAACACCACAGAAAATGCTTCTTAGCAAACAGTTTCACCTTTATTAAATTAAAAACAAAATTAAAACTATTTTCAAATTAAAACAAAAATACTATGGAGAACCAGTTCCACTGGTATCACATACACGAACAGGAGACTGGCTTTAAGATGAACTCGAGGCATAAGTGAACCTAGAGAGCATGTATTCAGAATGGTGGCTCACTTTTTTTTGCTGTTTAACCTTATTTTTATCTTACTTGTATGGGTGTTTTGTCTGCATGCATATCTGCATCATGTGCATACCCATGCAATACTCATGGAGTCAAAAAAAAAAAAGGGGCACCAGCCCACCAGAATTGGAGCAACAAAGGTTGGGAGCTACCACATGGGTGTCGGAAACCAGAGGCCAGGCCTTTGCAAAAGAAGCCACAGCTCTTCACCACTGGGTCATCTCTCCACCCTCCTGGTGTTTAAAATAATTAGAAAAAGCCAAGTGTGGTGGGGCTAGTGTCTACAACCTAGCACTTGTGACTCTCTGACCTGGGAAGACTGTTGTGAGTTCCAGTTAAACACCCCACCCCCACTACCTCCATCCCCCATCCCTACCATCCTCCTCCATCACCACCACCCCCTCCACCCCCCACCCCATTACAATGAACTGGCGCTATAGGAAGGAGACAAATTATCATCCCAGAAAGAGTGTGTGTCTGGAAAAGCACCGTGCCCAAGTGTTTCAGCCGCTGCTTTCCATGCCCAACACTGAGAGCAACAAAACATGACGACTGTGGGTTTTGTTTCTACAAGTGTGCTGGCTGATTTTATGACACCTTGACACAAGTTAAAGTCTGAGAGAAGGGACCCCGATTGGGAAAATGCCTCTGCAGGACTGGGCTGTAGGCAAGCCTATAGTGTTTTTCAAATTACTGATGTAGGAGGTTCCAGCCCATTATAAGTGGAGCCATCGCTGGGCTGGTGGTCTTAGGTTCTATTAGAAAGCAGGCTGAGCAAGCCCAGGGGAGAAAGTCAGTAAGCAGCATCCCTCCATGGCCTCTGCATCAGCTCCTGCCTCCACGTTCCTGTCCTGACTTCCTTCAATGATGAACAGTGCTCTGAAAGTATAAACCGAATGAACCCTTTCCTGCCCAACCTGGTTTTTGGCTATGGTGTTTCATCACAGCAATAGTAACCCTAACAAAGACAACATTTAGGTTTCCTGAAATGCGGTGCTCACTGCCAGAGCTGATGTGAGACCCATGAGCCTTCAACCACCCACTGTGGCCCCCAAGCCCCATGGCTCAGACATCACTTCAGAGTAGCTTTCCCCAGTCAAGGTCCCACCTACAACTCAGAAAAAAATGCCTGTTAATTTAACAGCGCCCCCTTTGACCCTACCTGGGTATTAACTGGAGGTGCAGTAAGATTAAGACTGGGGTACTGCAGGCTACCATAATGCACTGGGGAGCCCACACACACACATAGAGAATTATCTAGCCAAATTTGTAATTATACTAGTGCTAAAATCTAAACGAACCATTTCCTGAGCTTTCCTCCTTAGACTAAGGACGACTGTGGGATGTGACTCGAGGGCCTGATGCCCACTATCCTGGAGCTACCACCCCTCCTAAGCTGGGGGACATAAGGCAAAGGGCATGTTTCTTTGCACGAGGAAGACATATGACATAGTATAAGTGTCTTTGTGAGCAGAGATTCACCCACACGATGGAAGCACCCCAAGTCACATCTCTGTCCGACTCCTATTTTAATCTTCTCAAACAGTATTGTCAGAGCAAGGTCAGATCTGTTTTTTCGTGCTCTCGGAGGCCAGAAGAAGGCATGAGGTCCCTTGGAACTAAAGTTACAGACGGTTGTGAGTTGCCATGTGGGTGCTGGGAATGAAACCAAGCTCCCCCGCAAAAGCAATAAGCCTTAACCACTGAGCCATCTCTCCAGCTCCTGTTATCATCCTTTAATGCTGTCAACTGTACCCAGTACTATAAAGTAGAACTAAGAACTTCTGCTGGAAATATCATTAAGCCAAATAATGGCCAGTAGGGTTTAAGTCTTCTTCGCAAAGCAAGCAGCCCAGGTTTTCCAAGACAGATTTGCCACTGCCACCCTAGAGACATCCCTCCAATGTTTCCACTGATGCTGTGTTTACGTGGAGATTAACCAAACACCAGAATTCCATCCACAAGACGGCCAGGGAGGCACCTCAGTGACAAGCCTGACAACCTGAGTTTGGTCCATGGAACCCCAAATGGTGGAGGGACAGAACCAACTCCAATAAACTGTGCTCTGACCTTGTATGTTGAAGGAGCTGTGGGCTGTGTTTCTGCCGCGCCAGCTCATGGTCGCCTGGCTAGCTTATGCCCCAAAATAACGACACACAAACTGTATTCTTTTAAACACTGCTTGGCCCATTAGCTCTAGCCCTTACTGGCTAATTCTCATATCCCGATCAACCCATTTCTAATAATCTGTGTAGCATCAGTCTTACCAGGAAAGATTCAGCATGTCTGACCTGGCGGCTTGCTTCATCGCGTCTGGCTCTGAGAGGAGCTGCCCTGCATCTGAGCTTACTTCCTCTTCCTCCCAGCATTCTATTCTGTTTACTCCACCCACCTAAAGGCTGTTCAATCAAATGGGCCAAGGCAGTTTCTTTATTAGCCCATGACCTTCCTCCATCACTTGTACCATGCACATGTTTACAAAATAAATAAGTGTAACAGAAGTCATTGTTTTCTGAACAGGGTTTTGCAATCCACAACTATCATTGCAGCACATAAGAGCCTGAAGTAGAAAGAGCATGGGCTTTAGCCTAGATTGGGCTACACTGAAACCCTCTTTCTAAAAACACAAAGCAAGGGGAGGTGGTTTTCCCATGCATTGGAAGCAGCCAGTTTTCCAAGTCATGCACAGTCTAGTCCCTACTTCCCTCAGGGCACCAGACCTTCTCTGGTGAGGGAAGCAGAAAGATGAAGTTGGGACTTAAAAGTGTGCACCACAGATAGTTAAAACTGCTTCTCCTAGTGGGAGTGCCTGGCTGCAGGCCCAGCCTTACTGGTGCGATACTCCTCAGTACAGCTAGGGGACACTGTGAGCCAGCCTAAGAAGGCCACATCCTCCCCAGTCATGCTTAAGCCTTCAGTATTCCTTTCCTCTACAGGGAAGAGTACACACCATCAACCTGTCTTCTTTGGTTGGCTTCCTAGCTCTCTTCATCAGAAAACTGGGAACCGGACTCAGCAGCCTTTCCTGTGGGCCCATCCTCAGAGGGAGGTCCCTCCCAGAGGCTGTTCACTCTAGCCGCTGGTGGAGAATGTCCAGTCCTCTCTGGCTGTATTGAGTGGAAGCCATTGTCTCTTCACAGCACTGCCTTCCACAGCACCTAACATCTGGCACCACTAGGTGTCAACAAATATTTACTGAGAGAAAAAGAACTGGGGAAAGGACCTGTAAATTTAGCTGGGCACAGAGGAAAGCAGGCAAGGCACCCAGGCCCCAGAGGTACTGCATGTTTCTGATTGAGTCCGGGACACTGGAAAGGGGCAGCTGCCTTTTACATCCCACTGCTCCTGATGCTCTGAGCAGTTAGCAGAGATGGCCAAAGCAGACACCATGATCCCATGGCTTATTTTTGCCATTAAAAAAGCCTTCCCTTGGGTCCATTCATGATGTGTAAAGAAGGGGAGAATAACACAGACCTCACAGAGGATACAGCAGACAGATAAGGTACATACGCCATACAAAGTTCCAGAATCATTCAATACCATAGCAACGGCAATGAGCACAACAGGGATGCTGGGGGACAATGAGGTCCTCCTGTGTTACAGGACAGAGCAGCCAGAGCATCTACACTCTGTCAGCTCCTGGATTTCCATGTTTCCAAGGTCTGCAGTGAGAACAAAGTGTCAAACTCTCAAGAAGTAGAGGACTTCAAACCAGATCTCACATAGGGGTCTGAAAAGTTAACTCAATCTCCCTCGCACGGAGGAGCAAGCTCTTACCAGTGACCTCGTAGCCAGCCACAAGTCTAGAATCACTTCACATTGACATATGAGACAGTTTTGGAAATGCACTAGGTCCCCTGTGACCCCGTGGCACCACCAGCGCTGGAGATGGAGGAGGACAGGGTCTAGAGAGAGCAGTCCACCACTGAACCACACTCCGTAAGCCCGAGGTTCTCACCAGGTTTTGAAAAGAAACAACAGCCCATGCTGCCACAGCCCCAGTCACAAGGAGCCACAGCCCTGGTGAGGGAAGCAGACTCAGTCTAGAACAAGCAAAGAGGGTGTAGATTAGAAGGCTGGGCCCAGGAGGACAAACAGACTATGCTCCTACAGTGAGATCAAGAGGAGGGTGAAAAGGACATTGCAGGCAGAAAGCAGGACGCCTAGCCTGCTTTTCTATATGAGTGCACAGTGGCTTCCTGGTAAAAGAGCCTAGACAGTCAGAAAGGGTTGGGTTCACAACCCAGCTCTGACCCCCATCGGCTGCTTGGTCTCCATCACGTAACTGCACAGCTCTTGACTTCCGGATGTGCAAATGAGCACAGCAGGACCCCACCCCTACATCGTGTGAAGCCATGTCCAGGGTCAAACCAAGGACTTCAAACCCAGAGTTCTTGCTGTCATTCCTCCTGCACAATGGTTTTTTCATGCTCTATAAGAGATGCCAAGCCTGTTAGGGTGACAGGCCAGTCCTGGCCCCAACCGCAAAGAACGGCAAACAGAACCAGCCATAAAAAAAGAGCGGGAACAAAGGTCACTGCCACTGCCCATTTAACGGCTCTCTTAACACTTGGGTGGATTTCTAAGACTCCACTGGCACCGGCCCCTCAACACTCAGGTAGATTGCTCAGAAAAATTTAAGATTATTGATCTGAAAAGCTCAAAATATTCAAAATTCACATGGACCACAGCTGACACTTAAGTAGACCGCATTAATGGAGGGTTACACTTCCCACAAAAGGCAAATCACTCCCTTCTTGGCCCAGACTCCCCTCCTCTGCAGAATCAGGTTCCCTTCCACCACCCTAGCTACAACCTAAAACCCCAGAGTTCTGGGGGCTCCTCTTTCCCATGAGCCCCTAACCCCTATCCACTCCCACACGAACACTGATTCATACAGCGTTGGTGACTGCCGTCTTCTGCTGGGCTACATTGTTTTCTCACTACAGGGGCACATTAAGTTAGTGTTCTGTCTTCTACGAGACAAGAAAGACAGAGAAAAAAAACAGACTCTGGGCAAGGGATTATTGACCACATAAGACACAGAAGACTGCTTCTCATTCTCCTGGTAAGTTAGCTCTACAACGAGAATTTACAGTTAACCCCATTTCTGTGTTCCTCTGGGGACCACGGTGAGTGAGTCACGGTTACCTGAGATCAGTGGCTGGCTGTATGCCGGTCTGGAAGAGGCCAGCCTGGGGGACTAGGGACCATAACAGAATTCACTCACTCAAGTTTTGGGGAAGATCCTATAACTTGTGAATGGCTCTACCATCCACTCGGTCTGAAATGCAGACTTGCAGCTGCAAGGCACCTATATAAACCACCCCACAGTGCCTACTGCCCAAGAAAACGAGGGCTCCAAGTCCAGTGCCTCCAATTCACACTGCAGCCAAACAAATGCTCCCCTCACTCACTCTTCCGTTCTCTCAGTAAAGCCCAGTGTAGGAGAGGAGAGAAAACTCTGCCTGTGTGGGCAGGCTCAGGGGCATCCCCTCCCCAAAGTAGTAACCAAGCTACCAAACTTAGAACAGCTGCCATCAAAGCCTTGGGTAAGAGTTTCTGGCTTGGCTTTGGAAACACCGAGGAAAGGCTACCGCAGGGTCCTCGCAGGGAAAGCTGACACACACAGCAGCCACTTCCCTCCGATCACTGAGCCAGGAGCACCCTTCCAGCACCTCGGCAGATCACGGCTGCACTCAGTATCATGACTAATTAAAGCAAAAATAAAAACAAAAACTAGCTGCCAGTTTAATACACCAGGAAAGCCGAGAATGAGAACACAGGAGTTCATTCTGGATCTTTCACTTTATTGGCCTGGCGTGCAGCCCAGGACTCTTCAAAGAGAGCTCGTGCCCTCAGATTCCCCCGCGTAAATGCACGTTTCGTTAATGTTGAACAAGGTGGCCAATGGACACCTAGGAAATGTGCAACAGCCTGTTATGTACATGAAAATATTTTAAAAAGCCAAAAAGTTTCCCGACAAACACCTCGCCTTTATTCTACGAGATAGAAGGTAAACAAGTCTCCCCAGCAAGATCCTAGCAGGCACACCTGACCCTGCCTGCATGCCTTGGTCACAAATTCACCCTGTACAGGACCAAGTTGCACATATCAATCTGGAATGTGCCAACCCCAATGCACAGAAAATTTTTGTGTTTTCTAGTAATGTATGCTGATTTCGGTGGTCCCGTGCATGACAAGCAAGACATCACAGAATTAGGACCCATGGACAGAGACAATGCCTCCATATAGGCCGGAACTCTAGCTCAGTAGAGAGATTTCTGCTCAGCACTGCAATAAGGAAAAACTTCCATCTCACTGGCCTAGAAGCTAATGGGGTCTGGACAGAAAGAATCCAAAGCTTGAGTTCTAGAAGGGCTTGTGTCTGAGTGCAGGACACAAGGGCTACAAGCACACACTGGAAGGCAAGCAAGGGAGAAAGCCCAGTTTGTGCAGCACGGGAAGTGGAGGAGGTAGGAGGACCAAGAGTCCATGGCTTCAGAGTAATTCTGAGGTCAACTTGGGTTACATGAGACCCTGGCTCCAAGAGGCATCAAAAGCAAGAGAAACCAAACCACCACAAAAGTATTATGTGAAAATTCATGACAGTGTCCCTTCTGTTGGTTTGTGGCTTTCAGTCTTGTATTTTGTCCTGATAGTCTCCATAGCACAGGCTGGCCCTGAACTCCTGATCTTCCTCCCAAGTGCTGGGATCACAGACGTGCGTCACCACATGAGGCCATGGCATTCTGTGTACTAGGAGGCACTCACCATCTGAGCAGGGCGAACCACAGCACATGAGTAAGTGCACACATTTAAAGGTTTGGCTGTGGAGCCGGGGAAATGGCTCTATGGGTAAAAACGCACTTGGAGTAGAAGGCAGAGGACAGAGTATAATTCCATAGACTCCTGTAAAAAGTGACATGCAGGAACACGCACCTGCAACCCAGCACTCCTGTGGAAAGATGGGGAGCCGGAGACGGGAACTGGTCGAAAGCTCATGAGTATGGAACACAGCGAGGAAGCAGAAGCCAGAGACCCTAACTCAGTAAGGTGGACGCAGAGAAAGGACTCCTGAAAACTGTCCTCTGGTCTCTGTCGTTGCAGTAGCATGCACTTTTCCCACCAGATGCACATAAGAGCTCTCATAAAGAAAAGCAGATCTTAACTCCAATGAAACGGCTACATGGCAGTTAGTTAAAAACGTGCTTCTCCACCTCTTCCTCACAGCTCAGCAGTCTCTCTGTCCTCCATCTTTCCACGTGTTCTCTGTGAGAACAACCAGAGATCTTCTTTAAGGGCCGCTTGGTTGCCTTTTTTTCATAAATGACATTTCTTACAAAACCAAATTGCTCACCAAAAGTTAAGGAAATCCCCACATCCTTATCTGCTCTAAAAGCCCATGTTCACATCCCAACACGACTCACCCCTGCTCCAGCCCCACCCCACGGCTCATGCCATCAGGCACTCTGCCTCCAGCCCACACCCAGAGGCAAGAAAGTGCTGAGTGGACAAAACACCAGAGGAAGAAGACGCTAAGTAGCTAACCAGGTCCTATTCCTGTGCGCATGGCTGTCAATCATCATTTTAACTGTCAGAAGTATCAGAATCCCAGACTAGATGCTGCTTGGGTTACACCCATCTGCAGCAGCCTCTTTATAGCTGATTGGATGGTGCCTGGATTCCAGGAGGACGATTGGTACCATTCTTACATCCCCAAGAAATGACGGATACACATTAACTACATGTGTGTCCCCGCCTTCAGAGTAGCGCATCCTTTCCCAGGAATTGCTGCCACTCAGGAATCCGAGAGAGCCTGACTATGTGAAACTTCCCCCTTCCTCTGAGACCTCCAAGAAAGGATCATCACCTCTGTCCAATGGACCTGAAGTCTCCTCAGAGCCTCTACGATGTTGCTTTCTGTCTGTCGGCACATGGTGTCAGTGATTCTTCTGATAAATGTCTTACCCAAAAGGACAATTGGCCTTATTGTCCCCAAATCTAAGCCCTTGCAGGAAGAATGGAAGACACGGTGTCTCTCTCTTCTACACACAAGTTCCTGACTGCTTACTATATTCCAGGATCTGTTCTAGACAACATGGACTCGACGGTATCAGAAGCAGGAATCTCTAATCCCAAGGCTGTAACACATCCTTGGGACGCAAAGGATAAATAAAAAATAAATAAAGTGGAAAAACCATGATAAGGCCAGTGGTAGGGACAGGGTGAGAGACAAGGAAGGCCACTCTAAGAAGGTGTGTCAAAGGAAACACATGAAATCATCTGCACATAAAGCCACAGGATTTGTGAGGGCAGAACTTTCTGGGCTGTGAAAGGGGTAACTGCAAAGGTGCCCGAGGTCCTGGGGAAGATGCCCATCTGAACAGCAGAGAAGCCAGCTTGGCTCAGAGGCCACCTAAGACCTTCGGGCCTTACCTCTGTGTGGGATGGGTAGCTACAGGAAGTGTTCAGAGCAGGGGCCACACAATCTGATTGATATTTCTAAAGGATCTGTGAGTGAAAGGGCACAGGGTCAGAAGCCATGGGGATGTCCGGGAAGCTGCTGCAATCATAAGAGTCATAGGAGCCGGAAAAGCAGCCAGGTCTGGGAAATGTGCGAAGGCAGACGCAGCAGATTTGCCAGCTGGCGGTATGTGCAACTGGACCTGTTAACAACAGCAATGAAAAAACTTCAACTAATTTATATTTTACATGTATGAGTGTTTGCCTAAATGTATGTATGTGCACCACATGTATACTGGCTAGGGGAGGCCAGAAGAGGGTGTCGATCCTCTGAAACTGGAGTTAAAGGCAGTTGTGAACATCCACGTGGGTGCTGGGAACTGAACCCAGGTCCTCTGCAAGAGCAGTACAGGCTCTTAACTACAGAGCAGCCATCTCTCCAGTGCCATGGTTTAACAAAACTTTTAAATGCACACTTGAGCATCACTGCTATTCACACTGAAGAGGGTAGGAAAGTCTATAAACTTCTGCTGTACCACCTTCAGAAATTACAAAAAGGGTTGGGAATATACACAATAGCAACAATCCCCCAGACAGGTGCACACAGGTGCATCCCTAGACAGACTCTCTCTGGACCACCGCTGTATACTGAAACGGCGTGCATCTCCAACCCACTCAGACCTACGTTGAGTCATTCACGTTCTACCGCCAGGGGTACATGGCTGGGGGATAGAAGTCACAGCCAGTACCCCTTTCTGTAACAACAAAGGGCAGGCAAGTTTCCTGATCCTATCTCTCTGACTTGCATAACACTATCACATGCTTATCTTCAGAGTGCGTCATCTCAATCTGCTTAAAGGTAGAAAGTGACAGCCTGTGCTGCGACAAAATCCTCCCTACCTCTTATCTGTTTGTTTTATCTTCCCCATGAGGCTGCACAAGCAGGCAGGGTCATTTTGATTGCCTTTAAATAACTTCTGTGTGCAGATGCAGCACACAATGAATACTCCTACCGGACTAGGCTGTGGCTCAGTGGCAGAGCACGGCCTGGCAGCATGTTGCCCTGGGTTTCATCCCCAGTGCCACAGAAACAAATGGAACAGAATAGGAAATACCATGGACGAGTATGAGACAACAGAAGGAGACCCAGCATGGAAGCCAGATAAGGAAAATGAACTCTAAAGCTCACCACCATTTAGCCCAGCATTTGATTCCAGAACAGAGGTTCCCTGCAAACAGAACTATTCTGACCTGTGTTCTCGTAGTATAGATTTCCTATCTTTTGGTTTTTGTTTGTTTTATTGTTTGCTATTATTGTTGTTGGTTTGGGGGAGGGCTGTTTGTAGGAGGCTAATTGTTTGTTCCCGGCTGCCTAGACCAGAAATAATCACTCAGAAACTGTATTAATTAAATTACTGTTTGGCCCATTAGCTCTAGCTTCTTATTGGCTAGCTCTTACATATTAATTTAACCCATTTCTATTAATCTGTGTATCGCCACATGGCATCTCTGTGGCTCCACCTACTCTATCTATCTATCTATCATCTATCTCTATCTATCTATCTATCTATCTATCTATCTATCTATCTATCTCTTCCAGTCTGGATATATTGTGTTAAGCCATTGGTCGAAAGTAGCTTCTTTATTAACCAATAAAAGCAACACATATACAGAAAGACTTCCCACACCAGGGTTGAGCTTTGGGGGTTTTATTTTGGAAGGGGTGAGACAGGGTCTCACTATATAGCCCTGACTGTCCTGGAACTCATTATGTTCAGCAGACTGGCCTCAAACTCAGAGAGATCTACCTGCCTCTACCTCACAAGTACTAGGATTAAAGGTGTCTATCGATGTCTGACCTCAATTTCCTATCTTTAAACAACACATTTCTTCAAGATTAAGAGAGAAAGTAAGGAGAGGGGAGGGAAGGGGAGGGGAGGGGGGGGAAGGGGAGGGGAGGGGAGGGGAGGGAAGGGAAGGGAGAAATCAAACTACCTCAGTATAATTTTCAAATCACTAAAAATGCAGAGACAGGAGAATATCTGTGAGTTCAAGGCCAGCCTGACCTACACAGTGAATCCAGAGATACATCCATCCAGAGATATACAGTAAGCTCCCGACCAAAAAAAAATTTTTTTTGAGAGAGGTGCGTGCATGCGTGTGTGCGTGCGTGTGTTTTCTATACTGGTCTTAAATTCCTGGGCTTGTTGAGAGAGGTGCATATGTGCACCTGTACATGCGTGCATGTTTTTTATACTAGTCTTAAATTCCTGGGCTTGAACTAGTGTGCATGTGTGAAGATCAGATCAATTTGCAGGAGTCAGTTCTTTCTTCCACCATGTGAGTATCCCAGGGATGATACTCAAGTCCTCAAAGCTCTCAATCAGCCCCCAGTAGGTAAGAGCAAACTCTAACCATAAAAAGTACAATAAACACATAATCCAAAAACAGTCCTTCATCACCATCATCAAATATCCTTTGCTGTCCGTCAGTCCATGTGTAATCACCCACACCGACAGTCCATGTGTGATCCACACACTGTCAGCATGGTCAGTCTTTTTTAAACCAGCATCACCACAGGCACAGGAGTGAAGAATTAGCTCATCAGTGACTCCTACATCACTAGGTGACAGGGATCTTTCTGCTTCATTAATAACCGTTCGGGACTGCCGCTGGACTGAGCCACTGTGGTATGGTGGCTGCCCATAACACCCCACAACGCCTGTCCACCCGTACATTTCTCACTTCAAGGCTGTTTCTTCATGTAGGAGTTACTTCTGTTTGTGTGTTGCTTTCATTGGTTAATAAAGAAACTACTTGGCCTGATAGGGCAGAACTTAGGTAGGCGGAGAAGACAGAACTGAATTCTGGGAGGAAGAAAGCAGAGTCAGAGAGCCGCCATGGAGATGCCAGGTCAGACATGCTGAATCTTTCCTGGTAAACCACGACCTCGTGGTGATATACAAATTATTAGAAATGGGTTAAATCAAGATGTGAGTTAGCCAATAAAAGGCTAGAGATAATGGGCCAGGCAGTGATTTAATTAATACAATTTCTGTGTGGTTATTTCGGGTGTAAGCTAGCCGGGCAGCCGGAACCAAGCAGGCCCTCTCTCCTTCAACAGTTTCTCTCCTTGAAAAAAAGAAAATCTTTCCCACTCATCTTCCAGGAAGCCACTTTCTAAACCTCTGCTGTCTGCTCAGTACCCAGCAAGCCAAAACACCCCTCACTCTGGGTTCCTGCTCAGTCACACTGATTCACGTCTATGCCTCCTCCTTTCTGGGCAGAACACCTCAAGGGCAGTTCCAACCACCATTCACTCGGGCACCAGTGCTTGGGATAAGCAGTCATGTGACCAGATGGTTTCTAACTTGGAGCTCACAGATGTTGCCTTTGGGAAAACATCTCAACTTCCTCCCAAGTCTGACATTCTTCTCTTTTTCTTCCTTCCTTTCTTTCCTTGTTTTTAAGACAGAGTTTCTCTGTGTAGCCCTATCTGTCCTGGAACACAGAGATCCACCTGTCTCTGCCTCACAAGTGCTAGGATTAAAGTTGTGCACCACCGCTGCCCAGCAATCCTTTAAGTGGCAGAAAATATCCTTAGCAGGTATAATTATGATTCTAGGAAATGTCTAATTACTTGGATATGTGTTATTCATAAGAAGGTGATATCTGGAAATACAAATCTACTTCAGGAGCTTAAAGCTGAGAGAAGCATACTGTGGGCATGCACAGGAAATGGTATCAACGTACATGTTTTTATTCTTGGGTGCTGATTCTAGGATATTCTCCCACATGTATCAATTCTGATGGGACTGTGCAAAGTCAAACAGAACCATACTTCAGCATGTAAACTTCCATGTTGTTTGTTTGGTTCTGTGGACCCAGGGCCCTGCACCTTCCAGGCAAGGTCCTGTCACAGATTGGACCCCCCACCCCACCCCACCCGACCCCTGCCTGCCACAGACCTCATTTCCTTTCTCTCTCCATCCTTTCCAACCTATCCTCTTCCCATAGTTAAGTGAAAGAGATGTGTTATATTACCCAGGCTGCCTTAAAAGTCTGATGATGGAGGAAGGTCATTGGCTAATAAAGAAACTGCCTTGGCCCATTTGATTGAACAGCCTTTAGGTGGGTGGAGTAGACAGAATAGAATGCTGGGAGGAAGAGGAAGTGAGCTCAGATGCAGGGCAGCTCCTCTCAGAGCCAGACGCGATGAAGCAAGCCGCCAGGTCAGACATGCTGAATCTTTCCTGGTAAGACTGATGCTACACAGATTATTAGAGATGGGTTGATCGGGATATGAGAATTAGCCAGTAAGGGCTAGAGCTAATGGGCCAAGCAGTGTTTAAAAGAATACAGTTTGTGTGTCGTTATTTTGGGGCATAAGCTAGTCAGGCAGCCATGAGCCGGGCTGTGGGAAGAGGCCCGCAGCTCCCCGCTACAGTCTGATTTCAAGTGATCCTCCTGCCACAGCTTCCAAATAGCCATTATAATGGGTGGAAGCCACAGCACCCACAAGTAGTTTCTTTACATGTCAAATAGACAAGTTACAGGGCTGGAGAGATGGCTCAGTGGTTAAGAGCATTGCCTGGTCTTCCAAAGGTCCTGAGTTCAATTCCCAGCAACCACATGGTGGCTCACAACCATCTGTAATGAGGTCTGGTGCCCTCTTCTGGCCTGCAGACATACACACAGACAGAATATTATATAATAAATAAATAAATAAACAAACAAACATTAAAAAAAAAGACAAGTTACATTCAGCTCCCCCCAGTGTAACACAATACTACCTCCAAAGTCTCCAGCTCTGAAGGAGGATCTACACCTGAGTTGCAGAGGCCCCTTCAGAACATATGCGTGTGAACACGGCTTAATGTGACTTAACCAAGGACACACCGTGAAATGTGTGACCATCCATACCCTAGACATGTTTTTGATCCGTCTTATATACAGGTGATATCTCCAACACCTTACTAAACAGTAGTAAAAGTCACTTATTTTGGACATGAGTGAAACTTCTCTGTCAATTTCCTATACCCTTTGCCCACATGCTCAGTGGGACCCACCTGCTGGCAGGAGAGGGTGTAAAAGTGTGAATTTGAATTAAAGGCAATAAGTGTAACAGGGCCCCAGACATTAGTAGACCCTAGACCTTAGCACAACTGACTCCATGATGAAAGTACCATGCAGGCCATAAATGAAAACAAAGATCTAATCCACAGAAGTCTTGGGAAAGTCTCTGAATGTACTAACCTTGCCTTTAGCTTCTGTGGTCTGCTTCTGGCCAACTGTTCTTGTTAACTGAAGGATGTCAACCCAGAGTGTGGTTTTTGTGCTTCAAAGCTCACCCTGAGAAAGGCTCAACGCCACACTGGGATCCCGAACACTCGACGCAGTCACAGGCCAGCTAATAAAGACTTTCTATTGGCTTAAGCCCATGTCTGAGCAGTCTTCTCTGGCTAATACCCTACAACAGTAAGCAGGGTCCATCCTGACCTGAGGAAGATTACCGTCTGGCCTCAGGCACAAATGAAGCTTGTCAAAGCAGGGGCCCTTAGATCAATGTGCCAGACCACTGTAAGAAAATAGTCAACCGAGAAAATTAAAAAAGAACATTCTTACCATGGTAAAGCCCCGAGCTTCCCCAAGCACACACTACTCATTTGAGGATCTTGTCAAAATAGGTTCTCTTGGGACTCTGTGCCATAGTAGCCACCACCCAGAGTCCCAAATCACACACAGAGGCGTGGAAAACAGCCCCTGGGAGGCAGTACTCAGTTTGAGGGGCCTCACTCTGAGGGTTCATAAGCTAAACTTTACTTTTGGTTTTGCTTTTTGTTTGTTTGTTTTGTTTTAAATTCAACTGGGTAAATTCCACCAAGTTAGACCCTGGCTGGAAGCCCAGGATCCCGGTCACGTGCTTCTCAGAAGCAGCTTTTCAAAATGCCTGAGAGTTTTTTCCCCCCAGAGAAGGCTATATACCTAAAATTCTAGCCAAAACTCTTGATCCCCAACAACCCAATGATCCTCTGCCTGTGAGCCTTCCTCTCACTTTGGTTCCTTTCCTGCTCTGCACTCTGTAGCTGTTGCTGGCTCTCCAGGTAGATGGAGCCCGTCTCCATCTACTTGACTTAAAACAGCAAATCCACACACATCTAACAGGATAGGTTTCTCGGGCAATCTCTGCTACTCATTATTTATTTATTTTTACTGAGTACCATTACTTCAAGCAGAACAAAGAATCAACAAAGGATCAGTGGGTAGAAGTGCTTGAACAACTCCCTCCAATCTGAGCTCAATCTCAAGATTCCACAGGGAAGAAGGAGAGAAGGAACTCCCGAGAATTAACTATCTGACCTCTGACCTCCACACATGTGCAGAGCTATATGTGCATCTGAATGGACATGTATGCACTCTTGCATGTGTGTACACATGTATGTGTGTGCACACACACACAGGGCTGGAAGGCTCTGTGGTAGAATATGTGCTTAGCACTCAAGGCCCTGAATTTGGTACCCAAGACCAAATAACTAAATATGCATTCCAAGCTTCCGTTCACGCATATAGCCCAGCACTGAATGATATAGGTACAGGATGATCGCTGTCCTGGCTGATGATCGCTGGGCCTGGCTGGTTTCTCGTCTAGCCATGACAATGTGAAGCCTGGGTTCAGTGAGAGACCTGCCTCAAAGGAATAAGCAGAGTATGATACTGGAGGGTAAGAAACGTTCTCTTCTGTTCTCTGTGCACAGGTACAAGTGTACACACACACACACACACACCACACACAATCCATGCCTATGTGTTCCTAATATAAATTCCCACTCCTTACAGAGCTTCCCCTCCAGTGAGGGGCTTAGATCTTGCACACTGTGTGTCCTAATTAGGCTTCCATTGCTGTGATAAAGACGATAACCAAAAGCGACCTGAAGGGAAGTTTAAGTTTATTTCAACGTACAAGCCCTGATCACTGTCTATGATGAAGGGAAATCAGGGCAGGAACCTGGCAGCAGAAACTGAAGCAGAGACCATGGAGGATCCGCACACAGATTTGCTCAGCCTGCTTTCTTACACACCTCAAGATCACCTGCCCACGGCTAGCACCACACACAGTAAGCTGGGCCCTCCCACATCAAACATCAATCAAGAAAATGCCACACACACTTGCATAAAGGCCAATCTTCTGGAGGTATTTTCTCAATTAAAATTTCCTTTGCCTAGATATGTCTAGGTTTCTGTAAAGTTGAAAAAAAAAACAGTCACTATAACATGAGAAAGTAACAAATACTATAAAAAGAAGCAAGAAGACCATCGCTGCTGAGCTGCAGTCTAACTGGACAATGGAACAGTGTACGTGTATTAGCATCTCAATAAAGCCATGTTTCAGACGACAGAGAGGAATAGCAGAGACTCGTGAGCAAGGCTGGGTCTTTAGCATCCCTGCTGTCTGCTACTTTAAACACCACAGTGAAAATGGCACACTGACGACACATTCCCCACTCAGCTCTCAGAAAGCCAGCAGCTGGCTTTCTGAATTCTGGGAAAGGCCTGAATCCTGCCTGAGGCTGAGGGGTCCACACCAGATGTCCCTCAGTGATCTCCCTACACCAGAACTCAGACTGAAGTTCCATATGCAGAATTTCTGCACACAATCATTCCTTCCCTGAGAAAATAACTAGGTATTTGAGCAAAGTTCAAATGTGGAAGAGTTCAAATCAAAGAAAACAAAACAAAAAATAAAGCCAGCCGTGGTGGTGCACGCCTTTAATCCCAGCACTCGGGAGGTAGAGGCAGGCTGATCTCTAAGTTTAAGGCCAGCCTGGTCTACAAAGTGAGTTCCAGGACAGCCAGGGCTACAGAGAAATTCTGCGTCAAAAAAACAAAACAAAACAAAAAATTATTAAAGAAAGCAACCCAATGCCTGGAGCTTTTAATTCTCTTTTGTTTACCTGTTGTGTTTCTAACACATATTAAGTCTATAATTAAGTAATATTGAAATCTCTTTTTTGGGGGGTGAGGGAAGTAGAATATGTGCTTAATATGGATTAGGCCCTGGGTTTGATACCCAGCAACACACACACATACACACACACACCTGAAAAATAAATGAACCAAAAGATTCAATTGCCTCAAATTTTATGCTATCCATAAAATCAAATATGATACTTTAAATAACTACAAGAAAGAAAATGACACCATTAGATTTTTAAAAATAATTCATGGAATCATTAGAAAATAAAGTTGAGGCCAGACATTTGAGACTGGCCTATGCAAGAGAAAAACCTACCTTGGGGGTGGGGGTGGGGGTGGGGGAAGAGGAAGAAAACCTGACACTAAAGCAAAATGTCAAGAAGGGGCAAAGATGAAAGTGGGCCACGTCAGGGACGCAAAAGCAGAAAAATCCCATTGCCAGGAAAGAAAAGGAGTTAGCAGACACAAGGAAAAGTAATGAGTGTGTGATATACAGTGTCCCAGGAAAGAATGCACAGGCTGAAGAGGTTATCTGAGCCACCAAATGGAGAAGAAGAAAAACCAAAATACTCGCAACAGTTGAGGTCCAAGGCTACAGCTGGATAGAAGAGTTACCTCTGATAGCCTACGCGGCACAGTGTAACTACAGTTAACTACACCAGGCTTTAAAACAACTCACAGAAGGGGTGACGAGAGTTGAACCTGGGGCCTCACACTTGCTGGGCAAGCAATCTATCATTAAGCTATAACCCCTCAGGCTCAAAGAAAGGATTTTACATATTCCCAACATAAAAAAAGAACATAACTGTTTGAGCAATGGGTAAGCCAGTTACTGTGACCTGGTCTTTACCCATGACAAAATGTTACACAGTACCCCCTAAATATAAGCTATTTCTATGTATCAATTAATTGTTTTCACATAAGCCTACAGGACAATGTTGCAAAATTTCAGACCAAGAGTGACAAAGAGATGATCCCAACAGTTTTCCGAAAGGAAAAAGTGGTTGCCCATTACAAAGAGAACCTCAGAAGAGCCAGCTGGTAAGGCCACACTCCAAAGGCCAAGGAGGGAGGCTCAACCAACCTGGGCCACAGAGGAAAAACCCTGTCTGGGGAGGGGGCAGGAAGGAAGGAGGGAGGGAGAAAAGGGATGAAGGGAGGGAGGTCTGACTGACTTCAGTTACTCAAAGCCAGAAGACACCAAGTTCCTGTCCATAATCCTAAAGGAAAGCTGCCAACAATGCCACGCTCGATCAAGCTGTCCCTCAATGGGAACATGGCATCTCAAAGGCCTCTGTCCTTCTTCCTCAGGCCACAGTGAGAAAGCAAACCTCAAAGACCAATGAGTGGGCAAGGACTTAGGAGGAGGTGAAGGACTCCTTGGGATGAGAGTGAAGAGGGATCTGAGAAGGGCCCAGTTTGCACCCAAGTCAGCCAAGGCCCTTTCTGATCTAGAAGCCACCATTCACGGGTGCCATCTCATTTAAATCTTAGCATAACTCAGCCACAGCAGCTCTCACCACTGCTACTGGGCCTTTTGTTTTCTTTTTGAGAATTTCATGTATGAATATTGATGGGGGGGGTGTTCTTGAAGAAGACTCCCTCTCTCAGCGGGCTTATGATATTTCCCCCATGCTCTCTGGAATGTCAACTGGTGTATCACTGCTCATATTGCTGAGATTCCACGGTGCAGCTCCCTGTCATAAGTGGAAGACTATCTCACAGCAGACATGTGGCTTTCCACTTAATTGAGGCCTAGAAAGATTAACCTCCAGGGTCACATGGCTGTCAGTTAGTCTCTTGCAAGTGTAGTCATGGCCTCAGCAGGACATTAAGAGAAAACATATGCTTGGGTCAGAACAAAGAAACAAGAGTAACAAAGCAGAGGGGACTTAATTGGAACAACGAGAAAGAGAGGAAAACTGGGTAGATGTCCAAAAGGACCCAAAAAGAAATAGATTCTCAGCACCTCGAAAACACCCCACCCGACAAACACTCATGTCTGCCAGACACAACCGTGGGTCTTCCAGGCACCTGAGATGGTCTCTAAATGGTTGATAGTACTAATATAATCAATATAAACTGCAAAAATCATTTCTTACTATAGTCTTTGTAAACAAGAAGTCTAGGCATGTCCAGCACTGATTCAACTTTTTGTGTTCATATTTCCTTTAAAAATGATACTTTTTATTCTTTGAAAATATGTCTTTTTAAGTTGTACACTTTTAAAATTAGATTTATCTATTTTATGTGTGTGTGTCTGCCTGCCTGCATGTATGTCTGTGCACTGTGTGCATGCTTGGTGCCCTCCAGAGGTCAGAAGAGGGCATCCGATCTCCTGGAACTGGAGTTACAGGTGGTTATAAACCATCCTGTGGGTGCTGGGAATTGAACTTGGGTCAACAGCAAGAGCAGTAAGTGCTCTTAACTGTGCAACAGTCTCTACAGCTTAAACTTTTCCTAAATTTATACAATGTGTATCGGTCATCTCCAATCCATCCTGTCCTTCCTCCAGACCACCACCCACCTCCCTCCCAACTCCATGTTCTCTCTTTCCTATTACTGTTATTAAAGGCCCACGTGTGCAGCCATCCCTGGACACAGCCACCAGTTTCCAGGTACCCACTATGAAGAGTCCAGAAATGAAAGACCAGCAATACTTATGTCCTGGTTTTAAAGATCTGTTGGTTCCCCTCCCACACCACAAATTAACAAAGGAAAGGTAAAAGAAATGGGAGTAAGGAAAAGGGAGATAGTGGGGAAATGGAGGAGAGGGCATCTCAGGGGCTGGGGCGTCACTCGGTGGGGGAGCAATGCAGAGCCTGTGGCTTGATATCTCAATGGCATAAAGTGACAGGCCCCCTCCCTCATCACTGAGTCAGCAGACCCTTCGAGTCTTCCAGTTTCATCACAATGCAATGGACCACACTGCCCAGTGCCTCTCGGTTGCACTTGCTGAGGTCAGAGCATCCCTGGTACAGTGGGGCTCATCTGACTCTGCGGGCTTATGGACTCATAAGTCAACTCATGGCTTTACTCAGCTTTCCCTGTGTTTATGTCTTGGGGACTGAATCCGGGATCTCGGGCAAGCTGAGTAACATGCCATGTTATGGACTTACACCTCAGCTTTGCTCAGTTCCGAGTAACATGGTTCATACATGTTATACATATATAAATGTATACATACATACATTTATACATACTATAAATGTATAATACATACATTATCTGCTCCATAAACCTTTACAGAAGCTCACGGGCACACGCAATCTCAACAGTAGGAAAGAAAGGAAAGGATCTCAGTGCCTGTTCAAGGCCAGCCTGCTCAAAAATTAAGACAAACAATACCTGTCCTTGTGAAAACGAATCTGGCTAACATCTGACACCTGTTCTGACAGAATAGCCAATCGGAACTATTTTTAGATCTCTTAAAAGATGAGGCAATAAACGTCATTTGGTTAATCATTTTCAATCAAAGCAAATTCATAGCTTAAACCACTCTGGGTGGAGCTGAAACACCTATTCAAAGTCTAATTGGCACTAATAGGTTAACGCTGGACTCAGTGGGAACTGTTCTGTTTCTCTTTGTGTTTTCCTTGCATTTCACTCCCACACTGTAGCATGGTGGTGCACGCCTTTAATCCTAACACTGGGGAGGCAGAGGCTGGTGATTTCTGTGAGTTCTAGTGGTCTACAAAGTGAGCTCCAGTTCAGCCAGGGCTAGATAAAGACACCCTGTCTTTATCTAATTAATAAATAAACAAACAAAACTACTGTTCCCAAACACATACTGGCAGGGTTAAGTGGACTCAATATGCTTAAGAAGAAAAGATGATGGGAGGAGACAGATTAGAGAGCAAGCAAAGAAGAAAGAACCAATGGATTGGAGGGTGGGACTGAAATTCTGAAACACACACACACACAAAGAAAAACATATACTTTTCTTTTTATTGCTATGTCTTCTGGGACAGAGCCTCACTAGGTTGTCCAGGATCACCCAGGACTCACTATGTAGCCAGGTTGACCTCAAACAAACCAACCTCCTGCTTTAGACGTCCCAGTTCTGGGACTGCTTTGGGTTCCTCTTCACTCTCTCTCTCAGCTACACTTCTCCTGTGGCTCTAAAACCCACAGACAATATGAACAGCTCAAAACTCCTATAAATTTATACAATAAAAAACTCATTTACGACACCTACAGGTCATTCATCTGTGCTAACAAAGAAGTACAAAAGAACAATGCACTGAATGGAAGTTTAATGTTTTATCTTCTAAGCCACAAATTCTCAAAAGAAAAAGAAAACCAGTCTAATACCCAACACAGGGGCCATTAATATAAATATATGACTTCTGTGACACAGTAAACGGTACAAACCTTTTCGAAAGGTTTAAAAATAGCAGTCAATAAAAGTCTTGGGGGAGTAGGAGCAAGGAATCAGAGGACCAGTGTTCAATTGCCAGAACCCATGAGATGTAACTCCATCTCCAGGGAATCCAGAGCCCTGGCCTCCACAGACACCTGCGTTCACATGCACATGCCCACACAAATGCACACGTGCATATATTAACAACAAAATTAACACTAGCAATCATCATGGAGCTCCATCGGTAGAATGCTTACCTGGCATGCTGGACTGGATTTCCAGCGCTACATTAAACCAGGTGTAGAAGCTGGAGAGATGGCTCACTGGCTAAGAATACTTGCTGATCTTGCAGAGTCCTAGCACCCACACAGTAGCTCACAACCACCTGTAAACTCTAGCTGCAGGAGCCCTGATGCCTTCTTCGGACTTCTGCAGGGTTCGGACTTCTGCAGGCACTGCAAGTGGTGCACAGACAAACATGCAGGCAAAACACCCAGACGTGTAGAATAAATGAATCTTAACAAAACACTGGGTGTGCTTATACCCAGAGTGGTTGGAAATTCAAGGTCATGCTTGGCTACATAGTAACTTCAAGTCCAGCCTAGGCTACTTGAGATCTTCTCTCATAATAACACTAATAATAACAGGGTATTCCTCCCTTAGAGCCTCTCCCATTCTCAGAAGTTCTTTCTTTTCCCTAATCTACAAAGGTGCTACTCAATATTCTTTTACTTGAGATTTGTTTCTGAAATTATGAAACAACTAAACAGAAAAAAGTCACTAACTGTAAGAGAATAATTAGTAAGCCACTATGTTAAACAAAATTCATGAAGTAAATAATTTAGAATGTGAACATTTTATGTTAAATCCATTAATTTTTTTAAATATTTATTATGTATACAATACTCTGTCTGTATGTATGCCTGAAGGCCAGAAGAGGGCACCAGACCCCATTACAGATGGTTGTGAGCCACCATGTGGTTGCTGGGAATTGAACTCAGGACCTTTGGAAGAGCAGGCAACGCTCTTAACCTCTGAGCCATCTCTCCAGCCCCCCATTAATTTTTTTTAAACTGATTTTTATTGAGCTCTACATTTTTCTCTGCTCCTCTCCCTGCCTCTCCCTCCCCTTCAACCCTCCCCCAAGGTCTCCATGCTCCCAATTTACTCAGGAGATCTCGTCTTTTTCTACTTCCCATGTAGATTAGATCCAAGTAAGTCTCTCTTGTTGTCTAAGTTTTCTGGGATTGTGGTTTGTAGGCTGGTTTTCTTTGCTTTATGTTTAAAAACCACCTATGAGTGAGTACGTGTGATAATTGTCTTTCTGTATCTGGGTTACCTCACTCAAAATAATGTTTTCTAGCTCTATCCATTTTCCTGTAAAATTCAAGATGTCATTATTTTTCCTGCTGTATAATACTCCATTGTGTAAATGTACCACATTTTCCTTATCCATTCTTCAGTCGAGGGGCATTTAGATTGTTTCTAGGTTCTGGCTATGACAAACAATGCTGCTACTGATGTAGGAAGTCCTTCTGCATTTGTGTTGATTTCATTGGGTGAATAAAGAAGCTGCCTTGGCCTTTTAGGGCAGCCCTTAGGTGGGTGGAATAGACAGAACAGAATTCTGGGAGGAAGAAGGCAGGCAGGGATTGCCACCATGGAGCCAGCTGTCAGGTCAGATATGCTGAATCTTTCCCGGTAAGCCATGACCATGTGGTGACATACAAATTATTAGAAATGGGTTGAGTCAAGATGTGAGAATTAGCCAATAAGAAATTGGAACTAATGAGTCAGGTTGTGTTTAAATGAATACAATTTGTGTGTTGTTGTTTCAGGGTATAAGCTAGCTGGGCAGCAGGGATGCAGTCCGCCGCTCCTCATTACAACATGCTATGAACATAGTTGAGCACACGTCCTTGTGGCACGATTGAGCATCCTTTGGATATATATCCAAAAGTGGTATTACTGGGTCTTGAGGAAGGTTGTTTCCTAATTTTCTGAGAAATCACCACACTGACATCCAAAGGGGTTGTACCAGCTTGCATTCCCACCAGCAATGCAGGAGTGTTCCCTTTCCCCCACAACCTCTCCAGCATGAGTTGTCATCAGTGTTTTTGATCTTGGCCATCTTACAGGTGTCAGAAATCCATTATTTTTTAAAAAAAAAATACAGGGGAAAGATTACTTCTATACAGCTAAAACCAATGCTTTATTAATCTGATTTTTTTTTTGGCAGAATCAGTGTCATACCACACGCATTTTTGTTTTGTTTTAGGGTCTTTTTTTATTTCTTTAGTTATTTTATTTGTTTTGTAAGACAAGGTCTCACTATGTAGCCCTGGCTGGCCTGGAGCTAGCTATGGAGACCATGTTGAGCTGCTGAGCTTAAACTCACAGAGATCCACCTACCTCTGTCTCCCTAGTGCTGGGATTAAAGGTGTGCACCATACAGTTTTACAACCTAATTGAACAGCTGAACAATGAATTTGCAGCCCTGCGTTTATTGCTCAAGAATAGGGCCCATGGCTTTCATTCATCCTGGAAAAAACTATGACTCAGATCTCCTTGCTTCAAAACATCCTATTTTTTTACTCTGAAGGAAAAAAATGACTAGGAAGAAAAGAAAATGTTTTAATACATAATTTTAGTATAGTCATCTTTGCACCAGTCAGTGCAGTCCCAAGAACAGGTGTTTAGGTTTTTAATGAAAGGGTCTATAGAGTTCAAGGACAGCCTGATCTACATAAAAAGTTCCAGGCCTGCCAGGGCTCATAGTAATACCTTACCTCAAAAGGAAAAAAGTTAGGGGGACAGAGATGGTCAGAGGGTGGATTTGTTTTAGGCATGCACAAGGCCCTGGCTTCTAACTCTGAGTCACACAGCACAGAGAAAGGAAACACAGCAGTCTCCCTTTCTGTAGAGAGCTCACACCCCTTCCCTGTGCCTTCACCCCAAGCAGAGGGGACCCACACAGGGGCTTACATTTCATTCAGCTGCTCTCAGGCCCCCATGTGAGTGAATATTCGGGAGCCTTCCCTTTGGGCAGCTGCAGGTCACTGCAAACTCAGGCTTTAAGCCCCTCCCCCTTAGGCTCAGTTTCAAGTTAAAAGTTTTTTGTTTTTTTTTAATTTGTTTTGTCCATCTGAACTCACCTGCCTTCCCTCTGTCAGGAAAGTAGACCCCTTTCTAATTTTCCAGCACTGTTTGAGGCTGTAGTTTTGTTTTTAATAAATATCCTTTTTTTGTTATTCTAAAGGACTTTGACAAAGGCATACCTATGGATTCAGAATGAAGTTTATCCTCTAGAATTCCCAGGGAGATATGCAAAACTTTCCAATTCAAATTGTTTTATTCAGGAGATAAGCAGGCTCTTCTCTCCAAAACTACAAGCCTTTCCTCTTCCGCCCCAGGTTCCAGCTTTCCTGCTCAGTGGAATTTATACAAACTGGTGCAGGGGTGTGCAGCCAGAGAGCTGAGGACAGTAGCATGAGGAGCCTGAAGTCAGCCTGGGTTACAAGAGCCTTTATCAAAAAAGACAAGTATCAACTACAGAATCTAGTGTGATTGTACAGCCTGCCAGGCTGAGGCAGGGAGCACTGAAGGCCAACCTGGGCTACATTACAAGACTTTATCTCCAAAACTGGACTACAAGGGTTAGAGAGAAGACAAAGCAGTTTAAAGCACATATACTGATCTTGCAGAGGTCCCAAAGTCAGTTTTCAACACCCATGTCCAGTAGCTCACAGCGACCTATAACTCCAGCTCCAGGGCATCTAATGCCTACTTCTGGTCCCTGTGGTCATTACATACATCAAGTGCACAGACCCACAGACAGACACACACAATTAAGAAATTTATCTTGAGCCGGGCGGTGGTGGCGCACATCTTTAATCCCAGCACTCGGGAAGCAGAGGCAGGCGGATCTCTGTGAGTTTGAGGCCAGCCTGGTCTACAAGAGCTAGTTCCAGGATAGGAACCAAAAGCTACGGAGAAACCCTGTCTCGAAAAATCAAAAAAAAAAAGAAAGAAAGAAAGAAAGAAAGAAAGAAAGAAAGAAAGAAAGAAAGAAAGAAAGAAATTTATCTTGTATTCAATTAATTTCTAAAACAAAATAGATTGCATTCTAATTCTCTGAAACAAGAGACATTAAAGCAACATTAACAAAGTAAGGAAGAAACCCTCTGCACAAAGTTGGAGAAGAAAGCAGAAAACCCTCTTCACAAGGCTGGGGGAGAAAGCAGAAAACCCTTTGCACAGGCTGGGGAAGAAAGCAGAAAACCCTTTGCACAGGCTGGGGGAGAAAGCAGAGTGAAGTGAGCATTAGCTCTTTATCCAATGGGAAAGGTAAAGATTTATTCATTTCATTTACAAGGACTCGAGGTGAGATTCAATAAAATGGCAGTTGTAATAAATCTAAACCCAAGAAGAATGCACTGGCTTGATTGTTCAGACTTGATTCAATTTCTCTGAGAGCGTGAACGCTAATGTAATATTGCTACACATTACACCCACATCAAATGCTCAGTCAACAAGAATTCTATAAGCCCGTGACATTCATCTCTGAAAAAAAAAAAGCAAAAGATGGGAAGGGATGCAGCTTTATTTAGCTTTAAGAAAAAGAAAAACCTGACTGGAATGGAAAGATATGCACACAGCAAAATCAAATTCCAAGTCTAGGGGGCTAGTGACCGCCCGAAAGCCATGCACTCAGATGAGCTTGAATGACACAGGGAGAAAGAACTTAATTTTTAAAAATGTAGTCATGTATGAAATTCTCAAAAAAAATAATTTAAGAAAAAACTGAAGCAGGATTGCTCAATGGATAAAAATATTTACTGCCAAGCCTGAGTTCAACCCCCAGAACCCACATGGTGGAAGGAGAGAGCTGACCCCTTCGAGCTGCTCTGACTCCACACCATGACAGCACCCTGATACCATGGCATGTATTCACCCCAACACACAGACACACACAAATACAAATGTCAGGGTTTTTTTTTTAATGAATTTCCTCATGAGAAGAATCAAGACACAGATCACCCACCTTCTGTGCTTAAAGATCTGCTACCAAATGAGCCCGGCAGCAATGGTGCACACCTTTAATCTCAGCATTCAAGAGGCAGAGGCAGGCGGATCTCCGAGTTCAGAGACAGCCTGATCTACAGAATGAGTTTCAGGACAGCCAGAGCTACACAGAGAAACCCTACCATAAGTAGACAGACAGACAGACAGGCAGGCAGGCAGGCAGGCAGAAAGACAGGCAGGCAGGCAGACAAACAGGCAAGCAGGCAGGCAGACAGACAGACGGACGGACGGACAAACGGGTCTGCTGTTATCACACACACACAGTGAAAGCAGCAATGAGGGCGCAATAAGGCTGGGCATGGCACACTTCCTTTTAGTCTCAGCAGAGGCAGGTGGATCTGTGAGTTCAATGCCAGCCTGGTCAACAAAGAGCTTTCCAGGCCATCCAGGGCTACATAGTGAAATCCTGTCTCAGGAAAAAAGAGGGAGCTGTAAAAAGAAATCTCCTAGGATGGAGGGCACAGCTTGGGGCTGCACATGTGAAGTCCTAGGTTGATTTCCTAGAACTTAAAATGGGGAGGGGAAAAACCCCTACCTACCATTACCTTCTGGGACTAGACCAGAAGCCGTTTATAAAGTCCAATCTGGCTAAAGAATTCACAAAATTCTAAAACTTGTGAAATTAGCATAACTTTGCATAAGAACGTTTGCATAAAAGCAGTTTTTCCCTCAACAATTACAAAATTTGACAATGCTAACCCCACAACCCGTGGAAAAGCAACTGACTGGAGCCAGAGTGTGCTGGCAAATGAAACAAATAAATCAATAAAAAAACAATCAGTCTCTACAAAGCGAAAGGAAATTAAGCCCCAGGCACTTGCCATTGCATAAATATCCCTACCACCACTGACCTGCTTTCTCTGGAGCTGTAAATGAGACACAGGCAGAAGGTTCTTGAGCCTGCTGGAGCTGGGCTGCAGATGAGGACGGCTGCCTCTCTGCAAGAACACCAGCCCGCCCCCTGCTTCTGTCCCCCTGCTACCAGAATTCATGGATGACTTAAAAGCCGAGATGGTCTTGGGCGCACTGTGCTCACCAGACTGCATATAAAAAGCCCTTCTAGGCAGGAGGGTACTGCAGGGGACACTGACAAGTCAGGGATGGTGGAGGAGACACCAAACAGAGACACACAGTCAGGAGAAGGAGAGCAGCCAACAAAACAGCAAAAAGCCCTTCACTGGGGGACTGGAGGGATGGCTCAGTGGGTAAGAGTGGCTGCTCTTCCAGAGGACCCAGGCTAGGTTCCCAGCACCCACATGGTTCCAGGGGATCCTTCTGGCCTCTGTGGGCACCAGGTATGCATGTGCTACCTGCACATACATGCAGGTAAAACACTCATGCACATAAAATGAAATAAGGAAGTGTAAAAAAAAAAAAAATTTCAAGTCCTTCTTCCATGGATTCTTGGCGCTGACATTTTAATTTGAATTGCAAATGACATGAAAATAGACTGTAACACTTTTTATGTGTAGTAAAGAAAAACATGGGTTTCCAAAAGGTTGAGAAATATTCATCTAAGAGAAATATAACCCGGCCCCCAGTATCTGAAGAGCTATTCAATGCTATTTTCTACATCCATTATGCTAATTAACAAGCCACTTTATTTTTCCACTGCACAGATCCATTTCTAACACTCATTATGCTAATCTGATCTGATATGAAACTATAAAAACAGCAGATTTTAAATAGCTGCCTCTGGAGGGAAGCCCTTCTGATTAAATGCCTAGCTTGGGATGCAAATTTGATTAGGGTAACTGCCCGCACACTGAAAGCAGCTTAAGCAAGCTCATCCTATGTGTTTAGTTAAGAAGCAAAAGAAAGCTTATGTGGGAGAGGGTGTTCAGTGATGGGAGCCTGTGCCTAGCGTGCCCCAGGCACCATCAAAAATAAAAGAAACTGAGCCAGGAGGTGGTGGCCATGCCTCTAATCCCAGCACTTGGAAGGCAGAGGCAGGTGGATCTCCGTGAGTTTGAGGCCAGCCTGGTCTACAAAGTGAGTTCTAGAACAGCTAGGACTATGACAGAGAAACCCTGTCTCCAAAATCAACAAACAAGCCAGGCAGTGGTGGCATAATCCTTTAATCCCAGCACTTGGGAGGCAGAGGCAGGAGGATCTCTGTGACTTCGTGGCCAGCCTGGTCTACAGAGTGAGTTCCAGGACCGGCACCAAAGCTACACAGAGAAACTTGATCTCTTAAAAAAAAATTAACAAATGAATAAACAATTTAAATTAATAAAAGAGAGCAAGAAAGGCCTCCTCCGCACCCTGTGACACCCAGTCCTGAAGAGCTCTCGGTACTCAGCAGTGGTTAGCCTCACCCATCAGTTGTTCTGTCTGAGACCAGCCTCACTGTCGCTCCCGTACCCAAGGATGACCTTCAACTCCTGATCCTCCTGCCTCCACCTCCAAAAGGGGATTACCACACCCAGCTAACAGTTGCTCTTTTGAGAGATCATGCTGAGTTTTGCATGATGTGTGTTTATTTTTCTTTTTTTTAATCTTGAATTAGGCATCTAGCTTCTATAAATTTAATTTTCTGGTATTTGCAAAATAGCCTGCTTACATGTTCTCACTTAAAAAAAAAAATCAAAAGAAAATTTTTCTGAACTACAGTGTGCTATCACATACAACAGGGTGGGGGTGGGGCTCAGAACCTGTGAATCTCAACTACAATGATCATTATGTTTGTTTCATTGCTGTTAAATCAATCCGTTCCTCAGAGAGAAGCCACTCCACTGACTATTTTATTGCCAATAAATGTTTAAGTGCCTGTCATGTGCACCAAATGCTGTATGCTTATGCCTAGGACACAAGGCAGAGGGGAACTCGCCCTTGGCAGGCAGAGAAATTTGTATCCAGATTCTCGGATCCAGGTCTTTTGTTTCTTTGAGATCTTGCTTTGCTGATGTACAAGTTAATGAAACCAGGAATCTGTAAACTACAGAGAAACAGACAGTAAGGCAACTGGCCACTTTCCAGAGAGAGGCTTCCTGATCAATTTGACACCCCCTCCCATTTCATGGAGCCATAACTCGGGCAGACACAGTCTAAGCTCTGGAGTGTGCCTGTGTACAATTCTCATATACTACATCTCATCAGAAACTGCCTCCTGGTCATCTACTCAGGTCCCCTTCTGATGAGCCAAGTACCACAGTTAGCTGCATTTCCACAGACCATATGCTGGTCAATCCAACTAGTACATAAGAGGAAGTTTACCTCAAAGCAGAACAAAGCCATCATGGTTACTCAAACTGCAATCTGTTACCGTGGGCCTTATCTTCCATCACAATGGGCCTTACCAGAACTGCACTGTGCAACCAATGTGTGAGGCTCTCTCCAGAGCTTTTTGGAGATCGATCAGTGGGGTGGGGCATGGGGTCAAAAATGACTCAAACTCGCACTAGATACCATCTCCAAACTGTTCAAAATCCACAACTTTGGATGTTGAGAGGAAAACACAGGAGAAGGAGCAAATACCATCCCCACATAGGCTGGTTTGATGTGGGGGCCAAAACAAGTTGGCAAGGCCGAGCGGTGTGGTGGCGCACGCCTTTAATCCCAGCACTTGGGAGGCAGAGGCAGGCGGATCTGTGAGTTAGAGGCCAGTCTGGTCTACAAGAGCTAGTTCCAGGACAGGCTCCAAAACCACAGAGAAACCCTGTCTCGAAAAACCAAAAAAAAAAAAAAAACCAAAAAAAAACAAGTTGGCAAAAATCTCTCACGCTTAGAAAATGCTGGGAGTGCATTTTCACTGGGGCAGAATCTGTTATTTTTTCTTGTTTCTTTCTTTCTTTTTTTTTTTTTTTTTTTTTTTTTTTTTTTGAGACAGGGTCTTACTATGTTATCCAGGCTGTCCTAGAATTCACTATCTAGACCAGGCCGGCCTCAAACTCACAGAGATCCACCTGCCACCTGCCTCTGCTTCCCCAGTGCTGGGATTAAAAGGCCTCTGCTTCTTTTTAGGCAAAATAAGCATCAACTTAGAGAGATGAAATATTCCACTTGAACTCCTCAGAATTCCTTCTTGAGAAGGGCTATAGTGGCTCACACTTCAGCCTCCAGTCACCTTTCAAGGGCCTTCACCAAAGGATCCAGCAGGGCAGGTATGAGTCAGGTGTGCATGGTGCATCCTCCATGCTGTTCTTCTCATGTGCCCCTCCACACAGACCCCTAGAATAAAGCTTTTCCCCGGGGACTGGCTAAATGGTGCACTCAGAGCAGGTACATGCTGCTCTTCCAGAGGGCCAGAGTTCAGTTCTAGGGAATCTGACACCCTCTTCTGGCCTCTGTGGCACCTGTACCCAAGGGGCATTTACTTACATAGCATACACATGTACAGATATATGAAAATAGTAAATTTAAAAAAACAAATAAAGCCATGCTTTTAAAATTCTTGACTTAGATAGAATGGCACAAATGGCACACATGGGAAGCCCAGGCAGGATCACTGGAGCCCAGTCTGGACACCATCTCAATAACAACTACAAGAAAAGATCGTTGTTTTTAACGTGGAGATGGGTTTATTAAAATATTTTAATACAAGCTTAAGCATAAGGGTTAAGTGAGAGAGATTCAGAGAGAAAGATGGACCCCAAAACACAGGTGCAGATTTCTCAGAAGAGTTACCCAAAAGATTTCAACCAAAGCATGCAAACCATAAAATTTCACACTCTAGGATATACAAGGAAAAGTATCAAAAATGTCTTGTAAATATCATAATAAGATGAGGTATAAAAGACACCAAAGTAGGAGCCCTAAAGACGGATACTGGGTATAGTGGTTTGCATAATAAGAAATGTCTCGCCGGGCGGTGGTGGCGCACGCCTTTAATCCCAGCACTCGGGAGGCAGAGGCAGGCGGACCTCTGTGAGTTCGAGACCAGCCTGGTCTACAAGAGCTAGTTCCAGGACAGGCTCCAAAACCACAGAGAAACCCTGTCTCGAAAAACCAAAAAAAAAAAAAAAAAAAAATATATATATATATATATATATATATAAAGAAATGTCTCCCATGGTCTTGGGCAGTTGAACACTTGGTCCCCAGTTGGTGTAGCACTGTTTGGGGAGGTTTAGGGGTGTGGCCTTGTTGGAGGAAATATGTCTCTGGAGGTGGATCCGGGCTTAGTATTGCCTATTTCAAGTTAACACATCCTATTTCTTAACTAAGGTTCAATATGTGAGCTCTCAGCTTCGTATTCCTGCTGCCATGGGCTGCAGCCTACTGCCAGGCTATAGCCACCACTATGGATGCTAACCCTCTGGAAACACAAGCTCAAATAAATTCTTTCTTCTATAAGCTACCTTGGTCATGGTGTCTTATCACAGCAACAGGAAGTAACTGACACTTGCCACCAAGCCTGATAAACCTGGCTCAATCCTCAGAACCCATAAGGTAGAAGGCGAGAAACAATGCCACAAAGTCGTCCTCTGACCTTCACATGTGTGCCATGGCACACTCATACCCACACATATACAAACAAATATAAAAATAAAAATACGAAAGTATTATTATCCTATATGCCAGGTATCTGGTCCCCCTATTTTGATCACCTTTTATTGAGGGAGGGTCGCTTTTTTAAAACTACTAAATAATAAAGAGTTGAAAAAAATTAAGGGCATCCCCAACTTCAGCGTGAACAGGCCCCAAAAAGAGAGTTTCTCACAGGCAAAGAGAATAAAAATGGCAGCCTCAAGTTGTATTTCACTGAGTCCATTCCAGCTGTGCCCTAGCGGCTCATGGAATTAACCAGAGTCTCATGAGTGGTAGAATGATTATTTTGGGCAAATTTATTCCTTCCAGGACGCCAGATAAGCTTATGTTACCACTAAACCTCCCTTTCTCCACTTACTTTGCTGGTGTCTTCGGATATTGCTTTTATTCCCTGCTGGATGACCTCATGGAACCTTAAGGCTATCAGGTACCACAAGAGCCGTTCATTTGCTCCCAAATGCCAGAACAATCACTCCCTCCAAAATGGCCTAAGTTTGCGGTTCTCTTGGAGCTGAAGAAATGTGGAGAGACTCATTTGGGTCACCAAAATGTACTGAGAGGCTGATCTCAAGAAACAGTTCTGTGTTCGTAATAAGACACCCAAATCAGATTATACACACACACACAAGCTTTTTTAGAAGTGGTGGGGAGAATGAGCCACCCCTCAAGTATAAGAGCGACTTATAACCAAAGCCAAAACAGCATCATTAATCTAGGGCAGAGTAAGCTGAGTCGGGCTGGGCTGGTCCAGATAAGTCTAAGAAATCTAGTGAGAGATGTCGGGCGTCAGGGTTAAGTGTGTCTATGAACTCTCACGCACTCATGTGGGAAAGCACACCAGCCCACTCCTGAACCAACTGGATCACCAGAGGTAAGAAATGGTCCTGAGTCTACCCCCTGATCATTGTAGCCTTCTGTGTGATTCACTCTTATTCTGCAAAACACTTCCAGGTCAGGGCCTCATGGGCGAAGAGCAAGATGTCCTCTCCCCTTTGCAGTCATTCTTTCTGTGATGGTGGCTCTGCCCTGGATACTCGTCACCTCTTCTATACACTTGGAGTTTCCACAATAACATGTTCCTAAGCTCTACAAGAACTTCATGGTTATGTTCACCCTTACAGAATCATTACTCGTGAAATTGGAACTTAGGTAGGTAGGAAGGATCCTGGAACTGCAATTCATGAATTGGGAAGAAAGGGGCCTGAGACAGGAGTAGGCAAAGCGGATAAGAAATTCTTCAGCTCCCCACTCAAGGATATGAAGGGTCACACACCTATTTTCATTGTCTTGGGGTATGAACATACAGAAAGCCAAATGCTACCTAGAGGGAAGTTTTCCATCAGCCACATCAGAGTGCAGCACATCCCACACAGCTATTCAAGTCAGCACATGTATTGCCATCTTAGGACACCACGCAGTTTTCTGATGTTCCAATAAAATTCTGTCACCAGAGCTGCCTCTCCCCGTGGCCTTGGAAATGACACTCTGCATCCTGAAGCTTCCATTTCCCAGGGGAGGGGTAATTACACATCAGTGATCAAAAGCTCAATACCTGGGAATTGTGTAAGAGGCGGGGAAAGGGAAGTGTGGGGGGCGAGGGAGGGCAGGGTTGATGACTATCCTGTTCAGTTAGTCCTCTAATGATGACCCTGTGTGAATGGAGGAGACAGGGAAGGGGTGTGCACAGAGGACCCCTTGATAACATCAAAGACTAGGAGAGGCCCTGACATGGAAGAGGAAAGAGGACATGGGTGCTCCCCACCAGGAGGTGAAAACAAAGGTTCCCACCAAACACACGAGAGCCCATCACAGCTCCACAGTATCACTTCCCATCCTCAGTTATACAACCAGGATTAGAAAAGCTGGCCCAACAGTTAACAGCAAGCATCGTACGCAATGAGGGCATGAAGCTCAATGAGCGCCAGGCAAGCGTTATGCACACCTTTGCTCTCAGCACTGTGACTTCAGGGCTAGACTGGTCTACACAATGAATCCCACCCGGGCTAGCCGGGGTTACCCAATATGACACTGTCTCAAACCAAAGAGTTATCTTCATTGATGATCTCAAAACCAGGGTGCAAGAGAACAAACTAGAGCTCAAGCCCTAGCAACCAAAGAAGCAGCTAAAATGTATGCTCTGGGGTGGGGCTTGGAGGTGGGGCACCTGGCTGGCATGCACAAGTCCTGGGTTTTATCTTCTAAACTGAAACAGATACAAATTAGCCATCCTTGGTGTTTGGAAACAAGAATGAGGAAAACACTGTTATCTTTTTGGAAAGCCAACCAAAAATTACCAAGACACAGTCACGAAACCAGGTGGAGAAGCAGGTAGGCACTAAACACAGGTGACTCACGTTTCTCATCGTCAGCATGCACCAGAGAGGCTGCCCTGGACAAGACATCCAACGGCGTCTCCATTCCTGGGTGAGCCTGAAGGGGAAAAGAGTAGGTGAGAAACAAAACACGCAGATAGAACTTGCAAGACTCGTCTGGAATTCTGGTAGGGAACAGCATACTGGAGTTACAGCCTGAAGAACATGCTTGGCACACACACGGCCCTGGGTTCAAGTCCAGCACCAAAAAGAGAATCGAAAATAATTTTAGTAGTCCACAAATCAACTCCTCCATCGGCCACAGACAGCTCTTCCAGAATGAAGCTCCTGCCTGCTGAGACAGCAGGGCCCTGGTAAGGAACAGAAACCGGGGCTAAGTCGCCAGGCCCAGGAACCCTGTTGGGGCTCTAAGGAAAGACACTGAATGTTCACACCCAAGTCACTTGTGTTTATAAATGTCTACACTCGTTCATAGTGAGCCTGTCCAGGCACACTCCATAAAACTTAGTCTGGGGAACAAAGGCTGTCTGTGAACATGGCCTTGCCACCAGTCTGAGGGTTTGGTGGCGGTGATGACTGCTATTTATGAGTCCTTGCAGAAACCACTACCGCTGGACCATTCTCTACTTTTGTCTTCCCAGCTGAGAGTCAATGTGCAACAGCAGCAAGGGCTACAGGGCAGCCAGGAAACTGCAGTTTCAAATCCGCAGTGTGTGCCTGAAACACTGGGCCTTCTGGAGAGTTAAAGAGCATTTTGAGTTTAACAGGAATCTTTCTGGTGTCATGGACCTTGTGATTACTAGTGCTGACTTCTGTACCCCGGTGTCTTACGAGCCTGTTTGTTCTGCAGTTCCATGCAGTGAACCCCAGCCTTGCATGCTACACAGACCTTACCCCAGCCCAGATGGCCAGGCTTTTATTGACACTGGACTTCCAGTCAACTGTTCCCATAGATTACGACGTAGCTGTAAAAGCAGAGGCTGCAGAGATTTAAAGGGAGAAGGAATCCCTAAAAAAACGAGGCTGGTTCTGACCAGTTTCCCTTTCTGAATAAAACAACCTCACCAAACAAATAAGCACACTCAGTTATCACGGGAACACACACTATTAATTCAGGAACTAGGAGAGAAAGCTCGCACGCCACTTTTTAAAGACAGCCAGCATTATTTATTCAGTATTAGTCAACATTTACTAATACTACAAAGGTCCCTTAGTGTGTGCCAGCCGGGCTTTCCTTCCTAATATAAATACTTCAGGCCTCCAAGGAGCCATCGGTCCTTGACCCTGCAGTGTGACGTCACTCGATACACGTAGAGTCTGTACTTGGTGTTAAAGAAAGGGAACAGGATCAAGACGCTGCTGCCTCCAAAACCTTGTGTTGTTCTGTGAGGCACACAACTCTCCAAGCACTCAAGCTGCAGGGATGGGCTTCCAAAGCACTGTTCTGAGATGATTCAGTCTTGCAGAGGACCCATTTGAGTCCCAGTACCTACACAGCCACTCACTTTATTTATCCCCCACCACCTCAGGTGCTCATCCATGGCATATATATGGAAGTGAGAGGACAGCTTGGTTCTCCCCTTCCTGAGAATGGTCCTGGGAATAGAACTCAGGTCATCGGGGTTGGTGGCAAGTGCCTCTATTTGCTGAGCCATCTTGCAGACCCAGGGGGAAAAAAAAAAAAACAAGACAAACTTTGTCTACAGTAAATTCACTTGGAAACTCTTGAAGCAAACTGGTGAGCATTTCCTGCTTGTGCTGTTACTGTGCAGCTGGGCCCTCTGCAGGAAACAGGGGATGCACACTAGTTCTTAACCCACCTCCGGTCACCCTGCTAACCTGAAGCATCCCCGAAAGATCACCTAGGGTGAAGGTGGATTACAAACAGCTGTGCGAAATTCCAAACCATTTCATGAGCCAAGCCCCGCAGAGACTAAGGTGGATTTTGAAAGGCTGATGGAGAAGGCAGCTGAGGCACTTAATAAAAGGACATCTGTGGGAACCTGACCTGAGATAAGAACAGGGAACGGGCTTTCAAAGCATTTGCTCTACAAGGGAGTCCATATTGTCATCCCAGCGCCAGCAAGGCCAAGGCAAGAAAGAGACTGAGTTCAGGGGCTGCAGAGATGCCTCGAAGGTTAAGAGTTTATGCTCCACTTGCAGAGAACCTGAGCTCTGTTCCCAGCGGCTCACAACCACCAGCAACTTGGGCTTCTGGAGACTCTCACAGCTCCACAACACATGTCCACAACAACAGCGCATACATGGAGATAATCTAAGAGTTCAAGGCCAATCTGTGTTACATGACACCCTATTCCAAAACAAGAACCAATAGGAAATAAAATGTCAATACACATGCAAGCATATTAAGCAAACTGTAAATAACAGCATATGTTCCTACTGACGATGAAGACCAGGTATGCAGGTCAGCAAGAGAGCAAGACACAGTCCCCAGGACTCAGTAAAAACAAAACAGAAAGAGAAAAATGACTAAAACAGGCCAAGTATCAGCCACTAATTTTCACAGGATGGTCTAGGGTGGTCTCCCTGAAGAGGGCAGTTGAGGTGAGACCTAACAGAGAGGAGGAATCAGGGCAGAGGAGTACAGTCCAATGTTTTCATGAGGGGAGTGGCTGCCTGGCTCATCCCCATGCTTCTCAAAACCGATTCAAGTTCAGAGTGCAAAAGAATCTCAAGACCTAAATGCAAGGCAGTCTAGGTGCAGCTCCATAAAGCTGTCTTCTTCTGCTCCTACACTATAGCGTAGCAACAACCAGAGAATTGTTTGGCATGCTGACACCTGGACTAGCATTGAACATGGCACATCACTGTGATACAGGCCCACGGCGAGAGGAACATGCACACCACTGTGACACAGGCCCACAGTTCTCACAGTCCAGTAGCCTTTCTTCATGGCCATTGTCAAATGCAAGCATACCTCATGATGAACAGAACCAGAACACACATGTATGGGCAGCGAGAGGGAGAGGGAGAGGGAGAGGGAGAGGGAGAGGGAGAGGGAGAGGGAGAGGGAGAGGGAGAGGGAGAGGGAGAGGAGAGGAGAGGAGAGAGGGAATGCTCATATATTTTTTCTGCCAGTCCCATTCCTTTCCTAAAGTTATCTCGTCCCCAGTCAGCTTCCTGTGAGGGAAGAGGTCTCCAACTCCGAAGCTATTTATTAAAACTTGGGAGCACCCAATGCTACCATGATGTCTAACTACAAACCTGAAAGTCATTTTGCCCTTCTACACCAAAATAAATAAGTATCTGTGCCCTTTCGGCCCACAAAAGGACAGCAGCACCTGCCTTGAGAACAAAATTATGAGATATGTGATTTATTTTTTCCCAAAGGAAGGAACAGAATTTAAGGTGTGTGTCATGCAAGTTTTCCAGGAGAGTTGCATGATGGAAGGGACAGAGCTGCCGGGCTCTGCCCAAGGAGCACTAGAGACTACATCTACCTTCCACGGAGAGTTCGCCAGCCTGGAACAGCCTTCCTTAGCCAGCATGGGCACTGGAGGAGAGGGAGACAGCAGAAATCAGTCAGGCTGCTGAAGTTCCTGCCGCTCTATCACTTGGCCACATGTTAGACTGTCCCAGGGTACTTGATGGTTTCCCAAACTTCCAGCTACACGTGGTTAAGTACCCCCAAATTCCTGCAGGTCCTGTTCCATCAGCAGTCCAAACCATTCTGGGGGAGCTCACCCTCCTCCAGTAAGAGGCAACAGCACAGCCACAAGTGTGAGTATTGTCAGGACGGTGACCTTCCTGGCCATCCAGAGCTCAGAGGGCTTCACTGGGTCTCTTCTCTTTCTATCCAGTAGCAGATTGTAACAGCACAGAAAACAAAAGGTGAGCTCCCCGTCTGGGAGCAGCTTATACCCACAGCAGACCACACTGGTTAGCTAGGAAGCTGAAATGAAGAGTTAGGCTGTACTGGCTGATTTTATATCAGCTAGACACAAGCTAGAGTCATCAGAGGGGAAGGAGCCACAGTTGAGGAAATGTCTCCATTAGATCCAGATGTACATCATTTTCTCAATTAGTGATCAACGGGGGAGGGCCCACGGCCCACAGTGAGTAGTGCCATCCCTGGGCTGGTGGTCCTGGCTTCTATAAGCAAGCAGACTGAGCAACCCAGTTATCAGCACTCCCTCCATGACCTCTACATCAGCCCCTGCGTCCAGGTTCCTACCCTGTTTGAGTCCCTGTCCTAACTTCCATGGGTAATGAACAGCAATGTACAAGTATAAACCAAATAATCCCTTTCCTCCCCAACTTGCTTTTTTGTGTCATGGTGTTTCTTTTTTGTTAGTTAGTTAGTTAGTTAGTTAGTTAGTTAGTTAGTTAGTTAGTTAGTTAGTTAGTTTCAAGACAAGGTTTCTCTGTGTAGCCCTGGCTATCCTGGAGCTCACTTTGTAGACCAGGCTGGCCTTGAACTCACAGACATCCACCTGCCTCTGCCTCCTGAGGGCTGGGATTAAAGGATGTCATGGTGATCTGTCACAGCAATAGAAACCCTAAGACATGATCCAAAATGTCACCAAAATCTAGATACCACAGACAACCACAACTCCATGAGGACCCAGCCTCTTGTAATACAATTCTCCCTACTCACAGCATCTCAGATCACCCTTCTCTGTTTTCTTGCAAAAGATATGTTCCATTTGTGTTCTTTTTTTTTCCTTCTCCTCATGTTGCACCATCTGTTAACCCAGGCAGGGCACTAGGATCAAAAACCAACTTATCCACAGAAAGGCCAGCGTGTGCTAGGCTTTGCTGCTGTGGACGTCCGAAGCCAATGGGATGGCCAGCCACTTACCTTTGCCCCGGGTCCCCTGACCCTGTGCTGGTCTGAACAAGAAATGTGCACACAAAGAGACTGGAGAGATGGCTTAGTGATTAAGAGTATTGGTTGCTCTTCCAGAGGACATGGGTTCAATTCCCAGCACCTATATGGAAGCTCACACTTGTCTATAACTTCCAACGTTTCTAACCTCCTCCCACAGACATACATGCAGGCAAAACACCAATTGAACATAAAAGTAAATTTTAAAATTTACATTCCAATAGGCTCCTGTATTTGAACACCTAGTCCGTGGTTGTAGTACTGTTTGGGGGAAGATCACTGTGGGGTGGCCTTGACGGTCTGTAGCCTTACCTCACTGTTCTCATGGCTTCCTGTTTCCGGATAAAATGTGATCAGTCCGCCTCCAGCTCCCACCACACCAGGCCTGCCCTGCAGGAGTCTCTATCCTGACCCTGTAAGCCAACGTAACAGCGACAGGACAGGAGCTAATACAGCCCTTAAGACAAAGGTGGGGCTCACCTTTAATTTCAGCCTTCAGGACACCAGAATGTCTTCCCCTCTATGACTTGGCACCGATGAGCCAATCTCTCCTCATCTACCCCCTTCCTGCATTTACTACTTTTTTAAATATGTGTGTGTTGTGTGGTGACCATGTGTGTACACATGAACAAGCGCATGCAATGCAGAGGGCAGAGGTTGGCACCAGGTTCCCCACCAGGCGCATCACTCTGTACCCTAGCTTTTGAAACAGGATTTGCCACTGAACCTGGACCTTGCTGATTTGCCTAAACTAGCTGGCCAAATATCTTCCTGTCTCCACCTCCCCAAAAGTGGAATTACAGTCTATAAAAAATCGCTCTTGGGCTGGAGAGACGGCTCAGTCGTTAAAGAATAGGCTCACAACCAAAAAATTGTTCTCTCCTCAGGTGGGCCACTAAAGAACATCCACAGTAGAGTCTCTGATACCCCAGCTTTCCCTCCCTGGGCATGTTCAAGAATGAACGACTGACCCACATGGCTAGCCTCTGAAGCACCAGGGATGTCAAGGACTCAACCAGCTTTGACTTACACTCACCTTATTTCTGTACACCATCATGCCTGAAAATCCATCAGGGCAGATGCCTGAAATATAGGTAATATCCCTACATGCTCAATGAATTGAAAACATATGTGCATACTTAAAACCCTAATTAGGGATCTTCCGGGTAGCTGTCAGCCTCCACAATAAGCTGCACAGTAAAAGCCAATACTGTTTTCTATGGCCCCGATGGTCCTAGAATGTGGGCCAGCTGCTCCAGGTGTGTCCCCCTACCTGCAAGGGCTTGAGGTCCCTCCTTGACAGACACCTCTGCAGGGAACAAGTCTCCTCTAGAATGATTCATCCTCCAGCTCTCTGAATTGGACACCCTGGATTTCAGAGAGAGGTGGCAGGCACCTGCCATTTCATCTCTACCCATGTTTGTGCCTCCCTCCCACTGCCAGCTAGGGAAGACCTCAGCGGGCCTGAACGGAACAAAGGAGAATACTAAAGGAATGTACCACTTAACTGTGTTAATATTTCCTCATGCTACAGTGGGCCAAGGCTCTGCAGCCTTCCTCAGCCCCACAGAAAGGGAAGGGTGACTCTTCATTAACTTTGACAACACAGCTGGTAGACAGTGCTACCGTGCAGTATCTAGCAACCTCAGTCACTACAACGCCATTAGCACCAGAAAAATCGTTGCTTTTTCACAGTTAGGAATAGCGTCCAGGGGCCTTGAGCGCATTAGGGAACCACTCTGCACTGAGCCACATGCTCAGCCCTGACAACACAGTTCATTCTCAGCCTCCACAGTGCAAATGCGTAGACTTAGGAAGTAGACCGTGAGACTCCCAGCACACTATGTGACCCTTGTGCAGGCTGTCTGTGCCGGTCTACACTCTTTCTGCTGGTTGAAGTTCATTCGCTCCTCTCAGAGAACCCGTGGAGAGTGAGCCTGTGATAGGCACACACTGACCTACTGTGTCTAACAGCTTAAGGCTTGACTTTAACCGACTACCAATTCTCAGCATTCCTCACTGCTGTTGTCATCCTACATAAAAGTGAACTCTGTGACTCACGATCACCTGTAACTCCAGCTCCAGGGGATCCCACGCCCTCTTATGCCCTTAACTCCCAGCCTGTCAAAACCTAGACAAGTCTTTTCTGTTTTGGGTTTTGTTGTTGTTGTTGTTGTTTTCCCAAGACAGGGTTTCTCTGCGTAACAGCCCTGACTGTCCGGAAGTAGCTCTGTAGACCAGGTGGCCTTGAACTCACAAAGATTCACCTGCCCCTGCCTCCCAGGTGTTGGAATTTCATGCATGTGCCACCATGCCAGGGTCCTAGGTAAGTCTTCTAAATCAGGATCTATTGTATCATTAGACACACTGGTCACTGCCATTAGTAACTGCAGTTAGTTCTCTTAACTTACTATAATTAAGTTCTGTAAAACCATCATGAACGGGGAACTGGAGAGATGCTTCAGCAGTGAAGAGAACTCCATGCTCTCACAGAGAACTTGGATCAGTTCACAGCAGCCACATGACGGCTCCCATGCTTTATAACTCTAGTTCCACGGATTCTAGCACCTTCTTCTAGCCTCAGTGGGCCCTGCACACATGTGATATACATACAGGTAAGCACACCACACATACAAGCTCCATAAATATTCAGTGTGGTTCCTTTCAGCCTCTCAACACATTTTGCTGACTGACCAATACAGAGCTTTGCTTCAGGTGTGTTTTTGTTTAAACACATCTTACTGAATATCTGCGGATTCATTACCGTGGAATTCACAGCTCACTGCTCTCCCAGGCACCCCGAAACCTCATCTTCCTTCCAATACACATTTTCTACACGGAGCACATCAGTCTTCCTAGCTGAAGGACCTGAGGCATTTTCACCATCACCCTCGGAGGCTGTTTGAAACACATCACCCACAAAAAGCAGGAAAACGGAGAAAGCACGGTACTTACACCAGCTGCTCCCCTAACACACACCAAAGCACGGCATGCTCACACATGGTGTGAGCACCGGAACAAGCCTGAGCATCACCCTGTTGAACCTCCTTTAGAAAGTGTGCGTGGAGAGACCCAAACCTGCCCAACCTCCACCTTAAACAGTGCAAGCTCTGCTTCGAAAGGTCACAAACTGTGGTGTAAGTGGGAATAATGGCAATGGACTGTATCTCATTAGCAGATAGGAGGCGTGAGGCACACAAAGGAGTTCTAAAAGGTTTTCCTCCTTTGCCAAAGAACCATTAAACTATAGCCCACATAGATTTCCGCTTCCTACCCCAGTGTCAACACTTCCTTGCTTTCCTGTCTTGGCAGTCAGTATGTGCCTTCCAGACCTGGCAACCCTGCCCAAGTTCTTGTCATTGCTATTTGTTCTTTAGGTGGACAAACCCCTGCCAACCAGCTGGCACCATTCCTCTGAACTCACCCAGTCTTCTATCAGACTCCAACCGTAGTCTGTATTAACTCGAGGAATGTTCCCCCTTACAACCATGAATGACCCTTGGCTAACATGTCCCTTTGGAGGTGGCTTTTTGTTTGGTTTAAGACAGGGTCTCCTTTACCCAGGTTGCCTAGAATTGGACACGCAGCCCAGGGGACAATTCTCTGACACATGCTGGAATTACAGGTGTGTGCTACTACACCAAGCCTCGGAAAGCTCTTACACACACTTTGCTCTTTCTCCGGTTTCTCCTATCTCCAACACCTTATCTCAGGCAATAAAAAAAATCACCAGGGTCCTCAATTCCTTTACATTTCCCAGGTGTTTGTCTTTTGTTATCAGAACTTTTAACTGACAGTATTTTATAAAATCGCATTCGAAGGTCCAAGAAAACTTTTCACGTTTGCATATCTCACTGTCTCCTAACTGAATCTGTTTTGGAGACAGAGTCTCTCCCTGACTACAGAACCCAGTCTTTTGGCTAGACCCTCAGAAGCTAAGAGGACATCTGATCATTTAGAATTGGAGTTGTGTATGGATGAGAGCTGCCACGTGGGTGTGGGGAACTGTCCCCAAGCCATCTCTCAAGCCCCTATGCCCAGCTCTTAAATGGGGACTGGGGATCTGAACTCAGATCCTCATGCTTTTTCACTGAAGACTTCACCTACCTGGCCATCCCCAGCCCCCACGAGACAGCTTTGATTATCGTTACTCGCCTCCTGTTTTATCTTTTTTAAAGGTTGTTCGGGTTAGCTGCAGAGAACACAACCTTAGGAGACACAAAGACGTTGCTGTGGGGCTGTCTGGGCAGTCGCCGAGGTGGGTAACAAGGCTGACTCCAGAAGGACTGGAACTTTCCATTACAGAATACTTAAAGGTGAAAGTTTCACTCTCAGAGCTATGTCTGCAAAAAGTGTTGAAATCTTCAAGTCACTGCAAAGTCAGCTGGAGAACCAGCATCATGAGGCACGTTTATGAAACCTTTATATCTCTTCAGAGACTTTCCCAAACCTGACTCCAAATCTGCTCCAAGGACATTGTTCACCTGGATTCTGGAAACTGCAGTGTACTAGAATAGTGTCAGTCTCTCACAGAAGAAAATAAAATGCCCTGGAGAGAGGACTCTGCGGTTACGATGACTGCTCTTGCAGAGGACCTGATTCAGTCCCTAGCACCCACGTGGTGGCTCACAAACATCTGTAACCCCAGCTATGAAGCCAGGTCTTCAGGCCTCCTCAGCACTGCAGGCATGAAGTACACAGACATATGTGCAGAGGAAACACCCAAACATATAAAATAAAATTTTCAAATGTTAATTTAAAAAGAAAACAGGCCGGGCAGTGGTGGTGCACGCCTTTAATCCCAGCACTTGGGAGGCAGAGGCAGGCGGATCTCTGTGAGTTCGAGACCAGCCTGATCTACAAGAGCTAGTTCCAGGACAGGCTCCAAAACCACAGAGAAACCCTGTCTCAAAAAACAAACAAAAAAAAAAATTAAAAAAATAAATAAATAAAAAGAAAACAGAATGCTAGATATCTGGGATATTTAGGCTTATCTCGGACAGAACCAGTGGGCGGGACTCGATCTCAAGTCTCCAGAACAATGAGCCGAAGCTGTTTTCACTATGACATTCAGTTTGGAATGCAGACATGTTTTTTACAGCAAAATTATCTTAATTGTACTGGGTTTTAGTCAATACAAAAACTAGTTCACATTCTACCTTTCACATCTAAAGCAAAGGCAGACGACCCAGAAGTGTTAAACACGCACAGGTAGCAAGGCAAATGGTCTCGAAAGGAAACTTTTGCTAGAGTTAAAACACAAAGCATGCCGGGTATGGGGGCACACACCTTTTGTCCCAGCACTCGGGAGGCAGAGGTAAGAGGCTCTCTGAATTTGAGGCCAGCCTGGTCTACAGAGCAAGTTCCTGGTCAGCCAGGGCTACACAGAGAAACACTGTCTCAAAAAACTAACCAATCAAACAAATGAATAAATAAAAATAAAATGATGTAACTGTATCAAGAACTCCACCTCCCGCCGGAGGAGAGGGGTTTTACAAACTATCTCGGGTGTAAGAATCTTCGGAGTAAAGTACCCATAAATCCATCATTTAGAAGACAACCACCAGCTAGGACTCTGCACCACCCAGCCCTGAGGTCTCCTACTGCCCACTCTGTTGGCCTTGACTCCTAATTAGGTGCTGTAGGGAACAATGACCACAGAGACTGAAGAGGAGGTCAAGTTTGGCACGCCAGAATGGTATGCAAAGCTGACCTTCAAATCCTAAACTGCAAATGGACCTATATTGTTTCTTGACCTTGTTCCCAGAAGAAAAAAAAAAAAACAGGCGCCTACTTTCTTGGGTTGGGGGGAGGGGTGGGAGTTAAAACTCCACATCCAGGGTGGTAGTATCTTCCAAATTGAGGGCTGAGGAACCTGGTGGCTCATGCCTTTAGTCCCAGCACTCGAGAGGCAGAGGCAGAGGCAGAGGCAGGTGGATCTCTTTGGGTTTGAGGCCAGCCTGGTCCACAAGGGGAGTTCCAGACCAGCCAGAACTACAAAGAGAAATCCTGTCTCAAGGAAAAAAAGAAAATTAAAGCGGGTTCTGATAAACACTCCACACTCCAAGACCGCCCACCTCCCCCACACCAGTCTGCTGGTTCTTATTAACTAAAGGAGGAAACACAAGGAACAGACAAACGGGACCAACGATCAAAGTGAAACCGACTTTTTAATCAGCTCGTGGAAACCGACGAATGCAAAGCCAGGAAAGCGCTAACGACGAGGCCGCCCCAGCAGGTCCTGTCATCCTCGCCTAAGGCTCAATGTCTCCGTGTGATGAATTCGAGACTCTTGAGCAAAGCAAAACAAAACCCAAAAAAAGGCAAAGACCGGAGCTTTCCGGGGAGGCCTCACGCAGTGCTGGAAGGGCGCTCAGCCCCGTTTTGAGCAGGGGGCAGGAAGTGCGAAGAAACAGCCGCGTCCCGCAGCCCAGAAGCGTCGCGCCCGGGACCCAGCCGGTGCCTAGCTTCGGGGCCTGTGCGCGCGCCCGGGACCCGGGTCAGCCGGAGCTGGACCGGCCCGCGAGCACGAGCAGCCGCTCTCGATCCGCCGCGGGTCCCGGTCTCCTAAGGTCGCCGGACCCGGGCCAGGGTACCCTGCACTCACCGCTTGCCCGCCTCGGGCTGGCCGGGCCCCGCCGGGGGCGCAAAGGACGGAGGCGGGGCACGCTTAGGGGCGCGCGAACTCGGGAACGCGCTCCTCTCCGCCGGGTTCTCCAACACGCGCAGGCTCGGGAGCGCGAGGAATCCCTGGAATGAGGCGCAGCCCGCCCGCGCCGGGTCTCCCCCTGGTCGGCATAGCCACGCCCTACGCACGCCCCGGACACGCCCCTCGGGCCAGGCAGGTGGGGCCGCGCCCAGGTGAGCCCGCGGGGCCGCGCTGCACGGCCACGAGGGGCGCGTACCCTCCGGCGCCGCGCGCTCGAAATCCAGAGCTCCGGCCCCGAATGTCGCTGGGGTTGCGATGCTCCCCCGAGCTGCTTCTGCGGGGCAGGGCACACGGACGTGGCGTTCCTCAGCATCCCTCACGCGCCACGCCCCCGAGCCCCACGAACGCACCTTTCCGGCACACGCGCGAACACCCGCGGGCACTCCGGTGCGTGTCCAGGTGCTAGCCGCCACCAGCCACGCGCATCCCCAAGCACTCCCAGCAGGCTTTCGCCCTACCGTCCCGCCACGCACCGTGCCCGTCTCCCCGTAACCTGCCCGTTCAGTCGGCCACGCGGGGCACCGGGGCCACCTTTGGGACTCCACACGGACCCGGAGGTTGCAGCCCGAGAGCCGGCGGGGCGGTAGGCGCCCAGGAGTCTAAGCTCTACGTTCACACCCACGCGGCGGTAGCTCCGTGGGGCGCCACTCGCAGCCTCACCCTCTGGTCACCAAACCCCACACCCAAAGCCACCGGGACGCGACAGTTCCACAGCTACACGTACCTGAAGGCACAGAGGGGTCGCGCAGGCTTGGGAGGTGGGAACTCGGGGTGCCACAGAATCAAAAGGGACGCCTCGGATCAAAACACTCCGAGCCGGCTGGGTTCCCTCCCATTCCAGCACTACACGCGCGAGCACACGCGTCCACACTCACGCGCGGCCTCCCCACCCCAGCTAGGAAGAGGAAACGCAGGAAAATCCGAGCCGCGGACAGGGCGCTCGGGGCGCGCGCTGCACTTTGCTGCGCTGGGCAAACTCGTGCTGCCACCAGCCAGCTCTGCAGTGGGACGGGCAGGGGCGGAGGAGGAGGGAAACGCGTCCTATTGGTGCAGGTTCTAACGAGGGCACGTGACCCGGCGAAGGCCAAACCTGGCTTTAATTTTTAGCAGTCATTCTCTGGGGTGGGGGAAGTGGACACGCCCCCGGCCCGGCAGCCCTGGGCCCTCCATTGTTTTCCTCATACTGCCACAATTAAGGAAAACATTTGCTTAGCATCAACGGCCGCTAACTTCTTAAAATAGGCAGAGGCTGGACTTCTGGCTGGTTTTACCACAGCTCCACCTGTATGCCTTCTGGCTGTCTTCGAACCTTTGTCTCTAGAAAGGTGCCCTCCTACAGTCAAACACATAACACCACACCACAGTCTTGGTTAGTTTTTTTTGTTTTTGTTTTTGTTCACTTCACACAAGTGAGAGTCGTTTGAGAGAAAGGAACCTTAATTGAGAAAATGCCACCATTTTACAGCCTGGGGGCAAGCCTGTGGAGGCATTTTCTTAATTATTGATTGACGTGGGAGGGCCCAGCCTACTGTGGGTGGAGACACCCTGGGCAGGTGGTCCAAGCCTTGGGGAGCAAGCCAGTAATCAGCATTCCTCCGCGGCATCTCTGACTTCCTAACAAGCTGTAAGCTAAAATGAACCCTTTCCTCCTGGAGATGCTTTTGGTCAAGGTGTTTATCACAGCACAGAAACCAGACTAGACAATGACAAACCCAGACCACAAGAGCTTTCCCTGGGAGAGAGCTCCAAGATGCCATAAAATAATCAGTAGACTGGGACGGTGGTGGCGCACACCTTTGACTCCAGCACTCAGGAGGCAGAGGCAGGTGGATCTCTGTGAGTTCGAGGCCAGCCTGGTCTACAGAGTGAGTTCCAGGACAGCCAGAGAAACCCTGTCTCAAGAAACAAAACAACAACAACAAATCAGTAGGTTACTTCAGTATTGAAAAGAAAAAAATCGTTTTCCCCTTCTGTTTTTTTCCCTGGTCAGATGGCATCCCCAGAATGTCATCCCGATGAATAACAATAGAGGTAGGGTCAATTGATTTTGCAAACAGGTTCCCTGGGGCCTTGTGGCCACCTGTAAGACACACAGGCACCAGATGAAAAGATCAAGTGTGGCCACCCTGAGGTTTCCTAGTTCCTCCTTTAAAATTCATGGATCAGGGCTGGAGAAATGGCTCAGAGGTTAAGAGCATTGCCTGCTCTTCCAAAGGTCCTGAGTTCAATTCCCAGCAACCACATGGTGGCTCACAACCATCTGTAATAAGGTCTGGTGCCCATTTCTGGCCTGCAGACATAAACACAGACAGAACACTGTATACATAATACATAAATAAATATTTTAAAAAAAATTCATGGATCAGAATCCCAACAAGAGGTTAGAGAGATGGCTCAACAGTTAAATGGATTGGCTGCCCTTCCAGAGAATTGCACTTTTATTCCCAGCATCCCAAATCAGGGGCTCAGAACTGTCTGTAACTCCAGCTCCAGGATACCTGGAGTTCTCTTCTGGACTTTGCAGGCACCAGCACTCACATATGCATATACCCACATATACATATAATTTAAAAATAAAACTAAACCTTGAGCCGGGCGATGGTGGCACACGCCTTTAATCCCACTCGAGAGGCAGAGGCAGGCGGATCTCTGTGAGTTCGAGACCAGCCTGGTCTACAAGAGCTAGTTCCAAAAAAAAAAAAAAACAAAAAAACTAAACCTTGAAGAAAAGCATGGATCAGTGCTAAGAAGACTCCCAAACTTTCTGATGGTGTGTGTGTGTGTGTGTGTGTGTGTGTGTGTGTGTGTGTGTGCGTGCGTGCATGCATGAGCGCCTGAATGTGGAGATCAGAAGACAGCCGCAAGAGCTGGTTCTCTCCTTTGTCCATGTGGGTTTCAGGATAGTTATTTAGGTCTCAGACTTGATTGCAAGCATCCTTACTCTCTGAGACATCTCTCCAGCCTCCCAACGATGTCTTCAAACTTAGACTCTATTTTAGTTTATCAAGTCTTAAGAGTGGATAAAGAAAATGTGCAAAATACACAAATAGAAAATGAGGACAGACAAGTGACAGTTTGGAGAAACACCAAGAAAGTGGCAAAAGGGAGGAGAGATTTGGATTTGAATCCCAGCTCAGCCCTATTTCATGAAGTGCTCTGGCTTGAGGGACTAAGGAAGAGGCCTAGGGGTACAGCGAAGTTCCATCTCCCCACTTTTCTCTTGACTGGAACTCAGAGCTGCTTGGCACTTTACAAACACACAGAACTTAATCATAGAGGGCTAGGTAAGGAACTTGTTCAGAGGGAACACATGAGCAAGAATAACAAGCAGCACAATGGTACATTTTAAACAACAGCCTCTGGGTGACAAAGCGACCCCATAGATCATTATCTCATTTGATCTTCACGACAGCTTTGGCACTTGTTGGCTGCTAAGTGATTTTCGTTTGAGGTTGTTGCAGAGGTCTAAAACTGCCTCTTTAATTTCCATCACTGGCTAGACTGAGCCTTGCTCTGTAGATAAATCATGGGGACCAAGGGCTTTTCTCATAGATGTGACCAGTCTTTGACCTTGGCAGGGCTTAATCTCACTCCTTGCCTTACATCAGCAGGAGCAAACTTAACTCTGGCAACGGCCAAATGCCACGTGAAGTCTGGCTGTTTTTTACTGTGCTGGTGTAAACAACTGAGTGGAAAACACAGGGTGCTACAAGGAACCGAATTAGAACCAAAACTCGCATCCTGTGGTCAGTAGTACATCAACCTGCCAGGGCAACACTCTGCATGGATCCAGGTACTAAGTGGCAAACTCGGACTGTGGCCATGTACCTTATATACGATGCTAAAAGCGAAATGAAAAGCAATTTTAGGAGGATATAAACTTCTTTTTAAGTTAGGGACTGAGTGTGGTGCTAGACACCTGTAGTCTGAGCTATTCAGGAAGCAAGGAAGTTGGTTAAAGTGAAAGTTATATGCCAGGCTAGAACACAGCAAGACCCACCCTTATCAACAAGAACTAGTCAGAATGGGAATTTTTATTGTTGTTTTGGTTTGGTTTTTGGAGATGGGTTTCTCTGTGTAGCCCTGGCTGTCCTAGAACTCACTCTGTAGACCAGGCTGGTCTCGAATGCACAAAGATCTGCCTACCTCTGCCTCCTGAGTGCTGGGATTAAAGGTGTGCACCACCACCGCCTGGTATAAAGAAACATTTTTAATTAAATGAAAGGAATAAGAACACACACAGGACCTGAGGACACAGTGTGGACCAGCTCTGCGCCTCTCCCCTGTGCCACAAGGTGTTTTCTGGTTTCTTGTCTCTCTATGCCCTCCCTATCTCCTGTTCTCCCAGAATTTGAAGACTTGTGGATTAGAGGCTGGAGCACCGGGAGTTCAAGGTCATCCTCAGGTAAGAAGTCAGAGGCTCACTGTCTCATAAAATATAAATGCATAAGAGAGAGTTGCGGGCAGAAAAATCATGTGAGACCTCAGCAGAGGGGTTCCCCAACATCTTCATTTAACTTGGGAAGAAAGAGAAGACAAAAAAGCAAACAAAAACCTGCTTCAAGGTGCAGAATCTTACAAAGAAAGAGGCACAGAAAGGGAACTTCCTGTTCCCAAATATGATGCCTTCGGAGGACGGTTTGCAACCAAAACCAGAGCAAGAAGGTCTTGGATCCCCGGGACTGAAGTTACACACAGTTGTGAGCCACCTTTTCGGATGTGTGACCTGAACCTGGGTCCTCTGGGAGAGTAGCAAGTGCTCCTCACTGTGAGCCATCTCTCCAGCCTGATGTATTATTTTTGTATCCCTGTAACTCAAAAACGTACAGCATAAAACCAAGAGAAAACTCTAGAGGCTTGCGACTTTTACACACCTGTCAACTACAAACACATTCACAAGTAAAACACAAGTTACCAATCTTCAGTGTCTATCTGACATGGCAGGTACCCTTGTGTAGAAGGGTGAAAAGAATCCCAAGCTGAGCTCTTGTGGGATTGATTGATTAATTAATTGATTGATTGATTTTGAGGGGAAGAGGTGCTTATTGTTGTTGTTTGAGACAAGGTCTCTCTATGTAATTCTGGCTGCCACAGAGATGCTGCCTCCCAAGTCCCAGGACTGAAGATGTACGCTACCACACCCTGACTAGGTTTATTTTTTTATTACAGTGGGCCCCTCACTTTCAGCTCCTGTTCCCATTCAGGCCCCTATGAACATGTTATGCATCCCCGTGTAAACTTGACCTTAGGGCTCTGGCTGTGTTCAGGGTGTCATCATAAGAAGCCAGGGTTCTTTGGTCATTTAGCTGGGACAGTTTTGTTTTTTTGTTTTTTAGCTTTTGTTTTGTTTTGTTTTGTTTTTGTTTTGTTTTTTTTGTTTTTCGAGACAGGGTTTCTCTGTGGCTTTGGAGCCTGTCCTGGAACTAGCTCTGTAGACCAGGCTGGTCTCGAACTCACAGAGATCTGCCTGCCTCTGCCTCCCGAGTGCTGGGATTAAAGGTGTGCGCCACCATCGCCCGGCTTAGCTGGGACAGTTTTAATTGCTCAGCATGGGTCTGTGGGATGACTCAGTGGGTAAAAGTCTGTGTGCGGACCTGAATTTGAGCCCCTGGAGCTCTGGAAAGGCGAAAAGAGAGAACGAACTCCACAGGATTGTCCTCTGACCTCTACACACGTGATCTGGTATGCACAAACGCTCCCACCACAACAGTAAAATAAACACATGTGTTCTGGTATGCACAAACGCTCCCACCACAACAGTAAAATAAACACGCATGTTCTGGTATGCACAAACGCTCCCACCACAACAGTAAAATAAACACGCGTGTTCTGGTATGCACAAACGCTCCCACCACAACAGTAAAATAAACACGCGTGTTCTGGTATGCACAAACGCTCCCACCACAACAGTAAAATAAACACGCGTGTTCTGGTATGCACAAACGCTCCCACCACAACAGTAAAATAAACACGCGTGTTCTGGTATGCACAAACGCTCCCACCACAACAGTAAAATAAACACGCGTGTTCTGGTATGCACAAACGCTCCCACCACAACAGTAAAATAAACACGCGTGTTCTGGTATGCACAAACGCTCCCACCACAACAGTAAAATAAACACGCGTGTTCTGGTATGCACAAACGCTCCCACCACAACAATAAAATAAAACACATTTTATAACTGCCCAGTCTGTGCCAGACCTAAAATCAGCCCGAGCTATGTCTACCAGACCTGGTATTTGCCTATATTAAATCTTTAAAGATAAATATAAAAATTGCTAGATTGAGAGGCTGAGGAGGCTGCTCAGTGGTTAATAACACACCTGGGGTTCCATTCCTAGCACCCACATGGCGGCTCACAACTCTGTTCCAAGGGAATCTGATGCCCTCTGTCAGGTTCTGGGGCACTGTATGTATGTGATGCACAGACAAATACCAATACACAGAAAATAAACAAAAATAAATCTTTAAAAATGCTAAATTGAAAGACTTCCCCAGGCAGCTCTTATTATAAATTCCTATGAATGTACTATCCCAATTTCAGAGACCATGACAGAGAAGTTAGGTAGATACTAACCCTGGTTTTGAGTTATAGCACCACTCTTGTTAGGCTTAGCATCTTTTTGTTTCTTTATTCTGTTTTTCTGAGACAAGGTCCTGGCTGTCCTGGAACTCGCTCTGTAGACCAGGCTGGCCTCGAACTCACAGTGCTCTGCCTGTCTCTGCCTCCCGAGTGCTGAGATTAAAGACATGCACAGCCACCACCTGTCTAGTCTTAAAATCTTGAGCAAACCTCTGTGTCTTAGTTACCTCCCCTAGAAAATGGAATCATAATACCCAGTTTTTAGAATGTCATATTAGGCAAGACAGAGTCACCAGACATAGCTGTATCCACCTCTACGCCTAGCACTCGGGAGGCAGAGGCAGGTGGATCTCTTTGAGTTCAAGGCCAGCCTGGTCTATGTAGTTAATTCTAGGTCATTCAAGGCTAAATAGCAGATGCTATTTTAAAGAGCTATTGAGCCTTGGGTACTTCATTATAGCAATAGAAAATATACTAATAAACTAATAGTGATGAGCTATGGTACTCACATGACAAGCTTGAGAATGAAAACATGTAGCTGGTTATGGTGCTGACACCTGTAATCACAGCACGCGAGGGACAAAGGCAGGAGGACTTACCAGGAGCTCAAAACCAGCCCAGACTACATGGGGAGTTCCAGGCTAGCCTGACCTTTGAGGAGAGACCCTGTCTGAAGACACATATGGGGGATGGAAGACATATTAAAGATGGTGGAAACTGGGAACTGACGATCCTGGGAGGCGCTGCCTTGACTCCGGTCCCTTTGTCCCCAGACTTTAGACTCCACCAGGCTCAAGTTAATCCATCGCTTTCTGGAGCCTGTGTTTTCTTTTTTCACCTAGAGCTGACAGTGCAGCCTCTGACAGGTAGGAAAGACTGTCTTATTTCTTCTGCAATCTCTGGTGTCTGGCACAGAGCCTGGCTTCTCTCGGCTGCTTACGAAATGTCCACGGAAGCAATGAGAGGAAGAACCCTTCCCAGTTATTTCTGCTGCAGAAAGAGTCCAAGCTCGTACATGGAGCCTGAAACAGCTTTCCTAGAAAATCTGGGAAAGTATACAGGGAAGGAAAAAAAAAAGGCAGTGTGTGTGTGGGGGGGGGGTAATATTTTAAATTTAAATGTCACAGTCATAAGTCAGGCCAGGATAATATTATCCTAGCATCGGGCAGAAAATAGATGCTAAGTGAAGACATGTGTCACGCCTGAGAAAAATCCCTCAACAGTTACCCACAGCCCTTAAAATACAACCCCAGATTCCTAGTGCTTTGGGTTCCCTATTGCTACCCCCCACACATACACTTTAAAAAATAATGGAGACAATTTTAGATTCACAGATGCTTGTGATAAGCAACACAGCAGTGAGATCCCATATGCCTTCCCCCAGGGCCCCCAAGATACCATTTTCTCGCAATGAGGACACTGCCATTGACACAGTTCACAAGAGCCTGGGAAGGCTAAGCCTGGGCGCGGTGTTGTGGGGGCTGCGCTCTGCTTTCAAGACAATGCCTGTTGCTTTGTCCTCATCCTCCGGAGGCAGGTGGGAGAGCAGGAGACCCTTCTGTAAAGGGTCCTGGCTTACCTTTCTCTTGCTGTGGTAAAACACTGACCAGGCAACTTCAGGGAGAAACAGCTTGTTCTGGCTCACGATTCCAGGCTGCGCTCCATCATGGTGGGGAAGTCGAGCCAGCTTGAAGCATCAGTCATGTCTCATCCACCATCAGGGAGAAGAGCGGGATGAGTGTTGCTGCTCAGCTCCTTTTCTCTACTTAGGCAGTGCTAGAGCCCAGCTGCCAGAGAAGGGTGCTGCCCACAGTGGAAGGTCTCCCCAGCTCGGTTAAGGCAATCAAGGTAATTCCCCCGCAGGCATGCCTGGAGGCCTATCTCCAGCTCATCCCATATTACGCCAAATGGATGATAACGCTCATTACCTACAGTACCTAATCCCACAGGAAAAGGGTCTGAATTGCTCCAGAAAGGTCCCACCTTAAATTCCATCCCTGTATACGCAAGTCAACCACAGTAGTGTGTATGTGTTCAGTTCCAAGCATCATAACTTGTATGTAGGTCCACATGTGCGGCTCCCTACTTAAGACGTAGGATGGTTCCATCACTCAAGGATTTCTGATATGGCTTTATGTTGCTTAGTTCTTTGTTTTCGTGACACGGTTTTACTATATAGCCCTGGCTGGCCTGCAACTCACTATGTAGACCAGGCTGGTCTGGAACTCACAGAGATCCTCCTGCCTCTGCCTCCTGAGTGCTGAGATTAAAGTTCTGTGCCACCATGCCTGGCCCCTAATACGATGATTTGTCACCACACTCTCTTCCCTCCCTCTAGAGCCGCCCGCCTATCATCATTGACCCTCGGAAAACAGCAATATCCTCTTCATTTCTAAAATGTTGTCCTCTCAAAATGCTACATAAGTGGAGTTATACAGGATGGTGACAATTTTGGGGGGATTTTCTTTCTTCTCGCTGTATAATTTGTTGGCAACTCACCCATGCAGTTATATGTGTCATGAGTCCATTCATCTTCTTGCCGAGCAAGACTCTGTAGTATGAACAGACCACAGTTTGTGCAGCCACTCAGCTATGGACAGACCTCAGAACTCATCTTGGTTTTAAGACACACATCAAAGCCAGTGACATTCATGCATGTAATGTTCATCTTCATTGTCAACCTGATGTTTAGAGTCACCATGAAAACACACCTGTGGATGTGTCTATAGGAGTGTTTCTAGATGGGTTAACTGAGGAGGAAAGACCCATCCTGAGTGAGGGCAGCAGCATCTCATAGGCGGGGCCCCCAGACGCAGTAAAAAGAGGGAAATGAGCTAAGCAGCATTCTCTCTCCATCCTCTGTTTGCTGATCAAGGACGGAAGGTGACCCACTGCCTCAAGCTCCTGTCATGCCTTCCCCACCACGGTAAACTGCACCCACAAACTGTGAACCAAAAGAACACTCCCTTCCTTGAATTGCTTTTGTTAGAATAAAATGAGAAAAGGAGGCTGAAAAGATGGATCAGTGATTAAGAGCACTTTCTACTCCTGCATAGGACCCACCCGAGTTCAGTTCCTAGTACCCATGGTGTGTGGGTCATAGCTGTCTCTAACTCCAGCCCTAAGGGATCTGATGCCTTCTTCTGACTTCTGAGAGCACTCACACTCATGTGTACAAACCCTCAGACAGACACACACACACACACAATTAATTAAAAATAAAAAATAAATAGTACAAAGAAAAATGAGGAAACTTACTAATAACTTGTACTTGCCATATACATAGATAACATATGAGAACACACACACATGTATATGAAACAGATGATAACATGTCTCCTACTGCTTCTAGAATACTGTGTTAGCTTGCTTTTTAAGATGTGAATTAATGAGCTGGGCGTTGGTGGTGCACGCCTTTAATCCCAGCACTCGGGAAGCTGAGGCAGGCGAATCTCTGTGAGTTCAAGTCCAGCCTGGTCTACAAGAGCTAGTTCCAGGACAGGCTCCAAAACCACAGAGAAACCCTGTCTCGAAAAACCAAAAAAAAAAAAAAAAAAAAAAAAGATGTGAATTAATGAATATGTGCAATAACTTACTAGGAGGGAATGTTTATTTTGGTTTGCAGATTAGAGATTTTAGTGCTGGCCACTTGGCTGTGTTGCCTTGAGCTTATGGAAGCATAGCTATTATGACAAAGTCCACGGTGGAGGAGGTTGTCACCTCATGGCAGCCTGGGAGCCAAAAAGGGGAAAGGAAGGGCCAGGGCCCAACATCCCCTTAAAGGTTATATCTCATGGGCTGGGGAGATGACTCATTGGGTAAGGTGCTTGCTGTGCAAGTGTGAGGACATGAGTTCAAATCCTTAGAACTTACATAAACCCAGGCACAATCACATATGTCTGGAAACCCAGGCTCCTACAAAAAGAATTCTAGAAGCTTGCAGTCTGGCTAGCCTGATGTTCACAGGATCAAACAACAAAGTGATGCTGTCTCAAACAAGGTAGAGGACAAGAACTGACACCCCAGGTTAGCCTCCAGTCTCCACATGTGTGCTGTGATATACACAATCCTTGCCCCAGCATGCATACACACACATCATGCATGCGTGTGCACGTGCATGCACACACACACACACAAGGGCACACCCCAAATATCTAACTTCTGACTAGGTTGTATCTCCTAAAGATTCTTCCATTCCCAGTGACACCACGGAGTCGTAATGAAGCCTTTAGAACACAGTCACCATGGAGCATAGGAACTGTAACCTGGGCGTGGTGGTAGAGGCTTATCATCCCAACATTCTCAGGAAAAATGTAACAGCAAGGCCAACCTAGGCCACATAGTAAGACTCTGTTCCAACACTCCACAACTCCTACCCCCAAATCCAAAGTATAGAAAACTCCTCCCTACCTCTCGCTGGGTCCTCCTACTGAAGCAGGATGCTAAACACAGTCTCATTCCCACCTGTACTTGCTGGGGGCTCGGTTCTCACAATGGGTGGAGGGTGTTGTTCAGAAGGAATGTATGTGGATAAAAGCATTTCCCAGGAGACAGCCGTCTTGCCCTCCCTTCTTTCTCCCTCTTTTCCTTCTCTGCTTCCCTTCCTCTCTCTCTCCAACTATATATTTAATTGTATTTATATTTCTGTTCGAAATAAATCAATCCCATATATAGGAAACTCCTACAAATCCAAACATGACCAGGCCAACACAATAAATCATTAGAAGCAGATGCGGGGCATTCAGATTCCAAGCAACAGGAAGGGACATCTCCACACTCACAGCAGCCTGAGACCCCCTGCTATGTTTCATTTGCATGTTGGCCTCCAAGGGCGGCCAGAGTTGGTTCTGCTCAGCGGCAGTTAGAGTACCGGAACATCTTAGCTTGTGCGCATAGAGCCAAAGCCATCACAGACATCCATCTCAAGGATGTTCCCCTGTACTGAGCTAGCTGTAAAACACTTCCTAGGAGGCAGGCTTGAGTCTAGCCTTCTGACAGAGCCCACAGGTTGTAATGCTCACAGATACTGACCTCGGCCAACAGTTCTATGACACAAACACATGGTGACTGTAGTCTTGGAGCTTAGAGTCACATCCTAACTCCACAAAGTCACAGACAGTACCAGTAGCTATGCGGGAAGTCATCGGGAGGTGTGGAGAGCTCCTGGTGGTAGACACCTGGGTTCTTACCCCACCTGGGGGGTCAGGGCAGGATAATCAGAAGCTCAAGGACATCCTCAGCAGCACACAGAGTTCAAGGTCAGCCTAGGCTACAAGAGATGTGAAAAAATAATAATAATAAAAAAAATCTGTCTTGGGAGCTGGTTACTTTCAGAAGAATGAGACCAAAGCCAAGGGTCTTGGTTTGTTTTCTGTAGCTACACCCAAATGCCCCAGACTTGGTGGTTTTATAAAGAATAAAGGTTTGAACTGCCGGGTAAAAGTGCTTACGGCCGGGCCGGGCGGTGGTGGCGCACGCCTTTAATCCCAGCACTCGGGCAGGAGGATCTCTGTGAGTTCGAGGCCAGCTAGTTCCAGGACAGGCTCCAAAAGCTACGGAGAAACCTTGTCTCGAAAAAAAAAAAAAAAAAAAAAGTGCTTACTGCCAAATCTAGTGACCGAGCTTGATCCCCAGGACTTACATGGTGGAAGGGGAGAACCAATGGTACAGGCTGTCCTCAGCCCTCCACATATGTGCTGGGGCACATATGCACCCACACACATGTGCACACGAATGAATAAGTGAGGTTCTTTTAATTCTTAAAACGAATAAAGGCTTATTCAGCTTATAGTTTAGGAGGTGTGGAGTTCAAGTGCCTAGCACTGGCATCTGGCGAGGGACAGCTTGCTGGCTGTGTCTCAGAAGGTGTAGAACTCACAGGGACAGACAGGGAGAGGAGCATGGGAATCCTGCTTTCTTGTCTTTTAAATTTAACTGTTATTTCGGTAGTTCTGGGGATTGAACCTGGGAACTCCATGCATGCTAAATAAGCACCCAACCACCCAACTGTGTCCTAGTCCCTCCCACTGTCTTCACAAAGCCTGCTGTATTCAATCATGACACTGTACCCTGATTACCTCACTAAACCCTGACCACCCCCAGCAGTGCCCTGCTCCGAGCATCAAGCCTCAGATCGCATGTCCCTCTTCAGTGTCCCACAGTGGGGACTAAATTCCACATTTACAATGACCATGAGGAAGGAGTATCACTTGCTACCTTTTATCTAAGCAAATAAAAGCTCAGAGAGGTTCAGCTATTTCTCCAAAGCCCCACAGCCAGCCTAACAGAGCTAGGCAGAGTGCAGAGGGCCATCTGAACCAGATGCTCACGATGCTTCCTGAGGAGCCACAGCCCTGAGCACATCTGACCTGAATCTGGCTCCCCTCCAATTGGCTCTTCACACTGCCCATGGAGTAAGCTTGCTAAGTGTACCCACTTACCTGAGAAACACTGGGAAAGCCCAGTGATCCTGAGTGGTGGCCCCCCTTCCTCCTACCTCCCTAGCTCCCTCAGCCCCAGCCTGGCCAGGTGACAAAAGATGTTTAGGAATGGGATTCAAGGTTAGAGAGACCAGACAACATATCACGTAGGGATCAGGCACAGAACAGCATGGCTAGGTTTTGTCAGAAGTGTGGATGCTGCAGACATCTTCCCCACGTGAACAAAGGAACAAGGTCACCAGTGTCATGTCCTCTCCCAATGCAAGAACAAAGAAGAGCATGGACAGACTAAAGGGATGGAGATGGGGCTGCCAGGGAGGAGAGGGAGAAGAAACGGTCAAAGTGGGTGGTTTGACCATGCGAGGAGGTGGCCAGTGCCCAAGCTCGCAGGTCAGAAAGTTTCCTTGTCCTCATGGGCTTTCTATCGCTGTGATAAAGTAGCTGGGGGAGGAAAGGGTTTGTTTCTGCTCACAACTCCCAGGTTGTGAGTCCCTGAGGGAATCAGGGCAGGAACTCAAGGCAGGAGCCTGAAGACAGGGACTGAAGCAGAGACCACGAGTGAATGCTGCTTACTGGCTTGCACCTCATGGCTTGCTTTGATTTCCTTTTTTAAAAAATCTGACCCAGAACCACCTGGCCAGGGGTGGCAGTAGCTACAGTGGGTCGAACCATCCGGCATCAATCATTCGTTAATTAAGAGAAAGCCACACAAACTTGTCCACAGGCCATGAAATGGAGGCCTTTCTCAGCTGAGGCTCCTTCTTCCCAGATGGTACTACCTTGTATCAAACTGACAAAATGCTGACCAGCCTGCCATCTTCCTTCCCAAGGTGATGGAGAGGGAGTCGGGCAAGTGGAATAGCCTCCCAGGGCTGGGAACACCTGATCCTGTCTGGCCATGATGCTCAGCTTGCCCCCAATGAGAAGGGCCATGTCACCTCGGCTGAAATGGATTCAACAGTCCCTGCCAAGGCTACCTGGTAAAGTACCCCTCCTGTCACGTCCAAGGGACCCGGTAGCTACAGAGAAGCCTCTTCACCAAGCCACTCTGCATTGCTGGCCACACCACATAAGAGCCCTGAGCTGGCTGACTCATTCCCTCTGTGGGGGCGGCTGGCTGAAGGTTCCAGATTTCTTAGACTGCTTGCAGGACCCAAAATGATTTCATTCATAAAACAGCTGTCCTCCCCAGACTGGAACCTGGTGCGTGCCTCTTCATCCTCATGAGTGGCATTAATGGTCCTGCATTATGTAATGACTGATCATCAGATAGTCTGGGATTCAAATTCTAGCTGTCCCGTTAAAAACAGTCCTTCCAGGTCCTTTTCAGGCTCAAATGACATATCACTAGCACCTGTCATATAGTAGATGCTCACTAAATGTTGCCGCTTCCTGAGGTGCTCAGTAAGTGTTCGTTCTCAATGTCATTGCCTTGAACAGATGCTGCATGTTGGATACTGTCAGAGGGATCTGATAGCATGGCTTCTCTTCGCTTTTCTGGTCACTGAGTGCCATTCTGATTTAATAGATGTTTGAAGGTGTATGTGTGTGTGTGTGTGTGTGTGTGCATGCGCGTGAGCAGGCCACATGCATACAGTATCTGCAGAGTCCAGTCGAGGACATTGGATCTCCTGGAACTGGAGCTGCAGACAGTTGAGTGAGTGCTGGCATTACCTGGATCCTCTGCAGGAACAGCCAGTGCTCTTAACCACCGAGCCGCCTCTCCAGCCCCCTCAATATATATTTGAAGTGCGTGTTTTCCATGAAGAGCAGTCAGGAGCCATCATTTACAGGGTGTCCACTCTCTGCCTGGCCTTCATCAGGGGTCTTCCAAGAAGATCTCAGCTGACAGTCATAGTGACTCCTTAAGTCAGGAGTACTCGGCCCTTTATATGAGCGGACTGAGGTACTTTGCTAACTCACACAGCTAGAACTCTCTGGAGTGTGGGGACAAGCAGACTAAGTACAGAGGGCCACGAGGGGGGCAAAGGGCTGAGAGACTGCAGTTTGTCACCCATCCCTTGAGAGAGGCAGGATTGTAAGCCATAGAGATGACGAGCATCCCAAGAGACCGCAGGCAGCCTCTTCCAATCAGCAAACAGTAGCCCGGCTCAAACAGTCCCTTGAGAGTGTGGCACCATGATGTCACCTTGATTATTCCCTGGGTGGGAATCAGGCCCACACAGTGGCTTGATGAACTGCTGGCCTCAGACGGGCAACATGACAATGTCTTGTGACTTACTCTCCATGCCACGAGCAGCTCCTCAGCCGAGGGGCACCCAAAAGTAAATCACAGGGTCACTTAATCTTTGCTCCAGTTTCACAGTTTAAAAACGATTCTGTGTCACTTCCATCACTGACCATGGAAGTCACCGTATTTCAGGGCAGCGTGACAGTAGTGTACTTGGAAATAGCACACACGCTCAGGGTCTCTTTCAAGCCTGGTTATGGGCTAGTTGCTTAAGAATAAGATTTAGCCCTACACTTGCTTTCTTTAAAGTTTAATTTATAAAATATAATTTATATATATCCAATAGTAAGTATATTAAATTATATACAATATATATACATTTACACACAAAAAAATGTGTGTGTGTTGAGCAAATTCTCCCTCAGGCCTTGTTCTTTTCCTTTTTCCCACCCTCCCATTAGTCCCCTTTTCTGGCTCCTCTGCTTTGTCGCCTGTGAGGTAACACATCTTGGTGACAGAAGAAATGGCTCTGCTTATGGCAGCTGGGAGGGAAAGAGAAAGGAAGGGCAGGGTCCCAGAGCCTCCCACTGGACCCCACCTCCTCAGGCCTTCACCAGCTCTCAACACCGTCACAGACAAGACTAAAGTGTCCGGCATGTGCCTGCAGGGGACACAGTGCCAGGGGCACCCTGAAGTGTTCGCATATTCTAAGCTACAACTCTGTTTTCTTCCAGACTCCGCAGGTGCACACACACACACACACACACACGTAAATAAAAATGAGAAAAATAAATCTTTACACATCTGATTTAAGTTGTATATGAGCCTTTTCATGTCTAAAGTAACACAAATCACACACACACAAACATAAACACACCTTTTAAAAGTCAGTATTAGCCGGGCGGTGGTGGCGCACGCCTTTAATCCCAGCACTCGGGAGGCAGAGGCAGGCGGATCTCTGTGAGTTCGAGGCCAGCCTGGTCTACAAGAGCTAGTTCCAGGACAGGCTCCAAAGCCACAGAGAAACCCTGTCTCGAAAAACCAAAAAAAAAAAAAAAAAAAAAAAAAAAAAAAAAGTCAGTATTATTGAGCCAGGTGGTGGTGACTCATGCCTTTAATCACAGCACTCGGGAGGCAGAGACAGGGGAATCTTTGGATTCAAGGCCAGCCTGGTCTACAGAGTGAGTTCCAGCACAGCCAAGGAAACACGGAGAAGCCCTGTCTCGAACACTCTCCCCACCCCAAATAAAAGAAAAGAAAAATCCAGTGCTGTGATGGCAGAGAAAACTCAGTGCTGTCGGACCACGGCCTGCAGGAAGTGCTACATTTTAGCACCTGCTGAGCCGCTACAAGCTCCCTGCTCTTCCCCTCTGGTGTTTTTGCTTGACTTCCATTTAAAATCATATGGGGCTGGAGCCAGCAATGGAACCAGGCTTCGCTCTCTTCCCATTGTTTCTCCTGTAGAACTGACAGGAGAAGATAAGCCTCTTGTTGGTTCTCTTTAGGGACAAGCCCATTGTTAAGTGGACTCAATACTTGCTGGGCTCACAGCTTTTATTCCCCTGCCATCACGCACAAACATACATGGCGGCAGCAGTGCTTAAATCACCAGGCTTCCCCAGCCACCATGTGTCAACCCCTAACCTAGCTGCAGTCCATATCGGGCCTTTCACATGTGTTAGTCATTCATTATACTCTAGTCGTCAAAAGTCTGTGGGGGCAACATCGTAATTTCCTTCTCAATACGTAGTCAAATTGAGACTCAAAGAAGTTATGAGACTTAAGTTAGTTACGAATCTACAGGAGGTAAAGATGAGATTCCAAACCAAGTCACTTCCAGTTTCAAATCCTTAGAATATTCCATATCAAATACGTATATGCATGCTACATACACACCCACACACACACACACCACGAGTTGCTGCAGCTATTCTATAAGCTCATATTTGGAGCACATTTGACATTGACATTATAGCTCCTTTTCCGTCCTTCCTAACTCTGGAGACTAGAAGATCTCAAGGGTAGACACATGTTTAGAATATATAAGCACAGAACAACTAACTAACTAAATAAATAAATAACCTTAAGCAGTGCATTAACGCTTTGGTCTGCTGTGAAAATTTTTATAGGCTGTATGGGTTCAACACAGGATTCCTAACAAGTATAAAATGTCATCTAATGGGAACACCACTTAATAATCTTAGGCTTCTGGGGCTAGCGAGGTGGTTCAGCAAGTAAAGGAGGTTGCTGCTAACCCTGACAACCTGAGTTTGATTCCCGACTCACATGGTGGAAGACTCCACTTCTGCAAGCTGTCCTCTGACCTCCACATGTAGTATCATGCCATGCACACACATGTGTATGCACACAGACACACATGTATGCGTGCATGCATGCATACTAGAGAGATGCAGAGGTGCCTGCCTGCAGTCCTGGCTTCTCAAATGCTGAGGCAGCAGGATTACTGGAGTCTTGATAGCCATGTGGAGCCACCAGACTGCCATCTACAGCAGCTTTTCTGTGTTACAGCCAGCAATGCGCTAAGGGTCTGTCTTTTAGTGTGAGTGCTGTTCTAGTGCATGTGAGTGCTTACAGCACTATGCCTTGATTCGCACTGTTCTGATGAGCATTTTCATGTGCTTACTCGCCATTGGCATACTTTCTACGGTGGGTCCTGAGGGTGCTTGAGGATGAAATGAATAGGACAGTGAGTTTCTCACATCTTGATGTTAGAAGAAAAATAGCATGTATTTCTCAAGTTACACACTCATTCAGTCATCTTCTGAGCGCCTCTGCTGCTCCAGCTACCAGAAGACACAGAGGTAAAGATGAATCAAGGCGGGAAGTCAAATCATAGACAAAATGCTCTGTTCAGGTTCCTGGCACTTTAAGGAAAGCCTGAATCTAACTTGGCTTTTGTCCAGACAGTTTATCTGCTCCTGGCAGGGGAAGAATGAAACCAGATCCCTGATTTCTCTTGGCTCAGTGTCTACGCACACCAAGCTCCAGGAGCACAGAGGTGGGAGCGATAGAAATGGCGGCGATGACAGCCTTACACGGCACGGGCTGGCCTTAAACTCACTACGAACTGAGGATGGCCCTGAACTCCTTTTGCTTTTGCTTGTTTGTTTGTTTTGGAGACAGGGTCTCTATATATAGTCCTGCTATCCTGGGTCTTTCTATGTAGACCAGGCTGACTTCAAACTCCCAAAAACCTACCTGCCTCCATCTCCTGAGTGCAGGGCTCAAGAGTGTGTGGCACCATGCCCAGCTTACGTCTGGCTTTTTTTTTTTCTTTAAGGATTTGTTTTATTTACATGTGTGCTTTTGCATGTGTGTGTGTTCAGGTGTCCAGGGAGGTCAGAAGTGGGGTGTCAGATCCCTGGGAGCTGTAGTTATAGGCATTTGTAAGCTGTCCTGTGTGGGTACTGGGATGCAAACTCCAGTTCTCTGATAGAGCAGTGGGTGCCCCTGAGCCTTCTCTCTAGCTGCTTGGATTTGGTCTTAAAGGATATTTATAAGTCTGACAAAGCATGACTTTGAACTTCTGATTTTCCGGCCTCCCATTTTCTAGGTGCTGGAGTTTTGGTATGCATCATGGTGCTTGATTCACAGAGTGCTAAGGATGGAACCCAGTGCCCCCCCACATGAGAGGCAACACTCTGCCAACTGAGCAACATGGCCAGCCCTAGACTGGGACGTTTATGTTTGTGTTGTTGTGCTTTCCTTCCTTCCTTCCTTCCTTCCTTCCTTCCTTCCTTCCTTCCTTCCTTCCTTCCTTCCTTCCTTCCTTCCTTCTTTCTTATTCTTTTTTCTTTCCTTTCTTTTTCTTTCTTTCTTTCTTTCTTTCTTTCTTTCTCTCTCCCTCCCTTCTTCCCTCCCCCTCCCTCTTTCATTCTCTCTCTCTCTCTCTCTCTCTCTCTCTCTCTCTCTCTCTCTCTCTCTCTCTTTCTGTAGCCCAAGTTGGCCAGGTAGCCTAGTATACTTATCGCATAACTTAGGATGAAGATTCTGAGAAATGTATGAGTTTATGCATCACTTCTGTGAAAACATGGCTCTGCAGAGGAGACTGGAGGGCAGCCGGGTGTGATCTGCTCATAACTCCTGTGTAGCCCATCCAGTCGCTGAGCCTAAGAATGAGTCTGGGCTGCAGTTGTTGTCTTGACTGGAACTTCCCCAAGCGAGTACCGAGGTCCCCTGCAAGCACTTGCAGGCTTTCAAAGCGCTCTTTTAAAGTGCCTGCTGCCTGAGGAAAGCTGTCGAGTTTCTTTGCTTTTAGGATTATGTCAACCCAGGTAGAAACACTGGTTAGGCCAAGTTGATCAGAAGCTCTGATTGGCTGTTGATGACCTAATGGGGATTTCAGGAGCACCATTGGGCCGGCAGTCACTCTTAACCAGCAGAGCCACAAAGCAGGAAGGCGGAGCATGCAAACTGATAGCATGCTTAGGGGCAGGCAGTATACACGCGGAGCTTATAGGGGCAACCGACCAGGAACTTCTGAAGCACATGTGTGTCATAAGCAATAAAAGAGAGTCTCACACACGAGAAACAATGCTACCCCCAAGGCCCTCCTGGGTTCCTTTTGTATTGTTTCTGTCTTCTGCGTGCGCCAGGTGTCTCTTTCTCCCCAGAGAGCCGGCCGAGCTTGTAGACAAGCGCAGACAAGTCCCTCCTTCACTCCCGTCCCCTCCTACTGCCCAAACCTGCTCCCTGCTACCCTGAGGCTGCCCTCAGCCTCTCTTGAACTCTTGCCAGACTGCCTACTCGGTCTTTTTCTGCTCCAGGTGGCCACAAGGTCAGCCTGTCAGGCTTCGGCCATGTGCTGAGCCAGGCATTCCCCCCCCCGCCCCCCTCCACACTTTATGAATTCTCCAAACGGTAGAGAGAAATAGAATAACAGGGACTACAAACTTGTGGGCACAGTCAGAGAGGAGTGTTTTCTGTAACAGGAAGAGTCACTGGGGACTGGCTCACCTGGTGAGTCACAGCAAAATTTGTTCGTTCCTCTTGGCTGGCTACCAAGAGAGAAGAGAACACAGGCACTAGCCTGTGGCTTCCAGGGAGGCATCTGGGGCATTTTAGAGAGGCTGGGTTTGCAGAAGAGGACAGCAGAGCCAGTGGAGAGCCTTCAGGACTATAATTCCGTGGGATCTTGCTGTCTCTGTATGACCCTGGGTCCCCCTCTGCAAGACCTCAGCTGCCTCCTTTGCTAATGAGGGAATCTGAGTCAGGAGACCTCCCAGCCCCCACCTTTTCCAGCCCAGCTTGGCCCTCTCGGTGCTTCATGAGCTGGACAAAGCGTTCTGATACTACCTCAGACCAAGGGCAGATACCACGTCATGGGCTTCACATGCAAGCTCACCCTGAGAATCCTGCCATGTGCAATGGGTTCCTAGGACTAAGGCATTGACTCAGCGTCACAAACCTAACTCAAACCTCTGGTTTTGTGACTCTAACATTTCCCAAATGGGATTTGCTTAAACACAACAACAACAACAACTATTACTACTACTACTAACAGCAAAAAACGAAAGGCTGGGAAGATGGCTTAGCAGGTGTGAGGGCCTGCTACGCACACCTGAGGCCTTGGGTGGAGTCTCCAGCACTCATGTAAAAAGGCAGACATATCTTTGCTTGGGCCTGTAACCACAGTGCTTCAGGGGACGAAGGAGAATCACCACCAAGGCCTGCTGGCTGCCAGCCTAGCTCTAGGTTCAGAGAGAGACCCTGGCTCGAAGGAATACAGTGGAGAGTGACAGAATATAACCCCCCCATCCTCTGGCCTCCACACACATGGCCTCACACACATGTGCATATCACACACATACTCTTCCAAAAGGAAATAGAATAGTTAAATAACAAAACATAAACAGAAGCAAATGGCTAATGCTGATTTTAAGTTTTCCTTGATGACCAAAACTACTGGCTGATGGAGACACTTGTAAACGTGGTTCTGGCCGGTTCACAAGCTTGTTTTCTCTGGAGCCAGTGTACTGATGGTTGTGAATTTTCTCAGTTTACAACAGCACACATATTTAATTAAGCTGGAGCTCAGCACTAAACTCACTGATGTGTTCTGAGCTAAGTAGACACTGAAAACAGGTTTGGGCACCTTATGCTTTGATTAGATGGGCGCTCCGTGCACATACAGGGAACTTCCTGGAGAGAGCAGGGCAGGGAGTGCTCTCTTAGCAGCTTGGAAAAGACTTAGTAGGCACAACAGCCTTTTGTTCTAGCAGAATGTTCTTCTCAGAACTGGAGCTGCAGACCAGGCCCACCACCACCCTCCTTCCAACAGTAACAGTGCAGGATGAACAGGTGTTAACCTGGCTACCCTAGTACCTGCCAGCTGTACCCTGGGCAGAAGAGGGAGTGCTTTTCATAGAACAGCCATATGCCACTGTCCCATGGCCAGAACTTGTAGTCCTCAGACAAAAGACTTGCCCTGAGCCTGACCCTACCCTCTCTCCCTACGAGGTTTTGTCTTCACCAATTTGGCTGCTTTAAGAAAATGGTGGAACTGAGGTCAGGCAGTGGTGGTGCACTCCTTTAATCCCAGTACTTGGGAGGCAGAGGCAAATGGATCTCAGTGAGTTCTAGGCCACCTTGGTCTACAAAGCAAGTTCCAGAACAGCTAGGGTTACACAGGGAAATCCTGTCTCAAAAAACAAACAAAAAAGCAAAAGGGGGGGGGGAGGGAGAGAGGAAATGGTATAACTAAATGACTTATAAACAATAAAAATGCATTTTTCACAATTCTGAAAGCCTTAGTAGGGTTGCTATCTGGTGAGGTTCACCTCCTCACAGTGGCAGAAGGAAATCATGTTGTTTGGGGTCTCCTATAAAGGACTCATCACCTCAAAGACCCCACTTCTTTTTGTAAATATTAATTGACTTGTGTGTGTGTGTGTGTGTGTGTGTGTGTGTGTGTGTAGGGGTATGTGTGAGTGTGAGTATAGCACCCACAGAGGTTAGAAGAGGACATCAGAGCCCCGGCAGCTAGAATTACAAGCAATTGTGAGCCGATCGACGTGGACGCAGGAACTGAACTCAGGTCCTGGAAGAGCGGTCATGCTGTTAACAGCTGAGCCATCTCTCTAGTCCATAGCCCATCTCTTAATGCTGTCATCTCAAGGACGAGGATTTCAGCATGGAATTTGGGGGTAAGAACCTTCAGATGTAGCAGAGTTCAGGCTGTGAGCTCGACCTTTTCCTCACGGCTGTCGCTTGATAATCATCATTCATGCTCCATACTGGCCCCTGGATTTGCGCTCTCTGCGCCTGCTTCATCTCTGTCACATTCCTGACTCCATCCTGTGCTTTCCAAAACCCATGTGAATGGCCTTCCCTGAAGCTGGGTTTCTCAGGAACATTGCTTCTCCATATTAAACCTTCATCAAGATGGGGTAAGCCTGACTACTCATTTCCAACAGCTATATACAAACATACACTTTTTTTTGTCTGTCTGTGTCTGTATGTATATACGTGTGTATGTGTATGTTTGTGTATATGTGTATATGTATGTGTAGTCAGAGATGAGTTTCTGTTCTGCCAAGTCCTGCATCCGTTCAGTCCCTAATAAACACAGAGAGGCTTATATTAATTATAAACTGTTTGACTGGTAGCTCAGGTTTATTACTAACTAGCTCTTACACTTAAATTAACCCATAATTCTTATCTATCTTTAGCCATGTAGCTTGGTACCTTTTCTCAGTAAGGCATCCTCATCTTGCTTCCTCTGAGTCTGGCTTGCAACTGCATCTCTGCCTTTCCTCTTCCCAGAATTCTCCTAGTCTGGTCACCTCACCTATACTTCCTGCCTGGCTACTGGCCAATCAGTGTTTTATTAAACCAACATAAGTGACAAATCTTTACAGTGTACAAGAGCATTATCCCACAGAATTTCCCTTTTGTCTAATAAAAAGGTTTTAATCTTAAAATAGTAAAACTATATACAACAAAAACAGTTATTAAGTAAGAATTACAGAAACAATATCCAATCCATTTGCATTTGACAAAATTAGAGAAGATAATTATCTAACCTAACATGGTGAGTTTTATATCTAATTTACTTTCTATTATAACTAAGAAAAACTACAATTACAACTATCTAGTCTTCAACTATATCAAAGACCCCAGAAGAGTGAAATGTTACCTAATGACAGGGACATCAGACTGCCTAGAAAGTCACATGAAGTTCCTCTGAAACATTGGGGCATCCATCTTCAGCCTACAGGTCTAGCATATCTGACAAACTTATCTGTAAAGCAGGATCTTCTGAAGGACAGGCCTACCTTGCCTTGGTGAAGTTCAGCAGTCTTTTCTTTTGTGTCCTGTTTGTCCAATTTGGACAGCATAGTGTCAGGAGTTGAGGCAAGGACAATTCTTGCCCAGTGGCTAACTTTTGTCACAAAGAAAGTAAATTCCATATATAGTCTTCTTCAGTGCCTATCATCTTCTTTGAAGTAGATTGGTGCTGCCAGGAGCAGATGTTGAGAAAAGTCTAAGTTCTTAATGTCATATTCTGTAGGTCTTTGAAGTGTTTGAAGATTACCTATGTATCTGAAATATATCTTTGTATACCTAGAAAACCTAACTAACATGACTATAATTTTATACTATTATAGATGACTATTAATCTGTATTTCTTAATTACACTTATAATCTTAATTGACCTGTATAAACATAATGCCTTAAACAAGAATAGAAATATATACAGTATAACAAAATTAACTTTAAATTTGTATCATTAAACTAAAATCTATATCAATATAAAATACGTAAGATTAACAGTTATTTGGATTGATGTAGTTTTAATAATCTACTTTTTTTTCTAATCTACCCTTTTCCCCATCATTTCTATATCATACTCCCTTTCCTCTTCTTCTTCTTCTTTTTTTTTAAAATATTTATTATGTATACAATATTCTGTTTGTGTGTATGCCTGCAGGCCAGAAGAGGGCACCAGACCCCATTACAGATGGTTGTGAGCCACCATGTGGTTGCTGGGAATTGAACTCAGTACCTTTGGAAGAGCAGGCAATGCTCTTAACCTCTGAGCCATCTCTGAGCCCCACTCCCTTTCTTCTTTAGAAAGAGATTGACTATGACCAATAATAATTTGTAATCAAACCCACTAAATGAGGATTTAATAAATGCTGATTGACCAGTAGTCAGGCAGGAAGTATAGGCGTGGTAACCAGACTAAGAGAATTCTGGGAAGAGGAAAGGCAGAGACACAGTCATCAGCCAGATGCAGAGGAAGCAAGATGAGAATGTCTTACTGAGAAAAGGTACCAAGCCACATGACTAAACATAGACAAGAATTATGGGTTAAGTTTTAAGAGCTAATCAGTAATAAGCCTGAGCAATAGGCCCAAAAGTTTATAATTAATGTAAGCTTCTGTGTGTTTATTTGGGACTGAGTGGCTATAGGACCAGGTGGGACAGAAACTTCCATCTATATGTGTGTGTGTCCATGTGCTTACACGTGGAGGCTGAGGTTGATGTCAGCGGTCTTTCTCAATTTCTCTTTATCTTGTTTGTTGAGACAGAGTCTCTCACTGAACCTGGAACTGCTGATTCAACTAGACTAACTGCCAAATTACAGGTACATGCTGCAGGGCCTGACTTTTTGTTTTGTTTTGAGACAAAGTCTCACTATGTAGCCCTGGCTGGCCTAGAATTTACTATATAGACCAGACTAGCTTCAAATTCAGAGATTCACTTGCCTCTGCCCCTCAGTTGCCAGAATTAAGGCATATGTCACCATGTTCAACCACAACTATTTTTAAAAAGTATAATTTCTAGGGATCAGACCTTGGTCCCATGCTTACACGAGAATCTTTTAAGACTAAGCCATCTCCCCTAGTCCTATGAGGTGTGTATGTTGAGAAGTTTTACAGAAAGTCACAGTGCTGGTGGAAGTGACTTTGTCTCATGTTGGGCTTATTGTTCATTTACTATGATCCTACTATGAGCAAGGTATTACAGTGTTGTCTGACTGAACCTGAAAGCAACCATTTGAATAGACTGAATCACAACAGGAATAAGACAGAGACAACGGAAGCATGGACGACTTACATATTCTGTGTGTGTGTGTGTGTGTGTGTGTGTGTGTGTGCATGTACACACATATGCTTGTGTGCATGTGAATATGTAGGTAGGAATGTACAATGAGTGAGGTGCCCGCAGAAGCTAGAAGAGGCCATCACATTTCCTGGAACCACCCAGGAAGGAGCTGGGCACTGAACTATGACCTCTGTAAAAACAGAACATACTCTTAACCACTGAGCCATCTCTCTGACCCTGCCAAACTTACCTTAATAAAGCTGGAAGGAAAGCAAAGAACCACTTGAGCCTCCTTGCTTTTTTCAGAATCAATGTAGCTCTAAAGAGTTTGAGTTTTCAAAAGGGAGTGGAGGGGTTACTAAGTGGTGTCAGGATTAATGAGGCTATAGCTTCACAGAGAAAGCTGAGCATAGTAATTAGAATAAATGACATCCCCAAGGCCATACGGTAAGGGGTGAATGGAAAGTTGAACCTAAGCCTATGAGGCACAGCGAGGCAACTGCAGCAGAATGGAAATATCGACAACCTCCCCACAGGGCTGTGGAAGGAGACTGATGTGACTTCCATAAGGGGCCGGATGGTAGTGGGTACTTACCTATGCGGCCCCCGCTCCCTCTCTCCGCCACAAGACACAACCTCATAATCACCCAACTTGATCCAAGAAGACAACATTGGCACGCTTAAGGATGGATAAAACCTTATGCCAGTTATTTAACTTGAGACTCATGACCACCCTGGGAGGTAGATGTTATCCTTGTTTTCCAGAGGAAGAAAGACAACTTCTTGGAGCATAAATGGGCCATTCTGCTCAGGAGCAATACTCTGGGTTTGAACTGAGTCCTGAATACCCACTAAGGCCTGTGAAACCTACAGTCATTTTCTGGGGTGGAAAGTGAGCCTTGAGCTGCAGTAGCATAGACAGGCTGTGGATTTGCTGGGACCAGGCTGGAGAAGAAGGACTGCATGCAGATGCTCTTTTCAACTGCTATAGTAGAAATGTGTTGTCCTGTGAATAACGAGGAAGGAGAAGCTGAAAGCGAGGCTGTGGGATCCTGTGTACCTATGATGTAACCATCTGCAAAATAACCATGTTCACGCCTCGTGAGACCACCTGCTTCCAGAAACACCCAACCATGGACTATCCATTACATGTGCACAGTGAATCCTAAGAGATGGTTGTCTCTGTGCTGAAGAACTGTGACTTTTTCCCTCTACCTATTCCCTAAACAATATGTCACAGTTATTTACACAGCCTACACATTGAGTCAGGCATTATAAAGCAACCTAGAAGATATAAAGCATGTGGGAAAATGCTCATAGGTTCTATGTAAACATGACACCATTGGCCACAGGAGCGCCTACAGATTTTTGGTACCTTTGAGGCACTAGAAACAATCACATATACATAATGAAAGAGCAATGTATTCTTTTATAAGGATGGTGTAACTGAAGCTCACAAACAGTTTAAATGACCTGCCAAAGGCAAGAGAACTAGCAAGTGGAGCCACAGGGCAAACCCGGGGACTCTCTCATGTATGTGTGTTCAGTGGCCTAATCGGCTAGTACGTGTACTTACATAGCAAGTGTGTACTGACACACACCCGAATTTGTTTTTTGTTGTTATTTTGTTTTTTGCTTTTCCAGACAGAGCTTCTCTGTGTCACAGTTGTCCTTAAACTAGTTCTATAGCCCAGACTGGCCTTGAACTCAAGAGACCCATCTGCCTCTGCCTCTGCCTCCTAAGCTGGAACTAGAGGTGTTCACCATTTGCCCAGCCTTAAAACCTGTTTTAAGCTAACATAAAAATCCATGGGCTCCATGACGGCATCTCATCTAGATGTCATCGAGTCCTCCCGGAATGATTATATTCTTTAAGTGCATTTCACACTTACAAATAAGTTAAGCCTTCACCTTATTGGAAGAAAAGCCAGATGTCTTTTTTTTTTTTTGACTTGAGTAAAAATATCTGCAAAACATATGCTTGTTGTTCTAGTTAAATCAAACCACTGCTATCCCTGCACTTGTGCGAGCTCTGACTGCGGTCCTAATAAAAGCATCGCAAACACAAGCTCCCACCCTTCCCAGCCTGCTGAACTGGCATGGTCTACCTCGCAGCAAATTCAGTTTTCTGCCTCCATTACTTTCATATTTGCAAATAGTTCCAAAATTTGAAACGCACAGCTGCTACTCCTAAAAAGGAAACTTAAAAATAATCCTTGAGTTAAAAGAGCTACCTACACCACTCAAAGAAACAACTAGAACAGATGTTATAGTTCACTTCTCTATTGTGACAACACAGACCAAAAGCAACTCGAGAAGGAAAAGGTTTATTCAGCTTACAGGTTACAGTCCATCAGAGAGGGAAGCCAGGGCAGACGCTCGTTGCAGGAGCTTGAAGCAGAGAACATAGAGGAACACTGCTTACTGGCTTACTGACTTGCTTCAAAGCTAGACTGTTTCATGACGTCTAGGAAAGGTTTTGTGGGAAAGAGCTCTCTGAATGTTTCTCCAGTATTACAGAGGCACCAAGTTTTCCCAACCATAAAAAAAAGAGGAGGAGGAGGAAGAGGAGGAGGAAGAGAAAGAAGAAGAAGAAGGAGAAGGAGAAGAAGGAAGAAGGAGAAGGCGGCTTTCTGACTTCAGGATCATTGAGATTTCCTCTCTAGAAAGGGGCAGACATCCCTTCAGCTGCCAAGACTCTTGACTCTGATGGTTCACAGCTGAGTCCTACTGTGAACATGGTAACATTGAAGGAAAAGTCTCCTGCCAGGCTTAAGCCTTCATCTCTGATAGTCTGGATAGTACCATACAAGGCTGTCTGCTTTACCTCAACATTCTTGAGAGGGTCAACTGATGAGGTTATATGGGATGTCCTTCTGCATATGTGCTATTTTTATTGGTTAATGAGTAGAGCTGCTTTGGCCTATGACAGAGCTGAATATAGTCAGGTTGGAAGAAAGAGAGCAGACAGAGTCAGAGAGACGCCCTCCACTTTGTTGAGAGAGACTATCCTGTTGCAACAGGCTCACCAATTCAGCAAGACTGGCCGGCTGCAAGCCCCAGGATCACCCTGCTCTTCCTCCGCAGTGCTAGGATTACAGGCACATGCTAAGGTGCCCAGCATTTTTACATGAGTGCTGGGGATCGAACTCAAGTCTCAGGCTTGTATGGCAAGCACTCTACCAGCTGAGTCATCTCCTCGGCCTCTTTATTCTTTGTGGTTATTGCTGACAAATAGTCCATTGTGGGGCACTTGTTAATTTATTTGCTTGTCACTTGATAAAAATGGGATTGTTTTCATATAACCACTGTGGATGAGGGTACTGTGCACAGCCATGTTCAGGTTTTGTATGGATGTATGTACTCATTTCTCTTGGATGCAGACCCAGGAGTGGAATCGCCAGATCATATGGTAACTGTGTGTTTAACTTGGTAAGGAACTGCCCAAATGTTTTCCAAACTGGCCTCACTTCTTTATGTTCCCAGCAGCAGCACAAATGGGGTCCAATTTCTTCATATTTGTTAGAATGTTTTCTCACTTCAGCCTTCCTAGTGGCTGTGGAACTGTATCTCACTGTGGTTTGTTTATTTATTTAGACAGTGTAGACTATGTAGGCCAGACTGGCCTTAAGTTCACAGAAATCCATCTGCCCTGACTCCAGTACTGGGGATCAAAGGCAAGCACACACCTTACTTCTTGATGGTGCTCTTTGAAACCTAAGTTTTAGATTTTCAAACCAGGTCATATACAACTGTAATCTGGAGGTAGAGGCAAGAAGACCAGAAATTCAAAGTCATTCTCAGTAACAAAACCAGTTTGAGGCTACCCTGGGATGAGACCCTGTATACACCCACACGCACGCACGCGCGTGCGCGCACACACACACACATGCATGCACGCACGTACGCGCGCACACACACACATACTTATTTATAGACAATGCTTCAATATAGTCTAGGCTGCACTCCAACTCAATATACATACAGCTGAGGATGACCTGAACTGTTTCTGTCTCCCTCTCCACAGGTTGGGATGACAGGCATGCCCCACCACACCTACTTTGCGCAGTGCTGGGGACTGGAGCCAGGCCTTTGTACATGCTAGGCCAGCATTCTACCAAATGAGATCATCCTTAGCCCTGTGATACTCCAGTTTAACTACTTATTGATTACACTTTGGAGTTGTGCCTGAGAAGCCAACTGAGATTTACTCATACCTTTGCCTCTGAATTTTGTAGTTTAGCTATTATATTTCTGTCTTTCATCTACTGAGTTAGTATGGTAGAAGGCATGTGATGAGGGTTCAATGTCATCTTCTTGGCTGTGGGTATCCAGTTCTCCAGTACTAGTCACTGAAAATGTTATTTCCTCCCCCATTTATGTGTTGGTGCCCTTGTCAAAAATCATCAAACTTCTGTGCCCCTTTCTAGCTAAGTCTGACTTCTTTGTCAGGCAGGTCAGGTTAGGTGTAATAGCAGCAACAGTGGTTTCCAAACCACACAGACGACAGCAGATAATTCTCTCACTCAAATTATGGGGGGATCATGGGTCAGTTGTGACCCTGCTCCATGTGGTCATTACAGCAGGCTCCAGCTGCTAGAGCAGCATTTATCTGGGATCCCCCACCCCCCAGTCTGTGGCTGAGGGACACAAACAAACTCAGGGCTGACAAGCACCAGTCCCACTCTCACTTCATTGGTTAACGTAAGTCACGGTGCCAAGCCTGCTGGCAGCCAGGGAGGAAAATTAGTTCTCTCTCAGGGACACGGCCATTGCAAGAGGCAACAGGCTGTTTAGGAAAAGCGCCAGGCACAAACACATCTTCACCGCACAGGTCTCCTGTGACCTCCAGGCACCACTCTGACTTTGCCTGCTCCCTTCCCGCTGTCTGTTGGGTACAGCCTGGACTATCTTCTCTCTGCTTTCTACAGGCTTCCTGGAGATATCTTATCCACTGTCATGGTGTCGGTAACAGCCGAGACTCACACCGACATCTCCAGCTCCGGACATGGCTACACAATGATTTACTGAACATGTTCCACACACATCTCAGGTGATGCTCAGACATGAACTTATCACTGTCCCCATACATCCCCAAATCTATTCTGGGTCCCCAGCTCCAGACAAATGAACAACTCTGTGCTCCTTGCCCCGCACCCCCAGCCAGAACCTTGGTGCCACCTTCTTCCCAGTCAGCCACTGTGTGTACTGAGTTTACTTCTTTACCACCGCCCAGATCACTTGCGGCCTGTTCTCGACGATTCTGCCCTTGACTAGTCTTTCTTACAAAATGTGAACCATGCTTTGACACCAACACAGACTTCTCTGCTGGCCAACACTGCTCTGGGGATTAGCACTGATCTAACAGGCCCTGTGAGGCCTTTCTGGAGTGGGCCCACTCTTAACAGAATCTGCCTGCTATGTTATTCATCTTTGGCCGATTGCTCCCTAAATCCCTCTTTCTATACTCAGAACTTCTAAATATCCACACCCTATGCCTGAAACACTGCTCTCTCCTCTGGGCAACTTCTCCTTAGGGTAACAGCCAGGCATCACTTGCTTCTCCCTCCCGACTAAAACAGTAAGTAATTAAAAGTGCTTTAACCAAGAGGGTGAAAGAGAAAGGGCTTTGGAACTGGATGGCCCGGTTTTGAATCCTGGCTTCCATGTATTGCCTGCAACACTGTACACAAGATCTTACATCTCTGAGCCTCTGTTGCCTCATGCAGAAAACAGAGATAAAAGGAGTCTTATTACATAAGGCTGTGGTGAGGATTAAATGAGTAACTATGTAGAAGGTCCTTAGGACAGTACCTGACACACCGTAATGGCTCGACCAAGGTTTGCCATGGCTTTGATGAAACTCCATAGCACATTATAGTTACCCCTATAATTAAGCACTTATAGAGAAACAGAATCCATAATTTATCCACGTGACTACTTTCTGCATTGTAAGATCATCAGAATTGGGACAGGGCTCCAGATCCTAACACTATAAAATTTCTTTTCCTTTCTTTTTTTTTTCTTTTTTAGACAGGGTGTTCCTATGTAGCTCTAGCTGGCCTGGAACTCGAGTTCGATCAGTGAACTCACAGAGATCTGCCTTCCTCTAGAGTGCTGAGATTAAAGGCCCGTGCCACCTCACCTGGTTGAATTTTTCAAATGTTTTAAATTTGTTAGATTTTTGTTGCTTATTTGACTAAACGAATGAATGGCCCTCATGACTCCTCACGTTGTCTTGTGAGGGTGGAGTCTCAACCTCTCCTGTTTATTTAGACAAGATCTCAACAACAGCTACCATGCCACACCCCTCTCCCCAGCCCAACGTTGACTAGTGGCTCTATTATCAGCAGACACTTAACTGAAACCAGGTGGAACACTCTCCCAGGAACAGCCTTTACTCTTCCACAGCCTACATCCATCTACTTCTCCACAACCCCCGTAAACTCACCCACATTAGTTACACAGGGATTGGTTAAGGACAATGAACACAAGCTAAGCTATAGGGAGGACTTACATTTGTGAATGTCCTGTAATGTTTAAAAATACTGAGCCCATTGACTGTTCTTCCAGACTAATAAATGTGGAGGCCTTGGGCTATAAAACAGTCTCCCTCTGTGCTGAGGGGGTAAAGCAGATGGTGGGAGGGAAAGGGGAATGAAGAAGAGACATGGGTTTGGTACAGGCAGCCAACAAGCAGCTATGCCCCTGGGTCACACCTGGTAACTGGCCTGCCTAACCTACAAAGGGAGAGCATTTCCCTGGTCTATTCTGTCAGGTCACACACCATCTCTCCAAGGTAACTCATTCTACGTAGGTTTTTGTGGGGGACAAAATGCTGGGGATGGAGCCCAAGGCACAGGCATCTTAATACTGCTAAGTGCTAGGCCACTGAATTCCACCCTAAGCCACCTGAGGAGAGAATGTTCCGCAGCCTGATTTGATATCAGAAGGAAACAGAAAATGGAAGGAACACAGGTGTCTTTATATTGTGGCCACCAGTGGAGAGCAAGGGACTTCATCTGGGTGAACTCAGAGAGCAGGGACCACACCCTGAAGTTGAGTTCCAAAGGCCCCATGTGCTGGGGATGAAGACTTTTGAAGCAGACAAACTGAATTCAGAGCCCAGCTATGACACCACACCTGCTACTTGACTTTTTACTGTGCTCAGTTTCCCTGACGGCCGAGGAAAGAAAAGAGAAAGTCCTATCTTTGTTGTAGGATTAATGAGGCCAGTTATACATTATGTTATTGGTCTCCCCTTAGTGCTAGGTCATCTTCCCTATTTAAAAAGCTATCTATTCACTGCACATGCCTGAAAGTATGTATATACAGTGTCTGTGGAGTCTAGGTCATTGGATCCACGGGAGCTGGAGTTACAGGTGGTTGTGAGTCATCTTGTCAATGTTGGGAACTGAACCCAGATCCTCTGCAGAAGCCACAAGTGTTCTTACCTGCTGAACCATCTCTGCGGCCACATTTTGTCTGCATGTATATACGTGCATGTTTATGTATGTATGCATGTGGGGAGGCCAGTAATGCCAGGTGTCTTCCTCGATTGCTATTTTATACTTTTCCCTTTTTTTTAATTTATTTTTTGATGGGCTAGAGAGATGCTCCGTGTTTAAGAATATTTATTACTCTTCTAGGGGACCCAAGTTCAATTTCTAGCACCACGTGAGGTGGCTCATGAATACACAAGGATCCAGTACCTCTGGCTTCCTCAGAAACATATACACACACACACACACTTAAAAATAAATCTTTTTTTTTTTTTTTGGACAGGGTTTCACAGTAGCTATAGAGCCTGTCCTGGAACTCACTCTGTAGATAGACCAGGCTGGCCTCAAACTCACAGAGATCCATCTGTCTCTGCCTCTCACGTGCTGGGATTAAAGGCGTGCGCCATCACCGCCTGACCTAAAATTAAATCTTAAATGTTTTTTTTCCTGCGTGTGTGAGAGAGCTTGTCTGCAGGCATGTATACAGTGCCTGCAGAGGCCAGAAAAGGGTGTCAGATCCCCTGGAGCTGCAGTAGATGGTTGCGAGCTGCCATGTGGGTGCTGGGCACCAAACACAATTCCTAGAACAAGCAGCCAGTGCTCTTGACCACTGAGTCATCTCTCCATCCCCAGGGTTATTCTGGAAAGGCTCAGTCTCTTGGGATGGAGACTACTTGCCTTGGCAGTTGTGAGTTCTAAAGCAGTGTGTTAGAAATAGTGCAACTGCCTGTTTAGCTTTTTAGACCTGTGAATCCAAGAGAGGTGGTACCTGGTGAAACAGCACCAAGAGCCACACTGTTCAGAGCCCTTCTGCTTGCTCAGCCGAGATATGTGGCAGCTAAGGCACTGACTGAAACACCATTCAAACAAGTTGGCTCTTAACCCAGTCTCGGTCACTTCACTGAGTGGCTCTGAGTGTGAATTATTGAACAGCTGAGTCTTACTTCCTCAACCGCCAGGTTAGAATAAACCAGTTCTTGCCTTACAGGGCTGCTGTGAGGGTTAACATGGGAAGCCTTTGAAATGCTAAGCACTCACCAGGCTCACTGCTCTTTTTCATTTGTTTTGCGAGACAGGGTTTTTCTGGGTTACCCTAGCTGCCCTCAAACTCACTCTGTAGACCAGACTGGCCTCAAACTTATAGGGATCCGCCTGCTTCTGCCTACCAAATGCTGGGATTAAAGGCGTGCGCCACCACTGCCCAGCTTCAGTAGTAGATCCTGATGGCATGTTTAGCGGCTGAACTACAAAGGACAGGGACTCTGCCCCACTGAAGCACAGGCTAAGGACAGCAGGAACACGGATGCAGAATGAAGGAATGGGTTCTTGTTACCACGGTTTCACCAAACGCCTGCCCTTCTCTACAGCGAGTGTGGACGATAGTCTCTAGAATAAGCAGTATACATCTAGGGTTGTAATTTTAAGAGGATCACCACTGTCCAGATCAGAATGGGACAGCTTTAAGAACTACATGTCTGTCCTTTTGACCCAGCTTGAGCCTCCTTTCCTTGCTTGTTGCTCCTTGAAGTTGTTGGCTGCAGCTGTTGCCAGAGAGATGCCTCCATGTGGAATGAAGGGCACAGCAGATGCTAAGTCAACCCAGGAGGGGACCAGGCCAGGTGCTTCAGGTGAGCCTGTTCATACCCATTCTCTCGGCTCCATTCTCTTCTGCTGGGGACCTGAGCCTGTGAAATACATTCTTCAGGCTATCTCGGCCGCCGGCTTTCCATTACGTCTTGACCACTGGGGACATGATGTGGGAGATGAGGCAGGAGGGAGAGAGAGATGCCTGACCTCACTTTGCAGCAGCAGTAATCATGGGGACTGCCAAGCAGCATCTGGCAGTGGCAGGACCCTATCCTCTTTGTCTAACTTGGCATACAGGTCTCACACAAACTTACTTTGAACAGCATTCACATGCTTAACCACACTTACAGCAGGGAGCTGACTGGGCGCGGGTAGCAGAGGCCAGGCAGGGGTATCACAAAGCTTTGGTTGCTCACTCACCTACCAGGTCAAATACACTGGGCTCTCTAAATGGTGGCCTGTGCCTCCTCGAGACATAGCAGGTTGGTTCTAAGTCTCTACCACTTGGTAGAGAGCCAAGTGGAAGCTAGTCTTTTAGGAGCTGGCCTCTGAAATCACGTTAAGATCTTGTTCATTGCATTCTGTTAGAAGCGAGTCACTAATGCCAGCTGATATTCAAGGAAGAGTATGACTTCGCCCACTGGTGGGAGGAGGGCCAACATTGACGCATATTTTGAAATCATCACAGGCAGTAACTTTAGCAACACAGCAGGTATGGGCCTGTCGGTTCCAGCCCAGGGGTGCCAGCAGCTTCCTCGTCTTCTGCATGTCACCCCTCTGCTCCTTTGAAGTACCATCTCTTTTGTTTACTGGCCCCTCCAATGTTTGGGAACTAGTATTAAACACTTTCTGTCTGTACACCGGGGGAGTTTTTCTTCTCTTGACAAGACTTTGACAGATACATCTAGAAGTATCAGATTAGTCTGATACTTCTAGCAGACGCTTGAAGAAATACTGTATGCTATGAAACAGGTTAGGTGCCATCTCATTTAATTCTGACACCATCTGGAATACTGGTATGGGCTGTCAATATTATGGATGCAAAAAACTGGGGCTCCTCTGGTTGAACAGCCAGGAGACAGCTGTGAGTAGGCAGAGCTGGACCTACCTCAGGTCTTAGGGGTTGAGAAAGAACTTCCTGTCTTGAAGTTTTCCTCACAGGACACCTCATTTTTCATCCTTACATACCTGCTTGATGAGCTTCAATTCAGATACACATCTGCTGCTAGGAATTCATGAAGGGACAGGCAGGAGTCCAGGGCAGGATGAAGGGAAGGCTCACACGTTCACGACTTGTAAAACCTGCAGGTTGTATGGGAAAAGGCAGGGGACAGAAGACCAAAGGCCAGGGCTGGTGTCCCAGCTGTTACTTAGCTCTGTCATGACCCTAAGCTGTATTCTCCTCTCAGGAGACCTCTGCTCCACATCTGGAAAATGAACTTGCCCTTCTAAGCTCTAATGAGTGCACAGAAATTACCGTGGGACAGAAAGACTTTACCGGATATGGGACAGAAGGTGCAACCGAGCTCAGGCGCGGATGCTGATGAGCCTGAGGGGAGGTTCCCACTGTTGTCTTATAAACAGCAAGGATCCTATTCGCTTCCTATGGGAAAAAAAAATCACTGATGTCATCACACACACACACACACACACACACACACACACACACCAATGGCAGTGACCACCACTGAAAAAAAGAAAAGGCAGGATTACAGCGCCTGCAGGAGCACTAGCGACCACCTGAAGGAGCTGTGTAACGCCATCTTGTTTCAGCGGGAAACACTGCTCAGAGACTGAACAACTTTCCTAAAGTCTTACAGTTGGTGGTGGAGCCTTGTTCAACCGAGTTTACTCAAGTGCTAAGGACACTGGTTAATTCCATCAACCTGACCCAAGTCAAGGTCATCTGGGAAGAGAAAACCTCAACTGAGAAGGTGCCTCCGTCAGACTAGGCTGCACTATGAGGTATTTTCTTGATTGATGGGCAGTGCCACCTGTGGGCAGGCAGTCCTGGGTGCTGTGAGAAAGCAGCTGCGTAAGCCACGGGGAGCAATACAGGAAGCAGCACTCCTCCATGGCCTCTTTTTCAGATCCTGCTTCCGGTTCCTGTTCTGACTTCTCTGGATAAGACTACAAGCTGCAATAAACCGTTTCCTCCCCAAGTTATAGAAAGCCAAGCTAATGCTAATTTAGGTTGGAATGGGATGAATTCTAAGCGGAACACCTATGTTGTCAGAATTCACAACAGAATCAAACGGTCAGCAAAGAAATACTGAGAAATGGAAACAGTCTGAGGTGGATGGAGAGGACACGAGGTTACAAAGACCCTGAGGTTTGATGGGACAGATAAGACACCTGTGGTGGATGATGTAACTGCTTGCTGGTGTCCTTCCTCCACGGTTCACACTAGTTAGCCCCTCTTCTGCCATCTGAGCTTGGGAGGAAGCTGCCTCCCGTGGTCAGGTAAGCAGCTCAGGAGTGAACTCATCAAGCTGGTTCCATCTTTTGGCCGATCAGTCATTGCAGTACCAACAGAGGATTGCAGGGCTCTTGGAAAGCCAGCCCTCCTCTCTGCCTTTTATACAGAGTCAAGTTCTTACTACCGAGCTCAGGACGACCTTGAACCCCCTGCTCCAGCCTCCTAGAATAACAACAGGTTGACGCCACAACTGGCTAGTATGTCTGCTTTTCTGAGAGAGTTCCCCAAGAGTCTGTCTTCCCCGATGGGGATGGCCCTTGAGTTGTTGTTAGCAGTCTCCTAGTCAGGTGGGAACACCCTTAGTAGGGTGCCAACATGACAAAGGGCAGAGAGATGAGAGAAAAGCAGGGTGAATTAGTTTGTCCTGTGTTTCTGGTGCCCCAATAATGTCTTGTTATAGGGGGGCAGAATGTCGACTTGGGCTCTACACCCAAATGTCATTCTGCTACACACTTTCATGGAGAATAAATACAAATGTAAAAAACTAATCCAGAAAACTTTTGAGACACATGATGGAGGAAGGTCATTTGTCAATGAACAAACTACCTTGGCCCATTTGATAGGCCATCCCTTAGGTGGGTGGAGTAGACAGAATAGAATGCTGGGAAGAAGAGGAAGTGAGCTCAGATGCAGGGCAGCTCCTCTGAGAGACAGACACCATGCTCTCCTCTCCAGAGCAGATGCGATGAAGCTCTGACCCAGGATGGACGTAGGCTAGAATCTTCCCGGTAAGCGCACCTTGGGATGCTACACAGATGATTAGAAATGGGCTAAATTAATATGTGAGAATTAGCCAAGAAGAGGCTAGATATAATGGGCCAGGCAGTGCTTAAAAGAATACAGTTTCCGTGTAATTATTTCGGGGCATAAGCTAGCTAGGCAGCCATGAACAGGGCTGTGGGAAGAGGCCCACAGCTCCCACTACAGACACATGTGAGCCCTTGATGGCAAAAACCAAGAGAAGGGGCTGGGGGATGGCTCAGTGGTAAGAAACCTAGCTGTTCTAGCAAAGAACCCAGGTTCAGTTCCTGGCACCCACATGGTTTACAACCTCTATAGTCCAGGAATATGACCCCCTCTTTTGGTCTCTGCAGGTACTGCACACACATGGTGTAAACATTCACATAAAACCAACGAGCAAGCAAAAAGAAAGGTCAAAAACAAAAGGAACTAACAAAAAACCAAACCTCCAAGTCAATGGTGAGGGGCGAAGCACTAGGAAGAGAGGCCAGTTTATGAGGTTTTTTTTTTTGTTTTGTTTTGTTTTTTCAAGACAGGGTTTCTCTGTGGTTTTGGAGCCTGTCCTGGAACTAGCTCTTGTAGACCAGGCTGGTCTCAAACTCACAGAGATTCGCTTGCCTCTGCCTCCCGAGTGCTGGGATTAAAGGCGTGCGCCACCATCGCCCGGCTAGTTTATGAGGTTTATAGTCTTTCCAGGCTTCAAGTTCAAAAGTACAGTAGCACTTTTCATGACTTCGACTCTGTGTCCTCAAAGTCAGAACCTCTTCCCCAACCTGATCACAAAACACCTTTTCAGTTCTGTACATAGAAGAATTTTCTTGAGATGCAAAGTCCTTTTACATGCTTGGGTTGCACCTGAGTTAGTGTCTGACATGTGAACCAGGCATGGTGGTGCATGCCTTTAATCCTGGCACTCAGGAGGCACCCAAACTTGCAGCCTGGAAGCCAGGTGGATCTCGGCGAGTTTGAGGCCAGCCAGGACTACAAAGTGAGACACTGTCTAAAAGCAAAATACAAAACAAAGCCAAACCCTACCAAGTATGATGCAAACCTTGGTCTCCTCAATTTCAAGCAGCTAGTCAGAGTGATAAACAAAGCTCCATCAAAAAGTATGGAGCCATTTATTCATAATCTACACAACACACATAAGCAGCAAGTCAGGATGTTTTTCTCAACCAGCCTCTCCACATTTTGTTGAGTTTCCGTGAACTGTAAATCACTGACTTCTTCACACCTGCAAGAGAAAAGAAGCGTGGGTGAAAAAGCGAGTCCTGCTGAGTGGACAGTGACTGGCGCTGTCACTCTGAGTGGACGGGGCTGTGATGGGCTGCCTGGGTGTCTGGAGGACCTGGAGCGGAACTTTTTTTTTTTTTTTTTTTTTTGGTTTTTCGAGACAGGGTTTCTCTGTGGTTTTGGAGCCTGTCCTGGAACTAGCTCTTGTAGACCAGGCTGATCTTGAACTCACAGAGATCCGCCTGCCTCTGCCTCCCAAGTGCTGGGATTAAAGGCGTGCGCCACCACCGCCTGGCTTGGAGCTGAACTTTTAAAGGCCAAGAGAGACCTGTAGCAGAGCAGTTCATGTGGCTCACGGAACTAGACTCCCGCGGATAGCAAGCCTTTGAGGTATGGGGTGCTGGCAGCCAGAGTTTCACAGGTCACAGAAGGGAGGAACACTTGCACCCCAGCCAGCAGCTGGTTGCTTCAGTGCCCCACATGTGCCCCTGCCCGCCCAGAACATAGGCTGTTCTCACTAGTTCGTGCTTAGTGCACATGCCAGGCTGCTCTCGTGCCTGGTGCTCATCTCTCGCACAGCATGTACCACACTGTGCAGGGTTTGCAGCCGACTCTCCTGTCTCTCTGCCTAGACTGACAGCTCCCCCAGGACAGGGGCCTTGTTCCCTTTCACCAGGGCAGTACCTGGTACCTAGCAACACAGAACAGGTACACAGCTGAGTCTTCTGAAGTGGAGAGGGAGGGCTGGCCCTCACAGCCCTGACTTCATCCCAACCACAAGACCCCAGAGAAGAGGCTCGCTAGGGATGATGGGAAACATACAATGGGCTAAATGGTATGCTAGTGTTCTCCAGCCCTGCCAATTATTAGTTATTAGCCCTGGACGTTACTATGGATCTGACTTCCTTGTGTTATGGGTGGGGGCACTCAGTGCTTTAGGGTGTGGTCTTTGAGTTGTACAGGATGATCTCTGCTGTGGTTGGAAGTGCACGCTCCTGGCTGTGGGCTTGGTGAACATGTCGGCAAGGGGCACAATTCATTCCAGGGAGTGATCTTTTAAACTACCTGACCCTGTTACTTGGAAGCTGCCTCGCCTGCTTGGAACCTGTGGCTACTGCAAGCAGTGACAGAGAAAGGCAGAGTTCCCAAAATCATTAGTGATGAATCTGGATGTGCTCCTGGCTTGACGTGATCTCGTTGAGAAACACAGCCTTTTCACTGCCTCCACCCCTCTTCATTTTCTCCCTGGAGCAACGACTCTGGCCGGCCTCACCCACCTGAACACTAGGGCTGGAGGATCATTACATAAGGTGCTGCTTCAAATTCCAGTGGAACCAACCAGAAGACTGAGCGGAAGTCAGGCCGTCACACAGGCAAGACTCAGCGCAGCAGCCCAGGTTGCTGAGTCATGGCTGGAGGCCTTCAGAAAACTTAGCAAGGAGCTAGCTCCTCAGAGTTGGAAGAGCAGGTAAATACTGAAAACAGCTGAGCGGCCCTGGTGCCACCTTGGGCTGCTTAGGGGATTAAAAGCCTCCCTTGACTGAACACACTTCCTTCTTCGGCTCAGTCAGACTGTAGCAGGGAACTGTGCTACAAAGAACACAGAGGCTCGGGTTGTGGGCCCTGATAGACGATGACGGGTGTGATGGTGACTCTCCCTTTCTGAGCCTTCCTCCAGTTTCTCATCGGTAGGATGCTAGCCTAGGCAATAGAGGGTCTGTCCATGAGATACTCTGAGCTTCTTAGAGCTGCAGGGAAGTTTGCTGTGTACTGTTCAGAGTTAGGTTTTCAGGGGCTCTGTCCATAGCCTTACCACCCTGAAAGCGCTCAATCCTGCTAGGTTTACATAGGCTCTAAGGCTTGCACAAGGTTAAGAACACACAGATTAACTTCAACAAAGATTTTAAAAATTTCAACCAACAAGTTTATAAAATTGAAACAGGCAAAGTGTCCTTCAAATGACAGCAAGGGCTGCAAAGCGCAAGGAACAGGTCGGGAACCTGACTCAGGAAGTGGGAAGCCCCAAGAAGACTATGGAGAGGGCAGAGTGCAGCTCCAGGGTGGAGTTGTTTGTATTACCCACATCCAGCAGGACTGGGGTCCGGGGCTGCTGGAGCTCCGAGGTATGTGTTTAGAGCTCGGCATGCAATGAACTCTGGTCAAATAAACAAAGACAGATCGAAAGAAGGGAAAAATAATCCATTTAGAGCACACATTCAATTCAAAAAGAAAAAGTATCAACAAGAAGGGGCCATTGGTGCAACAAACTCTCCAGAAAACGCTCTAAGACAGGGGTGTGACTCTGCTGCTCAGGACTCTAACCTACAATTCTAATTCAAATCCACTCTTTTGAGGAGAAAGTCAATAAGACTCCAGAGGCTTGCAGTGAGTTTCTGAATGAAGACCTAGCCACACGGGAAAGGGAATCTGCGGCAGAGCTACAGCAGAATCTGACGAGCTTGAGACTTAGCTGGGTGTGGCAGTACACATCTACACACATCTACAGTCCTAGAACTCAGGGCCCAGAGCCAGAACTGAGTTCCCTGCAGCCTCAGATGCAGACCCTGCTGGAAGGGAAGGAAGGAGGAAGAGGATGGATGTTCAGGATTCAGTGATAAGCACATTATTAGAAAGATGATGTAAGAAAAAACTAACGATCGGCTCCCCGGTGTTTCAGGAAAGGGCTGAGAGGCAGTGAGGTATGCTGGGATATTTTTTTAGGGACAAGACTAAACCTGTCTTGTTAATTCAGCCAAATCTTTTGAAGTTGGGAGAGGGATCTGCCCCTAGAGTTAATTGATTGACCATAAAGACAGGTGGGGAAAATTAGAAAACAGTCTCCCCAGCACCTCAGAGGGTGGCCCCACTGCCTCCCAAGGCGAAACTTTTTGAGTTGAGTTTGACTGTTCGCGTCCCACTCATGTGTCCCAGGTACCATCCTGGGTTCTCTTCTCAGCCTGTGCTGCCCTGGACCGGGTTCAGGCTACAGAGGTCCCTCAGCTGGCTAGTTGGCTGGCACCCTATCTGCTGGTCTCTGGCATCTGCTGCTGCTGTAGTCTTACACCGGCCAGTGGCTCCCTCTGCCCTCAAGTAGTTCTGAATGGTGAATACAGCTTTGGGGCCATCCTTTGTGGGGCTCTGGCCTGTCTCTCAGGCTGGTCACCGACTCTCGACTCTCGCATTTGTTACCTGCCTGTTCCCACACCAGCTTACTCACACTGCTGCAGCTCAGACAATGACACCTGGCCGAGCTGGTCTTTTGTTAGCAGAGATGTGATACCTCAAGAGCAGAGTGCTTTCTTAGGGGCACCCTGCTGGCCTCGGTTCTCTGTGACCCACAAAACTCGATGAGAGCCCTGCTGCTTTGCTAGCGACGAGTCTAAGAGATGAGATCAGCCCCTAAAGCAGAAGCTTCTGGAGAGAAGGAACACAATACTTCTGTACTGAAACTACAAGTGTGTCCGATGGTGAGACTCACCAAGTGAAGCCACGAAGACAGAGGGGTCAGGCTGCATACCACACTAGCCATGCTTCCCAAGGGGCTGGTTACAGATGTCATAAGCCACAGCCATACACAGAGACCAGAAGCCCCACAGAACTACGGGGTCATCATTTTCTACAGTTTCTGCAGCCTATGAACTCCTCCAGTGCAGTGTAGGCTCCTTGGAAAGGAAGGTGGAACAAGCCATTGTTCAGGGGAAGCAGGAACCTGAGTGGCAGGTTCTGCTAGCACTGCCCTCTGCTGGCAAACAGAAGGAGTGAGCGGAAAGACTGGGGCCTGGCTCAGGTTGGAGGTTATCAGGAGGAAGGGTGGAGATTCACTGATTCCCCCACCACCCCTCCGCGTATCCCCCCCAGCTCCTGTCCTATCTTCAGTATTCAAACAGAAGAAGTAGTTTTTGGGTTTATTCTGGTATGTCTCACGACAGCACTGTTATTCAGTTTCACAGAGGCTGCTTCTCTCAGTAAGACATCGCTACAACTGAAGTTACTTTTATTAAAATCAGGCACAGAATGGGACAAAATCCTTCAGGTTCTCTGTTGTTTGGATCCAAAGTGTCAAAAAGGTTTTAAGTGACAGTTTAGTTCTACCCCACAGTGTACAAGCATGGAGCAGTGAAGCCTCTCATTGGCTAAAGGAGTCCTGTAAAGAAAACAGCTTGGTTTTCCTAAAATCCCCCGTCCCCAACACACTCATATACAACCTGACATTGACAGAAATTCCGGCATCCAGAGGCTAAGGTGGCAGGGTCAACCTGTACTACACAGCAATACACTGTCTGGGTGTGGCTGTGAGAACACGTGCCCAGCATGAATGAGGCACTGGTGGGGTGGTGCAAACCTGCTATGTCTTAGTACACGAGAGGTAGAGACACGAGGATCAAGAGTTTGAGGTCATCCTTGGCTACATAGTAGTTTGAGGCTGGCCAGGGTTATATGATGCCCTGTCTTAAATAAAAATATACAAATACTGATAGAATATAGAACACTGATAGACTCCTACTCATCTTTCCTGGGTTTCAGTAACACACCAGCTCAGAAAAAGTCCAGAATCTACTACCTTACACCATTTATTATAAAGCAAATCCCAGGCATCATATTATTTTAATCCACAAATATTTTGGCATGTCTTTCTGAAGGAACAAGATTTTAAAAAAAAAAAAGCAAACCCAAATAACACCATTATCACAACTAAAAGCATTAGTGTTCCTTCCACAAAGTCCCCGCTCAAGAATCTGTAAGTCTCACTCAAGGTTTATCATGGGAAGGCACAGCCAGCAACAGGCACAGCACAAATCGAGAGCCTGATTCACCCAAGCAAGCAATAGCACCTCCATGTCAGCTTTGCCAAGACACACCAGCAGGAGTGCAGAATAAATGACTACTTAGTTAGAAATACAAGGCTACCCACTGAGTTGTAGGAGATCTTTTCAGCAGCTGACTTACTGTTTAGTGCTGCTGAAACCCGGCCAGATCTTTCCACAGACTCAGGAAGGCAATGCCATATCCTGGGAACAAATATTCCAATGGGCATGCACCAGGCTGTGAGACTCTAAGACGTGTGGCCACACCAGCTCAGGCAGTCTCACATCCAAGGAGCAGGTACAGGGTGAAAGATCACTTGTTTTGGGAGCCACTTCTGTCCCATTTCCATTGACATGCGTGTCTGTCTCCCTTTCCAGCTCAGGAGGCAAGATGGCCAAAGCCCACTTTCATATGCTGAGCAGCCAGCACAGGACAGACGCTTAACACATGGGTCTCTAACAAAGGTGACGATGCCAAGTGCTGGAAAGGGGGAGGAGGAAGGGTTCCCACACCCTACTCATCAACAGAGCCACTTTATTTGACAAAAGTGCTGTGGATAAAAGACGAAGGAGCAGGGGCCAGGACGACAACGCGGTGGGAAAGGGCTCGTATAGGATGTGACACCCAATACCCTACACACAGACAGACCTGCAGGCTCACAACTAAAGCTGAGAAAACCTCCCAGAGAGCAGAGGGAAAAGACCACGAGGCTAACACATGGGAGACAAAAGAAAAAGCAACCCCTGGCCTAGGAGCCCAGCATCTGGATAAAGGACTCTGAGGAAAAAGAGAACTGAGAAAACAAATGGGGAATGAGAGACTATTCTGGGTTTCCCCACTGAGAGAATGGCCAGGAGAAGAGATCAGAACAATCACACCACAGCATCACTAGCCTCCAGAGCCCCAGAGGAGGACCACAGCATCACTAGCCTCCAGAGCCCCAGAGGAGGAAGACCACACGCTTCCAGGGAGAACACACACTATGGATTAAGGAGCAGCGAGGCTTTGAACTTCAACAGTAGTCTGGAAAGTGAGAGAATAATTGCAGTAATTATTTCAAAATTCTGTCTCTCCCTCCTTTCTCTATTTTGCTCAGAGACAGGGTCTTGCTATGCAGACCTTGAACTGTGAGTTCCTGGGTGCTGGAATTATGGGTGGACACCACCAGAACCAGTGACCTCAAGGTCTGAAGGGAAATTATTTTTATTTTCTACCTGGCCTAAATGCTAACTATGTGTAAATATAGAGAAAAAAAGTTTCAAACACACTCTCCAAGTTCATTCTTTTCCAGGAGCCTGCTCATCAAAAGGAGTCTGTGCACGGAGAGAGTGAAAGGCACAGACCAAAGGGACCAGACAGAGACCCACAGGGCAGCCGAGGAGGAAGAGCACACCATGTGCCTCCCCTGAGCATCAAACCTTCAGTAGTGACTTAGCCCAAACTGCAAGTATGAGAGCAGTTCTGAGACAGGAGGGAGGACGCGAGTGGGTGCGCCTGACAGGAAGGAGGACATAGCTGGGTGGTCCAAGTACTGCCTTCAGATCACCCACGGGAGATGGCACCTAAAGCAGAAGGGCAGAGGACCGGCAGCATAAATCCACTGCTTCCCTCACAGTGTGTCGGTGAGGGGTGCTGGGGAGGGAGCTCCCTGCACGGTGGCTTTGGCAGTGCTGCTTCCCAGTATGACTTCGCTACAGAAATGTGAGGGCAAACCCCACACAGGAGCTGTCAGCGGGACTGAGGAGAGGCGCCTCAGACAGTGAGCCGGCAGATGTCCAGGTCACCCTGCAGTCACAGCTGTGTCTATGGCACTGCAGTGTCCAGGGGGATGGGGGTGAAGTGTGAGGCCTGCACCAGCACTACCAGTCACCAGGGGAGATGCATGCGCCTTCAGCCAACAGCGCTGAAGCCACTCTGGCCAGCGGGTACACAGCAGGTATACCACAGGCGCCTATTTCCAAAGCTCTTACCAGCAGTAAAGAGGCCTTTGGTGCTCTGCCTGATGCTTGAAGGTCTGACGATTGACGAGACCCCTGCAAACACAGAAACAGAAAGGATACCAAGAGAAGCCCAGCCAGACGGCTGCCATCGTAGCAGTCTTCAACAGAGCCTGTGGAGGAGCGACTGAGGAGGGTGTTCGACCAGCTGGGCACTGCAAAGCCAGCTGGGGTCAGGCCCGGCTGCGTGACCACTGGCAAAGGCTGTGGTGCAACTGGGACACCTTAAAACAAGAGGCACGCCAGGAGATCCTCAAAGGTCATCTTAGGAATTTAAAGCTGCTTGTGTCTTCTAGTTCTGCGTTCCATGATGCAGAAGAGTTAAAGAAAAGTTTCTTTTTTATCTAGGGGGAAAGTGTCCAGTGTAAAAGTAAATAAAGAGAATACGCTAAGACACAGGGTCCAAGTCTTCCATCGCCTCAGGACAGCAGCAACCCAGTGACGGCCTGTCCTGGCCACACAGGAGCGAGCACATGGACACACTTAAAAACCTGGTGCAGGCTCCTGAGAGAGGGAGAGAGGAGCCAGTCTTGGGTTAGCTGTGAGTCGCCCTCCAAATTCCTACTGTAAACCGCATTTCCAATCAATAAATATTTACTGAGGGAAAGTAGGAAAATGGACTCGTTTGAGACACGGGTCATTTTCAGTTTCATAATTACATCTTTCCTACTGTCCTTTGCTACCCTAGAGAGAAGTGGATCTCTTGAGAAAAGGGTGAGAGTTCTCTGTTGTTTTTAGAGACAGAGCCTCACCTTGCTACAGCCTAGGTTGGTCCTGAACTCACTGTGCAGTCTAAGTTGGTTATGAACTACTGGCAAATTTCCTGAGCGCTGAAATCACAGGTCAGCCCCACCACCCAGATCTGAATATTCTCATGAGCATTAGGGAGGTCCTGGTGTGAATGCAGAGAAACAGAGCCTGAGAGCCCTGGGGGTGGGGGTAGAGGGGGAGTGTGTGTGTGTGTGTGACAGAACCTGGTGCCAGTCAGAGAGAAGCTGCAGATGCCATCGGTCTCTTTCCTTCTCACACCACAGGGACAGACACATCTTTCAAACGACATCTACAAGTTACGTTCCTGAAACCTAAAGAATTGCACTTCAATCACTGAAGTGCTTTAGAGCCCAGGATCCTGAAAACCCCGAATTGTTCATGTTTTTCCTCTCCCCAAACACACACTCTCTCTCTTGATCTCCTTAGGCAAGGAGGAAGGAACAATGAATGCATCAGAAGGGCAGAGGCGGCTTTCCACAGCCAGCCCTTGCCTAACACCATCCTCGTGGACACACCTAGCCGCACCACATCGGCACAGTCGGGGTCTTGAGCCACTTGCAGTAAGGTCTCCTCCACATCCCTGTTTCTCCCAGGAGGATCCATGATGTGATTGATATGCTGCTGTAAGGTTCTGGGCAATGTCATTAGCTGGGTGAACTGTCCTTCTGGGCTTTTATCTATCTGGGAAAAAGAGAGAGAGAGAGATGACGTCTTTGCAAATGCTCTGAAGTCTAGACACTGTCAGACACATGGCTTCTATTTAAAAATCCCACAAACAAGAGTCTCATGCTATACAGGACTCCCATGCACACATTTGTAATTAAATAAGGTTTTCCTTCCTCTAACATAAGTACCACCCGTCCCCAGGTGGTATAAGAAACTGAGTATTTACATGGTCAGGATTACAGGTCCTTTAAAAAGGACAGCCCTGGTTTTAGAATATCCCACTTCTTTGTGAGAAAAGAAGCCTCTTAAACATCTTTTAAAAAATTATTTTATTTTATGCACTGGTGTTTTGATTGCACATATGTCTGTGTGCCACGTGTGCGCCTAGTTCCCGAAGAGCCCAGAACTGGGTGCCAGATCCCTCAAAATCAGAGTTACAGACAGATTTGAGCCACCACGGAGGTGCTGGGAATTAAATCCAGGTTCTCTGCAAGAATAGCTCTTAACCATGAAGCCACCTCTCCAGCTCCAAGATAAACCTCTTTGGAGGATCAGTTTCTGATTTGAAGTTTACCATGTTTGACTTGTCTTAAACCAGTAGCTAAGGGAGGTGGTCTGCAGCTAACAAGTCCAGATCAAACGCAGGGCTCAGCGTTTCCTCCTCACTCTGAATGCTGTGAGGGGTCGTGAGTATGAGACAATGGGATCTGAATTCGTGCCCCTGCTCTGGGCCCGTCTCCCCAATGCTGTACTTCACAAATGACTGCAGGGATACACTGACGACAAAGGCCTGCCTCCCTCTGAACCCTCCAGAACACAGAAGGTAAGTGGTTAACTTAGTTGTCATGACTTGTTACAAGTGACTGAGCACCCTGGTTCTGTTCTAATGTAGTCTAAATACATTAAGCTGTTTTAGGACAAAGACAGATATAAAACTATGTATTGCCTGGGGACCGGAGAATCAAAAGTTAGCCCCACTGCTGAGACCAGACCAGTTCCCTAATACAGTGTATTTTGTCTCATAGAATTAAAAACAAACAACATGAAAGCTACACGTGAGCGCAGCTGCCTGCTCCACGCAGAAGCAGCACCACCTCCTCAGCAGCACCTCCACAACCGCTTAGATTTTAGCACCGAGGAAAAGAACGACTTCAGGGGCAGCCTGGTAACCTGAGCTCCAACCCCAGGATCCATGTCAAGGCAGGAGAGAATCAATTCCACAGTCATGTGGGGCCACACTCACATCGCCATCCTGGACTACACAGTGAGTTCCAGGCCAGCTAGGACCCAGTGAGACCCTGTCCCAAACAACAGCATCAAACAAAAAAGATGAAGGCATTCATCTGACTTGCTGTTTGTGTAGGTTGGTCAGAGGTAAAGACCTGGCGTATTCCCTGAGTTGGAAGAACCCTGAGGCCCTTCAGCTCCTAGCAGCCTCACAGAGCCAGAGCCCTCGGGTGCAGAAGCACCTGACCTGAGATTGGCACTAGGAGTGCCATGAGCAAACTCCACGGAGGGACGCCAGAGCTGCCACTGGAGAAGACTGGGCGGAGGCTGTCACTCTTTCCCCTTGGCCAAAGCAGTGAGAAAAAGTAAAATCACACTTCTGGAAGGAGAGACGGGTGCTATCTGTACACAAAGAAAATGTGGGGTATGTGGCCGTTTTGTGTTCCTTGATTAATCTACAGTGCTCAGCTACTTGGTCAAACACCAGCCCGGATGTTGAGAAGGCATATTTAAGATTCAATTAACATTTAGATCAGGTGAATATAAATACAGCTGATCACCCTCCATCATAGTGGGGCAGGTTCCTCTGTCAGCTGAAGGCTACAAGAGAAATGCCCAAGGTCCCTTAGAACAGGTAGTCTGCCTCTAGACTCAAGGCTGCGGCGCCAACTCTTCCCTGGGTCTCCAGCCCACTTAGTCTGCCCTACTGATCGGAAATCTGCTGCCCCCCAGATTCATGAACTAATAAGCTGGTCTCTTTCCTACCCCACCCCCATCACCCTAACAGTGCCATCTCTCTAGAAGGCCCCAGGAAAGAAAAAGTGTTGATGGCCTCTGTCACGTCCCCAGGAAGTCTGGCCTTTACAAGAACTAAATGAATCCTAGTGGGTTACAGCGCATGATTGAAAACCCGAGCAAACAGAAATCCCGATGGCTCTGAGCACCAGGTGTGGTGATTATCTGAGGGGCGCTCAGGAGAGTCCTGGCTGTGACTGACAGGGACAAATGGACTGTTCTCCATTCCTGCTGGGAAGGAGGATAAGAATCAGTTCACAGTTACTTTCAAAGAAACGAGTTAAACCTTGGAGTTTGCCTCAGGGATGGACTCCTGTTTACAACCCTCCTGATGAGACATTTGAAGGAAGCCAGATACCTGGATATTCTGTATGTTACATCTGTCTACAACACCAAAGGCAGAATGTCCCTCCCTTCTTTTTCTTTAAAAAAAATTACATTTCATTATTTATGGGTCTGGGCAAACATGCCACATTGGGTGCGCAGGGGCCAGAGATAACTGGTGGAGTCAGGAAGAGATCTTTACTCTCCGAGCCATCTTGCCAGCCCAGTCAATTAATGTCACCTGGTAAGCAACATGGTGACAGAATAGTCACAAATGGTCTAATGAATTCACACACAGCTCTCAAAAGACCTGGCTCTACCTTAACTCCTGGGCGTGACCTAGAGGGTCTAAGGGAGTACCCACAGGAGCTCTGGCTCAGCTGTCCTACTGCACCACTGTCCCTAACAGCCAGGAGACAGAACCAGGTTTGTTGTTCACAGAACAATGGATGGAGAGAGTATCGCTGCAGGGCTGGGGTGCAGACCCAGCATGCAGCAAGCCCCGGGTTCAAGCTCTAGCCCTCTATAAACGGGGCACGGTGGCACATGCCTGAATTCTGACACTCAGGAGAATTGGGAACTTAGGGCCATCCTTGGTTACATAGGGAGTTGAAGTAAACAGCATGGGCTACCACTGACTGTCCAAAATAATTCAAAAGAAAACGTGGCACAGATATACAATGGAACTATAAAGAAAAATGAAACCATGGTAACTGCAGGAAAATGGACAGGGCTGGACATAAGGGAAATAAGGCAGCCTCACTAGACAAGAGGAAGAGGAAGTAGGGAGGGCAACGGAACACATTCAATCAAAAGCAGAATGGTGACAAAAGAGAAGAGGCCAGAGTGGGCCAGGGCACTCAGAGGGTTGAGGTGTGAAGAGAACAAGTCTAAGGACGGACATGCATGAAAATATCAATGAACACGTTCCTTTCGTTAGCGTAAACAAATTAGTAACAGGAAAAAAATATAGTTCTTGCTACCAGCCTCGTGAACTGGCCTGTAACTCTGGCTTCTTGGGGGGCTAAGGTAGAAGACTGCCAGCTTCAAGGCTTCCAGATGGTGGAGTGAGTTCAAAACCACCCAGAACGACTTGGAAAGACCCTGCCTCAAGAAGTCCCAACAAGGCTGGATGTGGTTCAGTGGTAGACTACTTGTCTAGGATGTGTGAGGCACAGGTTCAGTCACTACCATCCCAGGAAACATCAGTAAACAATGGACGAATAAGCGAATCCTAGCTCTTCCTCTGGTAGTGTAGCTGTCAGGGCGCACAGCTCACCTCTAGTCGGCCTTGCTGCATTTTGTACACCACCTGGGGGTCCTCCTGTAATATGTTCCCGTAGAGCTCTCGGAAATGGGCTACGTTGGGCTTCACGATGTTCAAGACTTTTGCTTTTTCCTCGCCAATCACCATGCGAAAGTCACCTAGTCAAAAGAACCAGAAAAGTCAATCTTCAAGAAGAATTCCCGTCCTGATCCACGAACAACTGGGGCTCACTGGACAGCATGGCAGGATCCCTCAGCAGAACACCTTTTTAAAAATGGCCATCACGGTACACAAGGAATTTGAGAGTTTGGGGGAAAAGAGCGTCTGAAGTCACAGAGTCCTGGATATCAGCTGCCGCCCAGTGATCCTCTCACATGAGGTCACCGGCCTGGCCATCAAAGCTTGTTTTTCCACTAAGGAAACCTTTGCGCTGGCAAACATGGAAACCCCGCCTGTGGCCAGTTGTGGACTTTAGGTTCCCAGCACCCAAGAGACAGTTCATAACCTGTAGCTCCAGATCTGGCGGATCTGACACCATCTCTGGCCTCTGAGAGCACTGCATGAACACAGAAGACACACATGCAGGCAAAACAACTCCTTCACAGAAAACAAATCTTTAAAAATTTTAAGTGGAAAGAAATGAAGGATGCAATATTTGCAACAGGATGAATTTTGGGCAAAAAATTTACTCTGAAGGAGAAAGAGCAACTTCTACTTTCTTTACTTTTGACTTTTTGAGTCAAGGCCTCAATAAGCCCAGGCTGGCCTAGAACTTGTTATGTAGCCCGAGTTGGCCTTCAACTCTTGACCCTCCTGGTCTGCTGGGAGTTCTAGGCACATGCCACCAGACCCACTGCCACAGCTTTTGAAGCTAACGAGAAGTGACTCCTCTGCCACTGAGGATGATCGGGCAGCCCTAGAGGGAAGGCCAGTAAAACGGACCATCTGGTGGGGTGGGGGTATGCCCTCAGGGGTAGTGCACATTCCTGGTTGGCACAAGGCTCTGGGCTACATCCTGGTGCTTCCAGGACAGAGCAGTAGGGCTTCCAGGTGAAGTGCCGTGACAGGGATGCGCTGAAGCCCATGTGGGGCAGACAGACGCCACATTTGCTAAGGAGGCTCCTCGGGAGTAGGATGGGAGAGAACCTGTCACTCAAAATGTCACTTCTGGGGTTAATGAGAGCACTGTGACAATTATATCAGAACCTATATTTACCTTTGCCAATTCCTTTTCTTGGGGGAAGAAGGATTCTAGAGGCTATAGCCTGCACAGGGGAATTTCCTTGAGTAAACTGTTAGCTTGTTGGGAAAAAGTAAAAGTGCAAAACGATCTGCAATAGACAGAGTGCGGTGTGACCCCCTACCAGGCTCATGTTGGGGTGTAGTCTCTACTGTGAGGAAAAAGGATTGAAACTATCTGAGCATGGCTTTTGGGTCTTCATGGTGGAGTCTCCAGGACTGTATACCGGTGGCCTCATAATAGATACTATTGGTAGGGAAAGGACAGTGGGTAGACAGAGTCCTTAGTCTAAGTCACAACTACTGGTTACTTTTGCCTTCTTAAACAGGACCAATGTGATTTCAGTACAATGAATATTTGGGTGCTACCAAGTATCAGAAGCCACACTGGGCTCTGAAGAGACACACAGACTCTACTCCATGCAGCAAGCAACATGCACAGGTTTCAGTGCAGGTTGTGTCTGTGTGCTGTGTCTAAGGACTGCAGCTCAAACTGGATCTGCCATGGCAAAAATAAAACGCCCACTTTTCAAAGTTTCTGAGCTCACACGCCAGACAATTCATCCATTTAAGGTACACGAAGCAAATGTTTTTAATATGTCTAGGCATAATGAAACCATCACAACAAACACCCCACAAAAACCCCATGCCATTAATGACCACCCACCATCTCCTCTCACCCCTACGCAAGCCTCAGGCAGAGGCTGACTGTCTCCACAGCTTTCCCTTACAAACTAACCAGCTCAGACCAGCCTGGGACTCATGATCCCCCTGTCTTGGCCTGTCAATTTCTGGGGTTCCATTTGTGCCCCTCCATTCCTGGCTCCTCCTACCTTTAGGAACAAACCCAGGATTTATGCACGCTAGGCAACTGATATCCTACTGAGCTGCATTCTCAGTCCTACTGACCTACATGGAACCACTGCCTGTGGTCTTACACAAACCTCAGCAAATGTTTCATGATACAAGTTGTCCGTATCATGCATGGGCCAGTCCTTAATGCCTGTTTATGGTGCTAACTCTATTGTGAAGACGTACCAATTTTATCTACCCATTTTAGTCGATGGATGTCGGGGGTTATCTCAACTTTTAGACTATTCATTATGAAGCATGTTGTGACATTCAGAGAAATTTTCAGCTAAGCGTGTTTTTATTTATCTTGAGTTACACACTTGGGAGTAGACTCGGGGTTCTGTTAACATACTCAGTATTCTGGAGAAGTGCATTCTGTACCATTTTACACTTCTATTGGCAACCAGGAAGATGCCCGTTTCCACTCATTAGCACTCATTCTTGCCTCCTTTTTCTTCCTGACCCCCCTTCTCTTTCTTGAGACGGGGTTTCTCTGTGTAACAGCCTTGGCTGTCCTGAACTTGCTCTGTAGGCTCTGTAGACCAGGCTGACCTTGAACTCACAGAGATCTGCCTGCCTCTGCCTCTCAGTGCTGGGGTTAAAGGCATGTGCCACCACTGCCTGATTTTAAACTGTGTAGCCCAGGCTGGCCTTGAACTTGTGATCCTCCTGTCTCCTGCCTCCTTCAGCAAATCCTACTGGCATGTGCCCCCACAACCCACAACTGGCAGCCTCCTTTCAATTGCACTGTCTTAAGGTCGAAGGCAGTGCCTGGCTCTGCTGATCCCTCATGGTGATGGCTGACCACCCGTGGGCCTGCTGGAACTTCACACTTCTTCCTCAAGGACATGCCCATTCCGAGACTTGGCCTGCTTTTAATTTGGATTATTTTTTGCTGGAATTTTAAAGACACTGGTCTGCTCTCAAAAAGGTGATTTTTGAAACAACGTCCAATTTCATTTGTCTTTTCACCTCTTGGGATGATACTATTATTTACAGTGCATTAAATTTCTTAATATGGTTCCTTTCTTTGTGACAAACTCTCACCACATATCTTGGTTGGCCTGGAACTCACTCTGTAGACCAGGCTGATCTCAAACTCTAAGGGACCCCACCTGCTTCTGCCTCCTGAGTGCTGGGATTAAGGGTATATTTTTGTTTGTTTTTCTTCTTTGCTATTTCAGTTCTTGGTGTAATCTCAGAAACCATTTCCTGGCCGGGCGATGGTGGAGCACGCCTTTAATCCCAGCACTTGGGAGGCAGAGGCAGAGGCAGGCGGATCTCTGTGAGTTCGAGACCAGCCTGGTCTACAGAGCTAGTTCCAGGACAGGCTCCAAAGCCACAGAGAAATCCTGTCTCGAAAACCAAAAAAAAAAAAAAAAAACCAAACAAACCATTTCCTAATCCCAAATTTAAGAGTTTTACAGTTTTACCTTGTACATTAATTTTTAGGTCAAAGATCCAGTTTGAATTAATTTTGTATACGGTGTGACTTAGGGACCCAATTTCATTCTTCTATAAGTGGACACAGGTTTTTTTATTTTTTTTATTTTATTTATTTATTTATTTTGGTTTTTCGAGACAGGGTTTCTCTGTGGTTTTGGAGCCTGTCCTGGAACTAGCTCTTGTAGACCAGGCTGGTCTCGAACTCACAGAGATCCGCCTGCCTCTGCCTCCTGAGTGCTGGGATTAAAGACGTGTGCCACCACCGCCCGGCGACACAGGTTTATTTTAACAGAAATAACTAAAGCAGTGTTTCAGGAGGTGGCCCAAACGCCACTCTGGAAGGTTTTCCTCAGCTGCAGAAAAGACACTACCCTGGCTGACATGAGAAACGAGCAGGGAATGCTGAGGGGCTGCCGACAGGCATGTTTCCCCTTCATACTTCAGACAAACGCAACACAGCTGAGCACAGCAGGAACAAAGACCCAGGCTCCTCTACAGTTCAGGCCAACTTGCCACAAAATGGCTTCTGTCCATCCTCAGACACTGACTGAGCACCTGGTGTGCTGGCAGACACACAAGGGTCCAGCATCTGCAGAGTGGGCACGAAACCTGGGTTCAGATCCCACGGTGTGGGTATATGCGCACGCGCACACACACACACACGCACACACACGACAAAAAGGCTGTTTTTTTGTTTTTTGTTTTTAATCTCATCCTAGTAGTTGGAATGAAGGCTGAAGATAAAAAATTAAGACCCACGCCCAGGTCTGATAAGAAAGTGAAACAGAACAAAAGTAGGGGAGATGCTGGGGGTGCTGGCACAGGTGAGAGACCTGTACCCAGGCTGGGGGTGCTGGGCAACCAGGGTAAGAGAATTCAGGGAAGAGGAAAGGCAGGGTGAGTCACCAGTCAGATGCAGAAGAAGCCAGATCAGAATGCCTCACTGATAAAAGGTATCAAGCCACATGACTAACATAGACAAGAATTATGGGTTTAATTTAAGTTGTAAGAGCTAGTTAATAATAAGCCTGAGCTAATAGGTCAAACAGTTTATAACTGTTTTATTATTACTGAATTGGCTGTGGGACCAGGCAAACCAGAAACTCCATTTATGAAACTAGTCATTTTAATATTTTAAGCATACATAAGAAAGTTCAAGGTGATCCCGCCATTCCTGAGAACTCTTCTGTCACTTCTCAGAACAACTTAAGGCCAGGCGGCTCTCTCTACCTACTCCTTCCTTACCTGCCATTTACATGAATGTTGCCAGCAAAGTGGTCATCAGTTTTACATAAAACGTACAAGCTTATTACAATTCCTGCCAATACTGGCAGAACTTGCCCTTGCCAGTAAGTACTGGCAGAAACCTGTGCAGCCACAGACAGGTCGTCCCCTGCCCCCACCCCCCACTTCCTGAAAAACATTAAATTTCACAGCTTTCAACTTGGAAGACCATAAAATAGAGTAATATAAATGCTGGAACAATCTGAAATCTTGGGAGATTTGGGTATTTGCCCAGAGGATAGAATCTGAGCAACTCAAGAACACTGGGTTCTCAAAATGAGCCCTGAAGAGCCAGGAGGAAGTGGAACCTTTCACCACACTGCCCGAGGGATCCATGGTGAGGTTTTCATGGACAGCTGGATCCTTTACTTCCAGAAGAAAAACCAGCTGCAGGTTCAAGGCAGTTTGAATATTCACTCAAGAAAATGGTTGTTCAAGGATGATGGTACCCACCTGTAATCCCAGGAGGTAGAGGCAGGTGGTGCAAAAGTTAAAGGTCATCCTCAGCTGCAAAGCAAGTTCAAGGCCAGCTGGTGTTACAGGAGACCTTGTCTCAAAACAATACACACACACACACACACACACACACACACACACACACACACACACACACACACACATTTGAAGGGCAGTGGAGACGCACGCTTTTAATCACAGCACTCGGGAGGCAGAAGCAGGCAGATCTCTGTGAGTTTGAGGCCAGCCTGGTCTACAAGAGCTAGTTCCAGGACAGGCACCAAAAGAGAAATTTTGTCTTGGGGAAAAAAAAAAAACCCAAAAAACAAAACCCATCTATCTATCTATCTATCTATCTATCTATCTATCTATCTATCTATCTATCTATCTATCTATCTATCTATCTTTTTAAAAGTCAGAACCTGGGGTTTAATTCAGTGTTAAGAGTATGTTGTTCAGCATGCAGGAGGCCCTAAGCTCTATTCCCAGGGGCAAAGAAAACAAAAAAAGAAAAAAGAAAAAAGCAGCCCATAGATAGATGAAATTTGCTATATAATTTGATAAATTCAGTCAAGTTTCAACATTTATATATAACTACTCCCAGAATCCACCCAGCATGATGGTGACACTGATTTTATGGGAACAAATGAGTGATTGCAATGTTGTGGGCCAAAGACAGGAGCCCTGCATCAGATACAGTCAGCCAGGCACAGAGGACTTTGGCCCTTTTTCTTCCCAGCAGTTTGGACAAGGAAACTGTGCTAACCAGAGGCTGTCTCCCACTCAGCGCTCCAGGCCCCTGCATGTGGTGTACGACCAGACCACTCTGCCTCTGCACGCTCACGGGGTGTGTGGGGGTGGGGGTGGGTGGGAGGGGTGGGATACTGCCAGGTAAAGTGAGAGGCAGCCAAGGCAGAACCGAGCCCATTTCCTTTCTCTCCAGCTGCAATTACAGTTGTGCTGTGATGGACGAGGTTTCAGAAGAGGATTGGAGACGAGGCCTCCGGAGCCCCTCAAGGCATTAATTACATTTCCACGAAACCTTATCTGCTGGGGCTTCAGAGAATGAGTGCACCACTGCTGTGCAGGCAGGGTTCCTTAAATACCAGGAAACAGGGTATTTATTTAAGAGAGTCATTTTCAAGTCTTTTTTTCTTTTTGTGGTTCTGGGGATTGAACCCAGGCCTTGCTTGTGTGAATCAAGCACTCTGCCTCCGGCTATACTCTTGGCCCTCACGAAAATAATAAATAAGTAAATAAATAAATACATTTTTAATTTATGTACTGTGTGTGTGTGTGTGTGTGTGTGTGTGTGTAGAAAGAGAGAGAGAGAGACAAGGGAACAACTCACCAGAATTGGTTCTCTCTTCCCACCATGTAGATCTTATATTAGCAAGCTCCGTGGCAGACGCCCTTACCCACTGAGTCATCCACTGGCCACAAAGCCCTTTTTGAAAGCATCAGTTTGTCAATAAGAACTGTGTATGCACGCGGTGCTGGGATGGAACCCGAGCAGAGCACATGCTGGGGCCTCTCTATTGTTCCTGTAAAGGAAAGCTTGCACGGAAGCTTGCTGTGCTCAATAGCTAGGGTGAGGCTCAGGGGCTCTGCTCTCTGCTACCCTCTTGCCTTCTTGGGGGGGTGCAGGGAAGCTTTGCCAAGACTGAGGGACACAGCTGGTTGAAAAAAAAGGAAGTGAGCATGTAGACAAATAACACAAATAAATCAACGAGCAGAAAGAAAAGCCCTTAGTTCACGTCCGGGAAGAAGAGGACTGGAGGACCTGCCACCCTGTCCCTGGCACAGTGAAGAGCAGTGTGAAGGGTGTGTGAAGTCGGGGATGGCGTGAGAAGCAGCAGGTTCTGTGCCCACGCTTCATGCATACAAACCGCGCACGAGGCAGAGAGCACGGCCGGCATGAAGACAATCTCCTACTCTTGGCAAACAGACTGGGATGTGTGGCCTCAAGGGGACATGGTAGTGGGACATAGTTCCAAATAGCGGGTGGGGTGGGACTGTACGGTGAACACCAGAGACAGAGGTTCTCAAACTGGGACCTCTGGAGGGGCACCAGTCATCCACAAATTGGCTGGAAATACATGTGCTTGGGCCACACCCCAAATATATTAACAGCTGTCTGGGGATGGAGCTGGTACCATAAACTCTCCAAAGGTCTGGGCATGCACTGCACAAACCTGAGTAGGAGAGCCCAGCAATCTCTATGAAGAGGTCTTCCTCGGAGAAGCTTTCTGGGAGCATGAGGCAGGCGGTGGTCACCGCACTCTTCAGGTTCTTATCCAGGGCCGATCTAAGAACCACATTCTCATTCATCGATACAATCTTCACCTGGAAAAGGCAGACCTTTGAGAGGCAGCACTGCAGAGGCGGGTGTTGCTCAAACGCTGACTGCCCCCTCTGTGGGCCACTGAAAAGCTAAGAACACAAGCTAGAGACACGAAGCCATCATGACTCTAACAAGAAATCACCGAACCTCCTGGCAAATGACAAAGTCAGAGAAATTGTGACAAAGAAAAGATCATGATTTCAAGAAAAACAAAAGTTAATATTCTTACTAAAATTAGTTTTTATGTTCATGAGTGTTTTGCCTGCATGTAAGTATGCGCAGCATGTGCATGCAGAGGCCAGAACAGGGCATCACATGCCCTGGAGCTGGAGTTACAGGTGGTTGTGAGGCCCCAAGTGGTTGCTGGGTATTAAACCCAGATCCTCTGTAAGAGCAGTCAGTGCTCTTAACCACAGAGCCATAAAAGAAAAACTATGGGGTTAGAGAGATGGCTCAGTGGACTAGAGCACTTGCTGCGCCTCCAGAGGACCAGGATTCTGTTCCCAGCACCCACATCAGGTGGCTCACAACTGCCTGTAGCTTCAGCTCCAGGGGATCTGACTCCCTCTTCTGGACTCATGCCAGACCCAAATCTACCCAGAGTTGTCACAAAGGCTGAGTATCATACAAGCCCACAGTACCTTGTACGACAATCGCCTGGCTCAACAGAAGGATCTTTTCCTTCCAATGCAGCAGGAGCTGCTCCCTGACTCCCAAGTGCTCAGCTTAAAGTCTGCACTGTGGTTAGCAGGACTTCCCAGTGCCAGCTCGGTGGCTTCCAGCTCCATGGCAACAGGCAAAATCCTCAGCAATAAAATGGTCTCATCAACCAATCCCACAAGTTTGCTGGAAAAAGGGAAGGAGACACTGCACACAGCCCCAGGCGGATGGAGCCTCTTTGGATTTCTTATGCACAGAATGACTTTCTCTTATTTTATCTTTTTGGGGGTTTGTTCTTTTGTTTTGGCTTTTTTTGGGGGGGGGGAGGGCTGGCATTAACTACAGTTTATCGTCATGTTCTACTTAGACAGGGTGACGAGAACCCTGAAAATAAGCCAAACCATGCCCATTCCTTCCTTCTGTTTTCTTTTTTAAAGACAGGGTCTCACCATGTAACCTTGGTTGGCCTGTAATTTGCTATGTGGAGCAGGCTAGCCTCAAATTTGGAGATCCTCCTGCCCCTGCTTCTGAGTGCTGGATTAAAGGATGTACCACTGTGTTCGGTTCTGATTTTAGATATAGTTTTGTTGTGTAGCCCAGACTAATCTTGAACTTGTGGTAATACTCCACCCTCGTATATACGGCAGGTGAGGCAAATCCACTTGATCCAACATCACCCCTTCCACCCTCATGATGAGAGCATGACGGGCCCGTAATTAAGCCTTTCAATACCAGGTGAGTTTAGAATCGCTGCATTCACTGAGTAAAAGAGTCTAGGACAGCCAAAGGCTGGCGATGAAGCAGCAGCAGAAACAGAGTGAAGCCTATGCTAGACAACCAAGTTCTAAGTGTTCGGAGTTTCCCTCATGGATTCAGGGAGGCACTTCTCGTCTCGACAGATGGTTAAAAACAAACGAACAAACAAACAAAAAACCTATTTTTCTCCAGTACTAACAATGGATCAAGCCCAGGATCTTCCACATGAAAGGCACCTTACCCTTCAGCTAGGCTTCCCTGTCCCGATTTTAAGCTTCTAAAATAATTCCTATGCTCATCCCCTAACCTTCCTTTAAACATCTTCGTTTAGAGGGTGTGCACGTGTGCCCGCACACACACATACATGCTCGCATGTCACAGTGCGCGTGTGGCTCTCAGAGGACAACCTGAGGGAGCTGGTTCTCTCCTTCCACCATGCGGGTTCCAGGAGTCACATCTGTCGGAGTGGCTACCTCACTGGCCTGATAACCTTGCATTCCACGTGAAATCATGGATGCAGGAAGGCAACCTCCTCACCTCACTGGTGGGGAAACGCCTGATTTGTCCCGAGGCCTTTTGACAACCACATTCCTATTCTCACCCTCATCTACCAGGTCCTTAACAGTGCCACAACCCCCTTCTGTGTACGTTTCTGCGGCTTTCACAGAAACCCAGTGAAATCAGAAGCTAAAAGATGCACAAGCTTGGGTGTCTTTTCCTGGTTAAGAAATGCCACTTGTCCTCTAAGAAGCCCTCTACTAGCGTGTCAGAGAGCAGTGTGCTTGCTATTTAAGGTTGAGAGAGGGAAAATAAAAGCACTCTTACTCCAGGGGAAAATGTGTGGATCTGGTTCTCCAACGAAAGGTGAACTAGGACCTCGTCTCAGCAGCTCTGTTATTTGTTGTTCAGAGTGAAAAGCCAGTGAAAGCTTGGGGCCCTGCCAGAGAGGCCTGGGAAAAGAAAAAAGTCCTCAGATTTGTGAATAGCTGTTTGTACCTACTGGGAATGCTCCGACCTGGACCACACAGACGGCATTAGCAATCTGAACTGCAGGGAGGACGGACGATGCTTGAAGGATCTTTTAAAGGGGAGATTTGTGAGTACTTCCCAAGCCAGGAAAGACTCACACGAGAGGCTCCTGTATAACACAGCGATAGGCGGGGACAACTTGCAGCCTCCAAAAACCCAGACCCGTGTAGTCCTGTGACTCTCGGCTCCCACCAGAACCTTCCCATCCAAACCTCAGGGGTCACTGCTCGGAGTCATGAGACTGGCTGGAGCTTGGTCTACCTGCTGGGATTGGGGCTCTTAGGACAACTGATATGGGGGTCTTATTTTTTAATCCTCAGCATGCACAGAGGAGAAACTTGGCTGCCTCTGAGTCACTAAATGAACGGTTCGATCTTTGCATTTCAAAGGTGACCTAGGCCAGCTCACAGTAGTGCAGAGCCAGGGCTCCCGACTCCTCAGTCAGGCCTCTCCTATACAACTGGGATTCAGAATGTAAATCAATAAAACTACCACATGGAGAAAATCACCTTAGCATGAACATACTGAAAACCCCTCGATTTTATGCTTTATACAGATGGACCATATGCATATGAATTCTTTCTCAAGAAAACTTATTTTTAGCTATTTTTTAAAAATTTAAAAAAAAATTTTGAGTATCTCACTTGCAAGCCAGAATGCTAGGTAGACAAGGCTGGCCTGGAACCAGAGATCCACCTGTTTCTGCCTCCTGAAAGCTGGGATTAAAAGCTTGTATCACCATGCCTAGCTCCACTAAATACTTCAAATTCCATGATTTTTATATTTTTGGTTGTGAGCCTAGCCTTTAACGACTGAGCCATCTCTCCAGCCCTCAAATTCCATTTTTTTTACTGAAAAACCATCTGTTGTAGGACTTGGGATATAGCTCTCTGCTGGCCTTCTGGGTTCCCTGCCCTGCACTGTGCATGGGTAGACAGGCGCGCATGCATCTACACCAACGCATACATAGACAGCAAGTGACTCAGAACTTAAAGTTGTTCAGGAAATAAAAATAGGTAGCTTTTAAACCATAAGGCAAGCTGACAGGAAAGTATGAAATACATTTTTTATTTAATTTGTTTTTCTATTTTTGAGATAGGGTCTTATGTGCTTCTGGCTGTCCTGGAACATATAGATATCCACCTGCCCCACCTCCTGAGTGTAGGGTTAAAAGCATGCACAACCTTGCTCAATAAAAGTATAATAGAAGTATAATTTACAGTCAACCCTTTCTAGAAAAGTCCTTTTCAAATCTTTTATCTTCCTTTTGAACATTTAGCTTGCTGGTGGGTGAGAAATCCCTTTATTTGCAGGACACAGACACTATGGAAGCTTTAGAAGGTATAATTTGATGCAATGCCTTTTAAAACATAAAAGACGAGGAGCTCACACATTTCAGGATTCTTTCTTGAGACATTTGCTCATTTTCTTGCCACCAACCTATCAGCTTTGCTTAAGCATCACAAGTATTTACTGCCACCTACAGGTCAAAAGTTTATCTGCTGCTAATGGGGACAGGCTGGCAGATTTACTCCTACAGAAGTGGGTGTCAAGGTGGGGGCGGGAGGGTGTTAATGATGCTCACTTATTGTCTTCAATGATTTATTTGAAAGATTTAATTTTAATGTATATGAGTAAGTTTTGTGTCCATTTATGTACATGAACCACGTGTGTAGTGCCCGAAGAGGCCAGAAGAGGGCCCGGGTTCCTTTGTGTAGTCCTGGCTTCCTTGAACTCACTCTGTAGACCAGGCTGGCCTCAAACTCAGAGATCTGCCTGCCTCAGACTCCCAAGTTCTGGATTAAAGGCGTGCACTACTGCCTCGCTAGCATTTTTGGTTTCTAAAGGCTAGTTTAAAAAACTTTCTTTAAAGGGCTGAAGAGTCAGTTCAGCACTCGAGGGCACTGGCTGCTCTTCCAGAGTGCCCAGGTTTGATTCCTAGCACCCACATGGCAGCTCACAACTGTCTATAACTCCAGTTTGAGGGGATCAGACGCCCTCTCCTGGACTCTAATAGGCATTGCATGCACACAGTACACAGACATACATGAGGGCAAAACACACATTTATATAAAAGATAAATCTTGAAAAAAAGCTTTAAAGTAGTCCAGGCAAAAGTATAGTACAAAGACATTTTGATTCAATCTCTTTTTACTTGAAAATTAGAGACAGCCAAGAACACTGGGAAGGAAACAGCATTTTCTGAGTGTCTACTAAACCAAACGCTCTGGAATACCCACCCACAGACGGACTATCCTGAGGTGAGGGAGACTCAGCCATCAGTGCGGGGCATGCAGTTAGATGAGAAGCAGACACCGGAGACCAGGTGTGTTGTATTCTAAAACACTGTGTTCTTTTGAGTGCGCAACCCTTCTTCCAGTTTCCAGGCAGGGCAGGACTGTCACCGCCATTCTGCAGATGGGCTAACTGAGATTTATAGACAAAACCCAACTGTGCAAGTTCACAGAAACAGCTAACAGTGCAGAAAAGAGTAGGACCTAAGGCCTCTCCTTTTATAGTCACTACCTCCCCGTCAAGCTACAGATTTTGCAAAAACAAACAAAAATAAAACACCCCCAATAAAAGATCCCCAAAACAAAACCCCAACACCTGCCACAGGCCTGGGAATGTTACCCCAGTGGCAGAGTACCTCTGATCACACTCTTGGGACTGGGCATGGTGGCACACACCTGTAGCCCCAGCTACTCTGGGGAACACGACTCAGGACCATGTCTCAAAGAAAAATAAAAAACAGGAGGAAAACCTGGGACAGAAAATGTGTATTTACAAACTTTCAACTGCGGTAACTTGCTTGGTGTTGGGTTTTACTGGTTATAGGATCTTGACAGGATTTGTTCCCTGTGCTTGTCTGAAAGAAAATGTTATCCTGGATATTTACAAATGCTTCTCCAGGGATAAGGATGATGCTCAGCTGGAGGGTGCTTCGACCAGTGTGCACCAGGCCCTGGGCTCCAACCCCAAGACACCCACATGTTCTAACTGAAGTAGAGACAACAGCACACACAGGGATGGCATCACGTGCATATGTTTATCTGAGCACATACATGTGTAGTACGCATACACATGTGCAAATGGCACACAGATGTGTCATACTGCTTCAAACACACAATCCTGGTCACGTTAATGAGCTGCACTACCACATTTAAAGTTCGGGTTATGAGACGGGAGACAGCTGAGAGTTCACTTCACATCCATCACAAAGAGTGTTTGTGCTCTCTCTCCCCCTCTCCCCAAATGAAAAAATAAATAAAATAAAAAGAAAGACACCACCCTCAGCACCTCACTGTGTTCACCAACATGACTCTTTGGACCTTGCTGTTTAGGATTTTGTTTTTGAAGACACATTTATTTTATGTGCGTGAGTGTTTTGGCTGCACATACATGCATGGCTTCGGGTTCCCTGCAACTGGAGTTACAGATGACTGTGAGTCACCATGTGCGTGCTGGGAACTGATACTGAACCCTGTAGAAGAGCAGTCAGTGCTCTTAGCCATTGAGTCATCTCTCCAGCTTCCTGTTTAAGGCAGTCCTACTATCTGAGCATGATCGATTAATTCACAGTCAATCTCCTGTACCCCTCACCTTCCTGAAGCTGGGGAGCCCTCTCGCCCCGTAGCTGTCTCTGTTAATTAGCCCTGTCCTGAAGCTAAGCAGATGCTCATCTAGCGTCTCAGGGCCTGGGACTGTGGCTCAGTGGTGGCAGTCCTTGCCCCTTTGCTCCATCTATGATGGATGAATTCTAAGGGTTTTAGGACCTCTCTACCAGGACCCAGGACAAATCACATTGTATGTCTTACACATATATTACAAGCACACAGATGCATACGTACATGTTATGCATAAAAAGCTCCTTTTATTGCACAACACCACAGAGTAATCTCTGTATACTGTGGGGTGATGACCTACATGGAGGGTAAGAGGACTACTGACATTTCCATTTCCTGGAATTTCCTATCTTTGAGCTCACAAAGATCAAATCGAGGCCGTGCTAGCTGTGGTGGCATGAAAGGCACAGACTCACCGGCTTTTGGAGGCGCCCAGCGATATACAGGTTATTCCAGTTCAGGAGGTCATCGATTAGGGTGCCAGTAGAAATAACCCCGTACTTGATAAGCTGCAAGAGAAGACACGAGCATGACAAGGGGCAAAGCACCAGGCTGCTGCTTCCACAGGCAGAAGCGAGAGAAGGGCTGAGATCTTGTCGGGAATAGAACGCTGATCTAACTAACTTAAATACCTATCCTTCGAAACCCCGCATCCTGCTGGGCGGTGGTGGCACACACCTTTAATTCCTGCACTTGGGAGGCAGAGGCAAATCGATCTCAAAGTTGGAGGTCAGCCTGGTCTACAGAGCAAGTTTTAGGAGAGACAGGACTACACGGAAAAACCCTGTTTCAAAAACAAATAAACAACTCCAAAACAAAGAAAACAAAATAAAAATACTAAAAAAGAAAACCCATTATCTCTATCAAAACTGTCAGAGATTTAGAGTCAAGACTGACTTGGCTCCCAAGGTACAAGGAGTGAGGTGGCCAGTATTTGATGTGTGATTGTTAAAGGCAGAACAGCTCTCAGACAGCATCTGCTATCAGTCCTCAATTCTAGATTCTTCCAATTTCAGAAACGATGATTTAGGTAACGTTCTTCATTTGAGAAATAAAAAACTGAGTGTCAGGGGCCAGTAAAAGGGCTCAGTAGGTAAAGCTGCTTGAGGCCAATCCTGATGACTTTGAGTTTGACCCTAGAACCCATAAGATGGAAAGAGAGAACTGAATCCTGCCAGCTGTGTCCTGACTGAAACAGACACACACACACACACACACACACACACACACACACACACACAAAATGTAAATCTTAAAAAGAAATTTGAGATCCAGCAACAGTAAATGACATGTCACTGTGGTGCTGCACCAGCAGATTGAGAGTTTGGTTCTGCAGCTGGGCACAGCAATGCATGACTCCTAGGTCCTGCATTTGGGCATAGCAATGCATGCCGCCTAGGTCCTACAGCTGGGCACAGTAATGCATGATGCCTCCTAGGTCCCGCAGCTAGGCACAGTAATGCATGCCTCCTAGGTCCTGCAGCTGGCCCAGTAAAGCATGTCCACAGGCCTGTTATTCCAGAACCCAGGGGAAAGCTGTATTGCTTGAGCTGCAGTGTAGTTTGGGGCCAGCCTGGATAGCAAAGAGTCTCAAATAACAGAATTAAGGGCTTAACACTTAGAATTGCTGCCTGGTCTTCCCACATTCTTTGCATCGCAAAATATTAGAAATTCTTTAATTAAAAGTGCTTACTGGCCTTTTCCCTATGGGTGGCGTTCAGTGCTGTTGCCGACTCTTTCAAATGGTGACAATTACAAACGAACACCCAAAGATGAAAATCCTCTTATCAGTGTTAAGCACGTGGAATCACAGAGGAGGCCATTTCTACAATAATTCGTATAAACCTCGATGTGGATTTCCAAGCTTACTTCCTCTTCCATGTGTCAACAAGTATTTAAGTAGTCTTCTCAGGCTGCACATATTTAAAAAGTAGCTAACAAATTACAACTAAAGAGTACGGAACTACGGCACACAAGCGTGCACAAACAGAACTACGGCACACAAGTGTGCACAAACAGAACTATAGCACACAAACGTGCACAAACAGAACTACGGCACACAAGCGTGCACAAACAGAACTACAGTACACAAGCGCGCACAAACAGAACTATGGCACACAAGCGCGCACAAACAGAACTATGGCACACAAGCGTGCACAAACAGAACTATGGCACACAAGCGTGCACAAATAGAACTATGGCACACAAGCGTGCAAACATTTGTTTACTGGCCCTTATGCTGTTGTTTGGAAATTACTAATCAAAGACAGGCTTGGCAGAGTACTAATTATGAGGGAAGAACCAAACAATGCGCTGTGCTGCTTCGGACAAGTGACAGCTCAGCGGCCCCAGGGCCACTGCAGGCCTGGGAGTTCAGGGACTTGCCACTAAGTAGCGGCAGGAACTTAGAAAGTAACTTTCCCTCTCAGAACTGAGGTTTCCTTGACTGCATAGAGCAGATAGACTGGAAAACCCATGCATATCTGGGCATGGTACTACATGCTTTTATTCCCAGCACTCGGGAGGAAGAGACAGGCAGATCTCTGAGTTCAAGTCCAATCTGGTCTACAATATGAGTTCCAGGACAGGCAGAGCTACACAGAGAAACCCTGTCTCAAAGAAAAAAAAAAAAAGAAAGAAAGAAAACAACAGTAACAAAAGAAAAAAAGAAAAGGGATGGCCTCAAGATTATGAAGATCACTGCGCAGCCAATCACTTCTCTGCCAAGTTCAGACAGGTCTTCAAACCCTTCTCATGTTCGTTACGCTAACCTCCTGCCCTTTACAGCCTGGTCCTTTGACCAATTATAGGATCATTACCTGGGGGCTTGTCAAATATGCAGAATCTCAGGTTCCATCCCAGACCAACTGAATCTGGACCTGCATTTTAACACGATCCCCAGGAGACTCACACACCTGTAAAGGTTAGACTGCCCTAAGCAATTGGCATTAGCATCAGCACAGGCAAACCCAACTCCCTCTCTCGCTCCCATCTCCCCCGCAGCCCTCTGGGAAAGTAGGATGCTTCACTGAATTAGACCCCTCTCCATGCTGGGGAACAGACCCAGGACCCAGGAAAGTGTTCAGTCACTAAGTGGTATGGCCAGGGCCTCGACTGCATAGAGCAGTTAGACTGGAAGTGTTACATGTATGTAGGGCTCCTGACATAAGACAATCTGGGAGGTGGGGGTGATCTAAACATCTTACCCATCCTCTAACATGCAAATCTCAAATCCTACCCACCTGGTGACACCAAGAACTTCCCTTCAGTCACCTGATGCCACATGCTCCCAGCACCAGAGAGCTTCTTCACTTCCTGGCAGTCCCCACTCCTCCTAGATGACATCACTCTATCCTGCTCCACAGTGGCCCTGCTGCTTCTCCATACCTCCCAGACAGCGGTCCTCAAAATGTGAATCCCCACCCAGGACCCACTACTCAGTGCGACCAACAGATTAAAACTTGAGAACTACTTGGCCAAGGTTCAAAAGATAAGTTAAGTCCAGTCACGGGCAGCCGTTTCTTATACCCCAGCCACAGCCTGACAGACCAAGACTCTAGCTCTGTCTGTGCCTGGGTTTTAGAAAGCTGGACGAGGTGTGACGGTTTCCTCAGAATGCGGACACACGATTTCACCAGGATTCTCCTGCCAAATTACAACTGCCCAGTTAGGGCCACGGCCTCAAGGCACTTACCTTCCCGTCACACATGATCAGTGGGTTGAAGTAGACGCCGGCACCATAGTTATTCTGGACAGAAGAGATGATCCTGGGCCCCAAGAGTTTGAGGAAGGAGTAGTGGCTCCAATTCCTCTTCAGGTTCTTGGCGTGCCACGCGACAGGGTCATCTACTGTGAACACCAAGTCTAGCATGGGATTCTGGAAGGCGAAGGGACAAGAAAGGGCTCAATACTAACACTTAAAGGAAACACTAGAGAAATAATAAAAAATCTTAAAGCGCTACAAAAGTACAAGTCATGGTCAGAAGACCCAGGGCTGTCATCAGAAACCCGAGCAGGTCCCACAGAGCAAATCTAACACGGCTTTCAGCCATGCGAGTGATGAGATCACACACTCACTCACTGTGGGTTTCAGGGCAGCACTCGCCTGATTGGTTGACATACGATGGATCAGTTTATTTCTAAAATATCTCACAAGGCAGGTATGTTATTCCAACTGTATAGGAAAGGAGATGAGGGGCCAGGGTGTAGAACCCAAGTGTGGCAGAACCAAGGAGAGATGGCTCAGTGGTTAAGAGCATGGCTATTGTAAAAGACCTGAGTTTTATTCCCAGCATCCATCTGTGACTCTAGTTCCAGAGGACTAATGCCTTCTTCTGACTTTTGTGGGCACAAGGCATGCATGTGGTCCACATACAATCACATGGAACAAAATACGCATACACATAAATAAACCTTTTTAAAAAATTTAAAAATCATTAAGAAAAAAAAAGCTCTGATAGGTTTCAGGGCAGAGATATCAAGAGCCTAGCACTGAAGATAGACAAATTATGCCTAAATTGACTCTACAAGGGAACATCTAATATAGCAACTGGAACAAGAGAACAGGGAGGAAGGGTTTTTATTGGACATGACACATGAGTTCTGAAGAATGTAAGAGGCGCACGGGCTGGAGAAGTAACCCAGGAAGCATGGAAAATGGCAGTCAGGTTAGAGGAAACTACTCCCCAATGCTGCTTGGCCAGGCAAGACTTGCAGTCTGAAGCTAGGGTAAAAAAACATACTTGTGTGGTACTGAATGAGACCAGGTTTTTCCCACACTAAAGAATCTTCCAGAGGGAGGAGAGGTTACGAGGAGGAAAATCTGAGAAGATTCCACCCAAGAAACAAAATGGCGTTAAGTAAGGCACTGAAAGAGTGGGAGAAACCAGACTTCTTAGCACGAACGTAGAGATGGAAATGAAGGAGAAAGAAGCACACTTTCTATGAGAGAATCCTAGGTCAGCTCAAAGGAAAACCTCACGGAATGAGTACAGTAGGGCTATCAGGAGGATGAGGGATGCTATGGGTTTCCCATGGTAACCTCAAACCATTGGTGATATTATTTAAGATTTGGAGGTCATGGATAGGGCACTATTGTATGTGTATGTGTGTACAGATGCACAAGTCTGTGTGTTTGCAGGCCAGAGGATACTGGGTTTGGATAGGGCACTAGTGAGTGTGTGTGTATACAGATGCATGAGTCCGTGTGTCTGCAGGCCAGAGGATACTGGATTTGGATAGGGCACTAGTGAGTGTGAGTGTGTGCATGTACACAGATGCACAAGTTCACGTGTTTGCAGGCCAGAGGATACTGGGTTTGGATAGGGCACTAGTGTGTGTGTGTCTGTGTGTATGGATGCATGAGTTCATGTGTTTGCAGGCAGGAGGATGCTGGGTTAGGTTAGGGCACTAGTGTGTGTGTGTGTGTGTGTGTGTGTACGTATAGATGCATGAGTCTGTGTGTTTGCAGGCAGGAGGATGCTGGGTTAGGTTAGGGCACTAGTGTGTGCGTGTGTGTGTGTGTGTACGTGTGTGTACGTATAGATGCATGAGTCTGTGTGTTTGCACGCAGGAGGATGCTGGGTTTGGATAGGGCACTAGTGTGTGTGTGTGTGTACAGATGCACGAGTCCATGTGTTTGCAGGCAGGAGGATGCTGAGTTTTGCTCTCAGGCGCCATCCACTTTTTCTGAGACCATTTCTCACTGGACTGGAGCTCACCAGTCTAGGCTGAGAGCCAGTGAGCCCCAGCGATCTGTGTCTGCCTCCCTAAGACTAGGATTACAAGTGTGCACCACAATGCCTGGCTGATGGAGAATTGTAAAAAAGTAATTATGATAATACATATGCAGCCAAGTTAGAGAAACAGGTGGGAGACAGGAGAAATGCAAGCAATACCAGGAGACAGATCTGGCCAGATGCTAGACCCAGGGTGCCCAACTGTAATCTGGGCACGGATTCTGCAGGCCACACTGAGACTTATGTTGCTCTTCCCTGCCAACTCTGAAAAGCAGCAAGGCTCAGTCCTAACTACAGTCTTGTTGGTGTGTTGAGGTGAAGAAATGCACTGTCACCTGCCCCGGTCCTACACCCAGTCCATCATCTTTCTTGAAGCCCAGGAATCATTTAATATTTTCTTATCTTCAGTTGTGGCTTTCAAACTTGGCCATGAGATGTTTTACACACTGATCAAGTCCAAGCCTCATCCTAGGCCAACGATATCAAGCAGTAGACAAAACCATTTTGTATTTCTAAAAATGCGCTGGGAAACTCCAATGACAAAGGCTGAAGACACTTATGTTGAATCGGCTTCTTTTCTCCACCACCTCTTCCTAACAGCTTCCGGTTAGGACGGAAGTAGCCAGACTACTTATCTTTCTCTGATCCTATCAGTTCAGGCCAGTGGGACGGCTCAGCAGATAGTGGCCCTTGCTGCCAAACTGAATAAACTGAGCTCAATCTCCCCAGGACCCACGTGGTGCAAGGAAAGAGCCAACTTCCTCAAGTTGTCCTCTGACCTTCAAGTGTATGCTGGTTACGCTTGTGTGCGTGCCACATAACCAGCATAAGTAAATGTAAACGCTAACAAATATATTTACTGGGCGTGGCAGCACGAGCCTTTAATACCAGCACTGTGAGTTCGAGGCCAGCCTGGAATACTTGGTGAGTTCCAGCCAGCTCCGACCTGGAAAACCCTCATGCCGAGGTCACTTTGATAGGATGAACATTTTACTAGTTGGTGCTTGGCGTGTCTGGGGTCCGCGGGAATGAAAGGCACACCCGGAAACCGGGGAGGGCGAGCAGATGCCAGGCCTGAGGCTGGTTGGAAAGGCGCAGGTCTTGGGACTCACCTCCTGGTGTGCATTGGGTCCCGCCTGGCGGTACACAGCGGAGCCGTAGGCGAAAGCCAGGCTCAGGTCCTCGGGGAAGTGAGCCAGGATCCTGCGCAGGCCCACGCCCGAGCTCTGCAGCGCCTGCACCGCCATGGGCGGGCGGGCGGGCGGGCGGGCCGGCTGACCGGCACGCCGGTAGGGTAAAGCGTGCAGCGCCTACACCGTGCTCGCAACTCCGGGTCGTGAGGACCGCGCTTCCGCCTGAGCCACGCCCCTCCACGCACGCACGCTTCAGAGCCAGCGACTGGCGGCCTTCGGAGAGGTCGGGGCTCCGTCGCTCCCCCTGGCGGTCGGAGGAGCACACTACAGTCCCAGCCTGGGACTGCAAGCTAACCTGCTATAAAGCCTTGTAAACCCTTTGTAGATTCAAACTAGGAACGATTTATTTATTTATTTATTTATTTATTTATTTATTTATTTATTTATTTATTTATTTATTTATTTATTTATTTATTCATTCATTCATTCATTCATTCATTCATTCATTTATTATTTAGTATACAGTCTTCTGCCTGCACGCCAGAAGAGGGCACCAAATCTCACTATAGATGGCTGTGAATCACAGCATAGCTGCTGGAAATTGAAGTCAGGATTTTGGGAGAGCCGCCAGTGCTCTTAACCTGAGTCATCTCTCCAGCTTCCTCCCACACCCCCTCCACCTTTTTTTTTTTTGTATTTTCCACGAATGATTTTTAAATCATGAATATATTACATAAGTGGTTTTGTTGTTGTTGTTGTTTTGTTTTCTGTTTTGTTTTTTCTTTTTGAGATGGTCAAACTGTGCAACTGTCCTGGAATTTGCCATGTAGCCCAGGCTGGCCTCTAACTCACAGCCATTCACCTGCCTCTGTCTCTCAAGAGCTGGGATAAAGACACAGGCTATCACACTCACAATATTGTGCAGCTATCATCTCTAACTCTAAGTTGCAGGAGATTTTTAAGATTTAGAAAAAAAAAATTAAAACATGCCCACTCCACCACCAGGATATTGTGATAGTTAGAAACTGGCCATGGTTTCTTCACACGAAAAGACCTTTCAAGTCTGATAACAGATAAAATGCTTCACAAAAGGAAACACATTGGGCAAACATTCCCTCCTATTTACGTTCAATTTTAGAATCAGAGAACAGTCCGTGCACCTTTGGGGATGGTCTCACAAAGGGCTCTTTAATTTACATGTCTTTTCTGCAGAAAATGGGATTTCTTTGCACCATGAGAGAAATTTGCTCAAGACAGCAGGAGTCTTCAGGACACAGCTGAGCTCCCAGACCATTTGAAAACTGTACTTTTTTCTTTACCTTGCCTCTCAAAGATCAGCTCGACCTCCTGCATTCGAGCCAAGGCGGGAGGGTGGTGAGTCTCAGCAAGCTTTGACTGCATAGTGAGTTTTAGGTTGAACTGAGAAATTCTGAAGATCTTGCTGTAGAAAGAAAATGGCAATGAACTAGTAGGGTTGGGTGGGGAGACCCAACGCTAGGGAGACTGTCTAGCAAGTTCAAAGCCCTGAGCTGCCTCCCAATCACAGTAAATGACACCATATCAACCAATGGGGCTGGGAGTGTGGCTCAGCAGTCAAGTTCCCAGCACCCACCTGGTGGCTTACAACCATCTGTAACTCCAGCTCCAGGAGCTCTCATATCTGATGCCTCCTTCTGAACTCTGAGGGCACCAGGCATGCACATTACATACATGTATGTGATCATTCATACACATAAAATAAACAACAACAGCAACCCCAACTAAGGGGCTGTGGAGAGAATCCAGGTAGGAAAGCGCTTACTTGTGCAAATGTGAAGACCTAAGTTTAGATCACCGGAACCATGGAAAACCAGATGTGGTGGCCCGAGTCTGTAACCTCCGAACTCCTGTGGTGAGATGGGGGTGGGGGCAGGAACAGGAGAACAGCTTGAGCATCATCTCTATTTTACAGGTGAAGCTCAGGAGAGAGCAACCTGCTCGAATTCACATAAGCATGTGGCTTCCGGCCTGGCCACACATCAAGGTCTCTCTCATTCTAGTCCATCCTTGAAGGGTTATGAGCAGGGACCCAGTGGAGTCAAATAGCCTGTGAGGAGAAGAGGCCTCTTAGGGAAATTAAAGACCAAGCTCTTGCCACAGGGTCACCATGATGTAAATAAAAAATTCCCAGGCCTAGCAGCGCTGGGGATAGAGGCAGGAATAGCTCAGACTCATTCAACTGGAAGAACAGTTACTTTGGTTCACGCTCTCCACACTGCAGTGAGATTGGCGCCGAGATTTTCCCCCAATAGAGCTGCTGTGCAGAAACCCAAAGTCTGGGGCAAACAGACAGTTAAGCAACAAAACGTGCAGTAATCAGCAGGCACCTAGCCCTCTAAGGAAGAGCAGATCCTTCCAAGAAGGAGATATGAATAGGCTTTTGGGGAGCAGAGGGGTAGCAGAGGCAGTGCAGGCCACAAAGCCAGGTCTTGGAATGGCCTGTGACGTGTTTGGCACACAGGAATGGGAAGTGAGCTGGGTGGGACCCATGAGTGTAATTGCATGATGGTAATCGCAGCATGGAGAGAGAGTCGGGAGAAAGGCCGAGTGCAGACTTGGGGCGTCAGTCTCCCTGTGTGCCAACAGCATTTTGATTCATGCTGAAGAACCCTCACCCTTGCCGGGATGGCTTGGATCTGAGATACACTCGCCGTGGAAGTACACAGAACCCTTCTACCTAGAAACGGAATGAAGAATGTTTCCAGTCGTTTCTCATCTTCTTTCTCCTCTTGAGGAAGTAATTCAACTCCCCCGCTTTCCTTGGCAAGAGTTATGCATGCTCATAAAAATGTAAACATTACAGACAATGTTTCTCATCCCCCCTGAGGTAACCACTGGTAATCGTCAGGATATATTCTCCCAGATTAGGCTTATGAATATATTAACATTAAAGACATTTTTAAATGGAATTGGATGATGGATATTATTTTTCAATTTGCATTTTTTCACCTCCTCACATATCAAGGGCATCTTTGTCCGAGTATTAAGATTTATTTCATTCCATTTACTAGCGGAGAATAGTCTAAACTACGGCTATGCCATATTGATGGACATAGGTTATGTCTCGTCCTTTGTTTTTGCAGTCCCGGGAGTGTGGTGGCCCAGGGCCTTGCATGGACCAGCCAAGACTGTAACACCGAGCCAAATCCCTCTCCATTTCTAGCTTTCACACATGAAACTGGTACCACGGTGAACATCTTTTCAGTTATTCCTTTAACAACGTGTTTACATTTATGTGTATTGTGTGGGCACATACATGCTATAGCACGCTTGTGGAGGTCAGAGGACAATTTAGAGGAGCTGCTGCTTCTCTCTTCTCCTAAGTGGCTTCCAGGACTCAGACTCAGGTCATCAAGCTTAGTGGCAAGTACTCTTGTCTGCTGGGCCACCTCTCCAGCCCTCTGGGTATTTCTTTTTGTACATGGCAAGTATTATATTGATATAAAATTGATTCCCAGGATAGCAGGATGACTCAGCAGGTAAAGGTGCTTGCTATGAAAGCCGAAATATCTGTGTCCAATTCCTGGAACCCACAGAAGGATGGAGGGAGAGAATCCACTCTCCAGAAGTTGCCCTCTGACCTTTCCATACAGGCTGTCACACATGTACCCCCATATGCCTAACACATACACAAACAAAAATAAATCATCTCTAAAAATCTTGTTGCCTAGAAGTGGGATTGCTGGGTCTAAGTGTCGACACATTGCTAAATCCCCCTGCAAAAGACACGTGAATTCACCCAGCCCCCAGTAAGGCTCAGTCCCTTATAGAAACAGAGTCTATAATGTGTCACCATTTTTCTCCCTTACAGGCGCTTACAGCTAATTATTAGTAATTTTCATTTTCATAACACACTCCCTCCTGCTATTGCAAAACCACCCGCTGGAAAGTTCCATCCCACTCCTGCGTGTGTGTGTTTGCCTCTGCCCAGGCAGAAGCAGAAGCAGGGCAGCAGAGAACACATTTGTTTTCTTCAGCAGAAATCCCCCTGCTCCCGTCAGCTCATCCACTCTCTTTTTAACTTACCGAGGCTCACTGCGTTAGGAGCTATTAAAAAGCCCTCGTGTTCTAGCTAATAGCTCCAAGGTTCTGTTGGAAAGCTCATGCCGATGAGATAAAAATGTTTGAGAGCCATTTCCGAAGATAAATGCCACTTGATTTCGGCGAGTGCTGGGCCGTGCTATCCAGCTTATCTAGCAGGTGTCTCTGTGTTCCTTAACAAGGATGTTGCCAGGCTAGGATTGGCCTAGAAGAGTCACCCAGACTGTGCGTTAGTGGTCTGGATAATGCCTGTACCTTATAAGCCTTGACTTTTCTTTTCATCGGTGTTTTAAAAGAACAGGAAAAATAATTGTGGAAAAAAATTCTGATTATATTACTCCTTCACTTGTTCTGTGATGTTGGGGTTGTTACCCAGGGCCTCATACTCTGCTATTGAGATGCACCCCCAAATCTAGGGTCTGGGTTGTTTTACATTTGAACCACTTATTTAGCCATCTGATGACAAAAGCACAGAGGGGTCTTGATCTGTCTTTTTATTTTTAAATAACAGTGTATACTCTTATTTTTTATTTTTAAAAATCATGTGTGTGTGTATTCATGTATATGTATGCACATATACATGTGTCCTTGGAGGCCAGAAGGTGGCTTTGGATCCCCAGGAGCTGGGGTCATAGGCAGTTGTGAGCTGTCTCATGTGGGTGATGGGTTTTGAACCTATGTGATCTTAAACACTGAGCCAGCTCTCCAGCCCTTAAATGTGTGTGCTTAAAAAAAAAAAAAACTATTTTATTTGAGGTGTTTGCCTGCATGTATTTGTGCATCACATGAGTGCTAGCGACCCAAGGAAGCCAGAAGAGGGCATCAGATACCCTGGAACTGGGGTAACAGAGGGTATGAGCTGCCAAGTGGGTGCTGGGAAGCAAACCCAGGTCTTCTGCAAGAGCAGCAAGATGGCTCTCCAGCCCCTTGATCCCTGTCTCATCAAAGGGTCTCATGCTATCATTTGTCCCATAGATGAGCCACAGCTAGGCTAGAACAACAGAGTGGTTTCCTGCCTCTGCAGTGCTGGGAATCAAACCCAGAGCCTGAGCCGTCCTAGGAAACTGCTCAACCTCTGAAGTGTGGTCCCCACCTGAACTTCTCTTAACAAAGCTTTAGTTTCTGGCCAGGGGCGCTAAACTACCATTTGAATTTGAGTCCAGACCCCAGGATTTAATAATAATAGCTGTGTGACCTTGAACAAGAAAATTAAACCTCTCCATGTGTTTGTTTGTTTTTCTTTTATTCTTCCTGTTTTTTCAAGACAGGATTTCTCTATGTAACAACCCTGGCTGTACTGGAACTCTCTATGTAGTCCAGGCTGACCTCGAACTCACAGAAATCTGCCTGCCTCTTCTTCCCGAGTGCTGGAATTAAAGGTGTGTTCCACAATGCCTAACTTCTGTGATTTGCACCCCTCACCTTTTAGCCCTGGCTTGTAATATGGGGCTGGTAATAACACCTATCTCAGAGGACTGAGTAAATAAAATGCCACCTACAAAGGACGTAGCCGGGTGCCTGCGGTAGAATAAGGTCTCAACAAGAGCTCTCCATCTTATTCGGTTCTCTCAGTGGTAGAGACCAAACCCAGGGCCTCAGCACCCCACCACTGAGTCACACCCCAATTCCTGAACTGTTAAGAGACAATGTATGAAAGGAATTTGATGTAGTCATATCTAGTGCACATGGCACTTAGCATGTATACATGGAACTTCTCCAAACATCTTAATCAAGTTCTGTTTGTGGCACTGTGGACCTAACCCAGGTCTTCATCTTTATGTTCTTCTATTAAGCTGTATCCCAGGCCCTGAAGAATGGAATTTGCATCTCTCTACAAGAGTAAACAGTAGATTTGGTAGACTTTTCTGTGAGACTCTCCTGAGGCTCTTTTTGCTTCAGAAGGATATTTTTACATGAACTGTTTGAGGAAATGGGGGCGCTGAGGAGAAGGGATTTGACACGTGTAGCCCAGACAGGTGAGCTGGGAGACTTCACCCGTGTGTTAATACAACCCGTAGGCTGGGGCTTAGTATTAGTGTTTAGTTGTGTGAGGAACTGGGTTTAATCCCTGAGCACTGAGCTAAAAGACAACAACAGTGTACCAGGCTTTTTCTTTAGGGCCACCAACCAGATCCCAAATCATAACATGGAGACACTTTATTAGTTTTGGATGCTCGGCCTAGCTTAGGAACTTATCTGGCTAGCTCTATTAACTTAAATTAACCTTTTTCTCTTCATCTACTTTTTGCCTCAGGGTTTTTTGTTTTGTTTTGTTTCCGTATGTCTTACTTTCACTGCTTCTCTATGTCTGTCTGTCTGGCGACAGGCTGGCTTCTTGACCTGGGTGAGTCTATTCTTTGTTCTCTCTTCTTCAGCCTAGATTTGTCCTCCTACTTCCTCTCTATGCCTGCCAGCCCCACCAGTTCCTCTCCTATCTAGCTAATGGCCATTCAGCTTTTAATAAAAGACCAATCAAATGCCTTAGGTAGGCAGGATGAACCAAATGCAACACATCTTTACAGAATTAAGCACACATCCTTACATCGCTAAACAGATGCAGCAAAAACAAAGGTGACACACCTTCACACAGTTAAAGTAATATTCTGCAGCATAAACAAATGTAACACATCTTTACCTGGTTAAACAAAAATTCCAGAACAAAACAAAAAAGATAACCTTTGCTTGTTGCCCTCCTCCTCCCCCTGACCTCCCAGACCCTAAAAACTGTCCCCTTTCTTTTGTAAACGTCTGCAGGAAGTTCAGCCAATTTGTCCTTCTGTGAGACAATTACCAGATATGTGTGGCTCTTATATTTAAACATGGAATAAAAACTGTGCATTCTTTTTGCTGGGTTTTTTGAATGTCAACTTATTTCATGGACTGAACTGAATCATTAAACTTTGGAGGAAAAGGGGTAAAATTGAAAACTTCTCTCTCTCCATGTTTGACTTAAGACTTGACAAGTGACTGTGCCTCCATCTTCATATGTGTACATGACATAATTTAGTTGTCATGACAACTAAAATGGCTAACATCCAGGGAGTGCTGACAAGGCCCTATGGATGTGGTTGTTGTTACTCTCTACTGTCCCTGATCTTCAAGCTAGTAACGGCTAGCTGCTTTATGTCCCTAAAACCAGCCTACAGTTTGGGAGAAAATGAGATGGCAAAGCATCTGGTCTGAAGAAAAGAACTAACTGCTACATATGAAATCCATCCCCAGACACCACGGTCTGCAATCAGATCTGTAGTCTGTCCTCAAATGGGTTTACCCGAACTCTTTCTTATTTGACATTTTGAAAAAAAAAATTCCAAAGTCAACTGACGTTTGGAAATTCTGGGTTAAATAGGGAAAAATGGGCCACTTTGCTGTGGAGTTCTCAGCGTGTCCCAGTGTCAGTCAGCACTGGGAATTTCATGAGGAAAATGGAACAGGTATCACTTGGAGATTTCTAAGACTGGTTTCCTCCTGTCTCCTCCCTCTCCCTGCTCCTTTCTTACCTTCTGGGTTCATATGCTGTGCCATCATTTGGGTTGGTGCTGGTCTCTCCCTAGTCACAGAACTATCCCAGTGAAACTAATCAAGGCCTATTTGCACAAACTTCTTCTTCCTGAAGGCGCTGGAGCATCCTGTGGCCGGGGAAGAAATTGGATAGCTTCCCGGCACATTAATTACTGTTGCCAGAGAACAAAATGACAAGAGTTTACTCGAAAGTTCTCAATCAGCCTTATTGTTTTATTTTAGCATCGGGTAATACTTCATTTTATAAAACAGAGTCAGCGTGCCCACGAGCCAAGCAGGAATAAGCTCTACAGATTGGGAAAGATGTGAACACAACAGACCTAAGAACAAATGTATACTGGTCATTTCAAATTCAGTTCCGGGTCAATCGGGGACAGAGAGACAGAGCAGGCAGACATCTGAGGAGTCAGCACGAGGCAACTATACATTCCATTTAGGTGTGACAGTTAAGGCTGAGGGAATTTTGTTATGGCAGCTGGAGCTGTCGCGTCTGGGGAGTTGACTGTGGGTTCTCTCTTCTGTCTAACCAGGTTTGGTAAACAGCTTCCAGTTAGTGATGGGTGTCTTAGCACCAGTGACTCCATTTTGATTTTCAGCTTTGGCCTATTCAGGATCCCCATCCAAAAAACAGGGCCACCTGGCGTTTTCACTCAGTACTCATAATCAGTGGCTGTAAGAAGTGGCTTGCTCTTTTCTTTGGTTTCTGGCACAGGATTCCTAAAATCTTTGGGGTTTCCTCAGAGATTTGAGTACCTTTTACCACTCAGAAAGAGCCCTTCAAACTTACTAGTTAAACTTACTAGTTAAACTTACTACATCCTGAAGCAGGTAGCTCTGGCTCCAGTGAGAGACTCTGACTCAATAAAAAAAGTGAGGTGGTCAAGGTAGACACCCATATCAGCTTCAGGCCTCCATACATGAGTGTACACAACTACACCTAAACACACATATGTACCACACACTTGCACACACACATCTACACCTACACACACATATGCAGAACACACACACACACACACACCCTTCACCCATATATGCACACACAAGCCAAACAAAGCAAAGAGCTCCCTTTTGATCACACCTGAGGAGACTTGGGGTAGGGATCTCAGATAGATTCGGGATGAAACTGGTCACTGGGAAGACCAGATGACCGAAGGGTTGGACCCCTCAGCTCCATCCTTGGGACCAGATCTACAAAGGTGACACAGAGGCTGAAGAATAAGTGATATTAAAACTCTGACATAGGGGGCTGGAGAGACAGCTCAGTGGTAAAGAGCACCAGGTTTGACTCCTAGTATACACATGTCAGCTCACAACTGTTTGTAACTCCAGGTCCAGGAGATCCAACATCTATACACAGATACATATGCAGGCAGACATCAACACACATCAAATTAAAAAGAAATAAATTATTTAAAAAAGAACCCTCTGACAGAGCATATTTGATAAGTTTCTTGGTCCATGAACACATCAGGATGTGGGGAGGAGGACATGCCCAGGAGTGCACAGAAGCTCGGGGTACCCTCCTTGTCCTCTGTCTCTTGTTCCTCCCCATCTCACTATTCTATTTTCTCCACACTCATTTCCGTCCTCACACTTTAGTCTTGGGGTCTCTATTGACTTGTGTTCAAGTCAGGGACTTTTGTTAGCCACACCCACAGTATGGTGAGCCCCATCAAAGGCATTTCTTTTTCTTCTTTTCTGCATTAAATATTTTTTCTTGTAATTCCTTTTGATTCTTAGAATTTCTGCCATTGCACTTACATGGTCTGCCTCTTCTTGCCTGTAGCCTATGTTTTCCATTGGAGCCCTTGGCACATTAATGATGAGCCCTTCAGGTTTCCTTTGTGCTAATTCCACCATCTATCTGTGTCATATCTGAGACATCTGAGTCTGGATCCTCTCTCTCTCTCTCTCTCTCTCTCTGTCTCTCTCTCTCTCTCTCTCTGTCTCTCTCTCTCTCTCTCTCACACACATTATGTGTGTGTGTGTGTGTGTGCCTTCCACTTTATTTGAGTCAGAATCTCTTCTCACGCACCATTATAGCTGGCAACAGTTTCCTGGGATTCCCTTTTCTCTACCCCCCATCTCACAATAAGAGTTTTGGGAATCCACACACCTCCATGTTCATGGGTTTTGGGGATCCAAACTAAGGTCTTTGTGTTCATGCAGAGAGTGCTTGATGGAGCCATCCCCCAGTCCCTGGACTGTTGCTTTCTCTTACTTATTAGCATACCTTGCAATATTTTGCTGAAGGTGGTACACGAGTGTCAGAAAATGGAAGCTGAAGTATGTCTTTCTGTTTCCTCTCTCTCTCTCTCTCTCTCTCTCTCTCTCTCTCTCTCTCTCTCTCTTTCTTTCTTTCCTTTTTTCTCTTAAGACAGGTTATCACTCTCTAGACTTGACTGGCTTGGAACTCACTATATATTCCAGACTGGCCTTGAACTCAGATTCACCCGTCTCTACCCTCCGAGTGCCAAGTGTGTAGCTCTTCAGAGTGAGGTTTCCATGTTGACCCAGCTGTGGTTTAGGTCGTTTAATGTTTGCTAAAGCAGCATGGGCTGAAGCTTCTTGCTCCTCTAAAGTCTTTTTTCTGTCTTGTTATCTTGATCTCCCTAGCTTTTCCTCCTCAGACCAAGTCTGTGCCTTTCTAGGCTCTGTGGCTGTCACCTGTCACTGTACTGGGACAATGCTGTCCAGACTCTGTGGCTGTCACCTGTCCTTGCACTGAGACACACTGCTGGTCCAGACTCTGTGGCTGTCACCTGTCATTGTACTGGGGCACTGCTGGTCCAGTCTCCATGGCTGTCACTTATTGTCATTGCTGGGCACTGTTGTCAACCTGAGAAGTGTAGGAAGGGGTCGATTCATCAACGCTAGGTCTCAGAGCTGAGAACACCTCTGTGACCTTCTGCATTTGTCCCCTGATGCAGTACAGTGACACAGGAAGGCCAGGGGGTGCCAGAGTCAGGGAGATGCCCTTTCGCAGATGGACCAGGACTCTGAAGGGTCCAGAAGTGTGGTACTTAGAAGCAGAGGGTGCTCTGGGCTCTTTCACAGTGGTGGCTTCCCCCTTTCCCTTCTCAAAGCAGGACCAGAGCCTGTTGGGTTCATAGCTAAGAAGGTCTGGTGAGCTTCACGAAAGTACCCAGCTCTTAGACTGTGCTCCCAGGGGGCTCCTCACGCATGCGCTAGTCTTCAACAGTTGTTAGCATTTAACGGGATCCTGTGGTCTTCTGATTCCAGAAGCTTCTACTTCAGGCAAGTAGATCAGGTTTGCTTCTCTGGATTTGTGTGTCTCCCTAGACCTCAGAGAGCGGGGGTTCTTTCCTCCTTCTTCAGTGGGCTCAGAAAATGCCATCGTTTTTCAAGCTGCCCAGCCTTTTCCTGTATGAAACGTCACCATGGCATCCAAGCTTTCCATCTGGAGCTGAAGCAGAATTCTCATTTGTAATCTTCAGCCTATAGATTGTGTATTTGGTATGTTAGATTACTACTTGAGAGATTTTTGAGCTCTAGAACATAGCACATATTTACAAATTTTCATTTTCAATTGTTCACTGCTGTCTAAAAATACTTTTATTTTCCAGGTGGTGGTAGCACAAGACTTTAATCCCAGCACTCAGGAAGCAGAGGCAGGAGGATCTCTATGAGTTTGAGACCAGCCTGGTCTACAAAGTGAGTTCCAAGACAGCCCGTGCTATGAAGAGAAGCCCTTGTTGTGGAATATTAGTTGATGTGTTACATTTGTTTATACTGTGGAATATTTGTTTAATGATGCAAAGATGTGTTGCATTCTTTTATGTTGCATTTATCTGTGAAGCTGTGCTACTGTGCCTGCCTAAAATACCTGATTGGCCTAATAAAGAGCTGAATGGCCAATAGCAAGGTAGGAGAGAGAGGGAAGTCAGGGTTGTCATGCAGAGAGAATAAATAGGAGAGAAGAGGAGGGAGAGAAGGAGAAGGAGAGAGGACACCAGGGACCCCCAGCCACACAGCTAGACACAGAGTAAGAAGTAAAGAATGGAATACAGAATAGGGAAAGGCCAAAGCTGAGAGGCAAAGATAGACAGGATAACTTAAGAAAAGCTGGCTAGAAACAAGCCAAGCTAAGGCCGGACATTCATAAGTAAGAATAAGTCTAAGTGTGTTTATTTGGGAGCTGAGTGGCAGGCTCCCAGAAAGCAAAGAGAAAAAACAAAACAACAACAACAACAACAACAAAAAACCCTGCAAACCCTGTCTCAAAACACTACAAAAATATTTTTTATATTTGTCTGATAGCCTCTAACCTTGCTAAACTTATTTATTAGTCCCATAAGTTATTGTAGATTCCTTTAAGTTTTTCTCCAGAGAAAATCATGTTGTCTGCAACTGTAGGCAATATAATTTCTTCTTTCCCAGTATCTTTGATTTCTATTTGGTTTGTCCTGTTGTTCTTTATCATCTACGCGTTATCAAGGATAGACTACTCCCTGCCCCCATTTTTAAAGTAAATATTAGCAGGTTGAGGATGCTGAAAATTCAGGTCATGAATGGATATTGTATTTCGTTACACCCCCATACATTTATTATGGTTTTTCCTCATTCTGAACTCAAAGTTCCTCTTGGTGTCATCTTGATTTTTACAGCTGAAGAAATCGCTTGAAGCACTTCCTTCGCCCAGGCCTGCTGGCCATGAGCTCTCATCAAGTTCCTCTGCTTGAGGTTGTCTTGATTTCTTCATTTCTGGGGATTTTTTTTGTTGTTTTTGCCACATATAGAACTTTATATTGACAGTTTTTCTCATTTTTAAATGTTCACTTATGTATTTTATGTATATAAGTGCTCTGGTTACATGCATGATGTAGGAGGATATCAGACAGAAGAGGGCAGCAGAACCCTTTATAGATGGTTGTGAGTCACCATGTGGGTGCTGGGAATTGAACTGAGGACCTCTGAAGAGTAGCCAGTGCCCTTATCCAATGAGACATCTCTCCTGCCCTGACATGATGGAGGAGTTAATTTCATTGGTTAAATAAAGAAACTGCCTTAGTCCTTTAATAGGACAGAAAATTAGGTAGGCGGAGTAGACAACAGAATACTGGGAGAAAGAAGCCGAGTCAGGGCAGTCGCCATGATTCTCCCACTCTAGACAGATGCAGGTTAAGATCTTCCCTGGCACCCAGCCGCCCGCATGGCTAGCTTATGCCCCGAAATAATTACACTGAAACTGTATTCTTTTAAACACTGCTTGGCCCATTAGTTCCAGCCTCTTATTGGCTAGCTCTTACATATTGATCTAACCCATTTCTGATATTCTGTGTAGTACCACGAGCTGGCTTACCAGGAAAGATCTTAACCTGCGTCTGTCTGGAGTGGGAGAATCATGGCGACTGCCCTGACTCGGCTTCTTTCTCCCAGAATTCTGTTCTGTCTACTCTGCCTACCTAATTTTCTGTCATATTAAAGGGCTAAGGCAGTTTCTTTATTTAACCAATGAAATTAACTCCTCCATCATTTCCTCTTTTTCTGTTTAAACAAAAAAGAAAGGCTTTCACTTTAACATAGTAAGATTACATATAGCAAAACAGTTATCAAGCAAGAATTACAGTTACAATATTTATATCTATTTTATCTTTTATCATAACTAAGGAAAACTACAACTATGTATCCATTCTTCAACTCCATCAAAGACTCCAGAAGGGTATAATATTACCTAAGCAAACAAGAAGTAAGAAACTCTAGAAATGACAGAGACATCTCGCTGCCTGGACAGTCACCCAAAGTTCCTCTGTACCGTTGGGGCATCCATCTTCGGCCTTCAGGCCCATAGTATCCAGCAGACATTTCCATGAAGCAGGAAATTTCAAAGGCAGTTCAGTCACTATCTGCTGTGTCCTGCAGAATGTCTTGCAGACTCTTTCATGAGTCAGGAACCCCGAAAGACCATCTCACCTTTAGGCAAGTTCAGCAGTCCTCTTTCTGTGGGTTCTTTGTGTCCAGTTTATGCAACAGTCCAGGCAAGAGCAGTTTCTTGCCCAAATGGCTATCAAACTCCATAAGGAGCCTCTTCGATGCCCATCTTCCTCTTGAAGTAGATTGGTGCTGCCAGGAGCAGACATGTCTCATTGCCATGAAAAACCCTAAATTATTAAAACATTTAAAATGCCATATTCTGTAGTCTTTGAAAGATATGAAGAATGCCTATCTAACTGAAATATATCTCTATATATCTAGAAAATCTAACATGACTACAAACTTTACTATTATTGATGATTATCCATTAACAACCTATATTTTCTAATTATACATTACATTTTAAAAATGAACTACACAATCACAATACCTTAATCAAGATCAGAAATACATAAACATATAACAAAATTGACCTTAAGATCTATACCAATGCAAATTATTCATATCTATATCATTTCCCCCTTTAAATGTAAAAGAACATTTATAAACAATATTTGGGAACACGGGCGCAGTTTTTTCTCTCCAAACTGCTTCCTGCTGAATAGGGGCGCTGTTAATTAGGACTTTTATGGTATAACCTGTGTGCCAGGTTCATCTCAGTCGGCAGTTCAGTAATTTTTTTTTTTTTTTTTTGGTTTTTCGAGACAGGGTTTCTCTGTAGTTTTGGAGCCTGTTCTGGAACTAGCTCTTGTAGACCAGGCTGGTCTCGAACTCACAGAGATCCGCCTGCCTCTGCCTCCCGAGTGCTGGGATTAAAGGCGTGTGCCACCACCGCCTGGCTGAGTAAGTAATTTTTTGAAGGTGTTCACAGCAACCTTTCAGGAGGACGTGGTCTATCATACCATATTGGGATAGAAGTAATTCACAGGGTCTCATCCTCTGTGAAAACAAAAGAAGACCCTCTCCAAAGCATCATATCCTTAGACCCAAATTCTGAAATCATAATACCCTTATATTCATTTTGGTTTAGCTTGGCAGCCCATGTAATGAAATGTCTCTCTGTACTTAGCTCCTTTACAGTCAAAAAATTTAGAGAAAACACAATGTATATAATCCAGACTCTCTGTGAATTTTCCATTTTTACGTGGCTTATTTTTACTTTATCAGTTTACTTTATTCTGTCTCTAAAGACTTTACCCTTTTAAGTTTATTCTCTATTTTTTTTCTTCTTGCTCTCAAGCCTACGTACACTCATCCAACACTGTGATCCACTTAGTGGTCTTTTATGTCTGAATCTGTTTTATTGTGAATCTGTAATTTTTTTAGTATCCAGGAGCAGTTCTTAAAATGCTAAGCAGTTCTTAAAAACTTAAGTTGCACCATGTACAGGTAATACGGTACCGCCTGTGTCCTGCCCAGTCTAAACCTTAACTGCGCTGTTATTATGGTAATTACGGTAGTTCCTGCCTGAGACCAGCACAGTTCAGCACGGTGGAGCTGAGCCGCTCCTGCCTCAGAGCCATTTGGTGCCCCTGAGCCACACACAGTTCCAGGCACACAGCAGTCCACATTGCCATCAAACAAATCGTAGCACTTTACTCCAAATGCTCCATTCAAAAGCTCTGTCTCCTGCAGGCGCTCCACCAACACTGACAGGTTTTTCTCTTAGCGCTATAGCTATCACAAGATCCTGGTCCCATAATAATGCTGGCGCTTTACTGGACATGACGTCATTTCTTCATCTGTAAGAGACTGCAGAAACTAAGGCATAGGTTTGGGAAATGAATGATCACTGTTCTTGCCCTGATGCTTTAAGAAATGGATACTCATTTCCTGGTGCCTGCAACAGATCTGGACTTTGATATCTTAAAATAAATTCAGAGGTCAGGTAGGCTTCAGGTAGACAACAAGGCTTTGCTTCCATTTTTCCACTCTTCTCTTGGTCCCGTCATCCTCTGGGTTGGCCAGACATGGTTGCTAGTGACAACAGAAGCAGGAACGTCCTCACTCAAGTAACTAGGTTATTCCTTCATGGACTAGCTATAGCTGAATTCAGTCACATGATCACCCCCGGTCTAATGACAGGTGAGGGAAACAGGCTCTGATTGGCTTGAACCTGGGTTCCCGGTGGCATTGCTGTTAGGGTGTTCATCTTAGTCTAGATAGTCTAGAAATCTGTTAGGAAGAAGTAGGAGGAGAAAGGAACAATGGCCGGAGAGCAGTGTGAGTTAGTGTGGTGGAGATAACGCTGCATGGTCACCTGGCTTCCTTCGTCTTGGGCCTCCAGAGGACTGTATCCCAGGGAGGCTGAGGTCTGACCAGTGGGAAGCAGGAAGTTCTGAGTTTTGTCTGGCATTGTCTTTCCAAACTTCTCACGTTCTTTTCCAGTACTCTCTTTTTTAATCTGAAGGATCCTCCCAGCTGGACTGGATGGTGATGTGAGTCCGAGATAAGCTTGCATGGTGTCTGTCAACCCTCTGGACTTTGGGACTCTGTTCCTGTAGCACACCACACCCTGTCTACCACAAGGCTGGCAGGATTCTCAGCCCATGCTCCTCACGGCGCAACACAGGGGCCTTGCCTGGGACCTTGCCGGGTGCACACTCTCCCTGCTCCAGCCTGCTGAACAGCATCTCTGGGGGCTCTCTCTGCTTTTACTACTCCTGTGAGAGCCACTGACAGAGAACAGCTCTCTGTCTCAGCTGCTGTGTGGGAGGAGCTGTTTCTTCATCCCTCTCCTGGCTGTGATAGGATTGGTGCCACTGTGAGGACATTTTTGTGACTCAGGACTCGGCCTGATCAGGGGTGACACCCTTCCTCACCTCCTCAGGCTGTGGCTGCAGTGACCTTGGCTCTAACTGCTGTACCTTTACTGGCTCTTACCCACCTCCCCAGGATGTCTACAGGCTCACGGTCTGCTCCTGTCTCTTACAGCAGCTTGTTATGTAAGCACACGGGCTCATCCCTCACTTCTCCACAGAAATTATAACTAATAACTGCGGGTCCACCCTGAAGTCATATAATCCCAGTCCACAGGGAAGTAAACCAATGTTCTTTATTGTTCTGGGCAGCCTTTGGAGAGGCAAGAGGATGTTTTATCAGGTTGTGTTTGTAAGGATTTAAAGTGATTAGAGGACATTTTAAAATTACACTTGAAGGCTACAAGTTTCCTGAGACTCCAAGCTGGGAGCAAGACTCCATCCATGGCTCTTCCCATGATTTTCACATTTTTTGACTTTTAGTCATGCGTAGTACAGTGATGGGCATGCTAGGTAGGGGTGGCGTGCCACGCATTTTACATGCTCTGGGTTGGGCATGCTGGGGATATAACCCCAGGCTTTTTCCATGTTTACTCTTCTACTCTCAGCCCCTTTTAGTTTTGAACGGCATGGTTAAGGTTAGGCAACTATAAAATCTCTTCATTTAATTTTGTAGCAGAACACATCTAATACAAAAATTTCCATTTTAACCTCACCACTGAGGGGCGTTAAGTAAACTCACGATGCTGTTCAGTTGTTGCCATCCATTGCCAAAACCAACTTCGTCCTAAACTGTGATTCTTTACCCATTGATTATGAATACCCCATCCTCTTCCCCCCAGTCTGGGCAATTGCCTACTTGACCAGTGTTATGATGTTAGGCGCTGTTATCATGGAGCCATTTGGCATTTATCTTTTATCCTGGTTGGCTTGCTTTACTCAGCATGGTGTCCTTAAATTTCATCCATGTGGTGACCCGTGTCAGAATCTTCTTCTTTTTTCTCATTCCCCCCCCCCTTTTTTTTTTTGGTGCAAGTGTGTTTTACACATGTGGGTGCAGGCATGTGCGGGTGCATGAGAAAGTGTGCAAGTTCCTCGGGGGCCTGAGGTTGATGCTGGGAATCGCCCTTTAGCCCTGTTCCACATTATTCCACTGTTTGCTTTAGTTTTTGAATTAAGCCCAGATCTCATTAATATGGCTAGTCTTGCTCATCGTCTTGCTCTGGGTATCCTCTGTCTCCACCTTCTGAAGGTGGAATTGCAGATGGGCCTCCACACTCACAGCATGGGTTCTGGGATCCAAATTTGGGACCTCATGTTTGAGTAACAAGTACTTTAATCACTCAGCCATCTCCCCAGCCCCTCCCCTTCCTTCTGAAGGCTGAGTATGGGACAAAGTGGGCTCAGAATGTAAAGGTGTTTGTCACTAAGTCTGACAACATGAATTCAATCCCTGGAGCCCACATGGTGGAAGGAAAGAAGTGACTCCTTTAAACTGTCCCCTGACCTCTCCACACATGCATCATGTTGTGTGTGCCTGTGCACACACAATAAATAAAGTGTCATCAAAAGAACCAAGTAGCATTCCTCTGTCTGAACAGACAACATCTTACAGCCCTCCAGGGGATAGACACTGGGATTGCTTGAATACTTTGGTCACTGTGAATGGCCCTGTGATGGAGATAGTGAACAGACAACATTTCACATTCCTGCTTTAAATTCCCAGAAGTGAAGCTGATAGACAGAAGTGCAATGGAGACAGGAGGGAAGGAGAGGGGAAGAGATTTAAGCTCAAAGAGAGGAGGAGAGAGATGGGGAGCAGAAGTGGAGATGAAGGGCAGTGGAGAGTAATTTTCCTGGTCTCTGAAGCCAGGAATCCTTTTATGACTTTGTCCCCATGTGTCCCTATGCTGTCAGAGGCCAGGATATTATTGCAGGTATGTCCTCATGTCTTCTAAGTTTTCTAAGAGCATCCACCTTTCTCCAGAGAACAGTGATGGGAATGGTTGCTATGGGTACCTTCAGGGTAGGATGTGGGTAGTCACCACCATGTTTGCTAATGTGGAGGTGCAAGGGTCCTAGCTCAGACACCATTTGTGGAATTCTAGGTCTCCAAACTGGCTCCCATTCGGACGAGGGCCCAGGGCTGTGCTGTCCCTTGGGAGCCTTGTACTAAGCCTTCAGATCATCTCTATTTTCTTTCCTCGGGTAGCAGACTTCTGTCGTCTGCGCTGCCTTCTGATGTCGTGCACTGCCGAGCTGTTCTCTGAGTCATTCCTCTTTGGGCATCGTTCCAGGTGTGATCATCTCCACCTGGCTTCTGGCAATGGTTTCCGCCACCTGGCTGCCGTTGTTCTGGAGTCCAGTCATCCGGACTGCTAACAGCCCTGACTCTCAGAGTGCTGGCTGCAGGGCAGACCTGCTCTTGCAGTTTTGTTTCGTGGGTCTTACTCTGGAGCCTCGCCTGGCCTCAAATCCCAAGCGTCATATGATCCACCTGCCTCAGCTTTTTGTGTAGCTAGCGTCTGTTACCATGGCCAGGTTTTCCTGCCTTAACACTCAGACCGAAAGGCTTTTTTCCTGAGTCTTGCTACAGTAACATCTCCCTTAGGTCCTCTGCTTGCCAAGTGCAGATCTTAGAGCCTGTCAGCTTCCATAGTGCTGTGAGCCGGTTCATGGTGTGTGTATTTTGTTGCTTCTGTTTCTCTGCCAACTCTGACACACATCTTCTACCTTGAGGCATTAGCAAAGTAATGATTGTGTTTATTTATGTGTGCACGATATATGTGCACACACATATACATGTTCACATGTGTGCACCCACATGTGCATTAATGTGCACGTACATGGAGCCAGAGGTTAACATTGGGTGTCTTCCTCAATCACTCTCCACCTTATGTTTTAAGGCAGGACCTTTCACTCGAACCCAGAGCATTGCTGGTTTGCCTGGTCTAACTAGCCAGCTTGCTCCCAATGGTCCTGTATCCATTCCCCAAACACTGTGGTTACAGGCAGGCCACAACGCCCACCTGGCATTTGTGGAAGTGCTGGACACCATTGATCCATCTTCCTTTGAGTGTTCTCGTCGTGTCTGCAGCCTTCCTTGGCAATGACAACTCCGCATGAGCCACTGTTCCTCTGTGCTTTTGAGGATAAGCACACCACAGACTTTGCTCCGTTCCTGGGTGTTCTTTCCAGGGTGTTAATTCTTGTTTCTTGGTAGTGTGCTTAGAAGTTACTAAACCCTCCAGAATCCTGTCTTATCTCCCCCACCCCCCCCACAGGCCTGCTAAACTGACATCATTAGTATCCCATTCTGCTTGTATGTGAGTATTGATGCATGCTGTCCAGGTCTGTCTTTTGGGGTGTCATCTCTGTCTTTCCTCACCATGTCCATCTAGACGTGGGCCTCATGGCCAGATAGGCAGAAGGATCAGATTCTGAGGGACAGACAGCTCTTGTCCTGTTGGGGAGAAGTCACTCCATTCTTGTCAAGCAAGGGCTGGCGGGGAAAGGCTGGGCAGCTGCTGCTGCTGGCCTAGAGCTCCTCAGACAGACACTCCAGAGCAGATGGCCCCAGCTCAAGTGTCAGGTTTCTAGGCAGGGCCAAGCCCACGCATATGGATCTGCCTTGATTGGATACTTCATGTTCTCTGGAGTGTGGCCATTCTAAGTATGAAGCCAGGATGTCACCTGGCCCCTTAGTTCACTTGCTCTAGACGACAGCCTTTTTGTATGCTCCTGGTGGGATGGGAGGGTCCTTTGACTTTCCCAGGTAGCTGTCAATGTCAGTTTTCTACCCAGCAACTTCTCTCTCTCTCTCTCTCTCTCTCTCTCTCTCTCTCTCTCTCTCTCTCTGATAGAGTTAGTCTTTGGTTTTGTTTCGAGATAGCGCATCACTCTGTTGCCCAGGTTGGCCTTAAGCTCCTGAGCACAAGCCATCCCCCTGCCTCAGCCCTCTGGAGTAACTGGAGTAGCAGGCACTGATAGTGGTATATTATTTAATAGGCATCTGCAGTGGGTTCAGCTGTGGCTCCTCTAACACACGTGGCTCTCAGACATCTGAGGGTGAAAATGGGGGGGGGGTTCAGATATGACTCAAGCCTGCAGCAAGAGCACATACTCCAGGTGAGCTTTCCTTCAGGCGGGCGATGTTTTTCTTCACCAAAGAAGGGAGGAAGAAGTGCTGAGACCCAGAGGACATTGGAAACAACCCCATATGAAGTTGGACTCAGACCTAGAGTCTGTAGCCCCAGGCTCTCTTGGGAGCCATGAGGAGAGAGGCTCTGAGCAGACTGTGCCTCAGAGCTCCCAGAAGAGCAGGCAGGTGGTAGTACCTTGACTTTGGACTCTGGTCTGTAGAACATTTTCCTGCTCTTATAAGCTGCCAACTTTGTGGTAATTCATTATGGCAGTCAGGAAACTAACCCTCCATCTAACTGTATTGTCTCTATGGCAACGGCTTGCCTGCACTTCTCCCACGCTTTGTACGGCAGGCCAGCTAGTGCATCTTTTCCACACGTATACCCGGCCCCAAGTCCCCACAGGTGGGCGTGTGACACTCACTCAAGCCAGGGTCCCCTCATGCTTAGGCCTATCTGTCCACACCTCATGGTTAGTCACCTGGATTCAAGCGCCCCCGCCCCTCCCCATTGCCTTCTTTATCAGACTCCTCTAGACACTAACTGTCACCAATCAGGCTCTCTGAACTGCTGCTGAGATGGAGTTGCCTATGTGGGATATTGATCAGAGATCAATAGCTGGGGAGGGAGAGGGCTGAAAAGAGAGAGAAGTTGCTATGATGCAGACAAAACAGACCCTTGGCTGATGCCTGCCGAGGTGCACTGCAGTGACCGGGCAGGCCGAGCCTTGGTTCCTTAGTTCAGTCTTTGGTGAGGGTTTGCCTCCAAGCAGAGGAGCTGGCAGCAGGGACAAGCCCCTCCTTGAAGGGCATCTGGGCAGTTCATCTCCGTGTTCACTACATCAGCATGGAGGCGAGAGGAAACACCCTCACAGGACAAATGAGGAAATGGAGCCTATCAGCTGATAACCCTTTCAAAGCACGGATCTCTGAGAAGGAAAGAGCCGGTGCTGAAAGTGTGTTCACTACCCAGGAGTTTTCCTCAGCCTCACTTCACCGGTTCTCCTTTAAAATGTTTATTGTATGGGTACAGGTGTTTTCTGCGAATGTTTGTCTGTGCACCATGGGCAGATAGTGCCATCAGAGGTCAGAAAAGGGCATCTGGAACTGGGGTTACAGACAGTTGTGAGACACCATGGGGCTGTTCTAGAAGAGCAGTCGGCGTTCTTAACCACCTAGCCATCTCTCCAGTTCTCACTAGTTTCTTCTCACACTGACCCTGAAAGGCATGTGTTATTTTCACTGGTGTGTGTGTGTGTGTGTGTGTGTGTGTGTGTATGCTGAACTTTGAACTTGGGGCCTCCCAGTTGCTAGGCAAGTGCTTTCCTGCCAGTCCCCCCTGCCCCAAGTAGTCAGAGTCTGAACTAGGTCTGTGTGATGTTGTGATGTGGGATTTCCCTCTGTATGTTGTGGTAACCATTGATTAATAAAGAAACTGCTTTGGACCTATAGCAAGGCAGAACTTAGCTAGGCAGGGGAAACTAAACTGAATGCTGGGAGAAAGTAGGCAGAGTCAGGGAGAAGCCAAGTAGCTCCACTGGAGACAGATGCTGGGAACTTTACCCGGTAAGCCATAGCCATGTGGCGACACACAGATTACTAGAAATGGGTTAAATTAAGATATAAAGGTTAGCTAATAAGAAGTTAGAGCTAATGAACCAAGCAGTGATTTAAATAATATGATTTCTGTGTAATTATTTCAGGTCTAGCTGCCGGGCGGCTGGGACAAACAAGCACCCTCCTTACAAAAATGTTGTAATCCTCCAAGAGGTCAGGGTCTTTGTTACTTTTCCGGTACCCAATAGAAACAACTGAAAGACAGAGATCTTCAGTTTGGCTCCCAGTTTCAGACACCCCAATTCCTATGCTTGGCCCCCACGAACTTAGGCAGAACACTGTGGCAGCAGGCATGTAGGCAAAAGATTTTCCTCACCTTATGGAAGACAGGAAGCAGAGAGAGGGAGACCGAAGAAGCCAGGGACATGATACCCCAAGGACTAGTTCCTTCAGCCAGGCCCCACTTCCTAAAGTGTCCAGAACACCCCCCAAATAAGTTCCAGGAGCTGGGGACCATGAGACTTTTCATATTCGAACCGTAGGAGCCAAAAAGGAGAAGAGGTTCTAATGCACACAGTAGTAATTTAGAGAGAAGAGCACGTGTTTCTAGTCTTTACTCAGAACAACATGATTGCAGGCAAACCCTGAAGCCAAGGCTTCACCAGGCAGTTTTTCAGGAAGCCTCCCAGGTTTTACTCCTCCATGAGTGATTTAGTATGCCTCTCATGACAGAAAAACAAGAGTAGCTTTGTGTATGTGAAATAAAGTAGAAATATGCCTTTAAAAAAACACTGACTGTTCTCTCTCTCTCTCTCTCTCTCTCTCTCTCTCTCTCTCTCTCTCTCTAGTTTGTTGAGACAGGGTTTCTCTTTGTAACAGCCCTGGCTGTCCTGGGACTTGCTTTGTAGACCAGGCTGGCCTTGAACTCACAGAGATCCACCTGCTTCTGCCTCTGGAGGCAGAGTGCAATGAAAGTAACTGCCTAAGAAGCCCTCTCCATTTTAGAGAATCGAGGATTCCTGCTCTGGGAATGGTCCCACCCACAGTAAACATGGGTCTTCATCCGTTAACATAATTAGATAATCCCTCTCAGGCACGCCAACCAGCCCATGTCCAGGTGACTCTCAAGCTGACAACTGACAGTAGCCATCACATAAACTGTGTCTGTTATACAAACACCATTTAGACACAAAGACAATCCCTACTAATATTTTAGTGTTGAGCCTTTTAGTGTTTTTCTTGTGGTTATGTAACTGTTGACATATATAACATACTTACAAGATGTGTATGTGTGTGCATGCATGCGTGCGTGTGTGTAGATACACTTGTTTGTTTTATAGCTTTGATTTTACCAATAGGAGATTGTAATGTACAGATTGACTTTTAAAACAGCAATGTTTCCTTTCTGATTAAAAAGCAACACATGTTCGTGAAGAGATTTGGAAAATGTAGAAAAACAGAATGAAGAAAATCTAAGTCACAAGCAATGCTGTGTTTCATAATATTGACTGTTTTATAACCTGATTTAAAAAAAAACAATGCTAAGGCTAAAAGGGAGCCTTTGAATAGGATTTATGAGACTTCTGTTCTCTCTGGCAGTGCTGGGGATTAAACCCGGGATCTTGCACCTGCTAGGCAAGTGCTCTGCCACTGAGAAACACCCCTCCTAGACTCAAGCCTCTGGGCCGAATTCTTTCAAGCTCTTCCTCCTCCTCTTTCACACGAGGGGGAAAATGTCTGCAATTTTCTAAAAGCAATTTCACTTTAGACAGTGGACAAAGGGAGACAAAGGGAAAGAAAGATGTAGGCTGCTTTCTTTTTAAATCTCCTATGCCCAGAAAGCATGGGAGAGAGTCTGGTTAGTTTGTAATGATATCAGAAATGAAACCAATATATTCTTAGGTGATCTGTCATTTCTGATTCCATCTTAGGAGTTGGGGCACCAATTAAACAACATATGTCTCTACTATAAGTAAATGATTTCTAGGGATGAGTCAGTCTTGTCTTGGAAGAGAGAAGGGATAATAAACTGGTCATAGGTAAGCAAATGGGTGATGGCAAGGACAATGAATAGTGTGGGCTTTTGTTGGCCACAGCAATGGTCATGGAGAACAAAGAGCATGGTCTGTATCCATCTACCCACCCACCCACCCACCCACCTCTGCTTCAGTTTCTGCTTTGACTTCCTTTTATGATGAGTTACAACTGTAAGCTGAAATAAACCCTTTCCTCCCTAGGTCGTGTTTGGTTATGGTGTTTATCGCATCAATAGACACCTAACTAGGACAGGGACTCACCAGATGTCCATGAGGATTTAAGGAATGGGGGCAGGGGAGAGCAAATGAATGAATTTAAAAGTATAACCCGGAATATATGAGACTTTAAAAACAATGTAACTGTTCAGACAATACATCTCAAAAACACGTTCCATACAATACAGTCACCCTAGTGACTATGTATCTCTGTGTGGGAAAGGCCTCTGAAGAATGCACAAGGGGACTGAAGAGATGGCTCAGAGGTAAACAGAACACGTTCTGCTCTTTCAGAGGTCCTGAGTTGAATTTCCAGATATCCACATCAGGCATATATGAAAAATATATATGTTTTCAAGACAGTATGTCTCTGTGTAGCCTTGGCTGTCCTGAAACTCTCTCTGTAGATCAGGCTGGCCTTCCAACTGAGAGATCCACCTTCATCTGCCTCCCAAGTGCTGGGATTAAAGACATATGCCACTAAGCCCAGTCCAAGATATTTTTAATGGAAATAAGCAGAAATCACGAACCAGCAACCCATAGACAAGAAAATATTCATAAACATTAAAAGTTCTGGCTTATAAATAATCAAAATGCTCACTTTAAAATTTGGTAACATTTGTCACCTAGCCAGATCGGTGATGCATTTTCAAAGCTTTGCCAAAAATATACATACCCTTTGACCCAATATTCTATTTCTTGAGCCTTGTGCTAAGGAAATAATCAGAGGTGTACAAGAAATATATAACTAAGAAGATATTCACTGCAGCGTAATTTTAATAGCAACAAAATTGGACACAAGAATTGTAGCGAGATGACAGTATTAATTTTTTTGCTTTGATTTTTTTTCTATTTTCTACCTTCTACAGTAAGGATAAATAGCCTCTGTAATTCAGAAAACAAACAAAGGCAGCATTTTGGGAAGGCGGGGTGGGGGGACACCTCCTTACTTAACTACAAATACTCTTTTGGAGGGCTGCCACTGTTCAAAAATTTTCCAGAGCTTTCTCTTCAGCACGCCTCAGAGTTAGTTTCTAAAGCACATAGGAAATTGGTCTCATTATTCTGAAGTCATCTGTTTCCTTTTGCATAAATACAGCTGTGATTCAGGTCCATCGCCCACCTTATTCATCTGCCTCTATACCAAAACGACTTCAAGGTCTTATGGGGTGGGGGGAAAGCACTCTCTGATTTCCCGTTGCTGCAGAGCGGGGAGAGAATGCTGTCTAGTTTTAGGTATACATTTATCTGCTCAGCAGTGCTCAGCATATGGAGATCAATAAATAGTAGTGGTTGTTATTCTCATTCGCTTATTTGGTTTTATTTATTTCTGCAGTTGTCTAGGAAGCCAGATTGCTGGGGCCAGATGGGCGAATTCTTCAGCCAATGATTTTGGTAAAATACTAACTCATTCCATCAGTTATTCTGGTTGGACACTCTAACTCCTACCTTAAAATGTCAAGCTTCCAAGAACCCCAAGAAGCAAATGAATGCTGTCAGTGAAATGCCTTAGCAATATCCATGGGCTGTGGGAATGGACACCCACTGTTATCCCTCCAGGCAGCTTAAATTATGATGTTTAAGAGAAACGCCCTGAGTGTGGAGCCAACCATTGGTCTGCCCTCCACCGCCCTCTAGGGGTGAGGAAGGGAAATGTTGCATCTCCTGCTTGGTAGGCTATGCAACGGAAAGGGTTGCCCAGAGGGGGAACTAGCACTTGCCTTACCCACTGAGTCTGCATGGAAGTGATGTAAGCTTGGTAGCAGATCCCTGTAGCAATGCTTGCTCTAGCGCAAGCTGCATGACCTTAAGTAAGTCATTTTCCCTCTCCGACTTTTATCATCTGTTGATGATAACTTCATGGGCTCAGCATGAAGGCTATTTCACGGGATGGTTATATAATAACTTAAGATAGCAAAAATTACCACCAAAAATAATGGCAGCAGCATTGCAGGTGCTCCCCATATGGCACCTCTACTAAAAGATGCCAAGCATACGACTAGGCCTTATTCTAGAAGGTTTTCGAGAGCGAAAATAGAACTAGATGGAGGAGTAGTCTTTCAGTCTTTTCTTCCTCGGAAACGTGAGGTTTGTTTTGCTTTGCCTTCCTTCCTTGAATCCTGTGGCAAGGATGACTTTCCCGGATCAGGAAGAGCAAAAGGAGAGATCAGTGGAAGACCAGGACAACACTCTTCACTAACAAAAAAGACAAAGTGTGACTCTGGAAAGGATCCGAGAACACAAACAGTTTTCATTTTGTACACCCAGTCTGATTAGGGATACAGATGAGCATGTTGAACCCTGGGCCACATTGAAGAACGGGCACTATGATCAACTAGTAATGTCTGCTTTGGTTTCAGGACAAGTGATTGGTGGCACGTACACCATAAATTTGCTTCCTACATTTTGGTAAAAGGGCCATTCATCTGTGGTCTGTGGGCCAGCACTGTTTTGAATTGGCTTGTAAACCATTTGAAATTGGTCTAGGACAAGATGAGAATTGAAATTAGAAGTGCTTAGAAAATTTTAGAGCAATTTGACAGTAAATTTCCATCTATTTAACCTGAGAAAATATCTGAGCTTATATTTCACATCTTTAAATTTTTCTGCTAGTAATTAATTTTTATTGTATTTTCTGAAAGCTTTTGTTCATGATAGCTTGGGGAGATTGTCCTTCACTAGGTACATGAAGGAGTAGTAACTGAGATCTTGAGTAGGAAGGACAAGCGGAGTCCTTTTTGGTTTACCAGGGCTACCAAAGCTGATTAGCATTGGAGACAGCAAAGTCCCAAGAGCTGGGTTCTGATTGGATGATTGTAAATCTCCCCAGAAAATGTCTGCATCTAGTGACTTTGGGTGGTGGCAGAATTTAGGGGTTCTGCCTGACTGCTTCTGTCTTATGAAATGATCAATAAACTGAATACTCTCCCATTGATTTTTGCCTTTTGTCACCCCAAGAGTTGGTTGCTTTGGAAAAAGTGAGGCAGCTCAACAAATAAGATGTAAATTTTCACAAAAATAGAATGGGTCAATAGCCACCCTTGGAGATGAGAAGGGAAGGCGCATGCCTGCATCTGTTCACAGCATCCCGAGGCGGGTTCTGGTGCGGCGGCCCCTTCTGTCTCCATCGTGAACCCTTAGGGGTAAGGGTACATGGGCTGCAACCACTCAATTACAATGTAGATGTGCAGAAATTGGTTTTTCTAGCAATCTGAGCAGTTGAGGGCTTGACAGTTCCGGGTAAATTCTTTATATTGAAGTCATAAAAAAGAAGCCATGGGAGGGAAATGCAGAGGAAAGCTGAAGTTTAGCAGAAAATTTTTAACAGTGTAGGCAGACAATGCACAGGAGAGACAGGTGGGTGGATGACAGCCCTGCCCTTCACCTGGGAGCTCCTTATACTCCAACCAGAAGCCAGAACATTGCTGCAAATGAGAGAACCTACAGTTTCTTTCAGAATCTTTGTTTTCAGGCAGAATTCTCAGAGAATTCTGGTAGCAGTGGTGGTGGTAAAGGCCATAGATTGGAGTGATCGAGAGCCTGGTGCAGAGTCAAACAAACCTGGTTACAAATCTTGGATCCAGGACTGGGATATAGCTCAGAGGCTTGGTACTTACTGGTGAGAATGAGGCCATGGGTACAATCTCCAGCACTACTACTAGAAAAGGAATCAATCCTGGGTCCATTGGGTGTTATCTGTAAGGTACCTTACTTTCTGGTTCACAGTTTTTCTCATCTATCATAAGGGGATAGTAGTAAAGCTTCTTCCTAGGGTAGCCAGGATTTAAGATGATAAATTTTGCAGGACAAATTCCCATGGGAAGAACATGAAAGACAGGTGAACTGGATTGAACACATGAAGCCATCTGGTCTACTTGTCTTATGTTTGTTGTGTATCTAGACCCATAGTTTCTTTATCTTTTACCTATCTTAAAAAATCAAGAGGTTTTGTGGGTGGTACACACTTTTAATCCCAGAATTTAGGAGGCAGAGGCAGGCAGATATCTGTGAGTTTGAGGCCAGTCTGGTCTACACAGTGAGTGAGGTCAGGACAGCCAAGACTATATTGAGAGAACCTATCTCAAAAAAAAAAATAAAAACCAAAACAAGCAAACAAACAAAAAATGAAAACTTCTTTGCTATCTGTATTCAAAAGTACTCTGAAACTGACTTTGTTTCCTAGGTTTTAGTTTACTTACAGGTGAGTGGGGATTCAGATTAGGATCCTGGTTCACTAGAGCACAAAGGGCTGTGTGATCAAGAAACTATCCTAAGATGGCATTCCATTGTGTTAGGTGGCTTTTATGATAGCAACAAGCATCTAAATTAACCCAAAGAAGGTGACTTAGTCAATGCTCTATTACTATGAAGAGATGCCATGACCTTGGCAACTCTTACAAAATAGAACATTATTTTGGGCTGGCTTACAGTTTCATAGGTTTAGTCCATTATGGTCACAGTAGGAGGCATAGTGGCCCGCAGGCAGACATGGTGTTGGAAAGGTATCTGAGAGTTCTACATATAGATAGGTAGGTAGCAGGAATAAAGAAACACTGGATCTAACTTGAGCTTTTGAAACCCAGAGCATACCCCAGTGATACATTTCCTCTATTGTGGTCAAACCTCGTAATCCCTGTCAAGCAGAGTCACCTAATGGCCAGGCATTCAAATATATGAGCCTAGGGGGTCATTCCTATTCAAACCACCAAAGAGGGAAGGCTCGCTTTGGCTTATGACTGCTTTTGTGCAGTCAGTTGGTGCCACTGATTCTTGGGCTTGTGGGAAGGCTGCACGTGATGGTGGAGTGAGAGTGGGCAAAACTGCTCACCTCATGGCATTTGTGTCTCAACGAGAGAAGAGGGGGTCAGGGCTCCAATATCCCCATTAAGAACATATCCTGGTGACCTCCCTTCTTTCCACCACATCCCTCCCAAAGATTTCACTGCCTCTGGGTGGCATCATGGGTTTGTCACTAAAACCTTTAACATGTGGGGCTTTGGGTTTAAGAGACTGAAAGAATGCCCATTAGGTTGGGAAGTTGCCGTGCGTGTGCCCATTGAAGGACTTCCATCCGGAGCACTAAGAGAATGTCTGCAAATAAATAAGAGAAAGGCACAAAACTTGAAGAAGAAAAGGAAGAAGAGGAAGAAACCTAAATAGGAACCTTATCCAAAAGATGTCCAGATGGACAAGCACTCTGAGAAGGCATTCTATTTCAATAGTTCTGGTAGAGCTGAGTTTAAAACTAGTATGAGGCCGGGTGGTGGTGGCACACGCCTTTAATCCCAGCCCTCGGGAGGCAGAGGCAGGCAGATCTCTGTGAGTTCAAGGTCAGCCTGGTTTACAGAGCAAGTTCCTGGACAGCCAGGACTGTTACAGAGAGAAACCCTGTCTCGGAAAAAAAAAAAACAAGTCTGAGTGCCAGTTCAATGATACAGCACTTGCCCAGCCAGGGGAAGATTTGGGTTTGATGCCTAGCACTGCAAACAAAACAACCCAAAACAAAACAAAAACAAGTCTACTCTCCAAACCAAAAATGATACTGCTATACATCCACCTGCACGAACAGATTTAAGAGTCTGCAAAGACACAGAGCAACTAGAAATCTCTCTTTTTCTTTCTTTTCTCCGTATCCTTCTTTTTTCTCCGTATCCCCACTGTGTTAAGGATCAAACCCAGAGCTTTAGGCATGCTACTGCCGAGTTACGGTCCCGATCCTGGAACTCTTACATATTGCTAACAGAAAAAAAATGTGGTGGTGTTTACTAAACTGGAACATTTATATTCCTAGGCATGTACCCAACAGAAAAAGAAGCCCACATGTATTCATGACGACACAAATGCAGTGACATTCACGACAATGCTGTCTGAAATGATCGTGAGGAAATAACCCGAACATCCACTTGAGCAGGGTGGGAAATTGTGACCTGTTGGTCCGGATGGAACACTAGGCAGGAAGAGAAAGGGGTGGGCTGTTATTATCTGAAATACCACAACTAGCTTAAAAGAAGTCAAGAGGGTTTAGTGAGAACTGACTTGGGCGTGCTGGGAGTCAGGTTCTACTGAGTGTTCTACTGAGCCACAACCAAGGGTTTGCTTGTAAACCTGCTAACTAGCTAGCTAGCTAGCAAACCCAAATGGTTGGGTGAAAGCCAACAAATGAATTTGGAATCTACTACAGAATCCAGCCATTCCATAGCTTTTTGGTTAGCTCTAAACCTAAGCAAAGATGGTTTCTCATTAGCTTGCTAAGATTAAAAAAAAAAAAAAAAAAGGAAATTGAAATTCTTGTTTCCTTGGTTCACTGACTTTTTGGCTATCTGAAAACCTGTGTGGAAGTCTGCTTCCGGCTCTGTGCTTGCTGTGGCTCTCCCAGACAATCTGAGGGGTGGGCCATCAGAGGGCAGAGTCAGGCTCAGAGGTGATGCCATGTCTTTGCTGGCTGCTGCTCTGGAAAGATCTCACTTTGTTCTCCTCACAGCGTCTGCCGTTCAGCCTTTTTTTCTCGTCACAGAAACAGACCTTTTGTCCTCCCCTGCCGGGGCTTTCCAGCTTCAGGGGATTGAAGACTAGACCATGCCGAAGTCATCTTGATGGAGGTCATGGAGCCATGGAGTGCCCTGGGGTGGAGGCATAAAATAAGAACTAGCGACAATGCTTCTCTCGAGAACAAAAACCTGCCAGCTGGTTCAAAATGTTACCGTGCCTTTTTTTTTTAAACATAGGAAATGAAATGGCTGTGCTTGTGGCCACTTCAGCATGACTCTTTCAAACAGAAGGTTTGTCCCTGAAGATGCCCGGGGCAAATTCAAACAACAGAAAACTCTGATGCTAAACCAAAGGTAGTTGTTCAGAACAGCCTCCCCTTCTCGGGTACAGGCACCCTTCAAAGCTTTGGATGTTCATTAGGTTGTAGCCCGGACCTTACAGCCATCTATAAGCCGTGTCTCTTTCATGACTGCAGAGCAGGAACTGGGCTAGGTGTGGGTAGCAAGAGTCTGTAGCACTCTGCTTCTCCTGGACTCAGCAGGGGAAATTATGCTCCACAGTTTGAGAAAGAATTTGTATTTTTCTGTTTAAAAGCCAAGGCAGGCAATGGGGTATAGGCTCAGCTATGTGGGAAAAGCAAAATAGGAAGTAGTTAAAAGTGAGCGTTGAGTACGAACCGCAGCTGCGCTGCTGACCAGCGGTGTGACCTTGAGCCCTTCCCTGTGCGCTTGAATGCCCTTCTATCCGGGCCTACTGGCTCCACTGTGTAGGGTTGGGGTGAGGATGAAACGAGGTGGGGCTTGGAAAGCACTTAGTTCTGTTCCCGCCACGTGCTGCAACTCGGACAAAAAAGGCTGTGGCGCTTAATGGGACAGACTTGAACTTCCTAAGAGACCAAGCTCTGAGGGGTCCGTGAGGAACTTCTAGGATGGGCTTCATTTGGGAAGACTCACCCTAAATGTGACCAGTGCCATTCCGTGGGCTGGGACCCTGCACTGAGCAGGGCACAAGCATCTATCCCTCTGTTCCTCACTGTGGGTGCCGTGTGCCAGTCACACGTTCCTCCCACTGAGACTTCTGCACCCCAGACTGTGAGTCAAAGCGGACCCTCCCTTCCTGAAGTTGCTGCTGTCAAGGGTTCTATCTCAGTAATAAGAAAAATAACTAATAAAGCTGCTTCCCTTCCCCCCGGCTTGAACCTATCATGTGTTAGACCACTGAGCTGCATCCCAGCCTTGGGTGTGGCTTTTATTGGGTGTGGTCTCTCTTACGATCCTGAAATCACAGCCAATCTTTTGTAACCCCCACCCCCTTTCCCATTTTGAGTCTTTCAGATGAATTCTGCGGCTGGGAGGCTTATCTGCCTCCCGATGTCTGGTGTTCCCAGACCAGGCCGCAGACCTGCATTCCCAGCAGACCTTTCACCAGGACGATAGGCAAGAAATTGAGTTAGGGGCTGCTACTGTGTTCCCAAAGCCGCCCAAAGCCGTCCAGTCGTCTCCTCTCACTTCAGGACCAGAGCAGTCTGGCTTTTTTCTCCATCTGTGGGGAAAGCTAGACTCGTGGGTGTGAGGTAAGCTTGGGCCTCAGCAACTGCTTATGCCCTTTGGAGACCTGCCAGCAGAGAGGAGGTGGCACACACCCACAATTGTCTGCTTTTGTCTGACTGCAGCTGGGGAGGAAGAGCCGGCTTCTGTCTCCTAGGCCACACTGCTTGTCCCCGTGGCCTGGCCCACCTCCTGCTGAAGTCTGAGCTCCTTCCAACCAAGAACTAACCAGACCTGACTCTGTTTGGCTTTTAAGATCTGATAAGATTGGGTTTTTGGAGGATGGAGGCTATGGTCATAGACAACAGTTGCAGATTTGACTCCTGATTTTCTGTTGCTCTGTAGAGTCTCCCCATCCATTTCCAGTAACGGCAACAGCATAGTTTTGTTCTTTCTCTCAAAGACACCTGGCTCTGTATCACGTTTTAGTTATTTTCTCATGACTGTGACCAAATGCCCAACAAAGGTCATCTTCATAGGAAGAAGGGTTTGGACTGGCTCCCCATTCCTCATGGCCAGCAGGCACAGACAGCAGCAGGAGGCTGAGGCAGCTGGCCACATTTCCTTAGTAGTCAGGGGGCAGAGAAAGAAGAACGCTGGTGCCCGGTTCACTTTCTCCTCCCTTCGTATTTCACTGAGACCCACAGAATGGTGCTGTCCACATTCAAGGCGGGTCTTTCTTCCTCAGCTAAATCTGTCTGGATATGCTCTCACAGGCAGGCCTATCAGGATGTGTGTCTCTCATATAAATATATAAAATAAAGTGAAATAACAAGTTGAATTGACCTTAGCAGCACAAACACACAGCAGTACTCCCTTATCTATAAAGCATATATATTCCAAGACCCTCAGAGGTCTTAAAACTTATCTGAAGCTGCAGATAGTACCCAACTCTCTATATATACTATGGTTTTCCTTATTTATTAAATGATATTTAGTGATACAATCTTGCAATTATAACAATATATTACAACAAAAACTATTTTCTGTTTAATTTTCTCAGACCATGGTTGACTATAGGAAACTGAACTCAGGGACAGGATTACTGAACACCCAACTGAGACAACTGCTGGAACAGTATAGGCTAAAAGCACTAAGGACTTCTTCACCTGTGGTTCAAGGTGGGTTTCCTATAGGAATAGACTTGGATGCTGCAACTTGGAGTGAGAAGGGGTAGCTGGGAGAAAAAGAGGCTTTGAAGCAATTGGACCTCACTGGACATGACAAGAGATGGTGCCTCCATCACTCAAGATAAAAGTGCTGAGATAACAAAGGTCCTTGAGATCCCAGCAAAGATGCCAGGACTTGATAGAGCCAGAAAATCACAGGACTTCAGAAGGACTCTTGGGAGAGGATGGGATGGGAACAGGACTATTGCCCATCACTCATGCGCAGCAGGATAGAGTCAGGTTTGCGAAAGGAAAATACTAGGTCAGAGATTGGATGGCTTGCGCCTCTTGGTTCCTGAACACAGCTTTTCCTACCAGCTGATGGGCACATCCTATCTACCCTCCAACCCACTGTCTACCATCCAACCATCCATCAATTCACCCACCCATCTGTCCATCCATCCATCCATCCATCCATCCATCCATCCATCCATCCATCCATCATCCATCTGTCTACCCACCCACCCATCATCCACCTGCCCGTCCACCCATGTCTGGGGAGGAGGAGTCAGTCCAGTCATTATACATTACTGAACTCAGATGTTACTTCTACCACTCACCAGCAGAATTAGCTGGCTCCTGATCTATGCTCCCATATGACCTCCTTTATGCTCTGTTAAAGAAAGGAGGAGAGGCTGCCTGGATCTTGTCACCGCGACTTTGAAGATGGCAGAGGCACCTCAGGCAGTATTTATCTAGGCCAGACAAGATTATGCTGCAGTGGTAGCAAATTATCCCTGCAGTCTCTGTGCTTAAGCAAGATAAAGATTTGCTCTCTGATGATTATTGTTAGTAAAATTCTTATGACGCAAAAGTCACCTGCCTAAATGGTTCAGTTAAATGATTTTTGGTATATTCACAGAGTGATGCAACTATCATCATACTAAATGTTAGATATCTTCCTTGTGCCGTGAAGAAACCCTGTACTCAGGAACTAAACAAATGGTCTCTCCCTATGACTCCTCTCAGCCCAGCTCCTGGCAGCTGTCAACCTACCTCCTGTCTCTGCCTCTTCCGGGAATTTGATAGAAACAGAGTCAGGCAACATGTGGCCTTTTGTGTCAGGCACTTTTTCTTTTAGTATACTTTGCTGTTGTTTATCATGCAAACGAGGCTGGTTTGGCACTCACAGGGATTTATTTGCTTGCCTCTGCCTTCCAAGTGCTGGGATTAAAAAGCTGTCTTCCACTGCACCTAGCAAGACTAATATTTTCGATATTTATCCTTGTGACATGGATCAGGAGTTCTGAATAATTTTATTGCTGAATAATGTTCCCTTGTAGGAACACACCACAATCCATTAACCTCTTTATCAGATTCTGTGTTATTATAAAATTTTTATTTCTTGAGTGGTAAAAGTTCCCAGAGAGCCTGACCTGATACCCCAAGCAGCCCTGCTCCTGTGTTAAGGCTAAAGGCTGTTTCTGGGGAATTGAGAAGCCAGGCACATTGATCAGCTCTAAGACCTGAATTCTGTTACCTCTGTTAGCAGCCTGTCAGCCAGCACTAGCCACCAAGCCCGGTGCCACTGCAGAGGGTTGGAAGTGAGCCTCTTTCTATGTACTTAGTGGAGGAAAAGAGCCAGACGTCGGTGAGTACAAGTCTTTCTTCCAGGCAGGCTAATAATCAATCGGGCACCTCTTTAAGCCTTCATTCTTTGAACGTCTGAGAGTGTTTGGGGATGGGGCTGGATGCTGTTGGGTGTTGAGAATGCAAACAAATAGGCCTCTTGGCAGTATTTACTCTCTCTGTTGTCCAAGCGAAACAGCCTGGGCTTTTCAAATTACATCTCCATTTAGCAAAACAAAAGGCCCTCAACCAATCTCAGCTTTCTCTTCTAAAAGGAGAGTTAAAGATGCATATTCTTGAGCCATACTTTCTGGTGTCTTATGGTCCTGCCTAAAAAGTCCCTAAAAGAATTCTTTCCAACCCTGTAGAATATTCTTAGAAGCAAGTTTAAGAACAGTGTTGTAGAGACAGCTGGCCGCCTTCTTCCCTTCTTCCCTCTTTCTTTCTTTTCCTCTTTGACAGTTTCCTGTAGTCCAAACTGGTTTCAAACTCACTACATAACTGAAGATGATCTTGAAGTTTTGACCTGTTTGTTTCCTCTTTCCAAGAGCTGGGATTACAGGCTTGCCCCACCATGCCCTATGAAAGTGGTGTTGGGCATGAACCCAGGCCTTCTTGCCTGTTCGGTGACTACTGTATCAACTGAGTTAAGTCCCCAGCCTCTCCCACTGCTTACAGCAGGTGGTGCAGTCATATAAGCTGCCTACTTTCTTCTTTCCCCTTAGGAAGACTGATTTCAGTTGAAAACAAACAGTGTGCCAACATAAAAGACAGCAGCTCTCCCCTGAAGATAAGAGTGGTCCAAAGACAGAACCTGAGCGAGGCTCTCGTGAAAGTTCTTTAAAGGGCACAGGCAGTGCAGTCACCTCTTGTCATCTTGGCCTTTCCTACTGCTTGGAATGGAATGAGTGAGTGATGGCTGGAAGTGAAGCACTGATCTTGTCACCGCGACTTTGAAGATGGCAGCCATGAGATAAGAAAGTCTCTTTGATGATGTAGCCCCTGCACCTGCTCTAAAGCGCTCTCATCTTTGATGTAAGAGAAAGGGGAAATAAAATACAATGTGTTTGAACCACTGGAGTTGGATCTCTGATATGACTGGTGTTACAGGCATTCCTCAGTCTGTGCTTGTGGCTCAGGGAAAGGGAAAAAGGCAAAGAAGTAGAATTTCAGAAAGATAACTACAGGAATGGATAAGGACTAGGCAAAAGCCTGCATCCCGGCATAAGAGAGGGATGAGGTTGTAGGTAATAGAAGGAACTGGGATGGTAGTTAGAGAGAATGGTTGAGATGACGGTTGGGAATTCTCACAGTATCAGATAGCTCCAAGTTCAGATTCTGCACCACAAGCCTTGTACTGAGGATGGACTCATTGCTCTCCTGGCCATGGCACAAAGTGTTTCATGTAATTATACCAACAGCCAAGAGTTGGGTGACACACTGATGTGTCAGGCACTGTCCTAAGGGCTTTGCACATGGTCATCCATTGAGTCATTGAACTATAGTCCTGTACTCATTGCAGGGACAATAAATAGTCCCTACTCTTGTCACCCCTGTTCTTTAAACAAACCAGCTGTGATCCACAGACTTCAGGTTGTCTAGCGAAGGCCAGAGCTAACGAGCACCAGAAACAAGACTTCAACCGTCTGTGGTTGAAACCACCTGTTGATATTGGATCTGCAATGTCCTCCACTCCAAGGCCCCAGCCCATGTTGCCTCTGGGAGGTGACTGAACAAGTGAGAGAAAGGGAGGTCATCAGAAGCATGGCCCTTGAAGGGAATTATAAGACCCTGGCCTCTCCTCCTATTTCCCTTCATTTTCTAGATACTTCTCTCAAGGGTTTCCGCACTGGGCCCAAACCATAGGGCCAACTTATGATGGACCTGGGAGCAAAAACAACCTCTTTCTCTCTGTAAGTAATTTTGTTTAGGTGTTTGTCACAGTGACAGAAAGCTGACTCACACACTCAGCTGATGGGGTCCTTCAGGTTTGCTCAGAAATCAGCCTCCCCCAATCCACAGAGACAGCTCTGTGGACCTACAACTGCATAGTTGTAACCTGATGTTCTGGCTTCCTCCTTGAAGAGTTCGTCGTTCCAGGATGAGATTTCAGAAGCCGCAGGGCTTCTGGATTGTCAGTGTGATGGACTCTGCTCACCCCAGGCGCTGTGGTCCACTCGCAGAACTTCAGGCAGCTGTAAATCACCAAGTCAGTCCTACGAGACCTGTCAAGTGACAGATGAAGGGTATGAGGCCTGACAGATGGAGCACCTCCCTGATGGGATGCTAGCCGGAAGTGGAAGAAGCCGGACTCAGACTCTGGAGAGAATGAAGGAAATTTGAACCCAGCTTCATCAAGTGACCATTGCTGGGAGTGTGGGAGGGAAAGGCTGGCCAGGGAATGCGGCCAGAGTGCAGAAGGGACAGGAGAGCATAGCACAAGGGTAGCTGGTGCCAACCTGATGAACTCGCCAGAACCTAAGATATGTTTACTTTAAAGAAATTAATGAAGGCCAATTTGTTTTCTTTTCTTTTCTTTCTTTTTGTTTGTTTGTTTGTTTGTTTTTCTGTGTACCCCTGGCTGTCCTGTAACTCAGAGACCCGCAGGCCTCTGCCTCCCAAGTGCTGAGATTAAAGGCATGTGCCTCCACCGCTTGACCTAATTTTTTTGTTTTATGCCCTGGGGGGTTTAACCTAGGACTTCACAAGTGTTTGGCCACTGAATTGCATTCCCTCAAACGTTTTTGTTTTTGCTTTTGTTTTAATTTGGAGAGGTTGTTCAGCAGTTAAGCAAGTTTGCCACTTCTTTGAAGGACATAAATTCTGTTTCCAGACGCAAGTTAGATGGCTCACCCCTTCAGTAACTCCAGCTCCAGGGGATCACCCATACACACACGGCATATATTCACATAGACACAATGTAAAATAAGAAATAAAACTTTAAAATATTAAAGTTATTGAACTGAATATGGTGGTTCATGTCTTTAATCCTAACATTTAGGAGTCAGATGCAGGCAGATTTCTATGAATTTGAGGCCACCCTGGTCTACATAGCAAATTCCAAACAAGCCAAGGCTCCATAGTGAGACCCTGTCTCAAAAATAAAATAAAACAAAATAAAATAATTTAAAATGAAAATCCTCAACTCTTTGAATAAGGCACATATGCCCTCATTTATAACATATATGTAAAATTTCTAACATGGAAGAATACAGCTTTGCAACTTTCCCACCCAACATACATATTGCATATACTTATTAATTATAAAAATACTTTATTCGAGAGTCTGAGATGAGCAACGTGCCCAAGGACCATTGCATATATATATGTTCACCTAAGAAATACCTATGTGTAACCTAAGGACAGTGTTTAAGAATACAAATATAAGAATCTTGTATCAATTTACAATAACTTGGGACTGGAGGGATAGCTCAGCAGGTAAGAGCTTTTACTAGTCTTGCAAAGGACCTGTAGGTAGTTTTCAGCTCCCACAGGGTGGTTCACAACTGTCTAGTTTCAGGGAATCTGCAGCCCTCTTTTGGCCCCCAAAGGCTCCTGCATGCACACAATGCACGTAAACTCACACAGAGCACTCATACACATCAAAATAAATATTAAATTTTTTCAATAACTGAATAGTGTACAATGTGTACCGGTCATATAATTTATTTCAGAAGCTTCCTGTTGTTCAGCATTTAAACTATTTTCCCATGCCTATTGTTGTCTATTAGGAGCTTTTTGTCTTGTCAGGTTACAAAGCGGCTGCTGTGGTCCCAGACTTCACATCTGTGATGATTAGTCCTGACTGTCAACTTGATTAAATTGAGAAATAATCAAAGGGAGAAGCCAGATCACATGCCGGTAGGACTCTGAGGGACATCACAAATGTCAAAAATGTTTATTTTCTTTTGGACTGTTTGAAAAGCTACAGTCAAGAGAGAGGAGTGTGGGTGTGGGTTTTGGGTTAATCAATCTGCCACGTGGGGTCCAAGTATTTCAATTATTTAAAGGGAATTGGTCTACAGCAGTGACAGACTTGGAAGGCTTTATTCCCCGAAGCCTTGTGTAAATGTGTGGTATATAATTTATTAGAGGTAGTGCTGCTTTCCCAGCAGATTAAATATGTTGTGTTGCTGCTAATCTTTGGGCAACATCTTGGCTAATTGGCCACCTCTGTTCAGAAAGACATTGTTAAAATGCTGTTTTTACAGAAACAGCTTTTTTAGGCCCAGAACCAAATTGCTTGTTTAGGCCCTGTTTTGGTGTCCTTGTCCACAGGCATTGGTAAACAGAAGTAGATAAGAGATCCAAGACTCTGCATTCATTTCTTAGTTCTCCCAGTGGCCCTTGGGTCAGCATCTCCCAGGCTCTGATTCTTTACCTAAGAGAGGAGTCACCCCATGGCTGGAGCAGTGAAGATATTGTAAAGGAAGAGGGCTGGGGAGATAGTTCAGTCAAGTGGAGAACCTGAGTTCAGACCCCCAGAATCTATACAAACCCTGGGTGTGGCAGCATGCATAAAGAACTCCAGCCAGGGGATGTGGGAAGGAGATCTGAGGAGCCCAGGAACTCCTGGCCAGCAGTCTAGCTCAATTGGTGAGCTCTGGGTTCAGTGAGAGACCCTGTCTTAATAAATAAGATGGAGAGATAGAGACACACAGTGCCAATCTCTGACCTGCCCAGGTGCAGGTGTACCTGCACACACATGTGCACACCCACATGTAAAACACACGTAAGGCGTTTAAGGAGGAGGGATAAGGATGATGGGGGTGATTGTCACTATTGCTCACTATCCTTTCTTGCTGCTTTCTTGGGGCTCTGTGGAATCAAGTCTGGGGCCTGTTGTTCACTCCTTAGCTGATTGTGCAAGAAGAGGTAATGGTTTGAGGTGTAGAATTACTGACATTTATAGTGTGAACAGCTGTGGCCTTGCCAAGTGATCAACAATAAGCTACAGGTCCTTAAGCATTTAACAGATGATTTCACCAGCATGTGCAAGCCTGCTTCACAACATTGGCCTAGAATGTGAAATCCATCACCGGACAGCGCTGTTCTAGCTGGGTTACCATCAGCATCTGGATAGATCTGATAGATGGGGCTACCAGTCAAGCCTCATTTTGTTTCCTGGCTTTACTATCTATTCACACCCCTTCATCCATGCATTTGCCTTCCCTCAGTATGTGAAGGGCTTTCAGAACTTCAGAAGCTAAGCTGTTTGCTGAGTAAATAGATGTTTAGCAAGGAATCATTCCAGGCCACTCAGAGAGGACTTAAGGCAGGGAGAAGCCATGGAGAAGTGATCCTTTGTATGCTATCCATCTGGCTGTGAAAGACAGAGAAATTAACGGATCCTGAGATGTGATATAAGGAAAGGTCACAGGCTCCTTTTATAACCAGGCTACCTAGTCTTCCCAGCTCCAGGAAAGGCTAGATAGGTGCTCAAATAAGGCATGAAGGAACTCAGGAATGTTTTCCCTGCACGGTGGCAAATGGCTACCGGAAGTTTGGAAGTTCCAGTTCATTGTCCTTGATTGAAACAAGAGTGTTTTCCACCTCTTGACAGTCCCAGTGGAACTTGAAGAAACTACTCTGATTGGTCCACCTGGGATCATGTGTTAAACTCTGAGAGAGCTGTGGTGAACTAGAAAAACAAGGAAATAGAATACTCCCTAAGGCCAGGTCTGAGACGGGTGTGGATCCCCAGAGATGGAGACGTCGCCTGCGGTGTAAGCATAAGACTGGAGAATGCGTGATGGCGGATCCCTAAGGGAATAGCTAGCAGAACAACGGAGACAGTGACGATTAATTTTGTGTGTCAGCTTGACTGGCTAAGGGATGTCTACACAGATGTGATCAATCTCTGAGGGTGTCTATGAGGGTCTAAAAGGCAGCAGTCAATGTTTGCATAGGCCCCCTCCCTTCCTTCTTTCTTCACTGGGTGGCCATCATCCAATCAGTGTGGCCTGGATGGGACAGGAAGGCAGAAGGAGAATGACAGCAATCTCCTCGCCCCCAGTCAAGACTCTCATGGTCTTAGTAGATTTTCTGTGGCTGTGGTAAAAGCCCGACTAAGGAAACTCACAGAAGAAAGAGTTTAATCAGGTTTACAATTCTAGAGGGTGGAACAGAGGCAGCAAGTGCCAAGCATGGCAGCCACAGCAGTGGCCGAGAGCTCACTTCTTAAGAATAGCAAAGGCGGCCGGGCGGTGGTGGCGCACGCCTTTAATCCCAGCCCTCGGGAGGCAGAGGCAGGTGGATCTCTGGGAGTTCGAGGCCAGCCTGGTCTAGAAGAGCTAGTTCCAGGACAGGAACCAAAAAAGCTACGGAGAAACCCTGTCTCGGAAAAAAAAAAAAAAAAAAAAGAATAGCAAAGGCGCTTTGAAACCCCCAGTGACATACTACCTCCAACAAGGCCATGCCTACTTCCTAAGCCTCCCAAACAGTACCATCAACTGGAGACCAAGTGTTCAAATCCCCAAGACTCCGGGGGCCTGAGGAGGACAGGACACAGCTCATTCAAGCCACCACATCTATCTTCTCCATGCTTGGTCATTAGTGATCCCGATTCTCAGACTGGGACCACTCTCCTAGGCTTCCATTTTTAATCTTTAGCTTTGGACTGAAGGACACTGGCTTTGTGGCTCCTTGGCTTGTAGAGAGAAACTGAGGTGAATCTCAGCCTCCAAAGGCACACGAGTCCATTGCGGTTGCACGCTTCTTCTTCCACTCCTGTGTGTTGTGTGTGTGTTGTGTGTGTGTGTGTTGTGTGTGTGTGTGTGTGTGTGTGCATATTTGTTACCATCTAATGTGCTGTCCATGATGCTGGGGATATTTGTGCATGGAGGGAGGCAGTTTCACATATAGTTCAGACATTCTTCAGATCCTCAGTTTCTGGCTCCCTAGTGGGTCAAGTTACATTAATGCTCATATTTTATTCATTTAAGAAGTCTGCTTTTAGACATGGCCTATATGGTATTTCCAAAAGCCCCTCTGGGGAATATCCACATGTTCTCCCAAATTGGTCTGGTAAACTGCTTCCAGAAATGGAGTGACCAACGCCTTGTTCACAGCTACACTGTGAAGCCTTAACAATAGTCATGTCACTCACTGTGTTCCAGGGAACTCACAGTGCAGGTGACACAAGATGAACATTAGGCTGTGACTGTAGATGAAGAAAGGTATTATGCATTGAATTTTTTTTTGTTTTTTTTTTTTTTTTTTGTTTTTGGAGACAGGGTTTTTCTGTGTTGCTTTGGAGCCTGTCCTGGAACTAGCTCTTGTAGACCAGGCTGGCCTCGAACTCACGGCGATCTGCCTCTGCCTCCCTAGTGCTGGGATTAAAGGCGTGTGGCACTACCACCTGGCTTTAAATTTTTTTTTTTTAAGTCAGGTTTGGTTTGATTTTGCCTTGACAGACAACTTCTTGCTATATTGTTGGTCTGGTTTTGAATTTCTGAACGCAACTGATCTGTGCAGTTCAGACTCCCAAGTAGCCAAGATTAAAGGTATAAACCATGAAATCTAGCTAGGAAGAAGGGTTTTGAATGTTTTCAATATAAAGAAATATTAAAGAGGCTTGGGGAGATGGCTCAGTCAATAAAGTACTTGCATCACAAATGGAAGGACCTGAGTTTAATACCTGGAACCAACATAAAAATCTGGGTTGGAGACATGTGTCTATAAATTCATCAATTGGGAAGTAGAGCTAAGAGGACTCTTGGCATTCACTGACCAGTTCAGCTTACTTGGTAAAGTTCCAGGCTGAGGAGAGACTATTTCTCAAACCAAAACATGGAATGATGGTGGAAGTTACAAAATAATCCCACACTAGTTCAGAATCATGTATAATAAAGGGTTATTTATTTAGGGGAGACTTACAAATCACTGTCCTAGATCACAGTCCTCTGCAAGAACGGGGAACAGAAAAAGAGTCTAGCAGCCAGAAGCGAGAGCCAGAAGCAAGAGAGTGAGCGCAGGCTTTCCTGCTGCATTTATAGTAAAAGAGGCCAAGCCCAAGTGGACTGGTATCTTAAGGGCTATTGGCTTAAGGAGCAGAAGGAGCTCCCACAGCACCTCCCCCTTTTGTTTAAATAAGAGAGTTCCAAACCCAATACAAAACTATATACACTAGAAACAGGTATCAAGTATAAGATTAGTATTACAACCGGTATAAACAATATTAGGCAAGGAACATATGTTAAATGTTTTAATAAACACTCTATCTTAAGGAGTCTAAGTCTTGTATTGGAAATGGCTTAGCTAGATCATAAGAGGACAGCAACTACAACTATCTAATCTTCATCCCTATCGAAGGCTTGAGAAGGGAGATAATATTACTTGAGTAGATAGGAAGTACAATCAAGCAGCTTCCAAAACGGGCAGTAGATGACAGAGACAACTGGCTGCCTGGGCAATCACCCAAAGTCTCATTTGCAATGTTGAAGCAACCAACTTTGGCTAAGGTCTAGAGTAACTGACAGACCATTTTCAGAGGCAGGAAAAATTTCAAAACTGTCGTAACCTGTTTTGGCAAAATTTGACAGCCTTTTTTTTTCTTGTATCCTGCTTGTCCAGTCCAGACATTGTACACTTTGTCAGTGGTCGAGGCATGGGCAGTTTCTTGCCCAAATGCCAGTTGTGCCAAGAAGAAAGCAAACTCCAAGTGGAGTGTCTTTGGTGCTCAACACTCTCTCAAGAATAGATCAATGCTGCCAGGAGCAATTATGTCTCATGTCAACAGAATCCTAATGCCATGTTCTACAGATCTTTGAAGTGGTTGAAGGTTACCTATCTATGCAGAATACAATCTCTGTGTATCTAAAGAACCTAATTAGTATGACTAAAAGTATAACAAAAATGAATGACTATTGACCTATAATACTTAATACCAATATAACTTAAAGATTAAGACTTCATATCAAAATATTAAACAATTTTTAAACAACTGTGCAGTAAAGGAAGACAATGACATCAAAATGTAAACAATGTATAAATATCTTAATCAGTGGTAGAAATATATAATGCAATATGATAAATATATTCTAAAATTGTATCAGTATACAAAACATCTTAAACAGAGGTGGAAACATGCATGTATACAATATGACAAAATAACTTTGCATAGGTGTTTACAAATATTGTAAACAGCAATAACAAATATAATTTGAACTTGTATCAATATACAAGAAACTATACCAGTGTAAATTGTTCATAATTAATAGCTCACAAGTGTTCACTCTATTACTCACTATTATTATTATTAGTGTAAATAAGTTCACACTAAATTGCCTATTATCTCATTCAATCTTTCTTTTTTTTTTGAGATCTCTAGGCCTACGTAATTTCCACCCCAACTCCAACCCTATGCGAGTAATAATCAACCCCTAAATTGTGTCTCTAACCACGAGGACAAACTTTGTTGGGAGAGGGGATGTTGTGTTCTATAATTGCTTCCTGCTGTCATGAGGATGATGTTTTTTCAATGGGATCTTTTTTTTTTTTTTTTTTTTTTTTGGTTTTTTGAGACAGGGTTTCTCTGTGGTTTTGGAGTCTGTCCTGGAACTAGCTCTTGTAGACCAGGCTGGTCTCGAACTCACAGAGATCCGCCTGTCTCTGCCTCCCGAGTGCTGGGATTAAAGGCATGCGCCACCACCGCCCGGCTCAATGGGATCTTATAAAAGTAAAATGATGGTCAAGTTTCAAGATTGCTGTTTTGTATAATTACAGATGGTCTCTGAGTATTCAATAAGGTCTTTTTGTTAGTTAGTTTGTTTGTTTTAAAGTTCTTATTTGGAGTCCTGGCCAGAACGTTGTAAGAAGGTGCACTATTTCCACAGCTGATACCCCAAAAATGGTCTCATAGTAGTGCTATCAGCATCACGATGTCATATCAACCAGGTGGAGTTGTTGTGGGGCCCCATCTTTTTTCTGGAAGCTTCAAAAATTACTGTAGGAAGATCTACTGTTCATTGTGGAAAACTCAAGCATTATTAATATAGACATATATTCAATGAAAGATATGTTATAAACAAAATGGGCATAGAGAAAAGGAAAATATTTCCTTAAAATCTGTCTTCTTTCTGTCCCATACCAGACGGCTCCTGATATGAGGCAGAAATTCTGAATTTTTCTTTTAACAACTTGCTTGGACTTAGAGAAGGATAGTCATTGTCCAACTCCAAAGCCAGCTCTTATTTTTAAGTAGAGATGTATATGTGTCCAAATAATTAAATTTTATCATGCAGATAATACAGCATCATAAGGCAGATTTCTCTTTGCTTGTTGATTCTTTCTGCATAGCTATCTTTTTATCTTTAGGAATCTAGATGTCCAAGGTCTCTCCACTCTTTGAAGATGAATATTTTCCTGCAAAGACAAGAACAGAACCCCGTCACAACCTTTATGAGGTTTTCTTATCACCTGTATAATTGTCACCTCTGTGGATGACCTGTCATTTCTTTTTCTCAACAGGTTTCTCTTTTTCAAACTAAATCTTTATCAGTTTTGATGGTATCCATAGCTTTTCTTCTCCTGTGGAAACAAGAGCGAAACCCCTTCCCCAACATAGCACATCTCCTGGTTTCCATTGTGAGGTCAACACATCCTTGAAATACACCAGCTGATTTAATTCAGAAGACTTTTCTATTATCCAATGTCTCTCTGCTGTTGTTGTTCATTTCTCATTAACATTAAGAAAATTCAAGGTTAATAAAGCATTATGCAATCTATTTCTGGGGATATTTTCCATTCCTTTCTGTTTGTTTAGCATATCCTTTATTGTTCAATTTGATCTTTCTATAACTGCCTGGCCTGTAGGGTTGTTTGGTATTCCTGTAATATGCTTTATATTATAATAAGCAAAAAACTGTTTCATTTTCTTAGACACATATGCTGGGCCATTGTCTGTCTTTACTTGTGCAGCTATGCCTGTGATGGCCATAACTTCTAATAAATGTGCAATTACTGAATCAGCCTTTTCTGAACTCAAGGCAGTTGTCCATTGAAAACCTGAATAAATGTCAATGGTGTGGTGTACATAATTTAATTTTCCAAATTCTGTAAAGTGGGATACATCCATCTGCCCAATCTCATTCCTTTGAGTACCTTTTGGGTTACTCCCTGCTAGTGTTTGGTTATAGAAAGAGCAAGTAGGACATCTCTTTATAATCTCCTTAGCTTGTTGCCATGTAAGAGAAAACTCTTTGTTTAAACCTTTGCTATTGACATGATGTTTCTTATGAAATTCTGAGACCTTCAGCACACTTTGAATCAATAATCAATTTCTGCATTACCTTGTGCTAGAGGACCTGGCAGACCCATATAGGATCAGATGTGTGTTATGTATATGGGACAAAGCCTACTCCTGATTATATCTTGAACCTGTATGAATAATGGAGTCAATTCTGTATCATCTGGTATAAATTCAGCAGTTTCAATATGCAATATACAACTCTTTCTGCATATTGTGAATCAGTAACTATATTGAGAGGTTCTTTAAAATCCCTTAGTACCATGAGAATAGCATATAATTCTGCCTTTTAGACAGAATTATAAAGGATTTGTTCCACCTTACTTAATTCTTCTGATTTATAACCAGCCTTTCCTGATTTATTTGCATCTGTATAAAATGTATGGGCTCCAGTTGTTAGTGCATCATGTACAGTTCAGGGAAGAATTCAAGTAGTTCTCTTTGTAAGGTTAATTCTATCACTTTTGGAATAATTGCTATTAATTTCACCCCAAAATTAGCATAATCTCTTTGCCAAGGTTCGTTGTCTTTCCATAACTTTTTAATTTCATTATAATCTCTGCTGGGTCTATGTCTGCTAGTTGATGAAGTCTCAATTTCCCTTTTATAATTAATTCAGAGACTTTTTCCACATAAGTTTTTAAATTTTTACTTGGCTTATATGGTAAAAAAATCCATTATAAGATAATATCTTCCATCTGCATTAAAATTCCTGTAGGGGAAATTCTGGAAGGCAATATGACTAGAATACGATTAAGATTTGGATTCACTCTATCTACATGTGCCTCCTGTAGTTTCTCTTCAACGATCATCAATTCTTTTTCCACTTCAGCTGTTAATTTCCTGGGAGTATTTAAGTCTTTGTCACCATCTAAGGTTTTGTTTAAATGAACTATTAGGTCAGGTATTATCCCAACAGCCAGTCCTAGACTGGAAATAGCTCCTAACAATCTTTGAAAGTCATTAAGAATACAATCAGTCTCTCCTAATTTGTGCCTTTTGTGTTCTAATTTTCTGTAAACCTATTTTGTAACCTAGGTAATTGACAGAGTCTCCTCTTTGTATATTTTTCAGGAGCAATTTATAATCACCAGTTAGGCAAAACTTTATTTTTTTTACTTCTTCAAACATTCTTTCTAAAGTATCTGCATTTGAGTCAGATAACAAAATGTCATCTATGTAATGGTAAATTATAGACTTAGTAAATTGCTTATGTATTATTTCCAATGGCTGATTTACAAAGTATTGGCACAGGGTGGGACTATTGAGCATTCCCTGTGGGAGGATAGTCCACTAGTATCTTCTAGTAGGCTGAGAATTATTATGAGTAGGCACTATGAAGACAAATTTTTCTCAATTCTTTTCTTGTAAAGATATAGTGAAGAAACACTCCTTTAAATCAATAACTATGAGAGGTCATCCTTTTGGTAATAGAGAAGACAGAGGAATTCTAGGCTGTAGAGGGCCCATAGGTTGGATAACCTTGTTGACAGCTCTTAGATCTGTCACCATTCTCCATTTTCCAGATTTCTTTTTAACAACAAATACAGGAGAATTCCAAGGGCTTGTTGATTCTTCAATATAATGAGCATCTAATTGCTCCTGTACAAACTGTTCTAAAGCCTGCAGTCTGTCTTCCATTAAAGGCCATTGTTTAACCCATATGGATTTCTCAGTTAACCATTTTAAAGGCAAGGCTGTTAGTACCTCTGAAGGTTTGCTAGTTGCTTTATGTTCTTGTACAGCTTGAATGGCTGCTGACCTTTGTTTATAATATTTTATTTATTTATTTATTTTTTTAAAATATTTTTTTTATTGAAAAAATTTTTTTCTGCCTCCTCCCCACCTCCCATTTCCCTCCCCCTCCTCCCGCCCCTCTCCCCCTCCCCCCACTCCTTTTCTCCTTCCTCTCCAGTCCCAAGAGCAGTCAGGGTTCCCTGCCCCGTGGAAAGTCCAAGGTCCTCCCCCCTCCATCCAGGTCTAGGAAGGTGAACATCCAAACTGTCTAGGCTCCCACAAAGCCAGAACATGAAGTAAGATCAAAACCCCGTGCCATTGTCCTTGGCCTCTCGTCAGCTCTCATTGTCCGCCATGTTCAGAGAGTCCGGTTTTATCCCATGCTTTTTCAGTCACAGTCCAGCTGGCCTTGATGAGCTCCCAATAGATCGGCCCCACTGTCTCAGTGGGTGGGTGCACCCCTCGTGGTCCTGACTTCCTTGTTCATGTTCTCCCTCCTTCTGCTCCTCATTAAGACCTTGGGAGCTCAGTCCGGTGCTCCAGTGTGGGTCTCTGTCTCTATCTCCATCCATTGCTAGATGAAGGTTCTAAGGTAAAATAATTTTTTTTTTAAATTTTATTTATTTATTATTTATACAGTGTTCTGTCTGCATGCCAGAAGAGGGAACCAGATCAAATTACAGATGGTTGTGAGCCACCATATGGTTGCTGGGAATTGAACTCAGGACCTCTGGAAGAGCAGCCAGTGCTCTTAACCTCTGAGCCATCTCTCCAGCCCCGGTAAAATAATTTTTTAACGATGTATTTAACTTCATTTTATGAGCATTGATGTGAAGGTGTCAGATCTTGTGGAACTGCATTTTTAGACAGTTGTGGGCTGCCATGTGGGTGCTGGGAATTGAACCTGGGTCCTCTGGAAGAGCAGTCAGTGCTCTTAACCACTGAGCCGTTTCTCCAGCCCCTGTTTATAATATTTTATAACATCCTTCCCAGGAATATGAGTTCTGGAAAGTGCAGGAATGTTAACCTGAGTATTCAATTGGTGCAATAGGCCATGGTCCCATAAATTCACTGCAATATTAGTTATATATGGCCTCAGCTTTCCTTCCTGTACTTCTAGTCCTATGCATTCAACCCACTTCATGCTTTGTTTTACTTGAGATAGGGTTCCAATTCCTAGGAATTGAATATCTGCCTCTTGAAGAGGCCAATCTGGATGCCAAGATTCTGGAATAGTGATAGTTATATGTGCACCTGTCTTTAGTAATCTCTCAATTACAATGTTATTTATATGCACTCTTAGCTTTGGTCTTTGATCATTTATAGAAGTCTGCCAAAATATATGTTTCCTATTTCCTACTGGAGTTTTTGACTCATCCTCCAGGTCTGTTCTACCATCCAGAATAGAATGTTTTTTTTACAGTTGGCACTGGATTGTTTAATTTTCCTGGTGAGACATGCTCTCCATAATAACTGGGAATGACTGGGCCTTGTTTGACATTGGGGTCTGCAAGAGGCCCCCCAAGGAGTTTTCCAGTGGTATCGGGTTGCCTTGTCTGTCTCTTGTCGACCTACATTCATTAGTCCAATGTCAGCCTTTGCCATACCTCCCACATAAACCAGAAGACTGAGTCCTCCTATTCTTGCCATTCCCAGAGGAGGCATTATTCTTAGGAATTCTTGTCTACAGTCCCTTTTTAGATGTCTTATTCTTTCACAATTAAAACATTTGGCATATTGGTGTCTCCTCATACCATTGGGAATTGCTTCTCCTACCCAAGCTTCAGTACTATAGTCAAATGTTTCAACACTAATTGTATTCAAGATCCATTCAGCTATGGATGCTGATCTAAACTTTAAAGGCCCAAGGATCTTCTTACATTCTAAGTTGGCATTTTCAAAAGTTAAAGATTCAATTAGTACACGTCTAGCTTCAGGGTCTGTCACTCCTAATTGTATAGCCTTAGTTAATCTTTCTAAGAAATCAGTAAAGGGTTCTCTTTGGCCCTGTTTAACCCTAATATATGACTCAGTCCTCTTTCCTAGTTCCTGAATCCTGTCCCAAGCATTTAAAGCTGCTGTACTACATAGGGGCAAGGTGCATTTGTTGTAGTGAACCTCTTCCTGAGGATCAGAGCAATGACCCTCACCAAGAATTTGATCTTGTAAAGTCTCAAATCCTTTTGCTTTCCAATGTTGCTCTAAAATTTTTGTCTCTTCTCTTAAATAACACTTCCAAAGTAGCTGAGGTCCATCTTTGAGAACCACTGATATTAATTCAAGCCAATTGTGGGGGGTAGCCTTAGTGCTTGAAGCCCAAGTTTTTACCATTTCCCATGCAAAAGGTGAATAAATGTAGCCCATAAGAAACTATTGCTTCATTCCTTTTAGATCGCTCATACACATTGGTTTCCATGCATATTCTTTGACTACCTTAGGGTATTTTGTGCCAGATGGTCTTTCTGAAAAAATTACCAGATATGCAGTTGAAACTCTGTGTAAGTCATCCTGGGGTCTGGCACTGATGAGGCTAAATCCTGTCCTTGTACCTACTGTCCTGCTCATCAATTTCAATAAATTCCTCAATCTCTTCAAATCTTTTTACTACTGTCTTTTTAAAAGTCTGAATCTCTGGTCCAGTGTTCTGTTCTAAGGTATGAAACTTACCCAGTAAAAATAATGACTCATCTTTGGATATATAATAACTTTTCAACAGATTTTTATAGTTAGATTCAATAGCACAAATTCTTTTGGATAATTTTGTCAAATTGATGCTATCCCTCTCCATAGTATTGAACCATTTTTTAAATGAGATAATATTGAAAACAAAGTTAATTCCTAGAATCAAATAAAGGGAAGGAAAATAGTTTTGCACAATACCTTCCATAGTATAAGCAAAATAATTATTGAACTCCCGGATGTTATCAGTCATTTTTTGTAGTTTTTCAGATCTTACCTGCCATAAAGTAATTACAATGAATTGGAGTAGATGTAATAATCATTATTGGCCAGCAGGTGTCACAGTTGCAGCCACATGGCCAAGAGATGCTAGCAGCAGTGAACAGCACATGTTGCTTACTTAGGTACTGAAAAATAAGCTTTATTTAACAAATTAAGAACAGTTATTAAGGTGATCAAATGATTCCGAGAGTTGGGGCCCAGGAAAAGAAAAGAAAACCCAAAGTTTTCCATCAGTGTGAGTTGCAGACTGTGTACACCTCAGGGATTGCAGGCAGCAGTGTGTGGGTTGGTGTGTAATGCACAGAGAGGCAGCATGTGGGTCATGAGCTGGGAATGCTGAGCAGCAGCCTGCTGCATCTGAGGGCCAACTAGAGCCGCAGGCAGGAGAGTCAGTGTCCAATGTGCCATGCAGCTGGTGGACCGATCCCAAAAAGCGTGGACTGGTCCCCACATTCGCATGCCAGATAATGGCAGAAGTTACAAAATAATCCCACACTAGTTCAGAATTACGTATAATAAAGGGTTATTTATTTAGGGGAGACTTTCAGATCACTGTCCTAAATCACAGTCCTCTGCATGAACAAGGAATAGGAACAGAGTCTAGCAGCTGGAAGTGAGAGCCGGAAGAGCTAGCACAAGTTTTACAGCTGCATTTATAGTATAAGAGACTATGCCCAAGTGGACTGATATCTTAAAGGCTATTGGCTGAAGGAGCAGAAGGAGCTCCCACAGCAATGGGAGGTACCTGAGAAAAGACACCAAGATTGTCCTTTGACCTTTATACATATGCACACACACATACCAACATACACAATATTCCCCTCATGCAAAAGAAATGATAAATGCATGAGGAAATAAGTTCATTCTAACATAAATACTATGCATTGTATTTGTGTATTGAAACACTACATAGTACCCTAAACATATGTACAATTTTTAGGTCTTTACATATCAATTAAAAAATAGACTTGAGGGTTAGAGGGATGTGTCAGTAATTAAAACACTTGCTGCTCTGTCTGAGACTGGAGTTTGGGTCCCAACACCTTTATACACAGCTCACGATTACCTGTAACTCCAGCCCCAAGAGATCTGATGCTCTCTGTTGACCTGTGTTGGCCCCAGTCAAGCGCATGGGGCTCAGGCATACATGCAGGCCAAACACCTGTACCCATAAAAAAAATACTCTTTTCAAAGAAAAGGTAAAAAGAGATGTTACAGAAAACCCTGCTATATACCGAACACCAACTAAACTCCAAGCTTTCCCAGACCAGCTCCCCTTTCACCCGTCCCACTGCCCTTCCAGGCATGTGATCTATGCTTTTATAGACAGCACAGAGGCCTCTGGGCTCTTTGTACTAACTCAGTGGGTAAGCGACAGAGTCTGGATTTAAACATTTTTAGTTTATTTTTATGCTACTTTTTGGTGCTGGGGATGGAGCCCAGAGCTCTACCACGGAGTGAGGCACACTCTTCACCCAAAGCCAGGTTCTGACGACCAGATCTTCTGGCTCCCAGCCGAATATTCTTTTTTATTTACTTGTTGCTTTCCTGACCAGAGTGAAACCTAACTCAGTTTGGAATTATCCTCCACCCTAAAGCAGAGCTTTACTCGTGGAGATGCTCAGAGAGAGTTGTGTGAATATGAAAACCTGTCCCTGTCCCTTGGGTACCCCTGGTCTTAGAGGGCTGAGCTCTTCAGTGCCAGGGCCTAAATTCATACACAGAAGTCCTAAACACTCCTTTACTGCATATAACTGCATTTGGAGATGGGCATGTGTGCATGTGTATGTGTGCCTTGTTTTAAAATTTTTTTTAGTTGACCAAAATAAGGTTCCAGTTCATGTGGTGCTCCATCCTGCAATCACAGTCCTCAGTGCACGCATGACCTTCGAAGTTCAAGCATACCCTTGATTAGAGTGAGTTGTAGGTTAGTCTGTGATATGTGAGAAACTGATTCAAAAATAAATAAGTCATTAAGATGGTGATTCGATATTATAGGGGTCCTCATGGGAAGGAGGAACGTTAGACAAACACAGAACGATGGCCATGTGGAGAAGGCGGCCTACCAGTCAAGAAAAGGGGCCATCTCAGCAAGAGCTAACTCTGCCAACACCTTGTTCTCAGCTTCCAGGCTCTGAGAGGAATGGAAATAAATTTCTCTTGTTCAAACAGTGGTGGCCCTTTGTGATGGCGGTTGAGTGGAGTCAGGAAGCATTGTGGGGGAAAGCCTGCTTCCTGCTGTTTTAAAACCTGGGGACACACACACACACAGTGGCTTGACCAGGCTCCTGCCCTTGTCGGCCCACCTCCACACAGCTTCCCTCTCACAGACAAGTGACCACCAGGCTCAGGCTGCCTCCCAGGGATGGTTATTCTTTCTGCTGGCCTGAACCCAGAGGGCTTCAGGTGTACTGTTTGCTCACCCACGCGGGCTTTCTTGCACCTTGCCTTTTCATTGTAGCTGAACACCCTGGGGATCATGCTTGCAGCCTGGCTTTGACAAAGACTGGCTGCAAAGTCAGTTTCCCCAGGTGAGTCACCACCACCGAACAACAAAAGCCATGCGTGGAAGTCACCCTGCCACCTGGGGATATTTTAAGTCTGCTGCATTCAGAAGCTCAATGGGGGACAGGGTTTAAAGGAGGGGAGAGGGGTCTGGGGAGAGGAGGAAGTCCCACTCTCTGTCCTTCTCTCCTGGCCCTCACAAAGTAGGTCAGCTCCGTGAAGCTGCCTCCAGCGAGCAGGAGGGAGATGGGCTGGCTGCGTGGGAGGGCACGACTCTGGGCGCACATTGAGATGCCATCTGTAATTGCAGACTCCACAAGCTGCAAGATCTTAAAGATCATCTTGTCTAATTCCCTTGTTTTGCAGATGGTGAAGCTGAGCCCAGAGGGAAAAGGGGGGACTTTTCCAAGGGTCACAAATTCCAAGTGGGGACAGAGCTGGAGGGAAGTCTAGGTGTCCTGTCTTGGTCAGTGTTCTTTTCTGGGTGTGTCAATGCCTCATTGGCTTGGATTCCTGTGCTCAGATGTCTAGACCGCTCTTTGCTTTCTTCTGACTTGTGTATCTCCCTTCTGCAATCAAAAAGAAGAACACAGACACTGTGAACCAGTATTCAGTTTTCTGCAGGGCTGGGAAGGGTCAAATGAGCTCATGCAGGTCACCTCATTAGCATACAAAAAGCTCATTAAATGTTGGTCATTATTGTGATTTTTTTGGGGGGGCCTTATTTTATTATTCTGTTTTTGAGATAGAGTGTTACAAACTCCCTGTGTGACTGAGGATGACCCTGAACTGATCCTCCTGCTGCTGCCTCCCAAATGCTGGGGTCACAGGTCTGCACCTCTATTACCCTGTTTTGTGAGGTGCTGATCAAATTCTTGGATGTGTGCAAGCGAGGCAGTCTCTCGACTTATTCACATACCTGGCCATTATGATAATTTTTTATTATACTAAGAACCAACTGTTAGAAGCAGCAAAGATTCGGAGAGTTGACACAGCCTGAGTTTGCTTCTATAATTAAACATAATGAACACTCGATACAGAAAACCTGGAAAACGCCTAAGAACAAGCAAATAATAAAAATAACAACCACACCAACCACATGGCATATGGTGTATGTTTTATAGACCTTTTTTTTATTTTCTGCCTCTCTTCTTCTTCGCTTTCCCATGTTTGTCATTTTTTCACCTGCCTCAAGCAGATCATGTGGCAGGGTAATTAACAACATGGGCTCTATGTTGAGATGGCCTGGTTTCCAAAGTCGGCTTTACCGTTTACCAGCTGTGTGGCCTGGGGACTCAGTTAACCTTTCTGTGCTTGATTCGCCACCTGTTGTCCAAGTCTCTGTCCCCTGTGCGAGTGCTGTGAGGACCAAGAGCATGCCGTATAAAGTTCCTAGGGAGGTGCTGGGTGCAATTTGACATATCGTTGCCACCAGAGCCATCTATGTGGGCCTCACACAGGGCTATCATTGGCTATGCTCATCTATTGTTATTCTTGTAGGTGACACCCAGGTGTTGCCCTGCTCTAAATAATGTGACCCCTAAATCCTCTCAGCCACACATCTTTGGACTGTCTCTGTGTTTATGAAAATACATCCCTTAGAAACTACATTGCTGGCTTATAAGTAATGTGTGTGCCAAATTCTAGCCGGGCTTTGGGGCTAGAACCTGTTATCCCAGCATTTGGGGAGCTCATGCAGGAGGATTGAGTTCAAAGACAGTCTACGGTATAGTAAGACCTTAGTTCAAGGGGGGAAATTATGAAAAGAGAAATACAAGCAAGTGCAGGAGTCTCTGAGGAGCCTGGATAAGAACAGGGAACACAAGGACACATTTTGAGACTTGGGACTATGTTTAGTTGTGGGATAATCTGCGCATATCCCTGGAGATGTTACCCAGGTCTGTTTTCTTCTGCCGAGCACCATGGTTTCCGTGTTCACCCATGATAGTGCCTTCTTGATGCTTTGGTTCTATATCCAAGAAGTATCATCACCATAAGAAAGCATACAGCAAAACCCTCAAACTAGACCACTCTGTGGATAAAAGAAAGGTTTCCCGGGGGGGGGGGGGGATCAAACTGCCAGGCTGCCTCTCAGGGGCAGAGAACTGACTGGTGGGAAAAGCCTTGCCAGTTTTATGGGGAGGAGGTAGCAGCAGGTGGAAGGCCAACAGGCCAGAACAGGAGGTGGGGCTGGCTGGGGACTTTGATCTGTTGCAGGCTTGTTAGGGGTAGTCAGGAGCTAGATACCCTTTGCTGAGACAGTTGACTGTAGGGGCAGATAAGAGAAGCAATAGTTTTCCTTATGGAAGTGAGCTTCAGGAGATTTCTGAGGAACGCTTGCTGAGTTTGTGGTTTCTATTTCGTTAACAATCCTTCCGTTTACCTGGTCAGTGTTCTGCCTGGGCTGAGCCCAGTTATCGTTTAGGACATTTGTCAGTGGCACTGACATTTTGGGGGATCACTTTGGATCTAACACAATGTGTTTAATATTGTGGAAAAATTTTGGTTAAAAAGCACATTTGATGTTTCAAAAGAAGAGTTAACACTGAAGGCCATACAGATGGATGCTGGGGGTTTGGGATGCCACCTGAGGCCATGTTGATGTCTGAGGGTCATGATGCTGACAGGACCATACTGATCTGAGTGACCTGTGCTGCCACCACAGGCCATGCTGATGTCTGTATCCGAGCTGCAGCTGAGGTCCATGTTTGGGTCTGTGGCCGTACCACAGCGCAGGGCTGGGATGATGTCCATAGCCCATGTTACCAGTGAAGGCTGTGTGGATGCCTGGGCCTGGGCCACCATCTGAGGCCATGTTGGTGGTCAAACTGTGACTGGGGCCATACCAATCTGAGTGACCTGCACAGCCATCCAGGGCCATGGTGGTATCTGACCCTAGTTGTAGCAGAGGGTCACGTCTGGGTTTATGCTCTTACAACAGATGGGATCTGTGTTGATGGCCGTGCTCAGTATTACACCAGGGGCCATGGGAGAGCTGGACCCGGTGGGCAGGGCATTGGAGAACTAGTCTCATTCTTCGTAGGCCACTCAGGAGAACTGGCCCCAGTGGTGTGAGTGTGGGAAGGCTGTCCCTGACCTTGAATGACCCTGGCAGAACTGGCCACCCTCTCGCCAGTCATCACAGTTGGAGAACTAGCTCAGCCCTCAGGAGAGCTGGTTTCACCCCTCACTATGAGCAGGAGAGCTGACATCGATAGCAGGGGGACACTACAGATCTGGCCCTGACTGTCTCAGGAAGCAGGCAGAACCAGTGGAGGCCCAGACTGACCAACTCAACTACTACCCAGGCCCACATCTAGGACTTTGAGTTGGCCTGCTCCAGTGTCTACCCCATCTGTGATCTGTTGGAGGATATGAAGGGACTGATCCTGTGCAATCATGACTCAGGGCAACAACGCGATATCTGGGAGAAGTTTCAGTATCCATGGTGTACCAGAAGCCAGAGGCCTTGAACCAGACCAAAGTCTCTTTGCAATGAATGTTTTCAAGTAAAGCTGTTTGAGCAAAAGGCTATACTGGGTGACACATTGCTGCTCCCAAGGCCACTACGACAAAAGAATATATGACAGAGAGGCGGGAAAGACAGAGGAGTAGAATGTTTATCTTTTTTCTTTTTTAAATATTCTTGTTGGGGTGGGGAGGCTACAAGGGAGAGCATACACGGAAGGACTGGGAAATGAGTGGGATTGGTGTGCGTACTGTGAAATTCCCAAAGAATCAATAAGTACATTGAAAAAAAAAAGTCAGGCACAGAGGCAGAGGCAGGCAGATTCTCTGTGAGTTCGAGGCCAGCCTGGTCTACAGAGTGAGTTCCATGACAGGCTCCAAAACTACAGAGAAACCCTGTCTCGGAAAACAAAAAACAAAACAAAACAAAAGAATGTTTACATGGCTAACGCAAAAGGAAGGCCAGAAATCCCTCTACAAAAGGAAGGTAGGCATTAAAATAAGTACAAGCGCAAAATGTTATTACTTTAGAGTGAGACCCCCATTGGAGAAGCTCTTGATCTTTCTGTCCCTGCCCATTCAGGCAGGGATGAGACACGTCGGAGACAGTGGACTTGCAGACCAGCTACTGCTAGAGAGTTATTAACGACTTAGGGTACCAGGCTGGTCTTTCCTTGGAATAATGAGAAGGATCAAAAGAGAGAATGGAAATATTTAGAGCTTTTACTTTTGCATAGCGGGAAGGATGTGGCAGAGGAAGCATGTGACTTTCTGTGAAGAACTTGGGGAGACAGCTCATCTGTTAGGAACACTTGTTACTCTTGCAGAAGATTCTGAGCACCCACACAACAGCTCATAAGCAACAGTTTCAAGGGATCCAGTGCCCTTTTCTATCCTGCAAGGATACCGCACACCTGTGGTGTGCAGATATACATACAAGTAACACACCTATTCACATAAACGAAAACATTTCTTAAGAAGAACCTGTGAAGTGGGGCTGGTGGGATGGTGCAGTGCACGGAGGTGCTTGCTGCCAGGCCTGATGATCTGCATTCCAACCCAGATCTCACAAGGTAGAGGGAAAGAAATGACTCCTGCAAGTTGTCCTCGGACCTCTGAATATGTACCACAAGCCATGCATGCCCACACACCTTGCAGTGAGTGACTGTCCTCTGAACAAAGCAACCACCATCTGGGGAGCTCGACTGTGTCCCAAGCAAAAAGATCATCTCTTCTGGACTTGTTGACTATTCAGATATGTAACAGGGATGGGGAGGGTCACAGGACCCTTACGTGAGTATCCAGTCATTCGCTTCCCCTTTCTTTATGCAATTCTGTTCTAATTGTGCATGACCTCTAGGAGGGGCTAGATTACATGGGCTAGTGACATCTAGAAGATGGGGGTTCATCTCTGCATCCATGGGGAAGCCCTCATTCATGCTAGGTAAAGTCTTTTCAGCTGTAGTCTGTTGTGAGAAGGGACATCCACATCCCTGTAAGTAACTCCTCACCTATGCTCATAAGGAAGCCCAATGAACTAATTCATAGGCTTACCAGATTGAACTTTGGTGGAATCATACCTTGGTTCGTTGTTTGAACATTAGGAGAAGAAGTAAATGTTGCTTATGTTTTCCCCGTGTAAGGAATTTTAGCAATACCACATACACACACACATACACACACACACACACACACACATCCTTAGAAAGAGAACCTGTAAATTTGCCTCCTAAAGTTATGTTTATAACTACCACATTCTTGAGTTTGAGAAACATTAAATGGAATTGCCTAGCTAGGAGTGAAAGATGCTCTTTTTGTCACTAGGAGATCTTCACAGGAACTTGGGTTCGTAGGCTTGCGATCCCAGCTCCAGAAAAGGCTGATGCAGAAAGATGTCCAGTTCAAGACCTGTCTGGGTGTGGTTGTTTGAATGAGAATAGTCTCCATAAGGCTCATATATTTGAATGCTTGATCCTTAGTTGGTGAAACTATTTAGGGAAGGATTAGGAGATGTAGGTTTATGGGAGAAGTTGTTACTAGGAGTGAATTTTGAGGTTTCGGAAGCTCATGCAAGACCCAGTTACACCTCTTTCTGCCTCCAACTTGCAGATTAGATGCAAACTCTCAGCTAGTGACTGCTGCCGTGCTCCCTGCCATGATGGCATAGACTCATCTTCTGAAACTGTAAGCAAACCCCCAGTTAAATTAAATGCTTTCTAAGTTGTCTTGGTCATGGTATCTTGTTACATCAATAGAAAGAACATTAAGACTCTGAGCTATAGACTAAGTTCAAAGGCATCTAGGTAACTAAGAGAGGCCTTGTCTCAAAAAAGAAGTAAATAAAATATAAAGAGGGCTAGGGATACAGTACAGTGGTAGGATGCTAACCGAACATGACCAAAGCCCCAGATACAATCCCCAGCGCTACGGGGAAATACTTTATTGAGAGGCTGTTGTGATACTCACCTCCACCTGACAGATTCAGATGCTAGGACCTAGGCAGACTGAAGCCCATGCCCAAGGTTGGCACCACCGAGAAGCTGCAGAGCTGGGATTTGTAGGCCAGGCGATCCAGCTCCCAGTATAAGCTTTACGGTACTGTCCGCTGCCTGTACTAGCTATGGGCTGCACTTCTAGTTCCCCATGCTCACAGCTGTGATGTTCAGCTCAATAGCCAGACTCACCTCGGCCTCTTCCATCCCTGACTGGTAATAGGCTTTCCATCTTGCCAGCTTCAACCTTGACTTTACCTTGTCATGTGGACTGAAGGCTTTGAGGATTTGAAGGTACCAATGACTGGTGGTGATTTGGGCAGTTGGGGGTCCCCTTGCTGTGACTCTTAACACATCCTATTGCTCCCAGGGTCTCTTTGCTGTAGCTGCATGGATTTATTATTTTGCTGTTCTCTGCATTTGTGTGGCAGTTCGTTTGGAATCCATTTTCCTTGGAGAGTTCAGACAGCAGCTCTCAACCCTGATGGGCAGGTCAGTGACTCTGCCTGCCAAGAGGGCCTGCAATTGACAATGAATAGAAGTAAGAAGTGCTGACCCACTTCTGCATCAGCTGATGAAGCTGAGCCAGCTGTAACATGAGGACTGGCTTGTTGGGGTTTCTGTCCCACCTAGTACCCCTCAGCCGGCAGGTCCCAAAGAAAATCACACAGAGAGTCTGCATTAATTATAAACTGATTGGCCCATTAGCTCAGTCTTCTTATTAGCTCTTGTAGCTTATATTAACCCATTATTCTTTTCTATGTTAGCCACATGGCTCGGTACCTTTCAGATGGGCAGGTTACATCTTGCTTCTCGGTGGTCTGGGCTGGAAAGGGAGGAATGGGCTTCCTCCTTCCTAACATTCTCCTGTTCTCATCCCCTGCCTCTACTTCCTGTCTGGTTGACCCACCTATACTTCCTGCCTGGCCAATCAGCATTTATTTAAAACATGATTGACAGAATACAGACAATTCTCCCACACCAGCCAGCTGCAGCGAGATGGTGTCCTGCTCTGAAGAAGGCCTTTCCTGGGTCCAACAGGAAACTTAGAGACGGAGAGTGGGGAGCTGGGGTATGGGGCAGTGCATGTTGGGAGTGGGAAGAGGTGAAGATCAGTTTGGCAGTGCAACAGCCATTCTAGAATTTTTTTTTTTTTGAGGCAAGGTTTCTCTGTGCAGCTTTAGAGCCTGTCCTGAAACTCGCTTTGTAGACCTGGCTGGCCTCGAACTCATAGAGATCTGCCTGCCTCTGCCTCCTGAGTGCTGGGATTAAAGACATGAGCCACCAGCACCCAACTAATTCTAGAGTTTTTAATATGTGTCTTTATAAACAAGACTTTGTTCAGAGGTGATGGAGGAAGGTCATTGGTTAATTAATAAAGAAACTGCTCGGCCCTGGTAGGTTAGAACATAGGTGGGTGGAGTAAACAGAACAGAATGCTGGGAAGAAGGGAAGTGAGCTGAGATGCCATAGTTCTGCTCCCCAGGGCAGACACGATGAAGCTTCCACCCAGGATGGATGTAGGCTATAATCTTCCTGGTAAGAGCACCTCAGGGTTCTACACACATTAATAGAAATGGGCCAGACAGTGTTTAAAAGAATACAGTTTGTGTGTCGTTATTTTGGGGCATGAGCTAGCCAGGCGGCCGGGAGCTGGGTGGCAGGAACGCAGCCCGCAGCTCCCCCAACACAGAGGAAAGTATGGAAGTTCTGTTTTCATGACAGCTTGCAGGTTTCAGAAAGCATTGGTTGTCTAGTTCAGAAAACAGGAAGTGGGGGCTGTCACAGAAGAGGACCCTGAATCAAGGATTTGAGAAGTGATCTGAGCTGCCAAGGAAGGACACAAGACAAATCCACTCCCACCGCACTTCATGAGCTCACCCCTTCTGGAAACTCTGGGAGCTGGTATTGAACTCTTGCTTCAGAGTCGTCACCCCTCAAAGTGGAAGAGTGGGATGTGTGCACTTCTGCTGCCATCGCGGCTGCTCCTGTAAAGCAGAGTCAGTTACAGCTGCTATTCCTAGCAGCAGAGGTTTCCATGGCTTAGGAAAATCCTTTAGAGAGAGGACCAGGTACTGGGAGGGCAACTGGTTCACATCTGATGCATGCCGGTGTAGCAGGGCTCTCTTGGGCCACCAGCTCACTTCCAAATCAAGACACAGAGACTTATTACTAGTTATGAATGCTCAGCCTTGGCCTATGCTCGTTTCTGGCTAGCTTTTTAAAATTTAACTTAAATTAGCCTGTTTCTCTGCATTTACATTTTGCTGCAGGGCTTTTTACCTTTCTCTCTGTATGTCCACTCCTGCTTGGCTGGCCCTGCATATCTGTCTCTTTATTTCTCCATTGCTCTCTCCTCTCCTTCTTCTCTCTTGTCTAGATTTCTCCTCCTACCTATTCTCTCTGCCCACCAGTCCCACTTATCCTTTCTCTGCCTAGCTATTGGCCATTCATCTCTTTATTAGACCAATCAGGTGCCTTAGGCAGGCAAGGTAAAACAGCAACACATCTTTGAACAAATGCAGTACAAACAAATGTAACACACCTTTACATCATCCACAAAAGCAGAAGAAACCAAAGGAAGACACCTGAACATAGTGGACAGACAGTCCTGGGATATCCCAAAAATCTAACTAAGACTGAGCCTGAGGATGCCAGAGATTGAGCCCGCAAGAAACATTCTTCTATGGTTTCTGCCTTGAGTTCTTTTCCTGACTTCCCTCAATGATGGACTGTGACCTGGAAGTGTAAACTAACCAAATCCTTTCTTCCCTGCCTCAGTTACTTTTCTATTGCTGTGAAAAAAAAAAAAAAAACAAACCCACTATGACCAAGGCAACTTATGGAAGGAAGTGTTTAATTGGGGCTTACAGTTCCAGAGGAATAGGAATTCATCCAGCAGGCAGGAAGTGCTTACATCTTGATCCACAAACAGAAGGTAAAGAACACACTGGAGTGGTGGGAGGCTTTGAAAACTTAAGCCCACCCCAGTGACACAACTCCTCCAATAAGGCCACACCTCCTAGTTATCCTCCCCAAACAGCCAACTGGGGACCAAGTATTCAAAGATCTGGGACTTATGGGGCATTTCATTCAAACCACTGCAATCCTCTAAGTTATTCTTGGTCAGAGTGATTTACCACAGTGACAGAAAGCAACCAGGCTGTGACTGTTTTGGTGGGCCCAGAACTAAGAAGGTTCCCCTCAGGAGACCAGGATAAATCAGTCACTTGGGTTTAGAAAGCAAAGCAGCAGAGTCCCTGAAACCCATCCAATACCTAACTGTGGATGTAGTTCAGAGATAGAGAGTATGCTTAGCATGTTTGAGGACTTGGGTCAGAGCCTCAGAACCGAACCCCACATTTATCATCAGTAGGTGCACATGAAACAACCCCCAAGCCCCAAATCTACCGCCTGGAAAGAATCATAAAAGGATTCCCTTATGATAAAAATGTTCTGGACTTAGTGGAAATTATTGCACATGGCAGAATTTTGTGAATATGCTAAAAGCCATTGATACAACACTTTAGAGGGATGGATTTTATCATATCCCATTAAAAATGACTTCCATATGGATAGACATATAGATCAATGGAACATAATTGAGAATCAGAAATGAAGTCATATCTTTATGACCAATTGATTTTTGACACATATCATTGGATTTAGGGTCTAATTGATAATATATGTTGATCTCATCCTAGGCCAATTAGCCTAATTACATCTGTGAAGACCTCTGTTAAAATACTGTTACATTCATAGAGGTTTCTGAGAATTATGACCTGCTTATATCTTTTGAAAGGTCACCAGTCAATCCATTATGCCTGTAATTTTATAGATGAGGAAACCGAGTCACTTGCCGAAACAATAGGAATAGTAACAGGAGGTCAGAGGTATGAATCCAAGCAGCCTGTCTTCAAAGCCATGTCCTTAACCACCAAGAAATGAAGGAGCATCATGCCTATCCAGTTCACCAAGATGGATGTGAGATGTGTTATTAGAGATGCAGCTTGGAAACCTTTTATCCCTCGTCTATCCCTGTGCATATATAAAGAAAAACTGGTAAAAAAACAAAACAAAACAAAAAAACCCTAGCTGTGATCTGCTCTTCAGTATGTGTCTTAGCTGTGGATGCTATAACAAAAATATCACAACAGAATGGCTTAAAGATGACAAAGGTTTATTTCTGACAGTTCTGAATGCTAGAATCAGGATTGTTGTAGGCTCTTGTTCAATCTGAGCTCAAAAGCAGGAGACTAATTTCTGCTGAAGACATTTGTGAAAAAGAATTCTTTCTTACTTGTCCTTTTGTTCTTTTCGGAGCTTCAGTACATTGATGAGCCAACCACATTGGCAGGGAACTTTGTCTTACTTAATCTGCCTATTCAAATGCTACTCACACCTAGAAATAGTCTTATAGACCCCTCAAAAGAAATAGTACTCAGTCAATCTGGGCACCCCATAGCCCAGGCAAGTTGACACATAACCAAGTCAAAATGTATCTTAGTTGGCTTTAGCTGTCCTAGCAAAACACCGTGCTGTCTGGTTTACACAGCTGACATTCAGTTTCCCACAGCTCTGGACTCTGGAAATTTGCTATCAGGGAAACAGTATGCCTGGGTTCTGACAAGAGCTCTATTCTGGGTCACAGATAACCGCCTTCTCACTGAGTCTCCCCGGATGGCAGAGCGGGCACTTTGATGTCTCTCGCTTCTTTCTTTCCTTCACTGCTTTGGGGATTGGCTCTAGTAAACTTTCTTGAGATGGGAAACCAACGATTAGAGTCACAAAAGTCATGAATTTCAAGTAAATACAGGTGCTAAGAGGTGAATTTGAGGCTGTATAACCAGGTATACCCCTAGAAAAAGACTATTGGTGTAGAATCTGATAGATTCAGGTTCACATGTGGCTCTGCCACTTACTAGCTTGATACTCCAGCCCTGTCATTAACCCATTGAACCCCTATATTGCCATCTGTGAAAAAGAGTTATGAGACAGACTGTAAGGGATGAGTTTGTTGGCTTCCTGGGTTCTGGAAACCTCCTTCCTCTCTCCAGGAGGAAATTCTTCAATTTGGAGGAAATGACTGCATAAGAAAATAAGCTAGACTCAGGGAGTGGGGGAGGAAAGGAATGTCTCAGTGGGTAAACAAGCACGAGGTCGTGAATTCAAAACACACAAGATTCAGAATGCAAGGAAAGTTACAAGACTGACAAGCTTCCTCCCAAGGGTTACATAAACAGCAAACAATTGCCAGGCAAGAGGAGACTCGGTAGAGTGATGTAGAAATGATGTAGGAGGGTCTTTATCTATCTGTTGCTTTCATTGGTTAATTAATAAAGAAAACTGGTTGGCCTGATAGATCAGAACATAGGTGGGTGGAGTAGACAGAAGAGAATGCTGGGAATAAAGCAGTGAGGCAGACGCTTCAGGCAGTCGCCGTGTCTCTCCTTTCTGAGACAGCTGCAGGTTAAGATCTTTCCTGGTAAGCCACCACCTTGTGGTGCTACACAGATTATTAGAAATGGGTTAATCAAGATGTGAGAATTAGCCAATAAGAGGCTAAAACTAATGGGCCAAGCAGTGTTTAAATGAATATAATTTGTGTGTTGTTATTTCGGGTATAAAGCTAGCTGTGTGGGAGCTGGGTGGGAACTCAGGCCGCAGCTCCTTCTACAGTGGAGTTGCCTGCAAGTGAGCTAGCACATGTAGATTTCATGAATTGTCATTTGTGTAGGGGTGTGATGCAGCTGTCATGCTCCTGTAAGTAACCTTGTGACAATCTGAATAAGAATGGCTCCCATAGTCTTCTAGGAAGTAACACTATTAGGAGGTGTGGCCTTGTTGGAGTAGGTATGGCCTTATTAGAGGAAGTATGTCACGGAGGTGGGGTGGGGTGGGGGGGTGGTGGACCCTGCTCAAGCCAGGCCCAGTGCGTCTCTTTCTTCCTGCTGCCTTCCAATCCAAATGTAGTACTCCCAGCCATCTCTTCTGCACCACATGTGCCTACATGCCGCTATGCTTGCTGCCATGATGATAATGGACTAAACGTCTGAATTGTCAGCCAACTCCAATTAAATAGTTTCCTTTATAATAGTTGTTGTGGCCATGGTGTTTCTTTATAGCAATAAAAACTCTAGCTAAGACACCCACTTTGCTATTTTATATAGGTTTTTTTATGGATGTGATCTGTAGTGAACAGTGAGAATTGAAATTGTCACAAACAATTGAGCTGACAGAATACAGCATTTTTCCTAAGATAACTTAATAAAATGTGATAATTCTTCTTCTTGTTAATTTAAGAACTAATTGTGTTATAATGCTGACCAGGTGTGACATGCTGATTTTTCTTTAAAAATACTTTCAGGGGAGCTGATTATGAAAACATGAAGAACATAATTTGCTTCTTTTAATATTCAAACTCAATTAATTTCAGTGACTCAAACATACTGGGGTGAAAAGTTAGAATATTAAAGCTCCATTTGTTTAAGAAAGAAACCTTTTTTCCCCCTTCTCACCAGACTTCCCAATTGTTTTGGACGTAAAAGTCTTTCTGAGTCAGTTAGATAACCTAGCAAAACTAATGAAAGCTTTTCCCCCAAACTTCACTGTGAGAGTATTACCCAATAGGTGACAGTCTGTTGCCTGGCAAACAGCCGGCCGCCCTGAGCCAGGGGGCAGTGGTTATAGCTAGTACTGACTGAACTTTTCCCTGTGCCGATGACTTGTACTTCAATACTGTGAGGTAGGTACTTTTGTTTCCTGTGATTACAGATGTAATATGAGACTTAGCAGATTGATGTTAAGGCTTGACTCTGAAAGGTACTTTACAGGCTCATGTTTTAAGGGTCCAGTTCCTCCCTAGCTTGCAGTGACTATTTTGAGAGCCATGGGACCTTTAGGAGGCAGGGTCTGGTTAGGACAAGTGGCCCTTCCTTTGAAGAGTATATCTACCCCTGGTTCTGTATTCTTCTGCTTTCCGGCCTGTTACCATGTGAAGGAGCACCACTGGGCACTACGATGTTAAGATTATGAAGCACAGCATCCAATGCCTGCACATGAGCAAAGCAAGGGCAGACGACTCTCGACTGTGATATGACTCATAATGGACCTAGGTGGCTTGTTATTGAGGTGATTGTTAGGGACACAGGGCTTTCTGAGACATGCTTTCCCTACGACACGATTGCTGAAGCTCTGCCATTAAATAAATATCCATCTCACAAACACAGGCTACTCTTATCTCCGTCTTAAAACCCAAGGGCTTGATGGTTGGAGCATGGATACTCGCGCCTTTCCTGAGAGAAGGTTTTCAGTGGAGAGAAAGGACGTGCAGAGAGGACAGGGGCAGGATGAGATGAGTCCCAGTGCAGGAGGAAGAGGGAAAAGGCAAGAGATGAAAACTGGGGGCTCTGAGTACCTGATCGACAAATTACCTCTTACCTACCTTGCTGAAGGATTGATTGAGACTATAATTAGGCAGACTTTTAAGGTTAATGGAAAATTTGAATTTAATAGAGAAAAATCCAGGATTAAAAGACTAAGCTTTCCCCATAAAATAATCTACAAGGGACTGAAGAGATGACCAGTGGTTAAGAGCACTGGTTGCTTTTCCAGAGAACTTGGGTTCAGGTCCCAGCGCCCACATGACAACTCAAAACCACTTGTAACTCCAGCCCCAGGGAATTGATTGCCATCTTCTGGCCTCCACAGCATCAGGCATGCAAGTGATGTGCAGACAAACATGTAGGCAAAACACTCGTACGCGTAAAATGAAAAATGTTAACGTCCTCTACTACACAAGCCACAAATAGCTAGAAGGACAATTCCTAATGCTGCTACCTCCTTGTTATGTGTCCCTAATTGAGGTCACGTGCACACCATTTCGCTTTAATGTCAGGTCAGGCATGACGGGAAAGCCGGAGACTGAGAGTTAGCTGGCTGCCGGGCAGATGATATATTTTTTTTTTGTGGTTTTTTTTTTTTTTTTTTTTTTTTTTTTTTGCTTTTTCGAGACAGGGTTTCTCTGTGGTTTTGGAGCCTGTCCTGGAACTAGCTCTTGTAGAGCAGGCTGGTCTCGAACTCACAGAGATCCACCTGCCTCTGCCTCCCAAGTGCTGGGATTAAAAGCGTGCGCCACCACCGCCTGGCCCAGATGATATTTTTGAAATGTTCCGAATCTCCTTGGATGATGTCTTCCTGGAGCTTGTCCACGCTGGACATGCTTCACACGAGGGTGATATGAGACATCCTTCCAGAAACTTCAGCTTCCACTAGTGTCTCTGTTCCTTACCGCGCGCCTGTGAGTCGTTACAGGATGATGGCTGGTGCACCGCTCTGTCCTTCTTAGCATTCTTGCTCTGCCGGAGAGGTCTGTACAAGCTCCTTCTCCTATCTGGGTCCTTCTCACCTCTGGGTGAAGCAGAAGGAGAAGGAAACAGTTTACATAATGGTGTGATCGCACCAATGCCTCAAGCTTATTTTTTCTCCAATTACCACATTTCTTGACAGCTAGTTTAGAAATTGTTACCGTTCCCCCCGCCCTGCTCGAGAGCTTTCAGTTATAGATCCAAGTTCATCAGAGCATCGTTTTAAAGGCCACATTTCAACAGGATGTCTCGTTACAAATCAGGGTGTCTTTTTACCAGCGGCACAGACTCAAAAGACAGGGACACCTTCTTTGTGAAAGTCAGGCAAAGATGCTCAAGTTTGGGAAGGTCCCCCAAACTGGAGGGGAGAAAACCTGCCTTGCAGCAGCGGATTCAGACTGTGGCTCAGCTTGGAGAACTACAGCAGGTCTGTCTACATAGCTGACCATAGCAGAACACCTAACCACATGATAACACTGTGTGGTCAGTGAAACGGAGGACTCAACACTACCCTCAGCTCACGGATATCACGGCAAAGGGAAGAAGAGGAACTTAAAACCAGAGAAAACCAATCTTTTGCCATGAACAGAGCATGAGTTTAGGGTTAGAGGTGTTTGAGGTATGCTCCCTGCCTGGCTAGTCACTGGCTAAATGAGTTTGAGCACCATCTTAGGCATCTCTGAATTCCAGGATCACCGTGAAGCTGGTGATTGGACAAGATGCAAGGGGACAGCGGAAGCAGGGTCTGGTAGAACTATATACATCAATGCTTGAGTGAGAAAGTAGGGTTTAAGATCAATTCTGCACCACACAGCATGGTGGTGCAGAGCTACAGAGGCAGAGGCAGAGGCAGAGGCAGAGGCAGACAGATTTCTGTGAGTTCCAGGCTAATTTGCCCTACATAGTAACTTCCAGGCCACCCAGGGCTACACAGTATCTTTAAAATCTAGGTAATTTCCTTGCCTCTTCCCCATTTCCATCTAGTTCTTGATGGGTTTGGCGTCCCCATGCAATGTGACCATGTCATTTTAGTTACTTCTTAGTTCATGTCTTTTGTGTATGTTCTGAGAGAGATTCCCGTCAGGCTCAGGCTGGCTACAAATGTGCCCTCTCATCAAGGCTAGCTTTGAATGGCTGATCCTTCTGCCTCTGCTTCCCGAGTGCTGAGATTATAAGTGTGTGCCACCAGTTTTATGGGGCGCTGAGGTCAGAACCCCAGACCTTATTGTGCATGATAAGCAAGCACTCTTCCAACTGAACTATATCTCTGGCCCCCATTACTACTTACTTTATTATTTTAGACTGTTTATCACTAGCTGGGTCTACCTTGCTTGGTCTTACCTCTCTCCACTCTTTACTATACTTTGGCTGCTTTTAAATATCATTTCCAAAAGGGGATGAAGCCCTCACTGTTTTCTAAGCCTTTACTAAACATTGGACAACTGCTAAAGAGCCAGGCTGTTTAAAAGCTTATAGCTCAGCTAATTTCTGTCTGCTTAGTTTATCCCATCATAGCTTTGCTGATGCTTCCCATTGCTTAATGTGACTTACCCCTTCTCTTACTAGTGCAGTCTTATTTATCTCTTATAGTCCAGCTCGGCTGTAGAACACCCCTTTGTGTGTGTGTGTTTGTGTGTATGTACAGTGTGCATACATGACTGTGAGTGCGTGTGTGCCCATATGTAGTAGGGGTCAGCAGGGGATGTCAGATATTTTTCTCTATGGCTCCCCACCTTATTGCCTTTGAGACAAGGTTTCTTACCGAACCAGAAGTTCACACTTTCAGCTAGGCTGGCTGCTCAGCAAGCTACTGGAATCTATCAGTCTCTACCTATCAAAGCTGGAGTCATAGGCACGCTCAGCTACGCCTGGCTTTTTATGAGGGTCCTGGGACTTGAACTCAGGTTCTCATGCTTGCACAAGAATCACTCTTACTGAGAACTATCTCTTCTGCCCTGGTATAATATTACTTTCTCGCTTCAGGCATAGTTCAATGTTCCTCTTATTGAATTTTATAGTGCCTTGTATATAATTCTACTGCAACTCTTACTGTGTTGGCATGAGCTTGCCTCTAAATTGCAAGCTTCTGGTCAGGGAAAAGGGAGAGATTCCATCCCATTTACTCAGCTTGTTGAGATTTGTGTGCTGGGAACTCCAGCACACGCTGAAGCTATGGGAACTGCAGTGTGTGGTGCTGACTCAAGGAATTCATAGCTATACATAAATTTAATGCAAACACAGCATTGTTGTAGCAAATATCCACATCACTTCTCACTTGTCTGTGTATTTCTGCTTTCTAAGGCCTTGCTATTTGACTTGATTTTAATTCTCTAACCAAAAATATCTCTCCTAACAGCTGACCACAAATGCCCAGATTTCACCATTCAAGTTAGTTTTCTTTGCGTCTGTATTAATCAAGATTCTTTTGGTTGCAATTCAACTCAGTGTCAGCAAAAAGAAAACTTTATCAGCTCAGCAAGGCAATTTTGAACAGTGACATTTTTTGAAGGCAGAGAAAGTTGGATTTCAGGAAGAAATAGCATCAGGCACTTATGCAGAATTCTTCTTCTTAGTGTGATAATGTCACGAGTACAGCCAGCTTCCTTTCTTTGCACACTCCTTCAGGAAGCTGTGTGAACACACCGCTCAGCTTTCCTTGAGACGCTTGTGAGAGTTACCGGAGAACTTCAGCTACGAAGAGCTTTGCGGACGATGCTGCTGAGGTTCGTCACCTCGGTTTGTCCTTAGACTGTCTTTGATGTGCTCAGCAAGCCAGGACCAGTGGGGTCATGGGTACTAAGGCAGGAACAGTTCTGGAATGCCTAGAAGGCTCTGATAACTAACACTGGCTTGAGATTCCCCAACAGCCTGCCAAGCCTTCCTTGGGTCATCGGGTAGTAAATGATGCTGCTACTTGCTGTCTTTCACCTGTAATCAGATTTGCATTGTTGTCTAACAATTCTCCCGTCTTTCCACGACTCCCTTCTCTATTTTTTTTGCACATGTGATTCATATAATAAAAATTTGCATATCTAATCCTTAGTGTCTGCTTCTTGGAGGACCAGGGTGCTAGATACCTTCAAGAGTGATTGCTGCAGGGCGTAGGGTAGACTGAAGGGCCTCCACCACCTCTGAATCCACAATAGTGCTTTGCTGAGGTCAAAGTATCCTCATATTGCCTCTAAATGAATAATAATATGTGAATATGAAGGGGGTCTGTTCCTGGCTCAGTTCTTTAATGGGAAACTTTGGTTTGGCAACTCTCTGTAGACCTGGTCAACACTTCCTTTGGACTGTGCTGCAGGCTGCGCTTCTTCCTGGTCAGTCCTCTTTCCTTTGCCCTTCTCTTTCAGAGGTGCCAGTGCTAGACCTCAGCTGAGCATGAGATTCTTCCTCTCCACTCCTTCCCAGTTGCCTCTGCATCTTCCCAGGGTATTCTCCTTAGACAAACACCTTGACACCCACACTTCAAAAGACCTAACCTGACAAAGGTGCTAAGTAGGGTTGTGGAGAAGCCCTGAAAGCTTTCTCGCCTTATAGATTCTACTATCACAAATCAGTTCTTTATTCTAGCAAGGTATAAAGAAACCTCACAGGGAAAGTCTGGCTTGGCTAAGGTATTAACTAACCACTAACAAGAGAGAGGGTCATTCCTGTGACATGTGTGGCACGATTGTATCAGTGGGCAGATCTTTCCAGGCCAGACGTTATTGCAGTTCTCAGGGTTCACAGGTGGTTAAGACTGATGCTTGCTTTTCTCCTCTAATAGCAAGTATAGCACCTCGAATATTTAGGCAGCATAAATTAGTCTTGATGAGTAAAAAAGGACACGAAGTTGGGGTGAATGGGAAGTGAAGAAAGGCTGAATCAGGGAAGAGTTTGGGGAGGAAGGTAAATACAATCAAAAACACACTGTATAAAATCCTCAAAGAACTGATAGAGAGTGTGTGTGTGAGTGTGTCAGCATGGTGACCTGCAGTTGACAAATGACATTAACTGTTTCCAAATGACTTGCAGAGAAGGTTTAGTTGGTTTAGCTGTTTTGTCCTTTGGTTTGGTACTGGGGATCGGCCTCAGTGTATCTTGCATGTTAAATGTGAAGTATATCACTGAGCCACAAGCAGTCCTGAGCGGGATTTGTGAGTGTTCTCATCACCAAGAAGTGATGTTTGTGCCCACACATCAAGGAGACCATGGGAAGATGGACAAATATATGCCAAGAAAAGCAGTGGAAGAAGCCGTTTTCACTGATACTTTAATCTAAGACTTCTGCTCTCAAGAGCTGTGAGAAAATAAATTCTTGTCATCTAATCCTTAAATAAGCAAACATGGTAGCTATGCAGATACATTACTAGAGAAACTGACCTAGAAAAGGTTAGGGAAGAAATTTCAAGGTAGGTAATTGTTGTGGGAGCTGCGGGCTGCCTTCCTGCCGCCCGGCTCCCGGCCGCCTGGCTAGCTTATGTTCCGAAATAACAACACACAAACTGTATTCTTTTAAACACTGCCTGGCCCATTTCTATTAATGCGTGTAGCATCCCAAGGTGCGCTTACCAGGAAGATTCTAGCCTACGTCCATCCTGGGTCGGAGCTTCATCGCGTCTGCCCTGGAGAGCATCTGCATTGGCATCTAAGCTCACTTCCTCTTCCTCCCAGCATTCTGTTCTGTTTACTCCACCCACCTATGTTCTAACCTATGAGGGCCAAGCAGTTTCTTTATTAATTAACCAATGACCTTCCTCCATCAGGTAATGGAATTTAAAAATCTGACAAGGTGTGGTCACACCTATTACCCCATAGTGTGAGTATGGAAGCTGGACAATGTTGTCAGCCCCTGCTTTCCACTTCGAGACAGGATCTCTCCTCTTCATTGTTGTCTTTGCTGGGTCAGCTGACCTGTGAGCTCCTAGTGACTCTCCTGTCTCCACTTACTATCTCCTGGCTGTAGGTTGGGGCATGTCACTGATGTTTGCTTATTCTACTACTTTGGACTTTTACATTCTCTGAGGATCTGAACCAAAACCATCAGGCACACCAGACCACCAGGTGTGTGTTGCCAGTGCTTTGCCTACCTAGCCATCTCCTCATTCGGAAGACTGTTTATTAAAAACAATAGCAATGATCAGTACTACCATCATCATCGCCTAAAGTGGCCAGAGGTAGCAATCAATGATTAAAGAGCCAGGACCTATGGGACAGGATAGAGTCAGGGAGAAACAGAAAAAGACTCGTCTTGAGGATTGCCCAGGAGATCAGCTACTATTTATAGCTTGCTTTTAAGGTTTGGCAGGAATGTGATGAGTGGGTGGGATGGCTTTGTCGCAGGTCTAGGGGTGAATGAGTCAAGGCCGGGTGCAAAATGCATAGACTGAGCTTTCTAAATGCAAACCAAATTGAGCCACAATTATAGATTAGTATATTTAGAACTGTGACGGAATTTTCCAGGAGCCATCAGGGCCAGAGAGATCTGTTTAAACCAACAAAAATCTGTTAATTCTTGGGTATCAGAGGCTTTGAGAGAAATAAAGAAAATAACAGCAAAAGGGGACCTGAGGTTTTTATTTCTTGCACATCTTCTGAGATGAAGAAGTGGCTTTGTGAGTGCCAGGAAGTGCAGTTCAGTCTTACAATCAAGTTGGGAAAGTCAGATGCCTAGCTCTCTGCTTGCTGGGGATACAGCCCAGGGGTCCAGTGTTTGCCTGGGGTTCATAGCCACTGAGCTGTCACGTCTGACTTTTAAGCAGATACAAAATATCTTCAAGTTCTTGCTTATGCCAGACATTGCCCCAACTACTTTTTCTGCATCATCTTTTTCTGTGTGTTAGAGTACATGTGGGCAGCTACAAGCGCACATGCATGCATGCATGTAGAGGCCACTGGTCAATGCTGGGGATCTTCCTTGATTGCACTCCATGACCAAAACAACTCTCTTATAAAAGAATGCATTTAATTGCGGGGTTTACTTACAGCTTCAAAAGTTTAATCCATTAACATCATGGTGGGGGAGTATGGTGGCTCGCAGACAGGCGTTGAAGCAGTATCAGAGACTTTTAGATCCTGATCCGCAGGTAGAGAGAGACACACAGAGAGAGACAGAGAGACAAACATCCAACAGACAGACAGACGGGGCAGGGTATGAACTTTTGAAGCCTCTAGTGACACACTTCCTCCAATAAGGCCACACCCACTCCCACAAGGCCACACCTCCTAATCATTTTCAAACAGTGCCACTACCTGATGACTAACATTAAAATATATGAGCCTATGAAGCCATTTTTACTCAAGCCACCACAGTCAGTGAGCTCTGGTTGACAGACATGTGTCTTACTGCCTGGCTTTAGAGTGGATGCTAAGGACCCAAACTCAAGTCTTCATGCTTACACAGCATTCACTTTACCCACTAAGCTGTCTCCACTGGCCCCGCCCTTCACTGCTTTAATCTCAAGAGAAAATAGCAATTCCCAAGGTTATCATTATGATTATTTTTATTTCACAGATGGAAGACACTGAATGTCATATAAGTCAATTCTCATACCTAGTACAAAGTGGACTCTGGATCTTGAAAATCAAAGACTAGATAATTGTTCACTTTATATATACATCCACATTCTGGCCTTAATTCCGAACTCTTTCAACTATCAACCTTTATTGCTTGTTTTTTTCATGTAGTCTTGGATTCCTCACGGTTGTTTCGACTAGGGCCTTGGGCTTAACTATTATTAAAAAACAGCTTTTGTTTGTTTTCCTGGTTGATTGATTTATACACTAAGCAAAATAGGCAAATGCTATGAAATTTAGAATTTTTCAAAAGAATGTAGGCATTTCCCCCAGCTACCCAGCAGAATAGTCTGTTCGCTGTTGCTATTAGACTGATGGTCCTGAGGTACAAAATGCCAGAGGCTGGGTATTTATAAAGAAAGAAGGTTTATTTAGCTCACTTGTAGAGAGGGAAACTTCCAGATTGAGCTGTCTCACCTGTTTAACTCCTGGTGAGGGCCTCATGGTGGATAGCTTCAAGGCTAGAAGCAAGAGGGACACAGAGACTTTACTTACTCTTATAATTACAATTCCATGCCCCTGCCCAGTCCGGGAATTAAACAGGGCCCTTGGAGAAGTGTATTAATTTCTTCTGAAGGCTGAGCTCGATCGCTTGAACAATGTCACACTGGACACTATGGCCACCACACTGACTGACAGCGTCTATTTCTCCCAGTATGTTGAGATTTAGCAGCCATTTGTCCTTACTTCCTTTCACGTCCATCACCTATTTCACCTTAGCATTGCTGTTTTTTTTTCTTAAAATTCTTAAACAATTTTACTCTATTATCTCCATCATCATTATTAGTATTTTTGTGTGTGTAAGATGTGTTTGGGAGACATATGTGTGGCACAGCGCATGTGTGGAAAGCAGAGGAGAACTCTGCAGTCTTTGCTGTCCTTTTACATTTACATGGTATCCTGGTTAGTTTTGCTGTTGTTGACTTAACACAGGCTAGGGTCACCAGAGAACAGGGAGCATAAACTGCGAAAATCCCTCCCTAAGATTGGCCTGCAGGCAAGTCCGTGGTGCGTTTTCTCGATTGATGATTGATGTGCCCCACCGTGGGTGGTGCCATTCCTGAACTGGTGGTCCTGAGGTTCATAGTAAAGCAAGTTGAACCAGCCATGAGGAGCAAGTCAGGTGGCAGGCCCTTCATGGCCTCTGCTTCCCTTCCTGCCTCCAGGTTCCTGCCTTGAGTTCCTGCCCTGACTTCCCTCGGTGGTAAAGTAAAACCTGAGAACTGTAAGCTGAAATAAACCCTTTCTTCCCCAAGCTTTTGGTCATAGTACTTATCTGAGCACTAGAAGCCATCATCAAGACAGGAGGGTTCTGGGAATCAAACTCTGGTTCCCAGGCTTGCCTAGCAAGGGCGCTTATCCACTGAGCCATCTCACAGGTCCTTCTTCATTTTATTGACTGTAGAAACCCATAGTATGTTAAGAAAATTTGTCCTGTGCCTGTCGTATGGACTGGAAGTATTTTTCCAAATTTGATTTCTGCCTTTTGAATTTTTACTTTGTAAGACAGGGATTCACCCTACAGCCTAAGCTGGCCTAGAACTCATGACGTAGTCCAAATTGTCTTCAGACTTGTGACAACTCTCCCATTTCAGTCCCCTGAGTTCTAGGATTACCAGTCTGAGCCATCATGCCTGGCTACCTTTTGAATTTATGAAAGTTTTTGTTTCCAGGGAGAAATATAGTCAGTCAAATTTATCAAATTTTCAGTTTATGACTTTTGCAGATTTTTCACTCTTAAGCAGTTATTTTTTATTCCAAGGTTATAAAATAACTTTTCTTATTTTCTTCTTCTACTATTTTGGTTTTGATCCATCTGGAAACTTTCTGGCATAATACGTGAGAAATGGATCGAAGTGGAGCTCTTTCCAAGGAAACTGGCTTCTGAGATGCCTATCCAGTTAGTCCAGTATTTTTTGTTTCTATCATTTTGGCCTCGTTGGTCTGAAATGCCTTGTTTATTCCATACTAGATATCTGAACACCCTAGGGCTTGCTTCTGAGATTCCTATTTATTGTTCTGTCTCTTGATATGTAAGGCCCACAGCTGATATTACTACAACTTGATATCTATTCTAGCTGCGTAGAGACCACCTCTTTACTGCCATAAAGAAGATTTCAGAAACCTTCTTGCTTCTTGTTTCTTTTCTTTCTTTTTTTTTTTATGAATTTCAGAGTCGCTTCCTAAGTTCACCCCCCCTCCATCATCTGTTGGTTTATTTTATGCTTGACTGATTATGTTTCCAAACTGATTTGGGCAGCAGAGATATCTTTATTCTTTACGATGCTGTGTCTTCCCACCCAAGACCATGATATACATTTTTGCTGTTGTCAGGGGTTCTTTGATGTCCTTTAGTCATATTTTTTTTTTCAAATGAATTCTCACACATCTTGTTAACTTAACTGGTGGATAATCTATCTTTTAAATTGCCATGATAAATAATTTCTTCTTCTCTTACTTAGAATATCATGAATGGATTTTGTTTTGGCAATGGTTTTTAAAAAATCCTTGTTCTTGCTATGTTGTCTTAGGCTGCCTTGGGAAACACCACATCTAACTTGACTTGGGCTCTATTTCCTGTCCCTAGCTTGTTGGCAAAGTTTAGGCCCCTGGACAGAGAGGTCCTCTGAGGAGTCTGAGTATAGACGTGGCCTATTCATACATGGACATACCTGTGAGGTGGATGCCATAGGCTCTAAAACACATAATTGAATCTCAGGCCTTTTGATCCACTCCAAGGTAATCACAGAAAGGCAGAAAATCTAAAAGAAGTAAAACTTGTGTCGCTTCAGTCTGAGACTCTGTGACTAGATTTATCTTTGGTGTCCAGAGAATTAGTCACCTTGAGAAAACTGAGGTGGCATTCAGTATTGTACCTAAACACAAGGCACTATTTTCTTCTCAAATCACGAGCGCCAAAAAGATGCCTACTGACCTTCTCCAAGTAGAATCTGAGCTCTTAGGAAAACCCTTCTAGCTGTTCTGTAGCTGGCATTAGGATTAATAAAGGTGGGCATTAGAATACATTGCTGATATCTAATTTTCTAAATTTTATTAAGATAAAAATTCTTCATATTGAAGAAATTCAGTGAACTTCAAATATACCAAACAAAGTAAGACTATACAAAACCAATACCTCTACTGTTCAGGGATACATACATGATAAAAACAAAAAATAGCAGAAGCAGGTGTCCTGGTTAGTTTTTTGTCAACTTAACACAAGCTAGAGTCAGATGGAAAGAAGAAAAAAGGAATTGAAAATTGAAAAAAAAATTGTCTTCTATTAGTTTGCCTGTACAGACATTTTATTGATTGCTACTTGACAGAGAAGGGCTCAGTCCACTGGGGGGCAGTACTACTCCCTGGGCAGGTGGTCCTGGGGTGAAAGCAAATGGAACCCAGAAAGAACAAACCAGTAGGCAGTATTTTCCATGGCCTCTGCTTCAGTTCCTGCCTTATGTCCCTGCTCTGATTTCCCTCAATGATGGACTGTGCTGTGGAAGCCAAAGCCAAAGTAACCCTTTCCTCTCCATGCTAGTTTTAGCCAGGGTGTTTATCACAGCAATAGAAAGCAAACTAAGATAGCAGGATTTACTAAAATTCTGGGAGAGTGGCTACCTCTGGGGAAGACAGGAGAAAACGTTTCAAATGTATTAGCAAGTTCTTTTTGATTTTTCGAGACAGGGTTTCTCTGTAGCTTTGGAGCCTATCCTGGAACTAGTTCTTGGAGACCAAGCTGGTCTCGAACTCACGGGGATCCTGCTGCCTCTGCCTCCTGAGTGCTGCGATTAAAGTCGTGCACCACCACCGCCCGGCTCTATTAGCAAGTTCTTTCATCAAGTGACCTGAAAAGTGGCTGAGTATTACTCTTTAACTTGGTCATGCATACCACAATAAATGGAAAATTAATTAAGTTTATTCTTTCTTCTGTTACTTGTGTCAAAACAGCTGTTTCTTTTCAAACTCACAACCTTTCTGCTTCTACCTCCTGGCTGCAGGCAGGGATTAGAGGTGTATGCTAGCATTTTCAGCCAACACTAGCCATTTCTTTTCTTTTCCTTATACAATTATTTTTATTTTTAATTATGTGTATATATGTATGCATGTCTGTGTGGGATAGGTGCACACGGTGCAGGTGTCTACAGAGTCCAGAATATGTTTGCCAAATCCCCTGACACAGGAGTTACAGATAGCTGCAAGCCTCCTGATATGGGTGCTGGGTTCAGAACTCAGGTCCTCTGCAAGAGCAGAAAGAGCTCTTAACCATTGAGCCATCTCTGTAGCCTAAAATAAGCCAGTCTAATAACATCCTTCTTCTACTAGATCGTGACTTCTGCAAGGGCAGGGTTTTGTTTTAGCCATTGTTGTCCACTCCCCACATCCACTCCTTGGCAGAAGTGTTATCAACCAAACTTCTTGTTTTGTATCCCCAAAATGATCTGCTCAGCTTATCCTAACCATACAGTTGTGTTTGAGTCCACTGGGGCAAAAGATGGAGACAAGAACCTGGCCCAGTGTATGTAAATGCCTATTTTATATAAAAAAAACAAGTAAACAAGTAAACAAACAAAAACCGAGTTCTTAGCTGAAAATTAAAGAAAATTCTAGCATCCAGACCTCAGTTACCTGGAGCCAGTGTCCTAGTCACATGGGAATCTCTTGGCATTAAAAAAATTTATCTCATGTGTATGAGTATTTTGCCTGTAGGTATGTATGTGCACCATGTGTGTGCAATACCTTTCAAAGCCAGAAGATGGCACTGGATCCCCTGAAACTGGAGTTAACGACAGCTGTGAGCTGCCTTGTCAGTGCTGAGAACCGAAACCTGGTCCTTATGAAGAGCAGTCAGTCCTCTTAACCACTGAGTCATCTCTCCAGCTCAACCCCCTTTAATTACAATGTTTCCTCTGACTTTGGGTCGAGAGCTTTAGGATACCCACCCACCCCAGTTACTCTGGGGCAATTGGAGGCATGGTCACACAGCCAAGCAGAATTAGGCCAGTATATCCAAGGCTATGGAGCTACCCCAGAAGCCCAGAGTTAGTTTGGGTCTATAGAGGTCTGGCTCTTCTCAATGGCACTGAACACATTCAGAATCTTTGTCTACAGTTTTCTGCTCCATAACGGTTCAGGTGACTTCACATACCTCTGGATCCTAGTACCCAGCAACACTGCTTGCTCAGTGCTGGGAGGTAAGACACAGAATGAAATGAATTAAGCCTCATTTCCTGCTTTAGAGGAGCCCATTGTCCAGAGAGGAGATTCGCAGAAAGTCATTCCAACATGTTAAGAAAAATACTCAATAGGAATGTGTTTAGCTTGTTCTGGCAATGCAGAGAAGGGAGCTGTGAGATTTGTTTAAGATTGAGCTGGGCCTTGAATAATGTGAAGTTGTTAGCTAGACTGGCAGGAACAGCACCTGGTACCAGTGCTCTGTAACTTCCTAGTTCAGTTCTTGCTCTAGTGCAGGGCTCTGCCTGGCTGTCATTATGCCTAACTCCTGCAGGGTGGAGTTAACCTGCCAGGAGCAGCACTTCCTTATCTTCGATAGAATCTGATGCAATATATGACTGAGATTTTTAAATCCCTTCAGTGGGTTATCCCCCAATATGTCCTACCGCATCTACCAGGGTTCCTGAGTGCAACTGGCTGCCAGCGTCCCATAGATGCTCGTTATCACACCTCTTCTGTTCCCTTCCATATCCCGTGTATCTACGACCTCAACTAGGACTTCTCTGGATGACACATTTAAGAAATTGCCTGCACTCAAATCCCAGTCTTGGGATCTGCTTCAGGGAAACTAGCCTAGTCACCATGCCTAGGTGTCTATCTCAAGCACAGGGAAACAGCATCAACAAGGGTGTGACAGACAGGGAGGCCAGAGGGTGAGCGAGAAAGGCAGGAGGAGAATCATGCCTGCATTGCTGAGAAGGGCTTTACCCTCTACGGAGGAAGGATAGTGGAATTAAAATGGAATTTTCAAAAGCCCTTTAAATGCCTGGTGGTGGGCATGGTTGGTGTCTGGGAAGCCAGGGAAAAAGACTCTCTCCTCCTCATACCTGGCATTTCTGCCTGAGGCTCAGGTCTCTAAGTGCCAGCTCTGCACCGCCTCAGCTAGCCACCTGCCTTCCTTCTGAGTCTATAGCTGCCTCCCTCACCTGCCAGGCTGAGCTGTTGCTGGGGCTGCAGCCACAGTTGCTGAAGGTGGGAGGAGCTTGCGTACCAGACAGCCACACCGCACACGCTGTTACCAGGCCTGGGGCCCCGCAGTCTGTCCCCATTGGCTAACAGATGGAATTTTCCTTTCTGCAGCTGTGCCTTGCCTCGCATCACTTGCCTGTCTGCACCCTGGGTGTGGGACTCCTCTGAGACTTCCTATTCAGGCAGTCATTGGTATTCCTGTCTTGTGGGCCCTTGTCAATGGGGAAATTGGGAAGCATTTGCAAAGGAGTCTGGGAGAAGACCAGGCCCTCCTCCTGTTTGCCTGGATACAGAGATAGGGGTGCTTTTGCTGCAGTATTTCATAAACAGTCTGTCTTGTTTTCAGTTTCTTTTTCTTCCCTTCCTTTTCCTCTATCCCTTCCTCCTATGTGACTAATGGCCAGGCATTTGAGATTTAGAGAGGCAGAATCTCTGACCTTGGAAATGCCCTAGACTAAGAAGGGTGGGAGAGTGGAGAGAACACAACCCATTTATAACAGTGTTGTGTGATGAGTTCTAGGATGACTTATTTATAGATTTTAAATAATAGTCAACTGACATTAAAAACTGTCAGGGCATAGGAGAGGGAAGTACGGTCAGGATGGTAGGTGAACAGCTGTTGTTAGGGCTGACCATAATAGTGAGTGCCTACTAACTTCTAGACTTTGAGCTTGAATCCTTAGGATGACATTGTGAGGAGATAGTCCTATTATACTGAGGACTCTCAAAGGAGTTGGATAAATCACTTCCTGAGACCAGAAGCATGCAAATGACACAGTCAAGATTCCAAAACATCTGTATCTACCACAAACCTGTGGCTGTCTAGTTGTGCCATGCTTCAAGGCGAGGGGAAGGGTTTCCTAAGCAAAGTCAACAGCTTGGGCAAAGGATTAGAGACAGATTAAACAGGGGTAGATGCCCGGGACTGCCATGTTCTCTAATCCACAGAAATTTCCAAACATTCGTTATGGCCTCTAGGAAAATCAAGGGGTCAGTGAATGTTCAACTCTTCCTTCTAAAGATGGGAATTTGGGTCCGGTGAGGTGGCTTAGAGGGTAAAGTGCCTGCCCACGAAAGCTCAGTGCCCTGGATTTGATCCCCAGAACCCATGTAAAGGTCGAAGGAGAGAATTGACTCATGTTACCCCTTTATTATAGACACAGAATAATAAATGATTTTTTTTAAAGTTTATAAATTTGGAATTTAAGTTTGAATCCCAGTTTCTTTGTGATAGGCAGTGTGACCTTTGGGAAAATTTTTTCCTCTGAACCTCATTTCTCCATTTGTTTGAATGAGAAAGAGATTCCTACCTATAGAACCGATACAAGTCTCAAGTTCAGATGAGAGGCCTCATCACTATTGATCTGTTCAAGGTGACTTCAAGCTACCCAGGTCTCGCTCATGATGAAGAGGTTGGCTGAATCGTCAGGCGAGGAGACTTTCAGATAATTGGATGGGGAATGCCTTCTATCCGCCAAGAAATGAGGGTGCTGGCAGACAGCCTATTGCTAGCCTGCTTCGAATGGACCAGATGCTATTTTGGAGATGAGAAAAGACATTCTTTTGACACCAGCAATGTAGGGAGAAGAGAAAAACCAGTAAATGGGAATATTGACTTGTTCTCGATCAGGAATAGGAAGAAGATAAGCCAGTGGGATGTTGTGAACTCCCTGTTATGTCCTGTTTGCCTTCAGAAGTGTGCAGGATAAAGGAGAGGAGGTGCGGGAGGAAGTGGAGAGAGGCTTGTCGGGCAGATCCTCCCCATGAAGACGGCAGCCAAGGGTGAGACCTTGGAGTATGACTGCTGTCTCCGATCCCTGAAGCTGGATGTTTTTCAACAAAGAAATGGGGCCATCTGCTTCAAGCTGGCTCTGGCTCCTAGGAGTCTTTCTTTGGGGACAGCCTTGTACTTATATAGTGTGGTGCCATGGCTAGACACTGGAGAAAAATTTCTTTTCAATTTATAGACACAGTAAATACTGAATTAGAAGTTGGTCATTTTTATTTCGCAACTTACTAATAGGTTACCCTTATATTGCTCATTTGCAAAACTGATGTCTACCTCATAACCGCTGTTGCCTGGACTAAACAAGGTAGTGAATGCTTAGCATCTGTCAGTGCTTAGCACATAGACGGTGCTCAATAAAGCTGGAATTAGCACGAATTAGCACGACATGCCGTTTCACCAGTTACAGGGAGGGTACCTTTTTCTTTTCTTTTTAGTTCAAACTCTTAGATCACCATCAGAGAGACTGTAACCATGCCTTCAAGCTAAAATCTTCATAGAGTCTCAGGTTGCTCTAATCTCTTCATTTTATACTCATAGCTATCAGGGCACTAGGTGATGAAATGGGGCTTCAACATTTGACTGTCTCAAAGTTAGAATAATGACTTTTTAAAAGATAATTTCTATCATAAATATGTTCCTTCCACATGCCAGACTTGATACTGGGTACTATTTATGTGAAATCTCATTTAATTTTTTAAAACAGTTTTGCAAGTAATAATTAGCTCTATAGATAAATAGAGGGTTTTATTAAAGAAATGGTATTATATTACTTGCTAATAAGTGACTGAAGCAGGAGATAAACCCACATAGATCTGACTCTGGAACTCTAATTAGCATGAGACTAGTGTTAACCAAGACAGGTCAGGTAGCCTAGAACTGCCTGTTGACCCTGTACACAGCTCACTCACGCCTCCTACCTCCTGGAAGGTACCTCCGTTAAACAGGGACTGTCCTAGCAGTAGGGGGCGGGGGGAGGTGGCCGCAGGCGCAGATTGCGTAAGGAAAGCTTAGTCTTGCTTCTGGTGTGGGCCGAATGCTAAGTAGAGGGGATGCGCTCTCGCTCATCCTTGAAGCTGTGTGAAGATGCTGCCGAGAAAACAACTGCTGATAAATCCTCTGAGTTTCCCAGGCAGAGGAAAACCCACTCTGTGCTGCTCGCGCGCCTGTGACAGAATGAGATGCTCCTCCGTCGCCATGGCAACAGCCAACACACCAGCATCCTGCAAGAGGCCAGAGCTGCTCTTTGGGGAGCCATGGTCTTAGCTGGGTGAAAACAAGAGTGGGGTATGCTGGGGGAGGGGCGGAGGGAGAGGTGTCTAATCAGCTAGAATTTTTGCTTGAATCTAGCTGGTTTCATGGCAATGGTGTTTACACGAGGTCCTTGCTACACTAAACCTCACATGTTTGCAAGACTCTGGTAATGAGAGGTGTCAAGAAAGCTTACAAGAAGAGCTCAGGAGGGCATGTTGTTTCAGCTATGGTTTCCAGTGAGTGCATTCATTTGGAAAGCTGCTGATGGATAGCGGCTTTCCTAGGATCCTGTCAGTTTATCCTAATGGAGAATCTCAAGGGCTTTGCATTCAGTCAGACCTGCTTCGTTTTAGTTCTAAGAGCTAAACATCAGCTGGTATAACCTCTCTGATTCTCAATTGCTCTATCAGCGAAAGGGGGACAGTCAACATCTCCCTTGTGCAGGATGGAATGAGATGGCACACGCACAGCGTCCGGCAGAAAGTCAGTATCTAGTCATAGTTATTATTGGGTCCCCAACAAAGAGACACTTGGCAAGGGGATTATCTCTGACTCCCTTACAATCTGAACCAACTTGAAACCAGAACCCGTGTCGCCTAGGCTCTTCTCTAGGCTCTTCCAAAGCCATTTGTACTGTTTAGTGCTTGCTCCCCGGGCCCCACTCTTGCCTGTATTCCCTGGCTCAGCCTGCTGACATAAGGTTTTGTTTTCCCGGTGAGACTCCACCCAGAGCATCTCACACCAGACCTTGGGGGTCACCTGGTTCAACTCCCCCACTCATATTTTCCACACTAGAAAACAGAAGAGCAAGAGAGAGTAGAGCGCCTTGTTCAAGGTCACCCAGAAAGGTAGGAACCATTAGTTGAAGTGGTTGCTGCATTTATTTTAGCAGGCATGACTAAGCCTGAGAGTCACCAAGAAGGGGACAACCTTACACCCCACACCTGCCTGAGTTCTCTTGAGTGTTTAACGCTGGGATAATTATGTGTGGGAAGAATTTTTTTCTTCCTTTTTTTGGTAATTTACTTGTGCTGGCAAGCTCCGTGTGATCCACTAGAGTTCGAAATATCAGCCGTGCTTTACAGTTTGTACAATGCACTCACTCAATCTTAATCTTCTCAAGAGTTGTAACAACTGTCAGATTCTTTCACAGCCAAGGAAACTGAGGCTGAGGGTATGGTGGGTGAAGATAAGCACTTAACATGATTTAGGATTTGACTTAGCTTTCTGTGGTTATTAATTATGGCACATCGGCTCAGCTGATGTGGCCACCTTGATTGGATGCTGGGCCTAGCTGTCCTCTGCTGACTATTCGGAAGTAGAAAAGAAGGAAAGCCACGGGGCCCAGGCTAGGAGTGTCAAGAAGGCCCACCTCAGTGGAGTTGATGGATTCTTGGCAGGTGCTCCAAAATACAAGGCAGTGCAGATAAAAACCATGATGTCTCTTCTGATAGAGCTTTGCCCTTTCCCACATTCCTCTTAGGGCACACCACGGGAGGTGCCAGTCAGGTAGATACTCCCTTTCCTGTTTGTATAGGAAACAAGAGATCTCAGCAGCCTGTGGAGGACGTCAAAGCCAACAAGTTAGTGTCAGGCTAGGACAAGGGTGCACAACTTCTAAATCCAAAGCATTTCCACTTTTCTTTAGAGCAGATGTGTGCGAATGGGCTTTCTGAACCTGGAGAGTGAGTGAGGACTAAAAGTGGTGATTTAGAAATCAGACAACAATATTTTGCTCAGTAGCTGCTGTAACGGGTCTTCCTATAAGCTAGGTTTCTGTACTCCCTCTCCCTCCTTCCCTTTCTCTTCCATTAGAAATTTAATAATAACAATAATTTATTGTATGAGAGAGAGAGAGAGAAAGAGATAGAGAAAGAGAGAGATCAGTGGACGACTTGTGGAGCTGATTCTCTCCTACCTTCACATGGATTCTGGGAATCAAACTCAGGTTGCCAGACTTGCACCTTTACTTGCTTGGCCATTTTCCCTACCAACCCCACTTTTTGTTCTTAAAACAAGGTCTCATGTAGACCAGACCGTCTTGAACTTGCAGTCAGTCATCCTCTTGTCTCAGCTGCCTGAATGTTGGGATTACCACAACCACATTTAGCTTTTGAGTTCTGCCTGTCCAAGGCACCCCCACTGCTGCTCAGTCATGTACCCAGCTCCTACTCCTGTGAGCTTTCTCCACTGACCTGCTGCTCAAAAGAAAAGATACCAGAGGGTTGATAAGACACACTTTTTTTTATTTTAGCAGGATTATTTGATCCACAGTTGCTAGATGATTACCTGTGCTTAGAATTCAGCGAGAAGATAAAGATTATGCAAGGAAGGAATGCAAAGAATTCTGGGCTTTGACTGGAATACACCTCTGAGATTCTGACAGTTGGCTCAATTGGTCACTAAGGGATTAAAGGAGGCAGGAGGGACATCTCTGCTGATTGCTCTGAGAGAAATACCTTTTTAACAGGAGGTGGGGGTGGGGAAAGCTGGTTGGTTTCAGAGACAGACAGGATTTATATTTTGTAGTGTTCCCTAAATCCAAACTTATCTATCCCTTCAGTTCTAAGTAAAAGGCAGAACATAAGAGAGAATGATAGGGTGGCATTCTCCCTGCTTCTGGAGCCTAGGCCCACAGGCAGGGATGAGGGAAAGATTTCCATCACAGCAGGAGAGAACCCAAGCTTAGACTAATGCATAGGATGGAAAGGATCCTGGTAAGGGCCACTGGAATACGGAGGGCATGGCCTAAACATAGGTGATTCACAGTTGTGCCCTGGCTGTCCTGGAACTTGCTCTGTAGACCAGGCTGGCCCCAAATTCAGAGATCTGCCTGTCTCTGCCTCCCAAGGGCTGGGATTAAAGGCAGGTGGCACCATCACCCAGTTACTAGAACATATTTAGTAGAATATTTAATAAACTTTTTTTTTCCTTTGGCAAGCAGCCTTGTAAAATGTTTAATAGGAGTATGTGGTGTGGAATTATATTTTAAATAAATGCTGATTGGCCAGTAGCCAGACAGGAAGTATAGGCGGGACAACCAGACAGGAAGTAGAGGTGGGTCAATGAGAACAGGAGAATTCTGGGAAGAGGACACAGTCCTGGTCCCACCACATAAGAAGCAAGATGTGACTGCCTCACTGAATAAAGTACCAAGCCACGTGGCTAACATAGACAAGAATAATGGGTTAATATAAGTTATAAGAGTTAATAAGAAGCCTGAGCTAATGGGCCAATCCGTTTATAACTAATGTAGACCTCTGTTGTGATTTCTTTGGGACTTAATGATTGCAGGAATCAGGCAGGACAAAAATCCCTGACAACTAGTATGGTTGTTGTTGTTTTTTTTTAACCTAACTTTTTAATTGATTCTTTGGGAATTTCACATGGTGCACCGCAATCTCACTCATCTTCCAGTCCTTCCATATCCCACCCACCACCCTTGTAACTTCCCCTACAAAATAAAATAAAAAATAAGATTAAAAAAAAAAAAAGCACCACATCTCACTGACTTCTCTGGGCAACAACCTGCTCCTCCATCAATCCCAGCCTCGTCTCATACCAGCTACAACTATGACTGTAACTTGTATCACTTTGCTTCTGCATCTTTTCTGTCTCTCTGTCACATATTCGTTTGCTGTAGTGTCACTGGGTGCTGAGGTGTGTCACATGGTATACCCTTCTGCTCAAACAGCTGTAGTTGCAATGAGTAGTTGGTCTGGTTTAGGGCCCCTGGCTTCTGCTACACAATCAATACTGGACCCTCACCGGGACTCCTCTCGGATATCCTGCTGTTGCCCTGAGTCATGAAGATCCTGTGGTTCTGCAGGACCAGCTCCTTTGCACGTTCCAGCAGCTCATAGATGGGATAGGAATTGGGGTGGGCCAGCTCAGGGCCCTGGGTCAGGGCCTGTGTGGTAGCTGAGCTGATCTCTGCTGGGCCTCCCCTGCCCCCACATGCAGTGACCAGTGAGGGGCGGGGCCAGCTCTCCCATTTTGGGCGAGGGGCGGGGCCAGCTCAGTATGGTACTTGGACATCAATAAGCTCCAGTGGCAGCCCAGACCTCAGATATCCACATGACTTTTGGTGGAAACACGGCCTCTGACATCTGGATGCTGTGACAGGACTACAGACTCAGACATAGTCCTCAGTGGTCGCCTAAGCCGGAACATCACTATAACCTCAGGGGGCAGTATAGGCCACTCGGATCCGTTTGGCCTCAGCGGCAACAAGGCTTTGGTCTCAGGCAGCAGCCCAGACCACAGACATCCAAACGGCTTTCAGTGGCAACACACGCCAGGGACATCAATACAGATGCTATATCAACCCCAGCTGCTGTAGCGCCATGGACCCAGACATGGCCCTCAGTGGCAGCCTGGGCTGGGACATCACCATGGTCTCAAGTGGCTGCTCAGACTCCTCATATTCGCCTGTTCCTCACCTCGAGACTGTCGTTCCACCTCTCCTCACTGGGTGCTAACAGCTCTTCTTCACTTTCTCATCTCTTCTGCACACATTCGCTCACCGTCGTGGCGCATGCCATGGGCTTTAATAAACATTTTTAATGAGCTTGTGAGCCTCTTTCTGTTGCTCTAACGGAAGAATCTAAAGTCAAGTCATTTTCTGAGGATAGTAGTTTCTACCTCGATGACATTTATGTCCAATAAGCTTTTACTTTTTTTATCAGCCTGTGTAGACAGATCATCCTGAAAGAAGCAGAAACAATTTCTAACCTTGAGGTGATCTTAAAAAGAAGAGCTGGGCCTGGCAGTGGTGGCACAGGCCTTTAATCCCAGCACTTGGGAGGCAGAGACAGGCAGATCTCTGTGAGTTTGAGGCCAGCCTGGTCTACAAGAGTTAATTCCAGGACAGGCTCCAAAGCTACAGAGAAACCCTGTCTTGAAAAACTAAAAAAGAGAAAGAAAGAAAGAAAGAAAGAAAGAAAGAAAGAAAGAAAGAAAGGAAGAAAGAAAGAAAGAAAGAAGAAAAAATCTGGGTAGATACAACGACATAAACACATAGAGAATTCTCCATTATCTGAGGTAAATATACTCCAAGACCCCCAGTGGATGCCCCAAACCCCTATGTACACCGTGGTGCATTCTCCTATACAGACATGTCTATACAAAGCTTAGTTTATAAATTCAACACAGCGAGAAATTAAGAAAAATAACTAATAATTAAACTGGTTAATCACAACAATATACTATCATAAAAATCATGTGAATGTGGTCTCAACCCCCATACCTTACTGCTCTTCAAATGTTAGCAACCTAAGCATAGGATTTTTTCTTTCCATATTAAACTGAGAACTTTTATCTTTTCTCTTAAAGGCACTTTTGGCTTGTCTTTGGCATTTTCTCTTTGGTCAACATCACTATTCTTGTACTTTGAAGTCATAGTAGGATTTGGTTCACCTGAACGTGGGCACTGAGATGCCATGCTGGATGTGATAGAAGAGGTAACAAGTGCCACAATGGGTTAGCAGTGTCCACAGCATCGGTGTGGTGGGTAAGGAATGATTTGTATTCCAGAGGTTCCATCACAATACACAGAAGCTTGCAATTTCAAATGCTAAAAAATGTGTTTTCTCTATGTTCTGGAATTTTCCCATTCAGGGTTTGTGTGTGTGCATATGTGGAAGTCCAAGGATAACTTGTGGGAATTGCTCTCTTCCACCGCGTAAGTCCCAAGGTTGAAGTAGGTTCTTAGGTTCGGTGGCAATTGCCTTGACCTTCTGAGCCATCTCAGTGGCCTCCCGGGAATTTCTTACTTAATGTTTCCGGATCGCAGTTGACTTCAGGTAACTGACTGTGCAAAACAGAACTATAGACCATAGGAAAATATTGTCTACAGGAATAATCTCTCTATGCCTCCCCTATACTGCCGGGCACCTTCCATACCACACAAAGGTCCAAGGATTAAAATAACACCCATCTCCCTCCACCTCAGTTGCCTTCTCTGCTTTTCCTTGTCTATGGGAATTTCCTTAGCTCCCCTATGAAATACCCCATCCCTGAAAATGCTTCTTTCTCTGGCTCCTGTGGCACTCGCTGCCTGCTCCACTTTTTGGTTGCTCACACACCGTTCTGCTACTGCTAATCATGAGCTCACGTGTTTATAAACATTCTTCTTAAGGCATGAATTGTGGGCCTTGTTCACACTTGAATCTCTTTTATAATCTGTAGCGTACGTGTTTTACATACTCAAAACGTGGTTTTAATAGATTAATAGGTTAAAAAAACCCACATATAGCCAGGCAGTGGTGGCTCACGCCTTTAATCCAAGCACTGGGGAGGCAGAGACAGGTGGATCTCTGTGAGTTCGAGGTCAGTCTGGTCTTACAATGCAAGTTCCAGGATAGCTAGGACTGTGACATAGAGAAATCCTGTCTTGAAAAACCAAAACCAAACCAAACCAAACCAACACCCCCACAACCCCCCCAAAAAAACCCCATATACTACAAGCTTAATATTTAAGGGGAAACTCCCTAATGAAATATATTAGAAAAATAGCAAAATCACCCCCAAATAGACGTTACATTGTGCTGGGTAGTTTTATGTCAACTTGACACAAGCTAGAGTCATCTGAAAGGAGGGAACCTCAGTTGATCAAATGCTTCCGTAAGATCCAGCTGCAGGGAATGTTTTTAATTAGAGACTAATGGGGGAGGGCATAGCTCACTGTGGGTGGTGTTACCCCTAGGCTGGGGGCTCTATGTTCTATATGAAATCAGGCTGAGCCATCATGAGGAGCAAGCCAGTTAAAGGAGTCCTTCCATGGCCTCCGCATCAGTTGCTGCCTCCAGGTTCCTGCCCTGCTTGAGCTCCTGTCCTGACTTCCACTGATGGAGAACTGTGATGTGGAAGCCTAAGCTGAATAAACCGTTTCCCTTTCCTCCCCAAGTTGCTTTGCCCCGGTGTCTCATCACAGCACTAGTAACCTTAAGAAACACTTAGGCTCTGAAATACTCCCAACAGAGAAACACATATTTGAGAAATATTTCTTTGATTTCTCAAAAAAATACCTTTAGGATGGAAAGTATGTTACATTATGTTTATTTGATTATCAGGTATGTCAGTTTTATTCTTCAGTAGAAAAGAACATGAATTATGTAAGGATACAGTTCAATTCTACAACAACCGAGTCCTTACTATGCGACAGATAATACACTTGATATTGAGAAAGATGACTAAGACACAGTTCTATGCTCAAAAAGTTCACATCCTAATCACCAGAATATTTTATTATGTCTGTGGGAGATTTGACAGAGTCAGTATAGAAATAACCCATTCTGGAGGAGCCATGAGCTCACAGACATCCATTTCTTCTTGCCCTGAATACTTCCTTTACTTCTCCATGGATGCATTCTTTAAAAAATAATATTTCTATTTATGTGCATTTATGTGTGTGTGGTGGTTTGAATGACAATAGCTGTCATTGGCTCATATGTTTGAATGCTTGGTCCCCAGTTATTGGAACTCTTTGGGAAAGACTAGGAGATGTGGCCTTGTTGGAGGTGTGTCGTAGAGAGTGGGCTTTGAGGTTTCAGAAATCCATGCTAGGTTAGACTCTCTCTCTCTCTCTCTCTCTCTCTCTCTCTCTCTCTCTCTCTCTCTCTCTCTCTCTCTCTTTCTCTCTCTCTCTCTCTCTCTCTCTCTCTCTCTCTCTCTCTCTCTCTCTCTCTCATTCTTCCTCCTTCTCTCTCCCTCCCTTCCCCACCTTCCTGCCTGAGTGATCAGGATGCAAGCTCCCAGTCCCGCATCCACCTGCCCTGTCTGCCACTGTGATTTCTGCCATGATGATAATGAACTAATCTTCTGAAACTGTAAGCAAGCACCTGATTAAATGCTTTCTTCTCTAAGTTGTCTTGGTCAATGGCAGCAGAACGTAACTAAGACAGTGTATCTGGGTGAATACTATTGTAGTGATGAGGAGAGCAGGCCCGCTTTTCGTTCGGCCCAGCTCCCGCATGGCTAGCTTAGCCCCAGAAATAATAACACGGAAACTGTATTCATTTAAACACTGTCTGGCCCATTATTTCTAGCCTCATATTGGCTAACTCTCACATAATAATTAACCCATTTCTAATGATCTGTATGTCACCACGAGGTCGTGGCTTACCGGGAAGATTCTAACCCACGTCCATCTCGGGCGGGAGCTTCATGGCGTCTTCCTGACTCTGTTTTCTTCCTCCCAGCATTCTGTTCTGTCTTCCCCACCTACCTATGTTCTGACTTATCAGGTCAAGCAGTTTTCTTTATTAATTAACCAATGAAAGCAACAGATAGATAGAAGACCCTCCTACATCATGCTATGATATGTGTGTGTGTGTGTGTGTGTGTGTGTGTGCGTGTGTGTGTGTGTGTGAGTACCCTTGGAGGTCAGAAGAGGGGGCCAGATTCCCTGGAGCTGCGGCTGCAGGTGATTATGGGTCACTTGACCTGGGTGTTGGGAACCAATCTTGATCCTGTGGAGGAGGAACAAGGGCTCCAAACTGTGGAGCCATCTCTCCAGTGCTGCTAACTTTTACCAGATGCCTCAAGGCCTGTCTTAAGCATTACTTCCTCTGTGAAACCTTTCCTAAGCCTAGAGGCAAATGAATCCTGTCTCTTTGTTCCTAAGCCACCTTCATCCACTGTATTACAGAATTTCTCACATGTCGTTGTGGTTAATTGTTCCTGTCCCTATGTGTCATCCTTCCTGATTTTCTAGCTCTTAGTTGTGAGTTTACCAGGGACAAGGGTCGCTTTATATAATAGTCCTAGTTGTTATTGGCTTATCTTCACAATTGACTGCAGACCTCTGTGACACCATCGGCTCAGAGCTGAGTACCAGCTGGGATGTACAAAGCAAGAACATCCGCTAACATTAGTGACAAGACACACACTGATTCCATTCAGCTCAGTTAATACTTACTGAGAACCAATTCAAATAATAAGGATTTAGGCACCACTCCTGGAGTATTTACTGTGTTCCAGATGCTTTGCCTACATGTTCTCATTTACTCTGACAGCTCGAAAAACGCTATCTCTATTTATTAACTGTGGAAAGAAAGGAGTCATTTGTCCAAGGTCATGCAGCACTCCAGGTGGTCTGCCTGTCAAGTACATCTGCTGTATTTTGCCCAAGTACAACATAGAGGATAAATGTACTTGAAGAGAGATCAGAACAAAGGTCCAGAGGGCACACAAAATTTAGAGAGTGCACCAAGAAATTGGCAATCAGGTTAAATTTCATGGAGGTGGTCAGTTAGAGGACTACGCCTCCCTATAGCACTGGAAAAAACAAAACAAAACAATGCATGTTAGGGAAGCCAAGTGGGGGGTATTTTGGTTATCTCTCTGAGGGATCCTGTGGAGACCTTCCCAGCCTTCACGTGGCTTCCTCTCTCTGGTCAGTGAGGTGAGAGAACTGTGCGCCGTTAGGTGGACCATGGAAATTGCCTCCAAACGCCCTTCTTGGGCAGTGTGGACAGGTCCTCTTCTTCCTCAAGGAAGATGAGATGGCCCTCAGCTTCACTGTGGTCTGGACTCCCTCCTTTTGGGTTAGGGGATGGTCTTTCTCACTCAGCCCAGCTTTTCATTTATTCCTTCATCCATTTAGGTCTCAACATACAGGGTGTGTTTTTGCGGGGACGGATTAGTCCATTCCTCTTCAGCTGGGGGTTGGAACTACTAGCATCTTTCTCCTGAGCTTCAGGAAAGGAGATGCTTCGATTTGCTCACTGAATGATGTCCTTGGGTGCGCGCGCGTGCACCCGCGCCCGAGCGGGGTGGCTCTTTTCTGTCACCTCAGGGTAGGAAAGCTAACACCTCTCTTCTACCCTGAGGACGTGAGGATGGTGTCTTCGCCTCCAACTGGGACACGACTCTCCACTCCAAACCACGAAGGTGGTGATGGTAGTGGTGGGGACTCTTGGCTTCCCTCCCCTCCACTTGGCGTGGGCGTCTGGTTCCCACACAGTCACGCTCTGGTGGCGGAAGGCCAGGCTCTCCCCTCTCCCTATGCTGGAGCTTGAAGGCGGCGCGCGCGCGTAGGCGGGGGCGGAACGGACTCTGCGGCGAGGGGCGGGGACAGAAGTCGCCACGCCCTCAGCACCGCCCACCGCTCGCTTGTTTGCAGCCTGGCACCCCAGACCCAGAGCGCCGCGGCTGTCTGCTGGGCTCGCGAGCCGCGGACTAGCTCGGGTCGCCCCGCGCCGTCCTCCCCGCGCCGCCTGGCTCGCCGCCTCGAGCGTCCTCAGCCCTTCAAGCCAAATGATGAACTTCCTGAGGCGCCGGCTGTCGGACAGCAGCTTCATTGCCAACCTGCCCAATGGCTACATGACTGACCTTCAGCGCCCGGAGCCGCAGCAGCCCCCGCCCGCCCCTGGTCCCGGTGCCGCTTCGGCATCGGCAGCCACCTCTGCCGCCTCGCCCGGCCCCGAGCGCAGGCCACCGCCCGCCCAGGCGCCTGCACCGCAACCCGCGCCGCAGCCCGCACCGACGCCGTCGGTGGGCAGCAGCTTCTTCAGCTCGCTGTCGCAAGCCGTGAAGCAGACGGCCGCCTCCGCCGGCCTGGTGGACGCGCCCGCGCCCGCCGCTGCCAGGAAGGCCAAGGTGCTGCTGGTGGTCGACGAGCCGCACACCGACTGGTAGGCCCCTGCGGGGTCCGCCGGGGGCAGGGTGTGAAGATGGACCCTCGAGGTCACCCGGGAGAACACCCGGGACGAGCAGGTGTCCATGTGTGGGAGGGGCGAAGACAGGCACTAACCTCCCAGAGACGGGGTCTCTGGGCTGGTGGCAGAGCGAGCTACTTAGTTAAGCACCTATGAGGCTTAAGAAATAGTGATAAGTTGACCACGCTCCGGGGGAAGGCCACACAGCCAAAAACATTTGGGCAGCACAGATTGGCCTTGGTGGTGGTGGTGGGGACACCACAAAGTTGGGAGGGAAAGGGGAATGGATCTGTGAAGAGTTGGGGGAGGAAGGATGAGGTGTACAACATCCCCCAAAACTAATAAAAAACAAAAACAAAACACAAAGCAAAAATGAAATACTTATATGGGGGGGGGCAGACTTCACAGTTCAGACACATACAAGCTAAGGTGAAAATGGCCCCAGATGGCCACTAAAATAAAGGCCACCAAAAAAGATTCTAGTCTGCAAGGCCTGGAGTGATTTGAGAGTGGATATTAGTGTTTACGGTGATAGAGTGATGGTGATTTTTTTTTTTAAACCTGTACCTTTGAAAGCTGGTGTCCTGCATTGACATCGTGGTGGTTTAGATCACAGATGTGCTAACTCAGAGTGAGACTGACATCTGTTTAAAATAGTGAGATTATTGTCTATGTGCGGTAGAGGGAAGGGATGTATGTTGTTTTTTAAATTTTGTTTTCTCCCCCCGCCCCGTGTGTGCGTGCGTGTGTGTGGTGTGTGTGTGTACGTGTAAATGATGGTGGCTTTTACCAGCTGACTCATGAAGACCTAAGTACAATATTACAGATTGTTAAGGACACAAATAAAATGACCAGCTTTAATGCAGCAAAGGGAAACTTGAAGAATGCTTTTCTTTTCCCTTCTAGAGATATAGGGTGTTTTTATAACTTAGAATGTGGAAGATTGGGGCAGGTGCTAGGTTTAGTTGAGAAACACATGGATGAGGTCCATTGAAGACTAATTAATTAAGAGCTTAGGAGAGGTTCCTTTGATGCAGTGGGAAGCTGATGGAGGGCTGACTTGTGGGTCTGGAGATGCGAAAAGGCCAGAAATCTGAGGTGTTTTTTCTTTAGGATATGAGGAAGGGTTTTTATTTGTTTTGTTTTTCCTGAGGGGTTGAAATTGATTGGTACCTGAACCTGAGGGTTCTTGCTGAGAAGAAAACGCAGGGACCCCCAAGCTGTTTATTTCTCTTTTAGCTGCTTCACTGTTTTCCTGTCTGCCATTCCTTCATTGAAGGACCTGTGGGGGGTGGGGGGGTCGTGCTGGTGTGAACGGGTGGAAGCAGGGTGTATACCTGGGGATGTATGCCCTGCTGGCTGCAGTTACCATGCGGGAATTCTTTCCTTTGGGTGATTTCTGTGGTTGGCTGTTATTTTTCAAGATAGCAGAGTCAAAAACACCTTTCTCAGGAAATGACAAAGGCACCACCGAGAGAGTAATGGGGGAAAGTATGACAATAGTGCCACTGGCAGTCGCCGAGGAGAATTACTCTCAGTTCAAATCAACAAGTGTTTATTCAGGAGGAAGGGAAGGTAACTAAGCTCTATTTAAGCGCCCACTGTGTGACAGACGCTCGAGTAAGGACTCTTAATGTGATATTGCCTTGGGTTGTCAGCACAAAACTGAGGCTTAGGGAAGAGAAGTGGTGAGCTCGCAGCCATGCAGCTTGCAGATGGTGCAGTGCATCAGTGACATACTGACTTCAGGACTGTTCGGCTTCACTGCTGCCACCCCGCTGTATTACCTCATTATTAGAATGTTACTATGGTCAATAGTAACAACACACTTCTTTTTAGGACTTAGACAGTGTTGAGGGCTTTTTGGGAAACTCACTCATTTGGGTGACACAGAGATACACGAAACAATTAACAAAGGAACTAGAGTTATTGGTGAAGACTATTTCAGGAATTGGTAAGGACTAATTACTATTATCGTAGTTATTGGCACACACATAAAAATGAATCATAAAGAAATGTTAGGAAACAGGAAGGAACGAGACTGACAGGATGTTTCATTTTTTCTGTGCAAGAATCTGATCCTTGTGAACTGGTCCTTTACCCCACTGAAGCTATTTGCTTGGTTCTAATTGCTAGTTAGATACCTACACACAGGTAGATCAATATTTGTAAGTGTATGCCAAGGCTCACTGCGAGTCTGTTTGGTTAGAAATGAGAGGTTTGAGATGTGAAATTCTCCTTAGATAGGATTATTTTCTAGGAAGAGTGCCTGGTATAAACCAGAGACTCCGCTTTGCCCTAGGGACTAGACTTCTGATGGAAGTAATAGGATTCATTTTCCTGTGGGCTGACTCTCAACTGCTTTGTGTTTTTCTCCGAAGTAATAACATTGATTTATTAGAACTCTTGAGCCCAATTTGAGTCTGGGACTTGATGGTAGTTCTGTGCATCTGTGTTTTCTGTAGTTAATAACAATTCCCAGAATTTTGTCATCCTCTGACTTGTCTAAATTTGTTTAAAACACAAATATTGTGTTAATATTAGTTAAATATTGACGAGTGGTTTTAGTAAAAGGTCTCCGTGAATTCAGGAGCAGGTGGCTGCTTATGACAAACACAGTAGCTTACACGGGGGCTTTTTGTGCTAGTGGCTAACTTAAATAATTCGTCTCACAGTTTAGGCTACCTAGATAGACTTGGGTAAGCAGGTATTATATATACGAAATGTGTATGTATGTATATATATACATATACACACACACATATATATATATATTTATGGTGCTTGAGTAGGAAGAATGTAGTATCCCAGTAGAACTTAAGAATATTGGTCCCATCTGAACTAAGAAAGAGGTTTTTAGCAAGCAGCTAAATAATTTTAGCTTTACAAGAAAGGCTTAAATAGGCAGCTTCTCAGATCATCATTAATATACAGATGATTCCTTTGAATTTCTTATCAGTGTAATCGTGGGCGGTGTAATTTTGAGCCCTGACTTTTGACTTGGAGGGTGTTTCTTTTCCTTGAAATTCCAACACAGCCTGAGAGCTTTAGATTAATTGCATGCTAAAAGTTTGTTGAAAATATGCCTCTGAAAAATGAATTCAATCTAATGATATGCTGTTTAAATTATTGGTTTTGTATTGTCGCCAATATGTCTTTTATTTTTTTTAAGATTCGTAGCTAAATTTGGAATGCAATTAAGATTGCACTTTAATGATCTTTATGCTTTATCATAGAGCAGGTGACCATTTGGTACATCATTGCCTCTTCTATTACACTCTCACAGGTGAGGGGGTTGTTTTCTACCAGATTTTCCCTTGTCTCTGAACAAGCATGCAACTGTGACTCCAGTCGTCAAGTAAGCTTTCATACTGGCACACTTCAGCATTTAACGTGAAAATCAGCATTACACAGGCATTCTTGTTCTTCTAGAATATGATGATCACCACAGATATGATGCTAACAGATGTTTATTAAGCATCTTTATATGGTACTAAGAGAAATGATAATCTCTGTTCTCTGAGAGCTTACTATCAAGCAGAACAGATTAGATGCATATACATTTTAAAAAAAAAGTTTGCCAAAATCTGTATCTTGTGTTCAAAGTATGGTCCTTGGGTCAACAGCATTAATACCAACGAGAAACATTTTGAATAACAGAATCTCAGGTCCTGCTTTCTACCCACAGAAATATATTTTGCATTTGGAAAGATCCTCATAATCAAATTTGAACCACGCTGAACCGAGGTGATACGTGATTAGTACTTTCCATGTGGCACATGACAACTGCTATCACTTATTGGACAATTACTACATACAAGCTATTACACTGAGATCTGTGACTCTCATCTGCTCTTTGTGATCACTGTGAGTTCAAAGAATGGAAGGTGGAGCTGGGCTGTGGCTCACACCTGTCGTCTCAGCACGCAAGAGGCTGAGGTGAGATGATTGTATTGAGTTCCAGCCAGCAAGACTCCATGTAAAGACAGAAAGGAAGAAGGGACACACAGACAATAGTGGTAATGAAAGGAAGAATGGAAGGACTTGAACTGAGCGTCAAAGCAACGGGGCTCGAGAGAAGCAGGTTTGGCTTAGTTCATTAACAAAGTAAAAACAGTGCCAAAAAAGGAGGCCACGGAGAGCCTGGACTAGTGTGCAATACAAACGCTCCATTTTTACGAGCTGGCTTTGAGCATTTTAGTGAGAATAGGGGAACGAAAGGTGTGAAGTCTGTTTGGATCCGTGTTTGTGAGTGGCTCTAAGGGAAATATTGAACTGGAACTCGGGAGGGGAGGAAGTCAAAGGAGGCTTAGGGTTTATTTCTGACAGATACTATGTTTCCTATTCCTAATTAGTAGAAGCATAAAGTTTCCATAAATGTCATTGTTTATAGCAACAGTACTTTACACTTTAAACTTCTGGGATATTATAGCTAAACTATGGTCACCTGGGATAACTGTGAATGCGGTAATTCTGGTTTGCAGAAGGTAAGTGACTTCCTGAAGGTTCTTAGGCTAGTAACTGACCTAACCAGAACCTCGGGAATTTCAGCCTCTGACCTTTCTTATTCTGTCATTTTTCTTCTCAGTTCTCTCAACTATTGGTAGAGACTTTGGATCTTATAATTATAGCACTTAAACTTGAGGAAACTAATCATTTATCCTAGAGAAATGAAACAATCTGTTGAAGGTCAGAGAAAGGGCTGGAGAGACGGCTCAGCAGTTAAGAACACCTGCTGCTCTTACAGAAGACTAGAGTGTTGATCTCAGCACGTACATCAGATGGTTCACAACCAGCTCTCACCCCGACTTCAGGGGATCCAGCCCCCTCTCCTGGCCTCCTTAAAAAAGAAGTCAGCAATGAAATGGGGAATAGAACTCATCTTGCAGACCTCTTTTCCTTTAAGGAAATCTTCCAATTTAGACTCTTTTCTTAAAAATACTTATTTTTTTTGCATTTATTTATTGTGTGTGTGAGAGAGAGGGAGGGAGGAAGAGAGGGAGATTGTGTATGTGCTATGCCACACATTGAAAGGCCAGAGAACAAATTGTGGGAGTCAGTTCTCACCTTCTACCATGTGTACGTACCCTGGGGATTAGACTCAGGTTGTCAGGCTTGGTGGCAAGTGTCTTAACCTGTTGAGCTACCTCACCTTCCCTGAAAAATATTTTTGTATCTGCTTCAATTTTTTGAGTTTAATTTTTATATTTATTTATATATGTATATGTATATATATGTATATGTGTGTGTATATATGTATGTATGTATTCATATATATATATATATATATGTATGTATGTATGTATTCATGTCCCCAAGGAGGACAGAAGAGGGCATCAGATTTTTTTGAACCTGGAGTTAAGGCTTTTGTAAGCTACCTAATGTTGGTGCAGGGAACTGACCTTGGGTCTCCTCCCTGCAAGAACAGGAAGTGCTCTTAACAGCTGAACCATCTCTCCAGCATCCTTTATCTCGTTCTATTCAAAAGTCATTGAGAAGTTGTTACGAGCACTTGAGCAAATAACATAATAGCCAGGGCAGAAATCATACTGTTAGTGGGTTATTGATATTTCAGCATAGATCATTCTAAAGTTATTGAAAGATACTCTTGAAAACCTAGTCATAAAAATCCAAAAAAAAAAAATCTGTCAATATTCTTAGGATCTGTACTCTAATGCTGTCCCTCTCTTCAGGAACCCTTTCCTAGTTTCCTAGTTTTGTCTGTCCAAGATTAGTTGCTAACTTTCTGTACTCAAATTCAATTCTGTAGCAGCATTAGCCTTTTAAAGTATTTTGCTAAAATACCTTGCTAAACAGGAAGATTTCCAGAAGTGTATACTTTTCTCTCAAATGCACAAAACAGTTTTAACTGGAATATGGTTCATTGCAGTTGAGTATGTAACACAAACCAAGTGCTGGGAATATAGGATGAATTGGGTACACATGTCTATTGGGATCTTCCAGTCCATGAGGAAGGGCAGCATCAAAACAATATGATAATTAGTATGCGTGAGGTGCTGTGGCAGCCCAGGGCTAGGCTATTGGGATGAAGATACTGTGAGGAAATACTATATAAAATGTACACCATGCATTCTTAGGTAACATTTTGCATCTTTGGACTTTGATTTTCTAAAATCTGTCAACTATGAGAATTGTAACACACATTATATAAGATCCTTTCCATTGCTATAGCATACCTATGGTATAGTTTTTACTTATTTTTTTCTCAGACTTTAGCTTTACAACTTTTCTGTGTTGGTAATACCTGTAAATCTTTGTCAATAAATGGTTAAGCATTTCTTTGAATGAAAAAGCACACTTTTGAGTACTCTATATTTAGCATCTCCTTACAGTTTCCCGATCACATGGTTTCCTAGGAGAAAAAGACTAACCCTCTAACATTGTTGGTGTGTTTCCTCCTTAAGGATCAGACTTTCTGGCTAAATTCTTACTCCCTCCTCCAATAGACCACAGACTTTTTGTATACATGTTAAATTGTTGTGGAACAGAACTTATTTCTTGATTCTTGTCATGTTGTGTTCAGGCTTCAGTTTCCTCGACACATGCATTTCCCTCTCCCATCGTATCTTTACAGATCCTGAGCGGTAGGTAGAATGTCTGTTTAACAGGTCAACAGACTCAGAACAGCTGTTTGTCCAAGAAGAACTAGCTTACACTGAAGAGTTGAGATCTGGGCTAGATGTGATGCACAGTTACCAAAGTTTCCATCGCAAGTTTGTTTTGTGTTTGAGACAGAGCTTCCACTCTGTTTTTTGGGCTGGCCTGGAGCTCATAGCAGTCCTCCTGCCTCAGCCTCCTGAGTTCTAGAGTAACAGATGAGAACTATCATACCCAATTTAAATGTTTTTCATATATAAAGATGGTTTCTTTTTCATTAACACATTTTAGTAATAAAAAATTCATTTCACTGGTTTTGATATTACTGTATTTACAAAAGGTGGTATACACCAGGCTTTTCGGATCATACCTACTGTGTGGAGTGAGGACATGTTTAAACAGAGTGGTCTCAGGGTGAAGGATTCTCTGTCTCTATCTCCATCTGTTCACAGCACTCCCACCATGTGTGAATCTCTATAAATACTGTGAGGTCTTCTCCACGTGCACAGTGGGTTGCATTGTATTCCTTTGTTCTTCCCACATAGTTACTATTAAGGACCAACAGGATATATAATGCTACCACTTTAGAGAGTATGGTGATCTAGAAGACATTCTTCATGGTATTGCTCTAGTACAGCAGGAAGAAGTAGCGAGAACAGGGCAAGTTACCTACGGAGAAAATAAAATGAATAAACATCACAATCTCCAAACCCTAGAATGCTGTGTGTTTAGTAGGAAGGCTACTAACTTTGACACACCAACTTTCATACTCTCTTGACAAGAGCCATTTGAGAAATTTAACTATATTACAAATTTTATTTAATTTGTACTATATACAGTCCCCCTACTTTTTCTTTCTTCATCAGCTTGAGGCACTGTGGAGATGATACAGGACAAAGGACCAGAAGACCTAGATTAGAGCTCTGACTTCACTATTAACAATATGACTTTATCAGAATTTAACGCGATCTCTTCAACTGTTCTTTACTTGACAACTTTTCAGTGTGGGCCTACTATATGCCAGACACTATTCTGGGTTCTGGAATAAAACAGGCAGAATTAGTCTCTTTATATGTAAGATATACACAACAATGTATATATTTCAAAATGCTGTTGTGAAAAATAGACAAGGTCCTAAAAAGCATTTTGTAAAAGATGAAGATCCCTACAAAGTGAGCTTCAGAACAGCCAGAGCTGTTACACAGAGAAATACCAGAAAACAAGAAAAACAAAAACCAAACCAAACAAACAAAAAACCCAAAAGGGAAAAAGAAAAGAAAAAGATGAAGAGCCACCTGTGCTGTTGCATCATAATTCCTGTTTCCAGTTATAAGTATCCAAGCTGTTTGAGCACTACCAGCTCCACTTCCCACTTATATGTGTGTATGTATAGTATATGCCTATATACATGTTCACATATGTACATGTATGTGTATGTACACGTGTGGGTAGATGCCTATATACATGCTTACATGTAAACATGTGTAGGCAGATGTTGCTTGTTCATTTCCTGGCCACCCAGACCCGAAATAATCACACAGAAACTATATTAATTACAACACTGCTTGGCCAATAGCTTAGGCTTCTTATTAACTAACTCTTACATTTTAAATTAACCCATAATTCTTATCTCTGTTAGTCACGTGGTTTGGTACCTTTTATCAGTGAGGCATTCTTATCTTGCTTCCTCTGTGACTGGGTGATGACGGCAGAGTGAACCTTTCTTCTTCTATTCAGGGCACTCTGCCTATACTTCCTGCCTTGGCTACTGGCCAATCAGCATTTTATTAAATCAATACAAGTGACAAATTTTTACAGGGTACAAGACCATGTCCCACAGTGTGTGTGTGTGTGTGTGTGTGTGTGTGTAAATGTTAGCTGTCTTACCCTATGACTCTCTACCTTGTTTTTTTTTTTTAGACAGGGTCCCTTACCAAACCTGGACCTCTCAGATTTCACCAACACTATCTGGCCAGGAAGTTTTAGGTTCTACCTATCTTTCCCTTTCTAGTGCTCCTGGGTTTGTAGAAGGCAGGATTGCTTGAATTTAGGAATTTGAGGCCAGCCTGGCCAACACAGCAAGACTTCAACTATTTTTTTTTAAATTATTTTTTAGGAGATGTGTTTTTTCTGGGTAGCCCAGGTTGAGTTTCACTCACTGTTGTAGTTTGGGCAGGCCTCAAGCTCCTGGTTCTCCTGCCTTAGCCCCTGCATACTGGGATGATAGGTATGTGCCACTGAACCTGACCAATTGTTTATTTAAACTTTGTTTATTTATTTATTATGTGTATGCATGTGCTCATACCATGATGCACTTGTGGAAGTTAGAGAAGAATTGTGATAGATTTTCCTCCTATGATATTTGTTGCTGGAGATTTAACTCCAGTGATCATGACTGAAGCAAGAGCCATTTTAACCCAATGAGCCATTTCACTGGCTTAGCTATTTATTTATTTACTTATTTATTTAATTTTTAGAAAGAAGTATTATTTTTATGATTTGGTTGTTTCTAACAATTTAGGTATAGGACTACTTAAATTCTTGTTTTAATAACATGAATACTAAAATAACTTCCATTTCACTTATGACTGATTAAGATAGGGTTAAGAGGGAAATGAAGGGAGAAGTATGCAGATGTATGTAAGAGATGTTGCTTAATTCTTTCCCTTAACCAGTCCATTGTTCGTATTGCCTTCCAAGTATTTATGAGCAGAACAAATAAAAGCATCCTCAGATCTTTCGATTCACCCACTTCTCAATGTTCTTCTCTAGCACACTGCTTATCCTGCTTACTTTCTTATTTTATAATCCGGCTGCAGCATCTTTTCAGACTCCTTTTGGTGCTCTCTTGGTCACTTCTATGGTTCTGTGGATCACCTTCTCCCTGCACTTGTGCAGGACTTGAAGGGTTCTATGATGTTATTACTCTTTTACCTTTGTTTGGAATGTTCTTGGTTTGTGTCTTTCTTAATATTTATTTTCCTTATTCTGTTCTCAGAGAATGAATGTACTGCTTATTTAAAAGGTACTATTCCCTTGCTGTAGATCTCTTTCTCTTTTTCCCCCTACCCTGTTCATACTCTCATTTTCTATTGATTGCTTCTTTTATTTGTTGTAAAGAAGCAAGAAAAAAGCACTCGTTGCCCTCTTAACCAGCTCTTTCGGAAGCGAGACTCTCTTGCTTTTAATTCCTTAATCATTCTTCTTCACAGATCCTAGGTGTCTGCTTTCTCTGTAATACTGGCATTTGTTCTTGCTCAGGTACTGAACTGCTAAAACCTGAGAGTGCCCTTCATTGATGTTTGACAGTGTTTATCTTCCTTTCAGCAGTCCCTTGGCCCCCAAACACTGCATTCGTTGTTGTCTTCCTGAATTTTCTTTGCTTTTTTCATTACATGGAGTTGTTCCTTGGGGGACTATTTTCTGGTCACTTTGTTTTTCCACTGGCGTTTTTACCACTGGTCCATCTATTCTCAAGATGTCACTTCCTAAATGTAATCTGTTCCTCCCACTCCCCCCCCCTTTAACCTTTTACCAGAAATTTGTCCTAATCTTCGTTGGTTCTGTGGGCTGCTGAACATTTTCATCTAGGTGGCTAAAGGCAGCTCAAGGTCATTTGAGCCAATATTTTTTTTTCCTATCTTTTTTTTCCTATCTCAGTTCTTATATTCTGTTTCACTTAGAGATGCACGATGTCTTAGTTTCTTTTCTATTGCTGTGATAAACACCATGATTAAGGCAACTTATAAAAGAGATTGTTTCAGAGCGTTAAAGTCTATGATGGTGGAGCAAAGACATGATGGCAGGAACAGCTGAGAGCTTATATCTTTATTGTTGTTGTTTGTTTTGAGACAGGGTCTCCTTATATAGTCCTGACTGTCTCAGAACTCACTATGTAGACAAAGTTAAGCTTCAACTCACAGAGATCCTCCTGCTTTTGCCTCCTAAGTGCTGGCATTAAAATTATGCACCACTACATCTACTTATATCTTGATCCACAAGCAGGAGGCAGAAAGACATACTAGAATGGTGCAGATCTTTTGAAGCCTCAAAGCCTGCTTCCTTCAGCAAGGCTACATCTCTTAATCTTTCTCAAAGAGTTCCACCAACAGGGGCCAAGTATTCAAATATGTGGGCCTATGAGAACCTTTGTCATTCAAACCATTATAACAATGATTACTTATTTCAAGGCCTCCTTAACTTTCACCTAGAACTTCGGCAAGTCCCTTCAGAATTTCTACTTAATAACTTGAAGAACTATTTGAATGTAAATTTGACATTTTTACTCTTTGGCTTAAAGCTTTCAGTAGCTTCTTATATCCTGTAGGTAAAGTTCATAGTCCTCCTGTGATTTGACCTCTTTGTTCCCCATCCTCCTCCTAACCATTTCCAAACTTCATTTTCTAGTAATTCTAAAATGTTTGCAAATCAGTACAGATATTGTGGCATTTCTTCTTATTTTTTCTTATCTGCTAACTCCTGTTGTAATGGCCTTTGTTCTTTTTTTCATTTTGTCTTTTGACCAAATTCACATTTCTCTTCTGAGATTGAGACAATATCTGCTTTTCTAAACCCTCTTTTCCGATTACTTAGACTGTTGGGTGTTGGACATCTTCATATCTTCTTTCAAGCCTATGGATCTCTCTCTCCTTTCACATTTTATTTATTTAGAGTGTATGCATGCCATAGTCTACTTGTAGAGGTCAGAGGATGTTGGCATACAGAAGAGTTCCAAAATAGCCCAGAATGGAGTATAACAAAGGTGTATTTATCTGGGGGGATAAACTCACAAAAATAGTAGTGATCTGTGGTCCTCTGCATGCGCTAGGACCTGTGGTGCAGAAGAATTGTCTGTATTTTGTCAATCATGTTTTAAATAAACACTGATTGGCCAGGCAGGAAGTATAGGTGAGTCAACCAGACAGGAAGTAGAGGTGGGGCAAGGAGAACAGGAGAATGCTGGGAAGGAAGAAGCCTATTTCCTTGCAGTCCTGCCCAGATCACCAAAGAAGCAGGATGTGACCTACCCCGCTGAAAAAGGTACTGAGCCATGTGGCTAACATAGATAAGAATAATGGGTTAATATAAGCTACAAGAACTAATAAGAAGCCTGAGCTAATGGGCCAGTTTATAATCTTCTGGAGACCTCTGTGTGATTTTCTTTAGGGCTAAATGGCTGTGGGAACTGGGCAGGACAGAAACCCCAACAAACAGCCCTTCATGTAACAGACCTGGAGCCAAATCCAGCAGCCAAGGGATCTGCACACACTTTTCCATCTGCATTTATAGTACATGAGACCACACCCAAAGTGGGCCAGTATCTTACTGGCTATTGGTTGAAGGAGTTCCCACAGCACCTTTCCCTTTTGTCTAAATAAGAGAGTTCTAAGCCTAATATGAAACTATATACAATAAGAACAAATATCAAGTATTGTCCAGGGAAAAGAAGCAGCAAAAATACATAAAAATTATAATTAAAAGCAGCATGAACAACATCAAACAAAAAATATAGTTATCCTATCCTAAAGAGTCTGTGTCTTATATTAAAAATGGCTTGGCTAAGTCATGAGAGGAAAGTAACTATGACTATCTAGTCTTTAACCCCATCAAAGACCTGAAAAGGGAAATGATATTACTTGAGTAAACAGGAAGTACAATCAAGAAACTTCCAAAAGGTTCAAGAAATGACAGAGACAACTGGATACCTGGGCAATCACCCAAAGTCTCATTTGCAATGTTGGGGCAACCAACTTTGGCTGAGGCCTAGAGTAACTGACAGGCCATTTTCAGAGGCAGGAAAATTTGAAAAACCATCTTACCCTGTCTTGGCAAGGTTTGGCAGTCTTGTTTGTATCCTACTTGTCCAGTCTGGACACCATGCATTTTGTCAGTGGTTGAGGAAGGGACAGTTCTTTGTCCAAATACCAGTTTTGTCAAGAAGAAAACAAGCTCCAAGTGGAGTGTCTTTGGTGCTCAACATTCTCACATTCTGTTAGGAATATATCAGTGCTGCCAGGTCCAATCGTGTCTCATGTCAATAGAATCCTAAGTTATTTAAATGCCATAGTCTATGGTTCTTTAAAGTGTCCGAAGATTACCTATCTTTCTGAAATATATATATATAAAACCTAACTAACATGGCCACAATAAAATGTTTGATTATTACAGATGACTATCTATTAATCTGTATTTTTTAACTATACATTACATTTTTAAATGAGCGGCACAAACACAATACCTTAAACAAGAGCAGAAATACATATACACAGTGTAGCAAATTGACCTTCAAGTTGTATTAATAGACCAAAGTTCATAACAATGTAAAGTATTTATCTCTATATATCATATATCTCCTTATTTATTTATTTATTTAGAAATTGACTATGACCATTAATTACTTATAATCAACCCCTTTTAAAGTGAAAACAGGGGCTGGAGAGATGGCTCAGTGGTTAAGAGCATTGCCCGCTCTTCCAAAGGTCCTGAGTTCAATTCCCGGCAACCACATGGTGGCTCACAACCATCTTTAAAGAGGTCTGGTGCCCTCTTCTGGCCTGCAGACATGCACACAGACAGAATATTGTATACACAATAAATAAATAAATATTAAAAAAAAATAAAGTGAAAACAAATCTTTATAAACAATCATTTTGGGAATTTTGGCATAGTTTTTTCCAAACTGCTTCCTGCTGTTTGTTGCGTGAAGTATTTTTAAGGGTTCATGGAGGTCTTTCAGGGGTTTTTGTTCTGTTAAACCACATTAGCCTGGAAGGAATCTACATGTTTTTATCTTCTGTGGAAATAAAAGCAGAACCTCTTTTCCAAAGCAACATATCATTAGACCCAACTTTTGAAGTAAAGATACTTTTAAAATATATGTGTTGGTTTAACTTAGCAGCCCCCAGAATCAATTGTCTCTCTGCTGTCAAAAAAAAAATTCAAAGAAAACAGAATAATATACATAATCCAGACTCTCTGTGTATATTCTATCTTTATGTGGTTTATTTTTCTTTACTCCTTTAATCAATGATTGTCTGTACTCTTACTTTTTCTGTCTCTTTAAAGACTTTGTTTTATTTTTTAAAGCTATTTATTTCTTTTTATAACCATATATAGTCTTCTTCTCTCTCTCAAGCCTATGTACATTTTAAAAACACATTGTAATTTAAATGTCTTTTGTGTCTGAATCTGTCTTTATTGACTATCTATCTGCAATCATTTTCTGACCAGGAGCGCCTCTTTTATAAGCAGCATGGCTGGGACTAAGGCTGCTTTGCCTTTTGGTTCTACCCAGGCCAACATGGCAGAGGTATGTTCATCACCAGCTCTGCGAGCCATGCTCACCACCCCAGCTCCAGGGATGCAGTGGGTCTATGTCACCATTAAGTAACTTGTAGGACTCTTCTCACAAACCACATTTAAATGCTCCATAACAGGATAAGAGCCAGAGCCATTCTGTAATGCCTGCAAGAACCAAGATACTGACTTTTTAAGATGCTATGCTGCTGCTTGCAGCTAGCAAACAGCCTATCTGAAAAAAAAAAAGTGACTACCAAGAAGCTGAACTTGGCTCCACTCGTTGTTGGTCTAGAAGTCCTCTTCTTTTCTTTAAGTTTTTTTTTTAGGTCTTATGTGGATCCATGCCGCGGATGGTGGGCACCAATTTGTTGACATACAAAAGAGTTCTAAGATAGCCCAGAAGGAGTGTAACAAAGGTTTATTTATTAGGGGATAAACTCACAAAATAGTAGCAATCCACCGTTCTCTGCATGTGCTGGGAACTGAAACTGAATTCAGCAGCCAAGAGACTAGCACATACTTTTTTGTCTGCATTTATAGTACGTGAGACCATGCCCAAAGTGGGCCAGTATCTTACTGGCTATTGGCTGAAGGAGTTCCCACAAGAGAACAACTGCTAGAGTTGGTTCTCCCCTTCTAAGAATCAAATTCAGGTTGTCAGAATTTATGGCAAATACCTTTTGAGTGGGCTTTCTTGGACCACCAGCCACCAAATCATGACATAGAGACTTATTAATTATGAATTCTTGACTTTAATTTAGGCTTGTTTATAGCTAGTTTTTTTTAACTTAACTCATTTTTATTAATCTATGTGCTGCCCCAAGGCTCATTTACCTTATCTGTGCACTGTCCATCTGCTTTTCTGCTTCCTCCATGTCTGTCTATCTTGTCCCCAGCTGCTTAGCCTCCAGCTGGCTGGCTGGCTTCACTATTCTCTCTGCCCACCAACCACACTTCTCTCTCATCTGCCTAGTTATTGGCCATTCAGCTTTTTATTAAATCAGTCAGGTGTCTTAGACAGGCAAGTTAAAACAGTAACACATCTTTACATGGTTATACAAATGCAGCATAAATAAAAGTAATACATCTTCACATATACAAATGCAACATAAATAAAAGCAACCAATCTTTACATAGTTAAATAAATGAAGCATAAAATTCAACATAACTTTACATAGTTAAACATTATTATGCAACACAAACAAATGCAACATATCTTTACATATTAAACAAACATTCTATTCCACAATGTTTCCCCATTTTATCTAAATAAAAAGGAAAGGTTTTAACTTTAACCTAGTAAAACTAATACAATTAGAATAATTATCAAGTAAGAATTACATTTACAATCTCCAGTCCATTTGTATTTGGCAAATTCAGAAAAAAATACCATTATTTATCCCACCTTGGTAAGTCTAAAGTTTTGTACCCAATTTACCTTCTGTCATAATTAATTAAAACTATAACTATAATAATCTTCAACTCCATCAAAGATCCCAGAATGATATAATATTACCTAAGTAAATAGTAAATGCAGTGCAAGTCACTTCCAAACTATAGAAATGACAGAGACATCTGGATGCCTGGGAAGCCACCCAAGATTTCTCTTCAACATTGGGATACCCATCTTTTGATAATAGGCATAGAATATCTGGCAGGATTTTCTATGAAGCAGGATTTTTGATGGGCTGTCCCACCTTATCTTGGTAAAGTTTGGCAGTCATTTTCCTTTGTGTCCTGGATGTCCAGTTTGGATGGTATACTGTCAGCAGTTGAGGCAAGAATAGTTTCTTCACCAAATGTCCAGCTTCACCCCAATGAAAGCAAACTTCCTGTGGAGGTTCTTTGATCTCCTTTATCCTTTTATGAAGTAGATTGATACTGTCAGGAGCAGATGTGTCTCACTGTTATGAAAAGCCTTAGGTTGTTAAATATCTTAAATGCCATATTCTGTGGATCTGTGAAGCACTTGAAGATCACTTATCTATCTAAAATATATCTGTTTAACCTTGAAAACATTCCTAATAAGACTACAAGTTTGATTATTATAAATGACTTACTACCAACCTGCATTTCTTAATTATACATTACATTTTAAATGAACTGCACAATACCCCCCAAAGTGTTGAAATATACATACAGTATAACGAAAATAACTTTAAATTTGTATCAATATACAAATCCATACCAATGTAAAATACTTGAGGTTAAAGTTACCTTTTAATGTATATTCCTATATCCCCTTTAAATGATGACAAATATCCATAACCCACCAAATGACCAAAAAAAAAAGAAAAAAAGAAAAAAAAAAAAAGAAAAACCCACCCACCCCAACCTCTTGGGAATGTGGGCATAGTGTTCTCTAGACTGCTTTCTGTTGTCTAGGAGTGACAGCATTTTTAGGGGACCTGAAAAAAATTGAAATAATAATCAAGTCCTGGGAAACTAGTTGTAATATTTGTTGTTATACATTGCCTGTCCTTTATTTTTTTCTTAGGTTTATTTCTTTATGTCTGTAGTTGAGATTTTCAAGGGATCTCCCCTGATCAAATCTGATCTCTATTAACCTTGAAGGAATCCACAGCCAAAGTATAACCAAATCCAAAGCATAACCTCTTCCTCAATGCAACACATTTTCTGACTTCCATTTAAAAGTTACTATCTAGGCTGGTTTAATTCAGCAGTTCCTTTTATAATCCTGTGTCTCTCAGCAGCTGTCATTCACTAGTCAGTATTCAAAAAACTCAAAGTCAACAAAGAACCATACAAATCCAGACTCCCTGTGTATTTCCCAGCATTATGTGGCTTATTCTTTTTATATTACATTACTCTGTCTTTAAAGTCTTTACTTAATTATTTTTAAATGTTTTTTTCCCTATGATTGTCTATACCCATTTTTTCTTTCTTAACCACTTATGCACATTTATAAACACACTGTAGCCTGTTTAGAGGTCTTCTCAGTCTGAACCTGCTTTACTATGCACCCGTAGAGTTCTCTGCTTGCCTGAGCCAAACCTTCAACTAACTGTGCAGCTTTGTGCTGGCGGGTAACTTTGCCCTGCCCAGGTCCATGAGAACAGAGCTTTATGCCTCTCAGGCCTGGCCAAGAGCTGTGTTTAATCAGAAGCTTCATTTGACTGCCCCAGCTTTAGGAATTTGGTGCCCATGCTGTGGCAGGCACTTTTACTTAGCTGTGTGCCAGTTGCTCAAGTGTTCTCCTGCACAGCAGTGCATCTTGAAGGAGCCATGTTTATATTTGCTTGTTTTGTTGCTTTTTGCTTTTCAGCTTTTTCAGATCCTATGTGAAATTCAGTCCTATGTTGGGTGCCAAATGTAGCAGACTTTCTTGAATTCCCAGCCCCCAAATCATGACATGGAGACTTATTATTAATTATGAATGTTGACCTTAGCTTAGGCTTATTTCTAGATAGCCTTTTTAAAAAAATTTAAATTACATTATTGCTATTAATTTATGTATTGCCCCAAGGCTTGTACTTCATCTACATACTGTTCATCCTGCTTTCCTGCTTCCTCCATATCTGTCTGTCTTGCCCCTGACTATGTGGCCTCCAGATGATTGTCTGGCTCCCCTGCCCACCAGTCTCATCTATCCCTCCTCCACCTACCTATTGGCCATTTTACTTTTTATTAAACCAATCAGGTAGGCAAGATAAAACAGCAACACGTCTTTACATAGTTAAACAAATGCAGCACGAGCAAATGCAACACATCTTTACTCAGTCAAACAGTCATTCTGCAACACAAACAATGCAACAATCTTTACACAGTTAAGCAATTATTCTATAGCACAAACAAATGCAGCATATCTTTACATAGTTAAACAAATAATCTATTGTGCAACATGCCGAGTTATCTGGCTGACCCAAGTCTGTGCGTATCTTTATCTCTATATACAACATAATGATCTGTTTGTTTGCCTCCACTTATAGATTGAGTTCTTTTTTTTTTCCATTCAAAAATTTACACTTCCCTCCTCCCATTCCCCTCCCATTCCTCCACTCACCCTCCTCCCTCCCCCTCCCTCCTTAAGAGAGGTCAGGATACCCTGCCCTGTGGAAAGTCCAAGGCCCTCCCCCCTCCATCCAGGCCTAGGAAGCTGTGCATTCAAATGGACTAGGGTCCCAAAAAGCCAGCACATGCAGTAGAAACAGGCCCCAGTGCTATTATCGATGGCTTCTCAGTTCGCCCCCATTGGCAGCCACATTCAGAGAGTACGGTTTGATCACATGCTCGTTCAGTCCCAGTCCAGCTGGATTTGGTGAGCTCCCATTAGATCAGGCATGCTGTCTCAGTGGGTGGACCAACCATTCATGGTCCTGACTTCCTTGCTCATCTCCCTCCTTCTGGGAGCTCAGTCCGTTGCTCTGATGAGGGTCTCTGTCTCTATCTCCATCCGTCGCAGGACAAAGATTCTATGGTGATATTCGAGATAATCATCAGTGTGATAGTGGGGCAAGGCCAGTTCAGGCGCCCTCTCCTCTGCTGCCCAAAGACCTAGCTGGGGACATCCCTGTGGATGCCTGAGATCCCCTCTAGAGCCAAGTCTCTTGCCTAGAATGGCTCCCTTAATGTAGATATCTTCTTCCCTGCTCCTATATCCGCCCTTTCTCCATCTCCATCCTTCCACTCCCCCAAGCTCTCCCCAGTCTTTCCCTTCTTCCATCTCTCTCCCCCTCTCCCCTTCCACATCCTCACCCCCACCCCTACCCCCACCCCCATGCTTCCAACTTTTGCCCAGCGATCTTGTTTGCTTCCAATTTCCAGGAGGATCTATATATGTTTCCTTTGGGTTCACCTTGTTATTTGACTTATCTAGGTTTGTGAACTATAGGCTCAGTGTCCTTTGTTTGTGTCTAGAGTCCACTAATGAGTGAGTACATACTATATTCATCTTTTTGGGTCTGGGCTATCTCACTCAGGATAGTGTTTTCTATTTTCATCCATTTGCATGCAAAATTCAAGATGTCATTTTTTTTTCTGCTGAGTAGTACTCTAATGTGTATATATTCCACACTTTCTTTATCTATTCTTGCATTGAGGGGCATCTAGGTTGTTTCCAGTTTCTGGCTATTACAAATAATGCTGCTATGAACACAGTTGAACAAATGCTTTTGTAGTATGATTGGGCATCTCTTGGGCATATTCCCAAGAGTACTATTGCTGGAGCCTGAGGTAGGTTGATTCCCAATTTCCTGAGAAACCGCCACACTGATTTCCGAAGTGGTTGCACAAGTTTGCATTCCCACCAGCAATGGATGAGTGTTCCCCTTACTCCACATCCTCTCCAGCATAGGCTATTCTGACAGGTGTAAGGTGGTATCTCAAAGTTGTTTTGATTTACATTTCCCTAATCGCTAAGGATAGATTGAGTTCTTTTGAGCATAGGCTTAGCATTTTATTAGTTTTTATAACCTTACCACACAACATAATGACTGCACATAGTTTCAAGTAAATAAATTATTGCCATATTGAGTTAAGCAGAAAAATATTGAGAGATTGGGAAAAGGAATAGAAGGGAACATCATCAATAGAGAATTATTCCAGGATTAGACATTGTGTTAGTCAGTGTTCTAGTTCTATGAAGAGATACCATGACTATGCCAGCTGTTATAAAGGAAATAATTTAATTGGGGCTTGCTTACAGTTTCAGAGGTTTAGTCCACTGTCATCATGACAGGGAGCACTGTGGCCTGAAGGCAGATGTTGTATGGAGAAGTAGCTGAGAGATCTACATCTAGATTTGCAAAAGCAGGAAGAGAGAAAGACTCTCAGGTTTGGAATGGGCTTTTTGAAACCTCAAAACCTATCCTCAGTAACATACTTCCTCCCACAAAGCCACACCTCCTAATTCTTTCGAATAGTGCCACTCCCTGTTGAATAGTACCATTTAAATCTATGAACCCATGGGGGCCATTCTCATTCAAACCAGGAGACATATATGTTATTATATTGAAAGTCAACCATTTTTTCTCTTCAAATATAAGCTTTAGATTGCTTGTATAAAAGATGTATAAATTACTAGTTTTCAAACTCCAGAAATGAACCTTCTTTAGAAGTTTAACTCTGACTGTGAAAACTGGCATCCCACATCAGAAGAACACATTATTTGGTCCACAGCAGCTCTAATTGAGTGAAGGCAAATGGAATAAAAAATAGGATTAATTTTCTCTAACTCATTTAACTATGTTGTCATTTGGCCGATTTTTTTTTTTTTAAGAATCCTTCCTTTTTGCTTTATTCAGAAAACTTTGCGAGTTTAAAACTCCAGTCTTGAGTCAACTAAGCTGATTATTTTTTCAGAGAAGTAGTTCCCATGTGTTATTACTTTGCCAATATTCTTACCAAAGCGTTGTGTGCCTTCTCCAATAGGTCTTACGAGCTTCCTGCTCACTGAGAGTGTGGAAATGTGTAGCAGGTTTTAAGTCGGCCGCCAGCTTACAGATAATGTCACAGGAACAACTATTAATTAGGAAAGCCTGGCCTTAAGCTTAGGCTTGTCTATCTAGCTCTTATTACTGAACTTAACCCATTTATATTAATTTACATTCTGCCGTGAGGTGTTACCTCTTTCCATCTGTTTGCTCTCCACGTCTGACTGGCAACTCTGCCTTTCTTCTTCCCAAAGTTCTCTCTCTGCCCAGAAATCCTGCCTATACCTCCTGCCTAGCTATTGACCATTCAGCTTTTTATTATACCAATCACAACAATGCATATTCACACAGTGTAGGGATATCCCACAACAGGAACGGTTCAATTTGCTGATCTATGAGGATTCTTCAAAACTACCAAAACAATATGTTTATTTTACTCAAAAGAAACAGCTTAGTTATAAACTTTATACAGATAGAATGGCATTTTGGATAACCAAAATAACATTGTATTGGACAAAGAATAATAATAATAAAAAAGATGACACAGCAAGCCTTCATGATCTGATCTGACTTTGCTTGTTTCTTCAGTCTGTCTTTTATTCCCTACCTGTTTGATGTAGCCATGTTAGACTATTTAGGTTAACCAAATGTGCTGTGGCCCTGTGTCATCATTTGTGCTAATTTATACTCCCCCTGCCCTGCTAGAAAGGCTTTTTTTTCTCTTGTGCCATTGCCTAAGTAGTTCTGAATAAGTGGAACTCAATTATGTCTGTCAATGGTTGCTTTATATTCTTTGACCTGCCACCAGCTGTTTTATTCTCACTCTATATATGTTTGACCTTCAAAATAAAAAGGACACAAAGTAGCAAATATGTAGGATGAGCAAGTCAAGAAAATATACTGCAAAACAGAGGATCCTGGTTACTAGTGTTTTTTATTTAAGATTTTTTTGATAAACTAACAATATATCTGCTTTTGGTAGCTAAGAAAATTAGTAACTAAGATGATATATATATTCGTTTATTTTTTACCATAATTATTTTACTGTATAAGTATCACATAACACACTGTATATCTTAAATATACATAATAAAACTTATTTTTGAAGCATATGTAATAATAGAAATTCAGTTATTGATTTCTCTGTAGACACAGGACTGTAGCTAATCCTCCCTTAAATGTTTTTCAATTTATGTTAAACAATCAATATTGAGGGCCCAATATTACAATTTCTTTTATCATTTTATTAAAAAAATAAAAACTTGAGGGTAAATATTAGGGAGTAAACCTGAGAGATCCACAGAGCGAGGCAGAGACACCCTCTTCTCCCCACTTCCTGGATCAAAAGGACTGTGCTGCTCCTCAGCTCCTTCTGTTCCTCCTCCATGTGCCCATATCTCTCCCCCTCTGAGTTGGGAACTCTACAATCCACTCTGGCCAACTGAATATGGACTTCACCCTCTGAACTGTGGTTGGACTCTGTTGGTGATTGAGTAATCAACACAAGCAAATCTCCCCAACAAAACAATGTGCTTGTTTATCTTTTATAGTAGTTGACTCACCATATTATAATGTTTTATTTAACAGTAATGCTTCCCCCCCACCCCAAGATAGGGTTTCTCTGTGTAGCCCTGGCTGTCTTGGAACTTACTCTGTAGACCAGGCTGGCCTCAAACTTAGAGATCTGCCTGCCTCTGCCTCCTGAGTGCTGGGAATAAAGGCGTGTGCCACTCCCCCTTTCCCGGCTTATTTAACTCTAATGCTTTAACACTTCTAGCACATCACAATTTCTAAGATTATATCTCTATCTGTATATCTATGTCTATCTGTCTATATCTATCTATCTATCTATCTATCTATCTATCTGTCTGTCTGTCTGTCTGTCTGTCTGTCTGTCTATCATCTGTCTATCATCTGTCTGTCTATCTGTCTATCTATCTATGTATCAATCTATCTATGTATCTATCTGTCTATCTACGTATCTATCTATCTATCTATCTATCTATCTATCTATCTATCTATCTATCTATCTATCTATCTATCTATCTAATATATGTGGAGCGAGTGGGGGAGGGAGACCGCCTGGTCTGGTGGTGCAAGCCTGTCATCCCAGCTAGTAGGAGGCTGAGGGAGGGAACTTCAGTTTCAAGCCTTGCCCAGGTTACAGAGTTGCTGTTATGAGATATTCATATAGTAAAATGATTATACTAGAGGAACACATTAATATATTCATCATTTCACACAGTTGACCATTTTCCCCAGCATAGTAAGAACAGTTGTAATCCCCTCACTTAACAAGAATCTTGAAAAGAATGCTCTAGTAACTGTAGCCTTCATGTTGTAATAGTGTATTTTAGGGGGCTTGCGTATCCTACATATATGCTTTTAAGGGTCAAATACCATATTTACCTGTCTTCCTCATCTCCCCACCTTCAGCAGTTCTGGGATTCCCTTCAAGGAAATGACTAACATAAAAAAACAGAAATAAACAAATAAAAATAACCCAGTTGTCACCATGTGCACTTTATTGAATCTTCTGTAGACAGATGTGGGAGGATAATATTTTCATATGTGTGGAGTAAAAGGTTGGGCCTCAGATTGAGGGGGCAGCTGTGAACAGTGGAACACAGTAAGACTAAAATTTAGAATATAGTGTCCTTTGTGAAGTGGCTTCAAAGATTGCCACAGAGGTGGTGGAGACAATAATAATCATGAGATAACGATCATAAGGATGCTAAAATAACCAGGAAAGTGATGTTCAAGCTCTTTGTAGTGGAACCGTAGGCCTGGGTCCAATCATATTCCTCACTATCTTCCTGCTAGAAGACTGACTTCACAGAGTAGGCATTCACAATGAAACCCAGGCAGAAGGAGTTCATGAGGAGTGTGTCGAGCACAGACCAGACCACATACATCGGGCACAGTGCACTCTTGGGGCTCGTTGATCAAGCTGGTCCCGACAGCAGCTGAGCTATGAGGGTCCCCAAGCTCAGTCACTGTGTCTTCCTCTTTTTACTCATAGCTCGAGGGGAATCCAGTGTTGCTGGTCAAGAAGGCTTAGGATCTGGTTCATGGTATTGACTCTAGAACAAGACCTAGTCATCCTCTCTGGAGGATATCTGCTGCTACCTTCATCTAACTGACTGTTACTTTTAGTTAAGTGTTGGTAGAACAAAGAACGCTTTTAATAATTAGCTGTAGGATTGATCAATGATTCAATTAAAAACTTAAGTTATCAATGATGAGCAAAATCACCTCTTTAGGTTCTTATAAATAAAAAACAAGCATCAGCTGCACCAATCAAGACGACTAATCAATGATTAGTGAATTATTTATTTTTGCAGTACTATGGATTGAACCTAGAAGCTCAGGTAAGTGCTTGAATTTTAATCTTCAGCTCTTTCTTTCTGTTTGAGATAGGGTTTCTCTAAGTAGCTCTAGGCTGTGGTTGAGCTCACTCTGTAGTCAATGAAGGACTTGAATTTGTTATCCTGCCCCAGCTTTCCATGTATCTACAATTACAGGTCTGTGCTACCATACCTGGATATATTTATAAACATTTTTATAAACTGAAAAGCATTAATTGTTATTGCTTGATATAGACACCCCATATGCTTGGTGAGTCTGTTGATAAGCTTGTTCAAAGCCACCTCTGGTGAGGTGAAATATTCTCCTGCTTGCTTGCACCTCCCAGAGAATGACTTCATGCTCTCTGCTTCTCTGGGACCCAGAGATGACTTTGTTTACTTGAGCGTTTCTTACTATGGGTCTTATCTTCACTTCTTCTGAAAGAAAGAATGGTGTGGGACCATTCTCCCATTCCAAATCTTCCAGTAGCTACTGAAATTCATTTAGGATATAAGCCTCTTTCCTTCTTCTCTCTTTAGGGACTGTTTTCTTCAATAACTCCAGCTTGATTTAACCCTATATAAAGAGGCGTGGTCTTTTTTGGAGTAAATAGAGGTCCATTTCTCTATCATGGACTTGAGTCTTTGGAGAACCCCAATATTAAAATGATAATGTAGCCTCAATCTGTTTTTGTTTCACACTTTTTTTTTTTTTTTTTTTTTTTTTTTAGGTTCCAGTGATATAGAACGAGCCCTTTTTCATTCGGATTTTGTGATGTGACTTTAGAGATACCCATCAGTATACTATGGTTTTTAGTCCTGTACTCTCACGATGAATAACTGTTGGTGAGAATTTAATTTCTAATATGCTGTATTCTCTGTCATTTTTACTGTTAAAGAAAAAAAGGGGTTCTCATAAAAGAGAATGAAGAAACAGCTTTTAAGTCAAGTGTGTTAGCTGCTAGAAAGAAATAAAACTTTACCAAGTACTTGGTAAAAACATGTATTTGTGTACGTGCATGCGTGTGTGTGTGTGTGTGTATGTGTGTGTATGAATACTTTCACTTCTGAGAAGTTCTGTGAAATCTCAAGGAAAACAAAACTCACGTAGTACAGAGGAAACAGTGTTCAAACATTTATACCTCTGTGCTGCCAAGTATTTGTGTCACCACCATAGGCAATTTTTGGGGCCTTCATTTCTATTTAAAAATTAAAAATGTGAACTCTTCTGTCTTCTAAGGCTCTTGTAAATTAATTTCTAGAAATTGAGTAATTTCTAAAATTTGAGTTCCTTGGCAATATAAAGAGTTGTGCAGAGAAGAAGACTGAACTGGAGGTCAGAAGATGTTTCACAGAAGGGACGGATGTGACCGGAAATTTGAGGTATGAGTGGAATTTAGATTGGTGAGAAGTATTGCAGTTAAAAGAGGAGCAAGGACACAGCAAAAGCATGATAATGGTGCGCCTGTTGTGAGAGATTTAGGCTAGTTTAGAAGGTTCTGTGCGGAGAATACAGGGATGTACATGACAACAATCATCATGTGTCAGCCGTGTGCAGTGTTCCAGGCAGAAACTCCTTCATGTAGAAGGATTATAATGTTTGAAATAGATTATGGTTATTAACCCAATTTTACGAATGGAGAAACTGAAGCTCATAGGTGTGGAACTAGGAGTCAGGCTCCTCTGCTGTGCTTCTAGCCATCATACTCCAGTCACTAGATGACACTGTTCCTTATTTCTCCTCATGTAGACGTTTCCATGTCTGTGATGCAGAAACACGACTGAGGTGGGGCAGTTTCCATTTCCATTTCTTTTCTTTATTTTATTATTATTATTATTTATGGTTCTGGGCCTTACAAATGTTAGGTGTCTCTACCAGCTGCCCTGATGTTGGATGATACTTTATTCCTTTTTTTATTATTATTATTCATCTTTTTAAAGATGAGATAGAATCTATCCCAGAGAGTTCTTAGGAGAATCAGTTAAAATAAAACTTTGAAAATGCCTGCCATCATTACTGATACATGAAAGATTTCAATAGCTATTCCACCATGACAGGAAGATTTTTATATCACTGTTAATATAATAGCTCACTGCAGCAGTGTGTATGTGAGTCTTCAACTCAAGTCATATTGTTTGTAGACAGGCTTGTATGACACCAAAAACAGTTTTCAAAACTGAAACAAACCCAGGTGAATAATTTATTCCTCCTTTGGATCCTTCATCTTTATAAATAGGAGAATTATGTTGGTCGATATAGTTTGTTGCATGTAGTTCGGAAAATACCCACTATGGGTGTTTTAAAAACAGTGTCCAAATTGGCTAATGTTTAGAATCTTTATACTTACGTTTGAATGCTGCCACATCCATTTGTTTAATCCTTTAATTTTCTCTAAGGAGGTTATGATCATTACCTGAGAGGACTTTGTGATCTGTGTTACACCTGTGAGTACAAGTTTACAATTGCCTGTGTACATTGACTTTGCATATTGTTTTGTTTGTCACCTAACCTTGAGAAAAATGAGTGTAGCTTCCTTTTTAGAAAACCAAGGCTCAGGAAGTTTGTGAATTTGTTGCAGTTGCTATAATCAAACAGGTAATTTGAAATTTTGACCCTGCCTTGCACCCCTTTCTCCTTCAGCTCCCTTCTTCTCTGCAGCTCACTTCCATCCTGCATTAGTCAATTAATGATGTTCTTGCATGGAAGCGCTGAGTTTAGATAAAAATTGCTCAGGCTGGAAAGAGCCTGTATGGTTTGTGACAGGTGTTGTGTAGGCTGATCGAAAAATAACGTAAGGACCATCTCTTTTCCTTGTGTTTTTGTTAATTTTTGTAATACCTTTTAAACTTAGATCTCCTTCTGTTGCCTCTGGTATATTTCAGACTTATTTTCAGCTGTCAGGAAAGGATATTTTCACTCAAGAACTAGTTCCTTTAAAGCCTTCTATTTTTCTTATACCACACATTTATATCTGAGAGCCCAGGGTGGTGTCCAACTTAAGTTTCCACTAACAAGATTATTTTCTGTTGACATATTTTTTCTGCCCTCTTTTTAGCCCACATAAGTCCCTCTCTCCAGTTAATTCCAGATATAGTTAGTTATATGGCAAGTTATGGTAGCCAAAGATAAGTTTTGGAGGAAGAGAAAAGATTTATAATACTCCTGCTTCTACTTCAAAGTCTTCCTTGAAAACCTCGGGGACTCCCTGCTGATCTAGACATCTCCTAGACATCATGTTTTACTTTAGACCTTAGGAACAAAGAGCTGGCCAGGAGCTTTGAGAGAAGGAAGAGCCTCCAGAGACTCTTGTGTGAGTTGCTTAGTTTTTCTTGAGGTTAAATATTAGAAACAGACATAAAGAGCCTTTTGTTTAACTGGTCCAATTCCTTGCCTCTTCTTGGGTTATTTATCTGAGGTTTCTCATGTATTTCATTCATTCCCCCATGGACTAGACCATAGGAACTGGTGCTATATGGCTGAGCGTGGGAGACATTGGCTTGTCTCCACGAAGCTTATAGTTTAGCAGAGGAGACAGAATTAAACAAGCAGTGTAATGAAGTGTTTTTATTGCTATGTCAACATGATCAGAGGAATTTTAAATAGAAAGTATTTATGTTTTTACCACAGTAATAGAACAGAGAGCACTGGCTGTTGCATCTTTCCATAATCTTTGTCAATAATATTTATCCAAATATAAATTACTTCACATAGCTCTCCTGGAGTTAGGCTGTTATTTACTTTTAACTTGAAATTTTAAACATTCTAATATTTGTTTATATTTGCTTAAAATACATGAACTGTGCAATTTTAAATGGTATGCCCATTGTCAGTGAGGAATGGATGGTGATATGACTTTTGGGGTATTTGTTTTAGCTTGGTATAATAAACTGATTTTTAAGTTAAGAAAGGGATTTGGGAGGAGCTGTTTTGAGACAGGGTCTCATTGTGTAACCCTGACTGGCCTGAAACTTGCTATGCAGACCAGGCTTCCCTCAAACTCATAGAATTCCAATTGCCTCCACCTCCCAAGTGCTGGCATTAAAAGTGCACCATCGTGTCTAACCCTAGAAAGGAATTCTTTAAACTAAAGTTAGTGCTTCAGGTAGGACCGAGACCAGTGGAGTATGCTTTGAGTTTCACTGGGGCAAAGAGCAGGCTTTTAAAAAAATTTTAATTGTTTTTAATTGAGCTATACATTTTCCCCCACTCTCCTTCCTTCCTCCCCTCTCTCTTTCTTATCTCTCCTCAGCCCCCATGCTCCCAATTTCCTCAGGAGATCTTGTCTTTTTTCCCTTCCTTGACGAATCCATATATATATCTTTCTTAGGTTCACTGGGGTTGTGGACTATAGGCTGGTTATTCTTTGCTTTATGTCTAAAAGCCACTTATGAGTGAGTACATAAATAAAATATTTGTCTTTCTGGGTCTGGTTACCTCACTCAATATGTTTTTTTTCTAGATCCATCCATTTGCCTGCAAATTTCAAAATGTCATTATCTTTTACCGAGTACTACTTCACTGTGTAAATGTACCACATTTTCTTTATCCATTCTTCAGTTGAGGGGCATCTAGGTTGTTTCCAGGTTCTGGCTATTACAAATAATGCTGCTATGAATATAGTTGAGCAAATGTCCTTGTGGTATGAGTGAGCATCCTTGGGTATATGCCCAAGAGTTGTATTGCTGGGTCTTGAGGTAGACTGATTTCTAGTTTTCTGAGAAATCACCATACTGATTTCTACAGTGGCTATACAAGTTCGCAGTCCCACCAGCAATGGGGGAGTGTTCCCCTTACTCCACATTCTCTTTAACATAAGTCGTCATCAGTGTTTTTGATCTTGGTCATTCTGACAGATATAAGATGGTATCTCAAAGTTGTTTTGATTTGCATTTCTCTGATGGCTAAGGATGTTGAGCATTTCCTTAAGTGTCTTTCAGCCATTTTAGATTCCTCTGTTGAGAGTTCTCTGTTTAGGTCTGTACCCCATTTTTTATTGGATTGTTTGTCCTCTTAATGACCAATTTCTTGAGTACTTTGTATATTTTGGAAATCAGTCCTTTGTCTGATGTGGGGTTGGTGAAAATCTTTTCCCATTCTGTAGGCTGTTGTTTTGTCTTGTTGGCTGTGTCCTTTGCTTTATAGAAGCTTCTCAGTTTCAGGAGGCCCTATTTATTAATTGTTGTTCTCAGTTTGTTGTTCTCAGTGGCTGTGCTACTGGGATTATATTTAGGAAGTGGTATTCTATGCCAATGCGTTCAAGGCTACTTCTCACTTTCTCTTCTGTGAGTCTCAGGTTAGTTTCATATTTAGGTCTTTGATCCATTTGGACTTGAGTTTTGTGCATAGTGATAGATATGGATCTATTTGTATTCTTCTACATGTCAATATCCAGTTATGCTAGCACCATTTGTTGAAGAAGCTTTCTTTTTTTCCCATTTTATAATGTTAGCTTCTTTGTCAAAAAAAATCAGGTGTTCATAGATTCAATTGATCCTCCTGTCTGTTTTTATGCCAATACAAAGCTGTAACTCTAACTCTATAGTAGAGTTTGAAGTCGGGATGATGATGCCTCCAGAAGTTCCTTTATCGTTCAGGTTTGTTTTGGCTGTTCTAGGATTTTGCTTCCCCATATGAATTTGAGTGTTGTTCTTTTGGGGTCTGTGAAGAATTTTGCTGGGATTTTGATGGGTATTGCATTGACTCTGTAGATTGCTTTTGGTAAAATTGCTGTTTTTACTATGTTAATCTTACCTATTCAAGATCATGGGAGAGCTTTCCATCTTCTGATGTTTTCTTTGATTTATTTCTTCAAAGATTTAAAGTTCTTGTCATACAGGTCTTTTACTTGTTTTGTTAGAGTTACTACACGATATTATGTTATTTGTGCCTATTGTAAAGGGTGATAATTCTCTGATTTCTTTTTCAGCCTGTTTGTCATCTGTGTGTAGGAGAGCTACTTTTTTTTTTTTTAAGTTAATCTTGTATCCTGCTACATTACTGAAGGTATTTATCAGGTGTAGGAGTTCCCTTGTGGAATTTTTGGGGTCACTTATGTATAATATATTATCAGCAAATAGTGAGAGTTTGACTTCTTCTTTTCCAGTTTGTATCCCCTTTATCTCCCTTTTTTGTTTTATTGCTCTAGCTAGAACTTCAAGTACTATACTGAATAGATGTAGAGAGAGTGGACAGCCTTGTATTGTTCCTGATTTCAGTGGGATCCCTTTGAATTTCTCTTCATTTAGTTTGATGTTAACTGTGGTTTGCTGTATTTTGCCTTTATTATGTTATGTATGTTCCTCGTATGTCTGCTTTTTCCAAGGCCGTTATAATGAAGGGGTGTTGAATTTTATTGAAAGCTTTTGCAGTATCTATTAAAGTGATCATGTGTTTTTTCTTTCAGTTTGTTTATATAGTGGATTATATTGACAGATTTTCATATGTTGCATCATTAGTTCCTGATCATTTATTCAGATTTTCCTTTTCTAGATTTCTCTTGGTTTGTGTGTGTGTATTTGTTGTTGCCTTTATTTCAGTTTTCAAGTCTTGAACCATTTCTTTCACCTGTTTGATGGCTTTTTCTTGGTTTTCTTTAAGGTATTTGTTGATTTCTTTCAATTTTTTTGTTGTCTTTTATTTCTTTAAGAGAATTTTTCATTTTCTCTTTAAGGGCCTCAATCATCTTCATGAAATTAATTTTAAGGTAGTTTTTTTTCCTGTTTTATCTGCACTGTGGTGTTTAGTTCTTGCTGTTGTAGAACCACTAGTTTCTGGTGGTGCCATATTGATCTTTATGTTGTTGAGTATATTCTCACCCTGTTTTCTACCCATCTCTTCCTCCAATCAGAACAGGTGGAGCCTATGTTTCAGGAGCATACCTTTTCTTCCAGTTGGTGTAGTTGGGGACTGTGGCTCCATTGATCACTCCTTCAGGTGTAGGCAGAGGAGAGCTTTCGGTGATCATTCCTTCAGGTGCCTACGGACCCAAGGCACCTGGTCATTCCTCTTGGTGTTTGCAGGTCAGGGCCGAGGCTCCAGTGGTCATTGTGGCCCACTGTGCTGCTGCTCACTTCTTCTCCCAGGGGTCTTGATTTTTTATGTTTATTTTATTGTATTAATAAATTTATTTATTTTATATCTTGGCTGCAGTTTCCAGTCCCTTATCTCTTCCCAGTCTCCCCTACACCCTCCTTTGTTCCCACCCCCAATCCACTTCTCAGTTTCTGTTTAGGAGAGGGCAGGTCTCTCATGAGTATCAACAAAACATGTCATATTGAGTTGTAGTAAAACTAAGCACCTCCCCATACATTAAGGCTGGGCATGGTAGCCCAGTATGAGAGTAGGGAAAAACCAGGAAAAGAGTCTGAGACAGTCCCTTCTCCCACTGTTAGGAGTCCCACAAGAGGACCAAGCTACACAATTATAACATATATGCAGAGTGCCTAGGTCAGTCCCATGCAGGCTCCCTGTGAGCCCTGGTTAGTTGATCCTGTGGGTTTCCTTGTGGTGTGACAAAGTCTTTAATAGTAAACTTCAAGTAACTACTGAAGAAATATGAAGCTCTCAGAACACTGAATAGTTATTTTCTAATATCAATTGTATCTCTTCTTATATTACATACAAAATACTATATTCTGATATTGGAGGTCTCTTGGAAATTAATATGTATAGAAGAAGTATGGCACTTTCTCAAAGCTTATTAGAGATTATAACCATAGTAACACCCTGCAGGTGTGGAATAGACACATGATAGTAATAATGTGGAATTGGCGGAAACATGCTTATAAGAGTTGTACAAGACTGCCAGGGCCTGGAGAGATAGCTCAGTAGGTAAAGTGCATGCTACGTAAGAATTAGATCAACACACATGTAAGTGCTGGGTGACATAGTGTACATCTGTATCCCCAGCACCAGACAAGGTGGAGGCAGGAAGATTCTCAGCACTCACTGGCCTGCCAGTTTTTGAACTTCAGGTTCCTGCCTGAAAAAAAAAAGATATCAGTATAAGAAGACACTTGATGTTGATCTTCAGCCTCTATATGAACATGCACACACATGAACATATACATACTCAAATACCATCCGACAGCAAAAAAAAAAAAAAAAACATGCCAGAAATAAACTTCCTCTATTGCAAAGAGTCCCAGGAATATGAAATGGGAAGATACCCTTGCTTATTGATCTTAGTGTCTTTGTCTGTAAATGTGCATGAGCATATCATATTCTAGGATTCTCTTAAGACTTAAGAAGGTTATGAAAGTGTTTTATATACTTTAAAGTCTGCATCAATAAAAACTTATGGTCACTATCACTATTCTGTAGGAAACCCAAGAATAGAAGAGTAAAATTTCCATACTTTCCCCGGGAGCTTGAGTTGTTCTTTATGACTTGCAACTAGTTTTTATCATTGGAAGATGAAGTTTCTGAATGTATTACCTTTCCCCTACCTTCAGGAGATATTGAGGAAGGATGGAAGGCCAAGAATTGGCTTTGGGAAGACTGAAGACTTTGTTAAAGCTATATCGTATTAGCACTCAGCTGTTACTGCCTGATTACTCTTCATAGAGGTCAATGGAAAGAAGACAGAGTGCAGGATGTATTTTGTTTGAGTTATTTATTTCATTTTTATTGAAGCCATTGGTCAAAATGAGTTGATCATAGAGTGAGGTTGTGACTTGGTAGGCATTACTATTTGTGCTTTATCCTATAGTTAGTGCAAAGCGGTGATGGCTTTGGTTAGAGTCTGACTTGATCAGTGCAGTGCTCATTAAAGTATAGCAAGTATGGAGAGGAAGAATGTGTACAGCACTGATGTATTGGAAGCTTGAAATAAAGAGAATCTGAGCAGTGGAGAAATAGGGATGGATTTGTGGTTTCAGGATGCAGTCCTAGGTTAGAGGAGCTCATAGACTCATGTTCCGCATTCTGCTATTTCTTCCAAGATGTTCTTTTATGAGCTTTAAAAGGATTGCGTTATAAAATGACATTCATAAAATACACAAGTAATGATTATATAGCTCCATAACTTTTATGAAGTATGTGTTGTGCAGGTCAAGCTCCTTCACAACCTCTACAATACCCACTCTCATCATTTCTTCTTTACTAGATGGCCACTTGTTTTACTTCCTTCAATGCATATTAATTTTGCCTGTTTTATAAAAGCAGAATCATGCAACATAACCTCCTTTTTATCTGGTTGTGGTGGCTTAAATAGGAATGGCCCCCACAGACTCATGTGTTTGAATGTTTGGCTCATAGGTACTGTTAGGAGGTGTGGCCTTGTTGGAGTAGGTATGGTCTTGCTGGAGGAAGTGTGCCCTTGTAGAGGTGGGCTTTGAGGTCTCATATATGCTCAAGCATGCCTAATGTGACAGTTCACTTCCTGTTGCCTGTGGATCAAGATGTGGGACTCTCAGCTGCTTCTCCAGCACTGTGTTTGCCTGCATGACACCACATCCCACCTTGATGATAATGGACTAAACCTCTGAAACTGTTAATCAGCCCCAATTAAATGTTTTCCTTTATGAGAGTTTCTGTGGTCATGGTCATGTCTTTTTACCACAATAGAAAACCTAACTAAGACACTGGTCTTGTTAGTTTGACCATATCTTCATGAGACTCATCTGTTTTTTTTTTTATACAGCATTAGTTTAGTCTCTTTCATTGCTGATTTATATTTTTATGTGACTATACCACAATTTATCTATCTCTCCTGTTATTGTTGTATATTTAAATTACCAAAGAGACCTTACTACTAAATTGTTGGTCACCTTGTCTTCAGGTTTCCTAATATGTAAATATAATATGTTGATTAGGTCATTCCTGGGCTCTTTTTAGAGTCAATGGTGAGAAGACCCACATGGGAAATATGTAGTGTCCTTTGCATATTATTTTAGCCAAAACAACTTTGGTTCAGTTGTTACATGTGTTGCTGAACTTCTTCCTGAGGTTTCAGTTAAAGCTAAATATTGTATGCCAAATAATGTGTTTGATTCTCTCTATTAGAAGGTAGACGCTCTCCACTAAGGATCTCATCATCTGCATGAAACATTATGAATGAAAAATTGAAATAAGTAAAATGTTTGCTTTTAATTTTTCTTTACACAGACACAAGGTCTTATATTGTCATTTGATCACCATAGGGGAATAGAGAGGAAATTAATTAGTTTGCTAGGAATAGATGGTTAGAAAAGTATTAACAGAAGGAAACATTTGGGCTGGATTTAAAGGAAGAGAAGTTGACTGAGTGGATTGGGAGACTGAAGGAAAATGTATTTCAGGGAGAGGAATGAAGCAGGAAAGCATGGAAAGACATTGATATTTTGGAATACTGTGTTTAATGTGGATACTGTTTATTATGGAAAGGACATGACTGAGGAACAGTAGGAGATAAGATTGGGAGTGTCCCTAGTCTCCTTTATAAAAGGTTTTTAATATTATAGTGGTTATAGCTAATAAAGAATTATAAGTATCTTGGATGAATATTGAGCTCTATTAGATGAAACCAACTTAGTTAAATATCTTGGTGAGTGCAAAGTCAAAAGGTTCAATGAAGAATAAATTTGAAGAAGGTTCTGCTTGTAGCAGGTGAGGAGTGCACCAGGGTGATTGCGAAATAATCTCTCTGTGTAGGTAGAGGCTGCTTGTTTGTTCCCAGATGCCCAGATTCAGCATAACCACAGAGAAAGTGTATTAATTAAACCACTGCTTGACGTATTATTGGCTAGCTCTTACATCTTAAATTAACCCATTTCCATTGTTTTGTATTTTACCACGAGGCTCTTGGTTTACCAGCAAGTTTCTGGCTCATCTATCTCCTGCGGTGACTACTTGTCATACCACTGACTCTGCCTTCTTTCTCCCAGAATTTGGTTTAGCTTTCCTGTCTAGCTCTACTCTGCCCTATCACAGACCTGTTGTGGGAGCTGCGGGCTGTGTTCCTGCTGCCCCAGCTCCTGGTCTCCTGGCTAGCTTATGCCCCGAAATAACAACAAACAAACTGTATTCTTTTAAACACTGCTTGGCCCATTATATCTAGCCTCTTCTTGGCTAACTCTTGCACCTGGACTAGCCCATTTCTAATAATGTTTGTAGCACCCCAAGGTGCGCTTACTGGGAAGATTCTAGCCTATGTCCACCCTGGGTCGGAGCTTCATCGCGTCTGCCCTGGAACACAGAGCTAAGGCACATGAGCTCACTTCCTCTTCCTCCCAGCATCCTGTTCTGTTTACTCCACCCACCTAAAGGCTGGCCAATCAAATGGGCCAAAGCCGTTTCTTTATTAGCCAATGACCTTCCTCCATCATTTCCCCTTTTTCTGTTTAAACAAAAAAAAAAAAGGAAGGCTTTAACTTTAACATAGCAAAATTACATATAACAAAACAGTTATCAAGTAAAAATTACAATATTTACATCTATTTTATATTTATCATAACTAAGGAAAACTATAACTATAACTAACTATTCTTCAACTCCATCAAAGACTCCAGAAGGATATAATATTACCTAAGTAAACAAGAAGTAAGAAACTTCCAAAACTCTAGAAGTCACAGAGACATCTTGCTGCCTGGACAGTCACCCAAAGTTCCTCTGTACCATTGGGGCATCCATCTTCGGCCTACAGGCCCATAGTATCCAGAGACATTTCCATATAGCAGGAAATTTCAAAGGCAGTTCAGTCACTATCTGCTGTGTCCTGCAGAATGTCTCGCAGACTCCTTCATGAATCAGGAACCACAAAAGATCATCTCACCTTTAGGCAAGTTCAGTAGTCCTCTCTCTCTCTGCGGGTTCTCTGTGTCCAGTTTATACAATAGTCCAGACAAAAGCAGTTTCTTGCCCAAATAGCTGTCAAACTCTATAAGGTGCCTCTTCGATGCCCATTTTCTTCTTGAAGTAGATTGGTGCTACCAGGAGCAGACATGTCTCATTTTCATGAAAAACCCTAAGTTATTAAAACATTTAAAATGCCATATTCTTTAATCTTTGAAAGATATGAAGAATGCCTATCTAAAATATATCTATGTACATCTATAAAATCTTAACTAACATGACTACAAACTTGACTATTATGATTATCTATTAACAACTTATATACATTACATTTTTAAATGAACTACACAATCACAATACCTTAATCAAGATCAGAAATACATATACATATAACAAAATTGACCTTAAATTAATATCAGTAAACAAAGATTCATATCAATGCAAATTATTCACATCTATATCATCTCCCCCTTTAAATGTAAAAGAACATTTATAAACAATATATGGGAACATGGGCGCAGTTATTTCTCTCCAAACTGCTTCCTGCTGTATGGGGGCGCTGTTATTCAGGTCTTTCATGGTATAACCTGTGTGCTAGATTCATCTCAGTCAGCAGTTGAGCGAAGTAATTTTTTGAAGGTGTTCACTGCAACCTTTCAGGAGGGCGTGGTCTATCATACCATATTGGGATGGAAACAATCCAAAGAGTCTCATCCTCTGTGAAAACAAAAGAAACTCCTTTCCAAAGCATCATGTCCTTAGATCCAAATTTTAAAGTCAAGGTATTTTCAAAATATCTATGTTGGATTAGTTCAGCAGCATTTATAAACAAATATCGTTTAGCATCTGTTGCTCCTTCCTCAGTATTCAAACAATTCAGAGCATAATAGCATATAGTATCAAGATTCTCATTGTATTTTCCATCTTTGTGCGGCTTTGTTTTAATCTCTATTTCATTTATTTTTACTTATATTTTATATTCTCTCTCTATATTTTTCCTGGAATAACTCTGTAGACCAGGCTGTCCTTGAACTCTCAGTGATCCATCTGTCTCTGCCTCCCAGGCATTGGGATTAAAGGCATGTGCTACCACACCTTGAAGTCTCAGAGGTCAATCTCCCTCTGCCTTCCAAGTGTTGGGGATTAAAGGTGTGTACTACCACACCCAACTACTCTCTTTCTTCCTTTTTTTACTTTTAAGAACTTTAACTTTTAGCCTGCATATATTTTAACACACTGTAAATCATTTAGAAGTTTTCTTTTGTTTTGTTTTTGAGTCTCTCTTTACTGCATCTCTCTTTTTTTATCTGACCACACGAGCCTTCAAATTACTGAGCAATATGGGTAGGATTAAAGCCGTGGCTTTGCCAGCTAGATCCAGTCCATTCCTTAGCTTTCCAACCTCATGGTGGAGATACTGGCGGCTGAAGCCATGTTTATTGCCACAACTCTGTGGCGTTTCAAGGTCCCTGCCAGCAAGCAAGCTGCAGCCTTAGGTCCACAGACAACACTCAAGTCCTCTCTCTGTAGTCAGCCCTCCTGCCTCAGTCAGAGTTTGCCCTGGCAGGACAGACCAGAACGCCAGCATTTTAAAACAGCACAACTTTTTTCCTGCTACGGCTGAAAACAAACAAGCATGCAGTCAGCTTTTATCAATACCATTTAAGTGTTTCGTGGCAGGACCTCTTAATGAGCTGCAGGGTTTTGCAGCTAAAGCTGAGTCAGGAAGCCTCTCTTAGATGAGAGTGCTTGCTTGCCTCTAGCAACCAGAGCAGATCTGAGAAATTGTTGCTACCAAGAAAACATTCTTTACTCTATTCTTTCCCAAGCTTTCTCGGGCTTTCTGTGGATTCAGTTGTCCACACGTTGGGGGCCATTCTGTAGTAGGAGCTGCGGGCTGTGTTCCTGCCGCCCCAGCTCCTGGTTGCCTGGCTAGCTTATGCCCCGAAATAAGAACACACAAACTGTATTCTTTTAAACAGTTTATTATATCTAGCCTCTTCTCAGCTAACTCTCACACCTGGACTAGCCCATTTCTAATAATGTTTGTAGCACCCCAAGGTGCGCTTACTGGGAAGATTCTAGCCTACGTCCACCCTGGGTTGGAGCTTCATCGTATCTGCCCTGGAGCACAGAGCTAAGGCACATGAGCTCACTTCCTCTTCCTCCCAGCATTCTGTTCTGTTTCCTCCACCCACCTAAAGGCTAGCCAATCAAATGGGCCAAAGCAGTTTCTTTATTAGCCAATGACCTTCCTCCATCACAGACCAAAGCAGCTTCTTTATTCATTAACCAATAAAAGCAACACATATACAGAAGGACTTCCCACATCATCTCTTAACAAAGAAAAAATAGACTTTTATTGAGGAATCTGTACTCATATAGGAAAGCAAAGGTAGGGGGTGAGCATATTTCTGAGCATGCTCATTTAAGATACACACTTGGGAGGCAGGCATAGTGGTGCATGCCTTAATCCCATCACTTGCAGGTGGATATTTTTGAGTCCAAGGCCAGCATAGCATGCATAGAGAGTTCCAGAACATTCAGGCCTACATCTCTCAAACAAACCAACAAAAACAAACATTTCTAAGTATAATTAGTTCAAAGTCATAGAACACATGTTTACAAAAGAAAGATGATGGACACTTCTGAGCATGCTCAGCTTAAGGTCACAGAGCCCGTACCAATGCTAGACAGAGAATGTAATATTGGAATGAGCAAAGTGTACTCTAGATCATGTGAAGAATGAGGTCACAGTAACTTGGTGATCTTAGCTGATTCCTTTTGTCTCTCCAAAGAGCGTTAGCTGAATAAAATGAAGAACTTTGAAGGTACATTTAAAAGGTATGTTTAAAGGATCAGCAGCTTTCTCACTGTAAGGGCTAGAATTTGCCTCTGAAGGTACCTGCCTCATTTGGGAGCTAACAGACACAGGACACACACACACATGCATGCATACACACCAACATTTGGATGTTAACTCAGACAGGGGCTGTGTTAGACTCGGAAGTGATGCTGACTAGAGAAAGGCTTTATGATACAAGGTCTACACTAATTTCTTCTTAGCTCAAGCATATTGGATATATGTTTATCACATGTATCAAACAGAGGGGTAAGGAGTTGGAGGCTGTGCTGAAGAGCAGTAACTCTCACACCTATAAATTAGCAGTGCCCTGACTTTTAAAACTCATTAGAGGTAGAGAATTATAGTTTAACTTCCTATGTAAAAATTAGAGTAGGCCTCTTGGCTCACTTTCCAGCTCCTTTCCATGAGGGACCTCTTCATTTTGTCCCCAGAAACATGTGTATTGTAATGTACTCCATTTATGGTAATTGGAGCATGCCTTTCCATTTTCCTGTCAAATACCCATGTCCCCTGTCTGTTGATCTTCTGAGCCTCATATAATGAGCCTATGAATTACATTAGGTTGGAAATCAGATTTTTAATTAAACACACATGAAGAATATTTCACTCATTAACCTTCTTATTTTTTAATTATTTGTGGTTTCCAGGTGTCTCTGGATCCTGTGCAATTTCTGTCCTCGTTAAGAAGAACTTCAAATTGGGGTGCAGTGTCTTGCTAGATGGGAGAAAACGCCATTTCTCTCACTCGTGATCACCAGGAGTGAACTGGTGGTTGTTGAGATGTTACTGCTCCTAGGCGCTGCGCGTTACTTCTCTGAATGCTTGCACTTTCAGAGGGATTGTCTCTGCTTTACACATGAGCAGTGGATGGTCTAGCTTCCCGAAGTCTGGCTACAAAGTGGTGAATGAGGACCTGCATTTAAGTGTGAGCTCCTAACTTGTGTCTTTGAACTTCATTACTATGACAGCAGAATAGTTATGCTGTTAAACAAAACTTTTATAGCTCAGGGGAGAATGTTTAGGAGGAGAACGTTAGGGTCAGAAGAAAGGTTTTTGAGAATGAGCATTTGCTGAGGATTGCAGCCTTCATGAAGTTATACAGAGTAGAGTGGAAAGCAGGTCCAGTACGTCCTTACCTTGGGGATGAAGCTTTATGCCAGGACTGTAGGTAAATTAGATAAGTTCCAGATGTGAGGCAGAGCAGGGTACATGAAACAGTGATCTGAAGCTTGGGCATTTTAAAATCGAGACATTATTTACATATTGTAAAATTCACTACTTAAACATAGAATTAATTGGTTGTAGGATATTCTTAAGGTTATGTAACTGTCAACACTATCTAATTCCACAATCCATTCCTCACCCTCACCGAAAACCTGTGGCCATCACCCCTCAGTTTTCCTTACCTAGGCCTAGGCAAACAGCAAGTCTGTTTTCTTTCTCTCTCCTAGACCATTTCACAAACATGGAATAATACAGTGTGTGGCTCTTTGTGTCTGGCTTCTATCATTTTAGCCAAACATTTCAAGGTTCTTCCACATTTTAGTATTTCAACCTTTTTCCCCTCTTTTTTGAGTTTTGTTTTGTTTTAACGAGACAGGGTCTCTCTGTGTTGTCTTGGCTGTTCTGGAACTCCCTATGTAGACCAGCCTGGCCTTGAACTCACAGAGATCTTCCTGCCTCTGTGTCCTGAGTGCTTGGCGGCACGTGCCACCATGTCTGGCTGGAATTTTATTTCTTTTTACACACTGTCCCCTGGGTACAACATGTACCAATTTTACCGTATTTGTAAAACCTAGACCTCTCATAATGTGATGTGACTTGTTCCCATTTCGTATGCGGTGAATGATGCTGCTGTGAGCGTTTGTTCACAGTGGACATCCTCTTCCCTCCCCCTTTTCTCTTCCTTCCCCTCCTCCCCTCTTCGGTTTTAGCTCTTTTTCTTGTTTCTTCTCTCTCTCTCTCCATCTCCTGCCTCCTTTCTTCCTCACCCACCCAACTCGATGTACTCTTTTTTTTTTTTTTTTTTACTTATTTATTTTTATTCTTTTTTAATTAAAATTTCCACCTGCTCCCCATTTCCCATTTCCCTCCCCTCCTCCCAAATATTGCCCTCCCCCCACTTCCCTCCCCCTATCCCCACTCCTCTTCTCCTCCCCCCACTCCATTCCCCCTCCCTCTCGATACTGAAGAGCAGTCCAAATTCCCTGCCCTGCGGGAAGACCAAGGTCCTTCTATCTACGTCCAGAAAGGTGAGCGTCCAAACAGGCTAAGCTCCCACAAAGCCAGTTCATGTATTAGGATCGAAACCTAGTGCCATTGTCCTTGGCTTCTCATCAGTCTTCATTGACCGCCATGCTCAGAGAGTCCAGAATCAACCCATGCTTATTCAGTCCCAGACCAGCTGGCCTTGGTGGGCTCCCAATAAATCAGTTCCACTGTCACAGTGGGTGGGTGCATCCCTCGTGGTCCTGATTTTTTCTCATGTTCTCCCTCCTTCTGCTCCTCATTTGGACCTTAAGAGCTCAGACCGTTGCTCCAAATTGAGACTCTGTCTCTACCTCGATCCATCGCCAGATGAAGGTCACCAATGATAGCCTTTGCTGGAGAGGTTGTGGAGAAAGAGGCACACTCATTCATTGCTGGTGGGAATGCAAACTTGTGCAACCACTTTGGAAATCAGTGTGGCGATTTCTCAGGAAATTTGGGATCAACCTACCCCAAGATCCAGTAATACCACTATTGGGAATATACCCAAGAGATGCCACATCAAATGACAAAAGTATCTGTTCAACTATGTTCATAGCAGCATTGTTTGTAATAGCCAAAACCTCGATGTACTCTTAAGTACGTCTAAAGGAGTAGAGGTGCTGGGTCTGTGTATAACATTTTGAGGAACTGCTGGACTGTTTCCCAGACTGCACCATTTTACATTTTATATGGGTCCCTACCATCAATTTATTAATCCTTGACATTAGTTACTGTTTTTTTTAAAAACAAATACTATTATAGCCATACTAGTGTGTATGAATTGATGTCTCTTTTCTGAATTATGAATGTTGATAATCATCTTTTGATACGTTTACTAGATGTTCATGTATTTTATTTTCATCTATGCAGTTCCTGTTCTCTCATTTAACTAGGCTATTTGTTTAGTTTAATTAGATGGGATTTTTTATTGCCTTGTAAGAGCTCTTTATATATTGTAGGTACAAATTCCTTACTAAATGCATGATTTTTGTTGATATTTTCTACCTTTTTTGAACTGTCCTGGCACTTTAGGTAAGCCTGAAGTGCAAGTTTTAAATTTAAATTTATAGTTCAATTTATTGGTTTTTTAAAAAATTATTTTGTTGCTTGTTTTGTGTATGTACAATAAGCTCTTGTTGAGGCTGGAGAGATGGCTGCATGGTTAGGAGTGAATACAGCTCTGAAAGAGGACAAGGGTGGGTTACAGCACAACCCTGGATTCCAGCTCCAGGGTCTAGTGCCCCTTTCTCCTTCTATGGTACTACACTCACATGTACACGAATGCACATGTGTGCACACACATGCACACACACACCACAATTAAAAATAAAAAATGAAATATTTGAAAAAGAAACTATTATCAAGTGAAAATTCACAAAAATTTATACCTGTATGCTTTTTATACCCTGAGGGATTCAACCCAAGATCTTGCACAAGTTAGGCAAATACTTTATTGCTGGGCTACACCCCTAGACCTAACAACTATACTGGCTTTCAATGCTTTTTATAGCTTTAGCTCTTCCATTTGGGCCTTTGAATCATCTTACCTGAATTTTTGTTTATAGTGTGAATTCGGAGTTCAGCTTCGTTACGTAAAATGTAAAAGTGTGTGTGTGTGTTTCCTGGACCTTTTATATTTCACTCAAAAGAGGAGTGGGGTATGAGAGATAGATTAAGGAAAAGGCATCATTTATCCACCTAGAGATACTAGGGTACCGCGTGCTTCTCTGTCTCTTCTATATCCTGTAACTGGGAAGTAATTCCTTAGAACTGGAACATGGGGAAGAGAAAAAAAAGATGAAGATCTGAAACAGATTTTGTTTCTGCTCAGAAGAGATAGGGAGGGGTGTGGGTGTGGGAGCTCGTGTGTCCAGGCATCAAAACTTGGCAGAGAGCTTACTAAGAGCAGATGGCGTGAGGATTTCATTGCCTGACTGACTCAGACTTGCCTCCCTGCAACCAGCCGCCACTGGGAATGGCTTGCATCTCTGGCAAGAGCTATAGGATCATGCTATTACTCCTCCTGCTCTAGTAGTGGAGAATGCAAATTCTCCAGAGAAGAGCTGCCTCAGTGTTCTGTAAGGAGCTGATGTGTTCATCCTAGGTCCTTCGGAATGATGGCTGGTGGGATGGGCATTTCTTAGTCTAACGTGTAAACAGGCTAACGTGGCTCCTGCGATCCATAGTGCTTTAGAGAGGACTTTTAAATTGTATTGGAGCTTGCATGTGTGTTCTCCCAGCTCCTTCTCTGCCCTGGATTGATGAGAAATAGGAAATGGAGGCTGTTGAACGGTCTAGTGATTGGCTTAGTGGAGTCAGTGCAGGACATGCTGTAAGTGGGTGGTGGGGGACTACGAAAGATTTAGAATTATTGTCTAAGAAGTAAGCAGCTTTTCAGAAATTACAGAGTTTTCCACCAGTCACGATTTTAGAAACTTGTGAAGACGCGCATGCTTTGGATTAGTTTGTGTCCTTGCCTTAGCTTCTCCCTTGCTAATCTAGGCTGGAAACGCTGCCAGGCTCTTCCCAACAGATCCCTGCTTTCATCGTGGCAAACTCTATTCAGCTGCCCGAGTGCCCGCTGATTTGCACCAAGTCCATCATATTGCCTAGCTTTGAAATTTATGTCTAGTCATGTTTCTTGTCTTCCTTCCCAGCTCCTGGCAAGCTTATCTCCTCTCTGTCCCCCAAGATGGTGTATTAATCTCTTCTTGTACCTCTTCCTCAAAACATTTCTTTCTGCTTTAGCTAAATCCTGTCTGTCCTATAAGATTTAGATTAACTTTGTCCTCCTTCAAGCTATTATACGTTAATATCTTCTCTACTTATCAGACATATACAGTAATCTCCAAATAATTTAATGGCAAATGGTATCATATTTTAAGTGTATTAGTGTTGACTATGAGCCTTTGAAGTCACAGAATGTGCTTCTTTTTCTTACCTCTGCTGATATTAAAGATGGTGCCGTGGCTGGAGAGATGGCTCAGCATTTAAGGCTTTATGCTGCTCTTGCAGAGATCTGAGTCCCCAGCATCCACATTCCAGGGGACCAGGCACTCTCTTCTGGCCTCCATGGGTATTGCACTCATGTGCTCCAACCCACATTCAGAAAAATGAAAGTCCTTTAAAAAGATGGCAAGGACCGGAGAGGGCTCAGTGGTTAGGAACGTGTGCTACTCTCCAGAGTAGTTTATTCCTCAGTGAGACTCCCTCCCTTGGGGAAAACAAAATTTTCATTTGTAAGTGGTTATCAATTGGAGATAGCTTCTGGGCTAGGGATGGGACATGTGTCCACTTCTTTCAGCCCTAGGATGCCATCTGGTGCAGACCTGTGCAGACCCTGTGCATGCTGCCTCAGTCTCTGAGTTCATATGTACATCAGTTTTGTTGTATTTAGAAGGTCTTCTTTCTTACACAGTAGTAGGTGGCCAACAGAAAATTGAACTTAATATCTGTGAAGGGTCTTTGGCTCATAATGTTGGGTGAGAGCCTTTTCTTTTTTAATTTTTAAATCCCCCATCTCTTTTTTTTAACCCTTTTGATCCTTTGCATATTTATTAAGTTTCTGGGTTAATGTTTTTATGGGATTCCTGAGTGTGATCTCTGTGTCAATAGATGTTTCTTGCACCTTTTCTTGGACTCTTTTCTTTCTTTTTGCTTTGTCCTATTCTGATGTGGTTTTATTTTAACTTGTTTTATTATTATCTCTTAGAAGCCTGTTTGTTTTCTAATGAGAGACAGTAAGATGGGAAGGAAGACAGGGAAATGGGAAGAATATAGAGAGGAGAAACTGGAATCAGGATACATTATAAGGAAAAAACCCATTTTCAATAAAAGAAAAACGTTCAATAAAAGAAAACACAAAAACAAAAATGAATGTGTACACTTTTGCAGAGGATCTGAATTTGCTTTCCAGATATATCTGGCAACTCACAACTAATCATAACTCTAGCTCTAGGTGATCCAATACCTCTGGACTCCTCAGATACTCGTAGACATATACACATAGCTCTACACACACACACACACACACACACACACACATGGTACACAAAATCTTTTTATAAAGATGGTACCTGACAGCACCAGTACTTTTAACTGTTAAGTAAATTACAAGTTCTATAAATAATACCCAGTATTTACATATCGTTGTAGAGTTCAAAAATGCCCTTGCATTTATCATCTTTCTTAATTGTCTTACAAATTGTGCGACACTCTGACTCAAAGATGAAAGACGTGGAATCTTGCAGATGTGAAATAATTTGTCCAGTGACTCACAGTTGGTCTTTGGTATAGACAGGACCGAAATCCAAGGTTTGAGTCTATCAGAAATGCTAGCTTGCCTAGTTTTCCTTAAGGAATTTATAGATATCCTCTAATGCTTTGGAGATACTCTTGTAGACCTGACAGCGTTGGGGGGGGGCAGTTATTGCACATAGCTGAACAAAGCGCAGGATTATTGCATGCAGGTGGGTAAGGAGACAGGTTAGCTCTCTGAAGGGGAACTGTTTCAGTCAGTAGACGTTGTGTGTGTGTGTTGTGTTTGTGTGAGCTACTGTGAGACATCTTCTGTGTACACTGTCAACAGTCACAGTTGAACCAGCAGAAAGCTTTGCCATCTCTGAGCTTACCCCTGAGAAGACCTGTCTCCTATGGTTCTAAGGAATTGCGGTTCTTGACATAGCCATCCCCATGTCAGCAACACACATTCACTAAGAATTTTACTTGCTCCCGTTAGCCAGGCAAGGATGGAGACTTCATATAGGTAGTTACAAGCCAGGGACCAGCCAGGATTGCCGGCAGTCGCCAGAATCTTGAAGGAACGAGGTGCAGTTGGTCCCTTATAGTCTTCAAAAGTAAAGTGACCTGGGCAGAACCTTGATCTCATGTTTCCAGTCTCTGAGACTGTAAGGAGAACACATTTTCTGCATCACATATTTTGTCATTTACTGAATTGAAATGGTCTATCTATGCTGGATTGGCAAAAATTGTAAACAGTGAATTAGCCAAGATGGTCCAGAATGAAGGAGGTCTTACATACTCCATTCTCCTTGACATTGCTCTTGTCTTGTCCTTCCTAACTCCACCTCCCACACAGTGACACCTCTTTGCTAGGTCCCTCTTCCCCGTTCTTCTTACCTCTTTGTTGTTGTTTCTCTCATATGAAAGAAACTTTTCTCTCATCTAGCAGTTCATCGGCTCACTTCTCTTGTAGTCTGTTACAGTGCAAATCCAGCCTTGTCTTGTTTGCACAGGCATGCTGCAGTTGTCTTGAGGCTGGAGCTTTCTTGCCATTTTTGTATCTTCATATTACCTACCAGGAATTCTCATTTATCACACCTGCTATTTGTTGAGTCTCTGTTTTCCCAATCCCACGCCTACAGTTTTTTTCTAGCCTCTCACTAAGCAGTGCTCAAAATACTTTTCTTTCTTTCTTTTTTTTTTTTTTTGAGATAGGATCTTGTTAAATTGTCTAGGCTGCTCTTGAGTGTGTTCTGTAACTGAAATCAGTTTTGATCTTGACATTTTTTTTTTTGCCTCAGCCTCCAGCAGGCATCCCTATACCTTGTACATTTTCTTTTCAGTGGTAAGGATTAAATCTAGGTCCCAGTGAATTATGAGTAATTCTGCCTATGTAGATATATCTGCCTATGAGATATACCCTAGACAAAGTATTTTTAGCTTTGTCAATTTATAGTGAAAGTTGATTGAAGTTGTCTTTAATAGTATGCCCTCCAAGGGAAGAAGGGGTTATAGAACTGCCCCTGAACTGGGAGTCCAAATGTGAGCTCTGTCCTGAATCTGATGTGAAGTTATACCTGTAGAGATCATTTGTTGTTTGTGTGTCTGGGGGTCATTTTCCCTTTCAGTACTGGGCTCTAGGCTCCTCCCTGACACTCAGGCTTTGGACAGAGCCCATTTCACCCCTGACTCCAAGGATGAGCAGCCAAGTCATAACTTGTTAATAAGAGCACCAAACTCTCTGACCACAGAGATAGGTTTAGGTATGAGTGCTGTGGCTCAGTGGTTTGTACCCTGTCAATTGTACTTTAACAAAATGTTGATTGGCCAGTAGCCAGGCAGGAAGTAGAGGCATGGCAATGAGAACTCTGGGACAGGAAAGCTCAGTCTGGAGTCGTGACCCAGCCACAGAGGAAGCAAGATGTGGCTGCCTTGCCAAAAAGGTACCAAGCCACGTGACTAACACAGACAAGAATTATTGGCTAATATAATTTATAAGAGTTAGTAAGAAGTCTGAGCTAGTAGGCCAATCAGCTTATATTTAATGTAGACTTCTGTGTGTTTATTTGGGACTAAATGACTGTGGGACCTGGTGGGAAGAAACCTCTTTCAACATATGAAGTCCCAATCCTAGTTTGAACCTGCCATTCTAATTTTTGATCCAAATTTTTGGAGCAAAGATTTGTCCTTTTTTGCATTGGATATGATTTCTGGGAGGGTATAAGACTGGGTCAATAAGGGATGTCAAAGCAAACATGATAAGAAACCAACTCTTTTGAATTTCTAAAAGCTATTCATTTCAAAACCTCTACTTTTCAATTATGTGCATTAGTGAGATGTTTTTCCTCACTTACACGGGTGTGTGTAATTTAGACAAGCTGCCGTGAACCTCTGCTTCCTCATCTTTACAATGAGCACACCGAGTTCTTAAGCAATAGATATACCTTTTTATTAATAAATTTTTTGAAACAATGGGATTTTTTTTCCGTTAGAATAATCCAGATTGGTAGTCTGGGTGTTCTTGATCTCATTGTCCTCAGAGTCAGAGTTCAGGAACGTTGCAGGTTCTGAACTGTCCAGGAATCTGAACTGTCAACCCAGCGTCATTTCACTGTCTTACCGCCAGGGGGCTGTGCAAGTGCTTTATCATGAAAACAACCCTAGTTACATTGAGTTTATTTTAGTATTTTTATTTTTAAGTGGGAGCAACTGCTTAATGACTGAGATGTGATTGTAATTTATAATAAGGGAGGACTCTAGACAGATATCCGATGCAATAAAGGGAGTGGATAAAAGTAAGACACAGATTCATTGATCTTTTGCTGCAAGTAGATATTTGGTATCTAAAACGAAAAAAAAAAAATCAGTAACAATGAATGTACTTCAGGTTTTTATGTGTCAAATAAATGGCTTGATTGCTTCAATCTGAATGGTTATTTCTGTCCTTGGATGATTCTGTTGCTTAAAGAGACCACCACTGTGATTACCATCTCTGATAATCAACATTCACAGAGTGTTTTACCTTTTCCACAGTCCTAGGACTGTGTCATACACCAGACAAAAAAGTAACCCTTGCCTCTCGTGCTTACATAGTCCTCAGCGTGTGTGCTCCCGCTATGTTGAGTCCCTGCCTCGCTATGGTCTTCTAGGACAGTGGTTATAAGAAACTGATTTATGGGCCTCATGGAGTTGGAGTTTACCATGTTCCTGTGAATAGCACTCTCGACTGACTCCTAGAAGCACAGGGAGAATGATATGGCCATGCACTGTGCAGAAGTTAGGAAGAAAAGAAGCTAAATTCAGTTGTGCTTAAAGAAAAAGCAAAGCCTCAGTTTGCACCATATTCCACTGAGGAAAAGTCTTGGGGTTTCGAGTGGCAGAACAGACACAGGTTTTAATTAGTTCCTTTTTTAAAAAAAAACAGACAATCATTTTTTCTCAGAGCACTTTAGACTATTTATTACAACGAAAATTAACTATTCAGTGATTATTCTGTGGTATAATTTTCTATTGGAATATAATCAATAAAAATAATGCATTTTTCAAAACTGGGAAGCTGGCTCAGTTACTAAAATGCTTGTCTTCCAAGCACAAAGAAGATCCCCAGAACCCATGTTAAAATTCTTTTTTTAAATGTGTGTGGTGGCATGTGTGTGCAATCCCTGTGCCAAGAGGCAGAAACAGGCATATCACTGGGGCTTTCAGGCCAGCTAGCTTTGCCATTTGGTGAGCTTCAACCCAGTGGAGACCTTGTTTAAAGTGAGGTTTGCCACAAGAAAACCCACAGAATCAGCTAAGCTAGGCTCATAGGGGCTCCCAGAGACTGAACCAACAATCAGGAAGCTTGCATGGGTCTGACCTCAGCCCTCTGCATGGATGATATAGTTGTGTACCTTGATCTTCTAGGACTCCTCACAGTGAAAGTGGGGCTGTCTCTGAGTCTTTTTGACTACTTTTGGGGCCCTTTTCTTCCTACTGGCTGCCTTGTCCAGCCTTAAGATGAGGGGCGGTGTCTAATATTACTGCAACTTGATATGCTTGGTTGATTTCCACGGAGGCCTGCCCTTTTCCGAGGAGACATGGGAACTGGGAGGGGAGGAGGGAATGCAAACTGTGGTGGTATGTAGTATATGAGGGAAGAGTAAATTTTAAAAAATTAAAAGCTCGAGGTTTACAGTGCCTGAAAAGTAACACTGAGGTTATCCCTTGATCGCCACATATGTGCACAAATGCACCTGCATACATGTACACCCCCCATTGTACCGTTGATAGTTACAGTCTCTGCACCTAGCACAGCAACATGATTTCTTTGGATGGATAAAAGAAAATCTGGTAAGTTGGATGGGTGAATTAAAATCAGCCTAAGTGACTTTGCTGAGGAGTTCACATGTTCTAACAGGAATGGGAAGTGGTTCAAGAGTTCGGATAGAGGAGAACCTTTGCCACCCTGGTTCAATCTGCTGGAGAATGGACTCAGGGGGGAAGAGGCTAGACGCTGGGAAGTGATTACAGATAGACTGCAGAAGCTCAGGTGGGGCTGTGCTGCCGTGTGAAAGTGGAGCGAGAGAGAAGTGGCTCGGTATAAGAAATAGTTAATAGGTAAGTCTGCAAGGGCTTGACTGATTGGATGCGAGATGAAGGGAATGACGGCACCAAAGGAGGTCAACTGAGGTTCTGACTGCACAGCTGTGTGTATAGAGGTGACCCTTTTCTGGGAGGACTCTGAAAAAGCAGATTTTAGGTACGATGAGGAGTGGGTTAGGCATATAAGTTTGAAGATCAGGTGAACATACTGTATTTCACGACTGGTCAATATCAGGACAGAAAAAAATGACTTCATTCTTTTTCTTATGATGGAGTGGTCTTTTATGTATGTGTTGTTATTTTGGGGCATAAGCTAGCCAGGCAGCCGGGAGCTGGGTGGCAGGAACACAGCCCGCAGCTCCTTCTACAATACACCACAGTAAACTTGTCATGGAAAAGGAACCTTGTGATACTGTGCACTTCCTTTAGAAGGGAAATGAATGAGGCCCAGCTCACAGGTGGGTTTGATCTTGAGTAAGAGGAAGACACCTGGTTTATTATTTTAACAGAAGTGGTAGAAAAACTGGGTAAAGCTACAGAAGGTTGTATAGCTTGGATGGTGGGAAGTTAAGGCTGCATCCATCTGGTGACTTCTATTTTCTCTGTTTAGTAGGCGGGTAGGTCAGAAGAAGGATGATGGAGGGGAGCTATTTGTGGGAAAGGAAAGATTTGAAATGATTGTCTTTTGACCAGACAAACATGACTTGTCGTGTGTTGGGAGCTTTCGTGATGTGACAGTCTGCTCTGGTGTGCTACATTTTTTTTTTCTGGCATTTTAGCAACTTGGAGATGCAGGTGGATAAACATGTGAGCTGACCACGTTTATTGTAGGTTTCTCACAGATGAAGAAACATAATGAAATGAAAATTAGATTATTGAAATCCTAGATCACAGAGTTCTAAGCAGAATATAGAGGCAGGTGAGGGACTGAGACAGTGATCATCAAATATCCAGACACATCAGGTTTCTTTGATGTTCGCTTTAATTTTTAAAATTAGAAAATTTATATCTTTCTTATTTGGCTGCTGTCAGGATTATGGGACTGGGTATGACTGTTGTTCAGTTGGAAGGAAACACATGCTTCTCACTCTACGTCATTCAGAATTAAAGTATTTCAGTAAATTACAAGAATCCAAGATCCAAGGAAACCACATCTTTTTTTGAAATAAATCAGTCTTGTCTGCTACATTTTACTTTTCTGAGACTCTTTGAGATTTTTGCCTGTTTTCTGAAAGTATGGCATTCTTAAAAGAGTACTTGCCACCTATAAAGTCTTCACTTCAGTTGAAGGTCACTGTGAGTTTAAAAAACACAGACCATGGTAGTTGCTAACACTTACTCTGTCACTTACTGTGTCTTGGCACCATGCTAGGGATGCTGTGCTGAAGACAATCTAAGGAGTTCCTCAGTAGTGAGTGCTTTTACTGTGTGTGTCATTTCACCCTCTCATCAGTCTTTGAAGTTATGTACTATGTCTCCCTTACTTAAAAAAAGACAGGTGGAGTGAAGTTTTGGAAGGTAAGTAATATGCTCTGGCTGTGCATCCAGTAAATGACGCATCCCAGTTCTCTGCTGGCATTGCAGCAGTCAGCAGAGTAGCGCATTCTTTGGTCATTGTATCATTATGTCAGCTGGTGTAGTAATTCTGAAGTCACTTGCATATCTAAGCCCTGAGAATGCATTCCAGTCTTTTGGGTTCAGAGTGACATAAGACTGTTGTGGCTTGTGAATTTGCAGCTTGGAGAGTATGTGTAGAAAATGACCTGTAAACTCCGGCATGGAACTTGTTTAGCAATCTTTTGATGTTCTCTTCTGTTGCAGTCTTCTCTTTTATTCCTTCATACACCCACTGGGAAATACATCGTGTTTTGAGTTACATCTTTCCTAGGTGGCCGATATATTTGGAAGCATGCCTGTGTCCAGAGGTATCAGAGGGCAGATACCAGCTATAAGCTGGAATCAGTACCCTGGAGAGCTCCAAGCTCTTCCCTGCTGCAGCACGTGTGAACCCAGCAGTTCTTGGGCTTTCGGGGCACATCTTTGCAATGATTTTACAGTCCTATGATGTTAAGCTTTATTAGAACAGATTCTTCTTTTTATTTTATTTTATTTTTTTTCAAGACAGGGTTTCTTTGTGTAGCCCTGGCTGTCCTGAAACTCACTCTGTAGACCAGGCTGGCCTCAAACTCAGAGATCTGTCTTCCTCTGCCTTGTAAGTTCTGTGATTAAAGGTGTGTGCCACCACTGCCCAGCAATTTTTTTTTTTTTTTTGGTTTTTCGAGACAGGGTTTCTCTGTAGCTTTGGTGCCCATCCCGGAACCAGCTCTTGTAGACCAAGCTGGCCTCGAACTCCCAGAGATCTGCCTGCCTCTGCCCCCCGAGTGCTGGGATTAAAGGCGTGTGCCACCACCGCCCGGCTTCCAGCAATTCTTTTTAAAGGAAGGATCTTAGTATGTAGCCCTGACTGACTGGGACTCACTATGCAGACCATTCTGGCCTCTAACTCACAGAAGTCTGCCTGCCTCTGCCTCTCCAGTGCTGGGATTAAAGGTGTGCACACCAAGCTTGGCCTAACTTCTTTATTTTACATATAGAGAATAAAGACATCAAAAAAAGAATAACAAAAGATAAATGTCTTGGCAAAAAGAACATGATAAGCTATGTGAAAAGTCAGAACAGGATCTAAGTCTTTATGCACAGTTCAGTATGAGATTATGACAATAGAACTATTTTTTGATTTCGTAATTGTCTCAATAAAGGCAGTTCAGACAATGCGGTGTTTTTAGAGTAAAAGATTCTTTATGACTTTTTAATGCTAAAAATAATTGATATTCTTTTGTGGGGCTGGGATTTGGAACTAGGGCCTTCCCTACATGAGGTAGGCACTCTACCACTGAGCTCTATCCATTGTGTTCTAGATTAATGGATTTAAAAATAACTGCAGCAACAGGATGGTGTCTTTTCTTCAGATTCCCATGGTGGCTTTTAGTGGAGGTTCTTCTTTGTTACTGAAGCAGAAGTGATTGTTCCCAGAGACAAGTACTTCTTGCATGGGCTCGGAGAGTACTGTTATGAGCACAAGCATGGTAGCACTTTTCAAATTTCTGCTACTCTAGTAGATTTTACAGTATAGATAGATTCCTAAACGTCAGGACTAAAGGCCTTGGGGTTCTATGGACTTCCTGCTTTGTTTTTTGTGCTGTGTGCTCTGAGCTACTCTGCTTCCACCCAGTGTCTCTGCAGTCTCTGAAACAGAATGCCCAGCCTTGTCCCTGCATCAGTTCCCTTAGAGATGGATTACCAAGCATCTTCTCTGGACCAGAGGGCATAGTCTTTAAGTAGTTCATTTACAAAGACCATCTTTTGGCACACACTCTGGACTTGCATCTGCACGAGGCTTTGTGTGTTCTGGAGGTGTCAGGCTCCCACCCCTTCAGGCAGGATTTCCTTCCAGCATTCATTCAGCTTCTCTAAGAAAGGAGCTTTTCAGAATTGGCTTCCGGCTTGTTTCTTCTTCATTTTGTTCCTTTGTTTTGTATTTTGAATGACAATTATGCACCTGTCAAATGCTTCAGTCACTAATATGCTGGCACATCCTTATTTAATCCTCCCATCAGTCATATGGGCTGTGTAGTATTCACAGCTTGGCTTGGATAGTCAGCAAACATTTATTGAATGTTGGTTATATGCTAAGCATGGTGCTAGAATCCCCCATTTATACACATTTGTGCAAATACAGACACGCATGCGCATATATACACACATAATTTTTAAGGATTCAGTTTTTATGAAAGGTTATTACCCACATTTTATAGAAAAGAAACTAGAAATAGAAATTTAAAGAGGTTAAATAGCGTGTGTCGCGTTTATTCCTGGTTTCGGTACTTACCACCTGATTAGAACTGTGCTGAGCATAGCAGGAATGTTTAATGCACACCACGGTTCATGTAGCACCTGAGGGAGGCATACTTTTAGAAGATGGAATAGAACTTAAGTAACCGTTAAAGCTTTCATTCTATGTTATCTTCTAAGGGCAAGAGTTATAAGTTGAAAGAGAGCAAAAAGATGCAAAATTGTAATGGGGCAGAAAAGTTAGCAGATCTGTAGAGGGGTAGAGCCTGAACAGAGGGACCTGGAGCTGCTCTAGCCCCTGGTCCTATGGCTAGCATAACAGAGTTGGGTTAAATGGGCCTGGCCAGTAGCTGATCAGTGGGAGGGCAGAATAGTGGCAGGAGAACAAGTTTAAGGCTGTTCTAATCAAGATTACCTGTAGCTGCCAGGTCTGGTCATGTCTTCCTTCTTTGGAAAAAGAGGGGGAAAAGATTGATTTTATTCCAGAGTCATAGCATAACCACGATTTTTAGTATTGAACCTGAAGTTCAGCCTTCCAATAAGTGGTAGGTTGAAGGATTTGAACATACAGCCAGTACACTTACTTTCCTTTGACCCCCAAAAGGCAGCTTTGAATTTGTTGCTGTTAGATTATGGGTCTATCCCTTTATGATGCTGGTCATTACAAAGACCAGAATCCCATATCCTGAAGAAATCAGACAATAGCTCCCCTCCTCACTCCTAACCTGTGTAGTTCTCTCTGAGATAGTTTGGGGTCTTAAGGGTTTGGACCCTGGTGTGGGAATTCCTCTGTTGTCCTTGTGTTGCTTTTATTGGTTAGTGAATAAAGAAGCTGCTTTGGCCTGCAGCAGGTCAGAGTAGAGCTAGGTGGGGCAGCGGGGGGAGGGGGGATACTAAACTGAATGCTGCCACAGGAGATAGATACCTGAAGGAACCTTGCCAGTAGGCCACAACCACGTGACAATACACAGATTAATAGAAATGGGTTAATTTAAGATGTAAGAGCTAGCTAGAAATACTCTTAGCTATTGGTCAAACAGTATTGCAAATACTATAGTTTCTGTGTGATTATTTTGGGTCTGGGCAGCTGGGGATGAATCAGCAGCCTCTGCCAACAGGCCCCAAAGTAGACCCCACCACTGAGATGGACCAGAAAGAGGTGCTGTTCTTATGAGTTTTACAGTTCTCAGTTTATGGTCCCCCATAGTACCTGGCTCCTTCATTCTCCTCTGTTACTCAAGCTATTCCAGACTGAGTCATGTGGTGTAAAACTTCCCACAAGTCTCCAAAAACATACCGAAGCCACATATCCCCTTTATTCCTGGGTTGCCTTGAGAGCGCTCCTCTCTGCCTCCCCCACCAGTGTCAGCCTGTCCATGACAGTTCTTCCTTTCACGCTCTCACTGTAAGCTTTTCTAAAGCGCCTCTCCGGGGCTTAAAGGGAGCCTCCTTTCCAAGGCCCTTGCATGCTATTTTTAATACAGTGTTCTTCTCCTTCTAATGCTTTCCCACTGCAAGGCTGGGTCGTGGTCTTGAAGTGCCTTCTCCTAATACAGCTGATTTCCGAAGGGCAGTTATGTGTCAGCGCCTCTCAGGAATTGACAACCAGGCTGCTCCTTTTCCTGTAACATCTGCTCGTCTGAAGCTGGCCTCTGCTTTCTGCACACTCCACATTCATGGTTTCCATCGGACTCTGCCAGCCACCTATCATGCTCAGTAGACAGATGGCGGGACAAGGGGAAGCAACCGTACGTGGTTAGACGTTGGTTACATTAGAGCTGGGAACTGGGTTCTGATCAAGCCTTCTTTCTTATTTACATCTTATGAACAGATGGCTAAAAAGGGAGCCAGAACTCAGATTCCCCAGAGTGAATGTCAGTTATTAACCTTAATGTGTCTCTGGTTTAAGAGGATAGTAATTTGCTTCTTTTCCTGATAGTGATTTGTCCATCTCGAGAAAACGGTTCTTTCCGATGCTGGATAATTCGTCTCATCTAGTCTCACTTACTCCACTCTCAGCCCTTCTGACAACACTGAGTGTTACCATGCCAGCACCCCAGTGAATACATCAGATAAAAGCACCAGGGTCGGGGTGGAGGTGAAGACAGTGCTGGAGAGGGAAAGGCAGCTTAAGACCCCAAAGTGGGTGTGAGTGCTGGAGACCCATTTGGTATGGCTTCTCCTGACCCATGTAGAGGTTCTGTTGGGTGCAATCAGTGCTGAGCACCTTGTAGGAGGAGAACTCGTCTTTACCAGCACCCACTCAGCTCTCTGAGAGGTTCTTGTTCAGTCCCACAGTAGCCTGGCTACTTCTCACATTTCAGGGCAGCTCTAAGGGCATTAGTAATTGGCCCCAAACTAGATCCCACCACTGAGGCAGACCAAAATCTGCCTCTCTGGTTACATGAAGCACAAAAGTGTGTTGCCTAAGTAATTCCTCAGAAGTGTGGTTAAACTTGAGAGTGGAAATATAGGTAACAACTATAACGTCAACGAAGTAGTTAGAAGCTGTTACTTCTAGCCCTGCACTGTACACAGTTGAATGTGAAAAATCATTCATTTTTCCTGCACTCAGCTAAGAACTGAGATGCCAGAACAGACAACTCAGGGAGGCTGATCTTGGTTGTTTGTCAAACCCGGAAGGAGGAAACTGCAGCTGAAGAATTGCCTTCATCAGATTGGCCTGTAGCTATGTCTGTGGGGGCACTGTCTTGATTGCTAAGAGGGCCCAACCCACTGTGGGCACTGCCACCCCTAGGCAGATAGGCCTGAGCTATCTAAGAAAGGCAGCCGAACATGAGCCTGGAAGCAAGCCAACTAGCAACATTCCTCTCTGGTCTCTGCTTCAGTTCCTCCCTCCAGGGTCCTACCTCAGGCTCTTGCCCTGGCTTCCCTTGATGATGGGTTTAACCTGCAAGCTGAAATAAACCCTTTCCTCCCAGCTTGTTTTCAGTTATAGTGTTTATTGTAACAACAGAAAGCAAACGAATTCTAGTACTCTGCAGTGTGGAAAGATAGATCTAAGAAGTCACGACTGAGAGCTGCTTCTCACCGCAGGATATTCTAGTTGTAAACTGGCAGGAACGCTTGAATGTTCATTTTGGTGAACTAACTGCTGGAGTCTCAGTGTAGGGCCAGGGTGAGAAATTCTTGTGGTTACTGTCTTCAGAAGAGCTTCAGGTTTCATAGGTATGACCCCTAGAAACCCAATCAAAATTAGAAATGTGTACTTCAGGTGTTAATAAAACAAATATGACTGAGGCAGTTCTAGTGCCCATAGCATGCAAGAAACTTAGAACTCAACCGTAATCAGCAACCGAGTCTTTAAAACTACAGAAGAACTGAATAACCATCTCTCCCAAGAACACGTAGAAGTGGTTAGCTATATGTGACAAGCTGATGACCAGTGTTAAGTCATAAGGGAGCACAGCTGTGAGATACAACTTGATGGTCACTAGGACAAGTGTGATCAAATAGGCAATTGCAGATAGCTCAGTTGGTTATGTTCTTGTTGCACAGAGACCTTAGTTTGGTCCTCAAGACTGTGTTAAAGAAAAACAGCAGCAATAGCAAAACAAATACCATTCCCCAAACAGAGCACTGTGGCATGCTCTTGTAATCCCAGCGCTGGTAGGTAAAGACAGGAGGATCTCTGGTGCTCTAGAGAAGCTGGTGAAAAGCAAGCCCAGGTCCTAGTGATGAAGAATAACAGCTGAGGCTCATCTCTGGCCTCTACATGCATCTGTACTTGTGAAAACACAGGCAAACACACAAAGGCCATTAAAAGTGCTGGCAGGGATGTGGGGGATTTGGAACCTTTATACTTCTATGGGAAATATAGACTGGTATATGTGGACTCGTTACACCACTGTGGGGAATGTAGAATAGTGTACTTAAGGCCTTTTATTCTGCTGTTGGGAATATATGTACTTGGGGAAAGTGACAGTTCCTTGAAAGATTGATTATACACGAGATTACTATTAACTGACAATTCTACTAGCTAGAAAATGTAAAACACTTGTTCATACACAGCTCACAAATGTTCAAGGCAGCATTCTTCATTTAGTCAAAGAGTAGAAGCAATCCAAATGTCTGTCTGCTGATGAATGGATACACAGAATTTGGTGTAGCTGTACATGTGTCAGTTATCAACGAAAGGGATTGAAGTGCTGATACAGGCTACAAGATGGATAAACTTTGAAATCATTACATTAAGGGAAAGAAGCCAGTAACTAAAAACCTCCTATTATATAATTTCATTTACACATAATTAAATGTCCCAAAGGCAACTCTGTGGTTTTGGGGGACCTGGAGTGACCACCAGTGGATACATGGTTTCTGTTTTAGGCAGCAAAAATGGTCTAGAATTATATAATGATGAATATAGCAAAAACCTCTGTATTATGTTCATGTACTATGGTATGTGAATGATATCTCAGTAAAAATAACAAAACTAAGCCTGAATAAACCATGCACTTTAGTTCATAATGAATCAGTTTAATCACTGATTTGTGACAAATTTACTAAAAATATTAACAGGAATATGGGTTTGAGACTAATGAAAGCTATGTGCTATTTTTACATTTTTTTTTTGTAAATTTAAAATTGTCTCAAATAATAAAGTTTAGTCTTACAAAATGGACGTAATTGTTTCAACACCAGAAATAAAAAACAAACAAACAAACAAACAAACATGTTGATGGGGAAAACAGAGAATTAGAGTGATTTGTTCTAGAAAATAAAAAGTAAGAATGAAAACTATTTAATCAGATTACAAGGGATGAATTTAATGTTTACTAAAATCTTTTGGAGGCATTGCTAGGAAAATCCAGCTACATCTATGCCTTCTGGCCTCCTATCGTCGGGGAGGCAAGTGTACAAGGTGAGAGGCAAGGTGGAGGGAATGTGGAAGCACTGACCTGGACTGCTAAGTTCCAGTCCTGATTCTGCATCAAAATCAATTATCCCCATCTTCACCAACCCGTATGGAGGATTGAATCCAGGGCCTCATACATACTTAGCTACATCCTCAGTCCCTGTTTTCTTTTTAAAAAGCCAGAGAATTGTTTGTTGTTGTTTTAAACCATATTACCATATTATTGACTTAACATTATTTTTAATCATTTAACTTTAGGAAAATCACTGCATCTCAGGTCCTTAGATTCCCCAGTTTTACAGTGAGAATGTTGGCCTAAGTGATCACTTCAGTTCTTCCACAGTTAACATTAACATTATGAGGTGTAGTAAGTTGAGGCTGATAAACTTTATGTAGAGTTCTAGATATGTAATAGAAGTATCAAGAATTACAACCACATTCATAACTTGATCCTAGAGCCCAGAAAAATCAATATTTTCTCCTAGGCAACACTTCTTTAGTGATTGCCTCGTCTCTTAGCTCTTCACACACGGTCAGAGAGATTCTTAATCTCCTAGATAGATTCAAGTTATGGTCTTTGTAGCTTTAGAATATCAAAGCTGATAAGAAGGCACAGAGATACAGAATGAGGATCAGTTGCATTCGGTGCTGGTGGTGCTGTGAAAGTTGTTGGAAATCCAATGAGTATCTGCTTGGCTCCTTCATGGTGTTATACGTGAAAGTTTACAAAGCTGACAGAAGGGATGCTTCTCTACAGCATTTATATTTATAAGTTCCAGACTCCCTTGAGAGAGGGGGAAAAGAGGGAGGGGAAAACATGAATGAATGATTTTTTGACTCCTATACATCTGTGCCAAACTCCATCTCCTTATTATCCCTGCAACTCTCAAGTTGTCTTTAAATGTTTTAAATTAAAAATTAAACTCAATTGTACTAAATATATTTGGTTGTACTTAACACTTGGTATCCCTGGTATATGTGTGTGGTTTATGTGTGGTGCATGCCCTTGAGTGTATGTTGTACACGCAAAGGTCTTGAGGCATCGTCTCTCGTTGCACTGTTTTGGCTAGGCTGTGTTGGCTCCTTTGCAAGCCCTTGGGATTGGCCTGTTTTGGGCTCCCAATGCCTGGTTTTCACCTGTGCTAGGAATTTGAACTGCAGCCCTCATGTGTGCCGAGCAACCTCTCTTATTCACCGAGCCATCCTCCCAGCTTCATGTCCTTGTGTTTATAGAAACGTTCGAAGATCTACCTTTCCTGCCTGAAAACATCCTTGTGCCACTCTTGAATTTTTCTAACAAGTTTCTGCAGCACAACTTGAGGCTGGAAGTCATTTTCTCTTAGAACATTGACAGCATCCTTTCGGCATCCAGCATTGGCCCTGGAAGTTGGAGACCACTTGGTACCGGATCTTTTAAATGTGAACTCTTTCCATTCGTTTACCTGAAAGTAGTTAGACTTTTCTCTCTGGCTTGCTCTTCTTAAATTTATGATGATGACTCCTCTCCCCCTGTATTTTGACAATACTTTTTCAGCATTTCCCCCCTGATCTTCCTGTTGAAATTCCTTTAAGAATTTTTCTACTTAAAGTAGAAATTTGAGACTTGTGAAACCACCACCACCGTAGAATATATTCATCACCTCAACACAACGCCATCAGTGTTCATGCCTGCTATCCCCTCCTTTGTAGCCCCTAGGTAAGCACTAATGAAATGCTTTCTGTCTTTACAGAACTGCTTTCTGGACGCTTCATTTAGAGAAATTTATTCCGTATGTGCTTCCTTGTGCACGGTTTCTTTCACTTAGCATAATGTTCCCAGGGTTCACACATTTTTGGCAGGCATCCATGCTTTATTCTCTTGCAAGTGGCATTTCATTATATGTCTAGATTGTGCTTTATTGTTCATCAGCTGATAATCATTGGGTTTCTGATTTGAGGCTACTGTGGATAATGTAGCTGTGGACATTCGTGTGTAAGTTTGGTGAACATGAGTTTTAAATTCTCTTGGGTGCCTAAGAATGGAATCGTTGGCTTATATGTGAACCCTGTGCTTCACTTTTTGAGGAACTGCCAAATTTTCCCATAATGCATCATTTTACATTTCTACCAGAAGTCTAATTTCTTCACTTCTTACTAAAACTTGACACTTTAGTTATTTTTGTGTGTGTTTGGGTACTTAAGTTTTGATTTGCCTTTTCCTGATGTTTAATGATGTTGAATATCTTTCTTCGGCTCTTTGAAGAAGTTTCTTTTACCCTGTAACTATTTTTAAAATTCTGGATTATTTCTCCTTTTGAATTTCGTTTTTTGTTTTGTTTGTTTGGTTTGGTTTATGGCTTTTTGAGACAAGATTTTTCTGTGTAGCACTGGCTGTACTGGAACCTGGAACTCCCTCTCTAAACCAGTGTGGCCTCAAACTCAGAGAGTCACCTGCCTCTGATTCCCAAGTGATGGGACTAACGGCATGTGCCACCACCACCTGGCTAAATTTGTTATTCTAGATTTGTGACTATTTTCTGCCATTCAATACGTTTTTTTCCTTTACTGGGAGTTTCTTTATTTTGTGTCTTATTTTTGTGATGTTGAGATCAGATCTAGGGGCTTGCATATTTCAGAGAAATGCTGTACTACTGAGCTACTCTTGAAGGTCAGTGTCTCCTGAAATACAAAATTTCCCCATTTTGATGAAGTCTAACTTACCTTTTTCCAGTATTGATTGCAGTTTTGAAGTCAAATATGTTTTCTAATTCAAAGTCACAGGAATTTATGGCTATCTTTTTAAAAAAGAATTTTATAGATTAATTTTTACATTTAGGCATGTGTGTGTGTGTGTGTGTGTGTGTGTGTGAGAGAGAGAGAGAGAGAGAGAGAGAGAGAAAGAGAGAGAGAGAGAGAGAGAGAGAGAACTTTCCATTGAGGACGAGGTGTTCAAATGCCTCACCTTTAGAGGCATCTCTTTAAACACCACAGTTGATGAGCTCAGATGAAAACGTAGATCTATTTAGTGTGATTGCTTTCTCTACAGCATTTAAGTTAGCCTCATCATGTCACTAAGGAGATGGAGACAAAGGTGGTTTTTACAATATGGAGTTTCTTCTTTTCTAGAGAAATAAAATTGATACCACAGGAGAAGGCTTTTACACTAAATACTTAGATGATATAATGGGAAATCTCTTGTTTTATTTGTAGGAAAATTACCTTGGGTATAATTGTTATATCAACTGATATGATGTGTGTGTTTTAATACCTAACACAGGATTGAGAAGGATGCCTTGCCATTGTGGTAGAATTGTGAAATAGCCACAAGTCCCTTTTGCTTATCTCTATTTTTATTTTTTTTATTAGTCTTGCACTTATCTTAAAATTATAAAAATTAAATCTTCTAGGTCATTATTTGAAAAGATGTTCTACTTTTCCTCTTTTCTTGGTTTAATATTTTTATATGCTGTCCATTATCAAGGCAATATTTTCTTTTGTGTTTGACCAGTGATTTAAACTTTGGCCATTTTCTTCATTTCTTAAATTTCATTAAAACTAAATACAAGCTTTAAAACTATTCAGAGAAGACAATATGCCATTTATAATGCTGTGTCACAGTAAGATTTTTTTTTCCACTTTTCTTTAAAGTTTATTCCAAACAACAGTCTTCAAGCTCACTGTGGTGGCTGACCCCGTCCACGACCAAAGCCTCCTCTAAATTGAAACTCGGTGGCTGAGCCAGCCCCGGCCTCGGCTTTCTTGTCAGCACCAGGGGGCACAGCACTCCTTCTGTAGGTGTCTCTGTCCGCCTCCCCTCTTGTGAATCTTGCCGGGCGCTCACCCTCCGGGGACGACTGCGGCGCAGGGTGGCAGGCACGATCTCCGGAGGCAGGTGGAGATAATCGCGGAGATACTGGATGCCCTCATTCGTAAGGTACCAATAGAAGTGTCTCCAGGCAAACTGCTCCTTCACGTAGCCTCGAGACTTCAGAGACTGCATGGCCTTCATGACATGAAGGTTGGGCACGTTCTTGTCTGCCAGCTCAGGGTGTTTGGGCATATGGACATCCTTCTTGGCAACCATCACTCCTTCCTTAAAAAGGAGCTCATAGATGGCAATCCGGTTCTTCTTGGGCATCAACATCGCGGTGGCTGCAGGATCCGGGACCCACAGTAAGATTTTTAAAACACTGAATTAGTCACTGATTTTAAAGAGCATATAATGGTAGTGTGATCATCCAACCTTCACTGAGTACTTAGTACTTACCAGTAGCTACTTTAGAGCAAGCATTGCTAGTTATCAGACCACATGTACTAGTTTTCGATTAAGATAATATAATGACTATTGGAAGTGAAAAATCAGTTTTTTAAAACCAATACTCCAGCCGGGCGGTGGTGGCACATGCCTTTAATCCCAGCACTTGGGAGGCAGAGGCAGGCGGATCTCTGTGAGTTCGAGACCAGCCTGGTCTACAAGAGCTAGTTCCAGGACAGGCTCCAAAACCACAGAGAAACCCTGTCTCGAAAAACCAAAAAAAAAAAAAAAAAAAACCCAAAAAATAAAAAAATAAAACCAATACTCCTAGGTGCCAACACTATTCCATATACTTTTATGTGTTTTAATCCTTATAACAACCCCTTAGGTAAGTAACTCATCAAAGTTAAGGAAGATTAAGTAACTTGTCTAGTATCACATGACCGTATGTTTTGAACACAAACCTGTGTTTTTGCAAAGCTCTTGAGCTCCCATTACGCAGCTCCTGGAAATGAGTGTGCCTCTTACAGCCCAGGCATGCTAAGACTGCATGTCAGATGCCCCTGTAGTGATGGGTAAAAATGAGACAGTGTTTTTTCCATGTTAACCTCTCCCTGGGAAACTGTATCGTTGTAGATGGTGAGAAGGAGGAGGAAAGAATGATGAAGGAATTCTGAGCCAGCTGCCCGCTGATGGGATAGAACATGGCAGAGAGAGAAGTGTTTGGAGGAAGAACTGCAGCTCCCTTCCTGAGTTTTTCTATACTGCTTTACTGTTTAGTGCAGTTTGCAAACAGGAGACAGTGGCCATGGTGTCTCCTCCCTAATCTAGTCTCCAGAGCTAGTTAGGTTAGTAGATATAATTAGCACTGAACTTCATACCAGTAACCCAATTAAGGTAGATACATTGCTAGGAAAATTCGTGTAAGAGTAATTTAAGTCTGGCAGAAGATTTCATCTCAGCCTTGCATAAGATCTTTCAAGTGACTCATGGTTCCAGGGGTGGTGGAAGATTTTAGGAATCTGAGGCCTGAGAATGTACCTCAGTGGTGAGATACCAGCTTACCATGTAGGTTTGGTTCCCAGCATCTGGCTGGACGGTGGGGATTGGAAGGCTGAAGAACAGGGTCCCAGGAAGGCATGACAGGCACAATGTCCACCTGATAAAACAGCAAGAAACAGACTAATGAGCTATCCGAGGAAGACAAGGTTTCCCAGTAGACACAGAAATAGGTGCAGAAGGGTTCAGGCACAATGACACACACCTTTATTCCAATTTAGGAGGCAGAAGTAGGTAAATCTTTGTGAGTTAACCAGCCTGGTCTACATATTAAGTTCCAGGCCAGCTATCTAAAACAAAGGAAGGAGAGAGTGGAGACCCACAGACTGTTCTCTGATCTCCTGTGTGCCACTGTGTGCCCCTCCCGCAAATAAATAAATAGCTAACTGGGAAAAGGAGAAGTCTTCCCTTTTGTATGCAAATACAATTGTCTTCTCAGATACAATGCAAGTGGGTCTATAATGTGAAGTCATGGGAGGAGCTGTTCCGAAACACAGCGTATGTAATAGCTCCTTTTGTTGATTTCAGGAGGGATGAACCATTGTTTTAAGATATCTTGCATCTCTCCGATAAAAGGTGGTTGAAAGGATTTGTTGTTTAGCATTCCTTATTTTAGTGCATATTATTATTAGGTTGTTAATTTTAGACAGTTGAGCTTTTAGTCCTTTCTTGTATTTTCTGTGTTAATGCTAATCGTGCATCTTCAGACTCAACAGACTGTCCAATGGGTCAGTCTCGTATCAGACTCAGGCTGTTCAATCGATCAGTCTCGTATCAGACTCAGGCTGTCCAATGGGTCAGTCTCGTATCAGACTCAGAGGCGATGTTCTCTGCCTCTCTGCTATGGTTCAGTTGTTCAGCTGATGTTTTTCTAACTGTGTTTGAAAATCAGGCAATCAGAATCCCCAAGTATTTTCTCAGTGGCTATCTCATCAGTTCACCCTCCATCTACCATGTTTGTCTCTTCCCACTAGGCCTAGTCTCTGTGTTCCAATTTCATCTCAGGTCTCTAATTGGATTTACTTATAATTTCTTTCCTACTTGTCTCTGTCATTCTTTCCTCAAGGTCCAACTCAAGTATTACTTTTTTATTGAGAACTTTCCTGTATTGTTTGCACTGTTCTTCCTACCTGTGCATATTGGATTTTCATTGGCTTCAGCATCCGCTCTAAATCTGCAGCATGTTCAACTGGTGGTCTCTGGGCCACGTGGCCAGTGATAGCTGTGAACGCTGTCCAATACAAAAGTCATTAACTTACTTAGAACATTATGAGCTGGGTGTGTGTATGATTAAAAAAATTATTACACAGTTCCTGAGCCCAAGTTTTGTTGTTAGCAACACTGTGTCTGAGTTTCAAAAGGCTAGAGTTAAAGGCCTGAGGTCACAGACTACTGAAGACTGAGTTTGACTCGCTGTGCAACCACCCCAGGTTTGATAACTCAGGGGGACATCAGGCCTCCACATATGGACACCAGAACTGAATTCATGACAGTGAAGGGTTAAAAAACAGAGACAAAAAAAAGAGGCACATGGACAAGGCATAGAGAAAACCACGTGCAAGCTTCCAGGAGTCACTTATTCCCCAAAAGCAAGTTACCATATGAGCTTGAAATGTTGTATGCCAGGGAAGCCCATTAGAGACCCAGTGTCCCAGTTTTCGCTGTGACTGGTCATGTGGATGTCTTCTGTCTCGTGTACACCAACATTTCAGACCCTAAGAAAGTAAAGCACATGTCCAGCATAAGCCATGTTGTATGAACATAGTCATAGTAAACCACTCTTGTGAATTTTGAGAATGGCCTCAACCCTCCTGAAATCTTGAGTTAGGACTTGCCGGTCAAGGCCAGCCTTGTAAGCCAGCCTTGCTAAGGTTAACAATCTCATGCTTGCTAACTCTTTTCTGCAAGTGTGGTGTTATGAAGATCTTTCCAAAATGCTGTCAGAAGCTGAAATTGATTGACTTAGGAAGTACATATTGCCTTGATTCTAAGAGGTATTTAAAATGTGTTAGATAGAAATCCATATGAGAAGTTTAAAATAACTCTGAACATGCATTGCTGCTGTAGGACCGTGTGACCCTCATTGTCTCATGATATAATATTTATATACTGTGTACCATTTTATATCCACTTTTCTCATGGGTTGGTCCTTTATTATACAGGAGATGGTAAGTGGGTTAGAAGTCAGAATATGAGTTTTGACTGGGCACTGCCACTCTTCTCTGCTTTCCTTAATATTTCTCATGTGTTCATGAGGATTTAGATTGGTGTATCTCAGAGGTTCTTATTGCTGGTATTTCTGCCTCTTCAGGGGGCGTCTGTTGGGTTACTTTGTTTAAAATTTCACTACAATGTTTAATGATTCTTACTCGTCTTAGTTATAGCTTTTGGACAGTCCTCCGTTTTGGAGGTGATGCCTTCTAGGATTTCTGTCACTGATCCCCCATCACTTAGATTAAAGTTATAACTTTGCTCTCCTCTGGAGGGTGGTGGACCACATTGCTGAAGATAGGAAAGGACAAGGACAGAACTGAGCACAGTCATGAGTGTTTGTGCCTTCCTCTCAAAACTTCCCTGAGATTTGGAAAGCCTGTGTGCTTAGGCTGATACATAGAAAAAAACTAAAAGTGATCAAATATCTTGAGTCTTGTACTATTGTGATGACCGTTTTTGTGCACCGTCATGGTTCTAACATAGAAAGCCTGAATAGGGCCCCTGCTTTCACTGGATATCCCTTCCTCATTGTGTCCATCTTGTGTTTTCTGGTAAGGATGTCTTTTTAAAACTTTCAAGAGAAAATAATATAATCAAACTTATTTTATGAAGATAGTTGTAATCCAATATTGCTGAAGCAAGAGCAGTTACAAGAAAAGAAAATTATAGGGCAATATCTCTACTGAGCGTAGATAGAAAAACCCCTTAAGAACCCTAGCAGACCAAAGTCAACGGTATATCAGAAAAATCATTATAATAAGTAGATTTATATAAAACAATGAGTGTGATATAGCCAAAAGCTCTGGGATCATCTCAGTAGACACAGAGAAAGCTTTTTTTTATACAAAATTCCACATTTTTCCATGATACAAACTGTCAACAATTATTTAGCATGAAAATATCTCAACACAATAAGCTTATATAGAACAAGTTCCTACCTAATAATATTGTAAAGTCGAAAAATTTACATTTAAGATCAGGAATAAGACAAGGATGGCTGCTCTTAAAACTTCTGTTCAGAATAGTACGCTAAGTCCTGCTAGGAGTAATTAGGCAGAAATAAGAAATAAAATGTATCTAAGTAGGAAAGGGAAAAGTGAAATTGTCTCTGCTCATGATACCTTCTTATATATTAAAAATCCCTAGTAATTCTACCAAAATGAAAAAAATAGAATTGGTGAACAAATTCAGTTAAGTGTAGGCTGCAAATCCAATAAGGTTTCTATACCCTCTCAACAAACTATACAAAAAAAAGAACTTTCAGTAAATATACACCAATATTTCAAAAAGCCTATCATAAATTGACAAAGTATGACAAAGAGGCAAAAGACTGATATATCAAAAACTTGAAAACATTTAAGAAGAGATGACTGGAAAGGGGGCTTTTCAGGGTCAGGGAAACTCCCAGGAGTCCACAGGATGACTCTGGCTAAGACTATCCCAATTTTCATCAGAGAACCTTCATCCAGTAACCGATGAAAACGGATGCAGAGACCCTGCTGAAGAGAAGAAGGATTGTAGGAGGTAGAGGGGTCAAGGACACCACAAGAAAACCCACAGAAACAACAAAACTGGCTCATAGGAACTCACAGAGACTGGACCAACAACCAGGAAGCCTACATGGACCAAACTAAGCCCTCTACATATATGTGACAGTTGTGTAGATTTGTCTGTCTGTGGCACTCCTAACAAGGGGAGCAGAGGCTGTCCCTAATGCTTTGGCTAGCTCTTAGGATTCTGTCCCTCATACGGGATTACCTTGTCCAGCCTAAATACAAGGGAGGTGCTTGATATGCCATGCTTTGCTGATATCCATGGGAAGCCTGCCCCTTTCTGAACAGAAGCAGAGGAGGAGTACTTTGAGGGTGGGATCTGAGGGGAGGTGGGGGAGGGAATGGAAGGAGAGGAAGGAGGAGAAACTGCAGTCGGATGTAAAATGAATAAAATTTTTAAAAAAGAAGTTCATGTCTGGTGGTGGTGGCACACGCTTTTAGTCCCAGCTCTTGGGAGGGATGCAGGCAGATCTCTGTGAATTCAAGACCAGCCTGGTCTACAGAGCAAGTATCAGGATGGGCTCCAAAGCTACACAGAGAAACCCTGTCTTGAAAAACCAAAAAAAAAAAAAAAAAAAAGGAAGTTCTCAATGATAAAAAATATATTTCAATGTATGTTGTATTCATGTATTTTATGGATTAAAAGGATGCTGTTACATTTTATACTACCCACAGCAATTTATAGATCCAATGGAATCCCTTTTAAATTCTCACTGTCACTGTTCACAGAAATAAGAAGTTCTAAAATACTTACAGAGCTACAGAAAGCCCCTGAACATTCAGTTTTGAGGATAAAATAACAAATCTGGAGACATTATACTTCCTAACTTCAAAATATAAAGCTATTGTGCTCAAAATAGTATAACACTGACATAAAGCATGTATAAACCAATGGAATAAGACAGACAATCCAGAAATAAAGCATACAGTTATAGTTCATTGGTTTTCCTTCGAGGCACCAAGAACACATGTGAAGACAGAACCATCTCTTTAGCAAACAGGTTATAGGAAAACTGGATATCCTACCATCCAGTTTTGTACGCTCAGATTGTATTAAAGACCTAAGTGTGAGACCTGAAACTAAAACTCCTAGAATAAAACGTGACTATTCTTTGACATTGAGCTGGATGATGTGAGAGTCTTAGTAGCTTTGAAGGGTAAATAACTTTTCCTCAGACTGACAATTGTCTATAGTGGTATACATAAGAGATTAGTTATTCCAGACTGAGAGAATAGCATAAAAAACTGGAAAAGCAGGAAGCATGTACACAAAGGTGACGTGACGGTGTGCTGTATGGAGAAGAGTCAGCAAAGGATGAGTTCAGAAAATTAGGCAGGCTCAAAGGGGAAGTGTCCTTGAAAGCCAGTCATACCATAGATGGTTTTGTTTTTGTTTTTATTGTTTTTCCAAAAGAGTAGCATGACCAAGAGATTTTAGAAGATTAAGTAATATGACTATCCCTAAACTCTGAGTTTTGAGTCCCTGTATTTTAAATACAATACTTGAGACATTCGGAGCTCTTGTTTGCCGAGGCAAGGACTTTTTGGGGTCAAAAGGGATGTTAACTGCTATCTAGTCCACCAGTTATCACATCTACTCGTGCATAAGTTCATTGTTTTTTTACAGTAAGGATTTCCAGTTTCTATCTCAGATCTTTGTTGAGCCTGATTTTTCTTTTAAAGATGTGTTGCATTTGTTTTACCTTGCTTGCCTAAGGCACCTAATTGGTCCAAAAGAAAGCTGAATGGCCAACAGCGAGGCAGTAGAGGGACAGGCAGGCCTAGAGGGCAGAGAGAATAAGTAGGAGGAGGACTCTAGGCTCTAGAGAGAATGAGAGAGAGGGAGATGACCAAGGCCAGCCAGGCAGCAGACAGTCAGATAGAAAGAAGCAGGAAAGTAGACATACAGAATTAAAGAAGGGCAAAAGACCCCAAGGCAAAATGTAGATGAAGAGAAATAGGTTCAATTAAGTTATAAGAGCTAGTGGGATAAGCATAAGATAAGGCCGAGCATTCATAACTAACTAAGTTTCTGTGTCATGATTTGGGGGCTGGTAGTCAAAGAAAACCTGCTACAAAATATTCTCTCTCTCTCTCTCTCTTTCTCTCTCTCTCTCTCTCTCTCTCTCTCTCTCTCTCTCTCTCTCTCTCTCTCTCTCTCTCCTGGAATTCATTTTGTAGACCAGGCTGGCCTGATGTGGGATTCCTCTCTGTATGCTGTGAATATGTTTTATTGCCATTGGTTAATAAAGAAGCTATTCTGGCCTATGAAAGTGCAGAAAAACTAAACTGAATGCAGGGAGAAAGAAGGCAGAGTCAGGGAGATACCATGTAGCTGCCAAAGGAGCTTACTGGTAGGACACAGCCTCATGGTGATATACAGATTAACAGAAATGGGTTAATTTAAGATGTTAAGAGTTAGGTAGAAATACACCTGAGTCATCAGCCAAACAGTGTTGTAATTAATATAGTTTCTGTGTGATTGTTCGGGTCTGGGCACCCAAGAAACAAATGAGCAGTCTCTGCTTACACTGGCCTCTGCATCCCCAGTGTTAGAATTAAAGGCACGTGCCACTACACCAAGTGCCACTACACCCAGTTTGGAATAATTCTTTAAGTTTTCCTAAAGATTATGGTACCAAAGAATGTTAGTGACCTGAAAGTAGCTCTATAAACTTTTCCCCATTTTCCTGACCATCAGGAAATGATGAGTGTGATGAGATTCTCAGGTATGATGAGATACTTCCTTTCCAAGTTCTGGTAGCCATCCTTATGACCTTTCTGGTCTTTCAGGATCTCTTTGGCTTTGAAATGATCACTTCCTTTCTTTTGGTCTTTGTGTCTTCAGTAGTCAGTTAACACCAAATTGATCCTAAAGGTATTTTTTTTCAGCTCAGGTATTCTACTGTGCTGTTGTCCAGACTCCACTGACCTTTGGGGGCAATGGTATAGCAGGACTCTTTGACATGAAAGCCAACTTCTGGAGACTAACACTTTCTCTTAAGCTCTAGACTCGGTGGCCTATTGGTATTGGTGTTTCCTGTGGAATTTTAATCAAAGGAAACTCTGAACATGGGAATGGTTTCATTTTAAGCCTTAACAGCTGCAGCTGAGAATGTGAGATAGGAAAAGATGATTTGATGTCACTAGACCCATTTTGACAACTGGATAGTTTCAAAGCACACCATGGTACCTGAGTTATTTTTGATACCTGTGGGTCAGAGTGTGCTTAGTTCCCTTTCCTGGGAAGGTAGAACATCATTAAAGAACATTTGGTCTTGGTAATGGGCTGAATTTTCCTTTGTTCTGATAAGACCTTCAGTGATAACAAGGAAACTAAGCAATAAGGGTGCTTGGATGTGGGAAAACTAAACACTTTCTATTGGAATTGGCTTGCTTTCATCATTGACTCTGAAAACAGTTTTGTTTTCCACATGGTCTCTTTTTTCTGAAGATCTAACTGTTATAACTAGTCATTTTCAAAAGTCCTTTACCATGTCTGTCCAAAAGCACTTTTTTCCCTTTCTCTAAAATTCTAAGAGGAACCTGCCATGAAATTTAATTCTTACTTCTCAGCCTTGGCATGATTATCTCATTTTTTTTTTTGTGTGTGTGTGTACATTATTTGTTGTTTTAGAGCAGGGTCTTGCTATTATCCCACACTGACCTTAGTTTCTTATGGAACCCAGGTTGGCCACAAACTTTCAAGCATTGAATATCCAGCTGTCTGTTTAGTTTCTTCCTTTAAAACTCTATTTATTTATGTATTTATTTATATTTTATGTATGAGTGTTCTGCATGTACACCTACATACCAGAAGAGGATATCAGATCCTATTATAGATGGTTGTGAGCCACCATATGGTTGCTGGGAATTGAACTCAAGACTTCTACAAGAGCAACCAGGGGTTTTAACCATTGAACCATCCCTCTAGTCTTAGGTTTGTTTCGTTAAGTAGACTTTAAGTAGACTTGTTTGCCTCTGAAAGGCAAGAACAGTCTTTTCTCATTCCTATAACACTAATGCAGCTTTGAAAAGGACCATTGTCTCCGTTTGTATGACTTTGGTGCTCATTTCTCCATCACCAAACTTGTTCTCTCAGCAGCATTCAGCACAATTAAGCATCCCATCTTTTCTTTTCACTGCCATGGCGGCGGCTCACTTTTAATACCCTTCCCCGTTAATCACTCTCTACTTAATCTCTAAAATTTGAAATTCCTCTGGGTTCAGATACGGGTCCTGTTTCTTCTTCTTCATAAAGGCTTTTTTCAAGTAATCTCTATGATTGCCACAGATTTCTTACCATTTTGATTTTATTTATTTCTAAGTTTCTTTCCATTGGGACTTATCTTTTGAATTTCTGTTATCTGCATGACCTTTTCTTCTTATATTCCTTTTTCTCCTTTTCCCCTCTGTCTATCTCCTCATCTTTTTCTGGTGTAGTTCTAGGAATGGAGCCCAGGGCCTTGTCCATGCAAGACAAACACTAGATCTTTGAGCTACATGTCTTATCCCCCTTTTCTGTTTTATAGAGACATTCTAAGTTGCCCAGGCTGGCCTTGAATTTGCGTGGTAGCTCAGACAGGGCTAGGACTTGTGATTCTCCTCCTGTTTCAGCCCTCTCCCCACAAGTAGAGGCTTCACTCACATTTCTCACTTAGCGTCTCCTAACCTTTCCTTCCTTCAGATTCGTCCCATCCCTACCTGTGATACTTAGTTTGAATTATCAGCCTAACACAGTCTGGGCTCACTTAGGAAGGGAGTCTCAGTTAAGAATGGCTAGGGCAAACTGGCCCGTGGATATGTCTATGGGAGGTTGTCTTGAATATGGCCATTGAGGTGGGAAGACTTGCTTCCTATGCATCATTCTCTGGGCAGAGGGTCCTGGATTGTGTAAGGGTGGAGAAGCAAGCTGAGCACTATTGCTCATGCATGAATTTGTTGCTCTCAGATTTTGACTATGGATGTAATATGGCTGGCTGTTTCATGTTCCTGCCATCTTATCTGTCCCACAATGATAAACTGTTACCCTTCCTCCCTTATATTCCTGTCGTCTTAACTGACCCACAATGATAAACTGTTACCCTTCCTCCCTTATATTCCTGTTGTCTTAACTGACCCACAATGATAAACTGTTACCCTTCCCCCACTAAGGTACTTTCATCAGAATATTTTATGATGACAACAGAGAAGAAATGAAGACAGAAATTGTGCTCGTTGGCTTTAGTTGTCAGCTTGACACAATCTAGAGTCACCTGAGAAGGGCTCTGAGGATTTCAGTGAGATATTGTTTGCTTTGATGGCATTGATTGATAGAAGACCTGCCCGCTGTGGAGGACACAGTTCCCTAGGACAAGCTGAGTGCTAACATGCCTGTATTGATTCGTTGCTTTCTGCTTTTAGAAATATCTATCTATCTATCTATCTATCTATCTATCTATCTATCTATCTATCTATCTATCTATCTATCTATCTACTTACCTACCTATCTATCTAGGGCTACAGTGTGTGTGTGTGTGTGTGTGTGTGTGTGTGTGTGTGTGTGTGCAGGTCAGAGGACAGCTAGTGGGACTTGATTCTTTCCTTCTACTCTGTGAGTCCCAGGGATTGAACTCAGATAATCAGGCTTGGTGGAAAGTGCCTTTACCAGCCCCGAGCCATTGCACTCTCATGGCCCTGCTCTTGACTGTGGATGCAATATGACAGGCTGTTTCAAATTCCTGCCACCTTACTTCCTTGCAGTAAGGGATTGTAACCTGGAATTTTAAGTCAAATATACTTTTTCTTCCCTAAGTCACTTTTGTCAGGAATTTACAGCAACTGAAGGAAACTGTGACAGGGACACCTTTTCCCATCTTAATGTACCCTGTCACCATCCATTCAGCCATGATAGAACTTTGAGGTCACTTTTTACCCTGTCTGGTTCCTTTCATCTAGTTCAACAAGAACCAAATCTTTTATACTGCTATTTTTGTCCTTCTATTCTCTCTACCCCAGGTCACCATCCATTTTCAGCTAGACTCAAAAATAGGTTCCTCTCTATTCTTCTATTTTCACACATACTGGTTCTATAATTCTTTCTCCAAAAGAGAGGAAATCAAACCAATGGATTTAAACAGGCATGGATGAGTTAAAACTGCAGTTATGTGGCTCTTGTTGGCTGTTTTCATAATCCCACAGCAGGCCAGGGGGTGGCTCAGAAGAGCACCAGGTGTCTGAGTCCAGTCCAGAGCTGCAGAAGAACATTTTCAGTAGTCTGATTCCAAGTGACATTTTCTCAAAGTTGAAAGCACAGGGATTCTCATTTAGTCTGTTAGTTACAAGACTTCTGCTCCTAGATGGTACCGTAAGGTTTGTGATCATCAGCTTCTGCTGTTTGTGACTTAAACCAATTATTTAAAATATGTTCTAGTAACTGAACAAATAAAGCAAAATATGAGAATTATTTCCCATTAAATAAAGAATATCAATGAAAATATAGAAAGTATATATGTATGTGTGTGCACATGCATGCTATATATAGCTATATGGTTATTATAAATACCTATAATACATGTGTATATGTAAAGTATAAAGTCTATAATCTTAAGGTACAATAACTGAACAGATTTAAGCAAGCAAAAGAAATCAGTAGACTTTAAGATTGGTTAATTGAAATTATATAATGTGGGGTCAAAATAAATAAAAACAGAACTACATGGAACCTCAAGTACCTGTAAACACAAACAAGTGTCCCAGTAGGAGACACTGAGAAAGAAAAGGGATGAAAGATGTTTGAATAAATGATAATACTTCCCAAGTTAATAAACTATATGAACTTCCACAGCCATGAAACTTCACAAGGCTCATGTAGGACAGTGTTTCCCAACCTTCCAAATGCTGCAACCCTTTAATATAGTTCCTTAAAATTGTCTTCATCACCACTTAATGACTATAACTTTGCTTCTTTTATGAATTGTAATATAAATATTTGTGTTTTCTGATGATCTTAGATGACCCTGTGAGAGGGTTGTTCAACCCCAAAGGGATCGCCACCCACAGGTTGAGAGTCACTAATGTAGGGCAGCCTGAAAGAGTTTAGACACATAATCAACTCATTGAATGTCAAGCTTAAAGAGTGGAAAAGAAAAAGTATGACTCACCATATACAAGAGAGCCTCAGAGAGATTAACAGCCTACTTCTCATCAGAAACCATAGCAGCACAAGCCAGTGAGCTGACACATTCAAAATATTGGGAAAAATAAAGACTCTATGCCAAGAATATATATTTTTATTCCTTCAAAAGGAGAGGATGGGGACTGGAGGGATGGCTTACTAGATTAATGTCAATCAAATGTGAGGACTGAATTCTCACATAAACACAGAACCTACATAAAAGTTTGGCAGGTGTGTTGGCCTTCTGCATTTGAGGGAGAAGGAAGAGGAGGGAGGGAGAGAGAGAGAGAAAGAGAGGGAGGGAGAATCTATAGGGCAAGCTGGCTAGCTAGACTACCTGGAAGTGGTGAGCTTTGTGTTCAGCAAGAAACCAACCCTGCCTCAATAAATAAAATGAAGAGTAGCTGAGGAAGAAACCTGATATCAACTTCTGGCCTCCACATGCACACACATATGCATACACACATACATGTTTGCACCCATACACATGTGAACAGCATATGTACATGCATGCATACCAAATACATACACATGCAAAAAGAAAAGGATTGCTCACGTGGGAGGCCACAAACATCTAACTTTTAAAAAAATGTATTTTTTCAGACTAGCTAGGCTCCCCCAAAGCCAGTACATGCAGTAGGGTCAAAACTCAGTGCCATTGTCCTTGGCTTCCCAGCAGCCCTCATTGTCAGCCATATTCAGTGAGTCCGGTTTTATCCCATGCATTTTCAGTCCCAGTCCAGCTGGCCTTGATGATCTCCTAATAGATCAGCCCCACCGTCTCAGTGGGTGGATGCCCCCCTTGCGGTCTTGACTTCCTTGCTCATGTTCTCCCTCCTTCTGTTCCTCATTTGCACCTTGGGAGCTCAGTCCATTGCTCCAATGTGGGTCTCTGTCTCTATCTCCATCCATCGCCAGATGACTTGACCTGGATGGAGGGGGGAGGACCTTGGACTGCCCACAATGCAGGGAACCCTGACTGCTCTTTGGACTGGAGAGGGAGGGGGGAGAGGAGTGGGGCGTGGGGAGTGGGGGGAGGGGGAGGGAAAACGGAGGCGGGGAGGAGGCAGAAATTTTTAATTAAAAAAATTTAATAATAAAAAATGTCTTTTTTATTATTTTTTTAGTTATGTGTATGTGTCAGTAAATGGGTATGTGCCTATGAGTGAAGGTACCTTTGGAGGCCAGGTGCATTGGATCCCCTGAAGCTGTAGTCACAGGTGGTTGTGAGCTACCTGGCAAGGGTGCTGGTAGCCAAACTCAGGTTCTCTGGAAAAACAGTAAATTCTCTTAACCACTGAGCCATCTCTCCAGTCCCAAGTCTAAATGTTGTTAAGACAGAATTCATACCAAGCATCGTTTCTAATCACGGTGCTGTAAAACTGGAAATCAACAACAAACACCACCAACAATGGCGATGGAAATTAAAATATTGTCTCCTTAACTCTATGCAATTCTAAAGCAGTACAAAGAGTACATTATGGCAGCCAATACTACATTAAGAAAATAGAAAGATTTCAACTAACCAGTGCATCTTAAGAAGTTAAAAATATGAAAACAGCAAAAGGAAAGAAACAGTAAATAGCAGAGTGATATAAATGAAATGCAGACTAAAAAAGACAAGCAAGATGGCACGGGGTGTTGATCCTACTTCAGGTTCTGGCTTTGTGGGAGCCTAGACAGTTTGGATGTTCACCTTCCTAGATCTGGACGGAGGGGGGAGGACCTTGGACTTTCCACAGGACAGGGAACCCTGACTGCTCCTGGGACTGGAGAGGGAGGAGAAGAGGAGTGGGGGGAGGGGTAGGAGGAGGGGGAGGAAAATGGGAGGCGGGGAGGAGGCGGAAAATTTTTTTTTCAATAAAAAAGAAATAGCAAAAAAAAAAAAAAAAACAAAGAAGAAGAATCGGCTCCTCAAAGGGAAAAAATTGCAAGTCTTGGCTTAGATTAAGAGAAACTTGCTACAAATAAGTGAAATAAACGAATGAGGAAACATTGTTGTTGACACTACAGAAATACAAAGGATTGTTAGAAATTATGAAAAACTCTACACCAACAAATTTGATAACCTGGAAGAAATGGATAAATTACTGGACACATATGCCCTATCAAAACTGAGTCATGAAGAAACAGAAAACCTCAACAGGTTGATAAGCTATAATAAGATTGACTTTGTCAGCAATAGCCTTCTGTTAAAAAAAAAAAAAAAAAGCCCAGGACCAGATGGCTCCACTGCTGGGATCTACTAAACACTTAAAGATTAGCGATTCTTCTTTAGTGATTAAAAAAAAACATTCTTGCCGGGCGGTGGTGGCGCACGCCTTTAATCCCAGCACTCGGGAGGCAGAGGCAGGCGGATCTCTGTGAGTTCGAGGCCAGCCTGGTCTACAAGAGCTAGTTCCAGAACAGGAACCAAAAAGCTACGGAGAAACCCTGTCTCGAAAAATAAAAAAAAAAATTCTTAAAGGAATCTCAAAATTCATTTTTAAGGTCAACATTACTCTGATACCAAACTGAAGAAAGACAAAAATGAATCCCCTTCTCATAACTCCTGGGGAACACAATTCTTTTTAAGGACATGTGAAACACTTTTCAAAAGCAGAATAACCAAACTCAAATGAGAAAGATGGTGATACTGTAGCTAAGCATGAAACTGATTCTCCTATGAAAGTGTTTCTCAATTCTGAGTCTTACTAGGCAGTGGTGAGCACAGTGCAGGCGATGGCTGTTTCTGAAGCCGTCATCATCGCTTTGAAATGCTTCTGTTTTGCCCCATTTCCAGACACTGCCACAAGTTGAGAAGGAACTGCTTGAGTCTCTGACAACATAATTGAATTGTCTGAGCAATCTGGTTTCGGCTATTCAGTTTAACCTGAAAAGGGCAGCTCAAGCAATGACTGCTGCATTAGACTAGGAGTTTGCCTTCTGTTTGCAAGAGGAATAAGGATTTTGGCATTGTGAAGCGGAATCCACCCACTGGTACTGACCCTAAATTGTCCAAAAAGCTGAAGAAAAATTTTCCAAATATTTTTTTTCCTAATATGTTTCGCCCTATGTTGCCCGAGTAACTGCTACTTCCTGAGTCGCTACAACCTTTTGATTTATACAACAGTGTTTGGAATGAATGACAACTAGCAATTATTTCAGTGATAGATAAGGCTATGAGCAACCATGAAGATCTGCCTTCCAGAGGTGTTTGTCTCTGGAAGTCTAGGAAAATGAAGGGGGGGGGATATAATCCGAGAACAGGAATATAATTTCCTGTTATCTAGGAAAAACAAAAGCAAACACAAACTGTAATGTAGAAGTCCTTCACTGCATGATCTATATAGCTGCATTAGAAAGTTACCTCTCCTAAGATTTTTGGGAGAACATTAGAGTTTTCTTGTACTCCTAGAAAACTTCTGGCATGACTTGGAAGAGTCCCTGACCTGTCCCAGACTAACCTAGCCACCTTGGTGTGCGTGATAAAGTGTCGCAGTTCCTGAGGTTTCCAATGCGGACATGGTTCGTGCAGGCCTTTAGCTGCATGACACCCATTTACTGGTTCACAGCTCTGCAGGTCTGCAGGCAGACATAATGCATGTAGGTTTTGTGTGTAGAGTCACACAAAGTCAAAACTGAGATATCATCTGGGTGAGGTGTTTTTCCTGGAGGTGCTAGGAAAATCTGTTTTCTAAGCTCATTCTTATTGGCAGAATTCATTTCTTGTGGTTGCAGACTGAGATTAGCCAGCAACCACGTCGGCATCTGGAGGCCACCTACATTTCTTCGCATGTGATCATTTCCATCTTATATTGCCTTATGCTTCAGATCTCTGAGTCCCTCTTCTTCCTAGAAAATAAAAGCTTCTCTTTTTTTTAAATAGATTTTTATTGATCTCTATTTTTTTCTCTGCTCCCCTCCCTGCCTCTCCCCTCCTCTCTTCAACCTTCCCCCAAGGTCCCCATACTCCCAATTTACTCAGGAGAGCTTGTGTTTTTCTACTTTTTACTTCCCATGTAGATTAGATCTATGTATATCTCTCTTAGTGTCGTATTGTTGTCTAAGTTCTCTGGGATTGTGGTTTGTAGGTTGGTTTTCTTTGCTTTATGTTTAAAAACCACCTATGAGTGAGTACATGTGATAATTGTCTTTTTGGGTCTGGGTTACCTCACTCAAAATAATGTTTTCTAGCTCCATCCATTTTCCTGCAAAATTCAAGATGTCATTATTTTTTTTTCTACTGTGTAGTACTCCATTGTGTAAATGTACCACATTTTCCTTATCCATTCTTTGGTTGAGGGGCATTTAGTTTGTTTCCAGGTTCTGGCTATGACAAACAATGCTGCTATGAACATGCCCTTGTGGTACGATTGAGCATCCTTTGGATATATACCCAAAAGTGGTATTGCTGGGTCTTGAGGAAAGTTGTTTCCTAATTTTCTGAGTAAAAGCTTCTCTTTTAAAGAGTGTGTTGATTATGGTAGACCTCCTTGGCTCAGCTTACTGTGTTACCATTGACTTTGTCATGTAATAGCCGGTTCATGGGTGTAAAATCCATCACATTTGATAACCTAGGGTAAGAACAGGATGCCTGGAACTGTTTTAGAATTCTGTCTGCCACATCTTTATTCTGTTTCAACTCATTTTTTTTTTTAACTATGGGTTTTGAGGCAGCCTAATGGCTGGCACAATATTTCAGTTAGTAAGTAAATTTTCAGCAACTAAAATTAATGTTGGGAGTTACATATGAGAATGATGGTCTTTGTGTTTGATTTTTATAAATGTTTAAGGAAGCAAATTAAAAAAATGAATAATTATTCATTATGTAATTCAGGGTTGTGCCAGTATTCTAATACTTCTATAGAATGACATGTTTAAAAGCTACACAATTCCACTTACAATTTCTAATTTTAATAAAATGGCATAGACCAGATGATAAGATCTTCTAGTGTTTTCATTGCTGCTTAAAAGCAAAATTCTGCTGTTTATTCACATAAGCGTCCTCTATTTCTTTTTCTGGCATAAAAAAGGTGAACTTTAATAGGTGATGAATAATGGATTCAGTTCTTGGCCCTATCATTATCTAGTGAGGTGTGTGTTAGATTAGAGAAGATAATTAGATAAGATAATCATTTAGATTTACATTTTAATTACATTTTAATATCCTGTGTAACTATTTCAGATACAAGTCAGCCAGTCAAGCATGCTATGTCATAAACATAGGCTTTGCATGTTTGGATTCTATGTATCTCATAGAAGCCTCTTATTTAAAGAAAAAAAATACTTGAAGTTAGACATCAGAAGTATTAACTATTTCTTAGTGCCCCCTTTCAAACAGATATGGACATTAGCTTCTAAAATAAATTTATCTTTGGGATTGAAATGCCATTATCCTGGGATTATCTGATGCTAAATATTTTTCTTCCTGCTTGAATGTTTTCCTTCCTACAGTTTATTAAACCTGCAGTTTTCTGTAATGGATGTTATTGCGGTATAATGACATTTACTCCACCCTCATTGACAATCTGCTGAAAAAGTAGATTAGCAGATATCTAACAGAGAGCTTGTCAGGATAATGATGTCACTGTAATCAGGCCGGGTAATGTAATTCTCTACTTAGTTCAGTTGTGAGTGGTCATCCAGAGAGGCTGTTCCCATTTGAGATGACTCATGTGGGGCTTCTGGACTGTGGCACTGTGAGAGGAGACCGTGGAAGGGGAAGTAATGTCTTTTGCTCATCGTTTCTGTCCTTTCAGTACAGTGTGAGCTGTGGTTCAGCATTTCTGAAAGCAATCTGACTATAGAATCCTTACCGTGGATACTCAGCAAACCACTGAACACAGTTTGGGAAGGACTTCAAATGTAAGGGAGTCAGACCAACTCAGGGAGCATCCTGTGTTTTTGTCGTAAGTAGTGTAGTCATCACTCGTCATCTGGCTAAATTCCCTGTACACCTGGAGACTCTGAGACCCCGCAGGTCTGAAGAGGTTTGCCAAGATATTGTTAGTGGCAGAGTTTGGTTAAGAATAATCAATTCTGAGATTTTCCTTACTATAGTTCAGTTAACACAACTGAGAAAATCACCTAGCTTTGAGCCCACTCCCCTCAGAGATGGCCATGTCTTTAGTTCTGGCTGAGTTACAGTTTGGAAGTGGGAATAGAAGGATCTTCTATTCTAGGGGATCCAGTGCTGCTTCTGGTAACTGCAGGTACTGTACACATGCAGTTTGTAGATATGCAAACAGGGACATCACTCATACTTGATGGAGGTAGGTCATCTGTCTATCTGTTGCTTTCATTGGTTAATTAATAAAGAAACTGTTTGGCCTTTGATAGGACAGCAGCTTAGATAGGCGGAGTAGACAGAACAGAATGCTGGGAGAAAGAAGCTGAGTCAGGCAGTCGCCATGATTCTCCCACTCCAGACAGACGCAGGTTAAGATCTTTCCTGGTAAGCCAGCTCGTGGTGCTACACAGAATATTAAAAATGGGTTAGATCAATATGTAAGAGCTAGCCAATAAGAGGCTGGAACTAATGGGCCAGGCAGTGTTCAAAAGAATACAGTTTCCATGTAATTATTTTGAGGAATAAGCTAGCTGGTGGCCAGGAGCTGGGCGGCAGGAACACGGCCCGCAGCTCCTTTCAACACATACTCATAAAATTTAAAAAAAAATGTATTTATTTAAAAAGGCATCTGATACTAATTCATCCATCTTTCTAATATTTATACTTATAGGAATGAGTATTATAAGTGAGGTTCTGAATATTTAGTGATTGGGACTTTCTTGTTGGCTTGTTTGTTTAAGATACAATCAATTTAAGAGCCATTTTCTCAGAATTTCTCACTTGTCTACTTGAAAGACAGAGATGGAGGAAATAGAAATGTTGGGTCCACAGGGGCACAAAAAGATGGGGACAGACTACTGAAGTCTCATAAACCAGAAGCAAACTTTATTCCAGGAAAAATATTTTTTAATATTTTTAAATTTAAAAAAATAAATCTCCATGAAGCACAAAAAGCTTATCAGCTAGCTGAGACCACAGCCAGAGATGGACTTATAAGGTTGTGGCAAAGGACGGTTTCTGAACTCTCCCTTTTTAAAAGCAAGAAGCAACAAACATTAGGCATGAACAAAGGAATTTTTACAGTCTTGAAGTAAAACTCAGATACAAATTGCCTTATTTTTACAATTTCCATTTGTAGAGTTTTCCAGTTAAACTAGTGTTTGTATTTAGTCCATTTTTCCCCCTGGCACTCCCTGGTAGTGTTTACCAAAGCTCTGTACTTCCCCTGACACTGTAAGTTTTACATAGCAGGAAAGGGGATGGGAAGATGCACAGCCAAAAAGTCAGGAACATCCCATCATTTAAAAGTTAACTCAGCTCATATCAGTTGTTAATCACGGTGGTGGCTGGGGTGTTATCTTAGGCTAATTCTCAGTTTGCAGAGGGATGCTTCAGTCTTGTAAACAGAGCAGCCAGTTGTTAAACAAAATAACCCACTGCTGTTAATAGATCCTAAAGCAGCTGAGAAAATAACCCACCTTGGATAATTGATCCTTAAACTGCTGAGAAAACTGTTGGTAGTTTGTTTAGGTTTACAACTTTATATGTCTTTCTTTCTACATTCTAATTTCTGCTACCTATATTTCTATATTCTAATTCTCATTTCTAGACCCTTCAAGAAACTTTGAGAAATGTAAAAAAAAAATGTGGTCATAGATATTAAGCTCCGAATGTCACTGACAGTCTGTACTCTATTTCTAAATGCTTGTTTTATTATATATTGAAATCTTTCATTCTTGCTTCATCCAACTGGGAAATATCAGAAGTCTTTCTATGGAAGTATCTTACAGGAAATGTAAGTGGCTAGACTTGGGAAAGAGGAGTGTGATCAGGAGTGTGGGGTACAGAGAGGTGTGAGGCAAGAGATAGGCAGAAAACACAGCAACCAAAAGCATAGATTGAGAAAAGCTGCATTTTCATTCTCCTAGTGTCTGATGGTTTTAAAATTTGTTATCACAGACAAGACCTTTAATGTCTCTGGGCTTGTAACTGATCTCTAAAATAAAAAATATAATAATCACTTTCTCCAAGATTATGAAGATTGCATAAATCAAAATAAGGCTGATTTTTGTTGGGGTACACTGTGTAGTACAGGATGGTTGAAGAATGAAGGCTCTCCAAGATAAAATTTTAAGGCCTATGTGGCACCAGGAAGATTCAGTCTCTTCTGATGGACTGAATCCAGAAAGGCCGTACAAAGGCATATTTATTGATTGTTACACAAAGTATTTTCTCATACCAAAGTCCTTAATCTAATTTACATGTCTTACTAAAGGAGAGTATCACATACTCTCATGACTTTAGTCTTTTATTATGTATTGTTTACAATGCACAATAATATAAGAACCTCAGGTGTGTGAGGCTCTTGTGGCCAATGTCATGGGATGGCTGCAACATCTCTTCAGCAAAACAATTTTACAGATCAGGGAAGCAATCACTCTTTTTCACGAGGATCCTTCAAGGTCAAAGAACTTCTAAAAACATGGTTGTTCATTCTAATGTCTACCCAGATACAGTGACTCTGCTAAATCCTACAACAGATTTTTATATTGCTATGGTATATTTGTCAGATCAATTAGAGTTTGCTTTGGAGGAAGCCAATAAACATTTTTTGCTATAATATAAAAAAGGAAAACTGTGAAATTTCTGATACTTACTAAGTGCTCTTTAAAATTTTGATTCTCATTCGTTGTTTTCCCTTCCTTCTCCAACACACCCCATCTCAAAACTTGCTTCTCTCTTCTAGCTATTGCCTCTGTAAGGAAATAAAAAAATACAGAAAACTCTTCTGAATTTGGAATAAGGCACAAGAGGAAAAAACTCAACTCTGCCTGTCTAGACTCTTTATAACAGGCATAGATTAAAGACTCCAAATTTGTATCATGATTTCTACTATTTATTGGCCAGTTTACATAAGTTTAAGTTTTATAAGACTTAAATGCTGTTTTCCTTTTAAAGATGATGCTTGTGGTAAACTGAATGAGAATGGCTTCATAGGCTCATATATGTGAATGCTTGGTCCCAGCTGGTGGAACTGTTTGGGAAGGATTAGGAGAAGTGGCCTTGTTGGTGGGGGTGTGTCATTGGGAGTGGGCTTTGATATTTCAAATGCCCATGGCATTTCCAGTTTGCTTCCTCTGCCTCGTGCTTGTGGTTGAGATGCACACTCTCAGCTATTGCTCTGGTGGCAGCCATGTCTGCCTGCTTACTGCCATGCTTCCCACCGTGATCATGGACTCTAATCCTCTGAAACCATAAGCCCCTAAATTAAACACTTCTAGTTGCGTTGGTCATGGTTTTATCACAGAATAGAAAAGTAACTAAGATGACACCAGTTATAATATTGGGTATTCTTAGCTTGGTGTCTGTGCACCAGATGAGTGCTGGTTGTCTTTATCATTGTCACCGTCTCATCCAGAGCCCCTCCTAGTCCTTAGGTAATCCTAAGTGAACTTAAAGAATTGTTTATTTCTTATCAGTCTCATAGATGGGATAATTGGGAGGAAAAATATTATTTTTTCATATTTTTCATATTATTTTATACTTCATGTCTCTCCCTTCCTCCCTTCTCAAATATCTTGCTCTTCTTTAAATTAAATGAGACTTTTGACCCCAAAGCTTTATACCTATTTTTTTTTAAACATTAGCTAGGTGTGGTGGTAAAGCCCTTTAATCCCAGTGTTCTAGAGATTGAGGCAGGTGGATTTCTGTGAGTTCAGGGCCAGCCTGGTCTACATAGAGAGTTCCAGTACAACCAGATCTATATAATAGAAAGATCCCAGCTCTCAAAAAAAAAAAAAAACCATTTATTTATGTTATGTGTATTAGTGTGTTTTCATGTATGTCTGTGTACCTTGTACCCTTGAAGGTCAGATCCCCTGGAACTGGAGTTATGGATGGTTGTGAACTGCCATGCGGGTGCTGGGAATCAAACCCAGGTCTTCTGCAAGCACAAGTGTTCTTAACCACTGACCATATATTCAGCCCTTAACACTTACTTTTGGTATCAATATTTTGTTCATCCTGTCATCCTACCTCCTGGATCTGGCTCTGGGCTGAGAATTCTGAAAACACTGCATTCAGTCTTTCATCTCTGAGGACACTGGCTCCTGCTCTATGTCAGGACATCAGAGGAGTCGGTGTACTGTGACTTCTAATTTAGGGATCCTCGTGTATTACATGGTTGGAGAAGGAACATGGTGACTGGAAAAGTGAATTGGAGTCTGGGTCATAGCATCATGTTGTCAGGCAGGCTTCTGGGAAGGAAATGCTAAGAAACGACTCAGGACACTGGGGAGACTGTTGGAGAAGAGCCCCGGGTAGCTGCTGCCAGAGTCGCGCTAACACCTCCAGGACATGTAGAAGCAGTGGCTAATGTTGAAAAGCACAAGGTTGGTCAAAGTTAAGGAGAGGCTTTCCAGGATGTGCTCTAGGCCTGGGATGGTACCCAGCCCTCCTTGAAATCCGAAAACACAGCAAATGTGTACCTGCCACTCCCACCTCACTTCCCAGATCAACTCTGCTTTGTCTCTGAAGACACTCCCAGGGGCTGGCGAGATGGCTCAGCGGTTAAGAGCATTGCCTGCTCTTCCGAAGGTCCTGAGTTCAATTCCCAGAAACCACATGGTGGCTCACAACCATCTGTAATGAGATCTGGTGTCCTCTTCTGGCCTGCAGGCATATATGCAGACAGAATATTGTATAATACATACATACATACATACATGCAGGCATATATGCAGACAGAATATTGTATAATACATACATACATACATACATACATACATACATACATAAATAAATAAATAAATACACTCCCAGAAACTCTGTAGTCAGATCTGATTAATTCATTTCCTTTTTCAGCATTGTTTAATTGACCCCGTCGACTAAACTGTGACATGGGCTACTAATATTTGTTTTAATTCTGTTCATAATGTTTGTCCTTGTAGCAAACATTCTGTGCTTTCGAAATGTTTATAGCACAGGTACAAGGCTGTTTATCTCTTTGTTTCTTTAAAGATTTATTTTTAGTGTGTGTGCAAGTGTGTGAATGCCACTTGTATGTGTGTCTTTAAAGGCCAGAAAAGGGCTGGAGTTACAGGTGGCTGTGAGCTGCCTTGACATGGGCGGATGCTAGGAACTAAACTCGGGTTCTCTGGTAGAGCAGCAAGTGTTCCGAACTACCGAGCCGTCTCTCCAGCCCCTATTAATCCATTAGTTGATTCAAGCTTTTTGCCCACTTTTAAATTGCCTTTTGTTGTTATTTAAGAAGCGTTTTTTAAATTCTGGATGCTGATTACCAGATGCGTGGTTTACAAATCTTTTCTCCGTTCTCAAATAACTTGTTCTTTTCTTTGACTTGTCAAAGTTTTCCTCTTGATGAAGTCCGATTTTTTTTCCCTTTGTACTCTCTGTGTATGCCTAAGCACATATGGCCTATTTAAGGTTTCTTTTAAGTTTTACTGTTTTATCTGTGTCGGTTCCATCTTTAATTAATTTTTGTATAGTGTTAATATGGCAATGGTACAGTCAAGTTAAGTTACAGTTAGTTGGTAAGTACTCCAAAAATTCCTTCAACTCAACTTGACAGATGTTAAAAAACTTCCATAACAAAATGTCGAAGGAAAAAGAAACCTAAATTTAGAAACCTGATAGTTCCTCTTTGGGTACTGTCTCCGAGCCACCATTTTCACAGCTTCCCAATGTGGGTGTAGGGCTAGTGAAGGCAAGATGAACGTGGTGACTTCCTACCCTAGATAGCCTTTGTTAGCCTGAGATTCTACGGTGTAACTCAAGATATTTCTTCTACAGCGTGCCCCAAGGAAACTTGCCTCTCAGCCCTATTTTTTATCCTTGATTACCACTGTTGTTGGATAAATGTCTTATTGCTCTGAAATGATTTTTTGTTTTTCATCCCAAAGAATGATCTAATTTTCATCTGAATAAAGGCGTTTTTACAGAAAGAAAACTCAATTAAGAGACAGGAGCTCTACATTCTAGAAGAAATGTCACAGTGATTTGAACAAGGACAAACTGACGTTCAGTGGTAGAATTTGAACCTGGAGTACTTTAATCCAATTTATCAGAAAATTGACCTTTCAAGACCAAGTCAGTTTTTAAAAACATGACATTTTGTTTTTACTCATTTATTGTATGTGCACTGATGCTTTCGTCTGCAGATGTATTAGTACACCACACGTGTGAGTCACAGACAGTTGGGGAGACACCATCTGGATGCCAGGAATCAAACCTGGGTCATCTGGAAGAACAGTCAGTGCTCTTAGCTTCTAAGCCATCTCTTTAGTCCCCTCAAGACCAATTCTTTAGAATAATTGGTGGCGGGTGGGGGGCGGATCCTAACAACTATATATCCCCATTCCAGCTCTGCTGCACAGACAGTGACATGCTTCTGAACCTAAGCCGGGAAGCACAATTGACCTTTCTTAGACAAATGTGCATGGCCTGTTCTCTGCGGGAACATGAGGACTGTTTCAACTTTCACAGCTGTGGACTGTTTTCTGCTTTGACTACAACAAACACCAAAAAAAAATGGCATGTTAATAATATGAATATTTGAGCCACATAGCAGATGAAACATTCCAGATTTTGGATATCCCCTTGACCTTTTATTTATCTTGTATATTTCATTTATTTATTTATTTGCAATTTACCTATTTATTTATTTATTTATTTATTATGACCTATGCGAACATCTTTGTTAAAAAAACCAATTCTTGGGAAAATATGTATAAAGGACATTGTATTACAGTGTATATAGCTGCCTTAGTTGCTAGGGTCCTCACTGGAAGTCTTTGTTTTGTTTTTGTTTTTCCCTCTCTAATTTTAAATCAGGCTAAGAGATTATACTTTAGGAGTATTGCCTTCCCCTAGCCCTCAACATAGTCAGTAGCACATAGTAGGCATTATGGGTGTTAGGTCATTGTTGTCTTCCGAAGAGCAGAGCTTTGCTCAGTATATATACCCATCTCCTGGGTACAATATCAGTAACTGTATGATAGGCATTCAATAACAGCTTAAAAGAATTCTTTGAATTTAGGTTTTCACTTCACTTTTAGATGACTGCTTATTTAACAAGGTATTTCTCAGCAGAGAGAGTTAGGCCCCCGGATGAGTCACTGAATTAGGATCAGAGGGTTAATGATAGCCACAAAAGAGACGGAGCCTGTTAGCTGATTCATAGGGCTATCTATCAGCTCTTCTGAGAGAAACGACCTAGATAAATCAAAGACTGGCAATAATGAACTCACAGCCTCCAAACAGTAAAAATTGTGGACATTGTTGAACTCCTAAGAAAAAGCAATGAAAACTCTTAATCAAATCTCTGGACTTAAAACTAGTGACTTTTTTGTGTGTGTGTGAGGTTGCTGAGTTTTAGACTGCTCATAAAAATGGAGAGCGTGATCAGAGCAAGGCTGGGAGAGGACAGGAAGGGTTGGGCGAGGGAAGGATAAAGGTAACAAGTGGATAGGGAGCTGGCTCAGCTTGTCAACACTTGCCTTGCAAGCATGAAGACCTGAATTCAGATCCCAAGAAGCCATGGAAGAGGTGTGGTGGCCCACACTTGTAATTCCAGCAGTGGGAAAATGGAAGATACAAACAAACAGGCGGAACCCTGGAAGTTTGCCAGTCACCTAGCCTGCCCTATGTGCAGAGTTCCGGGACATTTAGAGACCCCATCTCAAACAAAAGGTTGTCCTCGGGCCTTCACATTCTGTGTTTCTCCACTTCCACCCTCAACGAACCCATAGCCAAATTCATCACAAAAGGAGGGAGGAAGGGAGAGAGAGAGAGAAAAGCAAGAGACACATATACAAGAGAAGAGAGGGAGAGGGAGAGGGAGGGAGAGAGGAACATCTGAAAGATCAGTGCTGTGGCCCCCCTGGGTTTCGTGAATGGCAGGTGTCTGGTGGCAAACGGCCTTTTTCGTGAAGATCCATTTCTTTGAAAGTGGAAGAGTCACTGTCTCAGATGTGGTGTCCTTAGCTACCATTCTTCCATTACTTTTCCAGTCTCAGGACCTTGGAGCCAAAGTGAGCTCTGCATTTTTGGTTGAGAAAGAAGGGAAGAGGCGTTTATAAGTTATTTTCCTCCACAGTCATGAAAGGGTTAATTGCAAATGTTGCTGTAGGCTAGGTTCTAGAGCATTCTTGACTGGAATTTAATCTTAGGGCTAAGCAAAGGGCATGTTAGTGTCGATGCTACCCAGGAACTTTCTGTAGACACACTGGGAGGAGCATACAGAAAACCAGTCTTTCTCCATTGTTGTAGATATGTAAGACACTCATGTAAGTGGCATCATCACTGTGATTTCTCCCTACTCACAGCAGCTTAAATGTAAGGCCACTGGGCCTGTTCTTCCTAGAGAAAACTTGTCAGTTCTCCTAGTGAGGGCTACAGAGTTATATAGTGTGTGTTTACTGAGCGACAGCTTTGCCGGGCGCCTTGTGTTAGACTCTGATTAAGGTAGATTTGTCCCCTAAGTTTGCCCCAGAAACAATCATTAAGAAAAGAAGTCTCTTGTTTACATCTGTTCTTAAAATCTTCACTGGAATGGCTTTTCACATCGCTCTGGATTTGAGCCCAGATAAAATCCTGTCACTCATTGTTTAGAAAGACTCAGAGAGGCAGAGCGCTTGCTCAGTACCAGCCCACCATCCGTAAAGGCTTCTAGAAATGGATCCAAGAAGAGTCTGGAAGACAGGAGTTCAGTGCCAGAGTCTATTATGTAACCCGTTAAAACATCTGCCTAGAGGCTGCATTGCAGATTGTCAGCCTCCAAGGGACTGTATTTTCTGTCTTTGCCCATCCTACCTTGAGGTTTGTGGGCAACATTTCTAGAAACAGACATTAGATTGTCTGGAATGAGTTGGAAATTGCAATTCCTGTATCTTCTTATTGCATCCTCCTGTGCTACATTCTTGATTCTGAGCTTTGACAGTATGAAGCATGTTAGCTGATATGGTGGCTGCAGAGGTGAACATGATGTGTAGTGCATTCACAGAACTTGGTGTGGTTAGGGAGATGGATGCTGCAGCAGGAGCAAAATAAACACCAAGGCTAGGCTTCTAGCAAGTGCAGGAGAGGTAGCATGCAGTGTGGTCCGAGCAGCGGACCTGCACTTAGAGAAGCAGATTCTAAGGCTCATTTGTGAGCGAATCTATTTTTCTTTAGTTCACTTACAAAAAAAAAAAAAAAAAAGGAAAGAAGAAAGAAAGAAGAAAAGAAGAGACTATTAGGAGCTTTGAAAAACACAGATTAAAATGCAAACAGATGGGAAGTGACAGTGTCCCATTTTAGTGTGGGGAAGCAGATAGAGCCAGAAGAACCACCTGTGGAATGTTCCCACGCTGTGCTCAACAGCTGTTGGTTCAGCGAATAACGATTCCTCTTGTCTTTGATCCCTCTTTTACCTGCCTTGCTTCCCCAAGGCTGTTAACAATATAATGGATGGATTATTGACCCCACATAATTGTATTTTTGCAGAATGTGAGGAAGATCAGGGCTTTTTATTTGTTTATTTATTGGCAGGGTTTGCAAAATAGCCCAAGTTGGCCACAAATTCACAATCCTTTTGCATTGACTTCTCAAGTGCTAGGATTACAGGCATATGCTACCACATACAGTTTGTGAATTCATATTTCATATACTGTCTCATTTGTTGGGGTTGACAAAGATTTAATGAGGCTTCCTCCGATAAAAATATAATACAAATTGCCAGCATAAAATTTAAAATTTTCTTGTAACCACAGTAAAAGAAAAAGAAAATCAGGCAAAATTAATAATACGCTGTATTTAACACATTATGTTCAAAGTTTTTTATTTATTCTTCTTTCAAATAATACATCCCAACTGCAGCCTCCCCTCCCTCTTCTCCTCCTGTCCCTTCCCCCTTCCTTCTTCTTCAGATCCCCTGCTCCTCTGTTTCTTTTCAGAAAAGAGCAGGCCTCCCAGTGATATCAACTGAACTCGGTATAAAAAGACACAATAAAACTAGGCACAAATCCTTATATCAAGACTGGACGAAGCAACCTAGTAAGAGGACATAGGTCCCATGAGCAGGCCAAGAGACATAGGCACCCCCACCCTTATCGTTAGGGGTCCAGCAAAAGACCCACGTTAAAGGACCACAGCATGTATGCAGAGGGCCTCATGCAGACCCACGCAGACTGTGGTTGCCTCCGCAAAGTATTTCTTAACATTTAATTAGTAAAAAACTTTTGGTACCCCAAACTGGGCTCAGATTCGCAATCCTCCTGCTTCTGTCTCTTGAGATGCAGTCTTCTGTTTTTGTGATGGTTATCAGCTTGGCAGGTTTTAGAAGCACCATGAAAACAAACTTCTAGGCAAGTCTGTGAAGGATTTCTAGATGGGGTTGATTGAAGACCCACGCTAAATGTGGATGGTGCTGTTTCATGGACTGGAAGTCCAGGGTTGAGTAAAAGGAGAGGGTGCAAAGCATTCATCTGTGTGGCTGCTTTAAGCTCCTCCTGCCATGCTGGACTACCTTGACCTGTCACCAAAATAGGCCCATCCTTACTGACATTGTTTCCCTCGGGTATTCTGTCACAGCAAGACAAGAACACAGCTACACATGGGACTGGTACAGGCTTCTAATGAAATGTTTTACATTCCCTTTTCATGCGAATTCTCCAGAATTAGGATGTGTATGCCTCATAGCCCATCATCTTCACTAGCCACTGTAGATGGCTGAGGACTGTTTGCTTAGAAAGCAGAGCCGTCCAGTCTCCATTTATCCAGTTCTGTCTTTCTAACCTTTGTTCCTGTCCTCATTGTTTTCTTTGTTTCCTGTCTTTCTGCCCTAGGAACAGTCTTTTCTTCTCTTTGGTTTGGTCTATGCCTATGTGAGTTGCTTATCTTCTTTTTCAGCTGTTTGAAACCAGCTGCTGTTCCCTGGGTGCCTTTTCTTCTCTGTAAGCACTGAGGTCTTCTGAGCAATCAATGCACCTTACTTCGGGATCAGTCTGTTCCCAACACGTGTTCCGTAAGGACAGGGATCGTGTCTCCTCTTTTCTGCAACCTCCCCCACTTAGCCTGGGATCTGACCTCTACTGGAACTTAGTAAGCTCTTAACAACTGAACAAATGAATAAGTTGTTTTTGAAGACCTTACTGGCTCCGCTTGCCCACCTCTGTTTTCTCTCTGATGGTGTAATTGGGCAACTTTCATTATTATTTGTTTTCATTATTTTCAGTGGAAATAAAAGTATGGGCAGAATTTTTAGCCGATTCTCCAGTTTTTCTTTTTTTCCAGCAGCACTTGCTTTCTGTGGTCGCCTTTTAGGTCGTCTGACTTCATTGACTGGAGTCCGGAAAGCCTGTGGGATCCTTTGCAGGCGTGGTAACTCTGCTGCCTAATTGTGCTGTCTGGTGTTTTGCCCAGGTGTCCAGGTTTGCTTCTGTCCTTACCTCCTGCCTGCTCTGCTCTGCTCTGCTCTGCGTGAGCGCCTGTGCAGTCAGCTCTCTCTGCGTGAGCGCCTGTGTAGTCAGGTCTGCTGACCTCACCGCAGTCACCAGTGACCGATGCTGCAAGTCCAGGGGGTTTCACACTTTAGAGCAATGCGTCTGTTGTTGTTCCCTCAAAGGTACAGCCCTGTGTATAAAAACAGGACAGTGACGGTGAAAACAAGTTAGAGGTACTCCAGGGCACCCCAGAGCGTGACTTAGGAGCCACAAGTCTTGTTAACAGCGCAAACGGGGAAACAGGCTAGTGAGTGGGACGGTGTGCCCAGTGCAAACACGATGCTAGCAGCAGGATCTGGACCAGAACCCAGGTTTCCTTTCCAGGTCAGTGCTCTCCTAACCACAATGTTCTGCTGGGAGCTTCATTTCCCAAGGGGAGGAAGCAGGAACAATGAGCCTTTTATTGTATTCCCCTTGATGAAATCTGACAGGGTCTACCTCTCCTTCCCTAGTAGAAGATCAGGTTGGCCCCCTCTTGTTATTGTTTTTCTCTGGGACCCAGGCCGGGGCTTGCCTCAGCCTTTGTTCTGCTCCCAGTTTTTGAGGTGCCAAGAAGAACAGGGTGAGAGCGGATTCAGGCAGGTCAAGGTGGCACAGATGTTTCCTGTCCCTTGGCCAGTCTGGCTGTGTCTTTCAGAACAAATTGAATACCATGGCCAGGTGTGTTTTCGGGACCTTCCAAGCGCTTGGAGGTGGTAGGTGTTTATAACCGCAATTTCCTCATTGCCTTCTGTTTTTCGTAGGCCCCTAGCCACTCCCTGAGGGAACTAGATTCCAACCTCTTTTCTGAGAGTCGTCCATCAACCAGAGCTCTCTGTGGCCTCATTGTTTTTATCCCTGGGGTCTCAAGTCCTGCACCCGTGCTTCTCCCAGGCACTCTGCTCCCTGCCCTTTCCTCCTCGTTCTTGCCTATTAAAATCCTGTGCATCTCTCCAGATCGTGCTTATATTCCACTTCTTTCAGAAAATCTCCGCTTCTAATCTTGTGCAATCTCCATCTGTTGTTTGGTTAACTCTGTAGCCTTTGTTTTCCATTCTTTTCCTCCTTGTATTCTATGCACAGCATCTTTGCCCATGTCCCCTTGTTTCATATTTCTAGGCTGTTGGCCCAGAATGTCTCGCTCTACTCTTTTCCTTTACTTTTGTCTGCCTCAGTCCTATTTAAACTTAGGATGGGCTAAGCATCGCGTCTCAAATTGCCCTAGGACCCTTACCATGCTTGGTTAGATTCCTCTCATAATCCAGTGCACACTCCGTGTTTTATCTGTGCACCAAACTGTTCTGTGCTCCCAGAAAGATAACCCGTGCTTTGTCTTTCTATTCCTACCATCCAGAAACATCTCACTCATGGCTAGTGCTTAGTAAATATGTAAGTGATGAATGAATAATTTGTACTACTACATTTAGAGTTATCTTTTACATTTGAATAGTTATTTGTCTACTAGTAGATTAAAACCTATGTGAGCATAGAGATGTGAAAGATAATAGTCTATTTTGTTCCCCTTAAGAAATTGTTTGTAGTAAGTGCATTAGGGTTCCCCAGACAGATAGACACAATAGGACGGATGGACGGACAGACAGACAGATGGACAGACAGACAGGCAGGCAGGCAGACTCTTTTGTTGTAGGGACTGGCAGATCCAAATCCCATGAAGAAGGCTGCAGACTAGGAACTCAAACTTGTATTGCAGAAAAGTCTGAAATCTGTTGGGTAGACCAGCAGTCTGGGAACTCAGGTGGGGGTTCTGTTGTAGACATACTGTAGAAGTCTTCCTTTCTTTGGGAAACCTGAGTTTTTTTCCAGTAATACCTTCAACTAATTAGATGATCTTCATCCATGTTCTGCAGTTAACTCCTCTGCTTCCTGTCAGCTGACTGTAGAGGCTAATCATATCTACAAGATACCTTCGCAGCACCATCTAATGTATAACAAAGTAATTGGGAACCATAGCCTAGACAAATTGACACATAAAATTTTATCATCACAGCAAGTGACCAACCAATAAATGCTTCTTGAATTAATCTTTTTATCTGCAGTTCAGAAATTTCTCTATTGCTGGCAATCATTTAAACTCAGTAACCTGAAAATTCTCCACCATTGAATTGTAACAACTCTGAATAAAAAATAATGTTCTTTGAAATCCATGAGTGAGTTTGCAAGAAGGTGAGAGCATTTCCAGGGACAGACTGAGTAATAAGATTAGAAGAGGATATTCTACTTTAGTGACCCCAGGGCTTAGCTTTTAATGCTTATACAAGACACAGGAGATGGTGACTTGAATTATCACAAGGCAGGATTCTTAGGAACTGAGCCTTTGGAAAAACTGAGACTTAATAAAATGGTGGATAGAAAAATATACTCACATTTATACATGTACATAAGAAACTTGTCTGTATCAGCTCATCCTCTTAATAGAAAAATTCTCCTTTTAAGAATTCATAAACCCAAGTCTGTTTTCACTTGTGTTTATACAGCCTGGGTGATTTGAGATCCCACAAGTTTAATACTTTTCAACTTAAAAAGTATGCCCAGTCAGTGATAGCTTAGCACAAAGTTTGGATCCCCAGAACACTTGTAGAAGAAGCTGCGGGCAGGCCTGCTTTTCATCCCACCCAGCTCCCTGCACGGCTAGCTTTGCCCCAGAAATAATAACATGGAAACTGTATTCTTTTAAACACTGCCTGGCCCATTAGCTCTGGCCTCTTACTGGCTAATTCTCACATATTGATTAACCCATTTCTAATAATCTGTGTAGCACCATGAGGTGGTGGCTTACCGGGAAGGATCTTAACCTGCGTCCATCTTGGAGAGGAGAGCTATGGCGTCTGCCTCACTTCCCTTCTTCCCAGCATTCTGTTCTGTCTACTCCGCCTATCTAAGCTGCTGTCTTATCAAAGGGCCAATATAGTTTTGTGTGATTGTTCAGGTCTGGGTGGCTGGGAAATGAAAGTGCCATCTCCCTTTACACACACAAACACCATGCATATACATACACACATGAAAAGAAAAACAAAACTGTGATGGCTGCTTAACCAAGACCTTACCCTTTTCTGCTTAATTTTTCCTTTTATTGTGATTTTGCTTCTTTGGGGACTGAGTCTAGGACCTTGTGAATGAATGCTAGACCAGTACCTATCACTAAACTATATCCCCTGTATCTTAAAAAGAGTGAAGTCTAGTGAAGACAAATTGGTGAACAAGAAGGTAAAACTGAAATGGTCATGAAATGAAGAGAAAAATAGGAAATCGAGATTAAGACATGGAAGATGTAATGAGGACTCTCAATGTATGTCCAATTATAATTCTAGAAGGAAGCCATGTCCAATTGTAATTCTAGAATAAAGGCATGTCCAATCATAATTCTAGAAGGAAGCCATGCCCAATCATAATTCTAGAAGGAAGGAGTGCTCAATCATAATTCTAGAAGGAGGGCATGTCCAATCATAATTCTAGAAGGAAGCCATGCCCAATCATAATTCTAGAAGGAAGCCATGCCCAATCATCATAATTCTAGAAGGAAGGACTGCTCAATCATAATTCTAGAAAGAGGGCATGTCCAATCATAATTCTAGAAGGAAGGCATGTCCAATCATAATTCTAGAAGGAATGAGACAGTATTTAGAAGTAATGGCTGAAGTTTTTCCAAAACCAAAAAAAGGTATTAGGATGGACAACTGGTTTCAAGGATTCAGAAAGACAACATTTTTACCCATGTCACACTGAAATCACATAACATGAAAGATAAAAATAGGTTTTAAGAGCATCCAAAGACAGAAGAAGCCCCAATGAAGAATCACAATTAGACTGTGGGGCAAGCCCAAAATATCAAGACTAGAGAGAAAAGGAGAACTGCTGTCAAAGACACTTAGGTAAGCAAGGCATGCTTGTATCAGAACTAAAGGATAACCACAAAATATAGAAATAGAAAGGTGGAATTACTAAACCATTTTGAGAAAGATGAACTCAACATTACTTATCAAAACAAGTTGAGGAGCCTCAATATCTGTCATTGGAAGGATAGATTAGAACATATTTAAAATATTAAAAAGAAATGAATCAGGGCTTTATGTAATACCTTGCTTACATGTCAGAAAATGTAACACTGGGTGGGAAAGGTGGATGCAAAATAATAAATACCACTTACACAAAGTTCTTCAACAAGCAAATAAGTACAGCATATACAGTTTGTGGGTACAGATACATGCAGTAAAGTTATATAAATACATATAGAGAAATTACCAGCACTAACTTGGAATTGTTATCTCCTGTGTGAGAAATCTCAACAGTGGGTGTTAATGCTGTGTTTCTTTTATAAGAATCTGTAAAGAAAATTAAGAAAAATAGTAAGATAGATAAAGCTGGGTGGTGAATAAACAGGTGTGTGTTCCACCATTCTTTAATTATTTCTGTATACTTGAACACTTACTTGATTTTGACAAGTAATGGACTTATGTTTGAAGGAAACTGTGTACCTGCTTAGAAATTCTGTATTAATTAGTTAACGTTTGCCACCCCCCCACACACACACACCTTAAAGCAAGCTATAAAATGGTCTCATGAACCATTCTAATACTTTGTGCCCTATTCAGATCTGTCCTGACCATCCAGTAAAGGTTCATTGAATTCTAGTTATGGTCTGACAACTTGGCCTAGCATTTCTGAAGACAAGACCTCAGGCTTAGACTGAAGAACCTTCCCATCAGAGGCATGTTTGAGAGGAAAACAATAGCATAGCCTAAAGATGTGAAGTCTCAACGGAGTCTGTTTTCTGCTCCCAATGGTGGGCGTGGATAAGAAAAAAGTAGACTACTCTTAAGTAGATAGGCTCAAAACCAAACAGCAAGTTTCATGATGGGAAAATTTTAGCCTAGTCTGAAAGCGAAACAGAAAACAACCCCCAGCCCCATAATTCCTGTTGACGGCCATTTCTTATGACTGTTGTACAGTAAGTTTGATGACCTGGTTTTAAATTTCCCACAGGGGAATGTTAGTGATAATTTATTGAGTCCCTAAAACTGTCAACTGAAATTAGCTACATGCAGTGTTGATGATACAAAGAACAAACCTACTTTTGACCTCATGTATATTTTAGGAAAACTTTCAAAAAACAGAATCTGGAACCTAAGGAATAAATAATACTCAAGAAGATATCTCCCTTCATGAGAGTACTGTCAAGATTTCTACTTCACTACCCCCAAATTCCAACTAATCCCCTTTACAGGTCTAGTCTGCAGAAATACGTCTCTTGATCATTGGCAAACCAAGACGTGAAGAACTGACTCCATCCGCTCTCCTCAGTCCTGTCCCATTGCCCTGCTCTTTCTGTGCCACAGGCACATCCTGCACGCGACCATAACCACATCTGCCTAGCAGGGCCTTGAGAATTACATTTTCATATTTCTGCAGTGCTCTGTCATGTCACTAAGATGTCTTTTCTATATCACATATGGAACTGTTCTCATTTTGGAAAACAATCTGTTAAGCAATGGTTTCCCAATGAACATAAGGAGTGTGAGATAGTTACCTGATAAGATTGATAAAATAAAAAAATTAAAGTATTTGTACAGCTGGACATTGTGACATATACTTGCAATTCTAGTACTCAAGGCAGAGGAGATGGATCATAAATTCTAGACTAACCTAGTAGATATAGTGAGCCCCAGTCCATCCAGGGCTATTAGTGAGACTCTTTCATTTTAGAAAGGAAAAATATACAAGTATATGTATGTCTGAGCTATAAAGAAACTGGAAAGTCTAATTTCTAGAGTTTGAGAGTTGCGCATAAGGCTGGTAAAGAAAGATCTTTAACGAGGTGTGGTGGCACACACCTATCATCTCAGAACCCCAGTGCCCAAGGTGGGAGAACTGAAGGCTTGAGACCAGCCTGGGATACAAAGCAAGACCCTGCCTTAAAAAAAGAGAAAAAGTTTTAATCAACAACAAATTCTGGCAAGAATGTGGTGAGGGTCAAGGAAGCAGAGGGCGGAACTCTCTGTACACTCTAGTGGTAATGTGAAGTAGTCAGCCCTGTGAAAGTCAATAGGTAGGTTCTTCAGAACAGAGAAAATAGAACTACTATACGATCCAGCTACAACATTCCCGAGTGTGCTTGAAGGGATCTACGTCATATAGTAGAGACATCTGCATGTCCAGGTTGATGGCCGTCTTGGGTTTTCTGTTGCTGTGAAGAGACACCATGACCTGGCAACTCTTATAAAGGGAAGCATTTAACTGAGGTTGGCTTACAGATTCAGAGGAGTGTCCATCAACATCATGGCAGGAGCATGGGGACACACAGGCACATATGGTGCTGAAGAGGTAGGTGAGGATTCTACATGCAGATAAGTAGGCAGCAGGAAGAGAGAGAGCGACACTGGGCCTGGCTTGAGCACTTAAAGTCTCAAAGCCCACCCCCCAGTGACATACTTACTGCTTCAACAAGGCCACACCTCCTAATAATGCCACTCCCTGTGAGCCTATGAGGGCCATTTTCATTCAAACCACCACAGTGGCAGTACTTTTCACAATAATCAGATCTGTCCAGATGCCCATTAATGGATTAAAAAAATGTTGTGTATATACATAGTGGTATGTACAAGTGTGAAAATGCGATAGTGAACCCACTGCTTTGTTCAGTTAATATACACCAATGAAAATTTAAAGACTGGGATATTTTTTCTATTGAAAGCCACTGTAAGAGAAAAAAAGAGGATTAATAGTTTTAGAAGTTGCCTGTTAGCCAGGCAGTGGTGGCGCACGCCTTTAATCCCAGCACTCGGGAGGCAGAGGCAGGCGGATCTCTGGGAGTTCGAGGCCAGCCTGGTCTACAAGAGCTAGTTCCAGGACAGGCTCCAAAGCTACAGAGAAACCTGTCTCGAAAAACCAAAAAAAAAAAAAAAAAAAAAAAAAAAGAAGTTGCCTGTTAGTCAGAAAGGCATCAGCTCATACCTAAAACTGTTGACTGTCTCCTAGCATGCTTAAGTAACCCTTTTACAGCTATGGCTATTTCAGAAGTCATGCTTCCTTGGAAACATGTGTTCAAATATTAATGGGAATTGTTATGCTCAGTTCTTCAAAATATCGAATAAATGGAAAACATGCATAAACATGAATATTTTAGAAAATCAGTAGTAAGTTCTGAGACTTTTTAATGGATAACCTTTAAAAGTTCTATTGTTGATGTTATTGTAGGCTTTATTTATTTATTTATTTATTTATTTATTTATTTATTTATTTTTGACACAGTCTCAAAACTAGCCTGGAACTAACAGAGATGGTGTGTGCCCCTACAGCTGGCTAAAAGTGTTTCTTTTTAAGTAATGCCATATGTCAGAAGAATTGTGAAGCAGTAAGTTGGGAGGTGCTCTCTCCCTATCAGTTCTCACAGGAAAATTGAATAAGGTGAATAAAGTGTTTAACATCAAAACCAGTACCAACTACGTAATAAATATGATCCATTATTAAATTTATTGTGCTTAATATACCCTAGTGCATATGTTCTAGGTAGCTAATCTACTGTGTTTCTGTTAACATCGATTCATTTTTATTCTTTATGTTAGAGCTAGGTGAGACCTTTCCTTTCCCTTACCCAGTGCCTGGCATAGAGTTGAGTCAATAATAGGTACCTAATCTAATAGATCTTGGTTGAATGAGTAAATGAAGAGAATTATCATATTTAAAGGGCTTATAGAATATATTTCATTATAGCGGCACTAAATAATCCTCTTCATAACAATGTATTCAGATCCTACAGGGGACTATGTTTTCAGGATTGAGTTGTTCTCTAAAACTAGTCTTCAGGGCTTGTTGAGTGTGAGAATTGTTTCAGAGCATTAGTAGTGGCTAGAAGGAAGGACACACTGACAAAGAGGAGAGCAGAACCATACCTGGCACGAGCTTCCCATTTCTCCAGCATTCCCACAGGATCCACATGGTGTGATCTAGGCCACTTCCTCCCTCGAGCTTCAGTTTCTCTGCCCATGGAAAGAGGAGAGGGCACCTCAAGCACATTCTCCTTTTCCTGTTGTTATACTCAAGTGCATCTGGGAAGCTACGGCATGCGTCTTCTAGGGCAGTGCCAGATCTCATTCCAGTCTGCCAGAATCAGTTGTGAGGACTTATTCTGGTGAAGCATCTCCCCCTGAAGTGTTGCCAGCTGGAAAATTGTGGAATGGAATGTGCCACCTGCGTTGGGATTTGGAAATTCAAAACGTTTTTGCCTTGAGATAGGAAGATGTTTGCGCTGAGCTAGTGAGTGGGCTGACCGTGCCAGCCACTGCAGCTTACAGTTGGATGGGGGGAGGAGGCTCGAGCCTCCTCTGCTCCTGAGAGTAGAGCACGGGGAGAGCGCCTGCAGTTTGCTCTGTGACTCATGCCCTGGTGATTCAGCAGCCCAGGAGCCAGCTTCAGGGCGTTCTGCAATGCTCAGCCTTGTCTGGTCCTTGCCTCACGAGCACTGGAAACAGGAGTCAGGACTCAGTTTACCCATCCTATTATTTCACTTAGCATTTCTGTTCAACTTTGGTGGAGGGTTTTGGGGAGAATTACCATTCTTGCTGTAAAGATGTAGCATTTAGGAATCAAAGGGGAACATGGCAAGCCTCTGGTAGACATTTCCCCTCTAGGGTGGGGATCTAACACAGGGCAAGATGAGCAACATCTTGAGACAGAGCCTTGGTGTTTATCTCCTACTGTCTTCAGATCCGTGACCTTCACGCCTTTGTCTCCTAGTACTGGGATGACAGGGGTGTACTATTAGACTTAAACCTATTGTTAGCTCTTGAACTAGGCAAACATTTCCTCTCTCTGGGCCTGCTCCTCATAAATAATCAGTAAAATGCCCCTACGCAGAATTTTCTCTTGAAAGATGAGCGGAGACTGTGTTCTTGGTATAAGAAGAATAAAGCATGCAAGCTCTTCAAAAGCTGGTATGTTGATTTGTACTGGAAATAGCACATTGAAGACTGGGGATGTACCTCATGGTGGGGTGCTAATTTAGCATACACAAGGCCCTAGTTTGTTCCAAAGAGCCAACCCCCACCCCACGGAAAAAAACAAAACAAAGCAAAAAACAATTAAGATGGAGTTTGGCCCTGTCATATGTTGAAGTAAATGTTCTTTTTAAATCTTTATATTTTACATGTGTTTGAGCTGGGTATGAGATACTACAGCAGTACCCACACAGCAAGGTCCTTGCTCTAATGTTCTTTATTCTGTCCCTGTCTCTCTCTCTGTCTCTCAATCTGTCTGTCTGTCTCTGTCTTTCTGTCTCTTTCTGTCTCTGTTTTTTTCCCCTCTTTCTTTCTCTCCCAGGGTGGGAAACAATTGACTTACACAGATGTGAAGACTAAGAAGTTCTCAGATTTGCAGTTAGCAAACTGGAGACCCAGGTGATGTGGGATTCCCCTCTGTATGCTGTGAATATGTTTTATTACCATTGGTTAATAAAGAAGCTGTTTTGGCCAATGGCTTAGCAGTGTAAAGCCAGGCGGGATATCAGAACAGAGATAGAGAGTAGGCAGAGTCAAAGAGACACCATGTAGCTGCTGAAGGAGAAAGATGCCCAGAACCTTTACCAGTAGGCCACAGCCTCGTAACAATACACAGATGAATAGAAATGGGTTCATTCAAGATGTAAGAGCTAGCTAGAAATACGCCTGAGTCATTGGCCAAGCAGTGTTGTAATTAATGTAGTTTCTGTGTGATTGTTTGGGTCTGGGCGGCCAGGATGAATAGTGAGTCTCCAGCTATACCCAGGTGAGCCACTAGTAGAAGTTTCTGCCTGAGTTTAGAAGCAGCATGGTGACAGTCTAGTAGAGAGAGATGTTTCAGGCTTTAGATGAAGCCAATCACATTGGGGAAGGCAATGTACTTTACTTAGTCTACTGATTTAAATGATAATCTGACCCAAAACCACTTTCCCATGCTAAGAAATCCGGTTTAAACAAATGTCGGGACACCTAGTACCCTGCTCAAGTTGACACATGAAATCATCTGTCGTAGGCATGCTTCACGTAAAGTAGAAGTGAGCGAGAGTGAGTTGTTGAACAGTGGGAAGTGTGAGATCTTCAAGGAGCTCATACCCTCATGAGGTCTAGGATACAATGAGGAGGAAACGGAGCTGGTAACACTAGTTTGTGTCTACTTAACACGACAAGTTGATGGGTTTCATAGTGGGCTTTCTTTAAATAAAAAGGTTTCTTTTTATTTTTATTTCTTGTGTATGGGTGTGTGGCCTGAATGAATGTTTATGCACTATGTTCATGCAATGCCAGAAGAGGTCAGAAGAAGGTGTTGGATCACCTGGAACTGGAATTACAGACGGTTGTGAGCTGTCATGTGGGTGTTGGGAACTGAACCACGGTTTTCTGTAACATCATCCTGTTCTCAGCCACAGGGCCATCTCTCTTGCTTCTCATATTAGGCTTGCAAAGTAAAAAGAAATGCCTGTAGGAAGAAGAGACAGGGACATTAAAGGATGATAGCTTTGTCGAGGACAGGGGCACCATGGTGATAACTGGGAAGTAGTAGGTCAGTGTGGTAGGCAGAGGCTGATGCAGGCTTTTCACTGTACAAGTGGTGGCTGGAATATAGCCTTCCACTCCACTTTCCAGTCCAACTGCCACAGCATAGAAGTCTGTCCTGTACAAGAACCTAAAGAAAAGGGTGCCTTTGCCTCATTCACTTAGGCAGGCCCAAGTTTGAAATGGAGTGGGTATGTGTCATAGTGGAGAGCATTTGTGTCTAGATTGCTGTGGAGGGGTAGATATGTGACTGACAGTGACGTTGACTATTGGTATGATTTGTGACCTTCCAGAGTAGATAAACCTGGAGCCTTCTCAATGCCAATAGGCCTGTTTATCTTACATGAAATACGTCCCTATCTTTTGAAAATTATATTTGCCTGCTCTTTTCCCAAAACAAACTTGATAACGGGCCTACTTTGCTTCAGTATCAAAGCATCCTGATTTAATTATATAAGCCGGTCATGGAAAGAGAATCTGTCCCATGACTCCAGAGCATTCTGTTCTACAAATGCATCCAATCTTCCGTCATGTGTTCTCCCGAGTTATAGAATTTTTTCCCCTAATTTTGATAATCTTGTTATCTTGTCATACTGCATCATTAATTTATTCCCCAAAATAGATGTCTTCAGAAAATCTGTTCAGAAAACTGATTTGTTCCCAGCTGAAGCCACAACTGGGTGCTTACTTGGAAATTCATCATTTTCAGAGCTTTGAGGTTGCTGTTTTTCTAAAGGGTCTCATCTGCCAGCTCAGGCTTGAAGCCCTCCTGAAGAGCACTTGAAGGGATTTAATAAACTCAGGAAAAAAGGACTAAGCGTGTATCCTCAGTGGTCTTTAAGCTCAGGACTCTAGTTGCCTTCTCTGGTATTAAAATCCAGATGTTGAGCTGTAGCCAATTCAATAGCCTTGTAAACATTCCCTGAGTGTCTGCTTTATGCCAACAGTAGGACAGGCATTAGGGATACAAAAACGAGTGTTGCACAGCCTGTCAGACTGCCTGTCCATCCTCTAACATGATCATCAAAAGACCATGTGATGTTGATAGCTTGTGACACCCACTAACTTCTAGTTTTAAGCAAGACAGTGAATTCATTTGAGACTAATTTCCCCATAAAGTCAGTAACATTGGGGTGACTTTGCCAAAGGAGGCACTGGATACCGTGAGGATGGATTTAGGTTGGGGTGAGTGACGTCTAGCCATCCAGTGTTCTTTCTCCCTCCTCCCCACTCATCCCTTCAGCGTGAGGAAAGATTACTAGTGTAGTTCATAAAGCCAGAGCTATTGCATTGGGTTCTGTTTTTTCTCTTTACCGTTTCCACCTTCATAGTGTTGTTGGTGTGGAATACAAGACACAACACTATCGCTGAGTCCTGCAGCACACTGTACAGGGTGGAGCGGGCAGAAAGAAGCCCTCTGCTGGCTTCCCAGTGCCCTTGCTGTTGGTAGCATTTTTCCTCTCATTTCTCTCAGTCTTTGTGCTGTTGCTGTGGCACCTCTCAGGACTATCTCGAGGGAATAATTTTCTGCCATTTGGGCCTCTTTACCAGGTTGTGGTTGAACAATGGTTAACCATATTCTGAGGTTTATTTCCCCCAAATGTGTTTTCTTACACTTAGTCACATTAAAACTCCTCTGCCACTTTTCTGCCCACGTGCACATCTTCGTTCAGTTTACCCCTAATCAGCTTGGCATTTTAATCCCTGGAAATGCTGAATGCCATCTGCAAACTTGGCAGTCTCCCCATGCACTCTCTTCCAAGGCATTTATGTGAGTGTTGACTAAGCTGTCATGCCACTTGCTCTATCTAAACATCTCCTTCTTTGCAGAGTGTTTGATCCAGTGACTCAATCACAGAGCTGATGATACAAAACTAACTCCTGGGCATTGCCTGTGTCTTCCCGCTCTTCATTTCTTAATCCTAAACCAAATGTCCACTACAGGAATTTCCCCAAGAGAAATTCATTAGATTCAAATTCAGATTTGAGTTAATAATCCCTTCACCAACATAAAGCCCTGCCTGACTATTTTAAGACTCGTTTGTGGTCTCTGTGGCAGGGCGTCTACAGGGGAGTTCCGTGTCACGTTTTTCATGTCACTAAGTCCTGTTCTTCAGTGCCAATGTCATACCTCAGGTAGTCTCTTAGGCTCCTAGGCCTCCAACAGGTGACTAAGCTGTGAATGTTATGCGATGACTGGTTTGCCGACTGTCTCCAGATGGCAATTCTGAGGTCTAGTGTAGCACAAGCCCCCAGATGCCCCTGAGCTCTGAGTCAGCTCCTTCAGTCGCAGAGTGGTTTCTCAGGTCTTGGACTCACCTGACCATGTCTACCTCACCTGAAAAGTCATTGCTGTTATCCTAGACTAGCAAATCCATGAGAGTAAGAGTGGATTCGAGGTGCCCAGGACAGAAGGAAAGGAGGGATGGTGTTTGTTTGTGATGGTAAAAAGTTGTGAAAATATATAGTGGGCATTTACACAGCACAGTGAGTATAAGTAATACTAACAAATTGTATGGTTAGCATGGCAAGTTTATGTACATCATTCTATAATAAAATTAAATTATTTGCCAGTTAAACGTAATACTGAAAAATGAGAAAAAGAAATTAATTTGGGGATTTTCTTTGAAATACTCAACCAAAGCCCGGTGTGGTGCATACTATTAATTCCAGTACCCAATAGGTGGAGTCAAGAGGATCAAGAGTTCAAGGCCAGCCCAAGGGACCTAAGACACTAGCTACAAACAAGCAAATAAACAAATAGCCTTAAACCACAGTACTAGCAACAAAAATGTGAAGGTCTGGAAATAGTTGTTGAGTTCTGAGGCTAAAATTTTCCATAGTGAAAAAATTAATGCTATATAAGGGGTTGGCGATACGGCTCAGTGATTAAGAGCCCTTGCTGCTCTTGCAGAAGTTGGCACTTGCTTCCTCGCCACCCACAGCAGACTGTTCACAACTGCCTGCAACTCCAGCTCCAGGGGAATCCAGCTCCTGTTCTGACCTCCTTCGGTGCCATGCGTGTGTGCTTGTGTGTGCACGCGCACACACACGTGCGCACACACACACGTGCGCACACACGTACACCCCAAGTCTTGACTAGTCCTAAAATCTCACATACTCAGACTGACATATGAGCACCCATTTTCCTGCTAAGCCAAAGTGAGCTGTACTCCTTCAGTACCCAGAGCCTTCCTTGAGCCTCCAGGCCTTTGCCTTCGCTTTTCAGTGTGAGTCTTCCTCATGTGGAAGTCTCTGTGGCGCCTTCCCCTAATGGCTAATGTAGGAACTGGATTGCCCTTTCACTTGAGTCCCCCTGTGTGCTCCTGAGGCTCACTTCCTGTGCCACCACTTTGCATATTTGTCTCTGTTCTCTCACTAACCCGTAAGAGGGACATCTTTATCTGCCTTGGAGGTTGAGAAAACTTTCTGAGCCATAGAACCCTTTTATTTTTGTGTAATTGTGATTGTGAGTTTTAACTGTTAAATATTTGTAGAGATGTAATCGTCGGTTATAAATCTAAAGACCTGTAAGGAACCTTAGCATCGCTCATGGGTATTGGTCTTCCTAGACATTTTTAGCAGCCTGGCAGCTGCTCAGATCCCACCACTCCCTCCCTCACTTACAGCTAGCTACTGAGCAAATCCTTGCTGAATTTACTGACATACTACAGCCTGTCTGTGTGTGTGTGTGTACGCACACACACATCTGTTGCAAAGTGTTATTTCTCTAGTGTGGGATCTCTGCAAATGTGTGTGTTTTAGAAGAAACAAACTTTGAGATGGCTCGGTGGATAAAGGTGCTTGCTATCAAACTTGACCACACAAGTTGGATCCCTAGAACCCACAAAGTGGAAGGACAGAACTAACTGCAGGCTCACCTCTGACCTACTTATGCAGGCTGTGGACAACCCCAGTCTCACAATAAATAAAATTAAAAAAAAAAGATATTTGAAACAACAAAAGCCCAATACTGTTGTTTTGGTTTTGTGCTAGAGATAGAATCCAGGAACTTGGACATGCCTGGCAAGCGCTCTACTCCCAAGTTCTGGCTCACCCCACCTGGGAGGGATGTGTGTGTGTGTGTGTGTGTGTGAGAGAGAGAGAGAGAGGGAGGGAGGGAGGGAGGGAGGGAGGGAGGGAGGGAGGGAGGGAGGGAGGGAGGGAGGGAGGGAGGAAACGGTAGTCCTTGTAGTGGTCACCAAGCTGTAAGCTAAAATTGCAAGACACATCTGTCCAGTAGGTGGCAGCAGGAGCTCATAAACTCAGCAGGACAGGCCGACTTGGCTTTACCTTTTCTGTGTGTGTGTGTGTGCGCGCGCGCACGCTCGTGTGTTTCCCGTTTTTCAAACTCTTCAAGGGCTTGAGGTGCTTGTTTAAAAGGACAAGGCTTGGGTTAGAGTCACTGAGAGCAGAAACAGTCACTTTGTTCGAGGTAAATTTTTAAAATTTCTAGCGCAGTGCTAGGCATCCACTCGATTTCCAAAGCTCTAGAAAGTCTTCTGTGCCTCCGGAGCCTACAGATGCCACATTAGCAGTTAGCTTCAGATTGAAGTTTGGTCCTTGTGTAAATTTCAGTCATCTGGGGACGATTTCCATTAGACTGCTTCCCAGCCCCTATCTGCCACAGTAAATGGAATTTGAAGGCAAATTTTCTTGTGTGGGAGGGAAGGGACAAAATAACACGATAGTCTGGAACTCGCATGGGAGGCCTGGAGAGTCAGACGGGGTCTCTCAGCCCTGAGGATGGCTTCTGGTTTTCTCTGCTGGCCCTCCACAAACCATCACTCCTAACATCTCCAGCCAGTGAGCAACTCCTGATTGTGAGCCTACTAAGTACAGAGACTGATGAAGGATTTGGACATTTAAGGCCTGGTGATTATAATTGTACAGGCCTGTGTTCAGAGCGTGCAATCACACTACAGAACATAGTAAATATTTTAAATCCCAAAGATTCTGGAGAGCCCAGGATTTACAGGGGATGATCTGAGGTGACAAGGGGGTAGCCAATTATTAGATGGGTGACTTTGAAAGGTGGTATTAGATGCTGTTGCTATGAGCCAAGTGTCATGAGCAGACACTATAGATGATGAAAGTTTATAAAATAAAGAAATCCCACTGTTTACATTAATAGAAAAGATATTTGTTGTGTTTCTAATAGGAATTCACATTTCCACAGTATTTCAGAGCTTCCAAAAATACTTCCATCTGATTTCATTCACTTTTTAAAATTTATTTTAATGCTTATATACTAACTATATGTTATAATGGCCTTGTTATGAAACTTTCACACATTATATGTGTTCGGACAATACTCAGGCACTACCCAGTAACTTCTCATCTTTCACTTTCCTACCTGTAATTCTCTTCCTAGCATCTGCAGGTCAGGTATTATTAAATATGATAAAATACATAAAACGTTTAGCATCTGGTTCTCAGCAAGTCTTTACTGCCGATTATTAAATTTGTCATTAGCTCCTCCACCCACATTTGTTTTGCCTTCTTTTGTTTGGAGATAAAGTCTTAATATGTTGCCCAGGTTGGTCTCAGGCTTCTGGGCTCAAGCCATCTTCCCACCTATCATGCGCCACCAAAGAGATTCTTTTCCTTGAATAACAAGAGTTATATCTAGAAGCCTCTGCTCATTTTAGCGATAAGGGGAGATGGTTCATTACCTGGTCCGTTAAGGAAGCTGCAAGCCGTTAGACTCACGTGGGTCCTCAGCTGCTAGGCTTATTAAGACAAGGTTACAATGGGGGGAAATGGACAACGCAGGCACCGTGGATATTTTTAGACCAGGCTGCAAGGATGTAGTACATCTTGGGTTCTGTTTAGGATTGAGCACAAGGGGACAAATCTGGATTATTTTATAAGATTGCCAATCAGAAAGTCTTTGCTAAGTACCTACTCTGTTGTTGTCTTATGCAAGGGGCAGTTTGGGAAAACCAAGGCAGACAAAGTACATTTCCCAAACTTTCAAACAGGAACACGCGTGATTGATATAATCTTTTCCTTGTGTGGGAAGCAGTTTGATAATTCTGTAAGAACTGTAGCTGTGTCTATTTCTTGCATTAGGAATTCTACAAAAAAATAATTAATCCCATGTCTGTATATTAAAATGTAAACTGTGTGGCACCAATGAAGCAAAGACGAGTGCACTGCTGTGTGTTTAAAAGCCTATCACTGAGACACACTTGTGTGTGTGTGTGTTTTGAGTTACTCTGTAGCTTCCTGGAACTCGCTCTGTAGACCAGGCTGACATCAAACTCACAGAGATCTGCCTGTCTCTGCCTCCCAAGTGCTGGTATTAAAGGCGTGCGCCACGACTGCCCAGTGAGACACACTCTTGAGTCAGAAAATTAAGGCTCAAAAACGTTTTTGTAGCAAGATGCTATCTATATGTGTGTGTTTAGATACACTCATGTCTGTACCCCACCACACTGGAAGGGCACGCTGGGAATGATAATAGAATTGTGTATGATAAGAGATGAATGGAAAATGGAATGATTACATTTTATCCTTTTATGTTCTTTTGAGTACAGATTGATTGAATGGGTTAGCCATATAAACAACTTTGTTACTATTTGTTTAAGTGTAGGATCCTTCCCAAAAGACACACAGCCAGGAAAGGATACAGCCAGGACCCACACCCCAGCCGCCTCTGGACCCCAGTACACTGCTTCCTGCTAGTGCCATCTTAAGCTTAGGGGGCGTCTGCCATTTGCTAGCAAGTTAAAGAACTTATTCTGTGACGTTTTTTTCCCCCTAGAATGTCCAAGGGACAGTTGCTTCGTGAATGTGTTTGTCCTCTAGAAGAGGTCCCTGTGCCTCATCTGCTGCCATCTTGGCTCTTTTATGATGATGATACTGTGGCTTACCCAAGAAAAGTCACCCTGGGCCAGGAAACACAAACTTATGATTTCCAACAGGACAAATTACCTTAAGGAAAAGGCATTAGGAAAGCTTGCAGCAGTGGGGTAGAGGAAAGGCATCAAAACAGTTCCATTAGCCAATTTGGTCAATGGGCAGGTGCAGGAAGTGTCGGATAAACCCAGCCAAGATCTAAAAATACACCCTAGTATCACTGTTCAAACCCCACAGAACAATCGAGCAAGTCAGAAAACTTGGCAGCATGGGAACATAGATGCAGACTCTGAATTCTCAGCGTAACTTACAACGCTTTCTGTGAGTCGGCATGCTGTTGACTGGCATTTCAGTTTCCACAGCAGTCCAATGGACAGCAAGCATTCTCTCCTCTCTCTCTCTCTCTCTCTCTCTCTCTCTCTCTCTCTCTCTCTCTCTCTCTCTCTCTCCCTCCCTCCCTCCCTCTCTCTCTCTCTCTCTCTGCTCCTCCACAGAGTTGGGAGAAACTAGCATGTCAAAGAACATACTTTGAAAATGCTAATCTTCATACAGAATGAGAGGCTACTCTTGAGATCTCTGAGGCTAATCTTTCTGAGACCTGAGGTGGGAAGAGAAGCCTCAAGGAAGCACTTCTGATAGCAACGTAGGCGCACAGCCGAAGGAAGGCCGTCTTGTGGGTCATTTACTCTAGTTCTCCCTTACTATAATCATGAGCGAAGACTGAGAGGCCAGCGTCTGCAGAGCAGCGGCAGTGCCATGCACAGACAGAAAGGTCAGGAGAGTAGCATGTGCTGCAGGGCCCCTGGCCGAGGGGCTTGCTGGGCTGTGAATGTTGATCAGGAGCAGGCTGATGTGAAACTTCGGAAGAAATTAGGGCAGAGGTGGGGGTTGGACTTCAGCGATCCAGCTCCAGGATGGCCCAGTGCCTCAGAGGAGCAATTTCAGGGTGGCCAGGGACTTGGAGAGCACAAATGACAACTCCCTAGAACGGTCTGTTCCAGAATCCATAGAGCAAAAGGAAATGGCCTGGCCCCATCCTGAGTAAGTTGACAGGAACCAGGACAGGAAGTACCTGTAGCAGGACAAGTACCCATAGTGTCATTAAGTCTCCTCTGAGTGGAAATAGGAAAAAACGGGAAAAAGCTCGTGCGGCACATGTGCTCAGACCGTTTCTGTGGTGTGGGAGAGTGGGGAGACGGTGCGGTGTGGCACGGGGTGCCGCACTCAGCGTCCTTTGTGGCCGCACCCGTCACTAACTTGTCAAATGACCTTGGAAATGTCATTCTCTTCCTGTGAATGTTGAGTTCCTTTGTTTCAAAGAATTTTCTCCCTGTCTGGTCAGTCATTATGAGAATTAAACAAAATATTCTTAGGAGCAAACTAGCATACTAGCTTCTAGGACACAATGACAAATAAAATACTGGTTTATCCCTTTGTTTTGAGGAGAAAGTTAGAAAACCTCCAGTGAAACAAACCAGTTGGAAATGTAGCGCGCTGAAAAAAGCAAACATGATTTAGCCTAGTAGGCACAGGCAACTTGCCCCCCCCCTTCTTTTTCAAGCAGAGAGCAGAGAAGAAAAATCCTAAAGATGAAGAAAAGTCGGAGGCCAGGAAAGAATGCAAATGTGTGTAAGAAGGTGGTCTTCTTGCACAGGCCTGATGCCGTTAATGCACCACGCAGAAGTTCCTCCCAACCCTGGTAGACGGGAAGACGCTGAGCTGCATGGCTCAGCTTGACTCATTTTCCCCAGTGTCTGCCACACAAGCTTTATGCTCAGTTACAGCTGCTTGCCTTTGTCGTCGGCTCTCCTGGTGTGTTGGTGTGTGTGAAGAAATCACGGGTTAATAGTGATTTCAGATTCTTCTCTCATACAATATATCCTGACTACACTTTCCCCTCCCTCCACTCTTTCTATCCCCACCCCACCCCCAGGTCCACTCTGTCTCCCATCAGAAAAGATCAGGCCTCCAAGAGACAACAACCAGACAAGATACAGTAAGACAAGGCAAAGGCCTCCCACCGAAGCTGGGCAAGGCAACCCACCAAGAGGAAGAGTCCCAGGGGTGGGCCAAGGGTCAAGACACTTACTCCCACAGTTAGGAGTTCACAAAGATACTAAGCTAGCAGTTACATGTCTGCAGAGGACCTGGTGCAGACCCCTGCAGGCCCTGTGCTTGCCACTTTAGCTTCTGTGAGCCCATAAATGCCTTGCTTTGATGGTTCCGTGGGCTATGTTGTCCTGGTGTCCTCCATCCACCTCTTCCCGGACTCCAAGGGGAGGGACCCAACGGAGACCTCCGCTTTAGACTCTCCACAAGTCTGACTGTGGGTCTCTGCATCCACCCGCATCTACTGCCGGAGGAAGCCTCTTTGATGACGACTGGACAGGGCACTGATTTATGAATATAGCAGGATACTATTAGTAACAATTTCTTTTGTTGTTATTGCTTTTAGACCTATCATGTTTGGTTCTACCCTAGATCTCTGGCCTATCCAGTCTCTAGTTCCTGGCCATTCAGACAGCGTCAGGGATGAGCTCCCTCTTGTGGTTTTAAGAAAAATCAGATTGGCTCTGCCACCATTTCCCCAGCACATCTTGCAGGCGGGGCAGACTGTAGGTTGAAGGCTTTGTGGCTGGATTGGTATCAGCTTCTCTCAGTAGCCCACAGAGTTCCTTCCTACACTGAAGAGACGAGAACATAGGGCGGAAGGCTCCTTGAAGGCACCGCTTGGACCTCTCCATATTTAGTGAGCTGTGTGGATGTTGTCCTGTGCAATGCGGCCTCCACCCCCGGCAGTTTGCAGACAGCAATCCTCTGCCTAGTATCAGTCTGCATTGTTTGGGATCTCCACGGGACCCCTTCAGCCAACAACTCAACCAAGTGCAACTCAGCCCAACAATGATTTCTTTAAATCCTAAAAGTCCACAGGTGGATGACATTATACCTGGAGTGAAACATGAGCTTAAAAGATAAGGACACCTCAGAGGTGTGTAAGATTGACCTAGGCTTTACCAAGAACAACACAGAAAATTACCGTTTTTAGATGGTGTATGTGTGGTGTGTGTTGTGTGTGTGTGTTGTGTGTGTGATTGTGTGTGTGTGTACGTCTGTGGTGTGTGGTGTGCGGGTGTATTGTGGTATATATGTGTGGGATTGTGTGTGTGTGTATGTGGTGTGTGGTGTGTGTGTGTACGTCCGTGGTGTGTGTGATGATGGTGTATGTGTGGTATGTGTGTGGGAGATTGTGTGTGTATGTGTAATATAGGGGATTAAATCATAAAAAGTTGAAAGTAAAAGGGTACTGTGTACTATTTTGCAGGTTGGTAAATTGAGGCTAAAAGAAAGGACTTGCTTGAGACTATGGCAGTCCGATAGCAAATGAAGAGCCAAATCCAGGTCTCCTGACTCTCAGTCTGGGGTTCATCTGCTATAGACCTCTTACTGGGGAGAGTACATGTCTGAGTTCAAACACTTGCACAAAACTAATTGTGTACCATCCTCTCTTTCTCTAGGGCCAAGTGCTTTCGGGGCAAAAAGATCCTTGGCGATTATGACATCAAAGTGGAACAGGTAATCAGCATGGAGCCTCACATGCCCTCTGTCATCCCAGAGAGAACCTTCTAGTCATGGCCAGTGGAGTGCCGTGTCTTCACTGGGCTCTCATCTGCAGCTCCTGTCCCCGGGGTTTCCATTTCCTCAATCTAACAGTTCAGAAATGATGTGCTTCTCCATTGGCTCGTGCCGTGCAGGGTTCCCAAACTGAGGGAGCCTTAGAGGAAGGCTAGGATGCCTAGGATGCTGGCCACAGCTCCATGCCATCAGTGGTAGTGTAACTCTGGTGGGTACACGTCTTCTGTTTATTGTCTGCCTCCTCTGACCCTGAGGCTGTCCTCCAGAGGGCACCTAGAAAATAACATGCCCTTGTTTTTATAGGGAACTTGAAAGGCTGTTTTGTTTATTTGTTTGTTTGTTTTACCTTCCTCCACCTCTTGCTCCATGGTAATAAAAAATTAGGTCCTTGTTTTCTAGTTTTCTAGTAATAAACATGTTTTCTAGTAATAAACAGAAGTTATTCCTTATTCATGTGTTAGGATTTACAGAATATTACGTATTTTCCTACCTATTTTTACTTTTATTGATTGATTGATTTTTGCAAAATGATCTTACTAATTGGCCCTGGCTGGCCTGGAACTTGATATGTAGACTTGTAGAGATCAGCCGACCTCTGCCTCCAGTCTGCAAGGATTAAAGGGGTACACCACAGTGCCAGTTTATATTTCCTCCTCCTCCTCCTTCTCTTCCTCCTCCTTCTCTTCCTCCTCCCTCCTCCTTCTCTTCCTCCTCCTTCTCTTCCTCCTCCTTCTCTTCCTCCTCCTCCTCCTCCTTCTTCTTCCTCCTCCTTCCTCCTTCTCCTCCTTCTTCCTCCTCCTCCTCCTTCTCCTCCTCCTTCCTCCTCCTCCTCCTCCTCCTCCTCCTCCTCTCCTCCTCCTCCTCTTCCTCCTCCTCCTCCTTCTTCTTCCTCCTCCTCCTTCTCTCCTCATCCTCCTCTTCCTCCTCCTTCTTCCTCCTCCTCTCCCTCCTCCTCCCTCTTCCTCCTCCTCCTCTTCCTCCTTCTTCTTCCTCCTCTTCCTCCTCCTTCTTCTTTTGGTTTTTCGAGACGGGGTTTCTTTGTAGCTTTGTAGCCTGTCCTGGAACTAGCTCTTGTAGACCAGGCTGGCCTAAAACTCACAGAGATCCGCCTGCCTCAGTCTCCCGAGTGCTGGGATTAAAGTATATTTCCTCTTTAAAACAACGTGTTAGATGTTCTGGATTAATTCAAAACAAAATAAACAAAATCTACCCTTGTGTTGGAGACAGGGGACATGGAAACCCAGGCAGAACAGGTACCTGCTTGTCAGGGACAGGGGAGAAGGAAATCCAGAACCCAGTGCTTTCATGCAGAGACTGAGAAAGGAGCTGCTTGCCCTGGACACAGTCTGTCTCTGTAGAGAGGCTCAAAGGATGCTGAGCCAGAAGTAAGGAGATGCAGCATTAGGTTTTGCTTGTCCAGAAAAGTCACATAACCCAGACAGTTTCTGCTTGGGTAGATGGGACAGTGATCTCTACCACCTGACTCAAGGGGTTTCCTAGAGTATTGGGTGAAATCTAATGGGTGTGAAAATACACAGAAACTAAATAAACGCTTGGTGTTGCGGCGGCTGCTGTGCAGAGGACTGGGACTCACTGCTATACTGTTATTCTCCAGGCGGAGTTTTCCGAGCTAAACCTGGTGGCCCATGCAGATGGAACCTACGCCGTGGACATGCAGGTGCTCCGGAATGGCACAAAGGTTGTCCGGTAAGGGCCTTTCTGTCACCTCTGACTTGATGGGGGTGATTACAATGTCAGCTTGAGATAGTCCCAGCGCGTGTTACACGGGAGCGCTAGAGAAGGCAATCCTTAGTCCAGCATTAGAAAAGCAACCTGAAGCTTCACAGACTCACTTAGAGGTAACTAGATTCTGTTAGCTTCTGCCTACCCTCAAGTCAGCATGGGCTTGTGCTTTTATCTCCCCAAACAGTTCCCCAGGAAAACTGGGTTCCATTGCTTTTTAAACTACTTAAAACACCTTACTTAGATGCCGGGATGCTGATGTGTGCACAGCAGTTCCTTCAGGGGCAGAATGAGAATTCCAGATGAGAGAAATGGTTTCTGTTCTCCCCAGGAACTTAATGTTGCTTTAGGTTTTCAGAAATAAGTCATGTTTCAGGAGTGATCTGACCCACACCACTCTCTTCATCACCTCGGTCACAGGACCCTGACCCCTGTGAGTCTAGTGTCCAACGGGATCTGGGGCAGTGACAGAAAAGGTCAGACTGGATATGTGTGGGACCTAATAACAGGAAGGTGGGCTTGCCCTTTCTGGAATCTGAAGAAGCATGTAGGAAAAGCAGACGCCCATTCAGGTGTGACATGAGCGTAGGTAGGTCCTATGGCAGGATAGATGGGCTTCTCCATCCGTGGGTCAAACGTGTCGTGCAGATGCTCACATAGGCAGGTAGTGACAGAAGGTCCAGCAGCAGGGCTCCAGGGCAAGTGCTCCTGAAACTTGGATATAAGATTGGGATTTGATGTCAGGGATACAGCTGGGCTTCAGTGTCCACCAGGAAAGGCTTAACGGGGGGTGTCTGGACTTCACATCAGGCCCCAGAACTTGGGGAAAGGTCAGGGTACTCTCAGCAGATGTCATACCATCTTGGTAAGAAGTGTTTGAACAACTGAGAGGAGCTCCTTTAGCCTCACTAGAGCTGATCTCTGAGCTGGGTTGGGCTGGACCTGTAGGTGGGGGTTGGATGGGTGCCTGGGCAGAGAACCAGGTAGGTCATTGTACATGGTGTCAAATGCTGAGCCGCAGAGCCTTGGGGGCAGATGCTGCCACAAACTGCCTCTCTGGGAAGGTCTCTGAAGCTAGGGCATGAAGACAGGCAACCTAGTCCTCTAAAGCAGCTATGGCTAGGAGCTTTGCTGGCTAGAGGTGAAACCAGGGAAGCTTTCCCATGCATGGGAACATTCTGTACTCTCAGTGCTTCCTGCAGCCCCGTTGCTCAACCTCAGTTCTGCAAAAAATATTTGCACCGCTCCCTAGCGTCCGTTTTGGAAGAATAGCATTGGGAAGTTTGGCTTCTGCTCTCAGCCAGCCTAGCGTCTTACTCTCCTGGGGCCTGATGAGGGCATTGCCTATTTTAAGGAGCAGCTGTAAGGAATTGAACAGTACATTAAGATCAGAGACCTGGTAGTAGTGTGGTCTTCCAGGACCAAATCTGGAAGCGCAGGAGCTTCAAGCGTTCATACCCCCCATGAGGATAGAGAAAAAAATCTCTCTCACTTAATGTATACTGCTCTAAAAGTGTCTTTTCCCTTCTTCAAATATTTGTATGCTAGAAAAAGACAGCATTTAGTCCAAAGGAATGGGACAGATTCAGAAACACAGTTCTCAGATCTCCTCTGGAAAGTGTCATGAGACCTTATTACCCCATCCAGAAAGGAGTAACAATAACATGAGGGTCATGGACTGGGTGGTCTTTGACATCTCTTCTGCCTTAGGCTTTGGAAATGTGTCACGAGATGCTGGTTAATGGAAACCTGCCTCTGCCCTCTTACCAGGTCCTTCAGACCAGACTTTGTACTCATCCGACAGCACGCATTCGGCATGGCAGAGAATGAGGACTTCCGCCACCTTGTCATTGGCATGCAGTATGCAGGGCTCCCCAGCATCAACTCACTGGAGTCCATTTACAACTTCTGCGACAAGCCATGGGTGGTAAGGTGCCTTCCCCCACTTCCCCAGAGCACTTCCTCCCAGAACTGCATCCTAGCATCAGCTAAGACCTAAGGCTTGGGAGCTGGGGCTGGGTGGAGTAGGCCATCACCGTAGCATCTTACCAGACATCCTGGGCTGCGAGACCTCTGCCCAAAGATCCTGTGACAAAATCCTTACAGGTCTGTGGGTCTTTCCTTGACTGGGAGCTGCAGTCAGAAAAGTGCCTGCCTCTTGCCTCTTAAAATGGGTAAACTGTTGGAAAGACCTAAAGCTGACAGAGAAACCCAACTCAGCAGGCTACTACAGGCAGAGCTCCATGAGCCTTCCAGCAGCCTTGGAGTCAGACTCATTCACACACGCGTGAACCCGACAGTTAGTGTGAGCTGGAAGTTTCTTTTGAGACACTTAAGTCTTACCTCTTTGTGGGAAGAGAAAGAAAACGAGGAGCATAAAACCTCTTGCTGGTGTGGTGCCTCCCTCTGATATTATTCTGTGTAATTTCATTTAATCTTCACGATAAACTTACCAGGGAGTATTATTATTTTCACTTTTGTACAGAGCAATAAGACCCAGGAAGGGTTAGGTCACTTGCCAAGCTTACAGAGCCAGGATTTCTGCACGTCACGCTGTCTCTCACACAAGTGGAGAAGAACTGGCTTGGTCTCCTCTTCCACGGCCAGTGGGAGGCTGTGGAAAGCATTGAGTGGAGCATGAGGGCCTAGGACGACTGGGGACTCTCCTGTGATGGCTCCACTGCCCCCGGCTGGCCTCGTGGAAGGAAATGCTTGCCTCTAATCATATCCTCTTCATCTTCTTGTTTTTCAAAAATCAAGTTTCACGCACGCTAGATTGCCAAGGCTCACCAGGCTTATTGTGACATTTCTGAACCGTAAACCTCTTGGCTCTGGGAGCTGGAGGGGTATTGTATAATCATGTGGGCCCATTAACTCTGCTCTTGACTTTCTTGTTTTGTCCACACTCAAATGGACAGCTTTCCTATTCTCTGGATGGGGAGACCTTCCAGTGCAGGAGGAAGAGGCGTGGACGAGGAGGAGGGGGTTAGAGAGCTGCTGTGGTCGAGGAGAGGCTGGGTTCCTAAGCCCCACGTGCAGCTTTTCCGTGTGTGTGGCCTGTGACATCTGGAATCCTACTGTTCTGCAGAAATGGGCTAAAAGGGTGGCGTGAGCTGAGTGTGCTGCCTGTCTCAGAAAGCGCAGATGAGGCATCTATCAAATATCTTTTCTAGGAACCTCCCATTTCTCCTCACATGACCTTCCTCCTGAAATGTGCCCTAACCCACCCCATCCCCACTTCCTGTCAGAATTTGGTTCTCTCGTAGCTACACAAGGTTATGCCACTGGTACCAGTTTTTACTGAGTGACCAAATGACTTAGCTCCGTGACTAACCATCTTCTGTGTCTACAAACTGTGACTAACAGTAAATGCCATTACTTTGCCAGTGTAGTTATTATAGTTCCCTGATATTTGAGACCTCCTAAAGGACATGGTCCCATGCTTTCTTTTCCTAAACTGTGGCAGAGGCTAGAGAAGGAAGGAACAGAAAGATCCCTCACGGGATCTGGGATCTGGTGAGGGGTCACATTCTCACCCATTCACAACCCCAGCACATCGCCTTTGGCATTGCATGGGTACAACAGGACTTGCTGGCCACACACCAAGTTCTCCCTGCGTCTCACTAAGCAGCTGCCACACAAATGACATTTTACATGTTGTTCTCAGCTTGTCAGTAAAAGTGTACGCATTTGGTGACGGCGAGGGGAGTGTCCCTCTGACACGGACAACTTTGGCTCGCGCGTGTTCCCTAAATTTCTTTGTTCTTGATGTAGGGAGAGGCATCCAGTGGGCTAGAGAAGGCTATGCCTTGCACCAGAATGACTCTGAGCAAGTCTGCTGTCCCCAGAACTGGCCAAGGCAGCCGCTGGGGTTTCAGAAGGAATGGATGAAAACAGCAGTCCAGAGAAAGCAGGAATGCCACCATCCCTGATTGCTCCAGCGTAGCTGAATTCTAGATCATTTGGAAATTGACAGACCTGGGTTAAACTAAAGGATTTCATAGCTAGGAGAGACAGGATTAACACAATATTAAAAAAGAACCCATTTTTTAGTGAATTCTTTCTCGAGTCATTTAGACGGGTGGTTTAAATAAGCCTCTTTCTGTTCGCCACCAGCCCCACACCAGCTCACAGATTCAGTTTTTGCTCTGCATAGAGGAAATAGCCCTTATCAGATGTTACCTTTGTTTAATTGGTAACTGTGTACTTGCGACTTAATCTGAGTTTCCAGGGAGGCAGAGGTTTGATGCCAAGTCCAGTCCATTAATCAGACAGGGAATAGAGTAGGGAGGGTAGAGTGGGCTCTCAGGGACCCAACTAGAGCCTGGGAACTGGCTGTCATTTTAGTCTTGGCTGTCCCAGGGCCCTGGGAGTCTGCCGGAGGCCTTCCTGGCATCGGTGTGGTTGTCTGTGTAACTCACCCACACACAGGGAAGATAGGGCCCCACATGTCTTGGTGCCATGCCAGAGTGTGGGCTGCAGCAGGACAGAGGTCTTTAGGCAGAGCTGGCATCAACTCCCTGGGGATGCTGGAGAGCCTCAGAAGCCCAGACAGAAGAGGCACCCAGCCAGGTCCAGGTGGGCAGAGAGATCTGAAAGGTCAGGTGAGGAAGGGTTGGGGAATGAAGGCAAGAAGAGACTGGGGGTCAGTCAGAGCAAACTGAAGGATCCAGGGGTTATAAGTAAACAGAGAACAGTAGAGGATGCAGTGGGCAAAGGATAAAGAGACCCGGGCACTCTGCCAGTGTGGCTTTAGTACCAGGTATGCCCTAGGCTCCTCAGACCCTGTGTGGAGACCATTCGAAGTGTGAGATCCTGAATCCTAAAGAAAGTCTTAGACTTCCGAAGCTTCCAGTTCCACACCCTGAAGACATGGCCCAGAAAAGCCCACATTTCCCTGCATTTTAATAAAATCTCCCCCACGAAAGGACCAGAGTCTGATGGAGGGGTGTGGGGAAACACAGTAAAAGATGTTCTTCCTGATGCATGGTGTGAGAAGCTGAAGAAACCGACAGTTCTCTGCTCACATCTGAAGAGGGAGCCTGGGAGGAAGCGGCCTTTTGTCCAAAGGCAACTACTGAGTTAAAAGGAAGACACTAGAGGACTCTACCTTGCTGATAACCCTTCCGGAATAGCTCACACACTAAGATCCCTTGCAGAGAATGGAAGTTGAGCTTTGGGGAAACGGCTCTAGCTTTCCTGTCTCTGACAAGTGGAGGGTAGGCTTAGTCCAACAACTTCCTCTTGTAGCTGACCAAGCTATTGGCGGTTAGAAGCCTGAACCGATCCCACTAGAGAGAAGATGCTACTGCCCATGCACTGGGGTGGGTGTTGTGGGTTAATGTGGACCAGCTGGGAAAGATCTGTGTTCCCGGTGAGAAGTGCATGGCCTCTGTGGAATCTGAAAAGTAGGTACTCACAGGACTCAGGAGAAAAACAGACTGGGAAAGAAGGCTCTGGCAGAGAACTGTGCTCAAGAGTGTGACCTCGGGCCGTGTGCCTCTCTGGTTTGGAAAGGTCAAGGAGCGCTGGATGTGCACCAGAGGCCTTCCGTTCCCAGCGCTGGTAATATCTGAACCTTGCCTTCTCTCCTTTTGCCACGCATAAAGCGTCTACCAAGTTTAGCTCTTGTAATTCCAGCAAAGCAGAGCCATGAAGATAGATCTGTGTATTTGACCACTGGGACCCTCCCTCCAGTCTTCCTGAGGAATAGCCTCATGCATGTCACCTCTTGTGCAGACTCTGGTGGCTCTGTATAGTGCACGGGAAGGTTTTCCTTTATTTCTTTGCCTGGCGCTAGAACTTCTGAGACTCAGCACGTTACCGCTTCAGCTCTGTCTTGCTCCATCGCTCAGGAGAGCATGTGTTTGGAGTTAGAGAGTTCACGTTTCTGTCCCAGCTTCGCTTCTTTTCAGTTGTTATTGATTTCTTTTCCTAAAGACAATATTTTACCATTTAGCCTGGCACAATGGCCTGGCGCTCACTCTGTAGCCCAGGCTGGCCTCAGGCTCATCATCCTCCTGCCTCACTGAGTGCTGAGATCGTAGATGTGCACCGCTCCCCCGGCCCCACTTCTGGGGTTCAGGTGAAGTCCCCTGCCTCTTCTCAGCCTTGTTAATTTGAAAAGATCGGGGGAAAACCATTAAAATTAAGTAGGTCCTCTGTGAATACTAGCTTTCTCTTTGCCTTCTTCTACTAAAGCATACGTCCTTGAAATTGCATGTACCTTTCTTTCTTGGTATTGTCAGTTTATTGAACACAATGTCTTCTACAGAGAAAATGCTCTATATTTATTTGATGAATTGATGTTTTGTCTGGTTCAGAAATTGAAAATGCAGTGAAATTATTTCTTGTCTTTTGCAGTTTGCCCAGATGGTAGCCATCTTCAAGACACTGGGAGGGGAGAAGTTCCCACTCATCGAGCAGACATACTATCCCAACCACCGAGAGATGGTAGGTGGCGGACTGGGGCTCTGACTCTGTGCTGTTCCTACTCATAGCCACATGGTGACTCTGGAGGCCTGTCAAGGGCTCAGCCTCTCAGCCCAACCCCTCAGGTAGCTGCATAGAGGAGCCAAAGTAGCTAGATTCTAGCCAACAGCTTTGTTTTCCACTTCTGGGTACCGAGTAGAGGAAAGCAGAAACAAAGGGCATTTTAATGAGAGATGGTAACAAATCTATAAATCAGTAGTCAGGAGGTTTCACAATTTTGAACATAGCTCTAGCTTGGCCATGTGTCTCTGGCAGTGTTACAGTCCCTCACCGGATGTCAGTTCCATAACCAGTCAAGTGGGCATAGCTGCCCTTGACTAGGCTACCTCATACAGCATGCATATGACTTCAAAGAGATTTCTCAAGTAATAGCCTCTGGTGGGTATGAAGCCTCCTAAGGCAGAAGCTGTTGCTTCTGTTATTCTCCACTAGACTTTCATTTCCTTTGCTACCTCCAAACTGTGACAAAGCAGAGTTAATCCTATGCCTTCTCTGAGTCCGCCCCCGGAGGTTAGAAGGGAAGGAAAAATGGTTGGATGAAAGCTATGAAGATGTTGCACGCGGGGCAACCTGGAGGTTACTTTCCATCTTCCTCCCCATCCCCACACCCTCTGCCCAAGGATGGTGTGGATTATCACTGGATGATCCCACTTGGAGACTCACTGCCAGAGCCCTCCAAGTGCTGTGTTCTGGGACAGAGATCATGTTTGGTCCCCTCCCACTCCCTCCTCCCAAAGGGATCTCCATCATTGCATTTAAATCCAGAGCCTTCCTCCAGCACCACACGCATGGCCCTGCTCACCAGCTGCCCATATATCAAGATGAGAAACAGTCCTGAGTTGTCAGAAGAACTGATGATCTCTGCCATCTTTTCCAGTGCTTTTCCCAGGAAAAGGTTCTGGGATGTTGAGCTCTATGGTTTACCAAATCATAGAGGCTATTGTCAGTGTTTCCCCATTTAGACAAATAAGGAAGACTTACAGAGGCTGAGGGGCCTTCAGGGGCTGGTAACTAGAGTCTGAGATATAGAGGTACCAGGACATAGCTGCAGTGTAGAGATACTTTCAGAATCACAGCTAGCTGTCTGCTGCTGTAACATCTAGACACACAGGTAATGGGGTGTAGCTGAAGGGTAGAGATACCCTCAGAATCACAGCTAGCTGTCTGCTGCTGTAACATCTAGACACACAGGTAATGGGGTGTAGCTGAAGGGTAGAGATACCCTCAGAATCACAGCTAGCTGTCTGTCTGCTGCTATAGCATCTAGCAGAACAGCCACTGAAAAAGCTTGAAGCAAGTGCAAGCTGTGTCCCCACCAGCGTGTGGTTCCCCGAGGGTTCTTTTATCATCTCCCTCTCACCCTCTACTAGAATTTGGCTTAGGAGAAGACCGTGCTTTGGGGTCACTTTTGTTGTTTCATCTTTTTGTTTTTGCTTAAAAGCAAAGTTCTAAGATAGGAACAAAGACACAAGCAATCTGAAGGAGGCTGCGGAAAAGTCCCTGGCCACCAACTGAAGGCAGTAGAGATATGTAACCTGGAGGGAGAATGCTTGCCCTTGTATATAAGTCTTTCCTTGTCCAGAGATGAACGCTAGCTGGGCCAGTCCTTCTGCCAACAACAGTATCAGGGCCCTTGCAGAGCACTGGGAAGAGTGGGCTGTTCAGCTCTCACCACGTCCTTTAAGCAGACGAAAATGTGTCAGAGGATTAGGCTAAGTTGAGCCAGTGGGAGTAGAGGATATGGGGCTTTAGTGTATTCTTTTCATTCCAGCCAACCAGCCCACTCAGGATTCAGTCACCCCTTCCATAGCCGTCTTATGACACTCGCAGCTTCTCCCTTATCGTATGAACTAAGAAAAGGAACATACATTTTCCTGACTGGAGAACACAAAGCCAGAATAAAAACTTTCAATAACAGGTATCAACTAGACTAACAAGGTTTGAAAGAAAAGGGAGAGGACCTGAGGGCAAGGCAGCTAAGCCAAACTACCTTCCCCAGCCCTCGACAAGTTGGGAGATGTGGACATAAGCTGTCACATGCTCCACAACTGCCATGATGCTGGCCAGGCCACCCACTTGTCACTTCCCATCATCTGGCAGCAACATGGCAGTCGGTGATGGTCAGAGTACCACAGAGAACTGGCTTGGTCTTCAGGACTCTCCAAGGATGTGGTGTTCACTGGTCCCCACTACGGCTGGATGATGTCAACATACTCCTTCCGAAGGTGTAGGTGGCCCCGGTACCAGCTGCAGATGCCATCAACGTGCTTCATGCAGACATAGTGCTGGGCCTGGTACCCATAGAGCTTCCGTTCCAGCAGCCAGTCTGTCCAGAGACACTCATTGGGGGCTGAGATGGTACAGGGCACTGCATAGCAAGTGGTGATCTGGTGATCACACAGTATCAGGGTGAATAGAGTGTCTTTTCTCCTTGCTGCCTTGCACATTCTGTGTCCCTCACTACCATCTCACCTGCCTTGGTCTTTTCCCATCCCAAGGTCCCTCCTGAGCTCTGCTCCCCCCTCTCCTTGTGAACGGAGTTACCCTGGTGTCACTAGACTCAGCCTTGATGGTTCCCACGCTGCCATGACTGTAAATGCTCTTCAGAGCTTTGATCTCTTTACCTTAAAATTAAAATCTCCATCTTCACAAATTTGTTATAGAGGAAATTAAAATTTGAAAATAAATTAACTCTTACAGGGCCTGGAAAAAGTACTCTGTCTTTCCCTGCTCCCTTTTCTCATTTTTTAAAAAGATAGTGTCTCACTATATTGCTCAAGCTGGCCTCAAACTTGGAATCTTCCTTCTTGCCTCAGCCTCTCAAGTACTGCTGAGCCACCGCATCTGGCTTAGGTTTTCTTTAAGTGACGATTTAGTGTCATTTCAGTCTGCCCTGTATGGTTGCGGTGTCCCACCCAAAGCAGAAGGACTTTGAGATAAGGTGCTGCAGTCTCCACCTTCCCACCCCCACTTCCAGGGCACAGTATAAGTGCAGGAAGTGAGGAAGTACATGTCTGTGGAGGAACGCGTGAAGGATGAGACCCCAAGGCTCTAAGCTTGTCCCTCACCCACAAAAGACCTTGGAAATGGACATTCCCTTACTTGGCAGCCACAGTTCTGGTGGTAGTGATGATTCAGACTCTCCCTCTGCACCAAGGACAGGTCCTCCCAGGGCTCAATGTAGTTGCACAGGTGGATGAAGACTTTTCCGTCACTGAGAATCTGGCCTTTGTGGAGAGAAAGGAACCTAGTCAGATCTAGTCAGAAGACTGCTTAGGGCTCCCAGGGGTCCAGAAAGTAATGGTCGGGGTCTCTCTCTCTCTCCTTTTCTTTTCTTCCTTGATTCCTTCTCCCCCTCTCCCCCTCCCTCCCCCTTCCCCTCCCTTCCTCCCTTTCTCCCTTTCTGTGCTGAAATTATGCCTTATCTATGCTAAACACATACTATACAACACAGAAAACTCCAGTCTCAGATGAATTTATGACATCAGTGAAAACTTAGGACTCAAAGAAGGGACCAACAAATCCCTATAACCTTTAAAGCAGAGACTAATACATGGTGTCTGTGCAAGACAGATGGGATGGTGAGGTCTGTTCCTTAAGCATGAAGCAGAAAAAAAGGTGGGATTTAAGTCAGCCTGGAGCTTGTCAGATCTAGTAACACATGCCTGTAACGTTAGCCCTCAGGAGACTGAGCAAGAGGATCAAAAGCTTGAGGTCAGCCTGGGCTACATAGCAAGACCCTTTCTTAGAGAAACAGACAAGTAAACAAAAGGTACAAGTAAAAACCAAACAAGAAAATGGCTGACTGCAGGAGCGGGGATGTGGCTCAGTAACAGAGCACACACTTAGCTTGTGTGAGGGTCTGGCTAGATCCCTAGCACAGGCAGGGAGAAAAAGGGCAAGCTGTGAGTTGGCTTTTTTTTTCTTTTGCATACTCCCTTTATATACCAACTGCTGTAGCCATAAGGCAGGTCCCAGGAGCTTTCTGGTGGAGGGTGGGAATACTAAAGCTGTTGCTGAGACTAAGTGGGGGAATGTGTAGAGTGCTTGGTACAGTTGATGGCCCTCAGAAGACATCTGCTCCTTTCCAATATCCACTCTGGCCTCTCCTGCCCAATTGATACCTGTCTCGTGACTATTTCCCCACAGGAAAGTGTCATTTTAAACATTTGTTTATCAAGCTCCTTCCAATATTTCATGGATTTTTTTCTTAAAGAGCCCGGAAGTTGTGAGACACCCCCCCCCCATGTGGGTGCTGGAAATTGAACTGGCTCTGCTACAAGAACAGCCAGTGCTCTTAACTACTGAGCCATCTCACAAGCACCATAGATCCCTTTCAATACGTCTTCTCATCAAAGCCATCCCCAGCAAGGCAAACCCTCACCTCTGCTAGGATTTGGTTACTCAACCAAATTCACTAAACAGCTGCTATAACCTAGTACCAGATGTAGAAATCAATATGGCAGGTTCTCCACCCCTCAGGAGGGTAGACAGAAAGTAGGCATAGTTTCCTGGACTGCAATTGCCCAGATATAAGAACAAAGGAACGTATGCTTATCTCCAAGTGTAGAAGAGGGTGGATAAAGGAAACTGCCCTAGAGGAGCTGATGCTCATGCTGTCTTGAAGGGATGACTGGGAATTCACTGTCAACAACTACAAGGGTCTCGTCCAAAGGCAGGAGGACAGCCTCATACCCTACAACTACAGGTAGTTCATTTTCAGAAAGGTGCAGGGTACTTTGTCACTGACAAGTGACACAGAAAGAGCTACAATGGTCACAGTGTTCGAGTCACAAAGGACTTTTCCCTATCAATGAAAGGACCATTGGCTTCTCCCGAAGGTGTGGCACCACTGACACCTTTTTGTAGAGTTATGTTTTCTCCAGCCTCGGTTATTGTTGACCTCCTCAAGGACAAAAGCCCCCATGTTTCCTTTTCCCTGATACACATCAGTGCCTCAGTGAGGATGAGACCCACAAAGTGGGTGCTCGAGAAAGGGGAGAGGTATCAAGAGATGTGAAGAGACCGGTCGGCTTATGAAGGACCTGGAAGGTACAGTGGCATGTCCTGTCTCTGCAGAGGCTGCCCAGGGCAGCATAACCCCACATCCTCGGAGCTGAGAAGCCCCTTTTATTGTGTCCTCTTCAGGAGCCGTGTCTGGACTAGGAAGTCTTTGAGGACTATGAATCCCCACTTTCCTGCCCAGGCCTGGCAGTAGGGAGTAGATGAATGGAGCTCCTCCCTGCTCTCCCTGTGGGCTGGTGGTTTTGTTTCCCTTGATTTCTTTACAGATATTTTCCATCTTATAGGCCAGCTTAGAGCCACCAAACAGTGACACTTCCCCCCTTATCCACAACCACACCAACACCTTGTTCCCAAAATTCCAGAATTCTCTAGTACCGTATTTATTTATTTATTTATTCCCCCCAAATATTCTTGGGTGTATTGGATAGATGGCTCATTTACTGTCGGTATGGAGGCTGGCCCCACTTGGGGTTCATGGAGATGAGCTGTAGAGTTGAGTTTGTGCACAGGGGAGTGATAAACACAAGGGGAACACCTTCAGGAGACGTATTTGGGCTCAAGATGCCAAAAGCCTTATACCAATTAAAACTTCCAAAATGGAACTAGCTATCCTAGGTTGGTAGAGCAGACTCTCCTGAAAATAGTGTAACGGTGGCCAAGATCACTATAGCAGGGACTCCTGCATTGAAAAGGCGTCTCATTGCTCTCCCCAGCTAAGAGGCCATGGCCACTATCACACCTCTGTTTAGCCCCTTAACTTACCTGTCAGAAGATACTGCTTCTGGCTGTTGGTTTCTAGTTTCACGCCACAGAGAGAGGAGTCAAATGGTGTGTAGACATACTGAACGTCCTTGGCCTTTTCGAATCCTTTAAACATCTGGAAGGCAGTTACAGAAGAGCAGCGCTGGGTCAGGGCAGGGCCACAGGCTAAAAGATGCTCATCTCTTTTCAAACGTCAAGCCAAAGTCTAATTCAGGTTTGGTGCACAGAGAACCTTGCTGGTTTTTATTTATTTATTTTTAAATAAATCTGAACCTTGACTTATTCCAGGGAGATGGGGAGGTAGGTCCCACAGACAGAGTTGTAGGACAGGATAGGCAGCGAGTCCCACCCTGAACAGGTTTCCACGGGTCCTGCCTGTACCAGCTCATATGGTTCCGCTTCAGCACCATCCTAAGGAGTCCTGAGTCCACTGCCTGAGTCTCACTAGGTTCATCCTCCATAGCACAAAGCCCCATCCCTCCATTAGCCCATCGTGGCTCAGCCCTTGTCCTGCTCCATGTACCTTTATCTGTTTGATTTCATACCGGATCATTTTTTGAGTGTCGGCAGGGTCTTCACTGGCGGGAACTACCTTCTCACTAGAGATTTTTGCCCGGATTACTGCACAGAAAGAAAGAGAAACTTCAGCACTGGGGGAGCACAGTATGAGATCTGGATGGCCTGGGGTCCTCTGAGTATCCAGCAATTGGTTCAAGTGTTTTGGGGTTCTCAGCGGTACGCTACATATGAGAGAAGGAACTTGGAGTTTACTCTGTAGTGGTTGCCAGCTTCAAATCCTTCAGGGCTGTTAGGTCCTTCAACTGTGCTCTTTCTGCCCTTTAACCTGTTGGTGTCTAGAGCTCGGGTTCTCCATAGCCCTGGGGATGGTGTGTGGGGGGTAGGAACCCCTTCAAGGCAATTGGTATGGGTCTCATCTATTGATACATCTTAGAATCTCTCAACGCACCTACAAGTGAGAGTAAAAATGTTTATCAGATTTGTAAATGTACCCATTCTCCATTGAAGTAGCTCATCTCTTGCTATCTAATCAAAACCTGGTTTGCTTTTTGATTTTTGGTGTTTGTTTGTTTGTTTTTTCCGGTATTAAAGACTGACTGACCCTAAAGCCTCACGCGTGAGAGGCAAAATTCTTTGTCACTGAACTACAGCCCCAGTCTTAGAAAATTTGTTAAAAAAATTTCTTCCTCTCTGCCTGACCTTGCACTAGACACAAGGCTCATCAACAGAGTTCTCATCCTGCAGAAGTCTAGATCTAGTGGAGAACACCTTAGAAAAACCAGCAGCACCTACCACAAAGTGCGCAGCAAGGAATCAAAAAGCCTTCAGAAAACGAAGGGTGAATAGGAGTTGCCAGGAGTTAAAGGTGTGGAAGTAGGGTATCCAGGTAGTGGGAGAGAAAGGACAAAAGGCATGTGGACGTCCTGTGGTTGGCACTGTGGCAACTTCAACTGCAAGCAAGGAGGCAGGTGTTTCATTGCAAACGCCCCTCCCCTCAGGAGTTCTGAAAATTATTGGATGGCTCCAGTGACAGCTAGGTCCCATCAAGCTGAGCTGACGGAAACTACTCTGGAGATCTGTGATCGAATATTTATTTATTCCCCTACAAATCAGGCTTTGTACTTCCAAGGTCTATAGAGCAACAGCCATTTCTGATTTATCAGCTGCAGCAGGAGGCACCCTACAGGATCTTAGCTCCACCCCTTCCTTCAGATTCCAGGTCTACAGCTCTGCCCAATACCAGTTTTCCCACAGGCATCCCTTGGTATGGTCCTCAAAGGCCATGGACTCACCTAGAGCCGAGTGGCAGACGTGCTGCTGGGGGTGCGCAGGCGCGCAGCTGCACGCCTCACCCAGCCCCGGGGGCCACAGTAATGCCAGCAGCCGCAGCACCACCGCCCAGCTCAGCGCAGCCAGGGGGCTCCAGGGCATGACACTGCAGAGCCCCAGCTGAGCTCCTGGGGTCTGCCTGCCGCAACAAACAGCCCCTCCAGGACTCCTCCAGAAAGCCTCCTGCAGTCCCAGTCTTTATGAGGTGGCTTTAGGACCAATCCCGCCCCCCATGGGCTCCTCCCTCCTTTGGCAGCAGGCCACCCACAGCCACCGGACCCAAAGCCCTCCTGACGAGACCAACAGACCCAGTAATGCAGAGGAAAGCCCGCAGATTCTGAAAGAGGCAGCAACCTGGAAGTAGAGGGAAGACAGGGTGTTGGGGGCAAAGCAAGAAAAGCAAAGACTAGCACAAAGACAGGAAGGTAGAAAGATGAGGGACAGAGGCTCCAGCAATAGGAGCAAGTGAGGGGAGGCAGAGACACAGAGACACAGGCCAAGTCAGAGGCAGACAGAATTACAACAGGCAAAAGAGACAGTGACAGAGGAGGACGGACCCCTCGCTGAGCGGCATACTGGGAATGAGACAAGCTACTCAGGGCTTCTTTCAGCCGCAGGAAGTGTTTTCAATGCCCTATTTATGAGGCTCCAAAGCAACAGCAAACAGTCAGGGAACAGGACAGAGAAAGTTGGGGTGTGTGTGTGTGTCTTGGCGCTGTCAGCTGGGGGGTGGGGAAGGGTGTCAGAGAAAGTAGCCAGTGCTTTAAAACTCTTTTTCACAGCAGAGTCTTAGACTGCACAGTTCAGAGTTGAGGGCAGTTCTTTCCATGGAACTTAAAACACAGGGTGTCCTGCCCAGCAGGTCAGGGCAAACTCTGGACCTCAAAGCCCCTGCTGCACATCATTGTCCCCTGGAGACCGCCATGTTGCAGAAGGCGGAGCCGCTTAGCAAACAAGACAGGCACTCTGGTCATTGTGACCCAAGCCTTGTTCACTGTTTGTCAGCAAAGTGCTCCAAGAATCTGAATGAAAAGAAACTCGTGGAGTGACTGCCTCAGCCGGAGCTGGGGGCCGAGTCCTGATTCCAACTGCCACTGGATCGTTTTGTGATCTTTGCCTCTCTGGACCCCAACTGTTTTCTCCATGAAACATCCTGGACTACACGATTCCTCCCTCTCGCTGTTTTGCAGTCCACAGCGCCAAACTCATATTCATGACCACAGTTCCACTCCATGAGACTCGAGTTTTCATTATAGACTTGACTTTTCCCTGCTGCCAATAGCTATCTCCTTTAGAAGAGTCCAGTTAGATGGCAGTGGTGATGTTTGAAAAGGGGAATTGGGAGAGAGCGAGTCAGACAGAGGCAGGTGCTAGGACCAGACTGGTGTCTAGCGTGCTTCTTCACACAATGCTCAGACCAAGGTAAAGTTGTCACTTGGAGGGGTCTTAAAAGCATCATCCCAATTTTGTCACTTGACAGAGGTTCAGTGCCATGAGGTGGCTGATAGGTGAGTGGTGGAAAGAACTAGAATCTTCACCTGCCAGTGTGCTGTATGCTGCTCCCCCGCTCTAGCTCTAGCTGCTCCCCTGCTCTAGCTGCCAGTGTGTTGTCTGCTCCTCCGCTCTAGCTGCCAGTGTGCTGTCTGCTGCTCCCCTGCTCCATTGTGTTACTGCTTCTGCCTTCATTTTGCTGCAGCTCAAGACTCTACCTTCAGAGGGTCCTTCCTCCTTTAAGTCTTAACTATTCCTCCTCTGTTTAAACAAGGCTACTTTGAGGGGGAGTTTACCTTGCTGAGGATGTCTTCCAAGGACAAACATACTGAATTCTTATGTCTTCTCTCTCCCGAATCCTGAGCTGGACAGACATAGGTCTTAGGATACCAAGTTTGTGTTTGGTACTGAGTCTGTGGTGTTGGTAAGCAGGGAAGAAGGAGTGTGACAGAGGAAGAGGACAGTTAGGACCAGCACAGGAAAGATGGCACATGACGGGGAGAGGTGGCCAGAGGTGCATGTTTCAGTGGACATTAAGATGCTCAAAATGCATTCCAAATGTTTTTGGTTTCTTACAGTGAAATCTGCAGCCAGCAAAATGTGCTCTTTCATGAATTAAAGAAAACTTCTCCTTAGCTGAGAGGAGGTCCTGCCAGGGTTGTCTAAGGCAGGGGAAACTGAAGCAGTGAATGCATAAGGAATCAGATAGGAGAACAGGACACACATAGCCTACTGTGTGACCTTGGGGATGTTGCTGTCATTCTATGGGTCCCATGTATAAAGCACATAGTGTACACTATTTCTTATTTTATTTTAATGTTTTATAAATGTTATCCAAGAAGTTCATGCAATGTATTTTGACAATATTCACCGTTTTTTTTATTATTTGTTTACGTGGGTATATATGTGCTTGCATGCGTTTATGTGCACCATGTGCATGCAGGAGTCTGCAGAGACCAACAGGTGTCAGAAGCCCTGGCTCTGGAATTACAGAAGGTTCTGAGACATCTGGTGTGGCTGCTAAGAACTGAACCCAGGTCCTCTGCAAAAGCAGCAAGCCATCTTAACTGCTGAGCTCTCTCCAGCCCCTACACTGATTCTTTAAAGGATGTTCCCAAGGGTCGTCCCAAGAAAAATATTTTAGGATGTCAAAGAGAAAAGACCTACTGACCAGTCCATTTCTTCCTTTTCTTCTCTCAGCTCACACTGCCTACATTTCCTGTGGTGGTGAAGATTGGCCATGCTCACTCAGGCATGGGCAAGGTAAGGCACGATGCCTGGTGGCAGTCCCAGTTGTGTCCAAGGGGGCTTTTACTCAGCAAGCCCATTGGTAGACTCTTCTTCCTGCGTCAGTGGCTTTCTCCATAGAACCCGACCAGGTCCCTTGGAAGCCATGGGTTTTTCCCAGTCATACAATGAAGAATACAACCAACCCAGCTGGCCCCTTAGATCTTTTGCAACCCTGGCTACTGGAAGGGACTAGAGACAGAGGAGCTGCTAGAGAGATGGGATGTTCATGTTTACCAGTGTCAGAAACTGCGTGATTGGCTTGGAGTAAGCCCTTGTGGCGTCTCGGTGTGTGTATCCACATGTCTGCCTTTCTGTCTGTCTCACATCAACATTAGGTCAAAGTGGAAAATCACTACGACTTCCAGGACATTGCTAGTGTAGTGGCCCTCACCCAAACCTATGCCACAGCAGAACCCTTCATTGACGCCAAGTATGACATCCGGGTTCAGAAGATTGGCAACAACTACAAGGCTTACATGTGAGTATATGTGGAGTGTTCAGTCGATACTAACTATCCACTTTCCCTCTGCAGCCTCCGTACCTCATCAGAGCGATAAGGTAGGACCAGGGAAAGGATGCCACTAAGTCAGGCTTCTTAGCCTGAATTCTTTGTACGTCAGAGGAGAGGTTTGAGAAATAAAACTATAGCCATTCCACTAGTCTCTAAGTGGATTTTGCTTTTCTTCAGACAGGAACAAAGGCTATATAGAGACTACAGTAGTGGCGGTATTGGGCCTTTTCACTAACGGCGTTCACAGGTTTTCTTGACTTACACTGTCACACAGGTTATGACCAATGTTGCTAGAACCAACTCTTCTCTTTTTTCTTCTGCAAACCATGGCAGAGGTTAAACCTGCCCCTTTATCGTGTTCATGTATATGCTTGGTTTAATATTTTGAAAAATGGATTGTGCTTCTTGTGTCCCTATGCACTCTTTAAAACTACATTACACACACTGCACTTTTTGTACTTCAGAGGGATTTGCATGCTCCATCAGACTGCAATTCCACAGAAGCGGCTGAGCCCGAGTGTAAACACCCAGCCTTGGAAACGCTACCCCTTTCCCAAGAGTGGATGGCTGTTCCACACAACCACACCTGCCAGGAAGAACATAGACGTCAGGCAGACAAAAGACTTCAAGACTGGTCTGGCCTCTGTTATACACGTGCAGAGAGTTTACAGTTCCAATTTTGAGACTATTAATCTATGGTCTTTTAAGAACTTGGTTAAGATATAAAGTTTTTATTACAAATAAATAAGGTTTTTTTTTTTTTTTTTTTTTTTGATTTTTCGAGACAGGGTTTCTCCGTAGCTTTTGGTTCCTGTCCTGGAACTAGCTCTTGTAGACCAGGCTGGCCTCGAACTCACAGAAATCCGCCTGCCTCTGCCTCCCTAGTGCTGGGATTAAAGGCGTGCACCACCACCGCCCGGCTAATAAATAAGATTATTAACACATGAATTTGCTTTCTGCCACTCAGCACATGAAGCTGAATGCCTTCCTGTCCCTCAGCCACACGCACCTGTCCCCACTGTCCCCCTTCCCCTCTTCTCATTGTTGGAACCTCGGGAGGTTGGGAGATAGCCCTTTCCAGACCTGCTTTCACTCTTAGTCCTTCCCACATAGACTGCTCTTCTCTAGGGTCAATTTCTTGGGAGAATACAAAATCACTGTGTTTCTCACCTTGTATAGCAGTAGGCACCCGCAGACTTCAGGGGAAACCCTCGAGGAAAGTTGAAACATGATGGTGGGGGTGTCTTTCTGATTCAGGGATTTTGAGTTTTTAGTTTGGGTTGTGATCTATGTGGGAGTGTGTGTGTGTGTGCACATGCGTGTGCACGCACACACATTCACATGTATATCTGTGTGTGTCTCTGTCTCTGTGTTTGTGTGTGTCTCTGTCTCTCTGTGTGTGCATTCGTGTGTTTCTCTCTCTGTGTGTTTGTGTGCATGTGTCTCTGTGTGTCTGTTTCTCTGTATGTGTGTGTTTCTGTCTCTCTCTGTCTCTTTCTCTCCCTCTGTGCATGCTCACATGCTTACCTGAATGTTTATAGTGTTGGGGAGCTGGGGGTTGAATTCAGGATCTCACACATGCTAAGCAATACTCTATACTAGGCTTCACTATAAGTCTAGAATTTGTTTTTTACTTTTATAGATTACTTCTTCTTTCAAAACATTCATAGTTGTATATTTATCATTTTTTCTGTTTTCCAAAGAGGAATTAAGCATTGTTTTAAAACTAGGCACGTTTAAAGACAGTAGGTTTTTTTGTTGTTTATTTGTTTTCTAATTGGTTAAAAAAAAGATGCAAAATTGCATATTTCTGGCTAGGAGAGGCAGATATCTGTGAGGCCAGCCTGGTCGAGAGAGAGAGAGAGAGAGAGAGAGAGAGAGAGAGAGATAGCGCATTAATGTTTTGGAGGAATATTTATGTCCCTCATTGTCTGTCCATCGCATTTTCTCTCAGGTTGTCGACTACACCCCTGCTCTGAGCAGGAATGGGCCTAGTGATAGCTAAGGTGAGGTGTGGCAGTCTTCCCCTCTGGAAATTCCCAATAACACCATTTGGTGGAAAGATACCCATCCTGCCCGTTATCAACAGAGGCAGTGAAGCTGTCCCTGGGGCCTTTCAGTGCCCACTTGCCCACGTGCTCCAAGGAGCCTGTATGGGTCTGTGCCCTGTGTTCCATTTTTAGGGGAAGGCATGAAGTCTTGGGGAATTTTGCAAATTTTGAAGCACTGTACAAATGTAAGGGATTTACTATTATTATTATTTACTCACAGTTTCTGAGGTCCTTCGAATCATGGCTATGTGCTGAGGACACAGAAATGAGCAACTGCTCCTACTTTGAGGAGTCTAGCCCCAGGGACATAGTTGAAACAACAAAAGGAAAGTTTATTTTTATTATGATTTTTATCATTTATTTTCTTCAAGTTTTGCAAGTTTGTTTTCTTTTTTAATTTTACTTTCTTTTCCCTCCATCCCTCAGTCCCTCCGTCCCTCCCTCCCCCTCTTTCCGTCCCTCCCTCCCCCTCCCTCCCTTCCTTCCTTTCTCTTTCCCTCCTTCCCTCACTGCTTCCCTCTGTCCCTCTTTCTCTCCTTTTTTCTCCTTCTGCTTAGTTTCTCTCCCCTCCCTTTCTTTGAGACATGGTTTCTCCTTGTAGCTGTGGCTGTCTGTTTCTTTAGAATTTTATCATGTTGAACTTTATCAAATGCAGTCTCTGTGTCTATTAAAATACTCATGAGCCGGGCGATGGTGGCGCACGCCTTTAATCCCAGCACTCGGGAGGCAGAGGCAGGCGGATCTCTGTGAGTTCGAGACCAGCCTGGTTTACAGAGCTAGTTCCAGGACAGGCTCCAAAGCCACAGAGAAACCCTGTCTCGAAAAACCAAAATAAAATAAAATAAAATACTCATGTAACTTCTGTCGTTCAATGTATTCATACAGTGCTAATTTTTTAATTTTTAAAAAATTTTTGTGTGATGAACCAATGTTCATCTGGATTGAAACCTGCTTGACCTTGATGTAGCTTCAAAAATTTTTATTGCATTTATTTGGGTGTGTGTGTATGAGCATGTGTTCTCATGAGCATACGTGTGTGTGTGTGTGTATGTGTGTGTGTGCCACAGTGAAAGCATGGAGGTCAGAGGACAACTTGTGGGAGTTGGTTCTCTCCATCTGAGACCTAAGAAACTCAGGACACTAGTCTTTGTGACAGGCACTTATATCAACTAAGCCCCCTTGTCAGCACTTCTTCATGTATTCTTTAATTTGGTCTGTAAGTATTTTGAGAATTCTTACATCTCTATCCACCAGTGGAATTGGTCTAAAGTTTTCCTTTTTTGTTTTGTGCTCTTACCTGGTTTGTCTATTTGGCTTTGTATAATAGAGTAAATTTGGTGGCTTCCCTTTCCTTTCCATTTTTGTGACTTTGATGAATATTGATGTCAAGTCTTAAAATCTTTACAGAGCTTGGCAGTGACTCCATCTGGTCCTCGCTTTTCTTTCTGATTAGATTTAGTTACTGTTTCATTCATGTTGCTTGTTATGGGTTTAATATATTTATATCTTTTGATTTAATTTTATTTAGTCATCGGTTTTTAGAAATTTATTCATTTCCCTACTTTTTTAACTTTTTGTGATGTAAGTTTTCAAAATACTCTCTAATGATCCCTGCCTATCAGTTGAGTTTCTTGTATCAATGACCCTTTTTTTCTCTACTTTGGTTGTTTTGAGTCTCCTGTTTGTTCTGCTTAATTCATTTTAAAAAACCAACTTTTAAATGTGTGGTTCTGTGTATCGTGCTTCTCTTATCTACCCTTATTCTACCCTCATCTCTATTTCTTTCCAGTTACTACACTTTGGTTTGTTTTTTTTTTTCCTTTCTGGGATTCTGAGGTACATCACTGGGTTATTTATTTGAGACCTTTCTGATTTTTCCCACATTAGGACTTTTCGCTATACACTTTCCTCTTAGAGCTGCCTTTGCTGTATCTCAGAGCTTTAATGAGTGATGCTCTCATTTTCATTTGATTCTAGGAAGTTTCTAGTTGCCCCGTGACTGTTTCAATGCTCAGTATTCACTCAAAAGTGCGTTGTTCATTTGCCATGTAGTTGTGTAGTTTCTGTGATTTCTCTTGCTGTTGATTTCTAGTTTTACTCCACTGGTAAGACATAAGGAATTATTTCAATTTTTTTTTTGTATTTGTTCATGTTTGCTTAGTAGCCTCTATATAGTTGATTTTAGAGGTTTTGTGAGTCTTTGAAAGATGTATTTCTTATCTATTGAATGGATTATTCTGAGCTAGACCTTTGCTGAGAAAACAGGCCATCAAGGTGACAGGTGACTCTAGGCCCAACCGAGACCCTTTAGTTGCTCAGGAGAATTCTGGTGGGCAACACGGCAATAAACTGGTGATGGACAGTTCTGGAATTCCTGCACCTTCTATGCTGGTATGACTCATAGCCTGTCCTTTCCTGATGGGACCTTGTTTCAGGAGGACATCCATCTCAGGGAACTGGAAGACAAACACTGGCTCTGCGATGCTGGAGCAGATCGCCATGTCAGACCGGTGAGTGAGTGATGTCCCATCCGCATGTAGAGGAAGGCGGCTGTCAATCAAGAGGTGTTACAAATAGAAGTAAGGGAGGCCCTGTGGAGATAGGACTAATACAGCTGTTGCAGAGCTAAAAACAATGTACCATAGAAGCTCTAATAAAGAAATAATAGTGTGGGGTGGGAGGCCTTCTAGATGAGATGAGGCCTAACTCTGGGCTTGGGAATGTAGGTGAGTTCATGGGGTCAGAAAGGGGAGGCACCATAAATAGGCACCGTGCTCGGTGGAGAGGAAAGGAAAGAAGAATGGAGGTGAGGGATGGGAAAGGTGAGCTCAGCAAGACCTTATCAGAATGTAGGCTTGGTGTGAGCTTACTGTCTTAGCCTCAGGATGTCTTCCTGTCCCCTCCAGGTACAAGCTCTGGGTGGATGCCTGCTCTGAGATGTTTGGTGGCCTGGACATCTGTGCAGTCAAAGCTGTGCATGGCAAAGATGGGAAAGACTACATTTTTGAGGTGAGTCTCGTCCAAGGAACAGGTCAGTGTTCAGTGACATCCAGACTGGGCCAGACTTCTGGCTCAAAAGTTGTGTGGGAATCTCACACCACATTTAGAGTCTTCTATTATGGATGTCCAAGATGGCAGATCTGCATAGGCAGCTTCCTTTCCAAGTGGAGGGCTGTTGGCCAAGTCACACAATAGTACTAGATGGCACGTCTAGGTGCCTGGTTCCTAGCCTACTTTGTTATGAAGGCATCGTAGTGATTGTATCATTTTTCCTCTGAGAAAGCCACCTTTGAGAATCATTCAGTCAAACCTAAATTGCTATTACATGAGGCAATGGATCCTCTCTACCATGGATGTGTGCTTTTGGCCGCAGGGTGAATTGGTTTCAACTTGGCACCTGAATGCAGATGATTTTTTCTAACATCTCTTAGCCTTAGTGATATTGCACTCTGCCTGGTCCCCTAACCCAGCCTCGCTAACTCTCCTTCCCCTATTAAAGGCAAAGCCATGGCAGTGAGAGCCCCACACTACTCCCTCACTGGACTCAGTCTTCCTGGAAGTACAGGAGTTGGTGTTTCCTGAATAGTAGTGTCAGGAGGCCAAAGTGGGTTTCAGATTGAAAATATACTCCATAGCCTGATTAGCATGGAACTTTCTAGATAACCATGCCATCCTCTCTGGGTAAGCCTGTTTATCATCTGCACATGAGAGTTGAACCACAGAGATAGGGGGATCATAGAACCCCCCTAAAGCAGACATTTCCTAAAGAGAGGAAGTATTGCTGTAGATACAGAATCAAGATCAGTGACAAGCAGAGAAGCTGTCCTGGTCAGGAGCAAGGCAGGAATCAGTCTGTTCAATGAGCAGAACGTTTGGGGACAGACTGAAAAGTCAAAGGATGCAAGCTGCCATCTCTAAGGCATTCCCTTTCATGTCTTCCTGCTCCTGTAAACTTCCAGCCCTGGGCCATACCCTCTCCTGCTCTTTTTCCTCTTCCCACTCCCAGCACTCTGCATCCCAGAGCTCTGCTCTGGGTGAACGAAAAGGAAAGGGGTCATGGCAAATGTTTGCAGCAGGAGCAAGCAATCCCTGTCTCTGCTGAGGAACACAGTTCCAGCCAACCAACCCACTTTGCTGCCTTAAACTGTATCCATTCCCACACAGCACAGCGGGCCTTTATATTTTCAGACCTTTTCCTTACCTGGGCCACATCTTCCACCAGGTCATGGACTGTAGCATGCCACTGATTGGGGACCACCAAGTGGAGGACAGACAACTCATCACCGATCTAGTCATCAGCAGAATGAACCAGCTGTTGTCCAGGACTCCTGCCCTGTCTCCTCAGAGACCCTTAACCACCCAGCAGCCACAGGTAAGAAACCGCAAAGACACCCTGCGCAGCCATGAACCACTGCTTCAGACACTGTGGCTCAAGAAGAAGCAGAGGTCAATACCTATAGAGCTAGCTGAGATCCAAGGGCTTCCCCCTCTTCCTTCTCTTCCATTCCTTCCTCTCTGACCTCCTCCTCAGCAGTTCGCAGTATCAGCTATGGAACTGTGCAGAGGTAGAGTCCTGGAACTCTGTCCTGAACTTGAAGACTCCAGAGAATTGCATCCCACTTTCCTGTGGCTCGGGATGTCTTGGTTTGAATTAGGAGATCTCTGAGGAAAGTCTGAACCAGATAGTTCACTGGCTCTTTATTGCTATGTGTATAAGATCATCTTTCTGAGAAGGCTGTTGGTTTGGAAGGAAGGGAAAGCTAGCCCCCAGTTCTGGGGGAGACTGACATGGGAAAATTCAAATTAGAAATCCTCTTTTGTTCCTCTGAGAGAGAGGTGGCTTTCTCCAGTTGATGTGGTACACGGCTCTCATCACAGTGGCAGCGTCTCAGATACAGGGCTCCTGGAAAATTCACACAAACTTCTGTAGAGCCTTAGTCCCAGGAGTGATATGGGAGAATTGTCTGTATTCTGTCAATCATGTTATAAATAAATGCTGATTGGCCAGGCAGGAAATATAGGCGGAAAAACCAAACAGGAGTAGAAATGATGTAATGAGAACAGGAGAATTCTGGGAAGGAGGAAGTTGATTCCTCCCACTCCTGCCCAGACCACCAAAGCAGCAGGATGTGAGCTGCCCCACTGAAAAAAGGTACTGAGCCACATGGCTAACATAGATCAGAAAAATGGGTTAATCAAGATGTGAGAGTTAGCCAGTGAGAGGCTAGAGCTGTTGGGCCAATCAGCTTATAATTTATGGAGACCTATGTGTGATTTTGGGGGGGGGGCTAAACAGTTGCAGGGTACTGGGCGGGACAGAAAACCCCAACAAACAAGCCAGCCGTCCATGTTACACAGGAGCTCTACAATATGCCATTTGTCAAAAATACATCCAGGACTCTCACCTCTGAACATTTATATAATAGAGCTGTAAGAACTTGCACAGTGAATCCACGAGTCTTAGCGAACTTTCCCCTAAACATTGGTGTAACTATGTAAGGAATCATTTCCCTTTAATGAAGGTCAGGTTTTGACATTTTTGTTAGATTCTTTTAGAAACCTTTCCTTCAAAATTCAACCTGAAATAGTTTGGGGGAATAGAATAGAATAGTGAAGAATAGACTAGAATAGAGTGCCAGCTTTGAAATGAACATCCCCCAAGTTAGGAATTCTAGACCTGCTTCTGTTAGCTTTATGGCCTTGGCCAAGGTCCATAGCAGTAGATAAATAAAAGTAACCATAGTCCATGTCCCTAGAATGTTATGAGAATTAAAAGGAAAAGAAAAAAACCCTAAAATAAGGCTGAACGATATGAGGCACCCAGTGACGGCTAATGTATGTGGTAAGCACATTCTGGGTTTCGATCCTACAATCTGAGACCTGGAGAAACATCAGCACCTGATCTAGAGATGAGCGAATGCCCTCTAAGATTACACTGCATTCAGTAGCAAACCATCAGCCTTCCAGAAATCCTTCAGTGGGGAAGAATAAAGGGCTGAGAGTTTATACTGGGCAGGGAGAATCAGAGTGGGCTATTTAGGGTAGAAGCTAATTACCCTAGACACTCGATCATTGTGGAATCAGTAGAAAGAAATGTTGATATTCAGGATAATGAGCCTGAATTGCCAAGAGAAGAAATTGGATATTTTAGGCAGTAGTATATATGCCACTTAAGGTAGACAGAAACATGATGCATAGTAAATATTTTCCCCCAAAGTGACTAAATTGAAACAATGTGCCAGTTGGTAAGTTGTGCCTCTCTGGATCTGTTTGTCCAGTTGATCCAATGTAATATCTTTTGTTTTCTAAAATGTTCTTTAGAGCCAGCCCTGGTGGCACACACCTTTAATCACAGCACTGGAGAGACAGAGGCAAGAGGATCTCTGTGGGCCCCAGTGTTACCTTCCAGTGTATAGGCTGGAAGATAGCCTTGGTAGATTATTAATTATGGCCTGCAATCACATTGCAGATTTAATTTCCGCACAGGAAGCCTAACGGGACACACCCAAATCATATCTAAACCATACTATTCCTTCTTTTACAAACACTGAATACTTAAGCTCATCTTATCACACCACGCTGGAAACCTGGATACTTGGGGCGATTCCCTGCTCTGTTATAACATCCTCCTATCTCCAGACTGTTACCTCACTTGTGAAATGGAGTTAAAGTAGGTGACTTTTAGATCTCGTCCGATACCGGGGCTACCTGAAGTTAGCCAGACCACAAAGTCTAAGGCCATAATCCTTCACGAGACTGCCTTCTCTTCTGACATCAGCTGAAAGTTCTGGAATTCCAACAACCCCCGGGGCTGACTAGAGCTCTTTGGGAATCAGGGATCTCACTGGAATTGTATTCACAGGCACTGTTGTCATAGAAAACGACTCAGATTAAAACCAAGTTACATGAAGATGCACAGCGAAGAATCTGAGAGACCACTGCAGGGCATGCCTCTCTCCTTTCATCAGCATGCGATAGCACACAGGAGTATTGACAACCAGAGTGGCTGCCTGAGCTTCACTGTTCAGTTATGCGAACCCTGATTGATTGATCTGACTGGACTGTCTACATATCCCGCCTTTTCTAGATGTCAAACTAACACATGTGATCTAAGGGGTCCACCATGAATAACAAAGACCCTTTATCCCTCAGAAAACCATGGGAGTTTAGAAGTTTCTTCCTGTAAGCCTGATGTAAAAGCTAAGCACCCCCTCCCCAAGACAGGGTTTCCCTGTGTAACAGCTCTAGCTGTCTGGAACTCGCCCTGTAGACCAGGCTGGCCTTGAACTCAGAGATCCACCTGCCTCTGCCTCCAAAGTGCTGGGATTAAAGACCTGTGCCAGTACCGCCAAGCCTTGCTTAAGGCAGGGCTGAATTCTTTCCTGCACATGCGATTAAGTTAATATAAATTTCCCAAACGCTTCCTGCTGCTTGTGAGTAGTGGTGAGTTGGTGCTGTGTTTTTCCTTTATTAACGGAGCCCTAATAACCTTAGGACATATGTAGTGGGTGAGATGCAGTTTTGCCCAAAATCTGTTTGTGTCCTGACTTGAAGAGGGGATGGTGGCTGGATTCCTGCCTGAGCAGCGTCTTCTGTGCCTTCTGTTAACTTCCTCCTACTCTGTGTCCTGACCTCATACTGACCAGAAGCCAGTGGACACCCAGTAACAGTCTAACACCTGGCAAGATGAGGTGATGGCCCTTAAGCCACAACTGTACTGGTCACATTTCCAGACCCTGTTTTGTTTTGATAAGGACACTCAGCTGATGACTGGGAAGACTTTCGTCATCTAAGCCCAGGCTCACGGGCCGGTCACACCTGCAGACCAGCTGCCTTCTTAACACTGTTGTCACACCTCCCTGCCCCCTGTACCTTCCCCACATGAGCCTGTGTTTAAGGCTCGGTCTCTGCCTGTGCCAGGTCCCACCTTTGCCTTTAAAATGGTCCCTCTCTTTCCTTCATTAGTTTATCCTTTTCCAAATGCTCACATCCATCTATGAACATCTCCCATTGGAAAACAAAGAACAATAAAATACCCTACAAGCCCCGCTCCTTCTAGCTACTGATCAATCTCCCCTGCGTTGTTTCCCCACTGACACCTCTTTGCCATACCACATTTTCTCCTCAGTCCACTCCAACCAGCATTCTCCCCGACCATCCCACTGAAACTGCTCTTAGCAGACTCAGCTCCAGGTTACCCATTCTGATCGCCACCTCTCTTCTTGCCTTGGTTTCACAATGGCCTTCGATACAGCTGACTCCTTCAAGACAGTCCTTTCTGGGCCTCCGGGAGTGCCCTCTTGCTCGTTTGCCATTCTGCCTCCATGGCTCCTTGTCATGAGAGCGCTATATCAGAAACAGACAAACACGTTTGTGCATTTCCACAATGTCAGAATTGATTGAGCGGGCCATAAATTCACAAGGTGCAGTGGTTTTAATGGAGACAGGGTGCCAGATAGTCCCACCTTTCCACGGTAACTTAGCTAAGGCAACACACGCTCTTTCCTTACAACCTTAATTGCAAACATTAACTCTACGATGGCGCATCACACACCACACAGCATCTCTCTAGGTGTGCGGAGATTAAAGAGTGACTGCAGCAGTTTAAGCCCACGAGCTTCTCAGAAGGAGGCTGACAGCAATGTAAGGAAAATCTAAATCGACGAGAGGAGGAACCCAAGCCTCGCTGCAGGGAGAGCAGCTGTCATGTCAGCCACAGGTGTCAGCTGCAGGTCTGAGAGTGGAGGGTGGAGCTGAGTCTGACTGCAGGGACTGAAGGGCGGGACAGGCCGAGAGGAAGGAATAAACATGGGATGAATGACAGGTCCCAGCCGTGTGGACAGAAGGAAGTTGACTAGCCATGTCAACAGTGGGGACTGAGCTGAAGATCAGGGATAGTCGGGAGTTCTGTCTGCCAGTCCTCAGTGCACACACACACGCTGGCCAGATGACAGGTTAGTGGGACGTCACCATCGATGGTCTGGGTGTCTACCTCTGGGCCCAGTGAGAGAGTTAAACCCTTTCTTGTCAGTGTGTCTGTTAAAGTCTTAGGCCCAGGTTCCCTGGTGTAATTTAATACACCCTGATAAATTTCTAAGGTGGTACCCTTTTCACTCCTGGAACAAGTCCTTTGTCAGGCGCTGCTGCAGAGGTGGTACTGGACAGATGGTGCTGTGTGTATATGCATCCAAGGGCACAGGCGTCCTCCATCTTCAGCCAAAAGCTACCCATGCAATGGAGTCCCCCCGGGAAAGGCATGGCTGTTTTATGCATTGTGGAGTAACTTAAACCAGGGCAGCATAATCTTAACATTTCCTTCCCAGCTTTCTTTTCTGACCCTCCCACTTCTGATAAATCTCTAGACATACCCTGAACTTGTGAATTCCCTGGGGAGCTTGGCTAGCCACTGTCTGATTCCTGCCTTGACCACGCCTTGCAATTCCAAGTCATGTGTCTAAGGCTTAACACCTTTGCTTGCCTGTCTGACTACAGCATAGCCAGAGCACGGGTCTTGCATTTCCACCAATGCCTTATCCTTCCCTTTGCCTAAATTTCCCCAGGCTATTTACATAGCCTCTCACCCACCCATGAGCCATCCTACCCTCTATACCCTAGCCACGTGGGTCCCAAAGGCCTATATAGCTCATTTAGCCTCCCCTAAAATGTTTTCCCTCCTTTTTTTTTTCTTTTGGCCCAGCTCACTGTTGGGTACAGAAACTTTCACGACAGTGTGACATTTCTTCAACCACCCAAAGTTGCTATTGCTTAGCTGCTGCTTAGCTGCTATTGCTTAGCTTTCTCTTCTTGAGTTCTGTTTTCCCACTTCCTGTCAGCTGATTCTTTGATTAGTTTGTTTGTTTGTTACTTCTACTAGAATGTAAACTCTTTGAAAGTTGGAACTTGTTCACCGGTTCATCTCAAGGGCTTAGCGAAGCCTCTGAACTCTGTTATCCATTGAAGATACTCACGTGGGGCTCTACAGCTGGGATGCTCCTGGAGAGTTTGGATCTCATGTGACTTCATCAGTGTAGCTCAGGCCTATACAAACTAAGAGGCCATGACATCACTAGGCAGTATGGCCAATCACTGAGCTAAATATTGTTATGCAGCACATAACTAAATATCTCAGGTGTTCCAAAAGGGCAGTTAGAGCAGTTTCCCCAGGTTGTAGTCGCTTGTTTTTGGGAAAATGTAAAGCCAAGTAACAAATGTAAATCTATTTTTAGTATCTCTGCATTTAGTTTACAAATGACAAGGGTACAGTGTTCTTCCTCTCCAGGAAATCGCTTCCACCACTTTTGTCCCTGTGGTAGGCTTCACAGAACATAATTGATCATGTATCTCCATTTGAAATCAGTGCCTTTGATGGCCCTATCATCCTGTGTCTAGATCCTAAGTAAGCCTTGATAGTGCAAGCAGAAGAGATAAAAACCAAGAAACGTTGCCTGGATCCCAACCTCCATGTCATGTCTCCTGCCAGCCCCTTCATGTGTCATGTATGCTATTCCTCAGTCAAGCCACTCTTGTTAGCTTCTTTTGTGGCCATGGAACCACAGGCTAAAAGAGAAAGAACTTCTTGCTTGCATTACATAGGTCTATGATCTACTCTCTGCTCAGTAATAGTGATAATATAGAAGAGGACCAGGACAGACTTGTGACGAGCTTGTTTGCCCCCCTTTCTCTGTCCACCCCTGTCCTACCTGTCACTAGAGCATTCCTTCCTATGATAGAGATTACCTGAAGGAGGCTAAGGGAGGAAGGGAGGGAGGACAGTGAGTAGAGTATGCTTGACTGGCTGTAAGCCTGTTCCTTACCTGAAGTGGATACAACATGGAGAACACAAGCTAGCTAACTGCTGTGCATCCTTCCAAGAATCAGGGAGGTATTGATCACATCACCAAAGGCAGAGAGGTGAATAACAAAGCTTTGGTTGTCAATGGCTTAGCCTCGGCCTGCTTGGACTTTTAGCTTCCAGGCTGCCCCAGGCAACTGAACCTCTACACAGGGAATACTGTTCTCAGGGTGACACCTGGTGGCCAACAGTTGCAGAGCCTCTGTTGTCTACAACTAACTGAGCCTCTTTCCCTGTTACCCGGGCTCTCCCATCCCCCAAACAAACTCCATCTCTGAGAGTGGGAAATTGCTCACCGCTTCACCTCTAGGTCTTGGGAGAAATGGAGTACCTAGGGCTGCTGAGTGTGTCACGAACAGCGTGACAACTGGGACATCCCTGAGACGTGTGCCAGCAGGACCTGAGACCAGCCTGAAGCTGGGGTCTAGAGAGAACTGAGAGCTGCTTTCCAGACCCCCAGAAACAAGGGAGAGACATTCAGGTGGCCAGAACTTTCAGATCTTGTCAAGAGAGATGGTTTCCTTGTCTTATGTGGCTGGTTCTGCTTGTTTTTACGTCTCTTTACACTGATCTCACACTTTTTTATATTCCTGTAAAATCTTCCAGAGATAAAAGGCCGAACAATAATGTAGGGATTTCCGATGCTAACGAGTGAAGCAGGGCCTGGTTTTGTCAGTGCCTTCTTCAGTGCCCCTTGCTTATGCATTTAGCCAGCTCCTTATTTGGCTTGTGGGTAAGACCCATAGAGAACTGGTTTAAGACTAGGCCTCTGGAAGCATGGATGTGCATTTGGTACCTGGGATAGGGTGAAGCTTTCTTCTCCCTGAGCTGATTACGTCACACATTGGATGTGACTTCTAGTCTGAGGGTAGTAGTATAACAGGATGGATTCAAACTAGTGTGATCAGAGGAGAGACCAGGATGTTGGTGGCTCATCTATGCTATGGACAGAAGTAGAAGGACTGGGGCAGAGGATGTAGTTCAGTTGGTAGAATACTTGCATAGCATGCATGAAGTCGTGGGATCAAGCCCCAGCACAGGCATAAGCCAGGTGTGGTGGCACACCTGCAATCCCAGCATTCATGGTGGAGGCAGAGGAATCAAAAGCTCAAGGTATCCTTGGCTACACAGCAAGTTTGATGCTAGCTTGGGATACATGGGACCCTGCCTCCAACAAAACAAACTAAGTTAAAGGAACTGCAGTTGGCTGGCAGCTGTTTCCAGAAGCCTATGACTCAATGTCTTTGCTTTCTGATGCCGTCACGGATTAGAAACGGTCCTGGAGGCAGTTTTGCTGGGAGACAGGCTTTGACCTTGTATAAGGAATCAACTCACCGATACTGAGAGCAGAAACTGTTGCTCTGGACCGTGTGACCATCACATTAACGTTCAGACTTCAGCAGAGTAAGCCGCTTATTAGGGAGGTGGAGAAAGGGCAGGTGGGAGCGAATGGAGCAAGTAAGACTCAGAATCTTCCAGAGCTAGAGTGTTGTGCTCCAGGGTGCGTGCAACTGCCAGACCTGGGAGAAGTAGCAGGAAGAGTTCAGAATAAAAGGTCTGAGAAGTTGGGGAGATGGCTCGGTGGCTAAGAGCACTGGCTGCACTTGTAGAGGACCTAGGCTCAGTTACTAACTCACAGCTGTGTACCAGGAGATAGTGACACTTTTCTCTGACCGCTGTGGGCACTAAGCACATACGTGGTACCCATACATGCATGGTGGCAAACATTCCTACGCATAAAATATGATAAATAAATTTTCCCGTGAGTTTGTAAATACAAGAACACTAAGACTGAAAGGGACTCTTTTCACTCTGAGAAGCGCAGCCCCTTAGGGGAGGGGCACAACTGTCCCTCGGATCCCACTTGTCCTACGAGGTAAAGTTAGGACAAGCCAAAGCCTTCCTGCTTCCCACAGCAGGGCTGGCTTCAGAGAACGTGTTCCCCAGTGACTAGAAGCTGAGAAGTCAGGGAGATTGGGGGCAGGTTCAGATAAAGCCACCAGTGACTAGATCCCTTAACGAACTATTAAGAGAACCAGCTATTTTGGGACTGTCTTTACTTTCAGGGACATCTTTAATCACTCGAAACTGACATTCTGACCTAGGGTGGCCTGATCTTCAGAGCCCCCATAGGACTTGTGGCCCCTGTGGATGATTTCTGGTGTCCTCAGGTTATGGGAGGACCACAAGCCAGGAGATGGTCTTTGCCCGAAGAATGGTTCCCCTGGGAAGGAAGGAGCATCAGCTCATCCCTGGATACCTTTTATACCCTTGCGGAGGAAGGAAGGGGGTGAGTCCGGAAAGGTCTCAAGGTGCTGAAAACATACCATCCCCTTTGCTCTACAACCTCCTGACCACATTCCTTCCTGCTGCTTCATTCTCCCTGGAGTCCTGGACCGGGGAAGTGAGGCCTGGGGGAGCTGATCAGAATAGTTCTGTGGCGTGGCCAGCAAGGAGCTTGGCCTGGCCCCTTTCCTGGGGCCAGACCCTGGGACCCTTTCCCAATTTCCTGTCTCAGATATGCTGAGCAAGCACAGGCCTTCCTCCTGGTGGGGGCAGCTGATGTTAAGCCAACAATTCTCAAAAGTTGAGTCACTCAATGTCTTTCCTTCCTCAGCTTTCCGTCCTGTTGGGGCCTCACTCAGATAGGGGCTCCTCTGCCAGTCTGCCTACTGAAAGCTACGGGTGGAAAATTAGAGGTGCCGTTAGCGAAACCCCACAGATCTTCAGTCATGGGCTTGGTTTCTCTCCTAGGCCAGTGATTTCCTCTCCAGTCACCTCAGGAGCCATTTACTCTTCCTAATCTGATGGTGTTTTTTTTTTTTTTTTTCAACTGAGTGTATCTTTCTAAAACTAAGTCATTGATACACAGGGGAAAGGCCTGGTCTAACTAATCGGGTTAGAAGCTTCCGTGTAAGAACTACTACGTACAAGATGGCCAGAAACTATCCAGCTATGTCTTCTCCACTGATGCATGACATAGGTTTATTCTTCTGTAAATAAAAACAATTCTATTGACATATCATTTGCTGGCTAAGACTTCATAGTACGTAAAGCTCATCTGTCATTTCTAAGCCATGCAACCCTTAGGTGAGATATTGGGCTAGTTACTCTGTGTGTGTTCATGTGTCAGGAAAAGACAATGAAGACGGTTATCCTGAGTCAGCTGGCTGCTAAGGAGAGCTGGATCTGACCCCCAGCTCAGGAGGCTCTGTACAATACCATGTACTATGGCTTTCTGATGTGCCTATGAGGGCATGGGGGAAGGAAAGAAAGAGAAAACCGGGCATCTGTGGTACTGTATGAGGAAAGCTGCTCTTCTTCCTTGATAGCTAAACGCTCAGCGGGTCACCTTGAGAGTGCATCTCACCAGCTGTTTCATGGGACCTTCATCTGTCCTGCCTGCTGGCTCTCTTGATTGCTAAAGCCCTCTAGACCCAGCAGAGCAGAACTAGTTAGCCTCGGTGGGCAGCAGCACACTCTCCTCACCGACTCCCTCCAAGCCTGTGCCTGCAGGATATCTCTGGTCAGGCCCAGCAGCCCTGGGGTTCTGCTTGCCTCAAGACTGTACTGCTAAGAAGGGCTTATCTTTGCACACACACACACACACACACACACACACACACACACACACAAAATTAATGGAAGCCTGGAGTCAGAAGACCCAGCAGAAGTCATCTGCCTGTGATGACTTGTGTCCCCTGCACAGTATCTCTGGCCAGAGTTTTCCTAGGTAGGTGCTGGTTGAAGAGCTCATGGAGGGAAAGCCATCATTACCTAGGCTACCCTTGACATGGTTCACACGCCACCCTGGTGCTGCCATGGTCATATCATTTAATCCTTGTAGTCTGACCATTTGGGGAAATTGAGATTCAGAGATGAAGTAACTTGTCAAAAGTCACATAAGGAACGATGTTTCCGGTCTCTCAACCTCACCCTGCCAATGCCAATGCACCCCTTCAAAGAGGTGCCCAGATGTGGTGACAGTGCTTTCTGCTGAGGACTGACCAAACAGGAAGGCAATGGATCTGTCTCTCCCTATTAAGACACAAATGCACCTTCAGGCGCGGCAGTTTGGGCAGCAGCATTAGACTGACACCCTCTAGCTGCCATTCCCTAAGCCCAGAGCTTTGTGGGGCTTCATTCTCTCCCTTTCTTTGTGTATATGGTCACAGGAGCTGGATGAAACATTCTTACCTGTTTGAGTCAACCAGCTTCCCGAGAGCAACCCGGCCGCTCAGGCTGACCATGAGTTCCTGCCTTGGGCTGGCTATAGGCCAAATTTTGGCAGTGACGCCAGAGTGGCCAGACTTCTGTGGAATTCAGCATCCCAGGAGGCTCTCGGTGACTGGAGACAGATCTCGTGGTAGCCAAACCCCACAGGGAATAAGCCCTCAGCCTCTAGCAGACAGCAGGCTTGTGGGAGGAGCCAGGGTGTCTCTGCCTGGCAAGGGACAGTCCTAAGGGACTCTCCTCCTGGCCTCCCTCAGCCCCTGAGAAGTCCAGTCCACAAGCTCAGTGGAAGCAGGGGCAGGAGAAGCTCTTTAGGCACCATCAAGAGTAGCCGAGACTCATTCCCAGGCTCTTGCCCTGAGGACTGCCTCTGGGACCCATTCTCCCAAAACTCTGGGGAGGGCACTTTGGGTTTCATTTTCTCTTTGAAGGTCTCACATGTATATTTCTGTGGCTGAGGAGAACCGGGATCAGCCTGCCTGGTGAGTGCCTTCTGGGAGGCCTGAGGAAGACAACAGGCAAGAATGAGTCTAGATGCTCCACAGGTTTGGCTTGCGCTGCCCTGTGCCTGAATAGCTGTCTTGGAAAATGAGAGGCCATGGCACTGAGCACATGGCCTAGAAAAGAAACCAAACAATAAGGTTCGGCCCAGAGGCACAGGTATTTTTCGGATATGTAGGGAATGGAGGCTAGAAAGGTTGATTCCAGCAGGGCTGAAGCGATTGGGAATGTAATAAAGCAATATCTACCCCATACAGCTATTGTTAGGTGTAAGGGAGAGACCACATAAAGGTTTACTCGGCACACGGTAAACACCCAGGGAACTTCAGATATAAACTGAGAGAAACTAAGAGGCACAAGGAGGGAGAGGTTTTAGGGGGTAACAGTGGCGGTGAAGAAGAAAGAGCAGAGGTGACTGAAAGGATTAGGGAACTATTGTGTAAGCCAAACCTGATAATGCTTAACCAAAGATGGCAAATGGAAGATGATGCCGGGGGAAGACGGAGGAGCCCTGGGGATGAATGGGTTGGGTGCCCACCAGCTGGCTTAATGGGGGGGGGGCTCAGTGTCAGGACTCAAAGCAGGTCTCCCATAACCAGTTAGAGTGCTTGGAAGAGAGGGCTGGAAAGGCTGGTATCTGTGGTGGTGGTGAAGGTGACTGACAGGGAAGATGGACTTCCCTGACGAGGGGTACTAAGGACACCACAAAGATCATGCCTGTTAGTGAACAAAATCCCGTGCCGTGGGAGGTGATGCCATCATCAAAAGACTGAGGTACTGAGAAGGCGAACGCTTCTACTTCCAGGTAGGAGCTGGGAACTGGCCACAGGAAGCTAGAGGAGAGAAATGGCCAGACTCAAACCCTGGGGAAGTGGGAAGCAGGAGGTGAAAGGGCACTGAGGTGGGAATAGGGCTTATCTCCAGGGGCGAGGGGCACCGAGAGGGAAGTGAGAGCCAGTTCGAAGGCACATTTAGCCCACTTCACAGCCTTGGGTGGGGAGGTCCACTCTGACATCACCATCGGCCCACTTGGCACACCTTGCCTTTAGAGAGTGTTTCCGGCGCACTGAAGACAAGCTCCAAACGTGCCTGAAACACAAGTGTGAGACAAACCAGTCACATGCATCTTTGATCCTGTCAGGACATAATCAGAATCACAGCTGGGCGGAGAGGAAGCGTGGGAGTGGAGCCGTGTCGTCAGGCAGGACTGTGATTCTGCAGTTCGAGACAGCAAAACAACGTGGCCTTGAGCACATTACCGAGTTAGCGTCTTACCCTTCCTTCTGGGTAAGAAGGTTCTGAGAAGCAAGCAGCAGCCCCCTCCTTCAGCTCCTTCTCCCTCAGGGGTACAGCCTAGCCCAAAGAGTGGCTCAGACCCCTAGTTAGTCCCCAAACTGAACCCACCCTCCAGTTCATCCCGATTAGAAAGGAGCCGTATCAGAACTCACACATCTACCCGGCCCTACCCCAGTCCCCATCACCACCCCCTCCTATGAGAAGCCGGGCCTGTGAGTACAAAGCGAACTGGATGTGCGGTATGAGAAGGAGGCACAAACTCACAGTTCCAGATCAAGCAAGGCTGCAGTGAGTAAAATAAAAGAGGCTTGAGGAGGGCTTAGGCTCCCATCAGTAATTCCAAGCCCCACAGGGCCTACTCCTTAACCTGCAGCAGTCCAGAGGCGGAGGGTCCTCGAGGTCTGAAGTCTGGACATCCTGAGCAGACCCGGGGACCCCAGTGCAGCCTTGACACTGCGTTTCTCTTTGGTGTTTGCTTGAAACCTTGTTTATTTTAATCTCTTGTGGCTTTCTTTTTTGTTTGTTTTGTTTTTGTCTTCCAGAGTGGAGCTCTGAAGGAACCTGACTCCAGCAAGACCCCACCTCAGCGGCCACCGCCCCAAGGTTGTTTACAGTATATTCTCGACTGTAATGGCATTGCAGTAGGTCCAAAACAAGTTCAAGCTTCTTAAAGAGATCGGTAGTTAATTTTTCAAAGCAGAAAATTTAAGCCAAAAACAAAAAGAAGAGAAAAGAAAGGCGGGGAGGGGAGCGGCGGACCCTCCGGCCGGTGCCGCCGCCATGTCCTTTCAGTGCTGACTGGACTGTTCCTCCTATGCAGGGTCAGCTCCTTGTCTGGTTGTTTACCTGTCGCTGTCTGTGCTTGTAACGCTTCTACGTTTTCTGTATAACTCGTGGTTCCAGGGCTGTTTGTCAACAGTGTACAAAAGAATCGTGCCTCTCGAGTCCAGTGTGACTATCTTCTGGGTGGTTTGATAGTGTTTCTAAAGCATCACACAGTGAGGGCTGAGATCTGAGCCCTGCAGTGGACGGGGAGAAACAGCCACCTGCAAAAAGACAGCCAGGCTTCTCTCCTCCTCCCCCAGGCTCCCACTCCCCTCCTCCCACTTACCTCCGTGAGTGCTTGGGATCTTCAGTGAACTGTGTTTTACTTCCTCCCTGCATGACTAGGGTAAATAGATAGCACTTCTAAGAGATTTTTTCAAGGTCTACTTTTCATAGTTCCATCCGTTGGATCTGAAGACATCCATCTTTTTCTCCATTCGCTATGATCTGGTGCAGTTTGAGTTTGTGTGAATAAGCTGGCTGTGCCTGTAGAGCTCTTGTGTTTTTAGTGACGAAATACAAAGAAGCAGCTGCTTCCAGGAATGTGTTCTGTATTTTAAGTACCCGTGTTCCCTTCATTTTGATTATTAACTAGCTACAAGGTTAAAAAACTAAGGGGCCGCCAATGTGCAATATCCAAGTGATCTCCTATTCTCTGTATGTCGATTCTCAGTGTCTGCAGTTGTTTCTTTGTTGTTGCTGTTTCTAAACTGGCCACGTGTGCTTCTGTGGAACTGGGGCTGCTGTGTATTCCTCAAAGCTTGACCTATGAAGAGAGCTGGTTTTCCAGCAGTGCTGAAGAGAGAACCCAAGGAACGACTGACCTGAGAGGGAGTTAATCATTCCCCAGGCTTCTAACAGGAGACCGAGTCAGCTACGTCTCCTGTCACCTGAGCGGGTTCTCTAGCTACCTAGCTCTGGTCTTGACCACTTTAGTTCTTAGCCTGGCCTCTTTGGAGAACCAAAACCAGGGAGCTTTCTGGAAAACTCTGGCCCAGGTGTTGATATGTGTGTTGGACAGAGGCCCCATACTTTGGAGAACCCTTGCCAGTGTGTCTGTCCTTCTATCTGACCAAGAGCCTTGGGCAGATGATGTAGCTGTTAATTAAGCCAGAACTTGAGGTTCAGTGCCTCATCTTGCCATCTGCGGGCAGAGCTGGGAATGGAACAAGAGACCTTCTCCAGCCCCAGAGCCCATCCAGGAGCTCAGGTCAGCTTCTGGCTCTACTTTTACATTCCCCACCTTTCTGGCAACATGGCCAGGTTCTGAACTGCCAGGTCCGAGGAGGGAGTAGTGTTGGTTGTCAGGGGGCACATGCCCTGGTTTCTCTTTTAGCTTCTGGAAAGTTCTGAGGCTCTAGAAAAATGTGTATAATGCGGATGTTGTCATCTGTGACCCTTCCCTTAGATAAAGATGGTGGTCAATCAGTTGTGTGTGTGTGTGTATATATATATTACGCATATATATGCATATATGCACTTTCAGATGGGTTAAGAATCAGGTCCTTAAACACCTCCTAGTCTAAAGAACTGCTCAAAGAGAGGAAAGGAACATTTCACAGAATGGAGGAATACATTTTTTGTTTTTTAAATTTTTTTTATGTCTAAGCAGTGAGCTGATGGTGGTGTTGCTTCTCTGCATGTTATCAATGTGTTACATCCGGGTGCTTTTCATGTGACCTTTGTGAGCCACAAAAACAAAGTTGCCATTTGAATTCAGTCAGGCTACAGGGTGGTGTCAGCCAAGGCCTCTCCCAGGTGGGGGTTAGACGCTGATTACAGTTCCCACTGCCACACGCAAGCAGACAGCATCACCTGACCATCACGTTCCCTCGGGCAGCATGCTAAAGGACAACTCTGTGGCCTGGGGGGCACTTTTGTCACATTGTAGGGTTTCTGTTCAGGTGTTCTGTTCCCATTTCTTTTCCAATGTCGTCCCCCTGTTTTGTACTGATCTGGCTGGGACGTCCCCAGCCGATGCCGGAAGTGTGATGAAGCCCCTCTCTTTTGTGATTCTCTTGTACAGCTCAATGTGCAATAAAGGAAAAGTTATATCTGTCTGCAGTGTTAAGTTGTAAAGTTTCTGGCTACTCGATTACCTCTGTACAAGTGGGGAAGCACTCAGGTTTGTGATACAAGAGGCTGAGCTCTCACCCCGGAAGACACGCTGATGTAGGAACGATGCTCATGCAGGAATAGTCTTGGTGTCAGACTTCAGGGGACAGAAGCTGGTTACCATGAAACAATTGGCAGGTCGTGTAGTTACCTGATGTGGCTTTGAACTCCTTAAACGTCCAGAATTTCACATATTTTACATATGTCTTTTTATGTGTAACATCCCCTGCTATTAATTGGTAACTGATGATAAAGGGGAGCCCGTGCCACCTAGAAGGAAGATGAGCTGGCCATCCTGGGTTCACAGTAGCATAGACACGCTTCAGCCTCTGCAGAGGACACAGGAGTTTTCTTGATTCTAGGAAACTAACAGGGCCAGCCTTAGCTGTGGCAAGCCCACGAGTGTAAACTCAGACGAGGCGAGAAACTGGATTTTCCAGGATAATTGGGAGTAGTCATTTCCACTAGGCAGTGTGTGTTCGTGAAGTCATGTTTTTTTTTTTTTTTGGTTTTTCAAGACAGGGTTTCTCTGTAGCTTTGGTGCCTGTCCCAGAACTAGCTCTTGTAGACCAGGCTGGCCTCGAACTCCCAGAGATCCGCCTGCCTCTGCCTCCCGAGTGCTGGGATTAAAGGCGTGCGCCACCACCGCCCGGCTCGTGAAGTCATCTTTTGACTTCAAAGATGTACAGATCCCGTTCTGAGGAGTTTGAATTGATTCCACACCTTCCGTCCTTCACCTCTTAGACAAAGGAGGGCTTTTTTGTCAACAGGCCATCTATCTGATGGTTCTGTGTCTCATGTTGGGTAAAAGGTATGCTGTTATTAAGGGGGCTGTTTGCCAGATAGTGCCCACAACATCCCTGGGGGAGCCTAGGGCTTGAATGTCTGGAGAATTTCCCCACACACCTGAGCAGTTTGTCATGTCGGGGGCCCCTGAGGATGGCACTTAGGTAAAGAGGGCCTGGGAAGAAAGGATTGATCCTGGTCGTGGGAGTTAATGCACCAGTGAAGCCCAGGTGGGATGGGTGTGGCAATCAGACACCTGCAGGCTTGGAGCAGGATGAAGGCAGCTCCATGGAAACAATGTCAGTCAATGATGATCTTAAAGCACAGAGCTTTTTCTGAACAACTTTTTCATCCGTTTTCATCTTTGGAACAGCTACTAGCTTTAAAAGATAATTGTAGGACTTTTAAATGGGTTATGTTGGAGAAACTGAGGTCCAGAGAGGCTTGGCATCTTGTTGGGGAAGTATCACTAGTGGAGTATCTCTTAAGTGTTCTGGTTCTTATTCTAGTGTTTGTGCCCTGCTCTCTCCTGCATCTTCTGTGTAGATTTGGGAGTTTCTTAGGAATCCTTAGTGCAGGGTGGCTTCTTCCTGAGGACTTTGCGAAGCAGAGCAGAGTCCTTCTGGTCTGGGGCCTTCTGTAAGGAAGTTTCTCTCTATGGGACTTCCCAATCCTCTACCCTTGTTTTTGCCCTTCTGCCTTCCGCTGTGACTTAAATTGCCAGTCTCTGAGGAGGAGCAAACAGTGATGTTTTGTCTAAAGATTCCCTTCCCAGCCCTCAGAGCCTTGGGTAGCTGCTTACAATATTGCTTATCCTTTAGCCATGATCTAACCACACAGTTTGAGATATAGATTCTACTAAGGAAACCCTTTGATATGGTTAAATTATGAAGTTTTTCTTGTGCTGAACCTAGGGGGCCCTGGGCAACCCCAAGGAATGCAGCCCCCAGGCAAGGTGCTGCCTCCACGTCGGCTCCCTTCGGGACCATCACTGCCATCTTCTTCCTCTTCCTCCTCCTCCTCCTCTTCCTCTTCCTCGGCTCCTCAGAGGCCGGGCGGCCCCACCGCCACCCACGGAGATGCATCCTCCAGCAGCAGCTCCCTGGCAGAGGCCCAGCCACCCCAGGCTGCTCCACCACAGAAGCCCCAGCCTCACCCACAGCTCAAGTAAGATAACCCAGCAGTTCCTCACCCCCTTCCTGTCCCTCCTCATGGGCTGTGGGCCTCTGACCTGCTATAGAATCACCTTCAGGTTGCCACAGATAGTTGATGATTTGGGGGGAGAGATTGTTGGTGGTGATGGTTGTGGGTGTTGTGTTTGTTTGCTCTTTGCTGTGTGTGAGAAGGATGCCTAGATTGACTTGGGAGGGGAGAAAAGAGGGAAATTCAGTTTTGCCTGAGGGTGAGCTAGCTGCTGACACCCACCGCTTTCTTCACAAGGGATTGCGGCAGTGCTGATCCATCTGTCTAGCCTACCACGAACGTGGGGCTCCCACTCTTTTCCCCCTACATGCCTGCCTCCTAAACTTAAAAACAAACAAACAAAAAACCTTCAAGTCTTTCCTACTTCTGACCCAAGGGTATGCAATCAGTAAGGCTACCCAAAGGAAAGGGGAGAGATAGCTGACACCCTCTCAACGCTGGCCTTCCACTGTCTAGAGAAAGTGTAGGTAAGGTACCAAAGGTGGCATTAGTTGAAGTTCAAAAGAGATCCATCCTCCCTGGTGCCCTCATTCTCGACGGTCAACCCAGAGGCCCCTCCGCACTGTTCTGCTGCTGCACAGAGAGCCGTGGAGAGCCCTTAGGAAGCAGTAGCTCTGTCCTTGGGAGGGCAGCCCCAGTACAGTCTGCCCCACCCACTCCCCAGAGCCACGCATGCTAGTCTTAATATCTCTATGCAGACTACGTCACCACTCCTGGCAGAGATAGCAGCAGCTCTGGGGACGTCGGAGTGACCTGCTTGTAGGTCAAAAGCGGTTCTCAACCTCTGGGACATGACCTTTGGGGAGTTAAATGACCCTTTCACAGGCACCGCCTAAGATATTTACATTTATGACTCATAATAGTAGCAAAATCATTACAGTTAGGAAGTAGCAATGAAGATAATTTTATGTTTGTGGTCACTACAACATGAGGAACTGTATTAAAGGGTCGTAGCATTAGGAAGGTTGAGAACCTTGCTCTAAGTGCTGGACACTAGAGAGAGGCTGTGAACTTTCAGAGTCCAGGGAGAGCCTGTAGATTGTACACACAGAAGAAAACTTTGCTCAGAGCCCCCATCGACATCAATGGCAGAGTCAGGATTGGTGCCCGATTGTCCAGATGGGTACTTCTCTAAGTGGCATGGCTACTCTTGTTCTCCAGCTCAAACCAGTAGTCCTTCTTATAGCCGACTCTCTGTTTCACCTCCTCAGTTCAGCATTTGTCCTTGCTGATTGGGATCATCCCAGCTGCCCGGGGCCGCAGTGAGCCTTTGGGTTGAAGCCGACGAGCAGAGGCAGCCTCTGATGATGAGCTAGAGGCTCGTACCCGGTGCCCTCTGCTTGTGCAGGCAGAAGGCTCCTTCCCCAGAGGCCCGCATGCTAGGGCTTGTCACCAGCCCTAATGAAAGGCAGGACACCTGTCCGCAGTCCCTGTGGGAGGAGAGAATGACACACAGGTGGGACTTTCCTGGATGCACCCAGCATTTAGAGAAGGACGGAGGGCCCAGAGCAGGTCCTAGAGCCAGAAAGACCCAGTGGGAGTCAAGAGACAAGCCGGGCCGCCGGGGAAGCCAAACCTCATGTTTCCTCCTGTATTGTGGTGTTGGCTTCCCCCCAGATGCGAGCCTTCACAGTTTTTCTTTCTGAATCACTTGTTATGAAAGGATAAGTTCCTAAAGAGAGTGTGTGTGTGTGTGTGTGTGTGTGTGTGTAGGGGTGGTTGGGTTTTGTTTTCATTATAGTATTGCTTAATAATCATGGCCCATTAAGGTGCCTCTTTTGCTCCTTTATACCCTGAATCCGACAAAGCTCATATCAAGGTTCCTCTGAGGAAGGCTACGGGGGTGACTGTGATCATAGAAAGGACAAGGACATGGGCTAGAGATGTAGCAGGATCAGTACAGTGCTTGCCTAGCATGCACAGAGCCCTGGGGTTGACACCTCCCATCCCTGCATAAAACATGGTGTGCATAAAAGATCCAGCACTTAGGAGATAGAGGCCCAAGGGTATACCCACTGCACAGGGAGTTCTAGGTCAGCCTGAGCTACAGGAGAGCCTATCTCTAAAGAAAATAATAAATGCAAGACCAGGGAAATGGAGGCATTAGACTTTGTGGATCAGGCTGAAGTTTCCTTTGAAATAAGAGAGAAATAGGAGAAACCAAGAGAACTCAGAGGTCCTCATTCTACCAGAATCTTCATGCCACACATGTAAAGCCCAGGGTCAGAGTGACACATGGCTTGCCTGAGGTCACTTGGTGGCAGAATCAAGTCTCTGAAATTGAGTCCATCTTGACAGTTGATGAAAAAGAGAGGCCAGACGCCCAAAAGTGCTGGTGTCTGCTTTTATCAGAGGAAAGGGGTGTGAGATGCCTAGATCCATACTTAGAAGCTGAGAACTTTTAGCCTCAAATAAAAGACCCAGCCTTTGAGTCACCAATTCTTCCTGTTTCCCCTCTCACTTTTGCCCTGCTCTCTGCTCCCACCTCTTCCTGTTTCAGTCGCTCTGAAGCTGAGGAAGTAGCCAAGGGCTTCCTAGCACCTTGTGCAGCTCTCCCGGCCATCTCTAGCTACCCTATCCTCCCCGGGGCGGGAGTGGGGAGTTCTTGTTGTCCACCTTCCTGTGACAGCCCTTCGCTGCCTCACCAGGAACACCGTCCTCATGTTCTCTCTGGTTTTTATCTTCAAGCAAGTCGCAGTCCCTGACAAATGCGTTCAGCTTCTCTGAGTCCTCCTTCTTCCGGTCTTCAGCCAATGAGGATGAAGCCAAAGCGGAGACCATCCGGAGCTTGAGGAAGTCCTTTGCCAGCCTCTTTTCAGATTAGTTCTTCAGATACACGAGGGCACCCGGCCCAACCAGGAGAGGCATCTAAGACATTCACCAACAACAGTCTGCCATGTTTGGTGGCGATGTCCCATGACTTGACATGTGTGGCCCCTTCCTCTGTCCCTTTGTGCTCAGTAATTTGTGCAGCCCGGAGATGACCAGGTGACAGTCTCAGGGCAGATGCCTACCCTGAAAGGTACTGACAGGAGAGGGAAGGGCTGTTCCCCTGTAGTCTTAAGAGCTTTATTCTGAAGTCATCATTGCTGTGAATTTAGTGGCCTTATTGTGACAGAGCCATTGTGTCTTACCCTTCCCTGTGAAGCCAGGATCTCCATAATGGTGGATACCTGGCAGCTGAACCCAGCTCAGACACAGAGCTCAGCATGTCCTCGTAGTCAGTGCTACCTGTGGGAAGTATATACTTAGAAGTACTATTGGCTCTGCGTTTTGGAGTTTCCCCCCCCAGAGCCAGGTGTCCTGTAGCACCTGTGGAAAGCACACTCTCCTGACCCTGCCCTCTCTAGAATGCTGTGGTGGTGAGGGTCCTTGTGTCTGTTGAAACCGCAGTATCGCCTTTCTCCCCTCCGGAGAGCAGTTTTGTTGTGTGACCTCCCAAAACTTTGCTGTGGAAGAGAATGCATGCCGCTGTAACAGCAGCACACCCACCTCTGTGTTCCTCACCTTGTGATGTCAAGACCGTGGTGTAATAAAAGCAGCAGCATTAACCGGCATCTGATCCAACCCTGCACCGTCTAGGCTGAGCACATACGTGGGGCATGCTGGTGCGTTTGTGAGTAGGGAGTGAGCAGTCTAGGAGGGTGAAACTGCGTGTGTGCGTGCATGTGTGCATGTGTGTGTGTGTGTGTGTGTGTGATGGCAAGTGTCTATGTCTATGCTGAGACTGTGTCTGTACCTTAAATCACATACTGGCACTCCTGACAGCTCCCCAGTGGATCTGTCTCCCCTAGAACCACCGGCTTTCCACCAACAGCTTGGCATTTCCACCCATTCGAGTCAGTTCTGAATCTACTGTGCATCACACCCCTGCCTGCAAACCAGCCAAGTTGGGCCCACTCCCCGTCTTTCATCATATCCTCAGCTACAGTCCCCAGGGCAGGGCCAACAAGACAGAAGCAACTGACTCTGGTGGATGTGGTCCCCCAGCTGTAGCTCAGGGGGCCTGAAGACTGCTGTTGGGGTGGGCTCTGGGGGATTTTATCTGACATCCTCACGATTCCCTGAAGAAGTTTCCAAAGACAATGCTCTGGAGATAAATTTCACATGTATACATGTTTAAGAAGAATCAATGTGTTAGCATTTTAGCCACACAATTCCCTGTACGTGATAAGAATTCAACATGTTAACGCTCCTTAAAATGCCACTGTCGAACCCCTGCTCACAATGAATTTCAGTGGTACCAGGTCCCCTTTCTGAGTCACATCTATCCCGTGCTATAGAGTCTAAGGACTGAAGCAGGTAAGACAAGAATGGCACGTGACAGGTGATATCCTTCCATCCCTCCTTGCACAGTGCACATACTTAGACACTTAGGGTACAGACAGCCAAACAAATGACAAGGAGAATCGGAATCTCTCTCTCTCTTTCTCTCTCTCTCTCTCTGGAACCCAGGGCCTCAGGGCCTGCCTCACGCTAGGCAAGCACTGTCCCTCTGCCTGCATCCCGGGTCAGCATATGCATTCTTTTTTATATCTACTTGTGTCTTCATAAGACAAATGAAGATCCAAAGAAGCTATTAGATCCAAAACATACATATATACCAATGGAAATGATAACTTGAGCATGTAAACATACAAAGGGGTCTGGTCTAAAGCCAATGAGCTATGGGAAAGGAATTTGGATACACATGGGGAGACAGTGAAGGGGAAGGGCCACACATCTTAGGCTTTGTTTGAAGAAATGACAGTGCTCCAAAATCAAATAACTTGTTGAAGGTCGTCCAGCTGGCCATGCGGTGGAACCAAGATCTAAACCCAAACAATGGGGGCTCTGAATGTGGCTCCTCGGGTACAACACCTGCTACACGAGTATGAAGACCAATGTTTGGATCCTCAGATTTCATGAGGGGAAAGAAAATCGAGGTAGGCATGGTAGCCTGCCTATAATCCCAGAGTGTGGGAGTCAGAGACAGGAAATCCCCAGAGCAAACTGGCTAGCCTGACTAGCTCAGACAGTTCTAGATTCAGTCAGAGACCTTCTCTCAATATATAACATGGAAAACAAAGAAGAAAGACATCCAGAGTCAACCTCAGGCATCCACATGTGTTCACACATATGTATGCAACCTGCATATATGTGTTCACACACGTAGAGGCATACACACATGCACACTACAAAGAGAAAGCCAAGCAATAGCACAGTAGGGCATATGGCCTTAATCACTTAACTATATTTTATTTAATCTTGCAGGGTCGATAAGAAATAATTTTTCTGGGTGGTGGTGTCACACACCTTTAGTTACAGCACTTGGGAGGCAGAGGCAGGTGGATCTCAGTGAGTTCAAGGGCAGCCTGATCTATAAAATGTGTTCCAGGACAGCCAGGACTGTCACACAGAGAAACCCTGTCAAAAAAAAAAAAAAAAAAAAAAAAAAAAAAAAAAAAGAAAGAAAAAGACTTTTATCAAATTTTCATAGGATAACCACATAATAAGGTATATACAAACCTAGCCAAGGGGAAAGAGGGTGAGAGGTTGGTGGGCTTGTCACCAGTGTTGACCCATTGACCTAAAACCATGAGTAACATGCACTGTGTGTCTTATTCTGATCAAATATAATTCTTGTTCTTTAAAAATTACTCATTCTTCCACATGTGATGTCAAAACCAAAACCACAAGGAGCTTATTTAGAAGATGAGTCACCCTGGAGGGATTGTTGAGGCAACAGAAGGGGGGGTGTTATATACCAGAGTCATGCAGTACCCTAGTCTAAGGGACACAGGGGTTCTACCCAGCGCCTACTAGTAGATCTGAACCAGGGGTGGGAGTGTTTCATTGAGAGACAGACCTCTTGGTATTTACAAAAGATGGTCCCAGAGCCTTGGGAAACAGTGCCCCCTAATAGCCAAACAGCCCGTGAGTAGTGCAGGCAAAACGGTCAAAAGTTGGGTCAAATGGTTGCTCCTAGTCTTCTGTAGATTTATAGGCTTTTGGTTCATAGGCCAACTGCTGCCCTGTAGATTAGATTGCCTCTCTGTAGCTTATTGGAATTCCTTCTGACGTCCTCGGCCCAGATGAGTAAACAGCAAGCTTCATCCCTGCCTTTGTGGGGCGACCCAGCTCCTGGATCAAGGTGAATAAATTCTGTTATGTATTTGTTGGTGTTTCTTTGTTGTGTACTTACTGAGCTAAACAAATTTCGTGGGAAGAATATAAAACTGAGCTACACAAGGTTTCTGCATTCACGAAATCCGCAACTGTCAGGGGAGATGATGTAGAAGGAACGGAAAAGTGTGCTGTCTTCAAGGAATGAAGGAATGGTGTCAGCTTGGAAAATGCTAAAACTTGCTGGTTATCGGTGAGAATGTGGGAAACCCTACCCTTACACACTGCTGGTGGGTGCATGTGTGGGCACTACCACTGTGGGGGATCATTTCCTATATCCAGTTAGTGCCCAGCTATGCTTCAGGAGTCTCATTTCTGGACACTTCTAGAGACTTCATATACACAAGGAAGCAAACAAACGAGTGTTTGTTGCAACATGAAAAAACAAAAACCAAGCAAACATGGGAACAAATAGCTGTCCCTCATGGAGGAATTAAATCATATATTGTACTTCTTCATAAACAAGAATACTTTATGGTTTAAAATACGTGAGGAATTCAGATAGATTCTGATAAATATGGAAAGAGAATGGGTAGGAGGAGCTACGCCGGCGGAAGATGGACAGCAAGCAGTACGTGTCTCAGCGGAGCATATGTCTAGCTCCAGGTCAGAAAAGCCTACACGGAAGGTAGGGGCGAGCTGGGAAGAGGCCACAAGATCAGGAGGCCTGTCTGCTGGGAGGGGAGTGGATGTAAAATATTCCCTGGGTTTTACAGTTGAAAGCAGCAACTAGTCTTATTGCCTCTTTACGGATGAGGACGTTTACCACAGTCCTGAAGGGAGTTAGTGACAGACAAGTAAATGAGCTTTAGTCCTGTCGCCACGGTCATTCAGAACGGGTCCTTCCTAAGACAAATGGAATGGGTTTCATTCCCAAGGAGAGGTGTAGCAAGGCAGGTAACAGGCCAAGAGGAAGTGGGAAGGCAATTTTAGCTGGTGGCAAGAGCCTGAGTCAATCTGAGTCTGTACCCAGGCTCTGGTAATTATTGGTTAATTGATTTGACCTTACAAGTGATTAGCTTTTCTGTCTCAAGTTTCCCTTTCCTGGGTGAGTTTAAGGATTAAATTAGCTAAATAGCTGCTCCTAACAGTGGCTGTTTCTGAGACTATTGTAATAAATTCCACCTCTGTCTATCTCAAAGAACACCCTTGTCAGCACCGGGTCCCCTTTCCTATGACTCCTCCCAAGGCAGCCAAGTACTTTTCTCCAGTTCCCAGATTGGTGGACTTCTAGGACAATTTAAGCCCAGCTGAAGTGACCTGAGGCTGTAGCTGTTGAAGAATTAGAGTTGAGGGTAGACACCTGGAGAAACAGATGCAGCTGCCAGGCTTCCCACTGGCAATGATATATCGTGAGTGCACAGATGCAGACACACACACACACACACCAGTAACCTTTGCAGGTATAGAAATGAAAATCCCATTAAACGCTCATGGAATATTAAATTAGATTTTATTTTTTAAAAGAGAGGGTCTCATTATGTTGACTTGGTTGGCCTAGAACTCACTACTATCAGGTTAGTCTTAACTCACAGAGACTGATCTGCCTCTGCCTCCCAAGACCTGGGAGGAAAGAGCAGGTAGCACTGTGCCTGGCTAATAGTTTTCCAGTATATATTTTTTATATTTATATTTTATTTTTTTTAACGTATGTGTATGTGGGGTGTGGCATATGTGAATACTGGTGCCCAAAGAAGACAGAAACCTGAGATGGCCCTGGAACTGGAGTTCCAGGCAGTTGTGAGCCAAACTCCTAGCTGAACTGGGAATTGTACTCAGGTTCGCTGGGAGAGCGCTGCAGGTGCTTTGCATCCGAGCCATCTCTCCATCCTATGGTGGTCTAAACACACCTCCTACGCCGTCACTCCCACCATGGTTTGGATTCCTCCAAAGCAACCCCTCCGGGAGACAAAAACATGTATTCTAGCCAGAGTGCTGCTTAGACGCAAAGGATAATTGCCTTCAGACCTGTTGTAAGTACATTATTTGAATTTCTATGACTTTTCAAAAGATCGGGAATTTGAAACCTAGGAATCCAGAAATTTCCTCCATAAACTGCTCTGTACGTTCTCTGTGTGTTTTAGCAGACTTTTGACACCCAGAGAATAATTGAGAATTGTTGTTTTAGGAATTGGGACTTAAAGGAAACAGTCCCTCTGGGAATCAAATCGAAAGGTTGTGAGGTCCAAAGCATGATGGGACTGTAAATGGATGAGAACTTTTTTTAAAGACAGTGTCTTATAATTGAATGCTCTGTTTCCACTCAGCCTGTCGACTGTAAATATGTAGAAAAACAATTCAGTTAATCATCCCTTCTGGTTTAGCCTCTTACTCAGCACGCCATCAGTCTAAGAATTTGCTCTTTCTCTCAGTCACACACACTTTATCCACTAGTCCACTGCACTCTGTTTTCAGGCCTCTTCTACTCTGACTTTGTGGACCCTTTTCCCCCCTCTGCTTTTATCGGGGTGATAACCTGATGGACAATGGGAGGGGCCATCAGAGACCTGGTACGGGGCTTCACCCCATTTGTAGATGAATGCTCCCCAAGGAACACTCCTCTGGTCCTTTTCAACCCCTTCTATATCCATACCCATCTATTGTGATGAGAGTTTCCACCCATCAGCTAAATCCTCCAGGCAGAAAGCTGCAGCTCTTCTGGTGGATCAGGTTAAGTTCCATGACCCTGTGTTTTTTTTTTTAAAAAAAAAAAAAAGGGCAAGAAAGAAACTTCTATTTCTAAATCTAATTTTTAGGGGAAGGTTGGCTCTGGGACAGCCATGGCTTGGGTTCTTGACTCCTGGAGATCCGCGGTAATGACAGGAAGTCACAAGATTAGGCCCATTGACAAGTCCAAAAAGGATGAACTACCAAAGAGATCTCAGCCACCCTGGCCCCTGATTAGCCGGGGTAGAGGACTGGAATAAAATTCGGCTGCTCCTTTTGCCTCGGAAGTTTCACTAGGGCTGACACACCATAACCCTAATCTGGAGAGTCTTTTTGGGTTTGAGGACTTAGCATTAATACCAAGGGCTCAGCTGGTAGGGTGCTTACCTAGCGTGAACGCGACCCTGGATTCGATTCCCAGCACTGTATGTAGAAATGGTGGTGCAAGCTCAAATCCTCAGCATTTGGGAGGTGAAGGTGGGCTAAGTCAAATCTCCAGGCCATCTTTAGCTGCATAGATTGAGGGCATCCTGGGCTACATGAGGCCCTGTCTCTAAAACAAACGAATCAATATCACAGCAAAGAACTGTTCAATATAGTCCACATGTTGTAAGAAAGACAGTCGGTTATTACTTCCTGAGATCATTCTTTTGCTCTGCTGGTCTTCCGTATTAGGGCTTCAGTCCACACCCCCACTGTCATAGCTTCTTCACGGGGCTTCCTGCTGTACTCTCCTACCCATTTCTACCAGACACACTCTATCTAAAATATCTGACCTTGTCACTTCCTGATCAGAATCTTCTCAGTGAATCCCCAGGCTTAGAAAGCAGAGTTCAAACTCCTAAACTTGGCGTTGAAGGCCCTGTAGAGAGAGAGTAATCTTTATTTCCCAGGGAGATAGCACACACATCTACAGGCTGTGGGGTGGTGTTGGTACTCCGTCTCCCGCTCACCCGCTGGGAAACTTTCCTCATTAGCCACGCCTGTGGTAGGAATAGCACCTACCTCCTGTGGTTGTTGTAAAGATTAAATGTGATAGAATATTCCAAGCTTCCTGGCTGCTCCCTGACACAAAAGAGGAAGAGCTCCGAGCTGTCTGACTCTCACCAGTGCAGCTTTCCAACTTTATCTCCCCAGTCAGTCGCAACTACATTGATAGAAACTTCAAGATCCTTGTTCCTGCCTTCTTGCTCCACCCATAGGCTCAGACCGCCACTCTGCCCTCTTGTCAGCCCCTTGAAATTGAGTGTTTGTGCACGTGTGCGTGTGTGTGTGTGCATGCATCACAGAATGCATGTACAGGCCAGAGGGTAATTTACAGAAGTCCTTTCTCTCCTTCCACCATGTGAGTTCTGGGGATCAGACTGGGAAGGCCTGGTAGCAAGTGCCTTGATCCATGGAGCTGTCTTTGCCAAACCCCAAATTGCTTTTCTTGTCTTCATTGCCTCAAAATTATATACATCTTTCAAGGCCCAGCTGTAATAACACCTATCTCATGAAATACTTTCTGTCCCATTAACTAGTCTCCCACGAAGGCTCTCCTTCCTCTGATCTTTTCAGATATACCCATCACCTCTAATAGTTATAAATGATCTATTTTGAATGCTCAGACCATTTTGTTAAAAATGTACCATCTTTCATTATTAGCTCATCTTCATCATTTCATTAGCTCATCTTTCATTATTTTAACCACGCTTGCTGATTTTTTTAGTGTATATATGGTGTACATGTTTTGTGACAGGTGTGCTCACTTGTGTGTGCACGTGTGGGAGTCAGAGGACAACTTTTGGGAGTCAATTCTCTCCATGTCCCATGTGGGTCTGGAGCATTGAACTGAAGTTGTCAGACTCGGTGGCAAGCACCTTTACCTACTGAACTGATCAAACTGACCTTATGCTTTTGGGTTTTTTTGGGGAGAGTATTCCTCACTGAGCCTCAAGTTTACCCTTTCAGCTAGGGATCCACCCATCTCCTCCTGCACAGTAACTAATGCACACCCAGGTACCCGGATTTCCCAAGGATCTGAGTTTGGGTCCTCGTGCTGGTGTAGAGCCTGAGGGTTTCTATTGCTGTGAAGAGACACCACAACCATGGAAACACTTACAAAGGAAAACATTTAATTTGTACTGGCCTACAGGTCAGTAGTTTAGTGCACTATCGTCTTGGCAGGAAGCATGGTGGCGTGCAGACAGACATGGTGCTGGAGAGGTAGTTGAGAGTTCTCTATCTGGATCCACAGGCAGCAGGGAGCAACAGTGACACACTGGCCAGGCTTGTGTTTCTGAAACATCAAAGTCCACCCCACAGTGACACACCTCCAACAAAGCCACACCCTATGGGCCTGGGGGGACTTCTTTTTCAAACCACCATGTGTAGCAGCACTTCACTCACTGAGCCACTCCTCAGCCCCGTTATTATTTATTTTTAGTGTTATATATGCACATGTGCAAGTGTGTGGGTGTGTGTGTTTATATGAGTGAGGGTACATGCGTGTGTGTGCTTGTGCCAGTGAGCCTACAGACCAGAGGTCAGCCTTGGGCATTGTTCCTCGGGTATTGTCCACCTTGTTTTTGAGAAAAAAAACTGGGGATCAAGTTCAGGTCCTTACGCTTGTCCCACATGTACACTTTACCCCCTGAGCCCCAACTCTCTTAGTGATTTTTAACATTAATTGTTTCTTCAGCTTTTCTTTAAAGGCCTTGTTTGTATCTGAACCCCTTGTTTTCCACAGATCTTTATTACAAAGATTTTCAGAGAGTCTCACCTAAGAGCGAACATCTTGTACCTACCGCCTCTATGTACAACTAAAATGTCCCTGTCCTGATTCTCCCACATGTATGCTTCGCACGGCCTCTGAGAGGCTGTTTATTTGTGTACACTCCGTAGCCAGTTCCAGCTATCAGTCAGCTTCAGGAACCACTCATACAAAGCAGTTGGATCTGCTAAAAACTTTGAAGACGACCCGATTCATCCACCTATACACATTTAAAAACTAACATCCTAAGATATCAAGTGATTAGTTTAACGTTGTTTAACCAAAGAATACAAACTGATCGTCGACTATTCTGCCAGGTCCCAGAAACAAAACAAATAAAGGCTCTGTACTTATGGACTGTGTAGTTTAGTGAGGAAGACTGGTGTTGGACGGACGCTATAAAGAAGAAAGTAGTAGTGACGGATCCAACCGGGTTTGGGGTTAGAGAGAAACTCTAGCAATGAGTTGTTCAAGAATGCAAAGACATCCCAAAAGGTAAGTGCTGGTCACCAAATGCTTTCATGTGTCAATCATCTCTTTATCTCCTGCGAGACCTGGTGATGAGACCGGGGAAATTGTTGTAATGGCAGCACATGCCTCCCACGACCCTGCAGAGGAGAGCGTGTGCTCAGAGGCAGACAGCAAAGTGCAGCCTGGGCAGGAAGCCGCAGGCTGTCCTCCTGGCTCCGCAGCTAAAGCAGAAACCATCAGCCTGTGGGGAGCTAGGAAAGGGAGGCTGGAGACAAGGTCCCAGGAGGGCTAGGAACTCTCAGGCAAAAGACTTTAGACTCTGGGAGTATGGCTAGGGTAAGCGCAAAGGATCACGGAGGAAACGATTTAACTATGAGGGGTCCCAGAGCTAGGCCTTACTTTCCCAACATACTGAGAACATATGAAGGAAACATGGCTCTTCCTTAGAACTGTCACGGGTTTCACTCTGGGTGAATTGTTTGGCACTTTGTGGTGTTTCCTTCAAGTTTGTGTGACTGGGTTCTCTCTGACTCCTGGAAGGTAAAGAAATGGATCCATGTCTGATGTGAAGGAAGTCAGAGCCAGGGCTGTAGCTCAGTGGCAGAGCACTTGTCTAGCATGTGTGAGGCCCCGGGTTCAATCCTTCCCCTCGGCACCAGAAAGGCAAGAGGAAGCTAGAGAAGCGTCCCATCAATAAAGACAGTCTATACTTCTGATGGCACCGCTAAACAAGGAAACAAAACGAAAGGGCTGGCATCTGCGTATCCAGACAGACAAGATTTCCTGGGTTTCTTCCTTTTTTATTTATTTCCCATTTACTAAATACACTAGTAATAGACAGTCCTCAGATTTTGCCTAGCGAATAGATGTGAGCAGTGTCTTGGATTCTTCACTGTCCTTTCCTGTTAAGTTGTTGACATGGTCCCACCACTGCCAAGTGATTCTGCCTTCCTCTCCCTGGCATGAGACTGTGTGCTAGGACCTTCTCAGCCAGTGCCTTGGGAGACAGCGCAATTACTCTACACTTGGAGCAACTCACTGCGCTCTTCCAGGACCACAGAAACAGCCCCACTGGGCCTCAGAATGGATGGGCAGGTGCAACCCAGCCACAGCCAGCTTCCAGCTGCCGGCATCTGGCTGATAAATACATGCCTATGTTGTAAGAAATCGGTATTTCATACCACAGCTGGGGGATAAATATCAACAAGAATGTATTAAGAATAGGCCTCCCCTGGAGTTTTGCCTCAAGTGGGTGAGATTTCTCAAAAAGCTACTTTTTGAGCTGGTCATTGCAACATGACGTTGCAAGCAGGTGCCTGGACATGAAAGGAGACTGGCTTGTGTAAGTGGGTAGCATTCGAGGTGTGAGGCAGACACCCAGGGCAACGCATTTACAGAAATTTCACATCTTTGTGTTAGTTTTTGTCTTCATCTCACCCTTGGAGCTCATTCTCTCAGAAGAATGGTGGCCCTTTGAAATAACAGAATTTCTGAGAGAGGGGATTGTTTTTAATATTTGATGTTCTTTCAAGCACTCTAACCCCCCAAATAAACCCCCTCAAAGAGCTACCCGGTGCCACAGACACCAACAGGCTTTCTTGTTGGGTTCGTTTTGATTGGTTTCGTGCTCTGGTCCAACCCAAAGCTCTGACATGCTCAGGGCATGCTCTACCACCGAGCTTTACCCCAACCCAGGCTTTCTTGGTTTGTTTCTGAAAACACGATACTAGATCTTCTTGCGATAAAATTGGACACGGAGCAAATCTAGAGAAACTTTCCCTCTGGAAGGGCAGTCTAACTTAGCCAGGCTTTACTCACGATCTCCCGAACCTTGAGGGGATGGACAGGCACCAGGGATGGAATGAGTATTTTCTTGCCAAACCAGCCGACCTGCATCTCCAGCTACTCATTAATTAGGCCACCATTTTGGACTTTGATGTTGCAGTTTTCAAAAGCAAACACTGCCTTTGTTCAAAACCCCAAACTCTAGCCTCATGATGCGCTTGCGACTCCGAGAATCGGCTGCCCCCATCCTTTCTCAAATGTTGGGCCAGATAAAGAGCCCGGAGCAGCACTTTCGTCATCGCGCGTATCCCTGACTCACATACCCAGAATAATTCCCCACAGCCTAGAGCACAAATACCGCTCTGCCGCTTATCATCAAGGCCCTCAGCAAACAGAAGCCAAATCCTCCCTGAGCTGCTGCCCCCCAAATCCCCTGCTCCACATTAGTGCTCTCCGAACTGTCCCCCGCTACAACCTGTGCTCTCCTGCCGGCTCACATCTGCTCCTCGGGGTTCCTTGTCCACATACTCCCCACCTTTAAAGCCCCCTCTCACAGTTCGCCATGAAACTATCTCTGATGACCCAATGAGCAGGGGTCCCGGCCTATCACTGCTGTACATGACATGAGGCTGCAGAGATCCCATTGTCTGCCTGAAAGAGTCAAAGAGAAGCTGGAGAGATGGTGCAGCTGCTAAGGGCTAGACTCACAACCAAAAAGAAGTTAAAAAATAAATTAAAAAAATACCCTGTAATTTGTGGGTTTCGTTCACTTAGGGGCTGTAGCTTGAGCTAAATGTAAAGACTACTCATAGATTTCCAGCCTCTTCTGTAGGTCCGGATTCAGCCCCTAAGTGCTCACTAAGAAGCTATTCATTTATTTAGAATTAGAGATAAATCCAAACACCCACAGCACCTCTTTAAAACATTGAACATCTGCTCAAAATCCTTTGAGAATCTGGAGCCCCACTCAAAGTTCTGAGTCCTCAGGACACGTGGAGAGACAGCCCTGTAAGACAGGGTGTGTGCTAAACCATAATGCCATTTTTAATCCAGTCGCTGTTAAACTTTCTTTCTTTGAATACTACTTCTTTTTGTTTGTTTGTTTTGTTTATTTGCTTGTTTGAAACAGAATTTCTCTGTGTAGCACTGGCAATCCTGGAACTCACTCTGTATACCAGACTGGCCTTAAACTCAGAGATCCATCTGCCTCTGCCTCCAGAATGCTGGGATTAAAGGTGTGAACCACCACTGCCTGGCTTTGAAAACTATTTCTTGAAAAGGTTTTGATGCAGAATTTAAATGTGCAGAACTGTAATGAATTTCTTCTGATTATTCAGGGATGGGAGTCAGACACACCCCTGGCTTTAGTCTCTCCGTAGTTCCCATACTATGTCCTAAGGCGATCCTTGTTCTCTGGATCTTCAAACACAGTTTATTACTGCTGTAGTCCCCACTAGAGCCAGCGCTGCTACCCAGTGTATCTCCAAGTCCCAAGTAGGCATCTCAGCTCAGCTGCAGCTAAGCAGAGTGTCGTTACCAACTGAAAGAGGCAGATGTGGCTCAATTCAAACTCCTCCTGGATGCAAAGGGCCTGATGCTTCAACAGAGAATAAAAGGTGTGTGTGTGCGCTCATGCATGCATGTGTGCATGTGCCTGTGTGTACACACATGCATGCATGTGTGTGTGTGCGCGTGCGTGTGTGTGTGTGTGTGCACCCAATGCAGCATCTGCAGTGGTGGGAGAGCCCGAATCGCATCTGGATCAGTGCCCACAGCCTCCAACCCAGAGGAGGCAGGCCAGCAGCAGGAGGTGCTCCGCAGACAGCAAGCACCTTGGAAAATAGGATTGGGTTCTCTGGCAGTATTTTATCTTTACCACCGCTTCGAGCCTGGGGCTGCCGGCTGATTGAAGTATCATTTTAATTAAAACATTTACCTGAAGTGACAGGAGCAGTTTAATGAGAGATTACCAAGACCAAGCCCAGGATTAAAAATGTGTCCGTGCCCTGCAATCCTGTCACAACAGCACTCGCGAGCCTCCCTTCCGCGAGGAAAGCCAAGATCTCAGTAGATGGACGCGGGGGCAGGTGGTTAGCAACACTGGTTGCTCTTGCAAAGGACCCGGGTTTGATTCCCAGAACCCACAAGACAGGTCACAACAGCCTGTAACTTCAGTTCTAGGGGATCTGACACCCTGTCTGGCCTCCATGGGCATCTGAATACATGTAGTGCAGATGTATGAACACACATACATAAACACCAATACACATTAATCTAAAAAGATAAAAAACAGATTAGCTAGCTATGATCCGAATATACATTAATTGCTAAGAAGATGGGGTTTAGACAGCTGGGCATGGTTCCCAATACTCGGGAGGCAGAGGCAGACAGATCTCACTGAATCTGAGGCCATCATGAACTACAGAGTAAGTTCCAGGATAGCCAGGGCTATGCAAAGAAACACTATCTCAAAAAAAAAAAAAAAGAAAGAAAGAAAGAAAAAGAATAAAAGAAAGAAAAGAAAAATAATAAGAAAGAAAAGAAGGGATGGAACAGAGATGTCATGTGCAAGGCATTGTGGGAAGAGGGCATCTTTATACTGAGTTCCCTGTGCCAGAACTGGGCACAAGTATGCTTTGACATATGTATAGGAGCAGCGTGGGGAACTAAGCTCCCTACTAGTGGTTGTCCAGAACCTTTCAGTGTAACCCCAGGCAGGGCAGAACCAGAACCCCTGTCAGCCCTGACGTAGGTGTTATTGCCTTCGGAGGAGCCCTGGGCTCTCAAAGGCCTGAGGGCTCAGAGACAGAAGGAAAGAAAAGTCATAACTTTACATGAAGGAAGTGACTTGTTCAAAAATCTAATTGGCTCTCCTTATCCTTATTCTGGGTTCCACATCAATGGCTCAGGCTGGCATACACTCTTAGCCTGGGACGGTGGCAACAGTACTGAAGACACACAGACCATTTGTTTGTCATTATTTCCTAGACAATACAAAGCACCTATTCCTGTGGTGTTCCCATGGCGCTGGGCCTGATGGGAAGTTAGGAGTGTGCCAGATGTATGCAAATACCACACCATGGTGCAGAGGGCACTTGAGCGTCTGTGGGTTTCAGCAGTACAGGAATCCTGGAGCCAATTCTTTAGATAATTCTGTGTTTTAAAGACAGCCTGAAAGCCTGGTAAGTAAGGTCATGGCTGCTGAAGCCAAATTAGGAAAAAGCAAGATGGCCAAGGTTAGATTTCTGTACGTACGTTCTAGTCCATGTGTCAAACACCTCTAAGCACCAGATGGGAAATCGGATATCAAAACACCATGCACAAAAACGTTTCCGAGAGCAAAAAAAAGTTTGCAAATCTTCTGAACATAGAGTTCAAGTTCAAGGCAGCAGGAAGTACACCTTTCTACACCAAATGAACTTCATGGTTCCTACTGAAAACAGTAGCAACATTGAGCTACAGACCAACGAGGCACAGGCCAAGGTACCAGCACAGTACCAGCGTGGGAGCATAGTCAGGTAGAAATAGTGTGTGAGAGTCACTCCAAAGAGACCACAGCATGACCAGCCTGCGGTGGGATGAAGTGCCACAAGGTAGGAGCCCTGCAACCCGAGATCTATGCTTGGTGGTGGCCAGATTGGGCTTGGAATCCCCCACCTTTGCCGCCCCTGCTTTGTCCTAAGCTCACCTCCTTGAAGAAGTTTTATACCCAGTTGAAGTCACTCCACTCCGCCCCGCAGCCAGGCTAGGCATGAGTCAGGGTATGAAGACACTGGTTTCCTCAGCAAGCAGAAAATCTTTCTAAAGAGAGAAGCAGTCATTAAAATCAGATTTTTCCCCTGATCTGCATGTGCATTAAGATAATAGACCCTGAGAACTGGAAGGGATGTCAGAGGCCATCAAGCCCCAACGTACCCATCGCAAACTTGGCACGGAGCTGTGCAAATCAGGTTTGCAAGTAGCCACAGATCAGCAGCAAAACTTCATGCTTTCAAATCCTGTTATTTCCAATTTTGCAATATTGCAAAAGGGATGGAAAAAGATAAAAGAAACGGGAAAGCTTCTATTCTTGAAAATATATTATCAAAGAGCTCTGGGATCAAAGGAAAAACATGAAATGATTCCTTAAATTTTCTAGAAAACGGATATTTTAGAATCTCAGCAATATGGCTAAGCAGTGCCAAAAAGAAATAAAGTAAATACCGGTGTTAATGAATATTGAAATAAATTAAGTATGTAACGAAGAAGTAGAATCATCAGTGGGAAAGAAACAAAAGGAAAATCAGTAAGGATAAAGGCAGAAGATAAAATTAAAACTGAAATAAAATTTAAAAAGCTGGTTTAGTTGAAAGAATTAGCTAACTTATTTTTTTTAATTCATTGTGTCAGTTGTATTCATGAGTATTTACCACGAATAATAGTAAACTGGAGAATTAAAAGTCATTTATTGAGTACAGACCTAAACAGAGAACTCTCAACAGAGGAATCTAAAATGGCTGAACGACACTTAAGGAAATGCTCAACATCCTTAGCCATCAGAGAAATGCAAATCAAAACAACTCTGAGATTCCATCTTACACCTGTAAGAATGGCCAAGATCAAAAACACTGATGATGACTTATGCTGTAGAGGATGTGGGGTAACGGGAACACTTCTCCATTGCTGGTGTGAGTTTAAACTGGTATAGCCCCTTTGGACATCAATATGGCGATTTCTCAGAAAATTAGAAAACAACCTACTTCAAGACCCAGCAATACCACTGTTGGGTATATACCCAAAGGATATTCAATCGTACCACAAGAACATGTGCTCAATTATGTTCATAGCAGCATTATTTGTCATAGCCAGAACCTGGAAACAACCTAAATGCCTCTCGACTGAAGAATAGATATGGAAAATGTGGTACATTTTCACAATGGAATACTATGCAGCAGAAAAATATAATGACATCTTGAAATTTGCAGGCAAATGGATGGATCTAGAAAACATCATATTGAGTGAGGTAATCCAGACCCAGAAAGACAAATACCATATGTACTCACTCATAACTGGCTTTTAGACATAAAGCAAACAACAACAAAAGAACAACAGCCTACAATTCACAATCCCAGAGAACCTAGACAACAAAGAGGACCCTAAGAGAGACAGACATGGATCTAATCTACTTGAGAAGTAGAGAAAGACAAGATCTCCTGAGTAAACTGGGAGCGTGGGGACCATAGGAGGGGGTAGAAGAGGAGGGGAGAGGAAGGGAGGGGAGCAGAAAAATATAAAAACAATTCAAAAAAATCATTTATCATATTGATTAGGAAATGAGTTAACTCTTGATATCAGTTTAGAAAGAACTGGCATATTTACAGTGCTGAGCACACGAGTCCGTGAGTATGGTATGTCCCATCTATCCAGGCGTTTAATTTCCTAAGTGACTTCCTGTGTCTTTCTCTGTGCAGCTCTCTCACACCTCTGGCAGATCTCTTCTTTGAGATTCATCTCTTTCCTATTGTGCAGGTATAATTCTAAAATTTGTATTCTCTTAGCAGAGCCTGGTGTTGCAGGCCTGTAATCTCAGCTGTTTGGGAGACTAAAACAGGAGGATTGCAACTTTATGGCCTTTCTGGCTATAGAGATTCGAAGGCCTGTCTGGGCAATTTAGTGAGAGTCTTGTCTGAAACCTGAAAGAAGAAGAGGCCTAGGGTACAGCTCAGGGCTCGGAGACTTGTCTAACACACATGACACCTTAGGTCAGTCTCTAGTGCTGATGGCAATGAATCATGTTCACTTATTTATGTCTAGCGTACAGAAAACAACAGATGCTTTTGTAGCTCAACCTGGTGGTATTGCTGGGTGGCGGGAGCTGGAAAGATGGCTTAGTGATTAAGAACATTGTGCTTGCAGAGGTCCGGGTTCAGTTTCCAGCACCCATATGGTGGCTCACAACTGTCTGTGACTCCGGTTATGTATATCAGATGCCCTCTTCTGGCCTGCATGTATGTGGTGCCCATACACACATGCAGTTAAAACACTTACCCACATAATATAATCTTTTTTAAAAAAAGACTTGAGCCGGCCAGTGGTGGCGTACCCCTTTAATTCCAGCACTCAGGAGGCAGAGGCAGGTGGATCTCTGAGTCTGAGGCCAATCTGGTCTACAGAGTGAGTTCCAGGACAGGCTCCAAAGCTATACCGCGAAACCCTGTCTCAAAAAACAATGCAAAACAAAAAACAGAAACAGCAGCTATAACAACAAAACCCTCAAGACCAAACAAACAAAAAAACCAAGACTTGGTTATAATGTGTTATTCTTTTAATTTCACACAGGATTTTGTTGGCCAATGTTCTGTTTGCATCCTATGTGAAGCGTGGCTTCCTTACTGACTTCCAGTATCAGCACTGCACTGGCTGGATGAAACCAGCTGGGACAGGATCTCTTTCTTTCTTTTCTCTGAGAAAGACTTTCAGTAGAGTAAGTTTTTCCCTTAAATATCTGGTAAGTTTACTGCTGAAGCAGTCTGAGCCTGGAATCTTCTTTACGGGAAGATTCAGTTTTTTAGTCAATATAACAAAATTCATATTTTCTACTTTTTTTATGTTGATACTGGAAGAAATTTTTCCATTTTTTAAGACTTCATTTTTTTTTTTATTTTAGGATAGAGATTTTCCACAATGGCTGGCCTCAGATATCATCTGCGTCAGTCTTTGTCATTGGTGATGTTACTCTCTGTGGTGTTGTTGATAGCTACAACAGTCCCCTTCTATTAGAATTTCTGAGATCTCATCTCTACTTTTCTGTGACCCTAGAAAGGTATCTTAGAAGCCACTAATAGTTAGATATAATATTCGTTTACTTGGTAATCTCTCTTTTCCCTTCTGGGAGAGGGCCTTTGTGCTATGGTGCAATGTGAATATCACAGAACAACTTGAGAGGTCCGTGCTTTCCTCCCACTGTGTGAACCCCCATAATGGAAGCCACCCATCCTCTTAGTCAGCAGTGCCTTTCCCCCACTGAGCCACCTTGCTGGACAGCAGCCTCCCTTCAAACAGAGATGCTCCTTGTAGCTGAACTAATCACGTGGTATTTGGGCTCCATCAATCATCTTTTTCTTATTTGTCAAATAGGCCATTCCCCCCTCTTCATGTTTTCTTTTGAGCCACTCAAAAAATGTTTATTGTCCTCTTGTGTTCTCTGTCTTGTATTTTTAATTTTTATTCTCATGTACTACTCACAGGATGCGTTCATAACCGGCTTTACTGACACATACAAGTTCTGTACAAGTCACCTGCCTTTGCTTTAGCTGTCAGGCTCAGTACTTTTCAGTATGTTCACAGGATTATGCACAATTGAAATCGAAGCTTAGCACATTCCCGTCCCTTCAGAAGGAATGCATGTAGCTGCTGGCAATTGCTCCCTGCTCCTCCTCAGCTTCAGAGGGCCATAATCTACTTTATGTCTTTATAGACTTGCCCATGCTGGGCTTTCTCCATAGCGGAGTCAGACAAGAGGCATTTTCTTTGTGGGTGTGCTTGCACATGTGTGTGCACATGTGAGTGTATATGAGTGTGGAGATCAGGAGGTGATATTGTGTGGCTTCCCCAATTGTTATCCTCTTCATTCTTTTTTCCCTCCAAAGACTGGGTTTCTCCATGTAGCTCTGTCTGTCCTGAAACTCACTCTGTAGACCAGGCTGGCTTCAAAGTCACAGAGATCCACCTGCCTCTGCCTCTCAAGTGCTGGGATTATAGGCATGTGCCATCAAACCTGGACCCTCTTCATTCTTTTAAGCCAGGAGCTTTTATTGGACTTGGAGGATCCTTGCTGCCTAGATTGGCGGGGTGAACAAACCTCCTGTCTCTGCCACCCGGAGCTGGGATTGTAACTGCACTCTTCGGGGTGCACTCTTCGGGGTCCACTCTTCCCTTGCTTTATGTCTGGGTGCTGAGGATTTGAACTCAGGTCTCGATGCTTACAGAGCAAGCACCTTGCCAACTGTCCCACCTCTTCAACCACAGTATGTTGTTTTTCTTTCTTGTTTTTTAATTTGTGAGGTTTGCTTTGTTGTTTTGTTTTGTTAAAGACAGGCTTTGCTTTGTAGCCTAAGTCAGTCTTGAACTCCTGATCCTCCCACTGTCACCTCTCAAGTGCTGAGATCACAGGTGTGTGTCACCGTACTGATGGAGGTGGGTCTTGTATTAATCTGTTGCTTTCATTGGTTAATTAATAAAGAAACTGCCTAGGCCCATTTGATAGGCCAACCCTTAGGTGGGTGGAGTAAACAGAACAGAATACTGGGAGAAAGAAGCCGAGTCAGTGAGTCGCCATGATTCTCCCACCTGACATAGACGCAAATTAAGATCTCCCTGGTAAGCCACCTCGTGGGGCTACACAGAATATCAGAAATGGGTTAGATCAATATGTAAGAGCTAGCCAATAAGAGGCTGGAACTAATGGGCCAGGCAGTGATTAAAAGAATACAGTTTCCGTGTAATTATTTTGGGTAAAGCCATGCGGGTGGCAAAACACAGCCCCGCCGCTCCTATTACAACACTGTACCAGGCACCAAAATAGGTTTTCTTTTGTCATTCAATTCTTTGATTAATCATTTTTTCCAAAATTCATCTATGTTGTAGACTTTACTTTATTCTCTTTGGCCTAATTTACTTTAGGACTCTCTTCCTATCCCCCCCCCCCCACACACACACATTGATCTTTCCTTCCTTCCCTTCTTGTCTGATGCACTCAGTTATTCTTGACAGGACTGGGTTCCAGGAATCTGTACAGATACCAAAACTGGACTCCATTCCGTTACACAAAATGGCAAAGCAATGGTACATACCCTACACACATCCTCCTGTGTACTAAATTCTTGCGAGATCTATTACCCAACTCACTGTAAGTCTTATATAAAGACTTGATTATGCTGTATTGTTTAGGGAACAATGGCAAGGGAAAAAGTCTGTGTGTCCAATACTGAGAATTGTTTGAAATGCTTTTTGGTCCACCAGCAGCTGAATGTAAGGATGCAGATCTGTAAGTGTTGAAGGTGGTGGTGTGTGTCCCAATTTCTGGAGAGGAGCCCGGTGAAAACAGAAACACGATTTTCTTTACTTAAAATCAGAAAATGGACATTTATTAAGAAAGGGTATCAGCAAGAAATGATTTAAAGTACTACAGGGAATGTCATCATATAGGTCAATCTCTAGTTATAAATAATTGATATTTCTGACGCCAAAGCATCCATCTTAGGACCTGGTGCTTGGGCCTAAGTGAAATACCTTAAATGGCTGCTGAAGGATTGATAAAAGCAAAGACGTGTCTACAAGGAAGTCATCCCCAGACTTTGTGGCGCTCTAGAATGATCTAAATCCTAGGGCTATGTCACCAGAGATTTTAGAAACGGAAAAGTCTGTCTGACCCAGAAACCTTTCTTTGTGTTACAGGTAACTCTACTGAGCAGACGTGTGTCTGGAAACTAGGGTTTTTTTTTTTCCCTCTTTCTTTCTTTCTTTCTTTCTTTCTTTCTTCCTTTCCTTTTCTTTTTTTCCTTCTTTTTTTCTTTTTTCTTTTTTTTGGATACAGGGTCTCACTATGTAACCTTGGCTGACCTAGAACTCACTTTATAAACCAAGTTGGCCTCAGACTCAGAGATATGCCTGCCTCTGTCTCCTAAATATTGGTATTAAAGGCATATGCCACCACACCTTAAAATACTAGCTGGAAACTAGTATTTTAAACATTCCTAACCATTTGCTTATTTATTTTTCATTAATGAATTAATTTATTTGTTGCTGTACTGAGGATTGAAGCCAGGCTGCCTATGTGCTAGGGAGACATGGTAACCTCTTAGCTACATCCCCATCTCCAAGCAATTTTATATAAAAGCCAACCCTAGCTTCTATCTCATGTTTGCATACATTTATCATGGTCATCAGAATTAAGCTTTCTTGTTTGGAGGGACTTGGATGTAATTCCCTCATTTGATCTCCACAAAGTTCTATAGTATGTGTATGTCATTAGGTAAGTCTAAAATAAAAAGAAACCTAGTATTTATCTTATTATTTCCAAATGCCATACTAAGTTGTTTTTGCTTGAATTATCTCATTTCATCTTTATTATAGCCCTCTTTAAATTAGTCTTGCCTCCGAGTCTTGCTAGAGGCTCTGAGATCTTGTTACTTGCCCAGGGACATGCAGCTGAAAAATTCTGAACTGTAATTTGAAGCAGGAAAACAGTTTAGAAGTAGGGCTCCAGCATCGGTAAACTCGAGCTGAATTCCTGTATTTTTTTTTTAAGTTCCTGTATAAGTATGGTCGAAGATGCTCACCCTTCCAAGTCTTCCATTGCCCACTCTGTCGCGGGTGATAAGAGAAGCCGTTCCCATTCCACTGACTCCCATGGGAAGGGTCAGCGATGTAAGGGAGAAGAGTGGTTAGTGTCTGCTGCCAGGAGCCTGCGTTGGCCCTCATAAGCACCAGTGGTTGCTGTTATTATTAGAATTATTAGGTTTAGCTGCACGTTTGTTCCATCTTGTCAGTTCCTCTCCAAAATGAAATGTACAGAGGTGAAGAGCGCAAAAGACTCCTAGGTCTTCACTAGGTTGTCGTTAATGCTGAAGGCCTGAATTACTCAGCACCCTCTCGGGACAGGCGTTCCCACACGTGCTCTGCTTTTTGCTGCACATTTGCAACCAGCGGTCTCAGGCTGGCATTTGTCTGACTGCCTCGTTGCTCTTATACACTTACTACTTGACTTTCTATACTGTCTTAACTTGCTTATGTCACTTTGGGGTGTCTGAGGGGCTCACTGCTACCACGTTCTCGCCATCACTTGGTATTCTCCGTCTTGTTCACTGCCATCCCAGTGGCTACACATTTCACTGGTGGCTGGAGATGCTAAGCATCTCTTTACGTCCTTCCTGACAATGTCAATCAGTTGTCTGTGACTGAAGCAAAATATCCAAGACACAAGAGGAGGGAAGTTTTGTTTTGGTTTGAGAGGTTTCTGTTTATGGTCAATTGGCCCATCCCTTTGGGCCTGTGCATCACGGTGGGAGACACACAGTGAGGGAGCACACAGTGGGGCTACTGAGAAGCAAAGAGGAAGAGGTTTGAGTCCCAATATATCCTCAAGGGCACACTTCGCGGATGTACTTCCCCCTCCAACTGGGCACTACCTCCTGAACTTTCTAGTCACTCCCCAAGATGCCATCTGCCAAGGACCACGTGACCTTTGTGATGAGGGAAAGGTGAAGTTAAAACTTAAAACTGTATTGTTGTCCCTCCCCCCCCTTGGAGAAGTATCTAGTCAGATAATTGCCTATTTTTAATTGTGTTATTTGTCTCTTACCACTTAATTATTAGAATTTCTTTTTAAATTTTTTTATACTTGTTTATCTGTGTGTGTGGGCTGGGGTCATGGCACAGTTGCGGAGGTCAGAGGACAACTTACAAGAGCTGGTTTTCTCTTTCCACCATGGGCATCTGAGAGCTTGGGTTGAGGTCTTTCAGCTTAGTAACAGGCACCTCCACCCTCTGAGTCATCTTGCCAGCCCAAGTTATTGTGTGTGTGTATGTGTGTGTGTGTGTGCGCGCGCGCGCGTGCACACGTGTGTGTGCAAGCATGTGTGTATGTGTATGTGTGTATGATATTTTAGCTGTGTCTTCATATTTAAAATGTGTTTTTTCTAAAGAACATACAGTTGATTTCACAGATTAGTGGGATTTGATGTAATGTTTCCAGACGTATTTCCATCAGCCAGTCACTCTTTCTCCTTCATTCCCCTACCCTGACGCCCCCAGAACCCCTTTCCCCACCACTGTTCCAATCAATAGATGTTTCAATACCTTTTTATCCTTCCTCCCTGCTTCCTGGATTTTAAAAGGAACACCGCCCTTTGATTAGAATGTTCAAACCATGTACATTATATTTATGTTTACATTTTTTGTACTTGGGTATGGTCAAATTTAGATCTGTTGTCTTGCTACCTGTTTCTTCATTGCTGTTGCAATTAATGAATGAATTAGTTAGAAATGGGGGTTTTACTATGCTGCCTAGGGAGCTTGAACTCTTAATCCCCCTGCCTCGGGTTCCTGAGTAGCTGAATTAGTCATACATCGCTATACCCAGCTTCTTGTTTTCATTTCTCCCATCTGCTCTTTGTTCCTTTTTTGGTTCTTTTCCTGCCTCTCTTTGAGTTAACCTAACATTTTTAGAACACTAGCTTTTATCACAACCTGATTGGCATCTGGCCTGCTGCTCTGTGTGTTGCTTTCTGAGTCTGCAGTATGCATCTTTGTGTTAGCACAGCCCAGTGATACGCAGTGTGGTGTCTGAACAGAATGTATGCTCTGGTAATAGAAGCGAGGTAGGTAGCCCCAGGGCTCTGCTGCCACATAGATAAGCATTCAACTGCAAACCACAGTGATCAGAATGGACCCTTTCAGAACTCTGGAACCTGATCTGACCTTCATATTAGCCATGAGAACACTCAGTAAGGAAGGAGGTTAATGGATCTTGGGAAGAGAATTGGTATAGATTCAGTCACCCTCTCCTATGCTTCTACTCCACGTTGCTGTAGGGTTGGCATCCGTACCTCTAGGACACCTCCTTGGAGACAGTGTAAATGGTAAGGACTTTATGTTACTAAGTCTCTGGTGGTACATTTTGGCTGACATGGTAGTTCTCTGAAGGACTGGATATAGACACTCTGTTTCAGCTCCCTTAGGCTATATTGTATTCCTGATGTCTATCAGAAGGTTTAAGGAGACAGAACCTTCCTCCCTTTCAGCCTGTGGTCCAGGAACTACATATGTGCCAGGATAGCTAAGAACAGTTTGTAGACCTCAATGTCATGATGCACTATCAAAATGTTGGGCGCCTCTACATTAGGCCCCAGGCTCAGCTCATAGATATCAGAAGAGAAATGACAGTCATCTGCGGCCATCAATCCCTAAGGAGAGGGTGGGTCTAGCTCCCAAGTAACCACATTATGATATTCAAAACAACTTGATCTAAATAAAAACACTAGACACTAAGTACTGGAACACATGAAGTCATCTGTGTAAATACACTTGATCTGCTCAAAGAAATAATCAACCAAACACTAACAGACATTTGATGGCATATAATAAGTGAATAAAAATGAATAATGGCACAAAATTTGTAAAAATAAAATAAAATTCTAGAACTAAGCCCAATACCCAAAACAGCAACAATAACAGCAACAAAAACCACACACAGAGAGAAGACACAAACTACCAACCATTTGCAAGCAGCCAATGGCCAAGAAGATGAGAAACTCCAATAGCCCCGTGTGTAGAATAGAAATAAAAACAAGGAGGAGGAAAAAATTTAGAGAATCAGGGGCACAGTGGGAATAACATCAAATGTGTCAACACATAGGGAAAGGGAAAAGGGAAAAATATTAACAAAGAGTGACCCAAACTCCTCCAGTTCGAAGAAGGACATGAACCAAACCTGATTATCAAACCCTAGGCAGAACAAACTCAAAGCCACAGGAAGGCCGTGAGAAAGGAGCAGTTGATGTCCAGAAACCTCCAGTAGGTCACCTGGTCTCTCCTCAGAAACTCCAGAGGCTAGGAGGCATAGTGAAGACAGACAAATGTAAAGTCCTGAAAGAAAAAAAAATTAAAAGAAAAGAAATCCAACCCCAAGTCCCATTTCTATAAAACCATCCTTTTAGAAGAGAAAGTAGCACCCTCTTGAATAACTAGAAGTTGGTAGGTCCCTAAACTATGTCCAAGAGCCTCCTTCGGGTAGGGAGGAAATGACACCAGACACAACCCAAAGCAACATGGAAAATGGGATAAAGGTAACTTCACAGATGGAGATAACATCCTGGGTGATTGTACTTTTGTTGTGTAATCGTTCTTTTCTTCTACGTAGTTTAACAAGCAAATACGTGAAGCCACTGTTTAGATCCGCGGACGGACGCACCAGGTCTAAAGACATAATGTGTGGCAATCACTATTAGGCGGGATGGGAAAGGAAATGTCTAGGGGCCAGGTGTGTGTCTAGTTGGAAAACCAAGCTGGCCGTGTGTGAGCAAGGTTGTCGCAAGCATTCGATGTTAACAGCAAACTCCAGATCAGTCACAGGAGACAGTAGCTGGAAAATGCGCAGAAATGAAAGACGAGGGATCCAAACAGTGCTGTGAGGGACAGAAAGCACAAGACAGAGCACAGGAAGAAAGAGAAGTCTTCTTTTGTCCGTGATTGAAGTAAGTAAAGGAAACTCAACGTCAAAAGGCAGAGATTGGCAGAGTGACTTTAAAACATGATCATCTCCACAGTGTGTTCAGGAAATCATAATTGAAAATACCGAACCTTTCGGAGTAAATGGACTGCAAAAGCTTGTGCCATGCAGAGAGTAGCTAGGGAGAACTGGATGGCTTCGTTATTATCAGATAATGTAGATTTTGCATAAACCAAAGCTTACAGAGCACATGCCAGTGCATTTTGATAAAGGCTCAACCCAAGAAGAAATAACAATTGTGTGTGTGTATGTGTGTATGTATATGTATGGAGACCCAAGATATATAAAGCAAAAATGGACAGAATGAAAGGCGACAAACGGACAACTGTGGTAGCCCTTGGAGACGTGAGCAACACACTTTCAAATAACAGTAAAACAAGATAGAACCAATAAGGAAATGGGGGACTTGAACAGCCCTAATAAACCAATTAACCCTAACAGACAGGCATATAGCACTCCATCTAATGACTGTGGAATAAGAAACACTCTCAAGGGTAGAACATGTCCAACACTAGAAAACAAGTCTCAATAAATCTAAAAGGGAAGCAGGGAAATAGGTGGAACTACATAGCCAGAGGGCCAAAGCGCGGGGACATTGAAGTTTATGGATGTGATAGAAGCTATACCGAGATGGGAAATTATGGGTAAAACCCACCTTGAAAAAGAGGAAAGCCTTCAGTCAGTAACCTAACCAAATAACTTAAGGGTTTAGGACAAGAACAAAGAGAACCCGAGCTAACAGGAGGAAGAGAACGCTAAACGTCAAAATAAATAGAAACAGAATGAGGAGTGATAAAAACCATAGGAAATATTAGCAAAACCTAAAGACAGCTCTGGAAAAAGGTTGACAAGACCATTAGTAAGGTGACATGAAAAACCTGAAATAAGTTACATCTGAAGCCATTATTGATGACTTTATGGGGGAAAAGTGTGGGGGGGGGATGTGTGGGGGATTGTAAGAGAATATGAGAAATATTTTCACACAAACCGGGTAACCTAGAAAGTGATTCAAGAAGAGATCAACAATCTAAACAGACATATAATACGCAGGGTTGAATCACTAATTAAAAAAGCTCCTAGACAAAGAAAGGGCCTGATTCACAGTGGCTATGGTTCCCTGCATGAGGGAGGGAGGGGCTCACGCCTGCATGGATGGCTGTTGTTAGCTAAAGGCTGCTAGAGGGGCAGGAACCATTTTCTTGAGCAGTTTAGCCGCTGGCAAATTGCCCATGCTCTAGTAACTAACCCCAACTCATGTTCCTGTAAACACACTGATCTGTTGGGGATGGATGTCCCCTTGTCTGTCTCCTGGTCCCTATTGTATCTTTATATTTCAGAGATATTTTTGCTGGGTATCTTTTTCTTTCAGCATTAAAACTCATCTGGCTTGTGTGGTTTCTGAAGACAAGTCAGAAGTCACTCTCTTTTACTTTATTATACTGTGTCTCTCTTCCCTGGCTGCTTTGAAATATTCTCTTTATAACTTCCTTTTGACTAATTGATTACATTATATCTTGATGTTGCTTCCTTGGTGTTTCTCTTAGTGGGGATTCAGGGAGCCTTCTGGGTTTTCTGGTTGTAAAGGTGTTTTTTAATTTGCTCTGTGATGCTACAATGAAATACACTAAATGAAAACAACTTAGCAAGAGAAAGGGTTTGTTTCATCTTATGCTTCCAGGTCCCCTGGCATCGCTGAAGAAAGTCAGGGCAGAAAACATGGAGAAATGCTGCTGCCTGGCCTTACTTTCTCTGGCAAGCTCAGCCTGTCTTCCTGCCTAGGGCTAGCGCCTCCCAAAGTGGACAGAGCCACTTCACATCAATCACCAATCAAGACAGTTCCCCACAGGCATTCCTATAGGCCAATCTGATGGAGGCGGTTCCTCAATTGATGTTCCCTCTTCTCAGGTGACTCTGTTTGTATCAGTGCAAGACGCTTGGGTTGTTTCCCCCCTTCCTCCAACTTTTGCGGTAAATTGGCTTGCCTTTCCTTTTTTATTTATTTTTGTTTGGTTCTTTTTTGTTTTGTGTTTGAGATCCTCCTGCCTCTACCTCCTCAGTGCTACGATTTTTCAGGTTTACACCTGTACTGGTATCCTTTATTCATAGTGTTTCTGTCCTTTTTTTCTCTTGGACATTAGACCATATAACATTAGAGATATTAATATTTATGTTAGACTACTTAATGTTACTGTTTGGTTACATAATATTCATGTTAGAATACTTAATATTTGTGTTAAGAGTACTTAATATCCATGTAAGGCCACTTCATATTGTCATACAAGCCCCAAAGACTTTTCCTATTTTCTCATGTTTTTCATGCGTGTTTCCCTTTATTTGTTTGTTTATGTGTGATTTGGAAGAGAGGGGCTCGTGCGTGCTAGACAGGTATCCCTAGCCCTCTTTGCTGTCCATAACTTCTACAGTTACAGCTTTGATTTTCCTGGTCTGATATCGTATCATCCAAAGTGTTATTAGATCTATCCAGTGGATTTTCCATATCATGTGTTGTGTTTTTCAACTTGAGGATGCTTTTTTAGCTCTTTAACATATCTTCTGCTTCATCTGAAAGCCTTGCGTATGCTTACAGAAACTTCAAGTTCCATCACCTCCGCCACTTTTAGGGCTGTCTCTGTTGACTTTTATTGTACTTTTAGGTCATACTTCCTGATTCTTCGAGTCTAGTAATGTTTTATGGGATAGTGGATATCATGACATTTGTCCTAAGTGTATAGATTGTGTATCTTCCTTCAAAGAGTGTTGTGAAGGTTAGCAGGAGCTATTAAAATACTTTATGATCATCTTGATCCTTTTTAGGACTTTAAGATTTTTTTTCTTATGTAGCCACAGAACAATCTTTTTTGTTTGTTTGTTTTTCAGACAGTCCTAGAATTCACTTTGTAGACCAGAATGGCCTTGAACTCAGAGATCTACCTGCCTCTGCCTCCCAAGTGCTGGGATTAAAGGCATGCACCACCAATGCCAGGCTTTACCATAGAACAATCTTAATTTATGGATAATTTAATCCAGTCTCTCTCTCTCTCTCTCTCTCTCTCTCTCTCTCTGTGTGTGTGTGTGTGTGTGTGTGTGTGTGTGTGTGTGTATGCTCAGTCATGCCACTGCCAGGTATGGAGGCCAGAACACAACTTTTGGGAATTGGTTCTCCTCTTTCAGCTTGTGCATGCTGGGGCTCAAACCCAGGGGCTCATTCTTACCAGCAAGCACCATTACCCACAGAGCCATCTGGTCGGCTCCAAGTTAGCCCTAGTTTTAAGGCTTAGCTTTTCTGAAGTCTCTGACTAAATACCCTGGATATTTAAAGAGGACTATATTTAGTCAGGCTTGGCAATACATGCCTGTAATTCTAAAATTCTGGGAAGCAGAGGCAGGAGGATCAGGATTCAGAGTCAGTCTCAGCTACACAATGAGCTCAAGACCAGCCTTAGCTATGGGACAACCCACTCAACCCATCTCAAAACACAAACAGAGACGTCTCCTATCATATTTTAGCCCCTTGAACCATCTATCTTAGAACGTCTGAGAGCTGTGCTCTTTCCAGGGGGTTTGCCTCTGGTAGGGTCATCCTATGGACGTTTGATTTACCATTCAGCCACAAACTAAAGAACTCAGACAATAGTTCTGGAACTTTCCTTCCTCATGAAAAGCTCTACATCACCAGTCTCCTGGAACTCTAACCTCCATCTCCTTGTTCAGTGAGACTTGCACACTCTTCACGCGTGGTCCAGCCATTCTTCCCAGGCAGCAGTTCCTGACAGCCAGTGTAAGATCGATTCTTCCCTGAGGCCAGGCACACTTCAGAAATCATCCTTTCAGGATGGGCTCTTAATTAATCATTAGCACCACCAGAATGCTGCCTCCAATGGCACTGTCATATTTGCTCCAGCTCTTAAAAGGTGACAGGTGTGGAGTAAGTTCCAATACTGCCTGCTTTACTAAAGAACAAGCACGGAGCTCCAGTTTGCTCGGTAATATCAGGAATCAGGCTGTGCCGTCCAGGACAGGCACGTTCGTGTTTTTTTTTTTTTTTTTTTTTTTTTTTTTTTTTTTTTTTTTTTTTTTTTTTTTTTATCATTTTATAGAGGGGAGAAATCACACAATTTCTTCACAAAAATCTAAGATTCTGCTTTGAGGATTATGGCCACCTGCCTCTCTTGACTTACAATCAGCACACGTAGGGACGTGGTTACTATTTTGTGTCTCCATGTTTTCTGGTAGATGGCTTTCTCTCTGGGGTCTGTCACACATTTTATGCTATATCTGAGGAAAAAAAATTAACCATGCAACTGACTTTTTTGGATTCGCCTATACTATGTCTGCTGAGTACCCGGGAAGAGGCTGAAGCAGGTGAGTGAGGGAGACCCTCTATTTTCACGTTCGTCTGTCCTCAGCATTCCTCAGCCTCTGAGGAATGATTGCTGCTGCAGCTTTCAGGGGGATTTAGTTAGCGGAGGTTGTCCAGGTATGGGATCAAGCAACTCACTGCCTATAACTGCAGCATCAGGGGGATGGGATGTCTCACATGCCCACATATAGGGCCATACAACGCACACACACACACACACACACACACACACACACACATTAGAAAATGGATCTTTCTTAAAGAAGACTAAAAACATTTTAGGCTTTAAAAATTTAAGTCCAGTCCTTTAACTTCAGTGCCTCCTACTGCTTTGACTTTATGAATGGAAAAGGTGGCATGTATCCACTGGCTTAATCTAAGGTGTCAACAATCCCTCTCTGAAGTTATTGAAGTAAGGGGAGTGCCCACAATTACTAAAGATCTTCCGGAGATAAAAGAGCAATTGCATAAACTTCTGGCTCCATGCATCACAATGAGTCAGCGTTTCACGAAAAGCTCAACTCCATTGGCGGTCCAGCTCCATACATTCTGAAGAATCATTTCTCCTCACATGTAGGTGAGTCACTGGGGAGGCACAGATACACACGGCCGCAGCAGCCGAGGCTGCCCAGAGATCCGCCTCTACCAGGGTTTCCTTTATCCACTTTCTTTTGGATATTTGCTTTTGACCAGAGATGATGACTTGGCCAAGACAGAATTCTCTCTCCTGCAGTTAAGTTCCGAGCTTACCAAGGGAGAGACAGGATGGATGTAGAGGCAAAGAGCTGCCTGAAACTCCTTGTTATTAAACTAAGGCACTTACTTGCTGCCAAGCTTTGATAGCCTGAGTTCATTTCCCAGAACCCACATGATGGAAGGAGAGCACTGACTCCCCAAAGTTCCTCTGACCTCTATATGCATATGTGGCATGTGTAGACATGTACATACTCACATGAAATAAGTAAGTAAATAAATAAATGTTTTTAAAACGTCTAATTCACCCGGGAGATTGTGTACCTGGTCCTATGCTTATTTGTCATGCTCCGTAGGGGGCCTGATTAGGAAGGAAGGAAATAGGATATAGAGGCATGATACCAGGACACCCTGCCAACAGTCCCAGCCTTTGCTGAAGCTGTGCCCATTAACCTCTGCCTTCCGTCCATACACAGAGCAAAACTTGGCCCCTCAGAACCCTCAGAGGAGGAGCACAGTCTGAGTAGCTTGGTTTCCTGGATGGTCATGAAGAAGCAGTCAAGCTTATAAAATAGGATCCTTGGCCAGGGTGTGGCTCACGGTAGAGTGTGTGTTTAGCCTTCTGGAGGTCCAGAGTTCCATCCCCAGCACAATAACATAAACATTCCAGGAAGGAAATCCTCCTGACATTGGTTTTTTTCCTCCCTTATAAATAAAATAAAGAGTACCATTTTCTTGAAGACATACTCTAAATTATTGGTTGCAATGAACCACAGTGCAGCAGGACCCTTAAGCAGAGCAAGGCACTTAGCCGTCTTTCCCAGCATGGAATAGTTCTAGACTTCTATTCCCCATACTTATGTTTTCCTCCCGAGTGCCATTCTCTTCTCTCTGGTCCTTTTCTCACAGATACTAACTTTAAATAAAAAATCCAACTTAAACTAAATGTGGCATAGAAACTATTATTATCAGATTTCATGTACGGTTTTTATAAAAATAAAGTTCATTAGGTTGGGCGCACAGACTTCAGGACACCATTGTCTGCTTTAACTCTGTTTTTCTTTTTTTTAAATTGTTTTTATTGAGCTATATATCCACTTCCCTCCTTTTCTCTTCCCTCCCCTTCTACCCTCTTCCAAGCTCCCCAGGCTCCTAATTTACTCAGGTTAACTCTATTTTTAATTTACTTTTTCTGGGGACAGAGGACATGTTCCAAATGGTGGGGTTGTCTCGGAGCTAAATTTTTGTTAGTTAAGGTTCCATCACTCTGTCATGTCAAAGAGATAACTCCCTCACCATCCATAAAAGTCAGCCATACATAAGAGGAATGTATAGATCCCCATGTTTCCTCATTATATATAAATATATATGCATGTATGAAAATGCCATGATGAAACCCATTGCCATACATAATTAATGTATGCTAATAAAACCTTTTCAAAACTGATGTTTCCGTAACATTCCCCCATACAGTCTATACAGAGGGGATATACTGCAAGAACCCCAATTATTACCCGAAACTTTGGATAGCACTAAACCCTATTTATAAAGTACTTTTTTCCTGTACATACCTCCAGCAAAGCCTAGTTTATAAATTAATATAAAGATAGTATCACAAAAAGAGCCTAACAATGATGAATAATAAAATAGAAAATTATATACGGTGACAAAAGTTACATGAATGGAGTATCTCTCTCCCGCTTTCCTTAGTCCCTCCCTTTCTGTCTTTCTATTCTTTCTTTGACGTAGGGTCTCATGTAACACAGGCTAACCTCAAACTAATTTGTAGCTGACAACAATCTCAAACTTTCAATCCTCCTGCATCAGCCTCCCAAAGTGCTGGGTTTAAGGGTGTGCATCACCATACATGGCCCTTATAACACTTGTACCATTTTACTCAATGGAAGCACCTCTTTTTAAAATAATTTACTTGTATTTTCTGTGCATTTGTGTTTTGTATGCATGTATATCTGTGTGAAGGCGTCAGATCTTGGAGTTACAGACAGTTACTAGCTGCCATGTAGGTGCTGGGAATTGAACACCAGTCCTCTGGAAGAGCAACCAGCGATCTTAACTGTTGAGCCATCTCTCCAGCCCTCGATGGATGCACTTGACAGCTTTCCCATGATACATCCTAATTGCCAGCATCCATGCTCTTGGGCTTGGGGGCCTCTTAAGTAAAGCAAACACTGCAATCGTGTACAACATTCAGGCTGATAACTGAGATGACTACCAAGTGACACACGGGCAGGTAGCATTCGCAGCATGGATATGATAGACAAAGAGCTGACTCACGTCTGGGGTGGGACAGGGTGGAATGGGGAGATTTAAAAGTACAACTTAAAACTGAATAATTACTTAACTTCTGGAACTTTCTGTTTCCAGAAAATGACTTCCTATGTAACTCACATTGGCCCCTTGGACTCCATATTCTTCTACCTAAGTTCCTGTGTGCTGAGATTACAGGTGTCACCTCCACACCTGGCCACATTTAAGATTTGGGGGCCATAGTTGGCAAGACAGGTATCTGAGACTGGAAATCAAACCATGGATAAATCAGATCACTGTGTCAGCTAAGGTTTGTACAAAGAGGCACCATCCCTGACCAGGGTTCTGCCTGCTTATGGCCATGAAATATCAAGGGTATTTTATGTTATATAGCCTTGTTTCTACAGTATTAGAAATGTCCCTTTTCATTATCCTGGGTTTTTTTTTATTCTTTTAAACCAAAGATTTGCTTTTAAATTATGAATATATATTATTTCCTTTCTTGGTCTTGGAATTCTCTAGCTAGGTTGAGCCTTATATGTTCACTATTTTCTTTGATTCCAATATCTGCCCCCACTATTTTGACAGTTGGCTCTGATAACCTCCCTCTGGCATTAATTTCAACCAGAGGTTTCTAGTTCAAAACTATTTAAGTAGTCTGGTTAACCAAGTTGAATATAGGGATTAGAAAAGCCACTGAAGAAAAATCCCAAGCATTCTAATGCAGTGCAAAATTTAATTTAGTTAAATCATTTATAAACAAAAAAAGTGTATCACTGCCCCTAATCAACACGCCATAGACTACTATGACCTGTTTCCCAGATTAGCAGCCACGGAAAGGGGCTTGGACACCAGCCAACCCAGCCGATCATTCTACGGTGCAGAGCCCAGATAGTGAGCTCCCTAGGAGATCACACACATGGGGTGGGTACCATAGTCACGAGAGCTGGCATGCACCATCGGATCTCAATAGACTCTTTTACCACGGAAGCGCGGAATTCCTTCTCCTTTCTCTCCAAGTCTCTCTGTGAACCCGGAGTGTTTTCTTGACTCCATTCTTTGGTGACCACAGTTATTCTAACTTTGTTGCCTTTTCAACCTCAAGTGGGTTTCTGGCATTCTTAGTTCCTAATTCAGTTGTGCAAGCCCTCAGCATAATTTAACCAACACGAGTTAGCGGGGGGGGGGGGGGGGGTGTTGAGAAACTATGTAGACACTTTCATCAATATCAGCTTTTTTTTTTTTAATAGCCTGCTAAGACTTTTTTATGAGCTCCAATGGAGTGTACTAGACTGATTATCAGAACGTGTGCATGTTCCTTTCCCTGTAACACATTTCTTCTGTGATGGCCTGTGGCCTGTGGTGGGCTGGAACTCCTTCTGATCAAAAGTAAGTGCAATCTGATACACTTCCCATGAAATAGGCTCCATCTGAATAAATCGATTCATTAATGGAGAAAGAGAGAAATATCCAGCTATATAGAAAGTGACCATGGGAAGGCATGGCGTGAGCTCTCAACTTAAACGAATCTTAGAATTTCTCAAGGAAGACCAGGGTGGTGCAGAGTAGAGGGAGCAGGGGCCCTGATTTGCTTTTGCAAATATTTTCCTTTCCTATCTCTACTCTTTGTCAATCTCTCTGGAGTCACCAGGCTGACAAGAAATGGACAGTTTCTCTGAGCAAATCATTTTTGCCTAGAAATCCGGCAGGACGGGTATGGCTTGACTTCGCTGCAAGTGATAATCTAGCAATGTCGTTATACAAGTTCCATGGGACCTGAGGGAGCGCAAAGTTACCTGCTGTGTGGTCTTGATATCTTCCCAGGAAAGAGATAAAGAACCCTGGTGTCCTGGAGAGGGGGAGGGGTGAGGGAGGAGGGGGCAATGTTTCCTTTGAACTCTAGCATGACACAGAAGGCTAGAATTCTTCACAGCTCACCATTTGGGTTAACCTATTCAGAGAAACCCAAATCTTGCCTTGACCTGACTTCTAGCTTCAGTCTCTAGTCACATCACCAAAGATATCTTAGACTACAAAGATCTGAATTGCAGCAATGTCTCCCTGGCTTCTTATGAAATCTCTTCAGCTGGCTTCTTAACGAATGCTCTTATGCTTTAAGTGGGCAAACCCCACTCTGCTTCTTTTATCTACCTGAAGTGGGTAGCCTATTCCAGGAATGACCATGTCCCCATCCTGGACTTGCCAGGTGCTGACAGCTGTCACTCAGACATGTCAGTATCATACTGTTTCCCTGAAATCAGGCAGTCTCATTGAGAAATCCTTGAGCATCTTTCTATGCCAACCTCCCACCCACCCCAGCATTGCCACCACAGATGCTAACCCCCTGGCATCCTCCTCTTGGGCACCAATACTCAGGCTGAGACCTGCTTCCTGACGAAGGTGTTTCCTTCCTATCTGGCACATCCCAGGCAGAAATCACGTTTCATAATGTCTCTCCCCTTTTGTTCTCGGATGGCTCCTTGCAGCTCGTGTCCCTGTTAGCACACCTGGGCCAGAACTGGCTCCCAGAACAAGGGAAGAGACTTGCCAGCAAACTTGCCTAGGATGTCTCTGCAGGAGCAATCTTGGGACTGGGCCCTGTTTAGAAATACCAGAGATAATGTGGGAAAAGAAATGCCAACGCCTCCTATCCGAACAAGCCAGAAAACCACATCCATCTTTATAAAGATGCCAGGCATAAGGGGGTGGCAGGTGCCCCTTCTTGGTGAGGGTATTTTGTTCTGTGTCTGTTGTCCTGGCTGAAGCAGGTTATCTCTGACCTTCTTTGGACATCCACTGCATAGCTGGGGTCCAGCTACCTGAGGCACGTGGAAAGGCCCTCGAATGCCCGCAGCATGAGAAGTCCCTCCCTCCACTCTATCTTTTCAATCGCTAAGAATGTTGATTCATTAAAGTCCAAACTTGCTGGCACCATCTGGGCCTCCCATGCCCTGCCTTGGTCTCTCATGGTCACCTCCATAAAAGCTCTGGGTGAGTCAGCAGTCTGAGAAAAAAGGAAAGAGGTGTGTTTCTGGCTCTCGCACACATGACTCTGAGCGAGCGAGGGCTGCAAACAAAGGCTTCGAGCTGAAACCCAAGGGTGTGGGAAGTTTTACAGTGAGGAGAAAGCAAGGTTGAAGCGGCGTGTTCAGCAGGTCGGGCATGTGTGCTTGCTTTCCATTTAATAATTAGAAAGGAATTAAGTCCCCACTGAAGTGCGGGCCAGCTTCTGATGGCTCTTGTGGAAAATGCCACTGAGACAACACCAGGCGTCAAAACGCTGGTCCTAGCCAGAGGTTGGATCTCTTTCTTCCCTGCAGCGAAGTCTCATTTTTGGTCCTTAGTCACTTGTGGTCTTGAACAAGGATCCCTTACGTTCGCCTGCTCCAGCTGGTTTCGCCGAAGGTAGTTTTTGAGCTGAAGCAACTGAACTAGTGCAGTGGAGTCTCCCTTACAGCCAAGGATACACCAAGTTCCTCTGACCCACGTCAAAGGTGTGTTTGTGGCCTCGAAGTTCCAGCCTTCAGTGCGATTCAAGTTCTGTGTGACTAGAAGCTGTCTGTATCTGCCCAAGACTATGTTAGCCTTTTTACACCTCACGGAATGCTGCTATGTGAGAGATGAAGACTCCATCCCAGACCTCGAGTCTCCCGTGTCCCCTCATGGACCAGGAGATACTTTGCAAGAATCTTGGATTGTTACCCTCGATGTGAAGCTTAAATATCCAGAGAAACATTATGAAATCTGATTTCTATCTTCCTGGCATAGGGGACAGCATGGTATTCGGTTGTAAAAGCACACGCACACAACATTGTGGGGGGCAGGTCTCAGCCTGTTTCTGCATCTAAGAACCCCTGTTACATCCCAGGGGACAGAGAGACGTGCTAAGCAGGCCTGCCCCAGTACAAATCCCAACTCAGTCAATGATTAAGTATGAGCCCACGGGCAAGCTACTTGAGCTCCTCTTGAGCAGACCCCACTCCTGTTCAATGGGAATGACTGCAACCCCTGCTTCGCAGGGCCATTGTAAGGATTAAATTATATTTGTAAAATGTTTCGAGAAATGTGCGTCATAAAGTGTGTGTTGCGGGGCTGGGGAGAGAGGTCAGTGGGTAGAGTGCTGGCTGTGTGAGCTCCAGGGCCTGAGTTCGGATCCCCAGCACTCTTGTGAAAAGCCAGGCATGGCGTGGTTTTCTGTGAGCCCAATACTGAGAAGCAGAGACAGGCAGATCCTAGGAGCTTGCTATCCAGACCGTCTAACCTGAGCTCCAGGCTCAATGAGAGACCCTGTCTCAGGAAATAAGGTAGAGACACGATGGAGGAAAACGCCCTATGCTGACCTCTGGCCTCCACAGTGTCTGTGTGGATACAGGCACCCCCCACCCTGCAACTATTGTTGAGTAAGCTGAAGTTATGCACTGTGATGTATCAGTGTGTGTCAGTTGCTGTAACAAAACACTACAGGCTCAAACAGCAGCAGTGTGAGAAGGAGATAAGGGCAAGATGCGGTCCACCTAAGGATTCCTTTCAATGCCTGCAGATGGCCCCTTCTCTATCCACAACAAGGCTTTCCATCTGTGTCCATGTCCAAAGTTTCTCTTTATGTAAGGATACCAGATATACTGGATTCAAGTTGGCCCTAATGGCCTCATTTTACTTTTTTAAGATTTATTTCCATCTCTCTCTACATATAGAGGTCTGTGAGTATATGCCCTGTGTATGTGTGTGTGTGCGTGTGTGCTCACATGCACGCAGCCATTTAAGACGATTTAATCGAATCATTCTCAAAAACCTCTGTCAAAACTGTCACGTTCTGAGTACCGTGGGTTAGGTCAGCATCCCACCAGTTTGCTTGTTCCTCCAGGGGCGGTCACGCGACGCATAGCTCAGGCACGTGGGAAGGAGCACCTAGCCTCCTTTGTTCTAGCTCAGTAGCTTGTTTTATCTCACTTAACACTCACACAGCGAGTCATCTCCCAAGGACTCCGTAAGCAAGCCCGTTTCTTTTTCTTTCCTCTTTGTTGTATAAAATTTATATAAAAGCCACCATTTTAATCCTTTTCAGACGTGCATTTCCGTGGCAGTGAGTGCACTTCTGTGTAATTGTCCTCACCAGCCGACTCTAGAGCCTCCTTACTGCCCCAGCTGAGATTCTGTGTTCATTAAACACCGGCCATAAAAAGGAGTGCGCTTCTGACGCACGCTGCACCGCAGGTGAACCTGGAGAACAGGTGGTAATGTCACCAGAGGGCAGGTTCTGGCCGGCTCCGCTCACATGAGGCTCTTAGAATTGTCAAGTCAGGTTTCTAGAGACACACTGGGCTGAGGACCGGGGCTAGGAAAGAGGGGAAGTTACGATTTCATCGGGACGGAGTTTCGGTTTTGTAACGCATTACCAGAAGTGCAAAATAATAGGAAGATGAAGTTTCTTGCAGGAGGTTTCTTCCCCTTGCTTGCTGCAGGCATCCTGGCAGAGTCTGACAGGCCAAAGGCACTCGCTGGATTGGAAGCAGAGACTCCATCTGTCCGGGCCTCGGCCTTTGTTTGCAGAACATCCTCTGCTTGTCCCTGCACCGGCATCTGTGCCCACCATCCGTGTGCCATCCCTCCTTTCCTACGTATGTCACTGCCACTCACGTGTGCTGTTCAAATTTGCTCTCGGGCAGCCGCCACACCAAAACATAGAACCAGCAGACAGAAGTCCTGCTCTAGGGGTGGGAATGTGCTGACGCCCCCCCCCCCACCACCACGTGGATAATATTTGAAATCTTAGCCACAGGGTGGGGCGGAGGGGGGGCAGGCCTGGGGAAAGTGACTCCAGAATAATACAGGGCTGCAAAGCCCCTGCCCTAAAGACACCATTCTGCCTCTTCCTTATTTCTCCACTTCCAAGCCAGGTCCACAGATGAGTCTGTAGTCTGAGCATCCCTGACCGAACCTCCCTGACAGTGGCCTCAGTCTCTGTGGTAGAATAGCTGGAGCAGGAGAGAGCTCTTGAGATTTTCTGATGATTGGCCTCATGTCAGAGTTCAAGTGACAAAGTCCATACTTTTATAGTTTATAGTCCCTATTTACAGATATGCTGAGCTCAAAACGGCTGTTCCTTCATGTGCCAACTCTGAAAACATTTACACACACGCACGCACACACACACACACACCTATTTTACTGGGAGTGCTAAACAACTATTTTACTGAAGTGAGTTAGCAAAGCCTTCCTTTTAAAACAGCCCTTTGCATTGCTAATATGAATCCTGGAGGGGAACCTTTGGAAGTCAGTTCTCCACCAATGGCGCATAGATCTTTCAATATTGCCAGAGTCCAAGCCCTGGGGTTAGCTCCTGGCTGGCATTAGAGCTGAGGAGATTTAGTAGCCGCTCAGGATACAGGAATATAAACATGCCATCTCCACATAAGCCTTTTTAATGATAGCTCAGCTATTGTTTTGGAGTGAGACACTCAGAGCTGAGTGTCAGTCTTCACCCGAATGAATGGCTTTCTGTTCTCCCGCACCTTGAATTATGTGAAGAAAAGATCAGATCTCTTTAATACGTTGTTTTTAATTGCACTTGGCCTAAGGGATCTGCCAACCCCCATCTTTCTCCTTATTGCTCTTTTCTTCAAGTGTCAAGCCAAGGAAAGCAAGACTTTCCTCTCGCATTCTTAAAGCCGCCCCAGCTGAAGCACTGACATGTAGCAGGAGAAAGTTGAAAATGAGAATGTGTTGTCCTGGAAAAACAACACAGAGAAATCGCAGACTACAATCAGCAAGTAAGAGCAATGCAAACAACCAATAAAACAACGGCCTATCCGGCCGCACCAGCTCTCTGGGTGATAGACACCGGAGCTCCTGCAAACCACAAACACAACCTTACAGCAGGCAGAGCCGAACCAGCACTCCCAAGGAGCTGGCAATGTCCAGCATTCTGTTTTCTTCTCTATTCTTAGGCATCCTTTTTGTCCTTTGTCATTTGTAATGGTGATTCATGATGACTGAGTAAGTCACCTTGAGCCTTGCAACTTCCATTTTAAATGTAAAGTACACTGCACATCTTGAATACTAGTGAACTCGTCATGGTAAATCCCAGAGCCATACGCCTAAATAAGATTCATTTTTGGGTTTTTGAAACAAGATCTTGCTATTGTTCAGGCTGGTCTGGAATGCAGGCAACCCTCCTGCCTCTGCCTCCCAAATTATTGGGATTACAAGCATGCCTCACCATGCCAACTTCAACCTTAGGGAGATTTACAAACAAGTGTCCTTCTATACCTTTAAAACTTTTTATTTGTGTGTGTGTGGAGGGGGGGGGAGATACACTTGCTGTGGTGTCCATGAAGAGGTCAGAGGACAGCTTTTTAAAACTGGTTCTTTCCTACTTTATGTGTGTTCTGGGAGTCAAACTTGGGTCATCAGGCTGTCGAAGCAAGTACTTTTGCCCAGGGAGCCATCTTGCTGGCCCATTGTTTTTTGGGTTTTGATGTTGTTTCTTTTAAACATACTAAAATAAGTAATATATTAATTTTTCCTGGGGGCTTTCAAGTCCCCCTTAACTTGAATTTCGGTGCATTTGGGGAGACTGAGCATAACCTGAACACTAGAGGCCAGGAGGGGAAGGAGGTTTTGCTAGGATTCCCTTAAACCTCAATTAATACTTCCGCTAGAGCTCAGTCCCGAGGAGATTTAATTGATCTTCTTTGGCCAGATCTGTCGTTTTTAAGCACGATGTCCAGAGAAGAAGTAAGAAGCATCTCTGCAGGTCAGGTGCCAGGGTGTTTGCGTCTGCAGCACATTTGATTACTGTTGCCATCATTGCCCTGAAAAGTCCTTATTAAGCCAGTGTGTCTCCGCGGTGCTGTGGTAAGCAGTGTGAAGGGAGAAGTAGTACACGGAGGCAATTCCCATTTTGGTGGGTACGAGAGGAAGCTGATGCAGCGGCAACCCGAGAGATGCAGGCGTGCTCCAGGGAGAGGGCATTAGGAATTGAAGAAGAAGGGGGAGGGGTGCGAGAGAGTCCTTCAGTGTGGTACAGTGGGCACTTAGCCTAGCGAGGGCTCAGTTACTAGCACCAAAAAGAAAAGAAGTTGGGGTGTTTTTGTTTGTTTTCATAAATGAATTTATTTACAAAGAGAAGAATCAGCTGGGCCAGGTGGGCGCGCCTTTATTCCCAGCACTCAGGAGGCAGAAGCAAGATCTCTGTGAGTTCAGCCCCCAGCCTGGTCTATATAGGGAATTCCTGGCCAGCCAGTGCTACGTAGTGTAACCCTGCCTAAGACAATAACAAAAACCTAAAAACAAGAAAAGCAATCGTAGAACTATAAAACAGAGTAGGCCCAGGCTAACCCTTCGATTTTATAGTTCAGAAGAGTGACAATGGGCAGACAAAGATTACAGCAGCTACAGAAAACTGGACATCCCCAGGTTTCAGACTGGCTCTCCCAGCTCTGAACAGAATGTTCCACCCACCACACAGCTCTGAACAGAATGTTCCACCCACCACACTGTTTTGCCTTCATGCTTTCTAAACACAGTCAGAGTTGTATATAGATGCTCTCTCAGCCAAGATCCAAACTCTTCTTAAAGTTAGCAATGGAAAGATTTGTTTAAAGTGTGTGGTGGTGGTGGCAGGGGTGGCGGGCACATGCCTTTAATTTCAGGCAGAGGCAGGCAGATCTCTGAGTTAGAGGCCAACCTGGTCTACAGAGTGAGTTCTAGCGCAACCAAGGCCACATACAGAAACCCTGTCTTAAAAAACTGAAAACAAAAACAAACAAACAAAAATGTTATTTAAGAAGACAAAGGTTAAAAACAAGAGACAAGAGAAAAATAAGTCTGAGAGAAAGATAAGCTGAAGATGAGGGAGTGAGGGCAGGCCTCCCTCCTCCAGAGAAAAGTTGCCACATCTGCAGAGATCAGGGAATTGGGCATGAGGACCAGCAGGCCTGCTGAATGGCTCTGGCTGTAGGACCACAGGCTGGTCACATCAGCCCTCCATACCGGCTTCCTCTGCGGATCCTGCTGCAGTCTCCTGCCCTGCTCTACTTTGCTCTTTATCTATTCCTCCAGCACAGAAAAGCCGGGCAGTTCCTGAAAGAGAACCGGGAAGAATGGAAGAATGAACAAGCTTCCTGCGGGAGCCTCAGCAGCCTGAGAGCAGGAAGGACCGTTTCAGTCCTGGCGACTTCTTGACTCTGGTCACATGTGTTAGAACTATGAGAGGTGGCCGGGCGGTGGTGGCACACGCCTTTAATCCCAGCACTCGGGAGGCAGAGGCAGGCGGATCTCTGTGAGTTCGAGTCCAGCCTGGTCTACAAGAGCTAGTTCCAGGACAGGCTCCGAAACCACAGAAAAACCCTGTCTCGAAAAACAAAACAAAAAAAAAAACAACAAAAAAAAGAACTATGAGAGGCAAAGCCTTTGCTGTTGTGAGTGTCTAGGGCACTCACAGGTATGTAAGCATACATGTTAATAAAGCGTAGAAAGAGACTCATTCCCTCCTCCTTCCTTCCCACCCCTTCCCTCATCTTTCCTATCTCCCTTCCCCTCCTCCTTCCCTCTCCTCCCTTTGCCTTCCCCTTCCTTGCTCTTCCCTTTCCTTTACCTTCCATTCTTTCTCTCCTCCCTCCCTCTCTCCCCTCCTGTTTCTTACGTATGGACAAATAGGTGAGTTAGGAGAATGACTCTCCCATCTTAACAGACAAAGTTGCCTTTGGCTGTTGCCTCTTCAGAACAGTGCTGAGGCTCCCGAAGTATTCAATTTTGTATTGGCCTTGGGTTTCTGTTTTCATTTTTAATGACAATTAGGGCACCCTGACTGGCTGCTTTCTACCACACTAAAAGCAAACAAAACTTCCTCTAGGTGTCCGCTCGAGTCAAAGCTGCCTACTGAACTGAACAAATCCTTGGTCTGGCTGCGAAGTCCTGGTCTGCAAATCTTTCTGGTTTTTGACTGTGCAAAACACAACAAACTGATATATGCTTATGACCATAAAATAGAGTCCCGGTCATAACTGCTGTCAGCAAAGAGCCCAGCCTAACTTGAGACAGATTAAAACAAAGCCCCGAGCTCCACATGGCCCATTTCTCGAGACCTGAGATAAGTTGTGTGAGCGTCCTGCCAAACCATTTTGAGCATGTAGAAATAGCTGCAAGGCTTGGTGTTGGGGGCTGCTGTGTGCATGTTTTGTTTACATGCCATGGAACAGGTAGATGTTTAAACACCCAGGTGACAGACTTGAGGGTTTTTGTTTGATGTGACATTTCCCAATATAACAAAGAAATATTCCCATTTGGTAATTGACACCAATAACCTTCAAGAAAGCACCCGCCTCGGTTTTCTTCAAGTGGACATGAGAGAGGAAAGGATGGCCCAGTTGTGTGGAGTTGGGTGTTCATTTTCCATTTGCAGGCATGAAAAGCCTGAAGCTTTGTTTGTTGTTTTTAGAACATTCTTCCTCGAGCCCGTTTTCTGTATTTCCCCCCACACACACTTTTTAAACATTAAAACTTGTTCTTTGACATATTGGAAAGATGGAGAAGGCTGAAGCTGGACAGCCTGTGTTGCTCATGCTCTGTTCCTGTACTTGCACAGGTGGGCTGAGACATCGCTGGCACCTTTACAGGTGACTGTTTTTGTTCTGTTTTCTTGACTACTTGGCTTTCATATTTCAACCAATGGGGACTGGGAGGGGGCCGGGGTAACAGGGGATGACTTATAGCACCCACACTCTACTCCTTAATGGTCTCCAACTCTCCAGGAAATTTCAGTCCAAAAGAGAACAGAAAGAGTGTATCTTGCTTGGTGGTACCTGACCTGCTGCTGTGTTTTCCACTTTACACCCTATGTTCAAAGACCAGAGATAGTAGCTTTTGTTTTAATTTGAACACCTGTCTTTGCTCCTCCCCTATACACTGCCTCTCTTCTTTTCAGACATCCCACTATGCTGGGGCCTTGGCATTCTTGCACATGAGTTTATTTTGGAGCTTTTCTGGATATAGATTTCGTACTTTAGCTCTGTAAGCAATAGCCATATCTAACCACAAAGCCTCCCTCAATCCCCCCTCCCACTCTCAAAACCAATTTACATATACTCACCATTCACAGGCACATAAACCTTTTGGAAATTTAGGGTAATTAGTCTGTTTTGTTCTACTTCTGTAGAATACTGAGACTAGATGATTGCAGAATAAAGACTTAGTAGGGTGTAGTGTAATTCCAGGGAGTAGCGTCATCCTCAAGACCTAATCACTTTGTAAAGGCCCCACTTTGCACTGGGGAGTAAGTTTTTCAACACAGGGATTTCTTGGGTCATATGAAAACCACAATAAACTAAGCTTTATCTTAAATATTTTCTACGGAGCTCTCATCTTTGCTTAGATTGTATTTTGGTAGCATCTAAAAGAATGGAAACACAGCAAAGAGGTATACAGAGCTCAGAGGTAGGTGTTTGTCCAGCATGCAGGAGGACCCGGGTTCTATCCTCTGCACCCCAAAATACCACTAAAAATAACTGAAATACAAAATATTATGTTGGTAGTAATCATAGCAAGCAGATTTAGGAGTTTTAAAATGTTTATCCAAACAATGTACACATGTCTACAAGGTAAACAAAATAACCCTAAGGAATCATGATTCAAGAGGGCACAGAGGGGTTGTAAAGATCCAGAGATCCAGTGAAGACCTGGGCAAAACTGTCTCCTAAACACACAGGACCAAGACACCCATGAGCTCACAGCATTGTAGCCGCCTGCACAAGACTCAAATAAGATCTAGCCAGTCAACATTCCAGCACAGAGGGAGGAGGGGCTCACGAGCTCCCACCCTTAGGAATAGCTGTAGACAGTTGATAACTTCTGGAGAGGGAAGCCAATTTTTGTTAAGGATGTAACCCCTGGTAAATCAAACATGCTCCAGGGATATATGGATAGCACAAATTGAGATGGGGAGGTGGGGGTGGATTTGGGGTAATTAGGGTTGAGTACAATCAAAATATAGAAAATTCTCAAGGAATTAATAAAGTTTTTAAAAGAAGCCATAATTCACTTCCCTACACCACTAACCCAAAATTCTGCTTTTCAGCCACTTGTACTAGACTTTCACCCTTTCTTGCTTCACCCACCTTCTTTCCTGATTTTCCCTTTCTATTTCTAGCCTATCTGCACTTGGGTGTGGTCCAGGTTGATATTGTGGAAGGAGTGAATCAACACTCTTACTCCATTGTTCTTTTTCCCTCCCTGCACAGCCCTCTCCTTTTTTTCATTCTCTAAATGTAATGTTATCATAATTTGGGGGTGTGTGTGAACATTTATTTGCATTATTATTGCTGTGTAAATACGTCACAGTTGAGCCAAGTGAGTCAACCATGAGTATGGCCCACCCCTTTCTTACAGGTTTGCCTTTCCCTAGGGTTGATCACCGCCTCCTCCTTTAGTTTGTCTTGGGTACTAATTGTACTTCCCACCTTCTCCAAAAGAAACTCCTTCCAGCACAAACACATCAGGCAATTGATCTGAAGGTATCTTTCAGAATGTTGGAGAGACATCTCTCTGGCAGTTCCTCCAACACCACCCCAGGCAGGATTAGCCGTTCTTGCTGGCTGGCTGTTCAGTGTCAGCCTGGCCTTCAGTCATCCTGAGAATGTCTCTTCCTTTCTCCAGGGCTGATTCTTCTGTTTCCTGGATTCTTGTACTCCATTCTTTTGTTAGAGCACATCCTCCAGTAGCATCTTCAGAAAAGGTGAGTGGAAGGCAATTAAAAAAACTCTTTGTAAATACCTTTAATTTTGCAGAAAAGCTACAAGAAGAATAGAACATCAAATATTCATCTCCCTTCTGTTCCAAACACTTTTCCAACTTTGTTGTTATTTGTTTTTGTACATACAAACAGAAGAGAAGGAGAGGGAAGGGGGAAGGAGAGAGGTTGAGAGAGTAGGGGGAGAAAGTACATTTATATTAAGTAAAAATATTCTGAACTTTATGGAGCTAGCATCTGTGCAAATGGCCCTTTGTCCCTAATTGTCAATATCGTCCACATGACTAAAAGTATCATTTTATATATCAGCAACTTTGGTAAATATAATATTGATATAATAATTTTATCAGATTTTCTCCTCCTCATTCTAACTTCAACTGATCAGAATTGTGCAATAAGTCTCTCTCTGTCCCACCATTCACCTCATAAATAATGACAGAGATTTCTTATTAATTATAAAGATTGGCCTATAGCGTAGGCTTGTTTCTAACTAGCTCTTATAACTTAAATAACACATTTGCATTAGTCTATGTTCAATCACATGGCATTACCTCTCTTCCATCTTGTACCTTCTGTTTCCTCTCCATGTCTCCTGGTATCTCCTCTGCACCAAGATTCTCCTCCTCTTCCTTTCTCTCCCTGGAAATTCTGCTTATACTCATGCCTAGCTATTGGCCATTCAACTTTTTATTACACCAATCACAGCAGTACATCTTCACTCAATGTACAAATATCCCACAACATTTCCCCCTTTTTGTCTAAATAAAAGGGAAATTATTATCTAAATTATTCTTATTGTATATAGTAAGACTATAAACAATAAGAATAATTTATCAGGTAAGAATAGAATTGCTTTCACAATGTCCATTGTATTTGTATTTGGCAAATTCAGAGAAAATACTGTATTATCTATCTTATCTTAGTGAGTCCAAAGTTTTGTGCCTAATTCACTTTCTACCCTAACTTGTATTAACCAACTCAAAACTATCTTTTCAGACCTCAAAATATTTTCTTAGATAAACAATTTAAGCTTTTATATCTCTTAATCTTATACACTTTATATCTCTTATGTATTTTTTTAAAAAATGGTAATAACAGCTGGGCGGTGGTGGTGCACGCCTTTAATCCCAGCACTCGGGAGGCAGAGGCAGGAGGATCTCTGTGAGTTCGAGGCCAGCCTGGTCTACAAGAGCTAGTTCCAGGACAGGAACCAAAAAAAGCTACGGAGAAACCCTGTCTAGAAAATCCAAAAAAAAAAAAAAAAAAAAGTAATAAGACTGTAACTTTTGCTATCTAGTCTTCAATCACATAAAAGACCTGAGAAGTAGATAATATTACCTGAGTAAACAAGAAGTGCAGAGCAAGCAACTTCCAAAACTACAGAAATGACAGATATAGCTGACTGCCTAGACAATCACCTAAGGTTATTCTGCAATGGCAGGGCATCCATCTTTGGCCTAGAATAACTGATAGACTTGTCTGTGATGTAGAAACTTTGAAGAACTGTCATGCCTTGTCTTCAGCAGTTGCCTTCTTTTGTGCCCTGCTTGGCAAGTTTTGACAACACTGTTAGCAGTTGAGGCAAGAGACATTTCTTGCCCAGTGGTTAATTGTGCCACATTGAAAGCAAACTCCATATGGAGGTTCTTCAATGTCCACCATCCTTTTTTGAAGTAAATTGTTGCTGCCAGCAACAGATGTCTCGTTGTCATGAAAAACTTCGTTATTAGAATATTTAAATGCCATATTCTACAGGTCCCTGCAGTGTTTGAAGACCACCTATCTATCTCTGTTTAACCTTGAAAACATATCTAACATGACTTCAAGTTTGATTAATTTAAACAAATAGCTACTAACCTGTATTTCTTAATTATTATAAATCATTTTCAAGGACTAGAACTTTATATTACATTTTTAAATGAGCTGCAAAAGGACATTACCTTACACAAGAATAGAAACATAAATACAGTATAACAAAATAACCTTAAATTTGCATCAACATATGAAATTCAATACTAATATAAAATATTTGAAACTAGTGGTTATTCAAAAGTAGATTCAACAATCTACCCTTTTATCCCATCATGTCTATACTGTATCCTCTTTCCCCCTTCAGAAAGAAATCACTGAATCTAGTTTCCTTCATTCATATTTTTCCTGACTGTTACCAATAACAATTTGTAACCACCCTACAATGATGAAAATATCTATAACCCACAGAATGACCAAAAACTACCCATTTTACTTATTGGGAATATGGGTTTCATGTTCTCTAAACTGTTTTTTTGTTGTCTGAGGGTGATGGCATTTTTAGAGGACCCTGAGAAAATTGATATAATAGTCAAGTCCTAGAAGAGATTGCTGTTATTATTTGTTGTCCAGTCTCTATAAAATAGAAAAGGACAGGGCTTATCTGTAGTCATGGCTGGAGTAGTCTGTGAGGCTGAGCCATCTCAGCCAGAAGTTTTGAAATTTTGAAGAAATTGTAACAGAAGCATTTTGAGAGGCTGGATCACCTAGGTGACTTGTCTTTATTTGTGTCTGGTCTTTATTTTCTGAAAACACAAACTTTTAAAGGTAACATATATCTGTGTTAACACAAGTATGGAATATGCAGTGTACACAAGTCAGTTAAAGATGATTTTTTGCTTTATGTTTTAGCAGGTAAAAGGCATCTGTTAAAGTTTGTTTTGACTGTATAACCAAACCTCATGAGGACTCTGTAACCAACAAGATTTATCATGTTTCATCTAGTCTCAGAGCTGCTCCCATAGTAGAAGTACCAGCATATATTTCACCTGTCCTGTAGCTTTTCTTGATTTCTTTTTTGCATGTCCACAGTGGCCAAGAGCCTTGTCTCTGTATGCCAATGAACATGGGCCCACTTGAGAGACTATAGGAAGTTGGCTCCTTGTAGTCGGGGGCTGCTCATTCATTTCCCAGCCACCCAGGCCTGAAATAATCACACAGATATTGTATTATTACAGCACTATTTGGCCCATTAGCTCATGCTTCTTCTTAGCTAGCTTTTATATCGTAAATTAACCCATTTCTATTAATCTGTGTATTGCCATGTAGTTGTGGCCTACTGGTAAGTTTCTGTCTAGTGTCTGGCATCTGTCTCCTGTGGCAGCTACATGGCTTCTCATGAACTCCACCTACTCTCTCGTCTTCTCTCTGCTCAGAACTCCCACCTTGCCCTACTCTGTGCTGCAATAGGCCCAAAGCAGCTTCTTTATTAATCAATGGTATTCACAGCATACAGAGGGAAATCCCACATCAGTTCCTTGCCCAGAATGTTTCTTAGCTGTCTCAGACCTATGTTTGGATATTTGGGCCTCTATACTGGACACCATATGTAGACAGATTTTTCTTTGGGCCACCAGTTCACAAAAAATGACACAGAGACTTATTAGTAATTAGGAAAGCATGACCTATAGCAAAGGCTTATTCCTAAGTAACTCTTATACCTGAAATTAACCCATTTATATTACTCTATGTTCTATCACATGGTGTTACCTCTCTTCCATCTTGCACCTCTTATTTTCTCTCTGGTTGTCTCCTGGCTTCTTCTGTATGCCTACATTTTCCCTTTTTTCCTTTCTCTCCCTGGAAATTCTACCTATACCCTCTGCCTATCTATTGGCCATTTAGCTTTTTATTACATCAGTCACATCAAGTACATCTTCACACCGTGTATAAATATCCCACAACAGAAATGTTTTATGTATATTTCTTGGAATCCAGTCTAGGTTTCCATGTTGCATTTAGCTATCCTGAGTCTTCATCTCCTTTTATTTGAAATATTGCCACAGCCTAACTTAGTCTTTTATGAACATAAAATAACCAAAATAACCCTATCCTTATACTTATTAGAATTCTCCTCCTTTTGATTTTTTCATGCTTTCTAGTGGTTAGATCCAGGTAATACATTCCTGCTCAAAGCACCACATCAGTGATCCTGTGTCCTCCTCAGGACATCAGATTTGAGTGTCTCTCAAGACCTATCTGCCTTGCATTAGTGATGTTGAGTTTGGTAACCTGGTTAAGATGCTGTTTACTTTTGTTTTGTGTAGTTATTTGTTTCTTCTTGCACCAAGTGGTATGGGAAGGCCCTTCAAAACCATGCTGATATCCTCTTAACCATTAAAGTTTCTCCTGCCTTTGCATCCAGTAATGATTCCTGCCAGAATCAATATTTACTGATACAGTAAGTGATTTATGGTTGCCCTCCTTTCACCTGGCTAGCAAATCCTCCACATGCTGTCAAAGCAAGTGCCCTGCAGCTTGCCTCAAAGGCATCTCCTGTAGTAGGAGCTGCGGCTGCTTCCTGCCACCCAGCTCCCGGCTGCCTGGCTAGCTTATGCCCTGAAATAACAACACACAAATTTTATTCATTTAAACACTGCTTGGCCCATTTCTATTAATGTGTGTAGCATCACAAGGTGGTGACTTACCAGGGAGTTTCTAGCCTACATCCATCTTGGGTCGGAGTTTCATCACATCTGCCTCACTTCCTCTTCCTCCCAGCATTCTGTTCTGTTTACTCCACCCACCTATGTTCTAACCTATCAGGCCAAGCAGTTTTGTTATTAACTAACCAGTGACCTTCCTCCATCAATCTCCAAAGGCCAATATGCTACATTAGCACCCAGCCTGGTACCCCAACCTTTAAGCAATGGGGCCTCCTAGGTGTTTTAAGTCATTAGAGGGATGGTGGGCTCTGGGCTTTTGTTCTCTTTCCCTTTGCCACCACCAGATGAACAGTGTTGTTCAGCTATCCTCCCCCATTGTGATGAAATTAGCCCACATCAAAAGCCTAAAGGCAGGAACTATAGCCAACTGTGGACTCAAATGTCTAAAATAGGAACCCTAACAAACCATTCTTCTTTATAAAAGGATTGTCTGGGGCATTTTGCTACAGGGCCAGAAAGCTGGCACCTCCCTTTCCTTCCACTCATCCGTCCATGTTGTCACCACCCTCTACATAGCATGTGTCTACTGTCCATCCTTGGTATGGATTCTTAGATATTTTTTTCTTCAGTGGTTTCTAATTAATTTGAAAACCTTCTTTACCTTTAGAATTCTTGTTTCTCAAACACTTAAGCAAGTCTCTTATCTTCTTATCTTTTCTTCCTCTTTTTGCACCTGGGTCTTCTAGTTCTTTCTGTAAGTTCTAATCCTTGTGTCAGCCATTTCATCTTTAGCTATGATCTTTGTAAATTTTAAGAGCTCTTGTTTTTATCCATATTGCTTTGTGGATGCAGTGGGGTTTTTTTTTTCTCTCTCTCAGATATTATTGGCCCTCTATTTTTTCAGTCTTTCAATCTCTCCCCCCCCCACCGTCTCCTTTGTGTGACCTTCACATTGGCAATGTTACTCACAGGGGGCCAGTGGTCTTTGGCAGAGTATGTCTCAGAAGAGGCATGGGCAGGATCTGTAAGCTTCTTTGGAGAACAGGATGTTTAGATGTTTGTCACGTGGTGGTTCTCTGGGGAGAATCATCTGATCCTATACTTGGGAACAGTGGGGGAGGGGAATAAAAAGGGTTGGACAAATAGTTAAGGGAAATGAACTGGGATGCTGGACCCAAAGGCAGGGCTTTTGTCTCCTGCTCAAGTACACCCTCCATCAAGCCTACAGTCATGTACCCCAAACCTCTGTCCTCTTCCTGTCCTTCCCAAGAATAAGTCTCCTTTCTTCTATAGGGCAGAGAAAAACACTGTTGAGCTGGGCAGACTACTGGAAGAGTCAGAGAAACTAAGTGTTCTGGAAACAGAGTTCAACCAGTCTTAAATTCTCCTGTTCTGGTTTCACTTCTGTTGCTGTGAGGGGGAAAAATCATTAAAAAAAAAAAATCACTCTGACAAAAAAGCAACATAGAAGAGGAAAGATTTGTTTGGCTTACAATCCCAAGTTATAGTCCATCATTTTGGTGAAGTCAAGGCAGGAACTCAAGAAGTTAGTCATATGACATCCACAAGCAAGAACAGAGAGGGAGCAAACACTTCCCCTACTTCCTTGCTCTCAGCTTGACCTCTCCGCTCTTATGCTGCTCAGCACCCCTGGGTAGGGAATGGTGTTGCTCCTTGCCTGAGTCTTCCTATATCACTTGGCAACCAAGACTTCCCCACCCCCACACATAAAGACATGCCTGCAGGCCAAATAATTCCCCATCCAAACTCTCTTCCCAGGTAACCCTAAGCTATAGCCAACCAGCATGTTCTCCTTCCCAAGGTCACCTGATACACCTATTCTGTCACTCTGATGGTGTTTCAAGGGGGAACAGAGGGAAAGGAATGTGTTTGAGCCACTGTGTTTCTCTGGAATGTGGATGCACACGTGGCTTCAGACAAAGGAAGTAAAGTATAAAGTTACTGTCAGCGATGGCGGCCTCGCACACTCCTCTCAGAACAGCACCTGAGCTTCAGTGTTGTTAAGTTTGTGTTGTGGTCTTAAGGAAAGACACGGCCCTAAAAGTCCCATTTGGGGTGTGGTATGATGCAGCTGCTCAGGGAAGGATGTAAGGTTATATTCTATTCCCCTGTTGCACCAGCTTGTGCACATGTGCGTGTGCACAAATACACACACATTTCTCATCTATACCACTCCATACAGCTTTGCAAGACAGAAAGAGAAAAACAGAGCAACTTTAGAAGACCCGGGACATGAGGGCCTCGTGACAGTGTTATACAGATGATCAACATGTCATCCTTTACAATAATAATCAGGGGCTGCATTGCTGAACACACATGAGTACCCAAGTATTCAGGATCTGTCTCAAAAAAATAAGGTAGGGGGCAGATAGACTGCTCAACAGGTAGGGAAGTTTGCTGCCAAGTCTGACAACCTGAGTTTGATCCCCAGAACCGACATGGTAGAAGGGGAGAACCAACTCCCACAAATTTCTTTTCTGAACTCCACACGGGTTCCATGGTACAGGCTAAATAAGTAAATGTTCAAAGTTTTTTTTTTTTTTTTTTTTTTTTAAAAAAATACGGTAGAATACCACAGAGGGAAGTATCAACCTCAACCTCTGACCTTGATTGGGTACATGTATAAGCAGTCATACATATAACACCCCAAAATAATGCAAAATTGGAACATAGGGAGAGACCTGGTAGGAAATTCCACCAGAAAAGCAGCTACTGACTGTGCACTGGGTGCCTTTTCTGTTTGCTGGGAGCTAGCAGCTCATTTCCTGGGCTTGTCTTGCTTGGGTTACCATTAACATCTGCAGCAAGAGGAAACCAGTGCTTGACAGGAGCCAGACAAACCCAAGTCACCATGTGGCCCTGGGTTGTGGAGCAATTAAGAGAGTAAACTCCCTGCGACTTGCCTCGCAGAACATGGGAGTTAGGTCATAAAATATAACCTAGGAGCCTGCTTTATGATTCCATAACTTACTAGAAACTCCACAATTTGATAGAAATAATGGCAGATTTGTAAACGTTGACTGATTTGTATGAAATCACAGCCGATGACTTAGTTGTGTTTGGTTTTTCTAGTGGATGAAGCCAAGCAACAAAGGGCAGGTCCACTGCATGACTCACCAAATGGCCGCAGGGAGAAGCCATTTATCACCCGGTACTCCAGGAAAGCTTAACTAAATCTGAGTGCATACATCCACCACAGTAGAAATGATGGTGCCCATGACAATTTCTTCCTGGGGTTTATGGGCCTTGGTGTAATGTTCAACTCCCAAGACAAGGAGTTGCTGCTTAGGTTCGTGAGACGCACTGTATTAAAGGAGGTCTGCCCATTTGCAATTGACTTACACAGCAATAAACAGAGAGGAGGAAAGAGATGTACAAATCATTCAGAAAATACCAGCAGAGAAGTTTAGCTCTGCTGGAATCACAGTTCAGTGATAGAAAACGTGCCTGATAGCTTCCATCCATGATCAATTAATATTTACCCCTCGGGAGCTAGAGAGACGGCTCTGTGGCTAAGAGTGCATTTCGCTTTTGTAGAGAACCCAGGTTCAGTTCCCAGCACCCACAGGAGTAGCTTACAACCATCAATGATTCCAGTTCAGGAGAATCTGATGTCCTCTCTGACCTCCTGTGGCACACTGCATGCCACACATGTAGGCAAACAGTCAAACACTAAAATAAAAGCAAACACAACTTTTAAAGTATGTTGCTGGAATTCAAGGATGTTTCAACAGATGCTAATCATTGAATGTGACAAGCCAGATTAGCAAAATGAAAGAAAACAGCTCACAGACACGTCAATAGTGGTAGAAGTATTTGACAAAATTTATGTGGAGTCAGAAAGCTTCCACCCAGCAGAGCAGAAATACTCAATAGACAGAAGAGACAGCCGATGAAACAGGAGGCAATATTTGCAAATTATAGCTCTGAGGAGGGCCTACCATCCAGAACATGCTAGGAACCAGTACCACTCCTTAGCAAAACACAAACAGATATAATCTGACTGAAAAGCAAGTAAAAGACCCAACGAAGATGTGCAAATAACCATTAGGTTCACGAGAAAAATGCTCAGTGTCACAAATCACCAGAGAAACACAAGTCAAGATCATCGCATCCCCTCATTCCAGTTGGAGCAGCTGCTATGACAAAAAAAAGGACAAATGTGGAGAGAAAGGGACATCCGCACACCACGTGAGGTTGTGCAGTTTATGGAAGATATACAGATTCCCAGGGAACTAAAAGTCGAGCTCCATATGATCCAGCTTCCAGTCAGTGTTCAAAAGATTTGAAATCATTATGTCTAAGACACATGTGCATGCGCATGTCTGCAACAGCCAGGTAAGAAGCAGGCTGATGTGCATGCATGGGTGAAGCAAATGTGGCGTGTGTATACCTTGGACTACTATACATTCCTTACAAAGAAGGAATCCTACCATTTTGATGATGAATCTAGTATACTGAGAAATACCCTGGGGGCTGGGGAGTAAGGAACCAGACAAACCATCCAGCATGATCTCACTTGTGCACAGAACCTAAAATAGTCAACTCACAGACAGGAAAATGCAGAGTAGCGGTTTCCATGGGCTGCTGAGGGAGTAGATGCTGGTGAAGGATTCCAGATGAAAGGGCTTAAGTTAGTGTCCTGCTGCACTGCATGGTGACTGTGGTTAGTGGTGTGTTGTGAGCTTTGAAATTGGTAATTGTCTTTAGTCCTACACACACACACACACACACACACACACAGTGTGGTGGCACACGCCTTTAATCCCAACACTTGGGGCCAGAGGCAGATAGATGTCTGTGAATTCCAGGAGCAGCCTGGTCTACATAGTGAGCTCCAGGAGCAGCCCAAGCTACACAGTGAGACTTTGTCTCAAAATAAAAAAGGAAGTTTTGAGGTGGTGTACATGTTAATTAGCTTGATTTGTTCTTCCTATACTCCATACGCCAACCGAAAGTTTGTATTGTACTCTAAAAACAATTATTTTTCAGTGAAAAGTTAAATAAAATAAAAATTGTCTGCTTGACAGAGTGACAGAGGTAAAGGGAGCCGAATTCTAAACGCTAAAGAGAACACACTGCTCGACTCCCATGTAAGGCCGAAGCAGCCTCTCCAGAATGGGACGTGAGGAGATAGAGTGCTTCACCCCTCGAGCTGACAGTCTACTGGAGGGAAACTATCCGCAAAGGACACCCAGCAGAATGTAGGTAAGAGACATGAGAACATCCATCGTTCTTCTAGAATGTGAAAACTTCAAAGAACCTAATGTCACGGTACCAAAGGAATTACCTACAGACATTGTGCAACTGGGGCCTGGATGCTCTGTGGTGTTAAGGCTGTTCTGGAAGAATTGTCTGAGCATGAGAAGAATGTGTGATGGGAAAGCTCAGTGGTCAGAGCAGATCCTCATGTTAACTAATGATCTGCCAAGCACTGAAAAACCTCTGAGGACTGGTGTGACATGGCTCTGTGGTAGATGGCTTGCCTAGTATATCTGAGGTCCTGGGACCTCTCCCTGCCACCAGACCATCAGAACAATAAATAGATAAATTTCTTTTTCTGCTTAAAGTATTACATATTAAGCACGCGCCATCTGTTTGCTTGTTTACTTATAGACAGGATTTCATTGTGTGGCTCTGGCTAGCCTGGGATTCTCCCTGTGTGTAGACCAGGCTTCAAACTTACAGAGGGATAAAGGTGTCTACCACCACTCCCAGCTTGTTTATTTTTATACTGTTTGTATTGTTTGTTTTCCTAGCCAGGCAAAAGCACACCCTACACCCTTCTGGTGACACGCAGGCCATTTGTGATGTATTCCTTGTTTAGCTTTTGAGTTGTATGATTTGCTCTTCTTGGGGTTTTCCCATTTCCTTTCAGTCCCCTGAAGTCCCAGACATGACGTGTTTGTTCTTGTCGCAGCATCTCTCCACAAGTCACGTGTTTTGTTTTGTTTTCCCAGAAAGTCCTAGAGTCTGTATTAGGAGCAGAGCGGTTCATTTCTTCAGAGGAAAGGGTCCTAAGAACAAGACAGGGCCTCCAATCTAGGGAGCTGGGGCATCATTCAAAGCAGAACTCAGGAATAGGGCCCGGGAAGAGCCCCCTTAGGAAAATCCAAGAAACACATTGAAATGAGAGGCAGAGCTGCTTGATGCAGTGCCCCCAGTACTGGGCTGACAGCCTCCTGCGATCACTCCCTTAAGCTATTGAGGATGTCCCAATTAATCTGAAAACTAACCTAGATGCTGAAGCTAAATTCAAAAAAAAAAAAAAAAAAGAATGTCTTGCAATGTCAGTCTTTGTGAATTTGTCGAGTTCTCCATCTTCATTGAACGAAACCACACTTAGGTGCCGTCTCTGTCAAGCCTGATGTAAATATGAGCTTCCCAATCTTTTTCACATCACGTAGCTCATGAAAACTGACTTTCTTTTATGGTGCGGAGGGGTTTGTCTCCCAGGCCTGTGTAGACAAAGATGATGAGCCCTGGGTCTCTGTGGGCCCCATCCCTGGCTGGCTTCCCTTGGGGCTGAAGTGATCGCTATCACAGCCCACCTGGCCTGCTGTCCAGGCAGTGGAAAATCTAGTCTGCTCGTAAATGTCCTCAGGGAGAAAAAAAAAAGCAAAAAACATCTTGGCTCTCCTCCTCAGGTACATTTTCTCTTTAGCTCTTCCTCATTAACCAGAACAGCAGTCTCAGTCTCTCTTTTGAACCACACATTTGAACATCTCGGCCACCACAGTCTTATTATTTCTCTGACACTGCGCACAGAACCCAGGACTTCGGGTATGTGGGACAGTCGCTATATCCCCAGTCCCATGCTTGCATTCCTAAAAGAAGCCACTTCCTGACGTGTTTTCGGTGCTGTGGCATTCTGATGTGACATAGACCTTACCCACAACAATCCAATTCTGTTGTAATAAGAGCGGCAGGGCTGCGTCCCCGGCACCCGGCTGACCGCATGGCTTAGCTTATGCCCCAAAATAATTACACGGAAACTGTATTCTTTTGAACACTGCCTAGCCTCTTATTGGCTAGCTCTTACATATTGATCTAACCCATTTCTAATATTCTGTGTAGCACCACGAGCTGGCTTACCAGGAAAGATCTTAACCTTCGTCTGTCTGGAGTGGGAGAATCATGGTGACTCCCTGACTTGGCTTCTTTCTCCCAGCATTCTGTTCTGTTTACTCCACCCACCTAAGGGTTGGCCTATCAAATGGGCCTAGGCAGTTTCTTTATTAATTAACCAATGAAAGCAACAGATTAATACAAGACCCACCTCCATCACAATTCTGGCTGTCATCTGCAGAGATCTCTTGGTAAATGTGTCTTTTTCTCGGGAGTCAGCAAAGCTCAAAGTAGCTCCAGTCATGTGTGCGTGTGATGTGTGTGCCTGTGCATGTGTGGTGGGGTGGGAGGGCTTCAAAAGAACCTTCCAGAAGAGCAAATGGCAAGCAAAAGAGAAGGGATGGCAAGAGTACCCATCACAACTTCCTGGTGTTTGTTCATTCAGAGTAGACCAAGGTTCTCCCTCTGCTTAAAGTCTAGTCCTAAAATTGCTCTGCTTGGTTTTGGTCATTAAACTTCAAAGGGCATGGATAACAGTATGTATGGAGAAGCACAATCCAGTACTTACCTTAAAATCTTACTATTTATTTACTTGTATGTGTGTGAGACTGCATGAGTTTGTGTGCACCATATGAGCGCAGGAGCCCATAGAGGCCAGATTGTCTTTTCCGTTTTCCTCTTTTTGTGAGATAGGGTTCCCCCTGAGTAGCCCTGGTTGTCCTGGAACACCAGATTGGCTTCAGACTCATAGAGATCCACCTTCCTCTGCCTCCTGAGGGTTGAGATTAAAGGCATGTGCCACCACCTAGTATTAATAATTTTTTTTGTTTTTTTATTTGATTGGTTGGTGGATTGGTTTTGGGAGGGTTTTGTTTGTTTTTGTTTGGTTTGGTTTGACACAGGGTTTCTTTGGGTAGCCTTGGCTGTTCTAAAACTCTCTCAGTAGACCAGGCTGGCCTTGAACTCATAGAGATCCGCCTCTGCCTCTTGAGTGTGGGTGTCAAGCGTGCGCCACCACTGCCTGACACTAGTACTTGTTTTTAAAGGAATAATTTAAATGCTATTCACAAATCATGTGATAGGGAAAGGATCAAATTATTGGCAGAGTTTTTCTGTGTTCCAGCAGCTGCTTCTTAAATAACTGACACAGCAGCTTAACATTAATTGTAAGTGCTTGACAGAGAGCTCAGGCTTATTACTACCTAACTCTTACATTTCAATTAACCCATATTTCTTATCTATGCTTTGTCACGTGGTTCATAACTTGTTACCTTGTTTCCTACACACCCTGCTTCTTCGGTGCTCCTCTGATTGTCATGGACACTCCGGTGTCCCTCTGACTGCTCCCCTTCTTCCTCCCATCATTCTCCTAGTCTGATTGTCCCACCTATAATTCCTGCCTGGCTACCAGCCAATCAGCTTTCTATTAACAATAAGAGCAACACATTTTCACAGTGTACAAGATTATTTCACAGCATCAAATATTGAAATCAAATTTTATTTATTTATTCATGTGGGTGTGTGGATATATGGGTGTGTGGGTATGCGTGTGCATGCACACACTCAACCCATCTGTGAAAGTCAGACGGCAACTTTCAGGAGTGGCTCCCTCCTTCTACCCCGTTACTCCTGGGGATCAAACTCAGATCTTCAGGGCTGGCAGCAAGCATCTTAATCCAACGAACCATCTTGCCAGCCCATTAAATATTTTTTGACTCTCTGGGTAGAGTGGTACATGTCTGCAGACCCAGAGATTTTAGAGGTGGAGGCACAGATCCCAAGTTTGAGATCAGCACAAGGACAAATAGAAGGAGAACCCACAAACGGGCAAATAGAAACAAAGTGTCTCAGTTCTTTAAACTTGCTGATTACATGAACTGTCCTGCATGGTTAAATAGGAAGAGCTGGTAGTCTAGACGTTACACTCCTTGCTGTCTTTTTGCCCCCATTTCCTCCAGTGTACACAAGTTAGTGCTAAAGATTGTGTATCATTACATAGTGCTAAACGCTATCCAAACCATCATATTTTTACTCTAGTGCTTCCCTAAAGTGAGTCACATACTCTGCCCACCCCCACTTTAGAAAGCAATAGTTTCTGGCTTCCCTACCTCCTGATGTCTTTGTAAATAGTCCCAGTAGTGAGCGCGACAACCTCAGAAGCAGTTCAGGAAGGGGACTGTGGCTCCAAAAAGAATTTGTCAAATGAAAACTGAAAGCATTCACCGTGGCCAGTGTGGTGATTTTTGTGTGTATATGCTTTGTGTAGTGGTCACCTCAATCAAATTAATCAACAAGCTAGCTGACAACACTCCTGTAATCCCCGTGCCTCTGGAGACTGAGACAAGAGAATTGAGAGTTGAAAGCCAGTCTGGCCATAAGCTGGTGAGACCTCATCACAACCAGAACAAAACCCAGCACAGTACAGTGTGCCCATCACTGTTCTTGCTGTTCATTAGAGTTCCTGAACTGACTTTACAACCAAAGTTTGTATTCAGCATATCCTTATAACCTCACCACCTCTGGTAATCACCCTAACCTTTGGCCTGTGGCTCCTTCCTTTCCTAGCTCCTTTAGACATACACATAAATTTGTGAGTACTCTGATTGCTTAGCGTCACATCCTCCACATTATATCCTTGTCCGAAAATGGGCTTCTTTCTTCTCTAATGACTGAATACTATTCCTTTGTCTGTGAGTACTGAATGAAGTCACTGCTTGCAGTTTGGGTACCTTCCAGCCGATGAGCAGGACCCACGTTATGGTTTTATGTAGGGCAATCAGCTCATTTCTGTATAGTCGAAGACAGGGGCATCCCACAGCTCAGTCAGGCACGGTTTTCTTCCTGTGAAATAGCTCCAAGAAGGCCACACCTAGGTATTTAGCCAAAAGAATGAAAACACATCTTCACATAAAAACTGGTACCGTGAAGTTCCTGCCAACATATTCATAGAAACTTTCACAGTGGAAATAACCCAAAATGTCTGTCAGTGGAGACATGGTGTGTCAACTTCCCACTGCCATAAAGAAGAAAGCAGCAGTCCCTCTGTCACCTGTAAAGAGAAATGTAGTGTTAGGAGCGGTGGGGCTGTGTTCCTGGCACCCGGCTGTCCTCATGGCTTTACCCAAAATAATTACACGGAAGCTGTATTCTTTTAAACACTGCTTGGCCCATTAGCTCCAGCCTCTTATTGGCTAGCTCTTACATATTGATCTAACCCATTTCTAATATTCTGTGTAGCACCACGAGCTGGCTTACCAGGAAAGATCCTAACCTGCGTCTGTCTGGAGTGGGAGAATCATGGCGACTCACTGACTCGGCTTCTTTCTCCCAGCATTTTGTTCTGTTTATTCCACCCACCTAAGGGTTGGCCTATCAAATGGGCCTAGGCAGTTTCTTTATTAATTAACCAATGAAAGCAACAGATTAGAAAGAAATCACTCCCACATCAGAGAAAGCTGGTCTAGCTCCCGTCCTTAGAGGTTTCAGTCTGAGACTGGCTGTCCACACCATTTGGGGGAACTGTGGTGGGCAGTTTATCATGAGCTGGAGGACAAGTTGGATCAAAGCTGTTCACCTTGGGGCCAAGAAATGAGAGTGGGAAGGGCTGAGTTCCAGTGTCTACTTCAAGGGCGTCTCCTTGGTGACTGGAAGACCTCCATCCTAAGACATGGAACATCCAATTAAATCAGAATTTTTAGAAGAACAATGAGCATGTGCGACTTTTAGACTCCATGTCTCAAACATTTCATAGGATATATTACATTAAAAAATTACTAGCTGTTTATCTGAAATTAATAGTTGTGTTAACTATGCATCTCTGCTAGAGTTCCTGTTCCTGTTGGAGTAAAGGGTTCAGCTCAGCTTATGCATCCACATCATAGTCCATCACAAAGGGAAATCAGGGCAGGAACACAAGGCAAGATCCAGGAGGCAGAAACTGGAGCAGAGGCCATGGAGGAATACTGCTTACTGGCTTGTTCCTAACGATTTGTTCAAGCTATTCTCCTATAGCATCCAAGATCACTAACCCAGGGGCAGCATCTCCCAGAGTAAACTGGGCCCCTCCCTCTTCAAGAAAATGTAGTTTACTTTAAAACTGTTTTATGCAAAGGTGGCCATTGTGGGAAAACAAGAGGCTATTTATCTCAATGTCAGGGCTGCTCTGTTTTGAGCCAGAGCAGAGGTTTCCTTAAAACTGGGTAAAATTAAAATGAGGGTTAAACGTGGGGTATCCCACCTTCCCTGCTGCAAAAACCACATTGGTTCAGGCTAAGATGTGCTGTGGGACAATGGTCTTTTATCCTGTCATATTCTTTTATATTTAATAAAATGATGAGTGGCCAGTACCCAGGCAGGAAGTATAGGCAGGGCAATGGTGACCAGGCAGGAAGTAGAGGCGGAGCAATGAGAATTATGGGAAGAGAAAACAGTCAGTCTGCAGTCATCACCTAGACTCAGAGAACACAAGATGTGACTGCCTTGTTGAAAAAAGTACCAAGCCACGTGACTAACACAGATAAGAATAATGGATTAATGTAAGATGTAAGAATTAATTAATACGAAGCCTGAGCTACTAGGCCAATCAGTTTATGATTAAAGTAGACCTCTGTGTGATTCTTTGGGACTTATCAGCTGCAGGACCAGGCGGGACAGAAACCTCAGTCAACAAAGATGGGGGTATTTATTAAGAAGGAAGGGGAGAACAGGCAGAAAGGGAGGAAGGGAAGGAGAGAGGGAGGGCAGGAGTCTGTGTTTAGCTTTCTCCTTACTTATGCCCAATTATTTACTATATAAGAGATGTTTTAAAGTTATGAGCAGTCTTGAGTTAGGTTTGAGATCTAGCCCTATGACTAATCTCTCTCTACACGTGTGACCCCTGTGAATGCAGCTTTATTTCTGGTATCCTTGACCCTGGTTAAGTAGCAAAGGTGACTCACCAGAGGCAAAGCAAAATCCAAGTAGCCCATCTGTGAAGCATGAAGATTTTACCAAATGTTGAATGAGAAGGACAGAGTTTAAGAAGACATTGGTGACCAGGTGGTGGTGGCCCACGCCTTTAATCCCTGCACTCGGGAGGCAAAGGCAGGTGGATCTCTGCATTCAAGACCAGTCTGGTTTACAAGAGCTAGTTCCAGGACAGGCTCCAAAGCTACAGAGGAACCCTGTCTTGAAAAACAAGGAGGAGGAGGAGAAGGAGGAGGAGGAGGAGGAAGAGGAAGAAGGAGGAGGAGGAGGAAGAGGAAGAAGAAGAAGAAGAAGAAGAAGAAGAAGAAGAAGAAGAAGAAGAAGAAGAAGAAGAAGAAGGCGACATTTATAAACTGTTGATTGGTTTATCATTTAAAAAATGACAAACAAGGGACTGGAGGAGGGAAAGCTCAGTGTCAGAGTGTAAACTTGGCACACATGGGGCCATTGGTTCAGCCTTCAGCACATATACACCAAATCTTAAAAGCAAGTAAAGAAATATGCAAAGATATGGCATTTTACTATTGAGAATAGGAAGGTTAATTTCTGTTTCATGTGTCTATTTTTAAAATGTGTTTGAATGTTTGCTTGCATGTGTGTATGCATACCATGTGTGTGAAGTGCCTGAAGAGGCCAAAAGAGGGCATCAGATCCCCTAGGACTAGAGTTACAGACCGTTGTGAGCTGCCATATGAGTGCTGGGAACTGAGCCTGAGTTCTCTGCAAGAGCAGCCAGTGCTCTTAACCACAGAGCCATCCCTCCAGGATCTCGTGTGTCTATTTTTAAACACATGGCTATAGACATTTCAGAGGACAAATTCCTTCCACAGCAATAAAAATAAATTCTAAATGCTGCCTTAATTGAGGTGTGCATTCAAATTTCATCTTCCATGTGCCCGTTACATGAGGAAAAGTGACTCAAATTATGTAGCAAGAATGGTGAGAAGCCTGTGTGTGCTTGTTTAATTTAGAAAGAGGGCTGGAAAGGAGCCAATAAATTTCTTGGCTTTAAATAATACCCTGGTGACATGTCTCATTTTGATTTCTGAGATTAATTAATTATGGGAAAAAGCATTTATTTAAAGGGTCACATGGGAAAAGTTGTACACCAGGAAAGGCCTGGACTGAGACTGAGAGACATTTCCAGGATGGGATGATTGGCTGGTGGAAAAGTACTAGGAAAGAAATAATGCCCAATGTTCGCAGTTTCCAAATTAGAAAAGGGAAATTTATTTTTGATGCCACTGTTGTGTTTCAGCCTTTAATAACTTTTGTGGGGTGTAGAAGGAGCTGCAAGATTATGGAGTACCCTGCAAAATGAAAACTTTCTGAGTTGTTTGTTGTTATCTAGCACAGTAGTGGATTTATGCATGTGATTGTATTTTTTATGCATTGTCATGCATATGGAAAGGTCAGAGGTTATACCATCAAACATGTAAATGAAAGAGAGAACCTTCCAGGGCAGTTTCTGGCAATGATACATACAGAAATTGAAAATAAGACTGAATGAAGAAAGAAATGCAACATTGTACCGGGTGGGAACGGGTTGCAACAAAGCCCTGAAGCATTTGATAAAAAACACCAATGATAGCCTTTGCTGGAGAGGTTGTGTAAAAGGGGGTACACTCATCCATTGCTGGTGGGAATGCAAACTTGTGCAACCACTTTGGAAAGCAGTATGGTGGTTTCTCAGGAAATTCGGGATCAACCTACCCCTGGACCCAGCAATACCACTCTTGGGAATATACCCAAGAGATGCCCTATCATACAACAAAAGTATATGCTCAACTATGTTCATAGCAGCATTGTTTGTAATAGCCAGAACCTGGAAACAACCTAGATGCCCTTCAATGGAAGAATGGATGAAGAAAGTATGGAATATATACATATTAGAGTACTACTCAGCAGTAAAACACAATGACTTCTTGAATTGTGCATGCAAATGGATGGAAATAGAAAACACTATCCTGAGTGAGGTAAGCCAGACCCAAAAAGAGGAACATGGGATGTACTCACTCATATTTGGTTTCTAGCCATAAATAAAGGACATTGAGCCTAGAATTCGTGATCCTAGAGAAACTAAGTAAGAAGGTGAACCCAAAGAAAAACATATAGGCATCCTCCTGAATATTAACCTTCATCGGGCGATGAAAGGAGACAGAGGCAGAGACCCACATTGGAGCACCGGACAGAAATCTCAAGGTCCAAATCAGGAGCAGAAGGAGAGAGAGCACGAGCAAGGAACTTAGGACCGCGAGGGGTGCATGCACACACTGAGACAATGGGGATGTTCTATTGTGAACTCACCAAGGCCAGCTGGCCTGGGTCTGAAAAAGCATGGGATAAAACAGGACTCGCTGAACAAAGCGGACAATGAGGACTACTGAGAACTCAAGAACAATAGCAATAGGTTTTTGATCCCACTGCACGTACTGGCTTGGTGGGAGCCTAGGCAGTTCAGATGCTCACCTTACTAGACCTGGATGGAGGTGGGTGGTCCTTGGACTTCCCACAGGACAGGGAACCCTGATTGCTCTTCGGGCTGACGAGGGAGGGGGACTTGATTGGGGGAGGGGGAGGGAAATGGGAGGCGGTGGCGGGGAGGAGGCAGAAATCTTTAATAAAAAAAAATCCCTGCAGAAGGGAGCAAAGCCCTACTTGCTGCTTTTGCAGTATATGGATTTCAGATCCCAACACCCAGATAGCCTCAGGTACTGCGTACATGCAGTGGATATACATACATACTGGTATACACACATAAAATAGCAATAACTAGATCTTGTTTTAGTTTTGTTTTATTATTTTCAATTAAGTGTATGTGTGTGAGTATGTACATGTGAGTGAGGTCTCCATGAAGGCCAGAGGTACTGGATCCCTGAAGTCCCTGAAGCTAGAGTCACAGGCAGTTGTGAGCTGCCTGGCATAGGTGCTGGGGACTGAATTTCACTCTGGTCCTTTGCAAGAGCAGTACATGCTCTTAATGGCTGAGCCATTGTTGCAGCTTTTTTTTTTTTTTTTTAAGGTCAAAACAACAACAGCAACCAGTATTGTTTGGTTTGTTTGTTCTTTTGAAATAGGTCTCATCATGTAGCCTGGTATAGGCTAGGAGCCATCATTCTTCTGCCTCAGTTACTTGAGTGCTACAGGAGATTTTTTTTTTTTGAGACAGGGTTTCTCTGTAGCTTTGGGGCCTGTCCTGAAACTAGTTCTTGTAGACCAGGCCTGCCTCTGCCTCCTGAGTGCTAAGATTAAAGGCATGAGCCACCACTGCCTGGCTCTACATAAGATTTTAAAGAAACCTGCAATGTTTCTGTTAACATTTAAAATGGCTTAATAAAACTTTTTTTATTAGCACACATTTACTATATACTAATAAAAAAGAAACTTTAAGGTCTAGCAATTTTTTTTTATCATTCCACATTATTAGATGTGTGTTCATTATCTCACTAAGTCCCACACATGTAATTCATAACAATGCAACAATGAAAATTTTTAAAAAGAAATTTAAAACACAAGTCTTCTGTGTGTCTGAAAATAGTTTTATATACTAAATAAATAGTTTTATATACTAAATGTCCCCCCCCCCCTTTTTCCAAGCTGAAGAATGTTTGAGAGATTTTTCTATCATGAAATACAACTAACAAATTACCTCGGGGATGGGATCCACAAGCCAAAGATCTCTTGAGGAAGCTAAATTTTAACTTCTCTTCCCTTCCGTTCTCTCTCCTCTTTAGTCTGAGGTTTGAAGAAAAGAACCATAATGGCCAAGTCACATATTGGTCACACACCCGGGTTTTCTGTCAGCTTCCCTCTTTATCGCTTGCCTTTTCTCCCCTGTCAGAGTTCTTTGACAATCCTGAAACATTTGAGAAAGTCGTAATCACAGTTTGTCCCACTTTAACAACTTTTATCAAAAAAAAAAAAAAAAAGCTTTAGTCACACTTTGACTTCTTTTTAACATCAAATATCTCTTTGCCCATCTGCCTGCAACTTGGGATTTTGCCGCTCTCCTCGGAGACTGCCTATGAAAACACGTTCTCCTCGTGTTGTCAGACACAGCCCTCGGTTGTGGGCTACACCCTTTCTCCCTGCTTGGTTAGCAGGGTAATAAAAGCTGTGCAGAGTACCTGCTCAGTAATGGCTGTCCTGCAGATTCCAGCAGCTTTGCGCCAAGAACAAAACTTTCACTTTTCTGCACAGTAGCGAGTGGGAAAGTTGACTAAATATTTTTCCTAATTTAGGGCGAGTATTTATTCAGCGGTGCATTTTGTTGGCGGTGCATGGGGATACAGGTGCAGTTCCTTTCTAGGTTTTGCATTGTCTGGAATGTTCCATGTTTTGGTCCAAAATACACTTTACGTTCCTCAAATGAAGGGAAGAGCCTGGAGGTCAGTGTTAGTGATTTTTACAAACACTGGGGCTGAGTTTTTGTAATTCTCCAGCATGGTTCAGGGGCTAGTGCTTAGCCAGCGTGATGCGCTTGCCCAGGTTTGATCTCTGTTTTACAAACTCTAGAACTAAAATCTGAATTTCTACAAAATAACAAAAACTATCAAGGAAAAAAAAATCACCAGAACTTGATGCCTCATTGTGGAGATCTTTTTCACAACGTGGCTTGCTTGAGTTCTCAGTCCATTGAAAATCTGATACAAGTTCCATGTGCTGCTTGTGAGTGTTGTCCCACACGGCCTCTGTTTCTGACAACCACGGTGCACGGGTGTGGGGGAGTGGGCGTGGTTTCGAGTTACTATTTCCCCCTCGCAAGTGGCCCAGGATTTGATTATATAAAATCGACAGGGTGGGAGACATGTCAGGGATAAAAATAGGTGGGGTTAGTGTGACAACCGTTTGTGACAGGTGACAGTGCACATGCTAACAGCACGCTAAGTTGCTTTAGCAGATCTTTGAAGGGTGTGAATCTCACCCCACTTGCCCCTGTGAGTCCTCACCAGTAATTTTAAATTTTAATCTGAAAGGTTAGTTATTGGTGGGCAAGCATTCAGAAAAGTATCGGGGTATTGAGAAATATTCCCTGGTGGGTTTAAGTCCCAAGCACTGTTTCTTATTTTCCAAAACCCATCTGATTTCAGTAAAGAGAAATTCCTTCCCTCAACATGTAATCATGTAGCGTCAAGACCATAGTGACCATAGCCCAAGGTATCACAAGTATGCCGCCGTTCTTAGACGGCGCACTCCACTTCTAGGCTGTCACAGTTCCCTGCTTCAATGTCCGCCATTCCAGGAGAGCAGATCTGCTCATATCTGCCAGGACAGACAGCTTATTTTGTGGAGATATTGGTAGATGTTTTTAGCTTTTTTTTTCCCTTTTCTGTATTTGATGCTCTATCCCCTCCTGTATTAATGGTCTGAGGGACTTCCTTCAACTTGAATATTTTCTTCATGGTTTTCAATCAAATTTATCAAAATGACACCACATGTTGCCCTTTGCTCTTTATTTTCCTCCAGTACACATTAGCTAATTCTTGAAGCTGGGAATTTTTTGTGAAGGTCTAGAAAAAGAACACAAGGACACTGTTGCCAAATATCAGGGAGTAAACGGGGATCGTATTTTTGTAAGCGCCGTGTTGATGTGGAGGGCAGTTTCCGCAGAAATATCTCTTGGTTTCTCAGGCGTTTTATAGCAGAAATTACTACGGTCTCCCACAATACAAAAAAATAATGTCACAAAGGTGAATCTAAGATACATACTGACAATAAAGAGCTGAAAGGACCCAGTGGGCGAAAGTCCTAACTAACTTGAAAAATATTTAACTGAACAATAATGGAGCCTTGCCAGATGCTAAAAGTCACCAGAGATAATTTTAATTGTTGTAGGTATAATGGTGTTCAATGACAGCTGTTTTGGAACAAAAAGGTTACTTCCTGCAAATTTCAGTAGGTTTTCTCCTAAAATAAACTCTCATTGATTGTTAAAAATTACCAATTGTCCTTAATGGCAATGAACACTGACGTCGGCTTTAAACATGGAGTCACTTCTCCCTGCTCATTTGTAAACATTATCTGGAGGAAAAATTAAAGGCGTGATGTGGCCCTGGGTTATTTCTCCCTATGGAGTGATTACAGGGCTCTTGTGTAAGAGATGTCATTGAAAAAAAAAAAAAACAAACTAAGGCAAAAACTCCTTGCAAGCTGTTGCAGCTTCCCTACCGAGTCCAGCTTTCCTGATGTTTTTCCTTTCAAACAAATGCAAAGTGACGATAGGCATTTTAAAATTATAATTGAAAAAGTATTAGTGGTAATTCAACTATGTAAGTGTATGAGTATTAGCAGTAATTTAACAAATTTAAGATAATATGTATGTTGTTTATTGGCCCAGTGCTACTAAAGGAAACTGCTTTAGATGTATTTTTCTACGTGTTAAAAATCCATCTTTATTTTTTTTTAACCTAAGACTATAATTGTATGCATTGTTCTTAAATGACCAAAGGAATTTACTTTTTTTTTCTTTTGGTGCAGGGCATAGTGCCCAGGACCTTGTATTTGTGTATGGCGAGCACTGAGCACTGAGTTATACACCTACCCTGCTCTGTGTTCTCAGATATGTTAAAGATACGTCTTGATACCTACTTTAAAAGTAGTTTGGGGAAATGCCAACAAAAGGAGGTTCCATCTTTCTTTTTGGTTTGAAACAGAAAGTCTCGAATTTGCTGTGCAGCCGAGGACTATAGACATTCGTCACCGTGCCGTCCTCTGCAGCGCTGAGATTACACTTTTGTCAATTAAAATCTTTACAGATGAATCAAACTCTGGCACCAGTTACTAGGGAGATCGAAGTGGGAGTTCTAGGCCAAATAGCATTTTCTATGAATTCACTTTAATGCTTCAGTTTTGTTTTAAGTAGGAAAACCAATGTGTGTTTATTGTCTTTTAAATTGGGAGATTCAGAACAAGAGGAAGAGAGTGACCTGGGTACACACAGTGGACAGAGAAAGCCCCTGTTCACACAGGAACTTATGTTCTCATGGGTATGTGCAAATCCAACCTTAAGTGGGAACTGACAAAGACTTAGTGTTAGAGGCAGAGTCTCACCGTGCACCCCTTACTAGCCTGAAGCTTAATTTGTAGACCAAGCGAGCCTCAAACTCACAAAGCTCAGCCTGCTTCTGCCTCTTTCAGTCCTAGAATTAAAGGCATGTGACACCATGTCTAGCTAAAGTTTTTTTTGTTTTTTTTTTTTTTGAAAAATATTTTAGTTACCAGTTGAACAACAGTTACTAACAGATTTTAAAAGAATAATCATTGTCCTTGGATACTGTAAGAGTTCCCATTATCCTAAAGTTATTTAGTATTTCCCTTTTAATTTCTGCCTTATGAGATCCACAGTATTAAATTAGACATTCTCATTGAATAGAATTCCACCATTTTCTACTGAAACATCTCTTTTAAGAACACTTGGTTTTAAGCACAAATAAGGTCTTTTTTTTTTTGTCTATCAGAACAGCACACTAAAACACATGTTTTTAAAAGAGTAATATAAGAAAATGTTTATGAGTATATCTTCTCAAATAAGTAATTATACATGGAAATAGTTTGACGGAATTGTTGACATTTGCTAATTAAGGACCTTAGAACACAATTGTCTTTATTTCATTCTTTTACGTAAGATCAATCCTAAGCTTTATTCTGTGCATCCCTGACCACAAGCAAACAGATATCACATGTTCTCACCCCTAGTGGGAGCCAGCGGTCTCCTAACAAGAAAGCGGGGTGGTGGTCAGCAGACTCTCGGAAGGAGGGGTGAGGTAGGGAGTGAATGGATCATAACCCTGAAATACACTCAGGAGGGATAATGCTAAAGTTCAGGGGGGTGAGTATGGTTTAGAACAATTAATTTTTGGTTTATTTTATCTCACTGTAGGGATTAAACCAGAGTTCTGGGGATACCAAGCACATATTGTAGCATTTAGCCACGTCTCTATGCCAATTAAATTTTTGTAAAGAACTCTGAGAAAGTTGAACCCTTTCAACACACAGAAACAAGAAAATATTAAGTAAATAGAAATATCGATTACCCTGATATGACATATATGTGTGTGTATCATTTTGACACTGTACTTCATAAATACACATGTATAACTTTGTGTCAACTAAAAATTTTATAAATGAAGCCGGGCAGTGGCTTTAATCCCAGCACAGGGGAGGCAGAGGCAGGCAGGTCTCTGTGAGTTCAAGGTCAGCCTGGTCTACAAAGTGAGTTCCAGGACAGCCAGGACTGTTACACAGAGAAACCCTGTCTTGGAAAAACAGTTATAAATGAATAAGATTATAGTACCAGTTACCTCAGAGACCAAAGTGAAAGAATCTTGAGTTCTGGGCCAGCATGGGCGACATAGGGAGATGGCATCTCAAACAAATAAATGCAAATTTTCAAAAGTAAAACATACACAAAATTTACCAAGGATAGTTTGATATGTTCTTGAAGCATGATTAATGAAAACTAAGAGACAGATAGATATTGCGGTTCAACATGAAGGTCAGAAAAGCAAAGCAGCCAGCCTCTGGCTCTTTCCTCAATCTCAGTTCAAAAATGGCCATCCTGCCTCTAAGTATCTCGGAATGAGACTGAGACTGAGAGCCGTCTCCTCCCGTTTGATAATCCTCTCTTGAGCTGGGATTAAAGGCATGCACCACCCAGTTTCTATGGCAATTAGTGTGGCTACTGGGATTAAAGGTGTGTGTTACCATTGCCTGGTCTGTATTATCATTGCCTGACTAGTGGGGCTGTTTTACTCTCTGATCTTCAGGCAAGCTTTATTTTTTTTTTATTTTTTTTATTGAAAAAAAATTTTTCCGCCTCCTCCCCGCCTCCCATTTCCCTTCCCCTCCTCCCTCCCCTCTCCCCCTCCCCCCCACTCCTCTTCTCCTCCCTCTCCAGTCCCAGGAGCAGTCAGGGTTCCCTGCCCTGTGGAAAGTCCAAGGTCCTCCCCCCTCCATCCAGATCTAGGAAGTTGAACATCCAAACTGTCTAGGCTCCCACAAAGCCAGAACCTGAAGTAGGATCAACACCCCGTGCCATTGTCCTTGGCCTCTTGTCAGCTCTCATTGTCCGCCATGTTCAGAGAGTCCGGTTTTATCCCATGCTTTTTCAGTCACAGTCCAGCTGGCCTTGGTGAGCTCCCAATAGATCGGTCCGACTGTCTCAGTGGGTGGGTGCACCCCTCGTGGCCATGTACAGGCAAGCTTTATTAAACAACACACGAAATGCTACTACATGTTCTGATACGAAGAAGGCGCTTTTAAAAGCGAAGCATTCACAAAATGGTGTACATATGCTAAACACCAATAAAGATGTGCATGTGCTAAAGTGTGTGTGTGTGTGTGTGTGTGTGTGTGTGTGTGTAAGTACTCATGCAGACAAGAGACTTGAGAAAAAAGTCTCATTTAGGCAATGAAGTAGATGGTGGTGGTGATGATGGTAGCGGGGGAAGCACCGGCAATTGTTCTAGAGATTTCTGTTATCCTTTCAATAAAAGCAAAGCCATACAACAGAGAATAATTATTTTGAGGAAGATGAAATAAGGCAACCCAACACAGGTGGTGGTAAGTACTCTGAACTGCTTTTCCGTTCTGGGAACCGAACAATGACCTAGCGCATGCTCAGTGAGCACTTTACTGCTGTGATGCGTCCCAGCCTTCCAGTCCTAACTCAATCTAATCTCCTCCAAAAAAGTCAAAATCTCATAAACTGAGCAAAACCATCACCTGGAGGAATTGACCAAAAGCTCTGAGTATAGATTTGCTTATACATCCTTGTGATAAAATTACAAACAAAAACCGGAATGAGTATTCCGTTTGTAATTATGGGACATTGATCTAAACAATGCTTAAGCGTGTTTGGCGTCATAGGGATAAATTGGGGGGGGGGGCGGGGGAGAGGATCTCACAGTATGCCTGGTTGGACCTTATCCTTTCTTTTGATGCTTGGGATTTGAACCCAAGGCTTTGTACTTGCCCTACCACTGAGCTTTGCCCCCTGGTCAGTCCCTCACTCCTGGGCTTTCTCTGTGGTTTCCCTTAGCATATGGCATATACAGGTCTCCTTCCTATTAAAGATAAAGACGTGCTGTTGAGAATTAGTGTCCACTTGTAATCCGCCCTCCTCGTTCCACTGGCAAGACTCAGAGTAGTTCCTTATTCTATACCTGTGCTTTCTCAAGACTGCTGCTGACCAGCAAAGGCCAAGGGCTGCAATCAAAAAATTAGATAAATTCACGGACATCCTCCTGCATCCACCTCCTGAGTTCTGGGATTAAAGACTTCTGTCACTATTCTAACAAACAACAAAAATTAACCCGTTTTTTAAAAAAAAAAAGCAAAAAGAAAAACAAACCCAAAACAAGTACACAAAGAAAGCTAGGTGGAGCCCAGGTGATTGAGGCTGTAATCCCACCACTTGTGATGCTGAAGCAGGAGGATTGCTAAGAGCTTGAAACCAGCCCAAACTACAAAATGAAGCCCTATTTCAAAATACAAAATACAAGAGTGTAATTGCACATGCTTTTATCCCAGCACTTAGGAAGCAGAGGCAGAGGCAGAGGCAGATGGATCTCTGAGAGTTTGAGGCCAGCCTCATCTACAGAGGGAGTTCCAAGACAGCCAGGACTGCAAAGTCAGACCCTCCCTGTCTTGGAAACAAAATCACCAAGAAGTGGGGCGGAGCTATAACTTTAAACCTATTCCCAACTAGTTTTACATCTGTAGTTGAGGTCTTTCTGTGTCTCAATTTCCTCATCTGTAATTTCGAAATGGCATGTCTGACCATGTGTCTACAGTAGATGTTCAGCAAACTGCCCTGACGGTTTCCATCTTGCCTCCTGCTAAAGCCACCAGGCCTGCCCAGATTTACCTCATTGTGTCACATGACAGTATTGTCCACAAGAGTTCTCTCTTGCTGTCTCTACCCCTCCCTCATTTTTCTACCTTCCCTTCTTTTTCCTCCTCCTCCCCTCTTCCCTCTCTCTTTCTCCCACCTGCCCTGGAGACAGATCTCTTTAAATTATCCAGGCTAGCACTGAATTTGAGAGCCTCCTCCTGTGACCCATAAATGAGATTACAGGCTTTCACCACAATGCATGGATCACACTCTTTTTTTTTTTCTTTCTCTTTCTTCTTTCTCACTTGCATGAGACTCTTCGAAAGCAGGAATTCTGTCTTTCGTGCTAAGAGTAGACAGGGCAGAATAACATATCCTGTAGTGCTGGAAAGCGAGCCCTAGCCCAGCCCACCATTTAGCTCAATTAACCACACGGATGTCTTAGTCATACTCCTATAAGCCTAGAATTTAGCCAGATGATGGCGAGATGGCTCAATAACGTTCCAGAGAATTTACCAGAGACTCAATCTGTTCCGAGGTAATTAAGAGTTAACTATATACTAGAGTCCAAGGGAATCTTGCCAAGTCAATAAATTACTTGCTGTTTACTGAATACCAACTGTTTCCTCCACACTGAATATGTTTACGGTTTCCACAGCTTGCCTTTCTTACCGAGAGCTATTGAGATTACACATTTTTTTTTTCCATGAGAAGAGAAAGATTCTTTCTGCGAGATAGCATCGTAAGTGATGGCTCTCAGATGGTTGGAAAGGCAGTTCTCTGCCTTGACTGGGGCTCAGACTCAGCAGTTCACACAGTAAAGCACAGCAATGCATATCTGGCTGGGGCCTTGAACTCTTGGATGTTTTTGGTTTTTCCATCTCAGAGATGGTGGTCCAGTTTTCTTGTGCATAAGGAGCACTGAATCATTGAAGGAGAAATAGCACCTGGATTTGAAATGAGAATTTGACTTTACCTTCCAATTCGGGAAGACTGCAGGAGGTAAGAATGCTCCATGTAGTTGTTGGAAGACCTAAGTTCAATTCCTAGAGCCCACATTGGTTGGCTCATAACTGCCTGTAACTCTAGCTCTAGGTGTGTCTGGCCTCTGCTGACGCCTGCACAAGTCACACATGTACTCCTTATTTTTAAAAAATAAAAATAAATCTTAAAAATACTTCCCATGTTTTATTTGTTTGTTGTGTGCGTATGTGTGCACTCGTGGTGCCACAGCCCAGGTGAAAAGATTAGAGGTAGTTCTCTCCTCCCACCAGGTGAGTCCTTGTGTTTGAACTTAGGTCATTAGACCTGGTAGCAAGTGCCTTTATCTGTTGAACCATATCAGCTCCCCCTTCCTATATTTCAACAAAAAAAATATTTATGAATATTTGTGTGGCTAAATTCAAACCTCTCAGAATCACCTCCAATGCTTAGCTGTTGGGTTTCTGAACTTAACCTGGATCCCACCTCTTAGAAACAAAACAGAACACTAAACATTGAATGTTCAGCCATATTTTCAAAACACTGATGCTTGGTTGTTAAATTTTTTAGAATCTTAAATGTCAATGGTTCTGGAGTAATACGTCACAAATGAGTGAGTAAAGTAGCCAGAATTACTGAAGAAAACTATCAGTTCAAAACACTACAGTTGCCGGGCGGTGGTGGTGCATGCCTTTAATTCCAGCACTCGGGAGGCAGAGGCAGGCGGATCTCTGGGAGTTTGAGGCCAGCCTGGTCTACAAGAGCTAGTTCCAGGACAGGCACCAAAGCTACAGAGAAACCCTGTCTCGAAAAAACCAGAAAAAAAAATAAAAACAAAACAAAACAAAAAAACAAAACAAAAAAAAACACTACAGTTAACACTAAGCCAAACAGTTGCTGACCATGCCAGGATTCTTAGATTTATTTCAGTGGTCCAAACTACGCCATGTTTTTCTTTCCCTCAGAAAATTTCTCTTCTCCAATGTCAGGTGAGTTAAGGACCTAGGAAGTTCAGTGGACATCGGCTATTATGATCTTTAGGCACCACAACTAAATAACACTGGTCTCCATTTATTCATATTTACTCACCAACAAACATTGCCAACTTCCAGGACCACAAGCACTCGATATGTCCAGTACTAGGATTTCAGGCTCTTTCTGTTTGGAAGAGAGTGTAACTTTGAACATAATAGTAATTTAATAAATGTGTGCTGAGCCATTGATTTGATTTCGTGTAGAAAATACAATTATTTGAGCTCTTTCGAAATCGACAGAGGGATGGATATTTTCAGAGTGGCCTCCAGAGCAGTGACTCCAGAAACCCTCTGGGTCTCAGCGTATGTCAGTTCCGAGCCTGGACCTGGCTTAGAGGGGCCACAGTGTGAGTTCCTGAAGGCCTTCGAACAGAAGAGAAAGTCAGTGTGAAGGAGCTGAACACGCAAGCCAGAAGCCTGTTCTTCAGATGAATCAGACAGCTGGGCAGTGACCTTTGATCCCAGTCCTTAGGACACATTGGCAGGCAGATCTCTGTGAGCTTGGGACCTGGTCTATAGGGACTCTGTCTCAAAAGAAAAGCAAAGACTAGCCAGATGATTTTCAACCCAGTTTGCTAAAAGAAGGTTAAGGGGCGCTCCACTCAGGAGGAGGACTTAGAGTGTAAACTGTGATGCTGATCATAGTCATATGAAGGTCCTGATTTCAGATTCAGGATGGAAGACTTGTGTAAGGGCACATATTACCTACCCTCCCAGCTCTGAATGCTCATGAAAAGACCAAGATCACTGCTGGACACTGTCTGTGAACCGAAGAGAGGGAGGCCCTTCTTTCAGGAGGATGAAAAAGGTCTTGGATTTCAGCCCCATTGTGTACTCGGTTGGTTACTTTCCGACAAAATCACAACCTACCTAGGACAGGCTGGGAACATGGCAGGCAGGTGGAGAAGGCTAACGAAGAAACAAGTGAGCTTCTGCCTGGTAAGGAGAGGGAGGGTGCAGAGGCACGTGTTTCTCAACATTGTTGTTTAAATAGATTCCTGTTGAAATATGATTCATGTCTAATGAAACCATCCTTTTAGTTCGCTAGTAAGCATTTTTATGTTACTATGTAGACGAGGCTAGCCTTGATTTCACAGTCCTACTGTCTTAGACTCCCTAAGCTATGATCCACCATGCCCAGACTAAATGCATGACTTAAGCAGCTTTCATATAAACTGTTACTGTCTCATTCTAGAGAGTGGCTCTCACCCTTCCTAATGCTGCGACCCTTTAATACCGTTCTTCATGATGTGGTGACCCTCAACCATAACATTATTTTCATTGCTATCTCATAACTGTAATTTTGCTATGGTTATAAATCATAATATAAGTATCTGTGTTTTCTAATTGTCTCAGGCAACCCCTGTGAAAGGGTCATTCAACCCCCAAGGGTCATGTCCTACAGGTTGAAAACCACTGTTCTAGAGTATTCCATCACCCTCAAGGACACTCTCTGTTATCTGCCATTCAGTTTCCTCCCCCTAAACCCAGGAGCTGCTCCTCTACTTCCATCTCTGAGTCTGCCTGTTGTAGCCACTGCACTGTAAAAGGAATCTTATGCTCTCAAGGTTTTTGTGTCTGGCTTTTTACTCTCAGCTTGTTTGGGGCATCATCCATATTGCAGCACCGTTGGTACTTCATTCCATGGTGGGGGGTGATGTAGGAACCTGGAGCCCTGAGCATGCTGGGATAGTGCTTTACTACTGCCACCTCCCCTTTTCTGACCAAATAATGACTTGTCTGTCACGAGTTAGCTGGTTCTGTTTATCTTCCCACCTGCTGATAGACATCCATGGTGATTATCCATAGCCAACACTCTGCGATGCTTCTAATGCTGCGGTGAGAACTGACACACAGGCTCTCTTTCATTGGGAAGTTTCTGTGACCTCTGACATCCAAGGAACCTGTATACACACGGTGCATATAAATTCATGAAGGCGTGCAGTATACATAAAAATATACAAATGTATTTTTATAAAAGATAAGCAAGTCTATTTATTTATGTGCATTAGGAGATTGTAAAAGCAATTTTACTAAGATTATAAATGGATTTTTATAAGAGCCTAATACCAGAAAAATACTTTGGGAAGAGAAAAATTTATATATGCAAGAAAAGACACTGCCAAAATGTTTTGTCAATGAAGTATCCCCCACCCAGTACATCCTTCCTCCCCTCCCTCACACCACACTACTTTACAAATCTGTCTAAATATGTAAATGTGATGCATGACGAACCTACTAGTCCCCTAAACATCAAAAAATCCAGCAAAATGCAAAACAGAGCTCCAGCCTGTGCCAAATCATGACACCCCAGAAATGAATTCCAAATTCCACATCCTAAATGTATGGAAAATGCTGCTTTGGGTGTGGGTGCCAGGGCTGGCACCTCGAAGACTGGAAGGGAAGTCATTCCAATGGTTGCTGGGGCAGCAAGAATTGTGGAAGCCACTTGACTCACACGCCTCAGCTTCTAGTGTAAGAAGCAGGCACCCAAGTGCAGGGGGAGGGGAACCTCTCCTGGAAAGAAGTGGGGGACAGGATTCTGAAGCCACACCCTGCGAAAGTCCATGTCTGAAACTGTGCACAATTGAGGTCAGGCTTTCCTCAAGAGCAAAGTGGACAGTTGGGTCTAAATGTTCTTAAGAAGAAATATCTCTAAAAACAGAGGTTCATGGTTACCTAAGTAAGGTCCAGATCAGAGGCTGAGCCTGGGAACGGGTTTTCACAAACACCATCAGTTAGAGGCTGCGCTGGGAATGTGCTTACACAAATGCCATCAGTTTAATAAATAAGAAGGATAAAGCTTACAACTTTTTAAGATTTTTTTTAATTCTTTGAAAACTTCCTACATGTGTGTAATATATATTGACCATATTCATCCACCACAACTCCCTCCAACTCCCCTAGCACCCTCACCCTATCTTTCTTCCACACTCATGTCTTATTATCATTATTGTTATCATCATCCATCATCGTCATTAATTTGAGACAGAGTTTCTCCATACAACCCTCATTGCCCTTGAACTCAGAGAGATCCTACTGACTTTGCCTCCTAAATTCTGGATTAGAGGCATGTGCCACCATGCCTGCCCCTCCCTTCTTATAATTGCTGATAATAACCCACTAAATCTAATTAATATTGCCCATATGTGCACAGGTGTGGGGGCATCCGCCAGGGCTTGGGCAATCTACCAGTGACTGTGTACCCAGAAGAGAGAGAGTGACTCTCCCCAGCAACCATCAACTGCCAATAACTCCTCTGCTAGGGACAGGGCCTCAAAGCATAACACTTCTGTAAGTGATTGAAGTTTACTATTTTAAAAAATTTGACTTTACTTCTATATTAATAAAATAGGGGTATAGGGTGTTAAGTCTTGGCCTCAACTCCCTACCAGGTTCAGATTTACATGCTTAACACTCAGAATCTGTCATAGATTACCCACTTATTGGGTCGGAGTCACAGTAGATACAGTGGGTCTGGGTATAAAAAGATGAATCAAACTTGATTTCTGCTCTCTAGATGCTTACATTTCAATAAGGAAGAGAGACCTCTCCAGCACAACCCACCAAATAACATGCACCAGAGCACTGCACTCCAGGTAGAAGCATGTCCGCATCTCTACATCATCTGGAAGGCACAGCACGCATGTAGCAGTCTTCAAGGTAATGAGCACAGTTTGCAACATGCTGGCAATAGACATTAGCTCTTTACTATTTTACTACACAAAATGATAAGCCCAAGATCTTCCAGAAAAAAGGGGATGCTTCTCAATGTTTTCCTTTATTTGCCCCTCCCTTCCTCCCTTCTTTCTTCCATTCTTTCTTTTTAGCAGATAGAGCTGTCCTCAAACTTAAAGAGATCCATTTGCCTCAGCCCCCTGTGTGCTGGGTTAAAGGTGTACACCACCCACCCTGCACTTCTCAACTTTTAAAACATAGAGCAAAATTTTGAGTCAGATTGGAAGACTCATGATGAAATTCGTCATCTGGCATCTGCTTCAGAATTATATTTGAGGAAGAATGAGGATGAGAGGTTTTTTTTTTCACAAGACAGGGTTTCTCTGTGGTTTTCGAGCCTGTCCTGGAACTAGCTCTTGTAGACCAGGCTGGCCTTGAACTCACAGAGATCCGCCTGCCTCTGCCTCCCAAGTGCTGGGATTAAGGTGTGCGCCACCACAGCACAGCAAAGATGAGAGTTTTGATAAAACAAGATTGACATGGAATTCATTGATATTCTGCCTGTGTTTATGCATGCTTTGAATTTTCATAAAAATCATTATTCATATTTATGTGTATGTATGTGCATGTGCATGTATCTGCACTCGTAAAGGAGTTTTATGTGCACTATGTGTATGTAGTGCCCAAGGAGACCAAAAGAGGGCATTGGATTCCCTACAACTGAAGCTACAGATATTTGGAAGCTGCCTGATATGGGTGCCTAAACCCTGGTCCTCTGTAAGAACTTTTAACTTCTGAACCATCTCTCCAGCCCATACTAGTATTTTCTATTTAATAGATAATGTATTATAAATATATTTCTTTTAAAAATATATATTAGAAAAATATACATATGTATTTAGTTTTTTTATTATAAGGTCAAGGATTTAAATTCTTTCTCTCTCTCTCTCACAAACACACACACACACACACACACTCATAGTAGAAAACCATTTCCATAAGGAAATCTTGAATTTGTAGCTATTTTTTGTTCATCAGATATTCATCAGATGGGACTTGTTTTGCATTTATCAGAAAGAGATACAGAAGTAGAATGCCCTTGTAGAATCTGTACTGTAGAGGGGAAGCTAGGAGGGAAACATCATATGAAAACCATTACATGGTGCTCTGAAATTCATGAATAACTATCAGAAAGAGATTCGCAATGCTTTTGCACGCTTGATGAATAACAGTTTTTGAGATCCTGCTGGGAGCCTAGACGTGGCATACTCTCATGTCTTCTCACTGACGGAATTTTGAAAATATATTATGATTCTATTGTATAAGTGAGAAGACTAAGCTTCAAGAAGACGAAGTAGGGTCACATTGAGCAAAAATAAAGATCAGGCACTTAAAATTCTTGTGCTTACTTCAGCAATATACACAGAGTGGAGGGGCTGGATCTTGTATGTTTGTTTCAAGACCAGGTCTCATGTGTAACACACCCTGACGTAGACCTCATAGTCTTCCTCCTCCTGTGTGCTGGGACTGCAGGTGTGAGCAGATGGACAGTAGACAGCAGAGCCTGGGGGCAGGAGAACACAGGGACAGGGATACCACATGACAGAAGGGGCAATGGCCAGCTGTTCCCAAAACCAAGACTTTTTTTTTTAAACTTTACTTACCACTTGTCCTACCCCAGAGTCCTGAGAAACCAATCTGATGCACCACCACGGGGGTCCGTGGATAAGGGAAAGCAGAGGAAATAAGAAGGCTGGGCATGTGGCCCTCCTTTTAAATCTCCTGGAAACCTAAAGTATTATCCAACTGTCCACCATGCTTTCAAACCATTAGAACCTTAAAATCTAGTCTAACTCAAAGCAGTTCAAATCACCAAATGGAATTTCCTTAAGTTTCCTTAATGATATCATAGGTGTTTACAAATCCTGAGAAATGGAAACTAATGTTTCAGACACTGAACGAGTAGAAGGCATATGGCTTTACTGTCTAGAGTGTTTCTGAAAAAGTGGTCTGAATGCCGTGTTTCCTTCAGCTTGCTTCTAGAAGCTCTAAGTTGAGATAGTTACATTCTTCATGTATTTTTGCTTGTGTGTTAGTTTTGCTTTGTTTTGAGATAGGGGGGTCAATGTATATCAGGGTAGCCCCAAACTAAAGCCCTCCTGCCTCAGTCTCTTGAGGTCCAGATAACAGGTGGGAGCCATTTCGACCAGCAAGTTGACCACACTCCTGACTAATGGATTTTTGGGTTTTGTTTTGTTTTGTTTTTTGTTTTCTTTTTTAATTCAGTCCCTGATCAAACCAGGCCCTGTAACTGCTAGGCAAGCGCCCTACTACTGAAGAGCTAAATAAGCCAGCAGAACTTAAAGATTCTTCAATTAAAATGTTCCAGTTTTTTTAATTATTTATAAATAACCACTCAAAACAAAAATATAATGCTGAGCTAAGCAGAGATGACAAAAAGATCAAAAACTCTGAATTCAGAAGAAAAGTTCCAAGCTTGCCTTTGGGACATGAGAGCTTTTAACAGAACTCATTTAATAAAGGAGGAAAAGGACCCTGATAAAATTCAAAGTAAAATTGGGAAGCTGCAGGTAAAATCTCATGTGGAAACGTGTTGAGAATTACTCAAATGGTAGACATGTTTGTGGAAGTGTGTGTGTGTGTGTGTGTGTGTGTGTGTGTGTGTGACTTGCTGATCATGTTGAACTGGTTTTGATCTTTAATTTTGAATGAAGATCCTTCTAAGTCTCCCTGGAGATTGATCATGGTTGCCTGGGATAGAGAGAAGGGACAAATATCAGGGTTGTGTCCAGCAACTGTAAAGAACGGAGCAATGCTCTCTGGAAAGATGCCCCACCTCACAGTGAAATATCATCACTAATGCCAAAGCCATTTTACAGGACTCTTGGAAAAGAGAGAAAAATAATTTTGTTATTTTAAATGCCCCCCTGTAAAAAGTAATGTGATGCTATTTTTAAATTCTTGGGGACTATACAGTTAAAATATAGTTGAAGTGATGGAAATCAAGTCACTTACAGTCATCGCTCACTCCTCGACTGGGCTCCCTTCCCAGCAGCATACAAACGGTATGCGAGTGTTGATCTGGGGACAAGTGCCACCCGTAGACAAAAGTTAATATGTAATAAACATCAAATGAAAGAAACAAACGAACAGAAACCTAGACACCTTTTTGGATGTTATGAGGAATCAGCACCAGTATTTGGAGGAAATTCTTGTGGTTGGGGAAACTGAATCAGGCACAAGCCCTTATCTCCAGAAACTCCGTAAAACTAGTCTCACAGTGTGGCGACCACATGCTGCTTACCACACAGTGTGGCGACCACATGCTGCTTACCACACAGTGTGGCGACCACATGCTGCTTACCACACAGTGTGGCGATCATGTGCTGCCTACCAATACCACACACAGTGTGGCGACCATGCACTGCCTACCACACAGTGTGGTGATTGTGCACTACTTACCACACACAGTGTGACAACCGTGCCCTGCTTGTCATACAGTGTGGCGACCACATGATGCTTGTCACACAGTGTGGCGAGCGTGTGCTGCTTATCATTTTATCCCCCGCACTTAGTAGAGGACCTGGCACGAGATCCACGTTCAATAAATGTTTGTGGAACAGGAGAATCCTGAAAGTATAGTTTATACAGTGTTTTCCCACCTTTTAAAAATGTCATCTGTGCTTACAAAATCCATGTTATACCAACTCCTGGTACACGTAAACACACGCATCTAAGAACGCCAAAGCCACACTTTCTTTCATATGGGATCCACGTTCTGAGAGTTTGTGTTTTCTAGTCTGTTCTTTTTATTTGATTTGAAAAGTATGGGCTTTAAACCGCTAAATTGATTTCACAAGCCACTAATGGCAAGGCCGCAGGTTTGAACGCTTAGACTATTTCATGTCTATTGTTGACTCACTTGTATTTGTAGGTTTTACTAGCCACAGACACTGAAAATAACAGACGTTTTGATCCAGGAGACAAATTGTTTAGAAAAAGTTCAGATCAACTCTAAACTTTTGCTCCATTTATGAATTCTCTGTGGTGGAATTTCCCCTTCATGGCTGTTGGTAAATTATAGGAATTTCCCTCACTAAGAGTTGATTGTCCCCAACATCACACCATATACAAAATTTATCTCAGAATGGATTACAGACCTACATTTAAGAACCTAACTTAGAATTAAACCAAATAATATTTATAGCATTGAATTTATCTTTAATACGACACCAAAATGAAACAAAATTAAAGTTAAAATAGATAAAAAAAATTAAATCTTGTACCTTTATGTCAAAGGATGAGCGAGGCATAGAGGTGCACAGCAGAGATCTCTAGAAGCTAAAGCAGAGGATCTGCAGTTGGAGGCTGGCTTGGGCCACATAGCAAGTTCTTGGCTAAAAACAAACAAACAAACAGAATAACCAACAAGGGAGCTTATAGATGGGAGAAAATATTTGCAAGTTATATATCTGAAAAAGGATTTGTATTCATAAAATGTAAATAGCTGTTCCATACAAAACCAAAAACAAAGTGATTTTAAAATGAGCAAAATATTTGAATAACCTTTTCTTCAGGAAGGTACACAAATGACCAATGACGATGCGAAAAGATGTTTAATGTAATTAATAATTTAGGAAATGCAAATCAAAACAGTAAGATGCCATTTCTACCTATTAGATAAGCTAAACTTTTTAATAAGTGCTAACAAAAATGTGGAGAAATCAGGCCCCTCATGCATTGCTGGTGGAAAAACACAATGCTATTAAACATTCCTACAGGCAATGTCTAAATTTCTTTAAAACATATTGTTACCATATCCATGAAATGAAATGAAAACACACACAAACAGCATTGTCTACCACTGATTATAGCAGCATGGTTCATAGTACCCCATAGTAGGAGCGGGGCTGGAGCTATGGGATCAGCTAATAAGTGTTTGCTTTGAAAGTTTGATCCCCAGAGCCTACATAAAAAGCAAGGGAAAATGGAGGGGTGCGCAGGATAGTAATTCTGTATTGGGAAGACAGAGATGGGGAGGCTTCCAGAGACTTACTGCCAGATAGTCGAAACAAGGAGCTCCAGGTCCAGTGAGAAGCCCTGTCTCAGAAAAACAAGATAAAGGACTCAAGAGATGGCTCAGCTGTTACTGCTTTTGCAGAGGACCCAGACTCAGTCCCAGAATCCATATGGTAGCTCACAGTTGCCCATAACTGCAGTTCTAGAGAATCAGGTGCTCTTTTCTGACATTTGCAGACTCATGCATGCATGTGGTACACATACATACACGTACAATAAAATAAACAAATTTAAAAAGCTAAGGTGGAGAGCAATTGAGGTCTGGTCTCTACTTGCAACTGCACATACACATGCACATAGAAGAAAAGCAGAAACAGCCTAGAGCAATAGACAGATAAACAAACATTTCCTGTCATATAATAGGATATTAGTTTATAATAAAGAAAATGAAATGCTGTCAGCTATGCCTCTAATTCTAACCTTCAAAAGGCTGGAGGCAGGAGGATTACAAGTTCAAGGCTAGCCTGGGCTGCATAAAGAGACACTGTCTCAAATAAACAGACAAAGGATGGAAATAATACAAGCTACAGCCCAGGTGGGCCTTGACAACAATATGCTAAGTGAAAGAAAGCAATCACACAGGACTTCATATCGTATGATCCCATTCGTGTGAAATGTCTAGAATTGGAAGCTCTACCCAGGCTGAAAGAAGATGGGCAATGAACCTAGGACTGACGAGAATGACTGTCCCGGAGGAGGAAGTTTCTCTGTAGGGTGGTACAAGTGTTCTAAAATTAGGTTATGCTGATAATGACGCAATTTTGTAAATAAGCCAAAACTCGGTGAGTGAATCTTCAATGTATGACATTTGCATTTTAGATTATGTAAATCATATCTCAATAATATATTAAAATGTCACAAGGGGTGGTATAGGCCTCAGGAGAACATCAGTGAGTTCAGGGCCAGTCAGGGCTACACAGCAACATCTCCTCAAAAGTTTCATCAACACAAAACCAAAACCAACCGAGAACAAATAGCTTGAAACTCCTGGGTGAGCGAGAAGTTGGCCACATACTTCCTACATACATACTGCTTATGTACATATTTCCCTCTGGGTGTAGGTTGCTGAGCAGAATCAACCTGGCCACTTCATGACAGGCATAGGAATGGGGTCTTTCCATGGCTAGCAGAGAAAGACCGCCTCTCCAGTGGTCTTCAGAGTCCCATGGGCCTGACCTGTGTCTTACAGTTTTAGGGCTCGAGGGTGGAGGCCATGAATCCGTTGACAGGCTCTGAACTTTCTCCATAGTGTCGCCCTCACAAATGCTCACTGGAAAGCACTGGTGAGAGCTTTTTCAACCAGAATAAAGAATTTTATATCCGCCAACAAATAAAGATGCTAAGAGTGGAGGAACATCCTGAGTAAGAAACACAATTATGAACTCCCAGGAGTCAGTGCCTCCCAAAGAGAGCCAGACATAGACTAAGATTTTTCAATCAATAAGATTGGAAGAGGATAAAAGGAAGGGCCTCTGGCGTCCTGGACATCACACCTTTGGGATGGGTCATGACAGAGAGAACTGAGAGGAAAACTGTCCATCTTGTGCACATCTGGCTCCTCTGGGACAAGGAGCCTCAACATTCTCTCTAACTTAAAACAAGAGAATCCCAAGTTTCCCCATCCTGTGTGTGAGGTCGCCAGTACAAGAAATACTGCTAAGGAATTTAAGAAATCCAGTGAAAAAGTTTTAAGAAATAGAGAAAAAAATAGCGGGCTGGAGAGAAAGTTCAGTGGTTAGGAACAGTTAGTGTTTGTCCAGAGGACCTGTGTTCGGTTCCAGGCATAAACCACCAGCTCCAGGGGAGTCAACGCCTCTCCATTCACATGTAAGCGTGTGTGCCCTCCCACCACAATTTAAAAAAGGAAATTGTCCGAATGATTAACACCAAAGTGGTCACTTTGTGAAGGTGTTCCCCTTCATAGCATTCTGACATTTAAAAAACCCAAGAGATCTTAAACGCACTTATATATTATTAATTATATTATATATAATATTTGTATATATATTAATGTTATTGAAAAGAACATCTAGAGACAACCAAACTTCCGTTCGACGGGGGATCAGGGCACAGGGACGGGCCCTGGGCATCGGTCTGGGGGACACCGGACCTTCCTGGGTCGCCTCCCAGCGGTTGTGAGGAGCAAGGCGGCCAGGTAGGCGGCGGGGGGCGCGGGGCTGGAGGGCTACGAGGGCCCCGTGGGCGCCGGCCTCCAGGTCGTGGGCGCCGGGCCTCCGGCCTCTCGCTGGGCGCCGCCCCCGGCCCGGCCCGGCCCGGCCCGGCCCGGTCGCTCGGCTCGGCCAGGCGGGGCTCCTCGCACTCGGAGCCGCCTGGGGCGCTCGGGTCGGGTCGGCCGCCGGGACGCTCAGCTCCCGCCAAGTCCCCGCCTCAGGTCAGAGTCGCCCCGGGCCACGCGGCCGGCCGGAGGGACGCGGAAGGAGAGACCCGAGGCGCTGCGCTGGGGTACGGGGTCGTGCGCGGCCTGAGGGGACCGAGTGTGACGACAAAGTGACCGGACTGAGGAGCAGTTACCACACTCTGACAGGACTCTTGTGTGACTGACAAGCCTGACGGCGGGCGGTGGCGGCGGCTCTCGGCTGAGGGGACGCGGACTGAGAAGTCCCACTCTGACAGGACTGTGTGACAGACAAGGTGAGGGGGTCTCGGCCTGAGGGGACGGGTCTGACTGACAAGGTGGCCGGGTCTGCGCGGAGGGGACACCAGCTGAGAAGTCACACTCTGACAGGACGGTGTGACTGTCAGCCTAAGGGACGCGGTGGGGAAGTCACACTCTGACAGGACCGCGAGCCTGACAAAGTAACAGAGTCTTGACTGAGGGGACCCGGCTGAGGAGAAGTCGCACTCTGACAGCACCAACTGCGACAAGGTGACGGAGTCTGGGTTTGAGAGGGACACGGGCTGAGAAGTCACGCTCCGAGGAGAGCGAGCGAGCGTGATAGCTGGGCGGGGTCGGGGACCGAGGGACAGAGCGAGGGGTCTCGGCTGAGGAGGGCCGAGTGTGACTGGCAGGGTGCCTGTCCTCGGGCTGCGGGGCACGGGCCCAGCGCGGATGGTCACAGCCGAGCTACCTCAGGCTCCCTGGGAGGGTGCGCAGACGGGCGCGAGCGAGCGAGCGAGCGAACTCGGAGCAGGGTGGAGGTCACCCGCCAGCCCCTGACAGGAAAACCCGGTCTCGGCACGGTCCAGAACTCCGCAGGGACCGCGTCGTGCCGATCTTGGTGACAGTTTTCAGAGAGGGGCTCGCCTGCAGCCGCCCAGAGAGAGCCCCGAGACGCTGGAGCGGGGAGACGTGCGCGGGTGATCACTCTGGCGACTTGGCCCCGAGGGGCTCCCCTCGGAGCTGGCCCAGGTGTGGGGAAGCAGGGGTCACTGTCACCAAGGCGCCTCCCCGTCAGTGCTCCCCTTACAGTCTACCGAGGGGGCGAGCCCAGGGACAGGCTCACCGGAGTGGGCAGCCCGCGTGGTGGGGGTGGAAGGTGGGTGTGTGTAGCTCCGGTGCTTTATGGCTTTGGGATTGGGGAGGAGCCTAAGGTGAGGAGGCAGCAACTGGGAGTAGCCAGGACTGCTTTTATATAAGGGACGCGGGCAGGTCAAGAAGGGGCCTGGACCTCTGCTGGGAATCAGAAGGCTGCAGCTCTAAATTCTGCTTAACTCCCATTGCTTAGGTGAGTGGCCCCACCGTCACCGCGTTTTGTCGGAGCGAGTTGTGAGGTGGCCAAGCTGGCCCAAGTTCGTATGTATCAGGATGGCTTGGCCGTGTTCTCCTAGGACAGAAAGAATCTCTTCTGAGGCTAACGGTAGGGAAAGTCGTGTCACTATGTCAGGAGAAAAAAAAGGAGTCATCGATCAGGAATAAGCTAAAGTCTTTATTCTTTGCAGGATGAAAGACAAAATATAAAATTAAAAGATCATTTGAGGAAAATAAAAACCCAGATGAACCAACTTGTAGGATCGCTAACAGTTGGAAAGCTTCTTGATTTTGAAGTTCTGTAATGTCAACTCTTTATTATCATGCACGAAGCAAATTGTTAACTGGTGTTTTTAAATGAATAACTCAGTGTTGGACTTGGGCAGGTCTTCCACAGATATCAGGTGCTCTGTGGGAGTCTTCCTGTCTACAGCTAAGTGATCAATTGCTGCGTGAAAACATAACTCCGGGTGCTACATGGTTTAGAAAACCTAGCTAGTAGGAACTGACATTTTCTCTGGCTTATCAAAGAGATATCTCTCTTGAAAGTTTGATAGAAATACTCATAGATGCTAAGAGCGTTTGGAATGATGGTCCAGAGATTCAGCCTCAACTTTAAAATAAGTTCTCTGCTGCCTCCCTTCAACCAGATTTGCTCTAAAATTGAATACATGTAATACAAATAATTACTATTTTAATAAATGAAAATTTGAAATCAGCCTCACACATTAGCTGGAGTGAATATTATAAAGTATTATAAAGCCATCCATTTTTATCTTCCTGTGTGTCTTGTGTAAATTTGCTCCTGGCGATGTACTATTTCATATTTAACTTCCTGAGAACTACATCTTCAGTGAGAACATCTGAGAAGTAACTGGTGGTCCTCTCAGTCTTCTGCAACTCCCTAGAAGGAAAAAAATTGACAGTTTTATTTTTAAGAAGAAAAATCTTTTTCACATGTAAAGGTTTCGGACGAATAACTGCTATAGAGCAGTGGCAGCCGTGAAGGCTGAAGTTCTACAGGCCTTCAGGCTGAAGACTTTCAGACGCTGCTTCCTCATTCTTGTTTATTTCAAAGAATATAAGCTCTTTAAAAATTAGAGCTAAAATACCAAAAAAACTTCATATCTTTTATGACTTTTTGTGACAACTATTTTTAATAATTAAATATAATAGTTCTTTTAGAGAGACTGGTTCTCTTAACATTCATGTCACTATATTTCTCAGAACCACTTTTGTAAAAAATTCCAAATTACTTTTAAAAATCATATTATTAATTTCAAAGTCCCCTCTGACGTCTAAAATTCATATACAAAAAAAGCATGACTTTAAAATCTTATTGTAGAAATAGATGGCTGAGTATGTGACTAGCTGTTTTCAGTTAGTAAGTTTCACATATTTCAACAAGTAATGTTTTCTTTCATTTGTAATTTTCTGAAAACAAGGGTGTTTGTCAGCAGCCTTGTTGAGATCCTCCTGTGCGGGGAAGCCATGTAAAGGCCTCACTGTAAAAACAGCAGCATTAGCGATGGATTTCATCTCCTTTTCAGATTATGTAGCAGTTGCTAACAGTAGGAGACTTTCATAAAAATTTTGTTAAAATAATTTCCCCAAATATTTCCATATTTTCATAGCCTTCATGGGGTCTGCCCGGTGCATACACTGGCCATTCTAATTTGTGTCTTTTTTGCTGGGTTTATTGTCATGTGAACTTGGAAATATTCTCTGTGTCATAAAGTGAGGCAAATACACTGGAAGAAATTTTTGCTTTCATAAGATTCTACTAAGTAAATATTTGTAGAAGATTAAAAAAATACACTAGTCAAGACAATTTGATTTAAATCAATAGTATGTAATTTTAAACATATGCTCAGCCCACACATTGTCAAACTGAATTTGTTTCTTGCCTTTCTTAATATTGTGGCAAATTTCCCTGTTATCTATTACTTAACTTTGCTTTCTTTCTTAACGCCTAAAAGCAGCAAAACAAGCAGCGGTGTGATTGCCTACAAAGCTCATTAAAAACTGAACTAAGTTGACCAAACCCAGCAAGACTGGGTAATGCGCCATAGAGAGGCCTCATATACCATACATAAGTTAGTTTCATAGCATATGAGGGTTTTCTAATTAATTTTAATTTTTTAAAAAGCTTTCTGGGTTTTGTCTACTATCTGTAGTGTTTCCACAATACAGAAGTAGATTTCAGAGAGTTATAGAGTATATATTTGAAAACTATTATTTAATAAAATATTATATTTTAAATTTTATTTATCCAACACACTTGACTGCATTTAGAAGGAGATCTCAAACACAATAGGCCATATTTTGGTGAACTGTGATTCAAGTTAAGATAATATCCACCACTGGTATAGTATATTCTTAAATCATTGTCTCAAGACCTACATTTATGCATTCTTACTATTTTATTCAAATATACATACGTGCCAATATTTTAATCTCAAATATTCTGTTTAGAGTAGGGGTGTTTATACTGTTTATTTCATTAATTATATTCTTTCAAACCTTCCGTACTTGGAAAGTTGGAAGTTTTAAAGTTATTAATATTTGGTTTTGTTTGTTTGTTTGTTTTTGGTATGGCTTTAAGACTTTTATCAGCAAGCCTGGATCTCTTAAATGATAAGAGCGTGGCCCTGAGTTTAACTGAGCTGCTGTCCTAGAGGCGGCCCACGCGCCTATCTAGGTCAGCGCTAACTCCCTCACAGATCTGACTAGTTTGCTCTCTCACTGCCTTTGAGATAACCGTTAAGAATGATAATAATGCCTGCCATATTATAGCCAATTCAAGAGAAGTTTATGGTTTAGAGAAATATTCCATTTTCAACTACAAATTATATTTCCAACTCCCTGAAGATTTTGGACAAAAACAAGCAGAACAGTTTTTATTCTGTCTTTGTGAGTCCTTCATAGACAAGCAGTCTTTGTGCTCGAACTAGTTTCCAGGGAGACGGGCTTGTGCATTTACTTGATAAAGCCTGCTCTTTGTGTGTTTTTATGGCACACTTTGAGAGCGTTGAATATATGTTATCCACGGCAAGTTTATTTTACCAAGCATAGTGGTATCTGTCAGCTCCAAACACAGTTTGCTACCAACACCTAAAAAACAAGTGCCTGTGCTAGTCAGTACAAGTGTTTGTGTTTGCAACAAACAATATCCAAAATTAGCTTTCAAAAGAACTTGGTAAGTCTCTTGTGCCTGCTAATAGGACCCTCACTTACTCTCAGGGGGCAACTGGACCAACATGTAAATGGCCATGCTTGAAGTCCTCCATGGATTAACTAGTACATACTATTTTAAGAGGCTTTCCTATGCAAGAAACATCCTTGGACTGGATGCGGCAGTGTAGGTGGATCCCAATTAGTACCTTGGTGAACTGCGTGCTTGCCGAGTGGGACTGAAGAGGCTTGTGCGCCGTACCGCAGTGCTGGGGGAAATTGCTGTGGGGCTTGAACTGCGTGCACGTCTGGGATTGCTGTGGGGCTTGAATTCCACATCACTGGGGGTGGGGGAAAGAACCTTCCATGACCTGGAATTACCAGGCTCTGGTGACGGAGCTGCGAGGTTAGGGCTATGGAGGCAGAAAAAGGCTCACGCTGACGCTTGTAAGTAGGGGTGTCTGTGAACTTCTCCTTGGGACTGGGAGCCTGGATTCTCATTAACTTCTACCCTCTTAATAGCAAGTACTGTTGGGGCTCCCCAAGAGTCTCGGCTCTTCTTTGAAGCACGCCAGTGACCAGGACGGGGTCTGAGAAATGGATTTTTCTCCACTGCACCATTTCAGACACAAAAGAAAGATACCATCAATCCTTGCAACTTGCACTGGTTACAATACATTTAAACCTTTTGGGCAGAGTGTAAACTAGATAATAGAATGGGGCTTTGTTGTATTTCATCATTTATTTCCCTGTTGGAAGACAAACCATGACCCCCTCCCATGCAAAATAGTGCCCTGCTACAGTTACACCCTTAGGCCCCACTTTATTGTTTCTATGCTGTGTGTTTTGCTTTGAGGTACTGGTAATTGAACTCATGGCCTTGCATAGGCTTAGGCAAGTGTTTTACCACTCTCCAGCTATTGGTTTATATGTTTTATGCATATGGTTGCTTTGCCTGCATGTATGTCTGTGTACCACTTGTGTGCCTGGTCCCTCTAGAGACTGGAAGAAGGTGTCCAATCCCCCAGAACTGACATTACAGATGGTTGTGAGTCACTGTGTGTGCTGGGACTCAAACCTGGGTCCTCTAAAAGAGCCAGTGCTCCTAACTGTGGAGCCATCTCTCCAGCTCTGCTTTATTATTTTTAGAAAAAACAGTTCACTGCTAGGTTTAACTACTTAAAAAATCTCATTCTTTGGACTTATCTAGAATTATAATATGGAGATAAAATTATCTGACCCCTAGGGAGAGTTCATATTGGCATGGGCCTAGAGCGAGGAGTCCTTCTCAGTGTGCTACAGATAAGGACAAGGGCAATATGAGGGAAGTGGAGAAAAGGGGAATACCCTGAGCAGGAGGGTGTAGGAGTAGAACATGCAGATCCTGGTCTTCTCTGCTCTCGGCCACAGGCTGTGTGTTTACCATGCCCTAGAATGTAAGGTTAGGCTAGAAGAATTCCCCCTGCTCCTTGGTGATATCTCAGGCTTCTAGAATCACTGAAATGCTAAGGTTGCCTCTCACTGCTTGTTGCTCTTTCTGTCTCTCAAGTACCTTGTGGAGAGAATCTAGCAAAGGAAGTGGAGACAGGCTATTCTTTCATCCGTGTGTTTAAGCAATACATTCTCCCTTATAGTGAGGGCAATCTGGAAACACAGACTGTGAGACTGAGTGCTGGATGCAGTTCTGGGAAGAACCCCTTAACTTTGACCCCACCCCTGCAGCTGTCATTCCACCACTAAAAGTACTGTTGTCATTTGAAGGTCTGGAGTCCACTTTAAAAAGCCCGAGTTCCAGGCAGCATTAACTGACCACGTCAGTATAGAAAAAAGGAGGGTTGCTTCCTTGATTTCTTGTTCTCTGAAAACACAGGTAACATTCATGGGGAGTTGGAAAAGAAAGCAGAAATCATGTTTGGCAAATGCCTAGAATCACTGCACTTAGTAGGGGGAAGAAGGGTTGGGTTGGGGAAGGGGAACTCACAAGTAGAACTGGATAAAGCAGTTTAAAAGAAAGGAAATAAAATAAGGTAATATGTCGTCCTTGGCAACAAAAACATAAATGAGACCACTATGTGGAATAGCAGTGATAAGAAAAGATAAATGATTTATTTGCCTTGCATACATAGTTTTTCTTTTCAAAATCAAGACACGTACCTAAGAGATGGCTCATTGGGTAAAGGTACTTGAAGCCAAGCCCGACAACCTGAGTTTCATCCCCAGGACCCAAGTGGTAGGAGGAAAGAATGGACTCCGGAAGGTTGTCCTCTGAACACACATACAACAAATACATGTAATTTTAAAATTTTAAATCAAGACAGATTGCAGATGTTCCTCAAACTATTTTCAACGCAAAAGAAAAATAAGCAGTTATTGTGCAATGGCCTTTTACCTAGGAAACATCATGGAAATTCCGAGCTGTGCGCTGGCAGTTAGATAATTTAACCAAGCACTGTACTATCATCCCTCGCTATGCCCTTGATTTCCTCCCTGATGTCACACTAATTCCCTGCCATCATCATGAGTTAGTTCTACCAGACCTTTGAAGCCACTTCCTAATAGATTGCAGTGAAAGGGGGTTTTCAATCACTTCATTGGGAAAACTTGCCTAAGAAGAAATGGTGCTTGATGCTTTGGCAAATCGCTTCATACATATTCTGTTTTCTTCTCTTTTCTCTTGAAATAGCTACAGCATCTCAATGAAACTCTGTTAGGAACCAAAGCTTGGTGACCACTTCCAAATCAGCCTTATTAGTTCTGTGAGTCAGCTGACTGGTGGGATAGAAGTTAAGAATGGCCACCATCACACCCAGTTCTAAGCATTACCTGCCATTAGTGTTTTACAAAACCTTTCTAGTTTATGAACTTAAAACTGAGAATCCCAAAGCCTCACCTGACTATATATTGTCTCTTTCTTGTAGTTTATAACTACCCATGTAAACAAGCTCTTGAGTGTGGAAAAGTATACCCATATGAATTCTTTTTCTTGTTTTATATACTGGTTAAGGTTAATAAAAAGAGAAAACGAATGTGAATGATATAAATATAAGTGAAGCTGAAACTTCAAAAATTATTTGCATATGTCAAAATAATCCATAAAAGTAGAGAGTGCACCCAGTCAAGCGTTTGGCAATGGAAGATTGCTACGTTTCCTTGAAGCATTTGGAACAACTTAGTAACATCCTGGTTTTATTTAAAGGCAATGTAATATTTTAAATTTTGTGTTCAGCAGTGTTCAAATTTGCTGGCTTTTAGGACTGCACAAGTAATAGATGAAAAATTTCTTAAAGGAAGGTACCAGTAGGATTTTAATTCATCTGAAAGGAAGGTACCAATGGAGTTTTATTCATCTGTCTCCATCATATAGCATGATTGGTAGGTGCTCAGTAAGGAAGGCTAGGGATGTAGCTAAGTTGGTGGAGTGCTTGCCTAGCTCGCAGAACACTTTAGATTCTTTCCCCAACATCAAATTAAAAACAAACAAACCAACAAACAACTTGGAATTTTAGTACTCAGGAGGTAAAAGCCAGAAGATCAGAGGTTCACTATATTCCTCCATACTACACAGTGAATTTAACCATTAAGCTATCTTCTTATCCATGGCTTATGTGAAGTTATTTGCTGTATTTCACTTCATTCATAGGATCCCTGGGAACTATCCTGTAAAAATCAGCCTCACTGGCTCGCTAGATTGCTTAGAAAAACTCAATGCTGTAGTCTATAAGTTCCTGCCAAGGCAGACCAACTGGTTGTTTGTGGCTCCTGTTGCTGTAGGCTAACTGGATCTCTGAGACAGGGTCTCACTGGTTCTTTTTTTCTTTGAGTGGCAGTTAGGAATTCTGGGTCTCAAAAATTAGATTTAATACTGTCACAAAAAAAGGATCTAACCCTGGAGGACTGATCTATGTTAAGTCAATAAAGCGATTCTCAATTCCAGTTTAATTAATGTTGCTAATGAGCCTTTCCTAGAGATTTTTAGCAACAGTTTTATTTCTTACTCTAAAATTCTATGATTTGGGAACTGCAGCCAGGGGTGTGGCTCAAGGCTAGAGGGGTCGTCTAGCAGGCAAGGTCATGTGAACAACACACTATGATTTAGGAGCTGAAGAACTTTGTATTTACGTATTTCTGATGTCACTGTAATTTAGTTCAGGCTGCTTGGAAAGCAGTTGAGCAATGTGTTGCACACCGTAATGCTATACCTCTACTTCTGCGTCTTTTGCCAGAGGGCTAGAGGATACAGGAAAAGGCAGATACAAGAACTTCGTGAGAGCATTGTTTAGGAAGCCGTATATGAGCCAGCCGTGGTAGTATACACCTATAATCCCAGCACTAGAGAGATGATAGCAGGGGGATTGCATGCTTGAAGCTAGCCTGGGCCACATAGGAAGATCCTATCTAAAAACCATACTTGGAAGTGACGCAGATATTCAGCAACAGAGAAAATAGCTAACTTTTTAGTTTCTCTCAGATCCTGGTCAGTAAAGATCAAGGCAGAGCCTAGGAACCCTCCAGCTAGATAACTGTAAAGGCACTGGATGAGTGTTTATGCTATACCCAAATTTTATACCATACTTAGCTTTGTTTCCCATATTGGATTTACCTGTGCTCTTTTTTATTTACATGGTTTAATTTAATTGGGGAAGGAGAAAAAAATCTTAAAGTCCATTTTTTTAACAGCCTCATAATGTTCACAGACGTATATAAGGCTCAATTTTGCAGATTTCTTGTGGTTTGTGATCTTTTTGATCTTTAGTGAATACTGTCAAATAGAGTTTAAAAAATAGTTTTCAGAATTACTTTCTTTTAAAACACTCCTCTTTTAGTTTTTCCTTAAAAATCTATGTATGTATTATGGTCCCTTTTTTCTTTCTCTTTCTATCTAAAACTGAATGACCTGTGAGAGAATTATTTGGTTTCCCAACTCCTGGCAGAATGTTAAACATGTAATCATGAATAGTCACTGAAGAAACTTCCGTTATCTATGAGACATTGATATAAAATGTGGTAGAAATACTGAAAATAATGTCTTGAAAATAGCAAGAAGTAGGTTTTCCCAAATCCCAGAGAGCAGTACAAAAATCACATATATTTACACAGATATGCACACATATACATACAGAATACAGCAATAGTTCTTGGACTTTTTTTTTTCTTTTCTGATATATTGTTCTAGAAATCCCAGAAGAAGAAATTAACTGGTTTGCCTTGGACCTAGTTCTATATTGTTCTTCTCACTTTCTCATTTTATTTGGGAAACACACACACATCTATATCTTTTTTTTTTTTTTTTTTTTTTGATTTTCGAGACAGGGTTTCTCCGTAGCTTTTTTTTTTCGGTTCCTGTCCTGGAACTAGCTCTTCTAGACCAGGCTGGCCTCGAACTCACAGAGATCCGCCTGCCTCTGCCTCCCGAGTGCTGGGATTAAAGACACATCTATATCTTGTATCAGCCTTATGGCTCAGAATATTCTTTCCAACTTAAAATGTTAAGAGTCTTTTAGACTTTTATATCAGTGATACTAAATATTTTCTTTCTTTGGCTCCCAAGTTCCTGCTGATACAGTTCCCAATGTCAGCCAGTATGAACTGCAGCTAATAAGACTTTAATTTCTAGATCTTAGAATCTAATGGTAAAACAGACTCAATGTGGTGACACCTCAGAGTCAATCCACCCAAGCTTATCTGTGGATGGACTCAGTATTAGGCATCAAATCCTGAGTCTTGAACATGCTAGGGAAACTGTTCACCACTGAGCCACCTCCTTGGCACCCCCTATCCTATGTAGAATGACCATTCCCTAATATAGTTATTATAACTATTTCACATTTATGAATTCATAAATTGCCTTATTATCATTTATGTTTAGTATTTTAAAAGATAGAAATGTCTGATTGACCACTTAGAAATAAATTCTGAACATGAATGAGGGAAGTAAACAAGGAAAACACAATTTGAAAGAATTTATGTGAAACCAGATAGAATTTATTTCCCATACACAGTGCTATGAAATATTAAGAGAACCTCAATGTAGGCATAACAAAAACTTTCAGATTGGACAAATGTTGCCAGTGTGTTTCTTGTATCCCACAAACTCCGTCTTTACTGAATGACCACTGACTTTAAGAATCATGTATATTTACATTGGGATCAAAATCCGTTTTCTGAAAACACAGCCACATAAATGTTGAGACTGGAGCTTAGGAGCCTAAAGATCACAACATGCCAAATCTTCACCTAAATGAAATGTAAGTGGAAGATAGTGTATCATATTACATTTGCCAATTTATGAGGAGTATTATTTCTTTTCATGTTTATGTTCCTGTCATGCTTTAATAGAGTATAAAATTGTGTACCATAGCTCTTGTCATTCTTTTTATTGATTTGTGCACTAGAAACCTTCCTAGTTCTGGCCTGTAGCAACCTAAGTCATTTGTATGTATTTTTCAATGATTATTAAGAACAAGTATGTGCTTTTTCAGTATCATTTATACATGATTCTTAATATTATTACACCCAAAGCTTTAGGGAAATTCCAGAGTCCCTTTATAATGTTAATTCACATTCTATGTAACATTTTTAGAACATGGAATTAATGTCAAAAGAAACTTCATTCTGCTCACTCTGATACTCTAGAGCAGGTAAAGTGAGACATGAAAAAAGGAAAAATGTTAATTATAGACTTCAACATTCTGCATTAGCCCTTTTTGTTGTCCTGGTCAGAGGAGCAGGTTTCATAATGGCCTAGGGGCCTGAGCACTGTTTTTTTCATTCTTGTTTGGAGACTTCCAATGGCAACTGTGACAAATTCTGCTTAGTACTCCAGCTGGGAAGGGTTTGTAATAATGCACACACAAATGTTGCTGAGACTGTACAATGCATCATGTAAGACTGACTCCCTTTCATACTTTTTGTCAGGCTTCAGATTTTAACCTATCCATTGGCTTAGAATAGACAGTATTTTTTTTTTTACTAGCCAGGTTTCTCTGTGTAGCCCTGGAACTCACTCTGTAGACCATGCTGGGCTCAAACTCAGAGATTTGCCTGCCTTTGCCCTCTGATGAGAGGATTAAAGGTGTGTGCCACCATGCCCAGCTTTTAATAGATGGTAGTTTAATTACCCAGTTATTTTATATATGAACAAAAAGTACTATCGTCACAGTTATTTAATAGTTAATCTTTTCCAAGGAAGATCTGTATTAATGAACAACTTCAAAGTATCAGACTGAGAAACTGATTTACATATAAAAGCAAAAGTAAAAAATGAGCCTCTTTAAAATATTGCCTTGTGACATCTCCGGACCCCCAATTCTTCCTTGTAGGCCTGTAGATGTGGAATGAAGGTAGGCGTTATTTGCTAAAGTGAGTGCAGGGAACCTGCACCTTCTCTACCCTTGGGCAACCTGCCATTTTCCCTCCTGTTCTCACACCTGTTCAGCTACTAGGGCAAAGAAACTGACTAGATCATGCAGACCCTTTTCTTCCCGAAAGAGAGCCGTACAGGAAGGATAAAGAGCCAAAGGGAGTTGAGATGCTCTCTCATTTAATTATCTGAACTTCAGTTTCATTTTAGTGCTCTTAATTAAACACATCTTAGGTGGTTATTGGCTCAGAGAAGACACAGAATGCCATAGCTGGGAGCCTTGAATTTACCTAAGTCCTAAAGGAGTGCAGTTGAAATAGTTTACTAGCAACCCACAGCAGCATGGTGATTCAAGGCTGAAGATGAATGTAACTGAGATTCAAAGAAGGGAATGGGTAGCCAGGAAAAGCCCTGCAGAGAAGAGTTTAGAAGAGTTCAAGAGGGTAGCCTTAAGAAAACCAATACAAAAAATGTACAGGGACAGAAACAACAAAAGAGCCAAACAGAGCAGATCACTTCACAAAGAAGGTAGGCAGATCGGTAGATGGAGTCACTGCTTCATGAACACAGGTTTCCTTTGGGATGGGAATGCTTTGGAATTATATACAAGGAGACTTAGAGCTGCCTTTCTTTTCTTTTTAATGCAGTACTGAGAATCAAACGCAGGCCCATGCGCGTGCTAGGCAAGCAGCTGACTGCAAAGCCACATGCCAGTTCCTGGCTGCATGGCTTTTCCAGTGTTCTATCCAGTGTCCCTGATCTGACCACTGCACATTGTGAACATGTATTGAAATATCATTCTGTACCCTACATTGTATACAATCATTATGTGTCAACTAAAAACAAAATAGGTAAGAATATATTAGAAACTGCTGTGTTATACACTCTGAAATGGATAATTTTGTTTCCTCAAAAATTAATATTCCTAACTTGAGATAGTCAAAGAGAAAGAAAAAGTAATCTCCAGTGTAAGAAAACCAAGGCTAGAATAGTGACTAAACACAGTCCCAGGGGACTCCACACGAGCCAACTGGAGGTGGAGAATACAGGGATATGAGCAGTCAGAAATGGGGCTGGAAATGTAGATCTTTCAGACTGATGATAAATGGTCTGGAATGCAGATGGAGGAGTAGGGGTTTTATCTTAGCAGTGGGGAGACTCCAGATCTTAAGAAGTTGGGGATGATTTAGTCAGAAGATTAACCTGGCAGCTGTGTACAGAGAAAGTCATCAGGAAGCTGTTACAAAACCTGGACATATTACCTATGGAAATGAAGACAAAGGCATAGTCTGCTATCAGGCCACTGATGCACACTGACCTGAGCAAGCGGAGGACAGCTTTGAGGTGATATTGTCATAGAATTCAAGCATATGATTTGACCTTTCGTAAAAGTATCCACAGTACATTGCAGAGAGAACGCCCTCCACCCTCAAATTAGATCCATACTTTCTTGAAGAGTAAACTATTCTGGGGACTTACCATGGATTTTAGGGTAGCCTCTTTGTGTATCACTTTATATGTTGGACACAGAGGCAAGACAGAGCGGTCCCTTTCTTTATGGAACTGTCACATAGTCTTTATTTATCAAAGGATAGCCAGACATTAAAGAGAGTCATAGTTCAGCTCAGTATAAGGAAAGAATTGTAATGACTATAGCTATCCAGCGGTAGGAAAGGCTGCGTGAGCAGAAAATGCTTTGTCATTAGAGCCCAAGTGAGTCTCTTCTAAGACAGCTTCCCACACACACTTCCTTCATTAGTAGTTACTTTGGAACATTTATGCTAAGTTTTTAGCTTTTTCATCAGTACTTGTAAATAAGCTTATGTGAATGTATGTGCAATTTAGATTTTTAAAACTAATGTGCAATTTAGAATTTTAAAATTCAGTTTCAAAACTGAATTTGTGTGGATTTTTGTTTGTGTATGGTGGTGTGTGTGTGTGTGTGTGTGTATGTGTGTGTGTGTGCGTGCACACGTGCCTGGGAACTGAAACCAGTCTCTCCTATATGCTAAACACATGCTATACCAATGAAACACACCCCCCCACACTCTAGTTCTCCAATTCCTTTTAAAGAAACTATTATTTTCCAATGCTTTCTCAGCCGTTCATTTATTTCCAACTTTAATATTTATAGTAAGTTCCTCTTTCACGTGATGTTTTTCACAAGTAATGCAAATTTCTGCAGAAACGAGTTACGTAAATCTAAGTCAAGCTACTGACCTTTAAGTCATTTGTGTTTCTCTCCTGTGATGTAATGCCATGCTTAAATAGAACCTGATGTGACTACCCACTTGAAGGTATCTCTGGGGTGCCATCTTTTTCATTTTTAAAAATTAGTTCTTTGAGAATTCCATACGATGTGTTTTGGTCGCTTTCACCCTCCTTCTTTTCTTTCGCTGCCCACTCAATTTGGTGTCCTTTTTTTATTTTCACCTATCAAGTCCAGTTTGTGCTGCCTGTGGGCTGCTGGATATGTAGCGCTGGAGCACATAGACCTACCAGGGACAACACTGTCCAAAGAAACTGACTCTTCCTCTGCCAGCAGCTTCTAGTTTCCAACAGGTTCTTAACAAGGGGTGGGACTTGGTGCCCACCTCCCTTCTCCATGCTGGAGTGGGATGCAATTTTGATGTGTGAAAATAGATAGCCTTTATTATTCAGCCTATCTGACTTAGTCATTTATAAACATTAAATTGTTTCTCTAAATGTCTAGTAACTAGACTTACTACTGATTAGTGCATTTTATAACATTGTAACTTTTTAGGCTCATATAGAAGTGATATCCTCAGTATGATTTTTGAGAAATGCTGAAATGTTTTAACCCAGATGAGGGACATGCTTTTCATGGGGATTATTTTAGTGCTTATAATATCAAGTGAAAAAAAAGAGTTGTCTGCAGAAGAAAAATGCATTTCATTTTATCTCTAGTAAAATGCCTTGTTAAAAGTTGACCACTTCCTTATGGTGTGTGAGTTAAACAAGTTATGTTTCTCAGCAAAATGTATATAAAATTTTGCTATGTGCCTAGAACATTCCCTGATAGATAGTAGACACTCAAATATTTATTGAACATTGTTTAGTTATGTGAAGTGACGGTAGATCAGACATCTCAAGTGAAAAATTAGTGTCTAAGCAGGCTTAGTAGTAAGTAGGGAGAGTTTAAGTTTTGAGGAAAACAAAGACACTTTTGTTATGGTGGCATTTAGATATAATTACCAATGTGAAAGATTAGGTTAAATAATTTTGGTGTATCTTAATGTCTACGCAATATTTAAAATGCCAATGATAACTAATTCTGATGGTTAAATCTGAAGTGAATAGCTGAATCTGAGCACATACGGTATTACTTCTGAATGGCCAGAACCTCTGAGCCTCTCTTCTTTCTGTCACCTTCCCTCCTGCCCTTTTTCCTTACTTCCCTTTCTCCCTTTCCTGCTTTTTGTATCTCCCTCCCTCATCCCCCACCTCTCTTTCCCCTCACTTCTTACGGTAGCTCTGGTTATTCGTCCCTCTTCCCTTCCTGAAGCTTCTTACATTTCCTTTCCTGGGGTTTTACAACTACTTCTTCTGAAGAGTCTTCCTTCGTGTCTGTTTCTCAATGCCTATTACTATCTCTTCCTTTGGTCAAGACTTGGACTACAATGTGAAACTAATGGTACTTTTAATCATCAAAAGATCAAAAATGGGGACGCCTCTATTCTGAAATTGTTGCTGGTATTTCTGACAGAATGTGGTTTCCATGGATTGTTTCCCAAATGGATTTTCAAGTATCAAATCACTAATTCTCAAACTGTTCATAGGGGTCAATAGGCCCTGAGTCACTGATGTCTAAGTCAGGGTTACTATTGCTGTGATGAAGCACCATGACCAAAAAGCAGGTTGGGCAGGAAAGGGTTTATTCGGAGCACTGTTCATCATTGAAGGACGTCAGGACAGGAACTCAAACAGGCAGGACTTTGGAAGCAGGAGCTGATGCAGAGACCATGGAGAGGGGTGCTGCTCACTGGCTTGCTCAGCCCGCTTTCTTATAAAGTGCAGTGGACTGAGCCCCCCCCCCCCCCCCCCGTCAAGCAGTAGTTAAGAAAATGCCTTACAGCTGGATTTTAGGGAGGGTGATTTTTCTCTGATGGCTCTAGTTTGTGTCAAGCTAACATAAACCCAGCCAGTACAACTGGTAAATGCTTGGAAAGCACAGTAGCTTGTTGAAGCAACTCCCCACTGTCTCTAACAACTTTCATTTCTACCTTCTTTTTCCAAACAGCACAGAGAGCAGTAGAGCCTTGAACCACTGATTTTGGGCTGTGTCATCCCTCACATGTGCAGTTACACAAGAGTCTGTCATGTTCATCCTGCAGCTCCTTGTCTAGAGCACGCCTAATGAATAGCAGATGCTCAGCAGATAACTCCTGCTTTAATATCTCCTACCCACAGTCTGACTCTCTTTCCCAGTCCTTAATCGCTCTCTAAGTCTCTTGTGTAAAATCACTCATTAGGGCAACTTAGCCTGTAAATTACTTATAAGTGGAAGTGTGTGATTCCCTGCTTAAAACATTTTTTAACCATTCAGTTTCCTGCTTAGCCTATCACATAGTTTAAATATTAAGCCAAAATATCACTTAATCATCTTGCTGAGGGCCTGTTTCTTAATTAACTCAAGCAACAAAAAGATAAGCTAGTTATTGAGAGTTATCATTAATATTTATTGATCAGCAACCCTGTTTCAAGCTCTATTTAAAGCACATTGATACACTATCTTATTTTATTCTACCAACAGTCATATATGTTATAATACTAAGGCTATATAGTGGGATGGGATGTAGCTCAATAGATAGGATACATGTCCAGCATGCATAAGACTATGGGCTCCATCCCCAGAACTGTGTAAACTAGGGATGGTGGCACATGTCTGCATCTCAGCCTTTGGGAAAATCAGAAATTCAAGGTCATCCTTGGTTACATAGTGAGTTTAAGTTTAGTCTGACCTACAGGAGACCCTGTCTCAAAAGAAGGTGGGTGCATGCTGTGTGTTTCATACATTACTCGGGTCAGTGAAGAAATAGAAAGAGACCAACTAACTAGCCAAATGAGAAAGCTAGGATTTGAACCCAAGAAGTCTAAACAAAGCCACCAAGTCCTGCAAAGAGAGCCTAATTTTACAGTGTCTGAGTTCCAAGAGAATGAAATATCTATAGGCACATGCCCCCCCTACTACCATGACTTGTATAACAGTTAGATGTAACACAGGCTAGTTCTAGTTCACTGAAAATCAGTTCAGCGTGTGATAGTGACTTGAAAATACAACATGCCTTTGTGTTGTTCATGACAAGCAAATAAGATCACCAAATCTTCCTTGCATATTCAGTACCTCCACTATTACTTAAAATCAGCTGCTGGGGACAACCACTGTTAAAATTCTCTCTCTCTCTCTCTCTCTCTCTCTCTCTGTGTGTGTGTGTGCGCGCGCGCGCGTGCGCTAGGTGGTGGTGGTACAGCCTTTGATTCCAAGCAGAGGAAGCAAATCTCTGCATTTAAGGCCAGCCTGGTCTGCAGAGAAAGTTCCAGAACAGCTAGGGCTACACAGAGAAACTCTGCCTTGAAAAGGGGGGGAAAATTTCATTCTCTCTCTCTCCCACACCATTTCCCTCTGCTTTTTAATATAAATAAAGTCATTTCATTTTTTTTTATCTGAGGATATGACAGTCAACTGAATAGTAAATCTTCTAAGGTTGCTGTAAAAATCTAAGGAAGGTTAACTGGCCTTGGTTGAATTATACCTTCATGGTAAGAGGGGATAGGGCAGTAAAAAGTCCAGTGGAGTTTATATACATGTGAACAGGCTCCAAAATTTATATGAAATTTAGTATTTGCATATAATGTATCCATATATTCCTATTGCTCTAAATTCCCTATAGAAGTCCTATTATATCTAACACAGGGTAAATGCAAGAGAAATTGTTCTACTGTGTTGTTTAGGGGACAACAACAAGACAAAGGTTGTTACATATTCAGTATAGGCACAGTATTTTTAGAATATTTATAATTATCATGGGTATGTATGATATGCAAGTTTGGATATACACATGCCACAGCACGAGTGTGGAGGCCAGAGAACGGCTTGTGGAGTTGGCTCTCTCCTTCTACCTTTCCATAGGTTCCAAGGGTTGAATTCAAGTCATCAAGTGCTTTGCCTGCTGACCTAACTTGCTGGCAATGTATTTTTTAAAAATATCCTCAACGTGTAGTTAGATAAATCTTAGGATACAAAATCCTCAGACATGGAGGAATGACTACATTTATCTTGGAATTAAAATTACTAATTTGAATATGTTTGCATGCTTCCTACCTTCCCCCAACACACTGTGAGTGACACTGTATGACAGAACAAGACCACTCCCCCTACCTTTAAGAAAAGATACAGCTTAGTTTGCCTATCATGTATGAACTCCTAAATTCAATCTCTAATATCACACAGGTGTGTGCATACATGCATGTGCGCACACACACACACTCTATCTTCCCATGTCAGTTCCTAGACTTTTGTGATAAGGTATTAGTAAAAAAGGCACTGGCCATGAGGAGCTGGCAAAACTGTAAGTTGATGTGCTAAATCAAGGCTCAAAAAAGAAGAAAAGGAGAGGTCTTGAGTTTGCTAAGCTGGCAGTGGAGGAAATGGTTAGGTAGCAGGGCCTTGGTAGAGACTGCAGAGAATGTGAAAAGAATTGAAGGGGAAGGCAGACAGGGCTTCTTGTGAGTATGAACTGAATCCTATGCACTGGACTTTTCAAAGACCCAGGTACAAAACTTGGAAATGTCTTGAATGTTTTGAAGAATGAACAGTATTCCCATTAAGTGACCAGTTGTGTTAGCTGTCCCCCCCCACACACCTCCTGCCTCAGTTTACCCATGCTGTTTAGGCTGAGGTCCACCCTCCAGCCCATATTCTTTAATTGTGCTTCATTGATATTTCAGAGGGAGAAGATAGGTTTGCTTAGTTTTTTGAGATGTTCTAGCCATAGTGGCAAAAAGATTTAGAATTCTTTCTTATTTAGTTTGGGTTGGTTTTTGTTTTTGAATCAAAATCTTGCTATGTAGCTTAGAACTCATTGTCATGCTGATTCAGTCTTGTAAATGCAAGGATTATAAACCTGTCCACCATGTCCAGCTCAAACAGAGTTCTTGAGAGGAGTTTAAAGACTATTCATAAAAAACTGTGCCATGCTTAAGAATAGTAAGAAGAAATCCAAAGAACTTTTAGGATGTAATAGTAGGAAAATCTCAGAACAGGAACAAGAGAGTAAGAAGTAACTGAAAGGCAGGATGAAGCAGCAGTATTCAGGAGCCCACTCAGATCAGCTTGTAGAAATTAATTGTAAAATTTAAGGTTCTTACTAAACTAATTGTTAGAGACTTCTTTTAAGTATTAAATTATATAAACTTACAATCAGACAGGTTATGTTAAAAAAAAAAAGGTAGCAGATACACACACAGAAAGTTTATTTCCTAGCTCCTACATTGCTAAGATATGTCAACTTATGTCTGTGTGGTGGACATCCTGCTTCAGAAACATCGTGTTAGAAGCTTGAAACCCATGTCTTACACCATAGAAACTCACAAATCCTCAAACAAGACCATTCTCTGCATGTCAGGAGGGCTAATTAAGCATTTTCTAGCACACCATTGGAAAATAGAAATCAAGAAGTCTAATGGGTTAACAACAAAGCAGTTTCTAGCTAGTTTCGGTAGAAAGCTGTGTGACATCACCCAAGTGCAATGTACGGAGGAACAGAAAAATGGCAAGTGTGAACCCAGTGTTCAGATAAAGTTGGGAATAATGAAACTGAGTGGGTTGGTATTGATGATGTTGTTATTTAATTGTGAAGCTTACGGAGCACTTATATTTTAATGTCTTTTATAACTCTCCAAAACATACTACACACATATTTATTTTCTAGTGAAACCTTCACTGTTAGAAAAGGAACTGGTTATTTATAGACTACACCCCAGGAAATGCCACTGTCATATTTCACAATAAGACCATATTAGTTGTATGTTTGAGATAGATTCTTACTATTCAACTGTCTTAGTTTTTCAAAGAAATATTATCAAGAACAAATGTTGAATTAGTACTGTTTGGTGCTAGGGTGTAGGACCCAGGTCCTTGAACATATTAGGTTTAAGAATTGTACCACTGAGATACATGCCCAGCCCAAAGGTAGAATTATATAGAGTACTGTTTTTGTATGTTTTGAGATAATCATATGGCTTGTTTTAAAACTGGGTTAATGCCATAACATGAATTTATCAATTTTTGGTATTAAATTGCCTTTGCTTTTCTAAGATAAGTGCAATTTGATCAAGTAGTTTATTTTTTATATGTAATATATAACATAGTAATATTTAACATAGCATATGATTAAATTAATTAGCTTTGCTTATAATTTTAAATTAATAACAATAGAACTGATGATATTTTAATGGGTCTTTGTTATATTAGTTTATATGTTTATATATGTGTGTGTATATATACATACATATACATTTGTGTGCCATATATATATATATCTGTGGCATGTGTACATGGTGAAGGTTAGAGGACAACTTGTGGAAATTGGTTCTTTCCTTCCACTACGGAGATTCTAGGAATTGAACAGAAACTTCTCTATCCACTCAGCCATTTCAATAGCCCTTTTTTGATGTTTTCTTTTGCAGGGAGGGGGAAGTGTCAAACTTTTATATCAATATTATAGTAATTAAAAATTAATATGGTCAATGTAAAAGGTTTTACTCAAAGTTTAAATATGGCATCTCTTTCTGTAGCATTTTAAAAGAACATCTGTAAAATTACATTTTGGGAGAGGTTTTGTTTTGTTTCTTCAGCAGTGATAGACATTAAACCCAGAGGCTTTTGGGTGGTAGGCAACTGGTCCACCATTGAGTGATACCTGCAACCCTTTGGGGATGTAATTCCTGGATAAGTTTTCAATGATTCGGGTTTTCTTTTCCCTATCTCTTGGGTTCATTTTCATTGTTCATTTCATTTCAGGTCAATTAATCTGAATAAATTGCTCTTGGCCTGCATTTTTATCTACTATGATTCTAGCAGAAAGTCCTATTTCAGGATTTTGTATATGAAGCAGTTGAATGGGTATGCAGAAACAGTCTGGCCTATTGAGAGCTTTGTGGAAGGGCAAGGCTGCGATATCTTTCTTCACAGCCTGAGTGCCTAGGTTTTACAGATTTAAATAGATTGGCCATCCAGTGAATGTGAAGGAGCTCAATACACTGTCCTCAGACTGCCTTTGTTCTATATCAGTAAGGCTATGCCTTAGTGACACAGAACAGTCTGAGTGGACCCAGGGAGTGGAATGGGGTATGGAATACTGCCTGCCTCCAGAGGTAGTAGGAGCTGGTCTTGTTTTCTGTTTGATCTAACTCTTAGGGTTTCAAGCCTTGAATGGATAGCAGTTTCTACATTTTTGTGTATTTTTTAAGAGAGAGAAAGGACATGAAGTTGGATGGGGAAGGATTATGGAGGAATTATAGGATGGGAAGGAGTATGATCAAAATATATGTGTGAACATTTTTAAATAATAAATAAATATTACTTTCTTTTTGTCTAATCTTAATGAGGGCATATGTATTATATGTATTTAAGGATGACCAGGCACAAGTGTCAAGGAAACTAATATTGGTTAATCTTAACCTAGAATCTTTAAATTTTTTTTTTTTTTTTTTTTTTTTGGTTTATTGAGACAGGGTTTCTCTGTAGCTTTGGTGCCTGTCCCGGAACTAGCTCTTGTAGACCAGGCTGGCCTCGAACTCCCAGAGATCTGCCTGCCTCTGCCTCCCGAGTGCTGGGATTAAAGGCGTTGATTTTGTTCGTTAATTTATTATTTTTCTTTTGTTTTCGTATTTCTGAAATTTTTATCTTATATGCTTTTTTTAAAGTCAAAGTAGTGATTTCTTATAGATAACGCAGTTTTCCTTGTATTAAACATGCTATTCGTAATAAGCAGTTTCTGTGTGGATGCTGTCTTCCGTGCTGACTAGCAAATTAAAGTGTTTATGCAAATCATTATGGTGGAGGTCAGCAGTCACAGCCAAAAGACAAAGCATACAGGCAGAAAGTGCTGACAAATGAGCTCTTCCTGTAGAAGACTGTCCGGCTCTGAGAGCAGAACTGCAGTTTACTATTGATACTGAGATGCCGTTAAAACTCTCGTTTCCAAGCAGCAATACTACGCAATGCTGGGAAACACCAGCAAGCAAAGCTCACTGGTTGTAGTTCATAACAGAATGAGGAAACGTTCATCTTCATGATGTAACATTTTTACACCATGCATCACGTAACAGAACAGTTTCTGTCAGTTCCAAGAAATCGGAAAAGCAGGCATTGGAGTCTTGTGTGTGTCGAGCGTGCAGAAGGTTGGGTCTGCAAGCTGGGCCTCCCCGGCCCTCCAGATAAGGCTCTTGGCACCGGATGCTGTTTTGTCTTTACTGAATGTCCTATTCTGGGCTCCCTGAGCATTTTAAGAGACAAGGATGTGAATCATTATTTAGACAATCTGCTCCCTGGACCTTCCTCTGAAAAGCCTGCTTAGCGTGGTGTGTACTGCATCTCCCATACTCAAGCAGGCTGGCTACTCTACTGTGACCTTAGACTTCTCAACTATGTAGCTTCCAGATGAAATCAAATTTCAGTAAACATCAGCTTTGCAATGTATAACTTTTATCAAACTTGCATCACCTCCCACCCCAGAAATGAATATGAACAGCAGCTTCTGGTGTGGCTTTTATCAATAAGCCATATCCAGAGTTCTAGCCCCCTGTCTTTTGAGGTTGCTAATCCCTTTAAAGGTCTAGTTTTTTTCCTAAGTCTGGGTGGTGATATAGTTATTATTAATCTGATGTGTTAAATGGGTGCAATAAAAAAGTTTTGCATCATGTTGACGATCTGACTGGTAAAGCAAGAGAAATGTATCAAAGTTCCTTCCGTCTCTTTTATGCAACTGTTCTGAGATTTTTTTTTCATCCTGCTTGATGCACAACGAGTCATTTGACAGTATGCTGGTTATTTCTAGAGAATATAAAGCTTTATATATGCAAGAGAAAGAAATACTGGAATGAAAATTAATGTTTATATTTACATTTTGGCAGCCTGGGTGGCCTAAGGATTTTGAGTACCAATGAAATTTGAAAATATTATTTGTTTTTTAATTATTCAGATTTGAAAGAAGCTAACTGCGAACCACTGATATCCAAGAAAGACATTTTTTAAACAAGGACTACCCTTTACAGGTATGTATGTCAGAATTTATTATATTATATTTGTATTTTAGACACTTCTATTTTTTCACTGCCTCTTATTTTCTTCTACATAATTTGCCTGTTAGTTGTAGTTTATAATAACATACTTGTCTAAGACAAAACAAAGATATGAAAATGTCCTAGAAGTTGGGTACAGCACAAATCTTTAAAAATAACTCTCTAACCTCTTATTCTTATACCCATGTAATGACTCCAAGTTCTTTATTTTAGATTCTTATACTTATGATTAAAGTTAGGTAGCTATATCTTGTCTGGTCCTCATAGGCCACGCAGTCCTAACCTCTGGTCAGACAGAAGTAGGCTCATACATATGAAACATGTTTTTTTTTTAGGAGAATGTTGACTTTAGCTTGTACCTACATGAAGGTACTTCTTCCTTGGAACTGACTAGCATAAGGTATGGCTTCAGGGCCTATGGACAAAGTTCTGGAAAATCCATCATCCCTTCAAGACCTACTCTAGTGTGCTAAGGTAGTTCTTAGTCTGCAAGTGTGCCTTTTTGCCTGGAGATGTAAGTTACTCTGAAATTTTATGTGGTTTTAGGACTATTGATTATAGTCAACAAGGAAAGTCACAGGATGGCCCATTTTTCTGAAACCTGCAGATGTATTAAAAAAAGAACTGTCAGATAAATAATTTACAAATTAATGCAGATTGTGTGTGCATGTGTGTCAGTGCATGTGTGCATTTTCCTTATCTCTGTTCCCTGAAAGGACCAAGATAAGAGCCTCCTCAGAGCCCAGCAATGTTGGCACATGCCTTTAATCCCATCAGTCAGGAGACATAGGCAGGCTGATCTCTGTGAGTTTAAGGCCAGCCTGGTCTACAAGAGTCTAGTTTCAGGACAGGCTCCCAAGCTACACAGAGAAACCCTGTCTCGAAAAACCAATAAAACAAAACAAAAAAGAGCCTCCTTAGTAGCAGACCAAACTGTGGTCTCCAAATGCCATTTTCTCCCAAAAGAAAGTGGAGTTCTTTGTAGAAGAGGTTGGTTTGAAAACTGAGGGAAAAACAGCCCAGAACAAGCCTGGAGGCCCGTGTAGTGCCAGAAGCCAGGGTGTGCTCCAGAAGAGTCAGCGTAGCTGGAGACAGCCCAGTAGTCAAGCTGAGACAATTTGAGCAATAAAACCACTAACTGTGGAACTGCATTATAGCTCCCCAAGTGAAATATATGCAAGAGTTCTGACTGGGTAAATGGATAAATGGAGACGGAGAGAATGATGACTCTTCTTCACAGAACTTAGAAGTGAGGGCAATAGAAAGTTGTTGTCAGAGAACCATAGCAACCTTTGCTGCAGGTTAGATCCACCAATGAGCACTGACTTTAGTGGGTGGATAAGAACTTAAGGAGAAACAGGATATTTGCACAGCTTCCAAGTATTTCCCCCATGCGTGTTAGTTACAAACGGGAATGAAGAGACTTAGAGTGCAGAGTCCTGGCAGACACCAACCATACCAAGCAGCCGAGGTCAGTATCAACAGTAGTAAGCTGGCCTGTGAGGTGTCCTGTGAGGGACACAGGACCTGTTTGGTGTTCTTCCCAATATTCTGTAACCTCAGCTGAATCATGAGAAAGCATTAGACATACCCTGAACAGAGACAACTTAAGAATACTTGAGCAAAATGCTTCAACAGCATCAGAGGCATAAAAGACAGGCCAAGATGGGAACCATCACACATTTTTTTTTCTTTTTTTCTTTTTTTTTTTTTTTTGGTTTTTCGAGACAGGGTTTCTCTGTGGTTTTGGAGCCTGTCCTGGAACTAGCTCTTGTAGACCAGGCTGGTCTCGAACTCACAGAGATCCGCCTGCCTCTGCCTCCCAAGTGCTGGGATTAAAGGCGTGCTCCACCACCACCCGGCCCCATCACACATTTAAAAGAAGGCGAGGAGACATAGCAAGAGAGTGTGTTGGATCCTGGAGTTGGAGAGGGACTAATAGTAGTGAGAAAACTGGGGAAGTCCAAATAAAGGGGCGAATATTACTATGTCAGCTTATTTTTGATAATTGTGCTAGGGTTTGAACATGTGAACTGTGGGGAAAGTTCCACAAGGTTGAAATCTGTCATCTTCTTATCTTTTCTGTAAGCCTTAAGTTAAATCATTTCCCAGTTATAAAATGTTTTAGTCATGATTTTATTTATTATTTATTTAATTTATTGCCATTTTGGGGATCAAATTCAGGGGCTTGAACATTCTAGGTGAGCACTCTACCACTGTTACATCCTACCCTAACCACTGAATATGAAGATCCCAGCTTCACAAATATGCACCTCACTGGGAACTCATTTGTAGCAAATGGTTTAATCCAGCTGGGGACAGGATAGGATGCAAATGTTCAAACAAGAACCTCTCAAGGTTTGTTTTTGTTTCCTAAATCTCATCCATAAACTCTAGATCCCCACTCTATTGCCTAGAATCTTATATTTGAGCAGTGAGATGGGTGAAGACGGAGTGTTAGTAAGATTGTTGGGGAGTGCAGCTGAACAAGTAACACAAAGAGAGCTTGGATATCTAAAGGAAATCAATAACAGCCTTGAGTTTGTTTTGAAAATTGATTTAACCTTAGAAAAGTATAAAGTGATTTAAAGCAGAGAGACCAAGCCCTTCAAAATGAGACAAATATGCACTTTGGCATCTGAAGGAATGATCTAAATTCAGTTATTTGGCATGAAAATTAAATGCTAAGTATTTGGAGTTTGACCCTGAATTTTTTTTAAAAAAAAACTCACTTGCATGTTTACCCAATTTAGTAAACTGAATCAGTTATCAGATTTTAGGTGAAAGGAAGCCTAGCAGAAGATGTTCCTAATGCAGCTTAGAGTCCTAGACAAGGGAGCGAGGGCTGCTGAGGCTGGGGCAGGAGTGAGGCATGAGCGTGGAATGGGAACAATTTCCATCTTACAAAGGTTTCTGATGATGCCCACTCGCCATGGCAAATGTACTTTACCACCACTGAACTGACATTTTGGAGGGACTTAAAACACGTAAAAATAGCTAAAATGCTAAATTTATGTATATGTTACTATATTGGAAAAAAAGAAATTACAGAAGTCTTCAGTAATTACATTTCACTTCACTTTTTTATGGTGCCTTTACCCTTGGGATCATTTTGTTTTTAAACCTAGGGATGATTTTCTGAACATAATTTGCCCACTGGCAGTTTAAATGGCCCCTGTGCCATAAATTGTGAAGTTCAAAGAAAAACCCAATGAGTTGCCTGTGGGTTAATTTACAACTAAGGCGGATGAATCTATACAAAGAAGAAAAGCCCCCAAAAGAAATACGTTAACGGATGGTGAGGGAGACAAGCATGTAGATAAAAGATATTTGAACTTGTTTGGTCCCAGTGATTTTATGACAGAGGAATTCAACTATAGCTGTACTGGGTAGAGCGAATCACAACTCTATAAATCGCTAATGAGACACAGCGATCTTTATCAGTTTCTCTATGTGACACAGGCAGCACTGGGACGTGCTTTCTGTACACAGTTCTGCCTAGCTGACCTCTATGCCTGAATTCAGAGCTTCGGGTTGAAATATGGATCATACATGGCATTGAAACCTTAAGGGTAGGCAAGTGCTATGTTTGCAGCAATATGTGAAGCTAACATAAATTACTTGTTATGTTAGAATGTTAGCTAATGGGTTTGTTTTGCTATACTTTTTTTCTTCTTTTTCTTAATTTGATTTGTTGGGAATTAAACCCAGTTCTTCCCAAACTCTTAAGTACACACTTTACTACAGAGCTGCAGTCAAGGTTTACAGTAGTTTCTTTTCTTTTTGTTTGTATTTTTAGACTCATTTTTAGTAATTTAATTACTCATAGTTATGCATGTGCATGTGGAAGCCAAAGGTGTTGAATACCCTGGAGCTGGAGTTATAGACAGTTGTGAATTGCTTGATGTAGATGCTGGGAAATGAACTCTGGTGTTCTGGAAGTGCAGCAAATGCTCATAATCATTGAACCATATCTCTAGCCCTTTTGTTGTTTTATGAGACAGGACTTCATGTATCCTGTACTGGTCTGGAATTCACTATATAGCTCAAACTGTCTTTACACTTGTGACAATTTTTTTGTCTCACCTCCAAAGTGCTGGTATTTCAGGCCACACTGTCCCCACTTATCATCTATCTGTCTGTCTATCTATCTATCTATCTATCTATCTATCTATCTATCTATCTATCTATCTATCTGTCATTTATCTCACTCTTTGCCTCTCTCTCTTAAGAATGAGTCTCATCACAAGATTTTCATACAAATATTCACTATACCTCTAACATAATCATTTGCCCCCTTTGTCCCTCTTATCATTTCATTCTAAACACTTTTATTCTTAAAAATCTATGAAAATGTATTTAAAATAAAAAATATCACAATCACACAAAAACTTTCTCCCATAATTTTGGAATACGTTTTCCTCTTGTATGTCCCACTTGGCTCATCTTACTCTGCTGCTAGAACATTTACATTTTCTCTAGTTTCTGCCTGATTACAGATGTGTTGTTATGGCAACAAGACTTTCCATTGTAGTGACTGTAGTGACATTACATAATTTACTAAGCCAGGTTTTAGGTGCTGGTTGGTTTTTGTTTGTTTGCTTGTTTTGATTTGGTTTTTGGATGAAATAACTGTTTATGCTATTATGTATCACAATTATTTCCTGGCACATATTCCATTTAATTTTCAAGGTTGTCTTCTTCAGTTAAGAGGAATCGTTAATGGAATTGCTTGGATAATTATATTGTTTTTGCTTCATTAGGATACACTAGTAACAAATGAACAAGTTCAAATAACTTCTTTTTTGTTCTCCACCTCCCAAAAGTTAGGATTACAGAACTGTGTCTCATCATAACCAGCTTGTTTAAATGAATTAGCATTTATAGAGTTTATCAGTTATTTAGGAATAAAGTAACACAAGTGATTTTGTTGTTGTTTTTCTAAAAAACAAAACAAAAACCCAGTAGGGTTGGGATATAGCTGAAGTGGTAGAGTGGTTTCTCTTTCGCACAAGCACTTGAGCCCCATCCCTCGAAGTCAAACAAACAAACCAACCCTATCAACTAATAAAACCAACAGTTGACTTTATAGCAAGGATTATTTCCTACAGAATATTTCCTGAGGCTATGTAGATTTAAATAAAATGTAGCACAACTACATGTGCTGAAGACTAAATCTATGTACTGCTGACTAAGAGGAAGGAATAACAACTTCTGAAAATGTAGATCCGATAAAATAGAATACAACCCAACTTTGAAATTATATATATTTAGTGAAGCATGATAGAACAGGTCTGTAATCCCAGCACTCAGGAGACTGAGACAAGGAGATCTCAAATTCAAGGACAATTTGAGCTATATGGGGAGATCATTTCTCAAATATATTTTTTCATCAATTAAAAAATGATTATAGGGGGCTGGATACATGGTTCAGTGATTAAGAGTTCAATTCCTAGCACCCACATGGTACCTCACATAGTCTGTAATTCTAGTTCCAGGAGATCCAGTGCCCTTTCTGGCCTCCTTGGGCACCAGACATATACACAATATACAGACATAGATACACTCATACACATAAAATAAAAATAAATAAATATTTTAAAATATTATTAACCATTTTAAGGTGATAATGGTCTTAGTATCTTAGTCAACTCTTTTAAATTTATACTTTAAATATTTGGAAGGATATTTTTAGGGTAAAGAAAGCATAAGAGGAAAATTGAAGATAGAAACATTTGCAGTTAAAATAAATAGGAAAAATATTAGTTTATGGATGAAATTCATTTTTATTGTTAGCTCTTTCAGAGGTTAAGTCTGTGTGTATGTATGCACATGCCTGTGAGCACCTGCCTTTTAGTTCCTGCCAATCATTTGTATGTTGCAAATAATGCATATAAATCACACACACTTATGAAAACTACTATTATTCAGTGGGGCAAAGCTATGATCTCTTTCATTTTATTTTAGTTTTTTTTCTTTAAGCTTATAAACTCCTTGTTCTCTAGATCCTATGATCTGAAATCATTTAAATTATTTGATGTTTTTAACCTTTTATACTCCCTGTAGGCAGGACATAGGAAATCAAGTGACGTAAACATCTTTAATAATCTTTAAAAGTCATAAGACTTAGTCAGGACAAGAAACAATCAGGAATAAATTTCAGGGAAATACCATAATGGCACGAGTTTTGTTTTCTTTTGTTAGCAAACCACGTGGCTTTTCCTTTCAAATCCAAGAACACGTAGTGTGGTCTCCTTTTAAGATTTCATTTTCATCTGCATCGCAGAAATATATATTTCCCTGAATTTACTCACTGTAATTTGTGATTGCTTTTGCTTATCTGTGAAGGAAGTACAGCAGCTCCCACTGGGGAAATACCATGTTAACTTGATCCTAAAATAAGAAATCTAAGGGAAAGGTCACATCCTAATAACTTGTGCAAATCTAAATTCCCATGGAGCTTTGAAATTGTCCTGTAGAAGTTGAGTGTTCACAACATGTTATTCGATTTCTTCTAGAGAGTGCTGTAATGCCAAAGCGCCTCTGCGTCCAGAAGTAACCACTGGAGTTTACATGCAGTTGACAAGGACTAGTTTTGTTAGTTTTCTACAGTAAATACCCTGAGAAATTTAGCATGACTAATAAACCACAAGACCTGTTTTTGTTACTTTCACTAGGCTATGAGGATTGTTATTGGGAAGTAGTATAATCATGCAGTGAGAACGGCCTTTCCTGCTACTGTATATGTGCCTCATACTCAGCTTTTCACTAACTGGCTTCGAGAACCTCCTCTATAATTCCAGAAAAACGCACTGCCTGGAAAGTCAACAAATGTGATCTCTTCAGTGAACTGGTTAGTTCTCAAAGACTTTAGACCTCAGTTTCTTTATCTGTTAAGTAGGAGAGTGTGTCTATTTCTAGAATCAAGTAAGAACAGATTAATAAAGAACTCAGAAACTGTTACAGGACTGTTCTTAGAGTATTAGCATTATCATGACTTTTCCTCTTTTCCCCAAAAGAAATAAAAGCATAAGTGAGTCAGTTCACTCTATACTGCTCACATCCATAATCTCTTATACACCCCTGTCTGACCCTTCTTACCGCCAAGTCCAAGTCATTCCTGAAAAGGGTGGACTTCTCATGGAAGCCAACACATTATACCAAGTATAAGAGATTTACAACAAGAGCTGTTTTCTAGAACATGCTAATTTTTTTCTGAAGATGTTAGAAAAACATCTTAGAGATGTCTTTATTGATTTGGAGCAATGTGCATTATTATTCCTGAGTCTCTCCTTAAGTATTACAAAACAAAGCAAAGCACAGTGTGTGATTTTTGTCCCTTCCCAGTTTTGTGGGCTTTGTCTTTTGATGTACTGTTATCTATCTGTTTTATGATGATAGTGTACTTCCAGTAATTAAAGACATCTGGGTGCCTTGCTTCCTGGGACTCAGTCTGTGGCAAGCTGTTTGTTAAGATTATTTACATATACCTGCATTTCTTTTTCAGTTCCAGACCTCATAGTATAATAATTTTATACAATAAGAAACACACACGGTTTACTTAGGGACTTGGGATATCTTTGATTTTCAATAGTAGAGTCCATACTTAGCATATATGAGGTCCAATCCCTAAGCATCAAAAACAAAATAAAATTAACCCTCAAAACAACAACTTATTTGCTTAACTGTTTATCTATGTGATATGAGTTCAGAGAATTCCTGGAACTCTTCAATGTCTCACAAATAAGCTTAACTCAGGAAAAGTTTTAAGTTCAGTGTTCATGTTAATTATTGCTACAAACCAAGATGAAAAGCATGAAGATGTAGGAGGCCTTAGCACCCTACTGTACATTACCAGAGTAAGCTGCCTTGTGCTAACAGTACGCAGCCACTCTCTTAAAAATGTGAATACCTGAGCCTGACAGAGCACTCAGCCCCTGCAGATTCACATCTTACTAAAGAGAAACTGGCCTGGGACAGTGGCAGCTAGCATATGCTAAACCAACATGATATGTGGTGGGTTTATAATCATCTTGCCAAGGCATATTCTTATTTTGTAAAGTCACTCTTTTATCTACTAGACTCTGTAACAAAAGCAATAATAACAGTGAACAAGCATCTCAGAATACATATTTTCATTTACTCTGCTCTCAGGTACTAAATGCTACTGGGTGGAAAAGCCTTCCTTTTCTTTTGATTGTAGATGTATGCCCAGATGAATGGTCCATCATCTAATTTTATTTTCACTGCAGAGCCACCTTCTGTGCCTCTCTAAAACTCCAAGGTGGTGTTCTGCCCCCTCTGAAGGGAGTCTGTACTGTAGTGTGGTTACCTCCAATGGTCTGACACCAGACTCTCAATAGCTTTGAGCTCTTAACTGTAAAGGACCAATTATATCCTATTATTGTTGGTATGAGTAAATTTTTCTGTAGTACCCTTTATTCTTCTCTCATATATTACATCCCAATTGCTGTCTCTCTTCCCTTCCCTTTCCCTGGTCCCCCTCACCTCTCCTCTTCCCCAGATCCATGCCCTTCTGTCTCCCCTCAGAAAAGAACAGGCCTCCCAGGGACATCAACCAAACACTGCATAATGTGCTACAATAAGGGAGTGGCAGGGGCAGTCTCTGACTCTTTTTGCCTACTTTTGGGACACTTTTCCTCTTACTGAGTTGCCTCATCTAGCTCTGATGTGATGGTATGTGCCTGGTCTTACTGTAGTACACTTCTTAAGAACGCTGACTAGCTAGTGCTTAACACAATTCCTAGCTAACATTCAAGTTATAAAATTATAATTCAACTGAAATTAAATTATTCAAACATCTTTGTTTCTAATAAATAAGCATTGTATTATTAGCGGTCTTCACTAAGAATTATGTGTGCTAGAGAGTGAATGTGAAAGTCAGAGGTCAGCCTCCAGTGTCCTTGTTCAGGAGCCATTACCTTGATTCTTGCTGGTTTTCCTTCACTGGTACTATGAGTGTACGCATGATGAGGAGGTGCATGAAAGTCAGAGGACAGTTTTGTGCAGTCGTTTCTCTCCTACCTTTATGTGGTTCTGAAGCATAGACATGTCACCAAACTTGTGGGGTGAGTGCCTTTACCAAGAGAGACATCTCACTGAACTGTCTTCCCAGCCCTATTTAAAAACTTATTTTTAAATTTATCAACCTGCGATCCAAAGTATGCTACAAGACTGTATTATGTTTTTAAATTCTATAATTTATCAGCTCTAATCTGAACATCTGAAAGCTAACATGATAACACAAACAGAAAATTCCACACCTAACCTTGTGTGACAGGTTGCTGTTAATAGATAGGTGCACAAAAGATACTATAAAACTACTTTCAAACTGTGGATCTAGGTGTTCGTGGGTTATAAATGAACTTTGTCCATAGTCTGGAGTCTGTCATCCAAGATATCTCAGCATATAAATGCAAATATTCAAAAATCTGAAATTCAAAACACCCCTATTGGATAAAAGGTATATTGAGGATGGAGAAATGACATCATACCCCATAACTTTTGACTGATGTACAGAAATAGAGGTATGAAAAGAAACAGGAACAAAGCTGTGTTTAGGAAGATGAGCCAATTCTGGACTTACTGAAATTGAAGTGAAGGTGAAACAGCTGATAGGAAGACCCAGAGTGAGACGGAGATAGATGACTGAGCTTCATCTCAGACGTCAGAAGTGGACCTGTCAGTTTGCATGTCTGCAGTACCTATTGAAGAACTCATTGAAAGATGAGCCTCTAAGAATCAATTCAGAAGCTAGGTGTGGCACACGTACCTATAATCTGAGCTATGTAGGGAATTCCAGACTAGCCTGAGTTACACAATGAAACCTTATTTCAAAGAAAAACAAAGGAGCAAACAGTTAGTTGGTAAAGGTCTATATATTTTCCTAACTGTAAAATGTTTCTTGGAAGCAAAAATCAACATCATCTTCATTATAATTAGTATACAGTATAGTGTATGACTCTTAATAGCTAATCAGTAAATATTTATTAAATGAGTGAAAGTTAAATTACAAGTGCCGCCAACAAAGAGGCTTTTTGTTGTTTCTTTCCTCTTGCTCTCTCAGTCTCTTTCATGAAAATTTAGGGGCTTTGTCAATCATGTTTAAATGTTGCTTTTCATGACAAAATGGTTTTGCATGCTTTTAACTGAGTTTTTCATTTGGCTGCTATGGTAGTTTGAAAGAAAATGGCCCCCAAAGGGAGTGGCACTATTAGGAGGTGTGACTTTGTTGGAGTAGGTGTGGTCTTGTTAGAGAAAGTGTGTCACTGTGGAGGTGAGCTTTGAAATCTCATATAGGCTCAAGTCATACCCAGTGTCACAGACCGTTTTCTGTTACCTACAAGTCAAGATGTAGGACACTCAACTACCTCTCCAGCACCATGTCTGCCTGCATGCCACCATGTCACACCATGATGATAATGGACTAAACCTCTGAAAATGTAAGCTACCCCAATTAAATGTTTTTCCTTTATAAGAGTTGCTGCTGTGGTCTCTTCACAGCAATAGAAACTCTAAGACAATCGCTATATTAACGTTTTGTTAAAAGGAAGCCAAACTCAGGAATTAACCTAATTTACTGGAAATAAGATTTTTAAAAATGCCCACTGTAGTAACTTAAAAGTTAATTTGCTTCTTGATTTTCTTTTTACCTTTGGTTAATTTAAAATTTGCCAAGAATGTTTTTATTATAATAAGGAGCTATGTTTATATTTTCATGAGAAGATTAACTAAAATAACAGAAATTTATATCTGAACAAATCTAGTGATGTTGATTAAAGAAAGCACACACACACACACACACAAACACAAGTCATCCCAAATTCAGTAATTTTCCCATTAAACCCGTGATTTCAGTTGTCCTCCAGCTAGCTAAAGTTGCCAGATATCACTACAATACCTTTTACTTCCTGTTGGTTTTTGCAACCCCTCCAAACCCCAAAATGTGGTGGGCTGAGTTGTTAAAAACCCCAAAGTCGGACAATACAGCTTATTGCACTTGTATTGGAAGTGTTTTGCCAGGATTAACTATGGGCTAGAGAAATGCATCTGAACTTACAACAGTCCAGTGATACCGAATAACCTTTTCCAGACCACTCCAGCAAAAAGCCAGCATAAAGCCTCAATACTCTGTACAGTGGGAAAGTTACAGTTTCACCCAAGTCAGCAGAGCCCTCTGGTTAATGTTGGAAGTGAGAAAACTGCCTTCAAGAATATTTGTTCAAACCCATTTTGTATACTTTTGCTGTCCCAGAACATTATCACTTACCATATTATCTTGGAGGTCAATGATTCTTTCCATTTTTCTGATCAGGAATGAGCAGAGTCATACACTTCACACTTGGCAGGCCAGTTCCAGCCAACTAGTGATTTGAAGACATCTTTGTCTCTTTTCATTATGGAGTTTCAAGCTTGGCAGTTTATCTCTCAAACTCCCTTTCCCCCAGGTAGAAATTTAGAGTATTTGTTTATATAAAGAGAAATGCAGATTTTCATAAATGGCTCTTTGGTTCTTGGGTAGAAACTAAAACGCCAAGCAGGACAGCCAGGCAACTACAAACTGAAGGTTCATTGGGAGCTGCTGAGAAGGCTGGTAGAAGTGGCCGGCCTGCTAAAATACTTGGTAATTGGTTAAAGGGCTGTTCAGTTATAAGTACCAGCTTATTTCTCAATGTGGACTATCACATTATCTTTAGAAGAGTGACCAATTTGCTGTGATATACATAGAAATAACCTTGGAAGAAATGATCTTGCAGTTTGAGGGATGAGGTGAAAAGAACATACTGGTAGAAAAGACAGAAACTCATTGTTTTAACCAAGGCTGCCTTGTCCTCCCTGGCCTGAAAAATCAGTGGTTCATTTGCCTCCCAAAGACAGAGCCGTGGTGACCCCCTGTGTGGGAGTATGCACACCTATAAATCAGCAGTCTAAGTGGAATCTTGGCAGATGAGACCTTACTCAGGAAGGCAGAATTTTGTTTATATTTAGATAATTTTAGCACATGGCCCCCAGGAACATGGTAAGAACTCCAGCAAAAAAAAAAAAAGCCTGAAAACAGCATTTGCTGTGAATAGTCACCTTTACCCCTTTCCACTGGGTTTAGTCCCAAGTAGCCTCAGAAGTAGAATGAGGGAGCAGGGGGCAGCAACTAAGACCACAGAGTGTTAGGATGGTGGCTGATGGGAATGATTTTGCAGCACTGTTGAGAGGGGCATTCTTCCTCCATAGCAACAAGCTGCTGATTCCTGAATAATTTATGATTTTCTGAGATTAGAATTAACTTAGAGTTGAAAATGGTCAATCAGTAAACAGCAAGCTTTTCATCTCTCCTTTTCTATTGTAGAAAAATATTAAACAAAAATTACCATTTTAACTAAACTCAGGGGCATTAATGATATTCACACCGTTGTACAGCTGTCCCTTATATCTTTCTAAAACTTTTCTGTCATGGAAACTCAAGTTCTGTACCCTCTGAACCCCATTGTTCATCCCTAGCTTTGGGATTACCTCTCTTCTGCTTTCTGCCTCTTTGAATTTACCTATCCTAATTGTTTCATATCAATGGAAATCATACCATATGTGTGGTTTTACTCATGGTTTGTTTCACTTAGCACAATGTCTTTAAGGCTCACTCATGTGAACATTCCCTTTTGTTACTGAACAATACTCCATTTTATTCATTCATCTGTTGCACTTAGATTTTTTCAATCTTTTCCTTTGCAAATTGTACTGCAAGGACTACTGATGTTCACTGGTGTATTGGAGTTTCTGCTCTCAGTTCTTTGAGATATAATATACTTAGGTGTGGAACCATGGAGTCACATGGTGAATTAATCCATTTTCCATTGATATAAATAGACAAGGATGGATACTCTGAAAAGAAAAGAAACTTTAGCTCTCAATCCTAAAGGCCATAGGGCATAGTTCTGGCCTTGATTGGGCTATGGTGAGGACCTTGGAGAGAGTGCTTTCATAGTACCAGGAATTGGGGCGGGGGCAGGACTTAGGAAAGCCTGGGCAGGGCAAATCTTGCTATTTAGTAACAACTCTGTAGGGAGAACCAGCCAGGTATCACAGTCACTTCTGAAGGCAGTGTCCCCACAGGTCCCATGTCTTAACAGTCCCACCACCACGTAATATCACCACACTGAGAACCAGACTTCCAACACTTAAACCTTTAGGGAGGAACAAGCCATATCTAACCAGTGGAATGTGGTAATTCCAAGGGATTTTGTTGTTATTGTTTTGAGACAGGGTCTTAATTTGTACAGGCTTACCTTGCACTTGGCATCCTCCTGCCTCTCAGGCTCTTAATTGTTGAGCTAAAAGGCATCTGTGGCTTGTGTTTCATGTTTTAAAGAACTGTCAAGCTGATTTCCACTACCAAGTCAGCAGCCTATTTTCCAACCAACAATATATTTGGGTTCAAAGTTTCTATGTACTTTGCAGCTGTATAGCAGCCATCTTGTTAGGTGTGAAATATTATCTCACTATGGTTTTGATTTGCTTTTTGTTGATGATATTGACTCTTGAGAATCTTCTCATCTATCATTGGTTGTTTATACATCTTCTTTGGAAAAAACTGTCCTTTGCCCAATTTTTAATTTCTTTGTTTGCCCTAGATATCTCTTGGTTTCTTTTCACATTTAAATTCATTTTCTCACATCCTTTTCCAGATAATAAAAGTTCTCATCTCATCTGAATACAAGTAGATATTCTCATCAGCCTCCATTAGCCACACACAATGAAAAAACTGAGTGCTTCTCATGCTATTGCTAAAAGCATTACCTAAGAGTCTGTTGCTCTTCAAATGGATTCCTCGGTGCAGTGGAATTGCATGTGTTCTTTTTAAGACCTAACTTCACAAGCCCATGTGTGGGTTTGTATCACTGGGAAGAAATCTAGAAGACAAATATCTATTTTTCTCTAAGAAATGATGAAACTTTAGATCTTAAGGAGGCAAGCCATGAGTGTCTCAGACCCACAGATTCCTGTAGATCCACACATGAATGTAAAAATAAAAATATTGTCTTTGTGTCATAACAAATCATTATAAAGACTAAATTCCACAAGTTAAGAACATATCTTAGCTGGGTGGTGGTGGTGCATGCCTTTAATCCCAGCACTCAGGAGGTAGAGACGGCAGATCTCTGTGAGTCCAAGGCCAGCCAGGTCTACAAAGTGAATTCCAGGACATCCAGGACTATTACACAGAGAAACCCTGTCCCAGGGTGGGGGGGGGGGGAAGGAAGGAAAGAAAAGAAAAGAAAAGAAAAGAAAAGAAAAGAAAAGGAAGAAAGGAAAACACCACAAAAACAAACAAGCAAACAAAAGCATGTCTTTGGTGCTGGAGAAGACTTGGTGGTTAAAAGTGCTTGCTGCTTTTCTAGAGGACACCAAGTTATGTTTCCAGCACACAGAGATGGCTCATAGCTTCCTGTAACTCCAGCTCCAGGGAATCTGACACCCTCTTCTGACCTCCATGGGCATTGCTCACATGTGCCATATATATACACACACATAAATGAAAAATAAAATAGGGCTGGTTAAGTAACTTGCATAACCCTAAACTCTACTGGACACTGTCTTTTGTTGCTGGCACTGTGCCACAGAAATGAGTCTACAGTGTGGTGGGAAGGCAGAAGGCAAGCAAGTTGTCATGAAATGATGAGTGCCACAAGGGAGGAGAGGGAATATGCTAAGTTGTTTACAACAGGAGGGGACTATCAGGTCTTTGTTGGAAGAAGTGATTTTTATACACTACCAAATGACATGGAGAATTACCTTAGGAAGTCACGAGAACAGCAGTAGACAAAGTGAGGTGTGGAGGCTCTGAACTGGGAAAAGCTTCTCTCACTGACTTAAGAGAAAAGGAGTCAACTGAGGCTTCAGAGAAAAATGGAAGCTTGGTTTTAAGGCAGAGGTCAGCAAGAAGTTAAACTGAGGGTAGGGGAGTGATGTCTTCTAATTGGCATCCTTAGAGGATCCCTCTGGCCAACAGCAAGTGAATTGGCTGGAGGAGACTAGAGTAGATGGGACACCTGATAGGAAGGGGTGTGTGTGTGTACGGGTGGGGGTATATGAGAGGTGGCTGGCCTGAATTACAAGGATAAGGAGGCAGAGAAGGAGTCATATGTAAATACAAGTAGAGTCAAAAAGCTATAGCTGTTAGCACAGACATGTATGACCTTTTGCAAATGATCAGCAGGGAGATGCGTCCAACCATTTAGAAAGTAGAACTAAATGAAAGAGGATGGTATTAGGGGAATTGATGTAAGTTTAGTTGATGACCATTAACTCTGAGTTGCCTATGAGATATTTGGATGGAGATGTCAAATAGATATTTGTCTATGGGGCTGAGTCACAGAGACAGTGCTGATACAGAAACATAATTCAGTACCACGCATCTCTGATATTTTCAAAACTTACATGCCAAGGTAGTTTTATGCCAATGACTGTCAGGTTGAACAGTTTCCAGTTCTTTTATTAGAGTCTTATCATATGAAGAGGTGGTCAACCCATGCGAGGAATAGATTATTCTTGGTAAAACTCCTATTATTTTTTTATTTCTAGACAAGTGCTGGAATTGAACTCTGGGCCTCAAGCATGCTAATACTCACCCACTCTGGCACTGTGTTCCACCATAGGCCCCTGTTCCTGATAAAATTAAGTCTCTGGCTAATCAATGCACAAGAAGGCTCTTTTCATTTCCATTTGTATAAATCTTTCTTCATAGTAAGCCATTTTTTATTTTGATAACTATTACAGGCAAACTAAAATATACATTAAATTTAGATAGTCCAAAATTTATGAGTTTGGAACTTTTAATATTATCATTTCAGTTTGATTAATGACATTTGACTCTAGGTATAAAAACATACAAGGTTATTTCAGGAAACACTCTAGAAGAGTGGCTTTCATCCTTTGTGTCTCGACCCCTTTGGAGTCAAATGACTCTTTCACAGGGATTGCCTAACACCATCCTGTATATCAGTTATTTATATTATGATTCGTAACAGTAGCAAAATTATACAATTGTAATTATGGAGTAGCAACTGAATTTTCTTGTTGTTGTTGTTTTTTCGAGACGGTGTTTCTTTATAGCTTTGGAGCCTGTAGCTCTTGTAGACCAGGCTGGCCTTGAACTCACAGAGATCTGCCTGCCTCTGTCTTCCAAGTGCTGGTATTATAGGCATGTGTCACCATGGCCTGGCCTACGGAAATAATTTTATGGTCTGTAGTCACCACATGAGTAACTGTATTAAGGGTCGCAGCATTAGGAAGGTTAAGAACCACTGCTCTAGAAGCTACTTTTAAAGAAATCACTTTTCAGCCTCTGTTCCCTCTTTAGCATCTGTCTGTTTTTTCTAAAGATGTGCAAACAACTTGCTGAACCAGTACTGTGCTGCTAACTGGCTGGTCACCAAACACTGAAATAATAAATTTTGTAGAAGGGAAATAGTTCATTCATAAGGCAGGCAAACATGAGGAAACAGAAAGCCCAAGCTCCAAGCCTGTCTCCTGGAGGAGAAAGCTTGGGGTACTTGAGGAAAAGTGAAACAGGTTGGTGGGCAGCATGGAGAAAGGAAATTGAAGGGAAGGGACGGTGGAAAGGCAGTGTAATTGAGCTTCATGGCTCTTCCTAAATATGTGTTCAGAACATGGTGGTTCTAGCATACCTCAAAATGGGGTTTTGATTTTCTTACATCACAAGGTCACCCAGTGCACACTACTTGCACGAGCCTTACTTAAGTGTCCCTATTCTCAACCAGTTTGAACTACACAAAAGCAGCTTCTGAGTTCCCAAAAAAGAATTTAGACAATTTGTATCATGGCTGATGTGTCAGAAATGTTGTGGACAGCAAAGCTAATAGGCGTGTAGTGCTTAGCTCCCGGAGCTCTAAACTCTATAATTAAGTGAGTCAGGCCAGAGGGTTGATTCAAGTCTTCCCACTACTTCACAACTCTGGGCAAATCAGTTAGATTTCATTTTTTTCTTTAGTACATGGGTTTTAATATAATTTCAGCTAGTATGATTAGGTATGCCAATGTATTCCCCAATATCATTAATTTTATTTAAAAAACAACGTATTTTTGATAAATGACTTAATATATAAGCCGGGGTTTTTTACAGTTCCACTAACATTAAAAATAGGTGTGTGTTTGTGTGTGTGTGTGTGTGTGTGTGTGTGTATTCATACAGTAAAGAGTCATTATGTTATATTAGGTTTGAGTGAACTAAGTCATGAGGAGACTATGGCAGGAATATTTCAAATGGTGGTAATAACTTGTGTGTATGCATGTGCAGTGTGCAGTGTGAGTATGGATGCTAACATACATGGATGCAAATGTGCCTGGAGGTTAGACCCCTATATTGTGTATCTTCCTTGATTGCTTTCCACATTGTTTTTTGAGACTCACTGAACATGGAGTTTATGGGTTTGTTGAGAATGACTGACTCGTGAGCTACAGGAATCTTCCTGTCTCTATTTTCCCAAACACCTAGTGCTGGGGTTTTGTGCACCTTCCTTTTTACATGAGTGCAGGAGATTTGAACTCAGGTCTTTGTGCTTGAATAGCAAGCACTTTATTGAATGAGCTGTCTCCCAGCCCTGACTTACCATTTATACTTACCATGTGACAAGCACTTTCAGTTCAGGCTCCTTTCTTTTCTTGTTTTGTTTTGTTTGAGACAGGGTTCCACTATGTAGACTTGGCTAATTTGGAACTCACAGAGATCCACCTGCCTCATCTTCTGGGTGCTTAGATTACATGCCTGACTCCTGTTTGTTTGATTTTTCTTTGCTTGCTTTCTTCTCCCCAAGTCCCTCTGTTGCTGAGAGTTGAACACAAACATTCAAAGATTGTGAAGACTTGAATCATATCCCTAGCCTCACATTATTTCTCTCAGTCCTCATGACATCTTCAACAGTGGTTCTCAGCCTTCCTAAGGCTGCAACCCTTTAAATACAGGTCCTTATGTTGTGGTGACCCCCAACTGCAAAATTATTTTCATTGCTACTTCATAACTGTAATTTTGCTACTGTTATGAATCGTAATGCAAATATCTGATGTGTAGGATGGTCTTAGACAACCCCTGTAAAAGAGCTATTTGACCGCTAAGGGGTCACAACCCACAGGTTGAGAACTGCTGGTCTACAACGAGGAAACTGAGACTTAAATAGTTTACACACACAGTTACTGCACTAGTTATAGAGGTAATGTTGAATCTCAAATTGTGATGAATTCCTCATATCTATGTCTGTATGCCTCTCTGAAGGTCCGGAGACCTGTACTGCTTTATACATACACCTCGCCTAAACCATTTATCAGACAACTTACTTTAAAGCAAATAATTTGTTTACCTGCACTGTCTCTCCTACCCTCATCACACTTTTACTTCTTCTCTTTCCAAACATCCCGTCTTTCTTCTACATGTGCTCATTCCTTCTGTCATTAGTCAGTCTTTATTCATAATAGTATGTTGTATCAAATGATGAAGATAGGAATAAAAATTAACATCAACACACAGTCACCTTCCTCCAGAAGCCATGTTCCTCCTAGAGTCTATACCCTGCTCTCCCTACCAGCCCTCATTGAGATCCTACATCTTCCACTGGGATTTTTCCAGAACCATCCCACTTGACATGTTCCTCTGAATCCCTGTGAAATTTTTTAATCTTCCCATTACCTTGGCAGTGAGCCAGGTCTACTTTTGACATCTCCTCTGATGTTGGCTCAATTCTTAGCCAAATCATAAACCTAATGTTGCCTAATGTTTCACTTTATTGTCACTTGCTTCTCTTGCAAGATTACAGATACTTGAAGGGCAGACTCACACTCTAGTGTATTTCCCACAGTGTCTTGTAAACAGCAAACACTTTTTAATTTGTTTATTTTGAGACAAGGCATTTTTGTGTTGCCCAAGCTAGCCTCAAACTCCTGGGCTCTATCAATCCTCCTTCCTCACCCTGGTGCTCAGGATTTTTGTTGTTTTGTTTTGTTTGTGTGTATCTTATTTTAAGTTGGTCTGATACATTTTTATGATTTTGATAATTTTTTTGTACACATTTCATTTCCTGATTCAAAGATCTGAGCCAAGTTGCTCAGCTTTCTTGAGCTTCAACTTTTGCTAAAATGGTAGCAATTTGTACTTCTCAATATTAAATAAGGACTCTATATAAAGCATGTTCTATAATCGCTAAAAGATTATATAGTCATGATTAGTCACTTTGAGCTTCATGGTCCCTCCTCTTGTCCTGAATCTCCAATAAACCTTCACATCTCTGCTCTCACTTGCATTGCTCACATGATATACTTACGTTATTTACCAGTCAACTCTTTACAGTGAATGTGATTGTTGCTTTATTTCTACTTCTTCATTTTGTTTATTACTAAATCTTTTTTTTCTTTAGACAGTATTGCTATTTAGCCAATGGTGGCTTTGAACTTCCAATCTTCCTGCCCCAACCTTCAGAGTGCTGAGATTCCAAGTGTGCACCACACCTTGGCTTTCTCAGCCTTAATCTTATTTATGACCTTGGATTAAAATGGTGTGAACTGCACTCAGCTAGGTGGAAATGATGGCTCTCACGTTGCTGCATAGGTCCATCATTGTAAAAATCACAATCAACAACAAAAGAGCAGGAAGAGAAAGGTTAAGTTTTCTTTCAAGTTAGTTTATTTACTTGAAGTTTTAGATTGATAGATTGTGTCATTAGGAACTAGCTATTGAGATTTACTCTGGACTATATTAGAGTTTTGTTGTTATTTTTGGGAGGGGGTGTCTTTGTGTTTTGTTTTGTTTTGGCTAGACAACAAGCTGGCCTTGATCTTGTGCAGTCCTTCTGTCTTTACTTCCCAGGTTCCAACAGGAACCCCCAATCCTTCCCCAACACCAACACCTTAGCTGTATAGTCTCCAGAGAATACATTAGACCAGTACTTTAAAAATGTATATTTAGAGATCCTCAGAAGAGCTGGAAATAACCCCAAAAAACAATCACTTTCCTAGTTGAGATATATGATTCAGACTCACCAAGTGCTAAGAATTTACTAAACTGGATTATCCTGGTTTTTGTTGGTTGAGTTAACTGTAGTCATCAAACCCAATGTTATGCTATAGCCATTGAAATTGGCTATTTTACTCATTCTTGTTTTCACTAAGGTAAGCATTTTGTCAGGTTTTTTTTTTTTTTTTAAGTATGGTCTCCCCTTTTGGGAGCCTCAGAATGCACAAATTGACTATTGTTATTGTTATTTATGTTGAAAGACATTAAAATGAGATTTGTAATCCGAGTGGGCATTAATTATTTCACATCTGGTGGCTTGAGAAGTGGCCAGATACAACACTCCTTAATGCAAGAGAGCCTAGGGCAAAAACTGTGCAATTCCCACCTTCCTTTGCAAAACAACTGCCCGTGTGAACCTTCAACATTTAAAAAAGAGAGAGAAGAAATTTTACAGCACTACATTCTACTACAAGTTTCTTTAAAAAAAAAAATGTGTTGCTACAAGTCCTAGATCAATGAGTGAAATGTCAGAAGGGGAAGGCTATGAGGAACAAACAAACAACAGCTAAGGCAGCACTGACCTAGTTGCTAGTTGCTAAGAACCAAAGGTATCAAGACACCTATCCTCTCCTCATCACCTCATCTTGCTTAATCTTAAGGTGATGATGACCTGGTTTGCCCGTGACAGTTTCAGTCCATGCCCAAAGTCTCATATGCTTGCTAGCACTGCCTGTTTCATTCCCAATATGTGTTCTGCTGGGAGTTAATTGCAGTACCTGATCGTCTTAAGTGACCCTTATCTCAGAGACACTACTCAACAAGGCTAAGAAGTAGAATAATAAGAATGAATTCAAAGGACAGTGGTTTTAAAGCTGAGATAGTGCTAGAAACAAAAACTGATCAGAATTCTCAGTAAAATAAAAACCATAGGCGGTGTCATTCCTGTTCTCAGCCCTGGCCACTCAGGATCTCAAGGTACGAAGATCATTTAAGCCAACTTCAAGACCAGCCTTGGCAGCAAAGCAAGATCTCTTTAAAAAAAAAAATCTCAGTAATAAGATGAAGGCTGAGTTTGAAAGGCTGATTTACATACACTGTAAGCATCACAGGAGACAGCATGATCGTTCTATGGAGCTGGGAGCAGGCAGAGAGACGTGGCAGCAGTAAAGTCAGGAGATTGTGGTATATAGTTTATGCAAGGCTAATGTTAAACTTTCTGTCTGTTTTCCTGTGTCTTTCACCTCTTTGTACTTTCTGGGAACTAGTGCTATGGCTGTCTAATAGAAACACTTCAGAGAGGAAAAACAGATAAGAGATAATAGTTCCATAGAAAAATGGAAAGACTTGCTCTGTTCTTGATAAATCCAGTCACTGAAAAAGCTTAACCAAACATTACTGCCATTTATCTTAGCAATCTACAGAAACTTAGTTTTATCAGCTCAGCTGTGTGAGGTTTACTGTGCTTGTCTCCTCCCTTAGAGAGCTCTCCAGACTGGTAGCTGTGCTTTTTCCAACGCTGCACAGCATCCTTATTTTATGTTAAGGGAAGTGGTGATTAAAATAATAGCTGCTCTTGCAAAGTCTACAGAAGCACACAGAGCAAAGAGTTCCTCGTTATGAATTCCACCACCTGGAAGTAACAGTTGTTAGCATCGTGGCACATCTGTTTCCAGCTCTCAGCATACACATTTTATTTCCTTATTTGTTTGCTTACTTGTGTGTCTGTGGTGGAATCCAGGGTGTGGCTTATACTATTCTGCCTCTTTCCTCCTCCTCTCCCTCCCATCTCCTCTGTCCTACCCTCTTCTTTTAGTTTCTTTATGAAATGGGTATCTCATTTTATAGCCCAGGCTGGCCTCAAACTTGTCGGTAATCCTCCTGCCTCAGCATCCCAAGTGCTGGGACCATGGGCTTAGGCTACTCGGCTCTTTAGCCTTGAAATTAACTAAAACATCTTTCTTTCCTCCCAGTATTATAAATACCAGACTTCAGATTCTAGATTAAAGATTTAGGTTATGATCATCATTTGTACATTAACAGAAAAAAATATGATTTAGAAAATGAATGTTTTACATGTCAATTTCAACAGACATCTTGTTTATAAAACCACAAAAAGTTCACTGAGGTTAACACATAGAACTTAAATTCTGGTAATCATAGTATTCAAGAGTTAAGTTTTAGATGCAACTCAGTCACTGACTTGCTATGTTATCTGTCACAAATCACGTAACTCTTTTCTGTATTTATAAAATGAGAGGCTTAGAGCTGTAGATTTCCCAGTACCCATGTTTGATTACTCACAACTGCCTATAAATCCAACTCCTAGGGTCCAGTGTCCTCTTCTGGCCTTCGAGGGCACAGGTACACACTTGGCATGCACTAACACACACACACTAAATAAATAAATATCAAGTTGGTTCCAAGGATTTTATGGCACTGTATTGCATTATTTATTTCAAGGGAGGATATTTTTTGTGATTCTTAGTATCCATAGCATTTTATTTTAATGTAGCAAATATACATAAAATTGACTATTAATATGTGCTGTACAATTATAGCTCTTGAATATCTGTATCTATAGAACTAAAGCAAGTTTAATGTCAAGTTATAAGTCCTTTAACGTTTACATTAGAAGTGCAGGTGTGGAAATGCTACCTAGTACTTTTGTGCTATGACTATACAATTACATTATTCCCGGGACTCTTCTCCTTTGGAACTCTGAAGTGTTCCTTCCTACAGCAACACCAGCTCTCACTTGGTCTTCAGTGAATGCAAAATAATTATTTACATATTAAAGGTCTACCTTTGCCCTCTTCATAATCTTGTACAAAGAAAAGTGGTAATTCTGGAGAATTTATAAACTGTAGCACTGAAACTTCTAAGAATTTAGTTATAAAGCCATGAAGATAATCTAAAAGAGTAATTTGTATGTCAACATGAAGCAAGATTAAAATGATAGAACTGAACTTGCGGTACAGTGCTTACTTAGAATCAAACAAGACCCTGGGTGCAACCTCTAGCACCGAAACAAACAAGACCCCAAGAAACACAGATTTTGTTTCATAGAAAATATATGTTTACTCAAAAATAAGGCAACCCAAGTGTTAATGAGCTACATAGATAGTCAAAATATTCTACGTCCATGCACAGCTTACCGGAGGTTGATACATACTAAAACTTAGGATACAACAGCCAGACAATCCCCAGCCAATTGAATTCTTCATGGCATGAGCCCATCTGAATACACTGGTCTGATGAAAGCAGTCAGTCTCCAGAGGAAGAATTATAGATCAATGATTGCCTAGGATTGGCAGTAGGAGCTGAGGTTAAATATAAAGCAGTATGCATTTGGGAGATGAAAATATTGTAAAGCTAATTTATGATGATGGTGTAAAACTTGGCAAACTGAATAGCAAACAATATCTAACCTAAAATGGCAGGCCTGGTGGTACGTGCCTATAATTCTAGCATTTGAAAAGGAAGATGAAGCCAGAGTACTGTTCAAGGATAGTCTGGGCTACAAAGAGAGACCTTGTCTCAAAATAGAACAACAAAATATATCTCAGTGTGTTGTTTGAAGAAATCTTTTTCTAAAGAACTGTAGTGATTCATGATGATACTTTTCTGTTAGTACTCTTTCTCCCCACATAAGGCCCAGTGATAAAAACATTACTGTTTAGTGGAATCAGAGATCAGATCTAATAGAACATCATGGATTCTAGCTTTGATATTATCACTAAGACTGCACTACATAAAATGAGGCAATGGGTAAGTCATTCTACTTCCTTGTGCCTTGTCTGCATCATCTGTACATGAAGCACTTCTTTGTGCCTCAGTTTCCCCAGCTATTAGCAAGGGGGAGGTTAGAATAGATGTGCTTAGGATTTCCTGGACATGTGAAAAGCTCCAACTATTCATTTATTGTTCTCTAAGTTTTTCAGAACCCCTTTATACAGCCTGGCATATGGATTTTTGCACTAATTCTTAGTCACCACAGCTTCCTGATTTTAATGCATAGGTCTTTTAAGTGCACAGTTCCCAAAATGTTTATCTGAAGGTTCCCTCCCGAACTGAATGCCACATCTTCATTAGTCTCCCAGAGGCTATGTTCTCATCCTAAGTAACTCTCTTATGGAAGGTCTCCGGTAGATAACAATACACTTCCCCTTCAGGCGGTACATGGAAGAAACAATGGGCTATACAATGGAGTAGTCCTCTGTGATTACAGAGAGTGAGAATCTGGCCCATTGTTTTCTTCAGCTGCCTAAGGAAGGAGCTGTACTCTTTGGATCCCCATAAAGATTTTGGCTTGTCCACCTTTTCAGACTCCCAAGTAACAAACAATTAAGCAATCTGGCCTCCTTCCCACTTCTCATTTCAATGTGTAGGATATTTGTCAACTTGCCCAGAGTGACTGTAGGCATTTTGAGCTGTTCATCTGACTGTGTGCAATAGATAACAAATGAAAACATAATTAGAGTTATTAAGTTAAGGCTCAATTTTGTATTTGTTTTAGTTACAGAGGGAAGGAGACACCTGTTTCAGAGTTAGAAAAATGTTTCTTTTCTGTCTTCCTTTTTTTACCCTCCTTCTTTTTGTGTTTAAATGAAATGTCTCTAAATATTTCAAATGAAGTTTGTTCAAATGAAACTCCCATTTGTGAACATGTAAATAGAATATCCTACCTCCTCTTGGTATATCCTATCCTCCTCTCGGTATATCTTCAGAAACCTAGAGAACGAAGAATAAAGAATATACTTGGGATGTGGTTTAATTAGTCTATAAACTTGTCAGGAATCTTAGACTCACTTTGCAAAACTTTGCTGACATTCTAGGTAACTTTGGTGTAACCAGTTGAGTTCATTTGCTAACCTCCCCCTCCCTTAAGGAAAACTACTTGCTAAAAACTGAAAATCCCTTGAATGGAAACTTAGGTAAAACTGAAACACTGGTTCTGTTGTTTAGGGTTAGTAAATGGTTTTGTGTGTGATAAAAAGATTAGTGATTTGAAGGACCAAGATACATAAGTTTTACTTGTAACAGTCATTGGAGAAAAATGAAGTGGAAATAAAAATTCTCTAAAAATAGATTGAAAAAGAAAAAAAGATGTTTTGCAACACAAGTGTTCAATGAATAAGAGACACTGATATACCTAACCAAGGAAGTTATGTATTGAAATTATCCACCTTTTAATTAAAGAGAATTAAACATTTAGTCTTTCTTCCCAGTAGTAACTGCATTTCAGAGTGACTACACAACTTTACTGAAGGAACGTTTTCTCCTTAGAGAATGTTAGCTGAATTATGTATAAATGATAGAATTAGAAAGACTTTATTTTATAAACTCAAACTATTGATTTGGAGAAAAGATGATCAAGTTTATTAGAATCCTCAGCAGAATGATTACTGAAACTAGAGCAAGGGAGATGGTTAGGAATGTCTGTTGTTCTTGAAGAGGACCTGAATTCAGTTCTTAACACCCACATTGGGTGGTTCACATGTGTCTGTGTCTCCAGCTCCAGAAACCCTCTTCTGGACTCTGTGGGCCCCATGCACATGTGGCACACATTCACAGAGATGCACATGCATACACAGAAGTAAATAAATAAATAATTGTTTAAAAACCTTGACTGTCACAGTAACTGCACATATTGCTTTAGCTGCAAGGAGGGGGAAGTAACCATACAAGGGAGAGATTAGAGGTCAGACTATTGTTTGACCAGAATGGTAATCGGTGGACTGAAGAGACAGTTTAGCCATTAAAGGCTAGGCTCAAAACCGAAGTGTGGTTCCCAAATTAGTAATTGATCTTAGTATCACTAATGTTCTCTCTCTCTCTCTCTCTCTCTCTCTCTCTCTCTCTCTCTCTCTCTCTCTGTGTGTGTGTGTGTGTGTGTGTATGTCTATCTGTATGTATGTATATATGTGTATGTATGTGAGCGAGAAAGAGAAAGAGAGAGAAAATGATGAGACATTGAAATGGAGGATTGACCCTATAGCCTCAGTCATCAAAGACATCAGTGTTCTACCATTGAACAATAGCCTCCAGTCCGTATTTTACTGTTTAAGAAAAAGGGTCTCACTGATCTGCACTGCCTAACCATCAATGAGTAATCCTCCTGCCTCAGACTCCTGAGTAGCAGGGATTGCAGGCATGTCTTCTGTGGAATTGTAGGAAGAAGTGAATGTCTCCAACATTTATGGCTTGACTGTAGCACATAAACTTTGCATAAACTATCTAATTTGTCAGAAACACAGGGGATAGAGAAGTGATATAAATGATGCCACAAAAAAAAATAACCGGTCTAATCCATAAGGTGGGACTTTCTAGGTGCCCATTGGTCAGATTGCTCAGTGGCCCTTAATGCTGGGAGGATTGATGGGCATGAGGAAAAGAGAAATTGTCCTAGATTTAGAATGGCTTAAGGAGTGTACAATCATTTCTTTGTTATTGATGAAGTTTAGGTGAAAGCAAACCAACTCTAAACATTTGGGCCTAGGGAAATGTGAATAGGTACTGGGTGTTGTTTGAAATAAAAGCATAGAGACTTTAAAAAGAAAGTTACTACCAGTAAATACAAAATCTCATTTTGATGAACAATGAATAACACCTGTATTATATATGTGTGCTTATATTATGTGTATATGTTTATGATTTTACATATGATCAGGGAAAGATTCACAGAAACACTAAGAACTCAAGATGGATGTCTCTAGATAGTAGGAATATAATTTCACTAAGTACTCTGCATTTTCTAATTTCCAACAATGTGAGTTAGTTTTGTAATGATAACAATAATAATAACTCAGTGTGTAGACCCAGATGGCCTTGAATTATGATCCTCCTATCTTCTTACCTCAGCCTCTGAGTACTGGAATGACATATCATGTTTGCTGTGAGGAAAGAAGACATGAAAACTAGCAAACACCTTAGCCTTTCTCAGAGCAACATGCATTCAAGATCAAGGACTTGTGTTGTAAACTATGCTGTATTTCCTTGAGACTCTCAATATCTTTACCACAGAGATTTCTTTTAGCTGTGCTACATGGGGATCGTATTGTTTAAAGAGTAGTTGTAAAATGTTTGGGTTGTTGGACTTTAGCCCATCTACACTGCTTTCCTACTCCCTTGGAGTTTTGCATCAGACACTTGTCTCGTTCTCAGTTTTCTCCCATTTAATCTTGCCTTGTTCATTCCACTCTTACCACCACCCACAGTTTCTATCTCTCTGGACTTATCTCAAGTTTTCTTCCTATCCTTGAATTCCTTTCAGAGTCCCTTTAGTTCTATACCACTCATATGGGCGCTGTTCATCTTCTGAACCTCATTAGTACTCAGTTTCAATTAATTTAAATACCTTCTCTGTCCTTTACTGACTTTGTGAACTGAAACTCTATTTCCCTACCTGTAAAATAATGGCAGCATGCTGTTGCTCATGGCTTAGTTCAGCATATCCCAGGTACACAGCTGGATAGAAACTGAGTTCTCTAAACCTGCTCTGTAGCTCAGTGTGTTGTCCTTCTCCCAAAGTAGAGCTGTCGTTTAAGCTCACAGAGTTGGTTTTTTTTTTTTTGTTTTTGTTTTTTTGTTTTTTTAAATCTACCAGGAGTTTGTGTCTTAGGACTGCACAATACCTGGCAGAGTAGGTACTCAGTAAATACAGCATCTAAATTTTAAAGCTACTTGCTGGTTTTGTTGCTGCTTCCAGCCTACTAGCTTTCAGAAACTGGAGTGGCTTTATTACATAAATTCAAACTTAGAGACCTAGACTGTAATAGAATTATATTGTGTCTAGGAAAGACCATAAGGAGATTAACCTTTAGGTAACTGACTATTACGTGGTCAAAAAACCCAATTAGAGAAACTGATGTAAAAATACATTCTATGCTAATTATCATCAAAATTCAGTTTCTTTTGAGCGTGTTTTAAAATTCTGTCTCATTCTCTATCAGATCTCTGTTGGCTATCATAAACAGAATATCTGCTTCTAAGTGGATTTATAAAATTCCTACCTGATCCTGAGGATTCCATGTTCCACATACGTAGTTTCTCTGTGATATATAAGTTTGTGGCTAAAATATAGGATCAGTGGGTATGTTACTTGGTGATGGTGTTGTTTATTAACCAAGAATCAAGCATAGGGGGTCAAGGTTTTGATTTTCAGAATTCATAATAATTTTGAGAGCCTGCTCCACCCTAGGCACTATTTATTTAAACCACAACTAACTCTAGTAAGTCTCCTTCAGATGAGGGGACAGTGGCTTAATACATACATCACAAAGAAAAGACTTTGTGAGCTCCAGCACTGGAATGCAAACCCTGGTCTCTTGCACTGAGTAGACACAGGCAAACTTTTTTCCCCACTGTTCTGTGTTGCTGAAGATTGTACCTCACACATGCTAGGCAAGTTTTCTACCTCTGATCTACACTTGTATCCCCCTGGGCTCCATACGAAGCTTGATCAATCAGTTGAGGTACTATTATTTTCTACCTCTGATCTATACCTCTATCCCCCTGGACGCCATACTGAAGCTTGATCAATCAGTTGAGGTACTATTATTTCCTTATTTTGCTTTAGATAACCTCTCAGCTTAAAACTGGAAATAAAAAATCTGTGCAGCTCTAAGATACTTTTTGTTAGAATTTTGTTACTACAAAGCAATTTTCTCATAGTAATATTATTCCATAAGAACAAGGGGCTGTGTCATGGGAGGAAAGACTGTTAGCACAGAAGAGTCCTAGAGTCTAGGACTAACCTGTAAAATCTATAATGGAGGGAAGAAGACATGTGTCAGCAAAATCAATTCCCAAATAGCTCTGAATGTCATCACATTTTATTAACAAGCTCCTATGAAGTGCTTCCCTTCTAGAGAGTCCTGGCTCTGAACTCTGTCGTGAACTCTGATTTCCATCCTAATTCATTCACATTAAGTGAGTCAGACAGCAAGATACACTCAGACTGATAGGCCATGAATGGTAGAATTAAGAATAATTAATTGCAACATACATTTGAATGTTTTATTGTTTTATCTTAATGAAATAGTAGAGTATAGTTTGTAACTTTGAACTGGGAATCAAGAAACTATTTGTAACTCAAACTCTGCTACAACACTACCCGAGTAATGACCTAGGTGAGTCACTTCATTTCTTTGAAGTTCATTTTTCTTAAAGGAAAAATTAAAGAGTTTGAATGTGTTAATTGACCCAGTACAAAGTTTTGTCAGTCAATGATTCCAACAGTCCATCCATTTCCTTTAGTGCAGTCATAGTAGTAGTAAGTTGCTCATTTTACAAAACTAAACTTATGTCTAGTTCTGTGACTCTGAATTGCTGTAACATCGGTCGATTGTCAGTGTGGTTTCCCCCATAACAGGATGTTGCCTAAGAAAACTTCATACTACTGATCTTGAAAAAGCAATTGATAAAAATCAAAATTGATGGATATACATGCTTTAGAAGGCCAGAATGTCCCACATCAATGCATGTTGATAATATAGGCCATTGTATTTTATCATGCTAGAAAACCCAATTACAGGAGAATTTCAGATGTTAGATATTACATGTAAAGACAAGTTAACAGTTTAGATAGGTTCAAAGGCATAGTAACTTAAGTATTTAGTTGAGCCCTGCAAAGTGGTTAGACAGGTTAGGCTCTTTTTCAAATGTTACAAAAGATAACTTTTGAAGGAAAAGGGGAAAAGGAGGTTTTCAGTTGTTTTGTTCACTTGAGACATTTAATTTACTATGATGCCTAGTTTCTCCTCTCTTAAGACTTTTAATTTTACTAAGAAACCTCATTCCCCACATGAAAGGCCATTTTTGCTGTTATCAGCCATGTGCAGAAAGTGTATAACTGATGCTGGCTTAGAATATAGAAAATTCCTACTAAATTTTAAAATAATTATAGGCATTCTATTATGTATGTTAGCATCATAACCTAAAAGAACCTTATTATTTTCTGAATCAGGGAGGTAACTGACCTGGGTGTTTGAGGCCAGTCTGACAACATGGAGATCTTGGAGATATATACACACACACACACACACACACACACACACACACACACACACACATCTGTCCATCCACCCACTGGCACTGTTGGCCACAAATTAACATCATTTTACTGAGTTATTTTTCTTTAAAACCATGTAATGTAGTTTTAATGTGTTAATTGCATTAAAAATTTACTTTCTAAAAATAGGAATGAAATTACTGTTTTTAATGAAAGAATGGGTTGTGCCTGTGAACAAAATGGCATAAATGTACTGGACAATAGCCTTCCTTGTTCTCTTCCTCTGTGAGCATCCTCAGGCATGCTGGGGTGATATCTAGGATCAGGATTGTTTCTCTCAAAGCCTGTGTTTCATTGGCACATCATTCCTCCCAAGCTGTCTCCTTGTGATGTGAAGAAACCCTGAGTTGATGCAACCAACCACTTGAAGATAAGGTTCTGAACCAGACTCAGTTGAGCTAGGAAAAGGGCGGTTGTACTGGATAAGGATAGGAGGGAGTTGGGCAGTCAGTCTGCCTGTCACTTTAAAACATCACCAGGAAACTGAAGTCTTGTTAGGACAAGAAAAGTAAAGGATGCTGTTACCCATTTATTAGGTGCTAGCCTCCTTGAATGACACATGAGACAGAAATGTGGCAAGCAACTGTTATCTCATCATCCTCATCATCAACAAAAACAATCCGACTCTGGTTGAATGCCAACCAGAGGCATTGTGCTAGGTTCTGGAGGGCAGAGAGCAGTTTCTCCCAAACTGTTAGGACCTGGCATAGGTATTAACAGTACTGATATAATTAGAGCAACTTTTGAATGAGAATATTCAAAAAATACTATTCTATACAACACAAACATATTATTTTATACAAAAGAAACCAATCAAAGAAATTCTAAAAACTCCAAATTCAATCTGCAGGACAAAAATCCAAATTATTAAATATTAAATTATTAATTCTATATCATGGAAAGATTTTATATAAGTCATTCTATACTGGATAATGCTAAAATATTAATATTGTAATTTTACTAATGAATTTTTGTCTTTTGATATTAAATTATTCAAAACTTTTATGGATCTAATTATCTTTCAAATGTACAAAAATTTAGGGTTTTTTGGCAAATAGGAGATTCTATAATTAACATTCAAGATTAGATATTAAAGAGTAGCCTTCTCACCTAGCATGGTAGTACACTCCTGAACCTAGCACTTGGGAGGTAGAGGTAGGGTGAATAGGAGTTCAAGACCATCCTCAGCTACAGAGTAAGTTTGAGGTCAGCCTGTCTTTAAAAAAGAAAGAAAGAAAGAAAGAAAGAAAGAAAGAAAGAAAGAAAGAAAGAAAGAAAGAGGAAAGAAAGAAAGAAGAAAGAAAAAGAAAGGAAAGAAAGAAAGGAAAGAAAGAAGAAAAGAAAGGAAAGAAAGAAGAAAAGAAAGAAGAAGAAAGAAAAGAAAGAAAGGAGAAAAAGAAACACAGTCTTTTTTAAATAGCAAACTATAAGTGTGTTTTCAGGTATCACGAACTGAGAGAGAATTAAATCAGCTTTCTGTGCTCACTTTGGCAACACATGAATTAAAAGTAGGCTTTCCATCTTCTTTGTTGTATAATTCATTATCTACATTCTTTCTCTTACCAAGAATGTAATATTCAATCCACAACCAAATCCACATTCCTTATGTTCCCAAAATCCAAGGCAAGATGCTGATCTACTCCATATTACAGAAAGTCCTACATTCCTCCATATAAGTCAAGTCCTCTCTGATGTCAGGTGTCCTTTTTCTTGACTCTGTAAAACTACCTTTCCGGGCATCTTTCCATTGAATCAGTGCTGATGATCTTCTCCACTGAAGTGCAAAATTCTGATAACACTTTGGTAGTGTTATGATGTTACTGCTGCCAGCTCCTTTGTGAAGCTCACCGTCAATTTCAAGAGTAGAACATTAGGATTATTAAGTTTTAAAAACAAAGACATTCACCTACATGTCATAATCCTATGACATTATGAATTTTCTGGTAATTAGTACTGCCCCCGATAACAACTTTACTAAAACAAATATATTTCCTATATTAATATATACTAATTGGCTTTCAAAGTTAAGTAAGCTAAATGATCACTCTTTTGGGTTTGTTTGGATAATTTTAGTAAATATAATTAAATGTGAACTCACTAAAGCTAAAAACTATACCTATTAATGTGTCTATCGGGGGTGTCTACAGTAATACCTAATGGGTGAATGGATGTTGAAACTGATAGAAAACAAAATTTGTAGTCTTTCTAATATTTAAGAACAAAACAGATGGACAGTTATATAAAAATGAGATTGACTCCATTTATTTTTAACTTCTGTTTTGTTTTTGTTTTTTGTTTTTTTCGAGACAAGTTTTCTCTGTGTAACAGTCCTAGCTGTCCTGGAACTAGCTCTTGTAGACCAGGCTGGCCTCAAACTCACAGAGATCCACCTGCCTCTACCTCCCAAGTGCTGGGATTAAAGTCATGTGCCACCACCACCCGGCTATTTTCAACTTCTGAATGTCTATGGGAGCAAATTATTTCTTAAGTGACCTAGCACTACAGTATGGTAGTACAACAGATTGTAATAGACATAAACTTCAGCTATCTTAAACTATATACATTATGTAACTTAGGTGTTTTGTGTATTGCATAGTTCAAATGCGCCATTGAATATGTAAGCAACATTTATTTAACCTGTTCTGTTCAATGCTCTATTTTTATTTAAACTGTGACTTTTGTTTATTGGCTATTTTTGAAGCCCATAAAAGCACACCCATCTTGTTCATTAGCACCCTAACACAAAACTTAAGGTCTGCCATCTCTTATATTATCAATAAATATTTGTTGAACAAATTAATGAAATATAACAAATTGAATAAATAAATGTATATGAATATAATTAAAAGGATTGTGCTTTAAAATAAAAAAGTAGGCAAGACAGAATGACAAAACACAATTCTAGGAGGATATGTAGGCAGATTTGTGTACTATGGAATAAGTAAATGCTAAAATAATTGTGTGGTTGAATAATAAGCACACAATAAGAACAAGTAGACGCAGAAAGCCTAGTTAAACAATAAATACACAGTTATATGTTGGTAAAGGGAGAAAGGGAGGGGGGAGGGAGAGAAAGGGACGCATTAAGCAAAGAGTCCATAATTTTACCCCTTGAAGGATGGTTGGAAAGACTGGATTTTCATGGTGCCCTGGGCGGTGCCCAGACCAGAAAATAACAGAGACTGAAACAGAACCTGAAAACCAAGTGAGACTGTTGACCTTAGAAACCGAACTGAGAAGATCCACACTGAGTCACATGAAATGAATGAGCTACATCAGCATTGAGGGAATGTGAGAACATGGGAAAGAATGTATTGGAAGACCAGCCCCCAGTTTCACCATAGTCATTGGTACTGAAAATAGAATAATGTAGGTACTCATTAATATTCCTGTTAAGCCTTCTCCTCCTCTATCCTTATGGCGCCTGAGCACTGGAATCTAGTTCTAGTACTGGCCTTGCCTCTCTTTTTAATTTAGAAGACACACTTATTACCCAGGAGCCGCCTTTTCTCATCTTATCTGCACTCCTTCTAAAATGGTATCATTCTGCCATATGTTAGCATTTCAAATACACATGTAATCTTAAGAAGGTCTTAATAAATGTTCCCCTTTTGATGGTACGGCACTGAGAATCAAACCCAGGGCCTACACATATCAAGAAAAAGCTCTACCGTGCTATACTTCTCCTCCTCAACTATGTTTACAAAGTAAATCAGGACCTGGGAACAGGAAAAAAGGAACCAAGTGACATGTTGATCTTCATAGGAAATGAGGCTGAAGTTTGCTTTCTAGACACAGATACTAGGAGCATCACATAGGCATAGCAATAGATAGAATGGGACTCCAGTTTTTGTTCCATTCTATTGAAACTTATTTCTGCTTGTTTCTGTTCTTGACTTTAGTGATTGATTTTGACCTGTGAGTTCTACCAAGAATTTTGGATTCCATCACATCCTTAAGTATAATGTCCCTGTGTCTGTGATTCCATCCTTATGTCTGATTACTTTGTAATTTAACGACATTTCTAAGCATTGAGAAGGAAGGAGAAATTCTTTTATTGAGAATTTAAATTAGAGATAAAACTAACCCTACTAACAGTGATTATTAACCCCATCATTTGGACTACCTTGAAACTTACTTTAGCTTGAATTATTTTAGTAATGTTTTGGGGGGTTAAATGATACAATTGCCAACTTCTCACTTCACCATGTGCTAGTTAGACCCCATGAGTATTTTCCCATTAAGCTATTGCTTCATGATTGACAGGGAAACTCTTGCCTAGTCCCCTTGAAGAATGAATAGTTACTCAACATAGATTAACTAGATATATGGTTATTCCATTTGGGGGCTATCAGGATGAATATAATTCAGGGAATTATTGCTATCTGATATACTGCCCTGTGTAAGGGCTCTTTTAAAGTCTGCAAGTCACTGAATTCTATTAGGCCACTTAAGTGACAAGGGCTGCTCCCACGTTAGCAGTTTGGCACGGCTAGTGTTTTTTCTGCCAAAAAGGGCAAAGGCCTTAAGCAAGAAGCCAGCATTTTCCTGATTACAAAACTGACCACAATTCCTTGCCAACCTAGCAGGGTAATTTTTTTTCTTCTGGTAATGCATTACTCTCAGAGAGGACTCCAATTTTTTTCATTGTGACGGGCACTTAACATTCAGCATCAGCCGCTGGGGCATTGCTGCGGTTGCTATTGATAGATAAACACATTTAAAAACATACTTTGATGTATAAAATTATAACCTTACCAGGACTTTATTCTGTCAACTGTTCAGTTTTATAGAATTTGGATAGCAGTAATATTTTGAACCTTTTGTAAACTTGTTGAAAATCACCTTGAAATGTATCATTCAGTAACATGTGGGTAGCAAATTTATATTAAGAATGTATATGTATTTTAATTCTAGAGTTTTCTTTAAATAATGTGATCAGAAGATTCAACCAAAGATGAATACTTAAGAAAAACTTTACTCAAATACATTTATCTGCTATTTCATAAATTAAAGAATAAGGTTTTCCATTTTAAAAGCCATTGTGTGTATTTTACTACAATTTTAAAAACAACCAAATATTGAACAATCTCTACTCTGATAATTGCAAATACTGTACAGTTCACACCCCTCACAAGACACCGAACGTATGGGTCACTGGCGAGACAGTGTAGCAACGTTTTCCTTGTAATGTACCAAGTCTTGCCAAAGCAGCAGACAACATTATGACACACCATTTTGTCACAACTGGCTCTTGCTCAGGACAGTGCCAGCCAATTCAGCCTGATCCTTTCTGTGTTTATTCCCACCTCTCCCAAATAGTTGAAAACGGGTGTCTTGACTCATTAGCATATTCATAAGCTCTATGACCACAAACCTTTTTCCTTTAACAAACTGATCTTTTGCAAGACGTAGACAAAACCAATGTGAATTACACCAAATCTGTTTTATGCTGTTATGGGTGAAACTCTGGGAGACTCGCCTGTTGACCCAGAGCCTGGTGCCTTCATTGATGCTCTGCCTGTGAGCACTTCACAAGGTAAAGTCCACTCCTGACATTGCTGCCGGGGATGCTGCGGGCACTCGTGTGTGGGTGAAACTGCATGTCTGTTTTCTACATATTCATTACAATATTTTAATCCTTTGATCATTTCTATGGTGGTCACTTATAAACATATTCAGAGCTGTCAGCATGGAACCCTAACCTAATTCATAGGTATTTCTGTGCATGGCTTCCATCTCCTGAATTATAAGTGTTGATGATATTTTGATATCCAAAATCAGACCTGTTCATTTTTGTTTCCTGCCTTGCATACATGTCCCAAATGTATGTGTGAATTTTAGAACACTTGAAGAATCAGTTTTTCTTCTTTTATTGTGTTAGATATCTTTCATAGCAGTTCTTATCCCTCTTGTAGAATTTTTATTTTTCTTCAAGAGCATAGGAACATATTAGATTCTTTCTTTAGAATTTTTAGGATACTCTGAGCTGAATTGAAGAATATCTGTTCTAAGCCTCTCACTTTACACACAAGGAAAATGTAAGGCTAGATGCTAAACTAACAATCTGCCATCGTTTCTTCAGAGGTCTCTGTAAGGCTAGACACATGCTAAACTAATGATTCACCATCACTTCTATTTATATTTGTTGTGCAGGGACAAAAGTCTCTTTTTCCACACCTTTGTCCATTGCAAAATGTTATGTTCTCTATTTCTATAGCTCCTTCTACTGGAGTTTCTTAAGCACAACTTCTTCTATTTTGTATCATTTCTTATTTAGTTTAGTGTTTGTTTATTTTTCTCATCTCATAGATTGAATATAAAATAGGTTGTTTGAGTAGAGTGACTTGTGTTTTACAATGGAAGTGTGAAAACATTTAAATAATTTGTTGGTTAAAATTAATAACTTTGCCCTTTAATTTTTCTGGAAGCCTAAAGTTTGAACATGTATGTCACAATTTTAAAAATATCAGTTTTGAGAGTGCAAAAAAAGTTTCCTGAAATTTTATTCTGCTTTTGTTTTTGTGTATATGCTAAGAACCCAACTCAGAATTGAATGACTCTCTATCCCTGATCTGACCCCCAGTTCTGTCATTAACTCAGTGTATATTTTTGTCACCTGAGCTTTTTATACAGGAGTTTAGTTTCATTATATTCTATAAAATATTCTATTTTACTGTAAGCTATAAAAGATATCCATATTAGTTTTAGCCTGCCTCAGGGCAAAATATCCTGCCTACATTATGAAATTGTCGATTCCAACTTTGGTGGTTTTATCTCTTTGAAAAGAACTTGTCGAAAATGTAGCACAATAAATATTTTAGGTTGACTCCAGGGTAAGTGCTGATTATGGCAAGGGATGGTTAGGTGATTTAAGATTTTTATTCTGTACCAGTCTCTATTTTGATGCCATGACTTTGTCCTAAATGTAATTTCTCTGAGTCTGAAATATCTCTGGTATACTAACATAAGACTTTCTTTCTTCATTAAAGTGGTACAAAATAGAATCATTTGCCAGGTGTGATGCTGTGGCTTGTAGTCTCAGCTACTTGGGAGACTGGGCTAGGAGGATCTATCATGAACAAGAGTTGGGGATAGCCTGGATAACATAGTATCTGTTTTTTTAAGTTATTAAAATATTAATTTGAGCTACTAAAGTTCAGCAACCTGTTTGTTCCTTCTATTGTGTTTTGTGGTTGATCATAAAATATTTATTCCACTCCTGCTAAAACAGACAGATAAACTTGAAAATAGATCAAGTTTGCAATCATCATTAGCTGTCTAAAGCCAGCACTGATGAAGTGGATAGAGATTCTATCGTTAACCTAGACCATCGGCTTAGGTGTTCATTCTTCCACATCTGAAGCAAAGTAAATTGGGTGGTGGTACTGTAGCTGGGTACAGAAAAGAAAAGAAAACCTACATGTTTAGTTTTGGTCCTAGAGATACAGCTGCATTGGTCATATCCATGAAGTTAAAGTCTCCTAGTTAGCCATTATACCCAAAGAGAACATCTGTACATTTTTTCCTAGGCTCCATGAGCACTCTGTCCCTTTCATCCCACTCCTTTTCTTTTTCATCAAGAGTTCTTCAGGCAACCCTAAGTAACCTCGTGCTGGCTCTGATTTCCACTAATCAAAATTGGCACAGTGGAAGGGACGCTTCCTCAGGCTCATGCTCAATACGCCTCCCGCTCTGAATGCCAGACTCAGTCCTGTGTGGATTCTATAATTTTCGGCTCTTGCACCAGAGCTTGAAGGATGATGACACTTGTCCTCTGGATCTGATTGAGCAATGGAAGTGCGCCTCAGAGACATGACAAATGCTGCAATAGAGCCCTTCGAAACCAGAGTCCCACAGAGATGGAGCAGTGTTGATTACATACACTTCTATGGGGGACGTTTAAACTGTGTAAGGGGCTCTAGGCAATGGTATGCTAAAAACAGATAACTGGAGTTCTCACCTGGCCAGAAGGTTAAAGGGACCAAAATGTAAGGACCAGTCCTATTTTGCCTACATACAATTTTTGTGAATGGAGCAGGTTCTTTTCCTTTTTCCTTTTGGGCCTTATTTTAACGGGGTTACTGTGAAGATTGAATAGCACCGTGTTTATAAAAGCAGATCTAAAGCCCTCTGTGAAGTTTATTGTTTTTAGTCTTGTCATATTTGTTACTGGAGGATGAAACAGAAAACTTTGAGAATAGAGTATCTGATTTTTAAGCAGTTTAAAGAATATGGAAAACAGAACCTGGAATCATCTACTTTGCAATAAAATGAGTAGCAGTTTTTGAATAAGAAGGCCTCTTGGAGAGCAGCTATGCTCACTACTATACTGCCAATGCTAAAAATGGGGCATCTTTATGAACCTCCCCTTATGAGTGCTTTAAGAAGGAAATACAAGCTTGATGATAACAGCTCTATATCTCATCTTAAAAAAAGAAAAACAACAATACAAAAAAACTTTACAGTACTAGGGATGGACCTCAGGAGTTGTATTTGCCAGGCAAGTTCTCTACCACTGAGCTTTATCTCCAGCCTTGGGTTGCTTTGTTTTGTTGTGTTTAAGATGGGGAAATTGCTTCCCACTGCATTAACATTCAGCTCTGAAGAAACCAAACTGCCGAAAATTGAAATTATTCTCTGAGTTTAAATGGAAGCAGTAATTATTCATCTTTTTCCTCAGAGACATTTAAAAAAACTGTCAAAGTTCTGATAGTCTTTATTTGTTGAAGTGAAAGTCCAGAAAAAATTTAGATTATTGATACAACTCTGAATTTCATAATCTCCCATGCAATAGCAATTCAGATAACTGGAATATAGCTTGGGGGGAAAGTACTTACCTAGCATGCACAAAAACCCTGGTTCCATCCCCAGAAGTGAAGAATGAAAAACAATCCAAGGCATTTTTAGAGAATTCTGTAGTTGTTGGTATTAACTTTTTCTTTAACTTGGCTCTAGTTCTGTCTGTATTTTCAATTTAACTGTTTTGAACTTCTTAAACTCTAAGACTTGAATTAAGTTGATTTCTAGACTTAGTATCTTCCTAAAATGGTCAATTCTCTTATATTCTCTCAATATTTGTGGAATTAAAGTATTTGAAAATTGTGAAAGAAATGTCACAAGAAAATACATATTTTTAAAGCAGGGTCTTGCTATCAAACCTTAAATCCACACTCTTTCTGCCTCTTCCTCCTTAGTGCTGGGCTCAGAGGCAGGCCCGCCACAACTGGCTGACTTTTGTTAATCCCATCATAGTTACTTTTGAAAGTAACCTAAAAGCAGTTATTCTCTCAAAGTGCTAAAATGTGAGTGCAAAATATGTAGTAAAATATGAGTGGAAAATATGTAGTATAAAACATGATCTCTTTAACAAAAAATACAATCATAGCTCTGATATTGTCAGCTCATTGTGTCCGTGAGTACACTCCCTTAGTTATACCTTTGGCCTGAAGAAGTAATGTTGGAGAAATCCTAAAATCACACTATATTGTTATGTATGCATTCAGAGGATATCTGGGCTGAGTAAATTTCTTCACTGAATTGAGGGACCACAACTGACTCACAGTTTCATTATTTTAGCTTCTTTGGACACACTAGAGTGATATAAAAGTTAATGGCTGCTTCCTGTCCTGGTGCCGAGTGTTTAGGAAAATATATTTGATAATGTGTTGGAGTCCTTTGAATAGAATCTAGTTTCTGTACATTTCTACTGGGGTGCTCCTTCCTTTGAATACACAGTTTTGTGCCTGTAGCTGATTTGCAAACACAGAAATTGCATGTGCAACTAACAGCAGCTGCAATTCCACTCTCACAACTCCAGAATGGAGGTCACGTGGCTATTTGAACACACAGTGCTTTAGACCCATGTAATTTTTATTTGAATAAGAGATTGCCAACACAAGATTAAGGTGCCCTCATGTGGAAAGCACCATGTGTGGTTAACACCATAAAGTAGATTTTAAACAGTCAACTATCAGGTACATGTGAGTTACCCCTTCTCAGTCTGTGCCAGGCTTCCTGTGTGGCCTTTCAGCTGCTCTCCCAGGCAGAAGCTCTTATGTCCACACTAGACTGGCAGATGAGCAGCCCTACGGCTGTCTCCAGCAGCCTTGACTATTACTGAGTATCCACTGCTTGCAAGGCGTCATAGTGTTGTGAAGTCCACTCCTTTGCCTGGCTTTCATTGCCTTTTGGTAGCATGGCTCCACTTCTTATATTTTACCTTCCTTCCCACCATATCCCGGGAAGGGACCTGTCAAGCCCTCTTCAGACAATTTCACTTTGCAAAAATAAACCCACATTCCCTCTTGCCTCCAAGTTTAGTATGTCCTTTAAAAGCCTTTCCCAGTTGTCAAACCCTCCCTGTTTTTCAAGGTCAGGTTCAGGGAACTTCAACCTATTCAGCCTGTGAATTGGAAGCTTTCTTCCAATTGGAAGCATGAAATTTTCTCTGAAAAACCACGTCTATGGTTCTTGTCTCCTCCAGTCTGAAAATGTGCTCTCTCCTCTACCTCCGAGGCTGCCAAAGCCTGATCCAATATACTGCCTCTGCACTAGAAAGTGGTCTCCTGACGGATTTTGTTTGTTTGTTTAATGTGTCTGTCATTCCTCCCAATATTATTTTCCACCCACCTCCTATCCATCATGTTAAAAAGTCTGGCCTGTCCCTAGCTCAACACCCTTTAGAGGCTTCCAATTCACAGGTAATGAAAACTTTCTCCCCACCCCAGGAGACTTCTACAGTTCCTTTCTTCTCCTGTCCATCTCCCCTTGGCTCTGCTTCAACATCACTGACATTCTTTCTAGCCCCCCCCCCCATTCTATGCATTGTCTTGCCTGGTGTTTCTCCCTCAGCTCCTTTTCTTCCACAGGTACTTTTCCTCTGAAACATCCTTGACTGTCTCTCTTAGCCCCTCAAGTCTTTGCTCAGATTCTACCTTCCAGTAAGAAAAGTCTTTTCCATCTTGTCCTTCCCATCGCCTTCCTCCTCTTCTGTTCTCCAGTTTCCTATTTCTAAAGCATTGGGTCATCTTCTACACCATATAGCTTATAGTATGCTCATCCCTCTAGACTTAGCAGCAGGGAGGCAGAGATCTTGGTCAGGTTACTCATCCACATAACTCATTTGCATAAAAATGTTTAAATAAATATTTTTAATCTACATAATTTTTACCTTTTCTAGAATATTATATAATTGGAATTATATATTATATAACCTTTCAGACTATCTTCTTTTCCTAAGTGATATAAGCTTCCTCCCTATTCTTTCATGGCTTGACAACTCATTCCTTTCAGAACTACATATTCTATTTTCTGTTTGGATTATGGTTTATCCACTCATCTGCTGAAGGGTTCCTTGGTTGCTTCCATATTTGGCAATCATAAAACTGTAATAAGCACCTGTGTGCCATATTTTGTGTAGACCTAAGTTTTCAGTCCTGAAACTTCAGAGTGAGGCTGCTGGATTGTATGGAAGGACCATGGTTATTTCTAGAACTGCTGCACTGTCTTCCAAAGTCACAGACCCTGTTACGTTCCTCCTGGTAAAGAGAGAGTATTCCTGTTGCCTTTCAGCCTTGCCAGCTTCTGGTGTTGTCAGTGTTTGAAGATGTGGCCCTTCTAATCAGTGTGCATTAGCATCTTGTATTCACAGGTAATTCCTAGTGACTTATGATATTGAAGATCTTTTCTTCTTGCTCAAGTCTTTGGCCTATTTTTATATCAAGCTGTTCATTTTCTTAAGTTTTAAGGTGGTGGCACATGCCTTTAATCCCAGCACTAAGGATGCAGAAGCAGGCAGATCTCTGTAAATTCAAGGTCATCCTGGTATACAAAACAATTCCAGGACAGCCAGGGCGTAAGCAGAGAAACCATGTCTCAAAAAAAACAAACAAACAAACAAACAAACAAAACCAACACCCCCCCAAAAAAAGACCTTTATCAGATGTGTTTTTACAATTATTTTTTTGACGGTTTGTACAGAGCTACAATTTAAATTTTTTTTTTTTGGTTTTTCTTAAATTTTAACAAAGTTCTGTTTATCTTTCATGGACCATACCTTTCATGTTGTATCTAAAGAAATCACCACCACACTCACCTAGGTTTTCTCCTATTTTATCAATGAGAAATTTTATGCATAGTTAGGATAAGCAGTATATGGGGGGTGTGTTTGTTTGTTTGAGGGTCTCTCTATACAGCCCTGGATATCCTGAAGCTCTCTATGTAGACTAGACTGGCCTCAAACTCAAAAGATCTGCCCCCCCCCCACCAAGTGCTGGGATTAAAGGTATGTGACTCTATACCCTCTGTGTATAGTTCTTCTTATACATTCTAAGACTCAATTTCTTAATATTTTGTTGGAGATTTTTGTATCTATATTTATGACCGAATTAGTTTGCCAAGTTTTATCCCTTGCAATGATTTTATCTTGTTTTGAAATTAGGATAATGCTGGCCTCATGCGTCAAGAATTATCACATCTATTTCTACTAAAAAAGAGCTGGTATGATTTCTGCCTTAAATGACTGATAGAACTGACCAGGGAATGCACCTTGCCCTTCTATTATAAGTAATAATAATTACTTATTCACTTTCTTTATCAGATATAGGCCTATTCCGTTGTGTATTTTTCCTTGAGTATATTTTGGCTGACAGAGTTTTGAGGAATGGGCCCAAGAAACAAGCTCACTTTATCTAGGTTATTTATTGTGTACCATAAAATTGTTCATAATATTTCTTTGTAAACTGGGTGTGTGTGTATGTGTTGTACATTGTGTATGTATGTTAAAGATTGAGTCAGGATCTTATGCATACTAAGAACATTCTTCTTTTCTTTTTTCTTATTCTTAATGATTTGTTTATTTTTATTTTATGCTCATTGTATTTTACCTGCATGTATATCTGTGTGAGGGTATCAGATCCCCTGAAACTAGAGTTACAGATAGTTGTGAACTGCCATGTGGGTGCTGGGAATTGAACCTGGGTCTTCTGGAAGAGTTCTCAACTACTGAGCCACCCCTCTAGCCCTTTAAGAACACCTTCTACCACTAAGCTACATCCCAACCAATTTATTATCTTTTTCTTATCCCTGGAACATATAGTAGTGTATTGTCATTCATTTGAGCACAATTCTTTACTTGATGCCAGTGTATACTGGGCAAAGTAGTAATTTCAGTTCAACTAGCTATCAGCAGTTAGCCTTAGTCCTAGTTAGATTATTACTAGAATCTCTCTTTTAAAAAAAAGAAAATTTCACAGAAAAACCATAAGCCATGCTTGAGCTGGTTTGACCACAGTGAAAAAGGATACAAATCTGCAGGTCAGGAAGCAGAAGAGTGTTCAATATGATCTGGTCTGCTTTCCTCTCTCCAAACGCCTCTCAACAGGCTTAAGCAAACTACCTAAACAGCCTGTGAGCCGTTCAATTAAAACATGAACTTTGAGAGATAAAATGAGTGTGTTTTTCCTTCTAGAGGCTCAAACTAAAGCTACAGCTTCTCTGAGACTTTGTTGATCTGAGTTCAAACATTTGCTATGAGCCTTTTGGCCTATTATAAAGAAATGTGCAAATAGATATACATATTTGATGCTTCATCTTCTGCCAAATCCACTAGTGGGAAATCAAGTCAGAGAAACACTGGGTTTGGCTTTTATTACAGTCCTAAGTAGACAGCAGAATGTCTACTTATGTTTTCTTATATAAAATAAACACATGGCACAACGTAGAATTCATCTCTAAACCTTTCTATTTAAATTCCTGCTGTAATATCAATTAACTATGTAATGTTATGAAATTTACTTAACTCTAAGCCTATTTTTAACACTATTAGGTGGTAATAACTATATATAACTTCCTGGACCGTTTTAAATGCAAATTATACTTTATGTATCATACACAAAAGTACATTCAAGATGGGCATAAGATATAATGCCTGATGCTTAAGTGATTAAAAATTGTTAGCTATCATTATTAAGTTATGCTTCTCTGAATGAAATTCAGAGTCATTTTCCTCCTTTGATGAAGAAAGGCCTGTGACACTAATTAAGGAGCAGAAAGTTGATGCAGGGGTTGAGGAAATGGCTCACTTGATAAAAGCACTTGCCTAGAAGACACAACCTGAGTTAATCCCCAGAACCCACATTTTTGAAAATCTGGCACACATTTATAATCCCACTGCTGAGGGGGCAGGAGCAGATAGATCCCTGAGGCTCAGTGGTCAGTCACCCTAACCTAATGGTGAGCTCCAGACTAGTGAGAGAACCTGTACCAAAACTGAAGGTGACATCCAACATTTTCCTCTGGCTCCCACACATACCCGGGCTCCTGAACACGTGTGTACAGGTGAGCAGGGGTGCACATGCACACAGATACCCACAATTCTTTAAAGTAAACAAATAGACTTTTATTTTATAAATATGTTACTCAGAAGGAGAGTCATCTTTTAATCTATGCTTTTATTTTGATATATCTTTTCTACTTTTCTATATTATTACACAAGCATTCTTTTTAATAACACAAAGTACATGCAAGGAATAGATTTACTCCTACTTGTTAGGTGAAATCATTGGAAAATACTACAGGTAAAAGTGTTTAAGAGGTTGGGATATAGCTCAGTGGTAGAGTTAAAAATAAAGGATATTCGAGACCTAATTTTTAATGTAATCAAATGAAGACATCATTTTTTAGAAATTGGTCAGCATAAAGATTTTAATTAAAATAATAGAGATCCCCACCACAATAATTCTGTTTCAAAAGTACTGATATTTAACTACAGAGTTCTCTTTTGGCATTTACCTCCATGTGTTGAGAATCATGTGCTTGGCTGCTAATTTTTATACTGTGTTCCCAACTGTTAACCTCTTACTATAGAACATAAGCCTTCAACCTTTTTACTACAGTGTTGCCTTTTCCCAATACACCTTTTTCTCCTCTCACCTCCACAGCGTAGTTTCCTGTAGTTTGGGGTTAAGTTGGTTGCCCATGATTACACTGCAATAATTTTGAAAGGAATAGTTAAAAGCTCCAATATCAGTAGACTGTGGTTTCATAAGCAGTTGTCCTTCAAACATTAAACTGTAATACTGCATGTTTCTTTCCCTGAGTGTGAATCATGAGTTTAAGTCTTGCAGACAACATGTTCAACCTTGCCTAACATAGGCTTTCTAAATTTGCTTTACTACCTGATATTTTTCTGTGTAATGATTTTTAAAGGAACATCATTAGCATATATATAATACAGTTGGGGAGATGCCAAATAAGAAAGACTTTCCCTGCCACAAAGGAACAATTAAGCTTTGGAGTGAGTAACTTTGAGGAGCCAGGCACTCACTCTCCTTTACCACAGGTTTTTAAAACAGGACATCTGTTTTAGGCATAGTTCTATTCGAACAATAGAACTCTGCTGTTGTTTCTTCCTCTTCCTGTCCCCCAGAGGCCACTTTGGAGGCTTTTAGCCCACCTTTTATACGTCGATGGGACTCTGGCTACTAATATGTACAAAAATTACCACTATTGTTTATTTAGATCTTAATAAGTATCCGTCCCCATGCTAGGTGTTTTACGTATATTATCTCATTAGTCTTCAGAACAGAATGAGATGGCAAAATTAGCTGCAGAGAGATCACGAAACTAAGACCTCCAAGGCAGAATTTTAATCTGGGCATTGGACATAGCAATGCTCCTTCCTTCTTTATTGATAATGTTCAGAACAACAACCTACAAAAGTAACAGATAAGGTTATCTGTATTTATTATGTGACAACTCAGATCACCACAATGCTTAACCTATTAGATGAATCATTCCTTTAACCTTCCCACTCATTTGGAGGTTATTATTTTTGTTAGTAGTGCATATTTTTCTCTTCACTGTGACCAAATGCTTGGCAAGAAATGACCTGGAAAAAGAAGGATTTATTGGGGAATCCTGGTTTGAGAAGGTATCACTATGACTAGAAATGTCAGTAGGCAGTTCAGACTTCTCAAGTCCTCATGCCTCGAGGGAACAGGAAGCAGAAAAAGACTAAATAAAGGATGAAGTGAGTCTCAAGGCTCACCAGTCAACAGCCTACTTGCTCCAGGTAGGCCCTACCTCTTGAAGGTCCCAAAACTGTGCATGCTATCTGGGTACCAAGTGCTTCAACATGTGATCCTGTAGGGAACATTTCACATTCAAGCCAGAACAGGAATAGTTATGTTGCATATTTCTTCTGTATTTTATTCTGTGACAGTCTGTCATCTGGTAAAATGGTTTCTTACATGAGGCTTTTGAAATTTGATGGTGACTTGTATATATTAATTAAGACCAAATACATCTTGATCTATGAAAATTGGCTTAGGATAAAAGTCTCTTTTTCAGCATATTATATCAATATAGTAAGAACACCATGAAGCTCAAAGGGTTCTGGGCCAGGAGACAGAAAAGATGTTTTCTTGCCCACCCAGTCTCTCACTGACTGTATACATAAGTTGATCATTATGCCCATGTTCTTTTACTGTTAAATGGGAAACAACAATTACTACAAAATGGCTTTTTCCCATGTAATGTTTTCGGAAGATTGGTTCATCGATGGAAAATGAACCGTATAATTCCCAAGTTAGTTTGTACTATGCTGTGATTTACATATATCATTAAGGAAGGTTTGGCCGAGTATCATGTGAGTACCATGATATTAACTAAAACAAGAAGACATTGAAAATCCATGGTTGAATGTCTCTTGAAAGTCATTGCTAACCAAGTCACTAAGCTCTAGAGACTCTATGAGATGTTGCCACATTGCTTCATTACCCTCTGAATATATTTCTCTGAGTTACTCTTTATCACCAGCATCAACCAGCATCCTGTGTCATGCCTGGTCCAGCAGGAGCTGTTGAAATGGTTGATGGCCATTCACCATAGTCCTCCACTCTACCAACTGAGCTATCGAAGGAAGCTTGGACTATCTGAGGGGCCCCTGGCAGTGGGACCAGGATCTATCCCTGGTGCATCAGCTAGTTTGTTGGAGCCCATTCCCTATATTGGGATACCATTCTCAGCCTAATGCAAGGGGGAGGGGCTTAGTCCTACCCCAACTTAATGTGCCAGACTTTGTTGACTCCCCATGGAAGCCCTTACCCATTGGGAGGAGTAGATTGGGGTGTGATGGGGAAAGGGGAGAGGAGTATGGGATCAGGGAGAACTATGGTTAGAATGTAAAATTAAATTTAAAAAATTAATTAATTTTAAATAAAGAAAGAAATGTGTTAATGTTTACTGTAAATCTGGAAGATCAGAAAGAGAGATATTTTCCTAGGCAGAATGGTTTAGTTTAAGAGGTTAAATGTGTGGCCACAGAGTTTCAGACCTTTGTGCTCAACACCCAGCTCTTGCTAATAATTGTCCACAAGTTACTTTTGTATTTGTGCCACATTTCCCTCAAAGCTTTCAGAGCTGGGCTTAGAACTCAGCTGCATATATCTTAGGCAAGTGTTTTGTCACTGAGATGTATCGTCAGTGCTTGATTACTCCTCTTTAAGAATTCTGAGTACTTGGTGGCACATCTCTGTAATCCCAGTTCTCTAGAGGCAGAGGCAGGAGGAACTCTGTGAGTTTAAAGCCAGTCTAATCTACAAAGTGAGTTCCAGGACAGCCAGAGCTGTGCAGTAAGACCCTGTCAAAACAGAGAAAAAAAAAAAAAGCAAATCAATGAAAGCATTCTGAGTATCCTGTGCAGAGCTGTTGCAAGGAGTAAAAGAGATCATTACAGTCCAGTATCCAGTATAATCAAAGACTCAGGGCTCTTAATCAAGCTCTGTAAATACTGAGGGCTGAAACATTAGCTCAGGTGTCCTTTCTCCCCCTCTCTTTCAGTGCTGAAAATTGAATGCAGGATCTTGTACGTGCTGAGCAAGCACTCTACCACTGAGCTACAACCCCAGCCTCTATAGAACTTACACCCTAGGTTTTAAAACAATCATCTTATAGATGTAATGCCATTTGCTTTTTTTTTTTTTCTGTACTGGGGATTGAACCTAGGACTTCACTCGTGCCAGGCAAACTCTCACTAAATCACACCCCAACCCTCCCCAGGTTTCTAGTAGAATTCTTTCCCTAGAGAACAACATAATATCCCAAAGGCAAACCATATAGTCCTGGTGCTTGATTTTATAATCTGATTATCTTTCTGACCCACTTCCATACTCCCAACTAGAGCCTATTCGATTAGAGAAGTCACTTTACTCTTGCGTGAAATCGATTACACTTTTGTTTGAAATGCATTATAATTTGGAGTCGTGTGAGAAGGCTGCTCATTAACCAAAACAGAATTGAAAGCCAAGTTCGACGGTCAAAGAGAAACAGCATAGAGCTGTGTCATTGCACACAAAGTGTGTCTAAAGACTTTCTTGAAAGGTTGTGAAATTGAAGGATAAGCCCTGAGGCAAAAGGACTCATGTCACCCAGCTGGAAAGTTAAGACACTGAGTTATTCCTAAGAAGGGCTGTTATTCATGCAAATATTTTGTCCATTTGCTCTTTCATGGATAATTGCACGGAGTAACAAAAAACACCTACTTGACTTACAGCTTGGCAGCAACAGAAGCTTATGTTTTCTAAAGACAAAATAAGAAGCAGCTTTCCTGGACCATCTCTAAGTCAAAGTAAAATAAAGCATGTTTGGATCCTGTGCCTCTCAGTAATCATGTCCATGGAGTAATACTGTTGAGGTCAAGGTGTCCCAGAATTACAGAAAAAGGAGAGGGAAAGGAAATAATGTGTGTTCGCAATATGTCTTCTTAAAGATGAAGAGGCAAATGCTTTTCTTTCTTCCTTTTCCTCCCTTCCTAGAAAAATAAGGAAACCTGGGTTAGGGCATAACTCAGTAGTAAAGCACTTATCTATCATATGGACAATTCCGAGTTCAGTGCCCAGTATGACAAAAGAAGAAAAAATAACTTAGTTCTAATCTTCCTGATAGTCCCCAAAGGGTTGGAGACAGATTTTGAGCTCATGTTGTGTCTTAGTTATAACATCAAAGCTTAATCTTTTCAGGAGAGCTTACATCTTGACAAAACTAAGCCACTGAGAAAGTATCTTAATTTTCTTATTCCTTCTCAGCAAAATAAGAAGTCATTCTATTCTTCTCCAGATAACATTATTACTTAATTAGCAAGTGTTTAGAACACAACAACCATGCAGAAGGACTAACGGAAAACCGGATGATAAGGTGTCTCTTCATTTCAGACAAAATGAAAATGTAAATGTTATAGAAGCTATTGAATTTATAGCTATAGTATTATATATTATATAGATATGTTGTATCTATAGCATAGATACTTAAACAGATCAGAAATTATGTCAGCATTGAAGAAGAGGAGGATTCACGGAAGGTTTCATGAAGAAAGTAGTATTTGCCTTTGAAAGACAAGAAAGAGTGTGGTGCACAGAAACGAAGGATAGGAAAAAGATACAGTGACCTCAGGAACCTGCATCTATGAAGAAGAGCAAGAGTAGAGACTGCAGGGCAGGTAGACAGCGTGGCACATCTAGAGGTAGTACATGCCAAGTATGGGTAAAGGTCTGAAAAGGTAAGTTATGGACGTGCCATGGAGGACTTCTAATGCCAAGCTGAGATGCAAGGTGCTGTTGTCCTGCTTCCCTGACAACACATCCTTAATAACAGAACTCAGTGAAACTGCATTCTTTAAGGGAAGGGTAGGGTGGATGTGATAATGTAGGGGTTGGTTAGGACAGAGCACTAGCTCTGTATGGTACTGTAATGATAGACACATCACATTATACTCCTTCTAACGTCCTTAGACTTATCTACACACAGTGTGTAATGTAGTCATGACTTTAGTTCATACGAGCATATCCATACTGGCTTGTTAGTTGTCACAGATGTGCCACAATAGCACAGGTTAGTGGCAGGGGGGACACTTTTTACTTAATTTTATATAAACCTGAAAAGTATTTTTAAAGCCTGTAAAGCCAGACCTGATAGTGCACACTTATAAAGCCCCTGCTCACATGGAAAGCTAAGAAAATGGTAGAGCATTTGCCTAGCATGTGCAAAGTCTTGGGTTCCATCCCCAAATGGAAAAAGAAGTTAACCAATAAAATGATGAATGACCAATTTTTCTGCAACCTAGGTATCTAGGTATTCCATCCTTATTTTCATTTATTTTCAGGTCTATACAGAGGCATACTCACTACCTTTAACTCACTATCAGTCATGATAGATGTCATGAGAAACATCCAACTTTAAGGATATTACTCTCTGGACAAGAAGAGATACCTTTTGAAATGAAAATGATTGATAGCAAAGGGTAAGGACATAGAGAAATGAAAATTAAACATTCTAGGGAGAGCAGCAAAGTAAATGCAGTGACTTGGGCTGGGTCCATGTAGATGGATTTTGAAGCAAACAGCATAGTTTGATGGTGCTCCTGCTAATAAGGAGCAAAGACTTCTTTCTAGATGTCACAGAGACCATGGCGTCCTCTAAGTTATCACCAATGCACATTCCTCTTTTTTGGTGTGCAGTGTTTATACCATAGCACAGATAACTGAAGGTTGTTTGGGTACTTGCTATGCAGATATCTGGCATGGGAACCCAAATGTTGCCTAATGAGCCCTCTTGCAGTCACAGAGCACAAAGCCAGTCTCCTTATTTGTATCTACAAAGCATTTTGTTTCTCGTGAAGACCATAGATGAACCTCTTCATCCATGCAGCCTTTGTGGAAAAAAAAATGCATGCTGGAAAAAAAGCAAGAGGACCATTCCCTTGTGAGAAGAGTCCATCTTCCAGAACATTTTTATCAATGAGACATTATTTGGAAGGATAGAGTTTCTGAGTCAGCCTTCAGTTTGAATTGTCCACATCTACCTAGTCCATCGACCTTGGGCAAGTCATGTAACCTTACAGGGCAAGTCCTGTCTTATTAATCTATAAAGTGAGAATATTTCAGCACACGTGGAAAAAAAAAGGTAGATGTGTCTGGCACACAGGAGATACTCAGTGAGTCTGTTTGCTTCTCTCCTTCCCTGACCTCTTTGCTAAAAGTTCACACTTTCCTCAAACCATCAAGTCATTTAATGTTTAGAGATAAATATTTAATGAGCACCTACTGTAAGTAAAACCTTTGCCAAATGGTGCCAATATGACTACAGCAAAGATAAAACTTTATGAGGTCATTTCTTTGTCACCAGGGTTAACAACCTTGAATGTACATAGCTCTGGAGCATTTAGAGTAATTATTTTTCTAGGCACCACTTTGAATTGTGATCTCATTTCAAGTGAACTAAGTCAGACTTAAAATTGCATAAAGATTTATAGTCTATACTAACCACTGACTCACAAATGGATCAGAGTTTTCTTTTACTTACTATGGTAGCAAATCACACGTAGAAAAATACACACTTGCTGCTCTTCCAGAGGTCCCTGGTTCGGTTCCTAGCACCTACATGACAGTTCATAACTGCCAGTAATTACAGTTCTAGGGAATCTGGCACAATCTTCTGGCCTCCACAGGCACTGAGCATTTACATACATACATGTAGACAAACACTCATACACATAAAAATAAATTTTAAAAAAAGAGCCAGGCATGGTGGCACACACTTTTAATCTCAGTACCTGGGAGGGAGAAGCGAAAAGAAAAAAATAAAAAGGAGAGAGAGAGAGAGAGAGAGAGAGAGAGAGAGAGAGAGAGAGAGAGAGGAGAGAGAAGAATCTCAAATACACAGAACTGGGAGAAGGATGGCTCAGTCAGTAAAGTGCTGATTGCCAAGGACTAGGCATAAGGAAAATGGGAAGGCTGGCCAGAGTTTCCATTAGGCTCTGAAGACCTGATGGACAACAAGCTGACTGCTGACTACAGTTAGGAATACTGTATCCTATAGTTGAAATTGGCTAAGGAAGCAAACCTTAAGTTTTTTCAACACAAAGAAAATTCTATAAAGTGAGGAATATTTTAATTAATTTGATGATGGTAATTATTTCACAGTGTATACGTGTATCAAAAGAACACTATGGTGATCATTTAAATATCTTATCAGTTATATCTTAATAAAAATGGAAGCAATATGAAGTAAGAAAAATAACCATTATCAGATCCAGCTGACGTGCTGGAGCAGACAGTGTGAGCAGAGCTCACATTTAGATTGATTTGTTCCATGTAGCTACACACTATATGGTGTCTGCTAGTATACTCAGGTGAAAGCTGACTTCCTTCTCCCTGTAAAGCCACCTGGAGGGTGATAGGAAGGCAGCAATGCACTCCTCCCTCACTGGGTATAAACTCAGCTCCCTCTCTGTATGTCCCTAGAGGACTGCTTTCTCCTCCAGAACTTGACTCACACCTTGTTCTTTTTCCATTTCAGAAATTACCATGGTTGACACAGAGATGCCATTTTGGCCCACCAACTTCGGGATCAGCTCTGTGGACCTCTCTGTGATGGATGAGCACTCCCATTCCTTTGACATCAAGCCCTTCACCACGGTTGATTTCTCCAGCATTTCTGCTCCGCACTATGAAGATATTCCCTTCACAAGAGCTGACCCAATGGTTGCTGATTACAAATATGACCTGAAGCTCCAAGAATACCAAAGTATGTTCACTTTCCAAACTCCTAAGAGTGGAATTAGACAAATCTCTGAATACCCTGGGATAGATGCTCCGGAGATTAGAACTCCGAAGAGAAAGCATCATCTCTCATTTATGCATTGCCCTTGAAGTTCTGGTATCTGAGAGAAAGGCCAAAAAGAAGCCAGCACGTGAATGTCTGTTCCAACCTCTTTTCCCTTTCCTTCTCCTTCCTCCCTCCTTTCTTTCCTTTCTTGATACCTTCTTAAGGGCATTTCTAGCCTGATTACATTGTCAGTTGTGTCTTAGGCTGAGAGTCCATCGTGTAAACTGCATGCTCCCAGCTTCTTATGAGTTATTGTCACAACTGTAGATCAACTTTTGTGACTGGTCATCCCTAAGTTACTATTACAGTTGATATCTTTTTTTTCTAATCTGTAGTTTGTGAAATTTACCCCAAACCCTAGTTTGGAGCACAAACTTACATTTTAACACTGTAGCTGATTGACATATCATCATGTCATTAAGGAAATTACCATCAAACATCAGATTTTAAAAAAAAGCCAGAACTGAACTTTTCAAGATAAAGTATCATTTTTGTGATGCTGTTTCCTTGATTTTTATCTTGTGGGCTGATGTGCTGGTTTTCCAGAGTCACCCCTGTGTCACTGGCAATCATTACTTGATCATAAGTAAGAACTTCCTGTAATTTCTAGTTGTTTTCTTTAGATAGATAGTATACGTGGTTATATTTATCTGTGTGGTTCTGGGTTAAAGCCTAATATGGAAATTCGATAGGCCTGAGCCACCGGCAAAGGCAGCACTTGCTTCACACAGGTTTCTCCCGCTCTCTATCAGAGATCACTTCACAAACCACCTCTTGACTCAACCCTGTTGATAACCTGGCACCTTGGGCCAGGCTCACTGTGACATTTTTCTCAGCCATGTTCCTCCTTCTGTGTTTCTTTTTCAAGGAAGGTTTAAAACTACTTCTAAAGAGCAGCATTTCAATAAAGCCCATAACAGTGAGTGCCAGGTGCAGCCCATCCTCCTGCCAAAGAAACTGCACTGCTTCAAACTATGTGCAGTGTCTGTGGGGAGCAAGGGGGCAGACTTCATTCCCTCACTCTTAATTCCCTTCCCACTTTATTTGTGCAGGTGAGTGTGGGGTGTTGGGACTTGCCTGCGATGATAAAGTCTACTTTTTCCTATCTGAGCACCAGGTGCCTTCATGCTCCCCAGCACTTCTCCGAGATAGTAAAGTTAGGGCACGAGCATATGAAGGCCACCATGGGAAGCCACGGTGCCCTTTTAGGATTGTTTGTCATGAGATAACCATCTTCTCAAATTTTCCGATGCACAGGTGCGATCAAAGTAGAACCTGCATCCCCACCTTATTATTCTGAGAAGACCCAGCTCTACAACAGGCCTCATGAAGAGCCTTCCAACTCCCTCATGGCCATTGAGTGCCGAGTCTGTGGGGATAAGGCATCAGGCTTCCACTATGGGGTTCACGCTTGCGAAGGATGCAAGGTAAAGACAGATTTTAAAAATCATCCAAGAATTTTCTGAAATTTTGCCTATCCCTTTTCCTGTTGTAAACTCACTCTGGGGAATTAAGATAAAATTATAATTTTTGGCAGAACTCATTCTTTATGTAATATAATATTTGAAAATCTAAGAAAAGCTGATAAAAGCAGGGTTACTCTGCCCCCCTTCCCCTTCTCCAAAATGACTCTTTGAGACCCCCATCTATGTGTATCTTTAAGAATTTTTTAAAAGGACTTGTCCAAGGTGTCACAGCAAGACAGTGAGTGATGGGCCAGCACCAGGATCTAAATTTCCTGATTTCCCTAGTGTGTTTTTCATCATGCTATGTAATCTCTTATACAAGTAAGATTTGACAGATTATATATGTGTATCACTTGATCCATAGACTAATTCTGTAATGTTGAACATATTTCTACATTATGACTGTAGAAACTGTGAGTGAAAGGCATGGGGTCACCAGGGTGAGGGCTTCAGTGGTAGACCAGGTGCAAGACCCTGTATTTCATCTGAAGACTACAAAAGGAGAAACAAAATTGTGGATTAGTGAGGCTTGTCCCTACCAAGCCCTATGCTAGTACTGTGTTTCCTTGGTCCAGCATCAGCCTAAGCCTGTGTAATAGGTGAAAAGAGACAATGATGCACTTCCTTTGTGAAAGAGTACTTTAGAGAGTTAATAATATGCTGTCCCAGTTATAAGAAAAATACTTCAATGCAATTGTGTTTTTATACAGTTTAAAACAACTTTAACATACTCAGGAATAAAATAATATTTAATCTATCATTTGCCCATATAATACATTGTTCATCAGTACTTACCTTATAAATACTGGGGAGTGCGGTAGTGCACGCCATTAATACTAGTACTCAGAAACAGAGGCATCAGCATTTTTGTGAGTTCAAGACCAGCCTGGTCTACATAGCGAGTTTCAAGCCAGCCCTGTCTCAAAGAAAATAAAACATAGTTAAATGAATAAGTATTGCTTCCTTGAGCTTTTTCTGGGGAATAAAGATGAAGCACACCAGGTAGACATGAGTTAGCACTTCTGGGTTCTAGATGGATGATAGGCCAAGAAGGGAAACTAGTTTTTATCAAATTCTTACAGCAGATATTGTATAAGTGTGTGGGGTGTGGTGATGGCAGATATTGTATAAGTGTGTGGGGTGTGTGTATGTGTGTGTGTGTATGTTTGGTATGACATTACTTAACCACATTATACAATCATTTTCTCATCTGTAAAACAATGAAATTCAGCTTTCTCTAAGGTTTTTTCCAGCCCAAAGCAATCAAATATGTTAAAAAGATTCAAGCCAGTCACCTCTGCCACTTTCTCGGTCATAGCCTACCAGTCACATAAACGCTTTACCAGTCACCTCATGTAGAAAATGATTTGGCTAGGTTGATAGCCAAGGTCTTACATCTCTAAGGCTTGAATTTCAAAATGAATTCTTGAAGCACTCCTGGTAAGAGATGCTGTCATCTAAAACACTATAAAGCCCATTCATGAGCTTGTCCTGATGGCACATGCTTGACCTGATGGCACATGCCTGTCCTGATGGCACATGCCTTGTCCTGATGGCACATGCTTGGCCTGATGTCACATGCCTTGGTCTGTTGCTACATGCCTTGGCCTGTTGGCACATGCCTTGGTCTGTTGCTACATGCCTGTGAGCCCCACCCACAGGAGGTGCAGGCAGGACAGACAGCAAGACACTTTGTTTCGAAAAACAAAAACAATGAAAAGAAATCACTCTGTGATTGAAATAGCTATGAAATTAAATCATTCTACACACCCAATAATCTGAGATCCCTGTAAGTAGTAAGCACATGTTATTGTATTTAATGAGTAAAGTTTACATAGTTTTTTTTTGAGTTGCTGAATTCTGAGCCATATTTATCTGAAGAAACCATTCAGTTTGGGTAATGCTGGTCATGTACATTAATGAGTGTGAACTGTCTGATTGCTCAGACTTTGTAGTAATTTATTTCCTATATGTGCCTAGAAAATTGGAACCTGCAAGCAAGCAATTTCACCCTAGCTCTAGTCACACATTCATGGGAGTTAACATTGGTGAAGATAGCTGAGAATTGAAAGTCAGCAACATTTTCAGTATTTGGTGATAGTGATAAAAGTTATGCCCCAAGACACTAAAACTCAGAAGGCAAAGCAAGCAAAAAAGAAAGAGGTAGAAAATCCAGCAGTCTTCACATTGTGATCAGGAAAGGCTAAAAAGGGGGCTGGAAGTGTAGCTTAGTGACAGGGCACCTGCTTAGCATGAACAAGGCTGAGTTCCATCCCCTGCAATGCCAAACAAAACAAGCAGACAAGGAAAACAGGGTGGAAGGCAGAGATGCAGAGGAAACAATAAAACTGACAAAATGCAGGTAAGTCCGGTCCTGCCGTAGACAAAACCCACCAAGCAAAAACAGTACAAGAGAACTAGGAATATTATACTTAACTGTAATAATTTACAAGCCTCCCAAAACATAGGCGATGGAATTCCTAGACAAAAACAAAAGAGAGCTGTGCTTCCCTAGGAAGGGAAAATAGATATGTACACATATTGTTTTATATTTTTGAGACAGGCTTCAAATTCACAATCTTCCTGCCTCTGCCCGCCTTACCTGTGACACCACCCCTAGCCAAAGACCTGTACATTCTAAAGATGAGAAAAGATTAATAGGAGGAAAGCGTAATGATGCATATATATAATGATGACATAATGGGACCCATTGATTGGTGTGCATGCTTAAATTAATAGCAGAAAAGTAAAAATGCTAATGAAACAATGTGATTGGCTTCTTCATGTCACAGCGCTCAGAGTTAACACAGAGCCTCAGAGGTCCATGAGACTCTTTCATGACAGCCATAGGTTTGGAATTATTCCATGGTGTTAACACTGTTTATTTACCTTCCCATTCTCATTCTTTACAAGTATAACTGAAGAGTTATAGAAACTACATGATTTGGGGTGATGACAACACTGGTAGCTAGTGGAATGTTTGCTCATATGCCCTTGCATGTGATTTCTCTGTTGGATGCTGGTAATTGTACCAGTCACTGTTCTATGATTGGGAAGAACCACCATGACCATAGCAACTCTTAGAAAAGAAAGCATTTAAATGAGGGCTGGCTTAACAGTTTCAGAGGTATGGTCCCTTATCATGGCAAGGAACATGGCAGCATGCAGGCAGATGCTGGAGCAGTAGTTGAGAGCTACAACCCGATTCGTAGGCAGAGAGAGCAAGACTGGAACTGGTATGGGCTTTTGAAACCTCAAAGCCCACCCCCAATAACACATTTCCTCTAACAGAGTTACTCCTAATCTTTCTAATCCTACGCAATATTTTCACTTCCTGGTGACTAACCATCTAACATATGAACCTATGGGGGTCATTCTTACTCAGACCACCACATTACTATAACGTGTACACATAGCCCCAGTTGCTGAAGAGGATGAGGAAGGAAGATCACTTGAGACAGAAATTTGAAACCAGTTTAGGAAACACAGATCCTGTATAAAAAATAAGTTGTTCTCAGTTATTTTGTCTAAGAAATATATGTAAATGAAGTCTACATAAATAAAAGCTCTTTAAAGTCATCACAATAATTTAATAAAAAAGGAGTCCTAAGACTCAAAAGTTTGATGCCCACTTATTATAGGGCATGGGGCCTGAAGAAACACAACTTAAGCTCCAAACTGCGCCTCATTCCCAATACATTAGGTCAATGGCCGTTAATAACAAAGATGTCCGCTCAGCCTGTCACCAGTGCCTGTGAGAACTAAGGAGAAGGAAAAAAAATCAGCAAATGTTTTTGTCTCACCTGGGCATATCTTAAAATGAACCTTGGCAATTTAATATTTGTCATTTCCATAAGGTACGGGGTACTCCCATAATTAAAATTCAGTTGACCATAAAGTTTATGGACTCATTTATGGATCAAAACGAATATTGCATAAGGTAACTACTGTGGAATCTTGTGAGAAGATTAGGATACCAGTGTATGGCTCATATCTGTGATCACTGTCAAAATTCAAGCCAGGAGCACACGATTGAAGCTGATAAAATGAATAGTGACAGGCTCTTGGTGTGTTATGTTACTACTGCAGACTTACACAAAGTAAAGCCTCCTCCATCTGAGAGCTTACACATGGCTTAAGGCTTGAAAAACTACCATTTGCTGTTTGCAAATCCATGTTTGTGGTTTTGTTTTTTTGACTAATCCTTGTTTTAGGGCCCCCTTCATTAGTAAAATAGAATATCCGAGGCTTTATTCTTAAAAAGAAGAGTTCTTTTGGCTCACGGTTCTGGCTCCAGGTTGAGAGTCCACAACTGGTGATTGTTTTCTTGATGCAGAATTCTAAAGTAGTGTAGGACTTTACATGGTAAGAGACAGGAAGTGGAGTGTGTGTGTGTGTGTGTGTGTGTGTGTGTGTGTGTATCTGTCTGTATGTCTGTCTGTATGTATGTGTATCTTTTAGTCTCTCTTCCTCTTATAAGGTAACCAGTATTCAATCACAGACTCCACCCTAAGGGCTTTATCTAATCTTAATCACTGACCAAAGGCCCCACCTCCAGCTTCAGTCAGATTAAGTTCCACCCTTTTCCATTCACGGAAAGATTAAAACTTAACACTGGAACCTTGGGAGACATACTCAAACCAGAGCAATCATACTTTGTAATCTCTTCTGAAAGATCATTTAGAACCAAGACTTACTAAAGCTCTGAGTAAATACAATCTGCACTACAGTGCAATGAACCCTACTTTTGTGTGGGGCCCTGTCTTGTGTAAATGGCTTGAATACATTCCTGCCTGCCAAGGGTAGCTCAGTAACTCAGCTTCTACAGGCTGAGTATCTCATGAGAAGGCTGCATGCAATCCCAGCACAGAACTTTCAATCTTGTGGTAAAAGCACTACCATGCTAAGCTTGTTGTACATGAAGTTTTGTGAAAAATGGAAGAATTGTGGAGCTGGAGTTAAGAGCACTTGCTGTTCTTCCTGAGGACTCAGGTTCAGTTCCTAACACCTTCACTGCAGTCTAGAACACCAGTCCTAGGAATCCTACGCCCTCTTCTGGTCTTTGTGGGGACTGCATAGATGGGGTATAAGGACAATGTGCATGCAAAACACTCATACACATAAAATAAAAACAAAAAATGAATAAAATAATTAGATCATTAACATGACTCCTCAGGTAAAGGTACTTTCTGAACAAACCTGATCACCTGAGTTAAGTACCCAGAATCTACTTAAAGGTAAAAGGAGAATCAGATCCACAGAGTACTTATCTGATACCCTTCCCCACACACACAATAATAATAGTTAAATAAAGCAATTAGAGCGGAGCTGATAAATATTTTAAAACAAGACCTAAACAAGAGCCAGAGTCGTTTTCTCACAGGCAAATAGGAAGACACTGGAATCAATGTATACACAAGAGCAGCTTCTGAATCAGTAACCAAAAACTTCATCACATTCACTGCATGGTATTCCAAAGAGACAGCCGTGAAAGGATAAGAAAAAGAATGCCGATAGGAAAAAAGTGCACATTGTTTTATAGACCCTAAAATGCTGAAGAGCATACTGTTGGAGCGTTTCCTTATTGCATTATGAAGAAATTTTGGAAAAGCCAGCTTCATTCTTCAAGTCAATAAATAAATCCACAGGAAAATATTCAGTGAGATTCTTATATCTTCCTCATGTTTTTTCAAAGAGTTATCTGGTATGAATACAATTGCTTACCATTAATTTAGAGGGGAATAACAGTAAAAGTAAGTTCTTGGGTATGTATTCTATATATATTCAGATTAATAACTTATATATGGGGTTGGGCATAGCAGCCAACCATTAGTCCATATACCATTAGTATACCATTAGTCCCAGCATCAGGAGGCAGAGGCAGGCACATTTATATGAGTTCAAGGCCATTCTGGTCTACACAGTGAGTTTCAGGACAACCAGGGCTACATGAGACCTTGTCTCAAAAGAATTTTTATACTGGTATAGAATGCATAAATGATATCCAGGATGATTATTCTTTTAGCATTGAAGGACTCCAAATAACCCCAAAATGATTCACTTTTGATATATATCATATAAATCAAGCTAAATTTTTTATTATCAAAATTGAGCAATCAAAATTCCTCATCAGTATGGATCTGATGCACATTAACTTGCTGTTAATCATCGACGTTAGCACAACCACAGTCTTGGGACCCTTTGAGCAGAAAGAGGCTTCTATTGCATCAGGTTTGTAATGGGACATACTCTTTAGGATACTGTTAATATCACAGTATTAGCACACAGGAGTAGCATAAATTCCAAAACCATATCAAAGACAAACAAGCTGACAATAGAGTCTTCAGTAGGACTTTCCTGGGGAGATGCTCACAGAGCTGGGAAGGTGCTGATTTGCCATGCTCAGTCAGACCCAGCAAGTAAGAGGAGCTGAGCTTGGGGCTTTCAGATAGAGCCAGGATTCTCAATAATATTAGGATGTCATAAGCCAGTGATGCCTTAACTTCCAGAAAAAGCATCTTCAAATTCTCTTTGAAGGAAAGAATTCCCAATTTAGACTTTATAGAATTTCCAGTTTATGGTCAAAAGATAACTTCAAAATAAAACATCAGAAATCACATACAAAAGCAATCATTTTGAATGACATATATCAGAGAAAGAAAGGAAAGAAAGGAGAAATGAAGGAAGAAAAAGAAAAACTAGTATTGACACCGTTTACTCATCTCCCAAATGCAGGTATTGGGAAGGCCTGATACAGGATAAAGAGCAGATCTGTAAGACTTGCTTTAAAGGGGGATAGGAACCAGACCCCGTAAGAATGCCCAGGCTTAAACATACAAATATCACAATGAAAAAACCAATGGAAAGCTCAAACATCATACTGGACACAGAGGGAAAGATAGTATCCAAATCACAAAGAATATGGAAAGAGTGTTCATTCTGGAGCTGGCCAGACTTTGAAGGCTCATTTAGTTCTCAGAGCTGGTTGGTAGTGTTATTAAGAGTAAAAAGGTATGTTTGCACTAAACAATATCAGAGTAAATTCAGAAAAGTTCTCACTAATAACCTTGGTGAGAAATGTTTGTTTTTACTTCTATCAGTATAATTGGGTTTTTATGTGACCTTATTTGATTGGTGTTCTGATTTTTACATATGAAATCAATGTTAGTAAACAAATAGGGACAAGAATATGGAAAGCACAAAAGAGAAGTTCAGAAACATAAAATTAGCACAAGGAATAACATTTGTCTAATTAGAATCCCAAAACTGATGAACAAGGGAAACCCAGAATCAGAAAACACAACCAAAGAAATAAGAAAATGAAAACCTATACCTACACACACGGTAGTAAGCCTACAGAGAAAAAGAATGTATAAAAGCAACCAGTAAGGCAGAAAGATCACCAAAATAGTTGACAGGATACTTCCCACAGCAACAATGGATACACAAACGCAACAGGATTCAAAGTGTTAAGGGGTGTGCCTGTCATCTCTCAAGAATGGAAGTTAAATGAAATGTTTATAAGCTTTTACAAATCACTGAAAAAATGCATTTCAGCATAAAGCCAGAGAGAAGATACCTACCAACACATGTGCAGACATTAAATAAGTGTCTAGAACATATAAAGAACGCCTAATTTTCAGTTTTAGACAAGATAACCTGTTACAAACTTGGAAATGAAAAGCCAGGGAAATATGTTGAGATCATACTTACATTTTACATATAATAGATTCTCAATGAAATCTGACAATTGGGCATGGTGTCATGGACCTATGGTCACAGGTGCAGGGAGGCTGAGGAGGGCAACAAACATAAGGAGGTCTGACTACACCCAGCAGTAATGAGGCACTCAAATTTTCATAACAGTTTAGAGGGCTATAAAAACATGGCCAATTTGGAAAATAATCTTGCATTATATTATAACATATATCAATTGTGTATCATATAGTATAGAAATTCTGACTAAAGAAAACCTATAAATTGTGTACAATAAACTGAGCATGATGACACATGCCTGTAATTCTAGCATTCAGATGGCTGAGGTAGGAGAACTGCTGTAAATTTGAGGCCAGCTTGGGCTACATAGCAAGACTTTACCTCAATAAATAAATAACACTTTATACTAATGCTTATAGAAGTGCATTTATAATAGCAAACATGAGTAATCCAAACAGCTGTCGCCATGTGAGTAGATTAATAAACTGTACCAAGCTCAGAAAATAATCAGAAGGAAATAAAATCACAAGTGAGATTTTAATAAAGTATATGTGGGCTCTGGCTGTGTCCAGTGGTTAGGAGACAATTCTATTCTGTAGAACTCACAATTTTAAGTGGGGAGTAAGGAAGAGCAGAGAATAAACGTTTAGACATGCATGCTGAGTATTTAATCTCTTAGGTAGGTGATTTCTGCCATATGCTAGAAAGTCACAAGTACTACTAGAAACAAGACAGAATAAAAAGTAAGGAGACTGAGTTCCAGAAGTGGGGCACATAGAAGGACAGGACAACAGCATCAAGTTAGAGATGAGGCTGACTAAGAAGTTAAGATGTTGCCAAAAATTTGTGATGAAGAAAGTGGACATATGCATACAGATTAAATTTTCCCAATCCTAGAATACAAAATCCACAAGGCCCCAAAATTTTTGAGTGCCAACATAATGTCATATGGAAAATTTCATGACTGACCTCATTAAACAGGTCATAGTCAAAACATGGGTTCACTAAAATTACTATATAAAGGTATTTTTCAGCTCCTCATGGAGGTTCACAGCTAAAATACCAGCACTTAGAAGGACAAAACTGGAGAAACCCAAGTTAAAGGTCAGCCTGGCTACATAGTGAGACTATTGTCTTTAAAAATCCAAAGGCTCGGTAGCTCAAAGATAGCTTGCCTAGCTTGTATAATGCCTTGGATTGATCCCTATCACCACCTTCAGATTCCGTATATAAAATGTATATGAGCTGATCACAGTAGCACCTGCCTTGCAATCACAGCACTTGGGAGACTAATGCAAAAATATCATAAGTTTGAAGACAGCCTGGGCTATACAGTAAGACCCTTTCTCAGAAAGGGGAGTGTGGATCAGTGGTAGGTAGAGTGGTTGGAATCCTAGCACAGAAAAAAGGTAAGAAGGAACACAGGTTTAACATTTACAGACGTGGGTCCGTATGCTCCCCCAAGACCAAGATAACTTTGTATATGCAACTATCTAGAGAATTATTTTTAATCTGAAATCCAAAATACTTTTGCTTCCAAGTATTTCAGATAATGGAATATTAAGCCTGTATTTAGAGAAAAGGCTAGCCACTTGAGGGGAAAAAAGGGGATCAAGTAACTTCAAGAAAAAAAAAAGCCAATATGACTTCATGAATTTTGGCTTGAGAAACAGGGCATGGAGCTGCCCCAGCTGAATTGGAAAAGGCCACAGTAAAGGAGTTTGTAGGGAGGGCCAGGACTTCATTTGTGGACAGTGAGTTGAAGGACTAGTGACCTTTCCAGTAAGGATGTCAAGTGGGCCATAGAACATGCCTATTGTTTACTGTCCAAGACATAATGCTGAAGTCAGGGAGGTAGCTTGCTGGTAACATGTACAGAAGCTCTAGGGAGGTGGATCTGGAGAAGGTTAAAATCCATGCCAAAGCAGAGCCAGTATTAATTCAGTGGGGGCTTATTTTGTTTATAATTAAATTTTATTTGTATTTATATTGTAGTCTTCTATGATATTTAAGTATGAGTATGCACATATGTGGCACAGTGCTCATATAGAGTCAGAGGACAACCTTGAGGGGCCCATTTGCTTCTTCCAACATGGGTTCCAGGGCCAGACTTGAATTGTTAGATTTACATGGTGCTTTTACCTGCTAAGTCATCTTGCTGACCCATTCTGAATTTTCCATACTTAACAGGACCAGATGAATTTGAGAGAAATGAGTTTCATGAAGATCAACACAATAAGATATGAGAGAAAACTATGGACATACACACACACACACACACACAATAGAGCTAGAAGGCAACTACAATTAAATTTTCTGCAGTTCTATCCAAAATATGTAGTAAATTCAGAAGACTACTCTCTTAGCCCCAGAAGGACGTATTTGCATCTTGAAGTAGCAGATTTTCTGAGAATTTCCCAATTGCTTCTCATATTATTTTTCTGCTATCTCTTTCTGCTTGTAAGCTACAATGGTGGGGGATTCTTTCAAATGCATAAATAAATAAAGCAAATTCTGCAGGAAATTGCAACATGGAGAATTCCAAAAAGTTATCCACATGTGGATTTTTATTGGCCCTGATCATACTTTAGAAAGAAATGACTATAACTTTGCCAAGCTGCTTAGCACAATTATGAAGGCCGGGGCACACTGCTGGAATCATTTGCTGAGAGACTGAACTGATTACATGGTGTTTTATTTGCATTACATTAAATCCAGAGCACTTCTTAGAACATGCTGAAAACCAAATGTAGAGCCAAGGTACACTGCCTGACATCACTGGGATGTGCTCAGTGTCTAAGAGGTGCAAAAGGACCCTAGAGGATCCTCCTGTTCCTTTGGTTTACAGTAAGCCACAGAAAGCCACTTATACAAGGCCCCCATGGAAGAACTGTGTCACGAACCCACATACTTATGAGTATATGCATAAGTTCATGTATGTACACAGATGTGCATATTTATAGGGTACAGGTGCGTATGTATATGCATGCATATAAAAGATGGAGGACAGCCTCAGGTATCATCCTTATGAATACTGTCAATCATATTTGAGACAGAGTCTCCCACTGTCTTGGAGCTCACCAATTAGACTAAATTGGCTGGTCAATGGGTCCCAGGATTCCTCTGGTCTCTACCTTCCAGTCCTGGAATGACAAGCATACACCACATGAGGCCCAGCATCTTTACAAAGGGACCTAAGGATTGAACTATGGCCTCAGTCTTGCAAGGCAAGCACTTTCCTGATTGAACTATTTTCCCAATCCAAATCCACTTTTTCTGATATCCAGGTCAGTGAGTATGTCTTTATCCTCAGGTTGCTGCTTCCATGTGTCACACAGACTTAAAAAATTGTTTATTTTCCATATCCCTTTGTAGGGTTTTTTCCGAAGAACCATCCGATTGAAGCTTATTTATGATAGGTGTGATCTTAACTGTCGGATCCACAAAAAAAGTAGAAATAAATGTCAGTACTGTCGGTTTCAGAAGTGCCTCGCCGTGGGGATGTCTCACAATGGTAAGTGGACACTGAGGACCATGCATGCACCTTGTCACTCTCATGGCCAATACTAGGTCCAGGTCAGTAGGCACTAGGACAGCTAATGGAAATAGGTGCGATTCTTCTATAAAACAACAGGTTTCAAAATCATCCTGATGAGAGCTTCTTCGTGTAGGCCAACTATTTCAGTTTTTTTAATTTTTATTTTTATTCTTTTTTAATTAAAATTTCCACCTGCTCCCCGTTTCCCATTTCCCTCCCCCTCCTCCCAAATATTGCCCCCTCCCCCCACTCCCCTCCCCCTATCCCCACTCCTCTTCTCCTCCCCCCACTCCATTCCCCCTCCCTCTCGATACTGAAGAGCAGTCCAAATTCCCTTTCGTGGTCCTGACTTCCTTGCTCATGTTCTCCCTCCTTCTGTTCCTCATTTTGACCTTAAGAGCTCAGACCGTTGCTCCAAATTGAGTCTCTGTCTCTATCTCGATCCATCGCCAGATGAAGGTTCTAAGGTGATATGTAAGATATTCATCAGTATAGGAATCCTCCTCTGTTTGGCTGGACTGGAGAGAAGATTTTAAACTTGGGGAAAAAAATCTATGGAAAACTGTAATATTTTAACACACATGTAAGGATAAACATGATTTTTATGTTGCATTGAAATCTTTTAAAAAAACAGTTTAAAAGCTAAATTGTACTAATATGAATTGGTCATTAATACCTACTTTTTAAAAAATATTGTCTCTGAGAGTATCAGAATTAAGTAGCATATCAGAATTTGGGCTCATGTATTTTCTCGTTGCTCTTTACCATGCAAAGATGAGCATAGCGTTGTCTTTTACTTCAGAGAACACACAGATTTGTAGAAAAAAGTCACAAATATCTTTAATTTCCACAAAATTTCAATGCTACATAAATACAAAAGGATAAAACTTCACACTTTTTAAGCTGTATTTAGATTCAGACTTATAGGGTGTAGCCATGTGAAGGAGTATTTTATAGTACATGTGAGATCCTGGGGTTCCATCCCCAGCATTAAAAAAAAAAAAGATTTTGTTGGCTTCAGAGAAATAATAGAGAAGACCATGTGTTCATGAGCTATAGCACTCACTCTCAATAATCATAGATGATCTATGCCTGCTAAAAACAACTTCTTCATTCCCATTTGGTTCTGATTGATTAACTGGTCCACAAAACTAATTTTAGTTGTAACTTCACAGTGTTATGTTTGTCAAGTCTTATTAGTCAATTCTTTAAAAAAAAAAAATCCTTATGGGTTCAAGAACTAATATATACTAAAGTTATCAAATTAAGTCTGAAGTTTTATTTCATTTGCTATCCAATTTTTCCCTCCCTTCCTGCTTTCCTCCTTCCTTCCTTTCTCCTCCTTTCTTTCTCTCATGCAGGAGATCAGAACCAGGGCCTTGTACATACTAAGTATGCACTTTACCACTGAGCTACACCCCAGCTCCGATCTTTACTTTCTTTTGCTCTCATCTCTCGCAAAACTGATCTGGTAAGAAGATAATCTTTGAACTTAGTGTTCATCTGTGTGGACTCTGATATATCTGTAAGGATTAATTTGTGCCCCATCTTGAAGTTGTTTGTTCCTCACAGTGGTTACCGTCAAGATGCTTGTCAGTGAACAACTGGTTGGTACTCTGCCCTCTTGAAAGCAGTAAAAGCTGTAGTTGTCGTTATGGGCCGGTTCCTTTAGAAGCAAGAGTACATTATGAATAGAGCTATCAACAGCACTGGACAGGAAGGGAATTTGGTCCAACTTTCCTCAACATTTGACCACATCTGCTTTGTAGCAGTGTATAACTGCAGTCGTTGATTGCAAAATAATTTGCTGGTTTAATTCCATCAGTTTCCTTTTTATTTCAGACCTCATAAAACATAAGATCAAGTTTTTAAGCCAAGAACTTTATTTTAGTTGATGCAATCAAGTTGCAGCAAATTTATTTCATCTTTATGAAGAAATCATTGACTTTGAGGTCATTATCATCAAGATAGTCTCGGAAAGCATGCCAGTACTGCTTCTAATGCTTATTTTGGGGTTTGCCTATTTAAAACAATTATCATTTCTCACATTCATATGAAATATAGTTCTTAGCACTTATAGGAACTACAACACTGATGTAAAATATATTTCCTGTGGATTACAAACAAGCACACCTCACATGAAATGTATCTCCAAATGTTTAGCACTTGCAAGTAAAAATAGTGATGGAGGAAGGTCATTGGCTAATAAAGAAACTGCCTTGGCCCATTTGATTGGCCAGCCTTTAGGTGGGTGGAGTAAACAGAATAGAATGCTGGGAGGAAGAGGAAGTGAGTTCAGATGCAGGGCAGCTCCTCTCAGACCCAGAAGCGATGAAGCAAGCCGCCAGGTCAGACATGCTGAATCTTTCCTGGTAAGACTGATGCTACACAGATTATTAGAGATGGGTTGATCGGGATATGAGAATTAGCCAGTAAGGGCTAGAGCTAATGGGCGAAGCAGTGTTTAAAAGAATACAGTTTGTGTGTCGTTATTTTGGGGCATAAGCTAGCCAGGCGACCATGAGCTGGGGCGGCAGGAACACAGCCCACAGCTACTTCAACAAAATAGTATTTCAACTATATGCAGGGAGTGTGGCTTAATGCAGAGCTTAGCATGCACAAGGTCCCAAAGTCCATTCCTAATACCCTCCTTCCCCAAAATTGGACTTATGTAATATGAATAGTATATTTTTTCCATCCAGAAAAATCAAAGAAAACTACCATACACTTGATAATAAAGTCATCATTTGAGTTTATCTAACAGTTAACTTGCACTCGGGAAGCAGGGGCAGGAAGATCTATGAGTTCGAGGTCAGCGTGGTCTATATAGCAAATTCTATGCCAACTTGGCAACATAGTGAGATCCTGTCTCAAAAGCAAACAAGTAAACGAACCTATTTCACTTACTCTACCTAGAGGGGGCCAACGTGAAAAGTGTGTTCAGTTTGTCCTTGCAAAAGCAAGAACCAATGGGAATTAAATGTCAAGGTATCAGAGACCTAAGGAGTTCAACCATTAAAGAAATTAAAGGTGACTAACAAAACTCCGTCTCAGGTTTTCAGAGAAGTGTGTTTGCTGAACAATAGAGGGAGCATCCATATTGTCTGTACACAGGAAGGGAATCTGCAGTGGGCTTCAAATCCTGATGAGGAAACATTTCTGAATATATTTTCTTAGTGGTTGTGGTCATACTAGTCAATGTGAAGCTTTCATCCACATAAAATGAATGCCTTTTTAAATTACCAGAGGAGACATCCTGTGTATTCTACTGAACGTCATTGTGGAGTTGCTGTCACTGTGCACAGGAATGAGCATGCCCCTGAGCCAACATGCCCCCAGGATGTGCTGCTTTATTTCTAATTTTTATTTTATGTTTTATTTGGAGACAAAGTGTAGGCAGAGTTTTCTGTACTGCCAGCTGTCTCCCAAATAACCACACTGACTTATTATTAATTATAAATGCTCAGCCAATAGCACGGACTTCCTTTTAGCTAGCTCTTATAACTTAAATGAACCCATTTCTGTTTACTTACTGCTGCCACGTGACTCGTGGCTTGTTACCTCATTTTGTACATGCCCTGCTTTCCCTGCCTTTGGCTGGTGAATCCTCAGACTCCTTCCTTCTTCCCAGTGTCCTACTAGTCTGACTTCCCACCCAATCTCATCCTGCCCAACTACAGGCCAGTCAGTTCTTTATTAATTAATGAAAGTAATACATATTGACAATGTACAAAGATTGTTCTACAGCAACAAGGTCTTACTATGTAGCCCAGTTTGACCTGGATCTCACGATCCTCCTGTCTCATTCTCCCACATATATACTGCATTCTTTTCTTTCTGTTCTTTGCCTCTGTTTAGCCCACTTAATCTGTTTAAAGTCTTTAATAGCCATGCCCTTGTAGCTTTGAAGGGGGATTCTGCAGTAACTTTCAAGGAACCAAAAGGCTGTAGAGAATAATGCCCAAAGCCAGTGATCACCAGAGCCAGTGATCACTAAACTCAGAGTTGACAATTAGCTCGGTATTTATAATGGAAAACATAATTCACTGAATTCTTCACCTTTCAGCCAGCCAGTCCATACATTTTACTAGACAATCGTAGAGTCTTCCAAAACATGTAAGCATCTGCATATCAGTTACCTGAATTTGAATGTTTCACCCATATGTTTTGGTGCCATAAAATCATAATTTGTGTGCCTGAATCAAGCTGCTCATCAGTTTGAGATACTTAGCATATTGGTTATATGATGATGCAAGGCTAGAGTAAAAACCTAAAACAGTCTACCTAAAAAGTACACACGGTCCATTTCAACTTTCTCTTCAATTTCAAATTTCACTAAAGGTTGAGCCAGGGTGGTGGTACATACTTGTAACTCTAGACTCAAGAAGCTGAGGCAGGAGGATTGCCATTCAAAGCAAGCCTAGGCTACAGTGTGAGACCCTATCTCAAAATAAACAAGCAAAAAATAATCAAACTAAAAAAGTTTTATCTCACAGCTTCTGGGTTCTAATCCATGGTCATTTGGCCCTGTTGCCTGTAGTGAAACAGGTCATCCTTGAGAGAGTGAAAAAGAGAAAGAGGAGAGCTGAGGTCACACAGTCCCTCCAAAGACACACACTTGAGGACCTGGAGACTTCCCACCTCTGAAAGGTTCCATTACTACCCGAGGGCAGTGACACTTGAACACTTGGGTCTTTGGGAGACACTCTAGATGCAGATAAGAGCCTATGGCCGAAGTTCTTCAGGTAGCACTTGCAGCTCTGTTCTGTCACAGACTAGATGCTGTCGAAGGACACACCTTTAGAATCCTCCTTGCTAGAAACAAGGCTGTTTCTCAAATGCCCATCTTTAGCATGGACTAGGAAAAAAAACTGCTTGTTTCCCTGTAAATAACCAAGAGAAACATGTGCCAGTTATTCTGATCATTTAAAATCTATCATTTGCTGGACCATTTATAGTCCCATGGATTGCTTAGATGTCTTTTGCATCACTGGGCACAATCAATGTGATGCCCTGTCATAAAGCACTTTGAACAGTGACTATTTCATATTTAGAGCTACTTTTTACATATAAACTAAATAACTAGTTTTAGGGTAAATACATCTAAAAACAGTTTGAAGTAGAAAAGAATTAGCTTGTGCTACTAATGAGTCACTCAGTCAGGCTTTCCCTATAACATTGAAATTTGATAATAATGTTTTTGTGTGTTTAAAAGTTAGTGAAAGCTTTGCTGATCAAGATGTTCTATGATACAAATGATGTGGGGGTTTTCCTTTTATTGAAGATAAAAAGCTAACAACTTTAAAAATAGTTTCTCGTGGTTTCATAAAAATGTGAAGGAAAAAAAGTGGTTTCACTATATTTTGTGGCATTCAGCATGTCTGAGGTAGTTGTCCTGGTGCCTGGCAAACAGTAGCCCTAGAAAGTAGCATGAATGCCTAAATGATAGATTTAAGTTTTATTACTCAAAACAAACAAACAAACAAAAAATATCTTTTCTGTATTTTAAATCTGAAACAAACCCAAAGGCCCATGTTGAAGGCTTGTTTGCCAGTGCCTGGTGCTGTGGAGGTGGTGGGACCTAGTGAGACTATCGGGGTGCTTCCCTTGTTGAAGGGGATGTATGTGAGGCCTGGCCCCATTCTCCTCACTTTGCCTCCAGGCCACCATGAGGTTAACAGACCTTTTCTAACACACACATCTATCACAATGTCCTCTATAACCACATGAAAAAACAAGAGCAATGGACCTGTCTTCTTTGTGGCGTGAAGGAAAAGGTGGCAAAACCCCTCCATTAATGAGTCTGTGGTGGTATTAATGATCTTTCTCTAGGGGCCCACTCCTATCCCCTTACCAGTTAGACTTCAGGCAAACTGTATCTTTCCTTTCCTGGAAACAATCTCTGTACTGACAAATGCTGTTTCCTCTGGATCCTGTCCTGATGCTCCCTATCAGAATCCAACTGACAGTCAAGGCCCCATTCAAATGTCTGTTCCTGAAGACTTTTCTGATTCCTTCTGCTTGCTCTTCAAAATGGTTTGCCTCTTCCCAGTATACCATATTCTGCTGAGTTAGACAGATACACACACACATACACACATAGAGAGAGACATACACACACACGCATATACAGAGAGAGACACATACACAGAGATGAACAGACAGACACACATAGAGACAGACACAGAGAAAGGGAGACAGATAAACACACACATACAGAGAGAGAGAGAACACAGAGACAGACAGATACACACATACACAGAGACAGACACACCATATAGAAACAGACACACCACATAGAAACAGACACAGAGAGAGACACATACACACAGAGACAGACACACACATAAAGACAGACACACATGCGCAGAGACAGTCAGACGAGAGGAAGAGTGAGTATGACATTGTTTATTGACAGTGATCATACCACTAGCAACTATGTCTTCTGTGATTTACATGCAACAAACATGTACAAATGGAAAATCTGACTGGGAAATATATCTTAACTGTTAAAGGCCTGCTATGATTACAAACTAATCCCTTAAAAATTGAAAAAAAAGTCCTTTTTTATATGATCCAACTTTATTTTTTAATTTTACTGGATTTATTATCTTAAAAACCCATTTTAATATGACTTTATAATTAAGTAGCATCTGACTTTAATGAATTTACAGTTAGGTAGGTATTTTGAAAATATGTTTGTTTACTATGTTTTAGCATACTCAGATCCAGAAAACAAGATACTTAATTATTCCACATTCCTAAAGTTTATTGTTCAATAATATCTGTCATGTGCTAAGATTATTTTAGAATATGGTAATTATACCACATATGTGCTAATATATCTTTTAAGACATTAATGGTCTTTCTCAAACCTAGTCTTCCTGAAGAGACCTACCAATTCTTATACTGATTTTTTTTTTTTGCTTTTTTTTTTATTTGGTTTTTTAAGACAGGGTTTCTCTGTAGCTTTGGAGCCTGTCCAGGAACTAGCTCTTGTAGACCAGGCTGGCCTCGAACTCACAGAAATCCACCTGCCTCTGCCTCCCAAGTGCTGGGATTAAAGGTATGCACCACACCACCCAACTGTGATATTTTTTTTAACTGAGATACATTTCTCTAGATAATTCTTTTTTTTTTTTTTTTTCTTTTTTTGATGCCAGTAATCAAACCTGCTAAGCACATGCTCTACCTCTGGACCATGTCAAATGCTAAACTGAAGTATGTGACAAGTGCTACGACAGGCTTTGTGAAGCCTCAAAGATGGAACAAGCATTGCTTTAGAAAAGAAAGCAAAGTGTATCCCCAAGTGCTGTGAGTGCAGTGTGGTTAGATCTTTGTAGTGTTTTAGAGCTAAATATAGAGATAAGAAGGAATCTTGAGACATCTTTTCCTAGTTCCTCTACTGCAGATAAAGCAACTGGGGACCATAGATATTGCATAATTTTCTGTAAACCATATAGCTGCTTTATCACAGAGAAGAAATCAAAAAGTTGACTTCCTGACAACAGTGATGGTAGTGTTAATTCTGCTGCCTTCCAAAAGGCCAGACTTCTCTCTCAGTGACTCAGAGTAACACAGAGAACATTTTTCCTTTTGTCTTTGGAAATTAATCATTACTGGTAGGAGACTATATATATACCTGGTCCCCAATGTATAATGGCCGTCTTTGTGTCTACACTTTAACTTCAGTTAACTATATATATACCTGGTCCCCAATGTATAATGGCCGTCTTTGTGTCTACACTCTAACTTCAGTTAACTATATATATACCTGGTCCCCAATGTATAATGGCCGTCTTTGTGTCTACACTCTAACTTCAGTTAACTATATATATACCTGGTCCCCAATGTATAATGGTCGTCTTTGTGTCTACACTCTAACTTCAGTTAACTATATATATACCTGGTCCCCAATGTATAATGGCCGTCTTTGTGTCTACACTCTAACTTCAGTTAACTATATATATATACCTGGTCCCCAATGTATAATGGTCGTCTTTGTGTCTACACTCTAACTTCAGTTAACTATATATATACCTGGTCCCCAATGTATAATGGCCGTCTTTGTGTCTACACTTTAACTTCAGTCTTCTAGGAAACAACTGCCCGACTTCCTTTCCCTCCTTTGATTCTCCACTCAAAGGGTGGGAACTGGACTGGTGATTTAGTCCCCTGACAGAACACTTGCCTCGCATGTACCAGGCCCTGGGTTCTGTCCTTATCACATCTTAAAAATAAAAATTTAAAAAAAAAATACTAAACTAAAAACACCAATCCTAACAACTTAAAAAAGTTAAGAGTCCAACAGATAAACTAAATTTTGGGGTTTGTTCTTTATCTGCTGGGGGAGCAGCAGCTGCCAATCTGACCTATAATACACAGAATTTAATTTATTGTTTTTTTTGTTTTGAATTTGCTTTATTATCAATACAGAATACAAAATCTAATGTTAAAGGGAGATTTCTTGTTTCAAGATATACTCACACTAGAAGACTAAACATTAGCAAAGTTTCATATAGTCTGATAGGAACTGTAAGTGCTAACAGTCATGCTTGAGATGCATTAGCAGTTGCTGCAGAAGAAAGCCGATTTATATAAGAGACACTGATGACAACCCTTGATAAATGTTTAGGAACTATTTGTCATACTATACAATTTGTGAAAGATGGGATTACAGCTGTCCTAAGCAAACAAAAACTTAAAGATACTTTTATTTATCAGATTCCACATTATATAGTGTTCACAAGTATAAGAATTTATTGTTGGGGATGAAGCACAACCCCACACCACTTCATCCCCAACAATAAAAGTTACGTTAGGAAGCAGGTGCCTTGCTAAACCCTGTTTGTGACTTTGCTCAATAGTCACCTGATGTGGGTATAGCTGGAATTACACAGGACTCCAAATAAACAAATGCAACCAGCATTCTCCCCTTTAAAAAACAAAATTCCAGGTGCGGGAGCACACACCTATAATCTCAGGTAGAGGCAGGAGGGTCAGGTGTTCAAGGCCATCCTCACTACTTAACAAGTTCAAGATTAACCTGAGCCATATGATTCTCTGGCTTGTTTAAAGAAGCAAATAAAATGTTTCTCTGCTTCAGATCTGTTACGTGCAGATGTGGTTCCACCAAGCAGGACCTGTCTCCTTCCTTTGCTACACTCCTGATGTGTAAAAATGCTAAGTCCACCTGTGGATCAAGTTGTGCCTAACTTGTAACAGAGTTATTTAGCAATACAGATAATTTATTCATGAGATTTAGCAATTTTTTAGAACTTCGGCTTATGAAAATATGCATTTGTTCAGATTCTAGTGGGGTACTACCTTAATATATTCTATTTAAAGTGATTTTGAAATGTTTTTGGCTAGTTTTGCTAAGTGAGGGAAAGCAGAACTGTCAGTGTAATAAGTGACTTTCTTTGTTTAAATTAGATATAGTGACTGCCCTCTAGGAAAGGTAAAATGCATTTAATCATATTAATGTCCATGTATATTTATAGTTTCTACCTATAAAATTTTAATTGTAGGAGGGGCTGGAAGTATGGTTCAGTAATTAGGAGCACTTGCTGCTCTTGCAGAGGACCCAGGTTTGGTTTCCAGCACTCACAAGGGTCAGTAACTCTAGTTTCAAAGAATTCTATACCCTCTTCTGGCCTCATAAGCATTTCACACACAGGATGCAAAGATATATGTGCAAGAAAAATACTTATACGCACTAAAAAATAAATAAATCTTTCTTTAAAAGACAGAGGACCAATGAGATAGCTCAGCAGGTAAAGAAGTTGGCCATTAACCTGAGCTTCATCCCCAGGACTCAAATAGTGGAAGATGAGAGCCAAGTTCCACACATTGTCTTCTAACATCCCATACATACAACATGCATTCATATATACACACACACACACACACACACACACTCAATAAAAGGTTTTAAATTAACCAGAGCTTAAGACAGTATCTAATATATGAGAGTCACTTAATAATTATTTACAAAGTGAAGAGACAGTGTGGGGTGGTCTGTGAAACAGTAGATGATTCTAGTAACTTTTGTCTTACTATATAATAACTCTCATGTTTTTCAAGGTTTTTTTTGCAATTTCTGTGGTGTTTGTTTTTATTTTTATTTTGTTTTATTATTTGCCATGCTGGAGAATCAAACCCAAAGCTTCATCATGCATGTTAAAAAAGCACTTTACCACTGACCCATATGTCCAACCCACAATTTCTTCATCTTTTAATATGTCATAATTCTTACTTTCTCTTATATAAACTCCCAATGTACATATTGACTCATCTGTCTATTTTTAAACTCAGTGTTTTAAAGTTTAATTCTTCACACTTTTATTATATATGAATTTTGTTATACCCAGGAGCAAAGATAAAACCTAGTATTCATATAGCTTCTGTTCTAGCAGAATGACTATTGTAAACCCATTAGAAACTTTGTAAAAAGCTTCACACTAATATTCATATAAAAGAAAGCCTAGCATTTAGAAAGCTTTTTCAAACCTCAAGATATATATATATATATAGTTATAGTTATAGTTATAGTTATAGTTATATATATGTATGTATATATATCCTATTTGGCTTATTAAAATGTTACATGAGAGACACCTAATTTTAGAATGTTCCCAAGTGGTTCTCACATGCTCTGCCCCCTTTTCTTCCACATTACTCAAAGGACAGCAAAGCAAATGATTAGTTCTGTGTGAAAGGAGTGGTTCAGAATGGCTTTGCAGGGGACTATAAAAGGATCTTTTACACAGTTGTTAAGTTGTTGTTTTGCATATATTAATTAATGAGTATAATTATGGCATTTGAATGTATACATATCATATTCACCCTATTGCTTTTTCTTGTCCCTTTCCTCTTTGAAACTAGCTAGTTCCCTTCTACTTCCATGTTACTGTCATCATCGTCCTTCTTCCTCTTCTCCTCCTCCTCCTTCCTCTTCTTCCTCTCTCTCCCTCTGCCTCCTTCCTTTATTTTGTGACTTAGTGAGTTTACTCAGGATAACTTACAGAAGCGTGTGTGGGAGCTATTTTCAGGAGCTTGGCAGCTTACCAGTGGCTACACTACTGAAGAAAATATCTCTGCCTCTACCAGCAACCATTAACTACTGATCCTTAGGGAGGGATGGGACCTTGTTGAGCTTGGTGAATATATGTTTTATTCATTTTATTTCAAAATGCTCTATAAGTACTTAATACGTGTGCCCAACAATGTACTAAGTGTTGAGTATAACAAGCAAAACTGCTGTCTTTATGGAGGACTGCAAGCTAGAGGAGAAAAGAAAACGAAAATGTCAACTATTGTAGCCAGAGTTATAAAACAGAAGAGGGAAGTGTCAAGGTCATAGACTGAGGGAACCCAGTGGACTGGGGCCCAGGTGGGAAGGCTTCTCACTAAGCTGACTTCCCCATCCCAGTGTAGCTAGAATGGAAGAGAATAATGGGAGACTGCAATTTGACAACAAAAGAAAAAAAAGGCAATTGTTTAAAGATTTCTGAAGGGGTCATGTGTAAAAGTTATATTTATCAAAAGTATCTAAACATATCCTGATTTAATGTAAACTGAGAGGCAAACATCTCTTTCCCTCAAACTCCAAGCAACTCTACTGAGGCCCCTGTAGCTCATTAGTTTTATTGGTGATAAAGCATAGGGCCAACTGAGATGAATTTACACATATGAAACTCAAGGGTACAAAACAATCTTTTCTCTAAAACAAAACTCAGCTGAGCATGGTTGTGACCTGTAATACCAACAGCAAGGATGCTAGTGCAGGGACTTTCAAGTTCTTGGCCATGTCTCAAGAATATAAAATACAATAAAAAAAAAATTGTAAGAACTGAGTTGTAGCTTAGTAGTGGAACATGTGTTTAGCAGGCGCGAGGCCCAAAAAGGTACAAAAAGAATGTCAGATCCCCTAGAACTTGAGTTGTAGATGGTTGTGAGTCACCAAATGGGTGCTGGGAATCAAACCAGGTCCTCTACAAGAGCAGCCAGTACTCTTCACCACTAACCCAACTCTCTAGCACCCCCATTTTAAATTTATTTTATTACGTTTTATAATTTTTTAAACAGCAGCAAAGAATGACCCCAAAGAAAAATGTTACTCAAAGTGACATTTTTACAAATATCAGGAAGAAAGAAAAGTTACTCAAGTTGAAACCCTATAAACAGATTGTTATTAATTTGATTTTCTGGGAATGAAATGCAAGATTTTCACATGCCAAGCAAGTGTTTTGACCCCAGACAACAACTTACACAGATTAATTCCCACCTTAGACTCTATGGTCTCTCCTCAGTCTTTCTTTTGCATTCACACTTCCTCACCCTTTGAGAAGCTAAGGGTAAAGGTGTTGTCTTTCTGATGCACCTCAGTAAGGGGTAGTTCTGCAGAGTTAGAGGTAAGTCCAACTCCATCCATTCCATGTTCAAGTTCCCTGGTCTACTAGAGGGATAGAGCACCACCCTTTCTTTACAACTGGGACAAGCAGATTACACAACCTGCACAAGAACAGAGCCTGGGTTTGTACAGCTTAGACTCCTGCATAGCTCCTTACTTAATTCATGAAATATGTAGGTAGATTCTCCTACCTGACCATTGTGAAGTGTCGAAGTTACAAGATAAATAAGACAGTGTCCCTGTCTTCGGGGCATTGTTCTACAGAGGAACAAGAGGCATATAAAGTCATAATTATAGTGCCGTGTGAACATTGAAGTGTTCAGGGTGGGTGGTGTACTGGGAATAAATAATTAGCTGTACTTGAAAGCCTTACAAAGAAGGTGTACATTGGTTCCTTGTTCTTGTTGGTGGTGTTATTGTTTTTAATTTCATTTTACGTTCTTTGCATTGGTTCTTCAGGGATGGATAGGAATTGTTTTTCAATTCATATCTAAATGAGTATGCATTCCTATTTGCTAAACAGATTCTTCCAATTTCCTAATAGGATCATATGTTGTCTTTTTAAGTTGAAGAAGTAAATTATTCCGGTTTTATTTTTCTGTGCTACTGTTGTGGAATAAAAACACGAGCAAAGTGGTAGATAGAAAGCAGAACCAGTGGCGGGTGGAGAGAGGAGGGGCTCATACACTGTGAGAACCAGGGCTGGGGAGAGCACAAGGCAAAGCCATAGTAATGATCCAATGATTCATCCTGTCATTCCTCTTCCTCTGTAGCCATCAGGTTTGGGCGGATGCCACAGGCCGAGAAGGAGAAGCTGTTGGCGGAGATCTCCAGTGATATCGACCAGCTGAACCCAGAGTCTGCTGATCTCCGGGCCCTGGCGAAGCATTTGTATGACTCATACATAAAGTCCTTTCCGCTGACCAAAGCCAAGGCGAGGGCGATCTTGACAGGAAAGACAACAGACAAATCAGTTAGTTCTCTTCTGCTCTCTTCATGGGGGTGGTTGGGGCTGGGGGTTCTTTCTTTTGACTAAATGATTTGCCTCAGTACGCATGCGTATGCAGAATATAGCTCAGCTGCGGGCTGTTAAAATCTTGTGGCAGGCCGGGTCCAAAACACAGGAAATGTCTTCAAATAGGATAAGTAAACATTGTTCTGAAAAAGGAGTAACTCCTCCAAGCTGTAATTTAAAAACAAAACAGAAAAAAGAAAAACACACACACACACAACACCTTTGAGAGTAGTACAAGAACTCATAGGCCATCTAACATTCATGAACGAATGTGAAGCCCTCTCATGACCCCACCCTCTTTCTAGACTCATCTCTTTGCTCAGCATCAAAATAACTGGTCAGAACACCACGCCTCAGCAGCCATGGAGGAGGCCACGCAGGTGTGGAAGGTGTGAGGTCCCACTTTTACCTTTCTAGGTTCCCAGAGTCTTTTATCCCAAGTTCAGAGTGGGCACAAAAACATCCAGGATATCATGAGACCTATTTCCTTACAGTACCGAGTTTTATTACTGGAAAACTGGAGGCTCTATTCTTTTATTATATGTATGAATCTAGTTTCTACAAGGATCTAAACTGCCTATGCTGCTCCAGTGGAATATTTTATTTTGTTTTATTATTATTTTATTTAATATTACTAAATATTATTATTTATTTATGTTTTATCATGAATGCTAAATATTGGGTTGAATTCAAGGCTTCAGGCATGCTAGGTACATGTATTATAGAGGTGAGCTGCATGCCTAAACCTCTAAAGGATCCTTATGTACCTGGAGGTTTGTTTGTTGAGTGTCATTGTTTAGAGAATTCATAATGGTTGAAAACTATTGTTGAGTCCAGTTTTCTAGGAAGCAGAAAGCTTCTGACATGAAGCTGAGAATCAGCACCAAATTACATTAAAATGAAACCTACCTGCTGCTTCCCACTCCACTGTCAGCTGGGAGTGTGACCTGGGTCACATCTCTGTCCCTCAGTTTTTACAAGCAGGGCCTGGCTTTGATGATATGGTCTACAGAATGTCCCTAAGGCAGTAAAAGCTACAGATCCCATGCAAAAGGCCTGAATCCAGCTCTTGAAAGCCTTGTGTGTGGTCATTTATTTTCAAGTGAACAAGTCCAGGAGAGCAAGGCAACTGATAGGTAGATACATGTAACTATGTAACTATTTTTTAGAAAAAAAATCATATTTTAATGATTATCTCAGTCTTTCTTTTTAATCAAATGACTTAGAGTGTAGTCAGCTAATAGCTGTGAGAAAGAGTCACATGTCAGTAAGAACAGTTGAGTTTCTCCTTACAGGAGGGATTGATACCTATACAGTGATACACAAGAGCCTAGGCCCTGCGATTCCTAAGTATTTTATACTTTCTTTACATTCCGCCACAGGGCCATCTGAAGGCGGCTGTTGTGTATCTTTGTTTAAGTGGAAGGAACTGAAGTGGCGAGGCATACACACATAGGAAACTGAAGGCTATGATGTAAGCTTTCTGACTGCTAGTTGGGAACACTGTCAGTGTGCTATTCCCAGGACCACAGAACACGAGTCATAGTACAGTGCAGTCTGTCTACTGAGTACCAAAAACAGCCATGAAGACCTGTACACGGCTACTCTGAGTTCTTTCCTAGGAAGAAAGTAAAGGACAGCTGCAGCCACATGACTAACGAGAGTGAACACTTGAAGGCATATTGCAACAGCTTGCCACGAGCAGGTGCAGGATGGAAGGCTGGAGTCTGGGATCTCAGAGCTAGGCTCTGGGGAGGGTTGCTGAAAGGCACGGAGTCCCATCGTGGCCAGCGCAGTTTTACCTAGAGCCATTCATTTTGCAGGTTCTGGGTTCTTATCGCCTCACCTCCAGTGCACACCTGAAATCCATGCTGGAATCTTATCAATTAAAAACTTAAACTACTTAAAAGCTAAGTGGAAGAGAGAGACTACCCTAATAGGCAATAATTTAAATTTATATAATGGGTTGCCGATGTATTCCTATCTCTGTTCTGAAGGACGCAGAGACCAAACCACTAGAAATTACTTGGAAACCTCATCCCAACTGACTTTTTGGCTCTGAATCTTTGAGTTAAAAATAAGATAATTGGAGGCCCTTTGTGAAACAAATAGCTATTAAGCTATTTAAGGAAGGGGCTACAAAAGCTTGATTATAGACTTCTCAATTCGGAGGCCAAGGGTTGTCATTTTTCCCTGTAGTAAGTAGGCTCATGCCTTGCCCATAGTAGTTACTCAGACTATTTGTTTAATTGAATTAAAGACTGTTGCTTATGCCCTTTGAAATTATGGACTTTCAACAGAGGGCTTTTAACTAGCCCAATATTTGTTCATCTAACTAGACGTCATTAGTGATTGGATAGTGACAGGATTGCCTCCAGTTGAGGTCTAGAAAAAGAAAAAGAGGCCCAGCCAAATATAAAAAACCTATTCACTGATTATACAGAACTAAAATCAAATTGTTTGGCATTGTTTTCTCCTTATCTGGTGAAATCAAACTGAGCACCAATGGAAAGAAATATTTCAGTAGAGAATATGGAAGAGAAACCCAAAATGTGATTTGCAGTGCGATTTGCTCTTTATCAGCATGGTCCTATTATTCATTTGATAGCATCTATCTCAGGGGTGTTATGTTATCTCTTGGCCAGGACTGTGAAAGCTAAGATTTGCATTGATAGGGAAAGTTTTGCTGAAGTGTGGCCTCTTGAGATGGTGGGGGATGTGAGAAAGAGCTGAGGCTGTGAGGAGAGCAGTTTAGGTCTCATTATTGCTCACAGCTTGCAGCTGATGTCAGCAGCATCAGTTAGGCCAAGCCTGGGGGAGGCTGTTCAGTGTAGTGGATGACCAATTACCCAGAACCCTTCTGAAGGAAATGATGGACTGAAGAGGCCATTCTTTATTCGTTTATCTCACTGCTCAATTTAACCAGAGCTGTTAGGAACCCACCAGCTGCTGCCCTCATAGCCCTTGCCTCCAGGCCAGCAAGGGCCACTCCCCATCCTCAGCTACACTTCCTCCTTCTATATCTTATCCCCTGGGGCCACTCACACCTTTCAAAACAGATAAATTAAGTGTTCCTGCTCTCCCCCTATCAACTTTAACATCATATCTTTGGGATAAGATACCAATAATTTTCATCATCTTGCCTCCAAGAGTATGGCCTGGGTGTTCTAGGCTCAAGGGGATGTGGGCTACAGAATCACTAAAGAACTCTTAGAAGCAGTATGCCTTTTCTCTGCCCTCAAATAGGGTGGAACCCATTCCCCCACCACCTGCTTTTCTTCCAGTGGTTTTCTTCAGCCATAGCCCCTACCTCGCTGAAGAGACATTGTAGATCTCTGAAGCACACACGTGTGCTGGAACTAGAGCCCTCATTTCTTGAAGGCAGTTTGATAACTGAATGGACTTTGGAAGTTTGGGATGTTTGACTACACGCTGGTGCAGTGGTCACGCCATCCCGTGTTTGTTGATGAAAATAAACAGAGTGGTTTTCAAAAACCATTCTCAGTGCCATGGCTTGCCATAAAACAATAAATAGAAAAACCCTGGGTATGCCTGCCAACTCTTCACTATATACCTAAGAGTGATGCCTGGTGAATCCCTGACTGTATTCAAACTATAAATAAGAAATAAAACATTTTATTTATACTGTATTGGACTTTGGGTTCCAAGGCATCGTCTTGTTTATGATAGGCACATGTAAAGTCACTGTTCTTTTAACAACAGGGGCAAACTGGTGCCATTAGAAAAATGATCATTCTGAATAGTATATGAAATCCAAAACCACCAAATCATAAAGCCCAAGCAGAATTGTAAACTGCTGTGGAAATATTTCTCTGCCAATTTACATTTATGCTTTCTACATACACAGAGGCCATCCCATCATACTGACTCAAATGATAGGAAAGATGTATCTTCTTAAGCCATGTCCTTACAGGTAGACAAAGCATAGCCTATCCCTTCATCTTTGAAGAGCCTGAATGAACTAGAATATCCTCCCCTGAGGAGAGAAGTATTGAGGGAGCCATTGAAGAAGACTTAGATTTTATCCCGTAAGAATAAAGCAGGAAGCAGTACTGAATAATTTCCAAGGCTGCTCAAATTAGGTTCCTGGCATTTTTGATCTGTCTATCAATAGTAATAAATAAATTCTTTCATGATCAGAGTCATTAGTAATAGCTAACAATATGACAGATCTGAACTAATAATGCTTTTTAGAGAAGAAATGAAAAGAATATTATTCCAGGTTTGGGTGTGTAACTCAGTGGTAAAACTCCTGCTTACATATACAGGGCTCAGGGTGTCATTCCCAACACCAAACAATAGCAATAATACTCAGTATAGTTGAGAAGGAAAGAATTTGGGCCTCTTTGCTTATTTTTATTTATTTATTTATTTTTGTTGTTGGATTAAGTTGGCTATTACTCTTGTTTATCTACTGAGTAACTGTTTGGCTGATATTGAACCATTTATTTAAGAGCTGTGGTTATGTGCTGGTTCATTTGAGTGTGAATAATTCTTTTTAGGCTTTTATTTGTTTATCTTAAATCACTAAACCACATGGGGACACAGAATTACATCTGATAGACTTTCTAACTTCCATCACGAACAGCACTTTCTTATAGGAAATATCATTCAAAAGGCAGTGCCCAAGGACCTCAGCACAGAAGAGCTTGGGTTTAAAAGCCCTCATTCTTTCCAGAAAAGCAAGTGTACTGAAAAAAAGTTAAAATACATGGAGACGCCGGGAGAGGGTGTTAAAGAAGAGTCAGGAGGATATGCCAGTTCTCGGCGAGGGTTCGATATAAAGAACTCTTGAACTTTAAGTATCTATACACTTAGAGAATAGCGATGTGTGCTTTCAGAAGAGCCTTTGCATCCTGTAGATCCCATGGTTTCAACAAAGCAAAAGTGAAACACAGGAGCAAGACAGAAAGGAAGTTGAGGAAACCAATGTACTTGGGGTTAGCATTCTTTAACTGTAGAGGACAAACAAGGTGTATGCCCAACATTATGAAAGCCAAGAAACCCAAAAAGACAGAAACATATTCAAAAGATAGGCTCTAAGAAAGTAGTGTTCTTCTTTGAAAAATCTGAATATCTGGAAAGGCCCTTGAAATGAGGCCCACGTTTCCCCAAACCTGGTGTTGGTTTGGTTTGGTTTGGAAACAGGGTCTCATGTAGCCCAGGCTGACCTAGAATTCACTCTGTAGCTAAAATGACTTTAAGCTTCAGATTCTCCTGTCATTACCTCCCAAATGCTAGGATTACAAGCAAACAGCACCATGCCTGGTCTCCAATTCAGCTGTAATTCTGCACTGTTATTATCACAGGATTTTCTGTGAGCAGGTCAGCTAATATGCAGATGTGTGTGTGGCAAATTAGAGAAATTACTCAGAATAACCTGAGCCGTATTAGTCGATCTTTCTTACTTACCTCCTTGAATGGGTTGTTTTATTAGTCAAGAGGAACTGACCTAGCACTTTGTGTAGAAGCCCTTCTATTACTCAGATATTAACATGCTGATGGCTTACTAAGAGGCACATCCACACAGTGTTACAGCCTGTGCTTGGCATTTATGAGCCCCAAGTCCAATCCCTAGCACTAAGGAAAGAGAAGGAAAGAAGGATCCTTCTGTGGTCAGCAAAGCTTGGGCATCAGAGAACCCCATTCCCAGAGCTACTGTTTTGGGAGAAACTGTGTTCATCATGTGCATATTTTTCTTAGACCGTGCATGCGTTTTGAACCCTAAAAACCTAGATGGGCCCCTGAGCATGTTGTTGTCTTTACTGGTAAGTAAGGGTGCCTACCTAGCCATTTGATGCCATTTCTGAAGGTAAACACACTGTAAACTCGAACTACAAAATCACTGAGTCAAATTTTGAAGACAATGTGACTCCTCCTGCAAATGGTGTGTCGTCAAAAGACACTATATAAGTTAACCCAAAGCACCAGTTGACTCTGTACAAAATACAAAAATGTGATTCAAGACATACAGTTCATTTTATGTAGACTACTGCACCAAAAGGAAGCTGTTTATGTTGTAGTACATTAATAACTCAGTTCTCAATAAGCAGGCGAGCCGCTGCTTTCTCAGTGGGTTTGAGGATGGGGAAGTCTCAGTGACATGTGAAAGTGGTGCCTTCGTGGATGGTTTGCGGTGTGAGAACTGGTAAGCTGGTGGCCTGGGAATCACTCTCACAGTTTGAAACATCCACATAGAAGCAGAAAGAACTTATGCAGAGTCAAAAAAAAAGCATAATAAAATACAACTAGGAAAAGCAACAACAAAACCTCCACTGGTGTTCATTTGCGTGTCAGTGCTCAGAACTCTCTGCCAGCTCCCCACTTTTTCAGAAATGTCAGAAATGCTGAAGGGATTTAAAAAAAAAAAAAAAGCAAAACTGGTTTGGCATGATGGTGGGGGTGCTGCCTCTTTTCTCTGTCCTTGAATATTTACTGCCAGGATATCCTGACCAACACTGATTGCCAAGGGGTTAAAGTCACATTGTTGTTAAATTGGGAGAGAAAATTAGCAGGATTTGGTGCCCTATGGTCAGCTATCCCAGAGTTTCAAAAACAGGAACCTGGGGCTTTATATGAGGGGCAGGGGAAGTCAAGGAGAATCACAAGGGTGATGGACCAGGGCAGAGTTCCAGAGAAATCGCTTACTTGGAGGTGAAAGAATCTGATGCTTATGCTCTGCCAAGAACCCACATGACTGAGCAGAAGCTCACCCAAAAGCTGAAAGGGTAGCTCTGGTGCAGTCTCCCGGGATGTGAAGAGATAGTTTACTCAGAGCCTTGAGCATTCTCGGCAAGTGCTGTATAGGGAACCATGTGCCCAGCTGAGGTGATGCTTTTCTGTTCATGTTGTCTGTAGTTTAACATGTTCGGCTGAACTTCTTTCTTTGTTGTCCACGTTCATATTCTCATGAGAGTAAAGAAAGTCAAGGGGCCAGGGGTGTGACAAGCTTGGAACCCTGTACTTAATCCCCAGCAAAGTGTGAGCCAGGTGTGGTAGTGCCTGTTTAATCCCACCACTTGGGAGGTGGAGGCAGGAGGACCAGAAGTTCAGGATAATCCTCTGGTACATATCAAGTTTAAGGCCAGCCTAGGTATATGAGACCTTATTTAAAAATGTTTAAGCCATTTACATTTTGTTAATATTAAATTATAATACACTATAAGGCTCCTAGAACTCCAATAGAGGAGGAGGAGGAGGCAGGGAGCTTCTGTAAAATCTTCATTCAAATTTTTTCTCATGGTTAAAATCTGATCAGAATTCAGGAATAAAATAGTACATTTTAACTGATATAATTGACTGTGCCTTTCTTTATCCTCTTCTTACTAATGATGTCAATTGTGGGGTAAACAGAAGCAGGATATCTGAAAAAACAGTGAGCATGATTTGCTCCTAATTGTCTTGAAGAATCAAATCAAAGGCAGCAAGCAAACTGCCTGAGTCCTGAGCCCGCCCACCCCCACCCAGGTGTGTTGAGCACTGTGGTTGACGTGAATTGAGGGCAGCAGTGTTTCTAGAACAACTCAGCTCTGATGAGTTTGTACAATGTGTGTATTTGGAAATCTCAGAGTCTAGGAGTCCTCAGAGTGGAACAGAATGAGCTTGTTGAAAATCAGGGACTCTTATCTGCAAGAGTTCATAATGAAATCTCTGGCTAGAACATCTTGAAGCTGGCTACTGTTATCACCTGTGCACCTCACCCCCCAATCCTGACATTTAGCTCTCAGAACCTCTGCTCAAAAGAAATTACTTTTAGTACATCAGAGAATTTGTGATCATGTGTGATCATGTGCCACATACCTCACACACACGCGCACACACGCGCACACACATGCACACACACACACACCCTGCCTCTACACACACTAGAAATACAGCTAGAGTCTCCTCTAGAAAAGAAACAGAAACCTCCAATTTTGTCAACTCCCTAGCAGTGATGTTGCACGCTTTTAATCCCAGTACCATTTGAGGTCATAGACTAGACAGCCAAGTATACACAGAGAAACCCTGTTTCAAAAACAAAAACAAAACAAAACACCTTGAGACTTTGAAAGGGTAAATAGCTTTCCCTAAATTACATAGTTAACCAGCCGTCACACAACAGCTGACAAAGCTTACAACCCTCAGTAACCTTAGTTCCAGGGGATCTGACACAGTGTTCTGACATATACAAGCACTAGACACACATATGGTACATTTATATGTAGACAGGTCAACACCCATACAAATAAAATAAAAATAAATCTCTGGGGGGAAAGTTAATCATAGAACCAAAGCCTAATAATAGCCTCAGTTTTTATTCCAGTGCTCAAAAATATAATATTTAATAAGATTGAGGTTAGCTCTTTCTGGGGTCCAGTGCATGTAATAAGTGCAAAGTGTTCCTTCTTCCTAATTGCTCAGCCTTGAGACTTTCGCAATGACCATAAGCCTTTGGCTGTTCTGTACAAAGGGACAGAGAGCAGAGTGTCATGGCAGACTTTTGAAAGCAGCCTGTTGCAAACCTGAGTGACTGATTCATTAATTTTATTAGTTGATCCTTAAGAACGGACATATTAAAATTTCAGTTCAGGACTGGGACTGCAGCTCAGTGATAGGGCATTTGCTTAGCATGCATGGGGCTCTATGGTTAAATTTTCAAAACTATAAAAAGTAAAAAGCTAAAAACCATTTTCACTTTACTTTTTGCAGTGTTTTACCCACAGGCCTCCTTCAGCTGCTTTTTCTGAAACAGATGGCTTCCAGAGCATTTTTTAAAAAAAGAAAGAAATAGACATTTTCTTGGCTCAATATTTTTAATCTCCTTTGAGTGATTTTTTTTATAGTGAAATATATTTTATATGTACACTGTGTTTCCTTGTGGTCTGAGTAAATTTGATCTAAAGCTGCAAGATTAGCTTATGTTCAAGTGGTTTTTTTCAATTATAACTTGCTTTAACTACTTTTTGTTTAAAAAAAGATTAAATATGTATTTTCTTGAAATTCAAGAAAACACTAGACTTTTTGTCATTTTAAAAATCTAACAAATCGAAGCTATTAGCCAGTTCCAGAAAAACACAGTGCTGGTACAAGTTGAAGGAAAAGTGTCAATGGAATGTTTGACCCCAGCAGATCACAGTGATGAATAGGAAGAGCCCTTTCTCCGGATTAAGTCCCTTTTGCCTTCCCAATTTTACGCAGCAAAGCAATACATCTATGGTCTCTGGACTAGGGTGGTGGTGTCCCAGAACAAGGAATCACCAACTCAGCCACTTTCTCCTTTTTCATTTGCAGCCATTTGTCATCTATGACATGAATTCCTTAATGATGGGAGAAGATAAAATCAAGTTCAAACACATCACCCCTTTGCAGGAGCAGAGCAAAGAGGTGGCCATCCGCATTTTCCAAGGGTGCCAGTTTCGATCCGTGGAAGCCGTTCAAGAGATCACAGAATATGCCAAAAACATCCCTGGTTTCATTAACCTTGACTTGAATGACCAAGTGACTCTGCTCAAGTACGGTGTCCATGAAATCATCTATACAATGCTGGCCTCCCTGATGAATAAAGATGGAGTCCTCATATCAGAGGGTCAAGGATTCATGACCAGGGAGTTCCTCAAAAGCCTGCGGAAGCCCTTTGGTGACTTTATGGAGCCCAAGTTTGAGTTTGCTGTGAAGTTCAATGCACTGGAACTAGATGACAGTGACTTGGCCATATTTATAGCTGTCATTATTCTCAGTGGAGGTAAGAGTCATCTTTTGATTTAGATTTAGAAGAAGGTGGGATGGTGGTGGAATTGCATTTTCTCAGTGTTCTGTGTTCTTTCTTACTGACTCTGCTTGTGCAGAGCATGCCAGTGGCACAGTGCCATGAACATGTCACTGCCGAGCTGAATACCGTAGACATTCGGAGTGAAGGCTGTGGGGATCCAGGCTTCTTGTTTCTATTCATCACACTGCTTTTTTTCTGGCCAAATCCAATCCTGAAAAACAAATGCCTTCTTTTCTTTTCTCACGTTATTTTTCCTTGTCTTTCCCTCTTCCTTCCCAAAAGGCCAATTCAGTCTTCAGCTCACTTTAGTAATGACGCATGTAACTTGACTTTGACAATGCTCCTGTGGAATAGAGCAGACAATTGTGTGTGATCTTGGCCCAATTAATGCTTCCATCCACCTTCCCTGCATCAGGAATCATGTACACATGCTAAACTCCACCTTATCTCTCGTCTGGCTTCTTATGGCTTCCCTTTTGTGCCTCTGTAAGACACTTGGCTGTGATTACCAATACACTTGAACCAAGAGCACACCACAGAGAAAGAAATTGTGCTATTTGGCAGTTTATCAAAATTTTGGCCTTGCAAATACATGATCTAACTAACCAACTCCAAAAACGTCATTTTATATCAAATGTTGTTTTCAAGGGTCTCTCTCTCTCTCTCTCTTTCTCGTTTCCAGGTTTTCTGCTTTCATCTCTATCTGTAAAAATTGCTTTGAGCCAGATGTAATAGTGCACACTTAGAATCCTAGCACTGAGGAGCTGAGACAAGAGAATCTTGAGTTGATGGACATCTTAGGCTACATAATGTGTTAAAGTAACAAACAAACAAAACTTTGCTTTTTAAATGGTGAATTCTTATATTGGAATTGACTTTAGATGCTCATTCTGTGTGAACTGTGCAGCAACCTATTTGTGAGAACTCGCCTGTAGGGAAGGGGAATCTGTAGGTGAAAAAGTGTACTGTTGCTTCCTATAAAGAACATGATCTGATGGTTAGAATCTGGGAGAGCAGATGCTTTCAAGTAAGGCGCATGGTAATTACTAAGGCAGTAAGAGCCAACACCGAGGAGGTGCCTCTAATGCCAGACAGTGTTCTGAGTGCTTCCTACACAAATCCTCACCACAGCTCAGTGAGGTGAGTGCCTTTTTTTAAAGTGAGGAAACAGAAGCACTGAAAGGCCTGTGCCCCTGCCCACGGTGACATAAACAGTGTCAGATGTAGCTGGGGAGTCAGGCATAATGTCACATGTCTTTAATACCAGCACTCCAGAGGCAGGCAGATCTCTGTGAGTTCAAGGCTAGCCTGGATCTCTTTGAGTTCCAGCCCAACCAGGCAACATAGTAAGTGAAACCTGTCTAAAGAAGGATGCACTGGGATGGCTTGTCTGCTTCTAGAGCCCATGCTCCAAGCTTCTATTCTGTGAAAGCAAAGCTGCCTTATATGACTGGGGAGCAGAGAGATAAGCAGTATGGCAAGGGTTAGGCAGTATCAAGTGGTCACTCACTTTAAGACAATTTTGTGTTGTCTTTGTCGATTGGGATGGAACCAAGAGCCAGGCACACAGTGACCACTGACAAGAAAGCTTCTACTGCCCAAGCTCAGCACACCCTCAGACACTGAATCAACATGTTTTGGAATTAAGTTATTGAGTTTTAGGAGTTTGGTACTAGGGTTTAAATTCATGGCCTTAGGCATGTCTACCACTGAATTATATTCCCGGCCCCAGAAGCACCATTAATGACTATAATGACTATAAAATACTCTATAAAGGGTTTTTTATGGACCAAATCATCTCCCTATATATTATTATTTCATTTTGAATGACAGCAAAAACATAGAAGAGTGCTTAAAAATGTGTTCCTTTATTTTATTTTTTGTTTATTTCATTATTTAAGTTTTTGAAACAGGGTCTCAAGTTACCCTGAACTCATTATGTTGCTGAGGCTGGCCTTGAACTCCTGATCCTCAGTGCTGGGATATAGGCTGTGCTTTTCTTTGGAAAGTATTCTATATTTTGATTACTAAATATTCTTCTATATAAATTTCTATCTAATCTCAGATGATTTTGTCGTTGTAAATTTCCAGAAATTGAATTCAAAGCTATGAGCATTTTAAAGTCTTTTATTTCATCTTATCATAAAGTTTGCAGTCATTTATATCCACAGACACTAAGAGAAGCATTTGGGAAAATCCATTCAAACATCTTACTTTGTAAATAGGAAAAATCTGAACAAGAAACAATCATGATGGGCTGGGGCAGGAGCTCAGTGGAAGAGTGATTGTCTGATACATGCAAAGGTTCCAAGCACCACAGAAATAAAAATATACACTTATACATATATACATACACATGTGCACATATACACACATGCATACACATATACATGCATACACCATTAGTTAGTTGGTCGAGAAACCACACAATAAACAATGTGCATGGCCAGGCGATGGTGGCGCACGCCTTTAATCCCAGCACTCGGGAGGCAGAGGCAGACGGATCTCTGTGAGTTCGAGACCAGCCTGGTCTACAGAGCTAGTTCTAGGACAGGCTCCAAAGTCACAGAGAAACCCTGTCTCGAAAAACCAAAAAAAATAAAAAATAAACAATGTGCATGGATTTAATGCTGTAATTATTAGCTCATGCTAGTTCATAAAAGTTAGAATAACACCAGTGACAAGTACTCTATATAAAGAAGTTCCTTTTGGCCTTTCGCAGGTTGTCTTCACAAAAGCCAGGATCCAGATCTCATCCACACAACAATGAAAGATATTCCAAGGTAGCAGGCTGCCAGATTATTAAGATCTTTTAACCCTTGTGAATATTTCTAGACTTCCTCTAAGCAGCTGACTAACCACTGATATGTTCCTACATCACAGAAAGGAAAAATCCTTTCCCAACCAAAGTTGAAATTATAGATAAAGGCTAAATACAGGCAACAGACAAGAGTAAAACTGGCCCATGTTTGTAGAGCTCACAGGAATGTGATTCTCCTCTTTACTCAGGAGACTGGTTGTGTGCAGGCCAAACAAAAGCTGCCCAGTTGGCATTCCCAGTCCAAGGACTGGCTTCCAATAAGTTCTGGTCGTCCATAGATGTGAGATCAATATCCCAAGTCCAGCTTTATTAGAGACAGTTTCCAAATTAGCCATTGCTTGTTGATTGTTTTTCCTTATTCTAAAATTCTGGGAAGAGAAAACATCTTATAAATAAGAGCAATTATATCCAGAAAACAGGATTCTGTCCCTATCCAGTCTCAGCAAGAGTGATTATATTCAGAAAACAGAGTTTTGTCCTTAACCAGTCTCAGCAAGAGCGATTATATCCAGAAAACAGGGTTCTGTCCCTATCCATTCTCAGCAAGAGCGATTATACCTAGAAAACAGGGTTCTGTCCCTATCCAGTTTCAGCAAGAGCAGTTATCTCTTCAGCACTTCAGAAGTTTGTCAGTTGCTTTAGTGATTTTGGAAAGCAGTGCTTTAGGCAAGGCTCATCTGAGCCCTTCTGAGCTGGAACTTTAGCTCTGATGAAGGCACTTAGGTGCTCAAACTGGGGAAAGGATGAGGAAGATGAGGCTATGTAAGGAGACAATCAGAGCTGGGGAGGTGGTTAGAGGGACCAAAAAGGAAGACTGTAGATAGAAGTGTCAATTTGACCCAACTCAGGACTTGCTGGGGAAATAAATGTTACTACCCACTGAACACTGCGGACCCGTTGATCTGGTTCTTAGATTTGAACTGGGTTTAGCAACTCCTTGTGTACTCAGCTGTTGCAGTCAACTTACTGAGAGAGATGACCTAGTTCTCAAAGTCTTCTCATCTGTCTCTGTTGAAAGGAGCTGGGGCTGCGTTCCTGCCACCTGGCGCCCGGCCACCTGGCTAGCTTATGCCCCGAAATAATTAAACGGAAACTGTATTCTTTAAAACACTGCCTGGCCCATTTTTATTAATGTGTGTAGCACTTTGAGGTGCGCTTACCAGGAAGATTCTAGCCTATGTCCATCCTGAGTCGGAGCTTCATTGCGTCTGCCCTGGGGAGCAGAGCTATGGTGTCTCAGCTCACTTCCCTTCTTCCCAACATTCTGTTCTGTTTACTCCACCCACCTATGTTCTAACCTATGAGGCCAAGCAGTTTATTAATTAACCAATGACCTTCCTCCATCATTTCCCCTTTTTCTGTTTAAACAAAAAAGGAAAGGCTTTCACTTTAACTAGCAAAATTACACATAACAAAACAGTTATCAAGCAAGAATTACAGTTACAATATTTACATCTATTTTATCTTTTATCATAACAAAGGAAAACAGCTATAACTATCTATTCTTCAACTCCATCAAAGACTCCAGAAGGATATAATATTACCTAAGTAAATGAGAAGTAAGCAACTTACAAAACTCTAGAAATCACAGAGACATCTCGCTGCCTGGACAGTCACCCAAAGTTCCTCTGTACCGTTGGGGCATCCATCTTCGGCCTACAGGTCCATAGTATCCAGAGACATTTCCATGAAGCAGGAAATTTCAAAGTCAGTTCAGTCACTATCTGCTGTGTCCTGCAGAATGTCTTGCAGACTCCTTCATGAATCAGGAACCCCGAAAGATCATCTCACCTTTAGGCAAGTTCAGCAGTCCTCTCTCTGCGGGTTCTCTGTGTCCAGTTTATGCAATAGTCCAGGCAAGAGCAGTTTCTTGCCCAAATGGCTATCAAACTCCATAAGGTGCCTCTTCGATGCCCATCTTCTTCTTGAGTAGATTGGTGCTGCCAGGAGCAGACGTGTGTCATTGTCATGAAAAGCCCTAAGTTATTAAAACATTTAAAATGCCATATTCTATAATCTTTGAAAGATATGAAAAATGCCTATCTAAAATATATCTATGTACATCTAGAAAATCTTAACTAACATGACTACAAACTTGACTATTATGATTATCTATTAACAACCTATATACATTACATTTTTAAGTGAACTACACAATCACAATACCTTAATCAAGATCAGAAATACATATACATATAACAAAATTGACCTTAAATCTCTGTCAATTAAGCAAAATCTATGCTAATGCAAATTATTCAACTTATATCATATCCCCCTTTAAATGTAAAAGAACATTTATAAAAAATATTTGGGAATATGGGCGCAGTTATTTCTCTCCAGACTGCTTCCTGCTGAATGGGGGCACTGTTATTTAGGTCTTTTGTGGTATAACCTGTGTTCTAGGTTCATCTCAGTTGGCAGTTGAGTGAAGTAATTTTCTGAAGGTGTTCACTGCAACCTTTCAGGAGGGCGTGGTCTATCATACCATATTGGGATAGAAGTAATCCACAGGGTCTCATCCTCTATGAAAACAAAAGAAGAAACTCTTTTCCAGAGTATCATATCCTTAGATCCAAATTCTGAAGTCAAGGTATTTTCAAAATATCTATGTTGGATTAGTTCAGCAGCATTTATAAACAAATATCTTTTAGCATCTGTTGCTCCTTCTTCAGCATTCAAACAATTCAAACAGAGCATAATAGCATATGTATCAAGATTCTCATTGTATTTTCCATCTTTGTGTGGCTTTATTTTAATCTTTATTTCATTTATTTTTACTTTTATTTTATATTCTCTGTATATCTTTGTCCTGGAATAACTTTGTAGACCAGGCTGTCCTTGAACTCTCAGTGATCCATCTGTCTCTGCCTCCCAGGCATTGGGATTAAAGGCGTGTGCTACCACACCTTGAAGTCACAGAGGTCAACTCCGAGGTCAATCTACCTCTGCCTCCCAAGTGTTAGGATTAAAGGTGTGTACTACCACACCCAACTACTCTCTTTCTTGCTTTTTTTTTGTTTTTTACTTTGAAAACTTTAACTTTTAGTCTGCATATATTTTAACACACTGTAAATCATTTAAAGGTTTTCTTTCTCTTTGAATCTCTCTTTTTCTGACCACACAAGCCTTTAAATTACTGAGCAATATGGGTAGGATTAAAGCCATGGCTTTGCCAGCTAGATCCAGCCCATTCCTTAGCTTTCAGCCTCATGGTGGAGGTACTGACTGTAGCCATGTTTATTGCCACAAGTCTATGGCGTTTCAAGGTCCCTGCCAGCAAGCAAGCTGCAACAGTATGTGCACAGACAACACTCAAGCCCTCTCTCTGTAGCTGGCCCTCCTGCCTCAAACAGTCAGAGTTTGCCCTGGCAGGATGGCCCAGAAAGCTGGCATTTTTAGCTTTTTTCCTGCTACGGCTGAAAACCGAAAAGCATGCATTCAGCTTTTATCAATACCATTTAAGTGTTTCGTGGCAGGACCTCTTAATGAGCTGCAGGGTTTTGCAGCTAAAGCTGAGTCAGGAAGCCTCTCTTAGATGAGAGTGCTTGCTTGCATCTAGCAAGCAGAGCAGACCTGAGAAATTGCTGCTACCAAGAAGCCATGCTGTACTCTATTCTTTCCCAAGCTTTCTCAGGCTTTCTGTGGATATAGTTGTCCACACGTTGGGGGCCATCCTGTTGAGGGGAGCTGCGGGCTGCGTTCCTGCCACCCGGCTCCCGGCTGCCTGGCTAGCTTATGCCCCGAAATAATTAAATGGAAACTGTATTCTTTAAAACACTGCCTGGCCCATTTTTATTAATGTGTGTAGCACTTTGAGGTGCACTTACCAGGAAGATTCTAGCCTACGTCCATCCTGGGTCGGAGCTTCATGGCATCTGCCCTGGGGAGCAGAGCTATGGCATCTCAGCTCACTTCCCTTCTTCCCAGCATTCTGTTCTGTTTACTCCACCCACCTATGTTCTAACCTATGAGGCCAAGCAGTTTCTTTATTAATTAACCAATGACCTTCCTCCATCATGTCTCCTCTGAGCTGGATCAAGAAATGGAATAAAAAGAATGGTAGTGCTTGGGAGCCGATGTGCAGCACTTCTTAAGAGCAGTGCATAGTCAGTCTTCCCTGGATCCCAACGGGGCACACGGGTTTTTATTCTCACTTCACAGGCAGAGAAATAAATGAACTCAGATTTGTACAAGATCTGATGCCTATTGAATAGTAGTAGGACTGGGTTAAAAGCCAAATGTCCTGTTGCTGGGATAGCCCTATCCCCTCTGCTTCCTTGCTAGAAGACCACAGTTCACTCTCTGCAGCTGGTAGCTGCACCCCGCACTCCCACCCACACGTTCCTTCCTTAAGGCCTGAACCTGGAAGCCAGGGGAGCACTTCCTTGTAATCCCAGCAAATAACAGCTTCCGTTGTACCCTCTAGTCTCATTGCTGGGGTGGATGGTGTTGAGAGTAATAAAACTGAGCCCAGCAAGGAGATGTTTGCAACTGGCGCCATAGACCCATGCCAGCCTCTCTAGCAAGCTTTCAAGCCCTGCCCCATGGCCAATGCCAAGTGTGAAGCCCAGGAAATCTGGCAAACTCCAGGACACTCCACTGGACACTTTGCCCCCTTGAGTGTGTGTCGTGTGGTAAAGAAAAGCCAAGGAAGGTTCAGCTGGAACTCTCAAACAGGAAAAGGGGCTTGTTAATTCAGAACAGCTTGGAACCCATTTCGATTCATTCTAAACTTTTTAAGATTTGAGGGAGGAAACTCACTGGATTTTACAATGTATTTTTCAAGGCAAATTGCCACTGCCGTCTGAGTAATAGAGAAACTACAACTATCCTTACAGCAGCAACAGACAGCAAGTCCTCAACCTCCTCATTCTCTAGACTCTGGTTTGTGCCAACCACCTAAGGAGTGACCCCTGCTCTTTCCTGCAGACCCAGCAATGTTCCTTCTTCAAACAGCTCTAGACGACTGTTCTTGGAGTGACTGACTGTTGAGTGGGTAGATGGAGGTTGTGTTCCCATAGTTAGACATTTGACTTGATATTATTTGTCAATCTGACCTTGTTCTGTCAAGTCAACAGCTTGAGGCCCCATGGTTTCATCATGGACTATGGCTGGGGGATACTTAATTAAGACTTCTTAATTTATTGAATTTAAAACAGTCAAGGCACATCACCTAGGATAAGTTGACAGATGATTATAATAAGTAAAACGGCAACAATAACTTGCATTGTTGAGTATCCCAGAGGTCCTGAACATGTGCTCTATTCCTAGTTTCTGATATGTCTTTGCTGGAGCTGTATGTGACCTCTACCCCAGTTTACAGATGGAGAAAATGCAACTTCAGAGAGCCTAGTCACAGAGCTGCTAATTGATAAAGCCAAGTTCAGACCCATTAGTATACCCAGGCTAGTGCCAGGGGCGTAGCTCAGTGACAGAGCCCACATTGAGCATGTGCAGAATTGGGTTCACCCCCCCCCCAGAACTGCAATCCTCCTCCTCCTCCTCCTCCTCCTCCTCATCATCATCATCATCATCATCATGCCCTTCCTTGTGAAATTCTGTTGCCTGCTGAGTCTCTGAGATGAAGAAGGATCTTAATTGCCTTGATTTTAGGATTCTTTAGAAGCTATAAAAAATAACTATTTCCATATGGCCTATGAATATTTATAATTAAGAATGTTCATATATTGTCACTAATATTCAATGTCCTTTTTAAGATACAATTTTAACTAACTAGCAAGCACTTTACCCACTGAGCCACCTTCCCAGACCCCTTGCTTGGCTGGGGCAAGGCCTAGGGCTGGTGATGTTATAGTTCTTACACCTGTCATATAATAGGCACCTGGACACAATGATTTGCAAAGCTTCCCACAAAAGTAGACAGTAAACTTCAAATGGCTAAGTAAATATGTTTCCACTTAATGAGATACCATCATATGCCAGGTCATAAGAGAGATAAACGGTTCCAAAGAAAAGTTGTAAGAGCAGGCCGGGGCGATTGTTTAGTCAGTGAAGTGCTATGCAAGCATTAGGACATGAGTTCGGATCTCCAGCACCCATGTAAAAAGCCTTCTGCTGTGACATTCGAATATGAAACCAGCACTGGAGATGCGGAGCCAGGAAGATCCCTGTGGCTTGCTGGCCAGCCCTACTAGCTGAATCCGCAGCCTCCACAGCCAATGAGAAACCCTTCCTTTCTCAAAAAGTAAGATGGAGAGTGAGGAAGACACTAGTGTCAACCTCTGACCTCCACCTGCACACCAGCATGGGCAGGGGGAGGGGGTGGAACACAAACATTCATGCACTCATGAGAGGGATTTAAAGCTGTTGGAATACTATCCAGTGTCTTCTCTTGCTCTAGAGAAGCAGCTGAGCAGATAGGCACTTGCTCTGTGTGGTTCAAGCAGACAGACACTCACTCAGGGGAGTTGCAAAGCACCTCATTCCGCAGCTCAGACCCCATTACCCACTACAGATCACTTGGGGCACCAGGTTTGGGAGTGTTTCTCTATGCCCGTGCCTCAGTTACCCTTTAGACCTTGGGTATCTGTGTCATGCTTACTACAGACTGCTTTCTGTAAGTTACAGTGGACGGTATAGCCCATTTCTCTGGCAAAGAAGTGTTTGTGTCTAATAGGAGCCCTACACCAGTCACACCCTTGACTCCACTCAGCACAAGGGCCTTCATATCCTCTTCAGTCTGTGAATGTCTCCCATAGTGGTTACGTGAAAAGGAGAAAAAATCCAAACTACTTTGAAACTTAGACATTAAAATAAGTATGAATAGCAATAGTCCCACTTTAGTGTTTTGTCGTCCTAGGGATTGAACTTGTGGCCTCATGCATGCTGAGCACAGGCTTTCCCATTGAGCTACAGCCTCAGCATTATACCCAGATTCCTACTTCTTCTGTGCCAGCTAAATACTTAACTTCCTTCCCCATTGAGAAAGTTGTTTGTCCAACTGTTCTTCAGATATTGAAAATAAACAAGGACATCTAATTTCTCTTGAGCTGGACAGCCAGTGTTATCATGTCTCCTGTTGCCCATGAGGCGATGGCCATGTCACAAAGTAATAGCTGGTTTATTAAGTACTAACGTATCTAATGGGTTTTATCTGCGTATGAGGCAGTCCAATGGCTTTGGACAGTGACTCAATTTGAGTTATCTAGAAATGTTCCATTCGTTCTCTGTTTTTATAACTCACGCACTTGGTATGGTAGGGGTAGGTATACTTATGAGTTTACAGCTGGCACCCAAATACTAAAAACCAGAGGACTGGGGGCAGGAATGGAGCAGTGAGGAAATGAAACATCTCCAAGTCAGCCCAGAGCTAGGCATACATGGGAGAAGATGTGTGCAGGCTCTGGTTCGCAGAGCAGAGGAAACTTCTTATCTGTAACTACTCCAGGAGTAAAGCTTCCTCCTCCACCCAGGCTGTGTAGGCCGCCATCATCTTGAGACTGAGCAAACAGTGGCATTTGAGACAGACATGGGACTGAAAGTTGAACTGCTGAGTCATTCCTATCCACACTGGCAGTCTTGGAAGAGGCTTCTTAGCCAGTCACAGGTGGCTTTTCAGAGCACTTTATCATTCTGGACTCTCAAAATGTGTATTTAAACTCTGGGTGACCCCAGGCAGCCTTCCAGATAGGCACCATTCAGCTGTGAGTGGGGACGAATGAACCTGAGATCCTCAGGTCACCTAACAGGGAGGTTAAGACACAGGGGTGCAAGGTGTCATGCGACCCAAAAGAAACTTCTCATCTGGTGCAGCAGCTATGGACAGGCCAAGGAGAAAGCTCCAGAACCACACAGGAGAGTCTGAAAGCCCCACTCCCCCACTTCCTAGATGTGTGGTTGCAGCAATTATTTACCTCCCTGGGTCTTAACTTCCTTATCAGCTCCCCAAGCAAGTGAAATAGCATTATATGAAGCTTCTGGCACTGTGCCTGGGACACTGCTATGCACACAGTGAATACTAATTTCCCCTTTCTCCTGTGTGATATCATTTGAAGTAGCTCCACTCCATCCTGCCAGTCGAATGGCTTGAAATTCCACCAACCGTCCTTAAAATCCCTTCCTACAATATAAATACCCCTAGGGAGCGCTCAGCTAATCCTTTTATCAGCTATCACTTTAAGGGGATTAGTTGCAGATTGAGAACAAAACCCAAAGGGAAGAGATACAGAGAAGAAGGAGGAGCCAAAGTAGGAGGCTCAAAATCCCCTAGCCCTGGGCCCCCAAGGAGATGGGGGGGGGACTGGAAGGGGGACCTAGGACTGTGGATTCCCCCTTCCAGAATTCCCATGAATTTGTAGGAACCTTAGGTGTTTAGAAAGTCGTATCTTCCTTATCTTCCTTTTGTGATTACAAGTTCTTCTGAAAAAGAAAGGGGGAGGGAGAAGGAAGGAAGAAAAGAAGAAAAGAAAGAAAAAAAGAAAGGGAGAAAGAAAGAGAAAAAGAAGAAAGAAGATGGGGAAGGGTGCAGGAGTGGGGTATCTAAAGTGGACACGGCTACCGTCTCTGGTTTGCTGTCAAGGGTCTAAAGTCAAAACGGTGCTCTTAGTCTCCCTTTTCTCAGCCCTTCCTCCTCCTCATCTCCTCTCCTTCCAGAGCAAGACAGAGTCACCAGGTACATTGAGGGTAGCAGTGTGTCTGACCGGAGGGACACCCAGAAGAGGGCATTCTCATATCTCCTTCCACTAAACCCTCTTCCTCTACCCTGTGCCCCAACCTCAGCCAGCCATCAATCCTGACGGAATTATCCAAAACAGAACTAGCAGAGTTGCAGGGGCCTCCTTCGGCTTCAATGAACCACAGTAGACTGCCCCTTGGTCCTGATGAAAAAGGAGAGGGGCTGAGCACACAGCTGAATCTTGAATGACGAGTACAGCGAGCTAGAAGGATCACGGGGACTTCCCAAGGCCAGGAGAGAATTCAGAGACCCATTTGCATCCCCAAAGACCTTGAAAAAGAATCAACCCAGGCTCTGTTTCCTGGGAGACTCCGTATAGAGGGGCAATCTAGCTTTAACCAAGCATAGAGTAAATATCACCTGCCTGCCCCTAATGTATTCATGTTCAGGAGCTGGCCTTGTGGGATGGGGTCTGAGGAGTGATGTGGAGTTGCTACTTGATGAGCACACACTAGCAAACACTGGCTAGGCTTGACTTCATTGCAGTTTCCCCTTCCATCATCCTGCTAAATCATCTTGTTATCTACCATAGAGAGAGCACTGATTAGTGTGAAATCATTACTTGAACAGGGAAGTGTGAAACTGTTTCAGTGCATCAGAGGGAGAGTGCGGCAGCAACACGTGCTGCAGCAGGCAGACGACATCTATCTGTGAAACATTCGCAAGGCTTCCGTTTTACTGCATCCTGGCTTTTCTGATAGAAGCAGTAAACCACTCCATGCCTCAAGTCATCCACTGGTCAGACCTCTCGTTAATTTAGTTTGACTCTGCTAACATCCCTAATAAATCCTCAGCAAGGTCCAGTCCAGGACTAGGAAGAAGAAAGCATCTGGAGCGGGGAAGGTGAGGGACAGCTGGAAAGAAGGGAATAGTTAAGGGAAGAAGAGTAGGAAAGAGAGAATCTAGGAAAACCAGGGGCCTGGAAGAAGGGAGACAAACAAGGGAGTGACAGCAGAGTTAAAAGTCCAAAGCTTGCTGTGACTTAGTTTACCATTCCAGCCCTGCTTGCTGTGTGCCCTGACACAATCGCTCGCTACTCAGAATGCTGTGACTTAGTTTACCATTCCAACCCTGCTTGAAAGCACTAGTTACTTTCCTAAAGAGCAGAGGGAGCTCATTTGGTAAAGTACCTGTCTTCTGTGTGTGAAGACAGGCATGCAATTCCAAGGGCCCAAGGTGGCTTTGTTTGGTTGGTTGATTTCTTAGCTGGCTATGAAGCTGCAGAGAGGATTCTGAGGTTAAGAGCACTTGCTGTTGTTCTTTCAGAGGAGTTAGTTTCCCAGCACCCAGATCAGGTGGTTCACAGTCACAACTACCTGTAACTCCAGCCCCAGGGGACTCAGCACCCTCTTCTGGCCTCCTCAGACACCCACACATACATGGCATATACTTACCATGCACACGTACACATAAATAGTATAAATATATTTAAAAGCTATTTATAGCGACCTATGCTTGTAATCCCAACACTGGGAAAACAGGGACAGGTGGTCCCTGGAGCACTACATGGCAAACCTAGGAAGAGGTCTTGTTTCAAAGACAAAGAAAACAGTGGAAAGCACCTGTAGACTGATGCCCGAGATTTTCTCTGACCTCCATTCACACATTCACACACGTGTGAACGAACAAAGCCATTTCTGCGATGCTATAGACTAAATTCAAGTGTGCTAGACAAGTACTCCAATACATCCACAGCCCCTTATTTTATTTCTTATACAGGTTCTTGGGGTGTTGCCCAGACTGGCCTCAAATTTCTGGGCTCAAGCAATTCTGCTTCCTCAGTCTCTGAGTATCTTGGGCTACAGGTGTGTTCCACTGAGCCAGCTTCCTTTTTAAAAACAAGAAAACTGAAGTATGGAGAGGCTTATGTATCTAGCCAAGGTCACCATGGGAGGAACCGCAAAGTTAGACAGTCAGAGCTTCTCAGTAAGTCATACTGCTCTCTGAGGTCTACACATCCAAACACCAACAGCCCTGAAACCTGGAATATCCATCCCAGGTCAGGTACTTGAGACACATATGTGTTGTGTTTAATCTCCCCAGTTCATTTTAATGTGTAGCCCAAATTGAGGATCCCTGTATTTCATCCAGCTCTCCTGCATGATCTGTTTCTCTAGAGAGAGGACAGTGGGAGGGATGGCCACAGACCGTGCAGTAGTTTGTTTTCTCTATTCACAGTCTGTCTCATGTTCACTGTGATTCTGAGGAAAAGCACCCCAGAATCCTCAGTATCATGTCTACAAGGAATACATATCTGGACCACTGTGGCTGTTTTGCTCTGTGCCTATTCTGGAACTGTCCTGCATGCGTGTTTTCAACTATGGGAGTGAGAATTTGCCCAAGTTCCAAACATGTCTGTATTGAAAATTACTTTTCTTGTGCTCCCAAATTTCCATTCTTACCAAGAACACCTCAAAACCTTCCATTTCCCAGCTGTTGATACTGACCTGACCCCACCCTATAGCAAAGGTTTGAACAAACACAAAGAATAAGAATTTCTAGCATTCTTACCCCTGTAACTCTCTATGGCCTTATGAGAGATGTGGCATTGTAGTCTTCAAACATAAAGCATCTCCAGAAAGATCGGCTAAGCTGTCCAAAAGCACGCAGAAACTTAAGTGGAAGGGAGACAATGCTCAGGTTTTCAGGTTCCATGTCCAGGTCCTCTGAGAACCCATCTTGTAGCTTAAGGTATAATCCAATAAAGGGAACGATGGAGTGAGTTGGAAAAGAAGTTAAGTTGATTCTCAGATAGCCTTTTCTCCTCCTCAGCATCACCTCACACTTGAACTGAAGTTCTTTATGATTAGGGGTCAATGTATAGCTGCCCCACAAACCAACATCTCCCCTTAAAGGACCTAAGTAGAGTCCATTTCAAACCAACCCATCACAAAGTCAACCAGGATGGTGGGAAAGGCTCAGACAGCATCTCTCAGAGAACAGACAGAAGACTGGCCTTTGCTTTCCTGCCTGTCCTTCAAGAAACCTGATCTGTGGCCTGCTGCTGTGGGGCCTAACTGAGCCTCCTGAGAAAACTTGGGCAAGGGGAATGTAACCCAGGTGGGTGGGTCCTAGTAGAACAAAGCATCAAGTCCGCTTCAGATAAGCCCTGTATTCAAGGCAGAATCAGATCTGGATAAGATGGAAGCTTTGTATATTTGCCTAAATCAGTTGCTCTCTAATCAGTTCCAGGACTGAATGAATGAAGACCGGAAAGGTTCTTTCCCAATTTTTCACAGCCCCGGGAGTAAGGATATAATAATTGACTCCAGCCTCCTGGAGTGCGTGAGTCAACAGGGCTTCCCCAAAGGGCCATCTGGGCAGCCTTAGCCAACAGAGAGTCCTTGACCCTGAGACTGCTCCAGACCCGCCTCTCACCTCAAGAAGGTGCGAGGACCTCAGCTAGGCCTTCAGATGTCCTAGAAGCCCTGGGCCCTAGGGAGTAGATGGAAGGGAAAAGATGGGATGAGTCTGGGGGCTGCTGGTCCATGCTACAATCTCAGCTCAGTGAAGGTCCAAGGGAATGTGGGGAGGGAGGTGGGAAGGGAAACCAGGGAAGAGAGCAGCGGAGGTCCCTAAGCCATGAAGAGCAGAAGCAGAGGAGCAATTGATAAATTCCTTTTGCCCTTGACCTAAGACCAAAAGAAGCTGCCTTTTGTTTTGGTTTTGTTTTTAAATAAGCCAGTTCTAAGTTTAATATGTAAGCTTATGAATATACTTTTCTAATTCAATTTTTATTTCCCTGGTTGAATTATGTGAATTGTGTACTGGAGGGAATTATAGATAAGAATGCATCTTAGAACTTTTGAATTAGGGATTTAGAGATCATTGATAGATTATACAAAGGAGGGACCTGAGCCCAGCAAATTTAATCAGTGGGACCCAAGGTCATAGAGCTGGTGAAAGACAAAACCGGAGAATGTGGCCCTTACTACTCTGTGGCCTCCTTCCCCAAATCGTGTGTTCACTTGATGGGGGCTTGTGCAGGGGACAGCCAGGCTGATCATTAGATGATCTAACTTGTCACTGGAGAAAATAGATTTAATCTGCAGCTACAGCATCTTAGCCCTTCAGCCAAGCATCATCCATCACATCATAAAGAGTAACTTGCCAAAGAAGAGTTGGAAAATCCAAACCAGATCCTTCCCCACTCCTGGAGTGGCTGGTCACATTTCACTCCCCGAGCCAGGTTCCAGCCCATCCTTTGCACACTAGGGTCTTGTTGTTTGATAGACACCCTGTGTTCATTCATATGATCCCTTTAGTGGCTTTGTCCCCACTGGTGCTGCTCAAAAAGAAGGAGAAAGGGAAGAGATCCCAGGAGCAGAGGCTCCAGAACAGGCTGTGTGACTCAGGATGCAGCCACTTAGCTGTGTACATCCACACAGCCTCAGATATTGTTGGCGAAGGAGGGTCAACAGGCATTACATTAGAGCCCCAGTTCAGAGTTCAGCTTTTCTTGACGCCTCAGAGGTTTCTTAACTTTGGAAATTTTGCTTATTTCTTTTTAGTATATGTGAACATACATGCATACGCATGCAAGCCATGACACACATGTGTAGGTGGGAGGATAGTTCTGTGGAAGCCATCCTCCTTCTTCACGTGGTTCTAGGGATCAAATGCCAAGTGCTGGGGCTGCACAGCAACGAGAACTTTACCTGGCCCAAGTACTTTCATTGTGGCGTCACAACTGAGAAAGACACAGCCCTTCCAGGGGAGGATTCTCCAGGCCAGGACTAAATCACTTGTTCTGTTCTCAGAGTCTGAGACGTTTCACTGTTATTCCCTTGGTCCCACATTTAGGGCTGGAATTTCAAAGGAAACCGTTTTTAATCCAGGTGATGGGATATGTTAGAGGAGAAAAAAGTCAAGCCCAAGACATGTTTCCTTCTGTAATGAAAAAGAAGTAAAATTGAGAGAATGTTCTCAAAGTCCCACCCTGAGACCACATTGTTCTCCCAAGCCTTGTAGCTGTGGATTAAAGGTTATGAGAGTTTATTAGATATGGCAAAACAAAACACCATTCATGACAGACGTCTTCACTGTGTGGTGATTCTGCCTTCAGGCTTGTTCACCAAGTAGAATGATACTCTTCCATCTGGGACTTTGGGCCAGAACAACCCCTTGCTCATTAACTCAGCCAGCTGAGGGCAGATGGGCATCCATCCACTGGTGACTCAGAGACATCAGGTCACTGCTACTGGGCACAGCAGGAAAGAGAATACAATGCTGACAACACAAGGGGAGGACTTCAGGGTGTAGTGTTTGGAACAGAGGTGCACAGACCTGGAAAAATCAACCATTCAGTAAACGTACCTCAAATGTAGAGATCGGGTTGGTCATAAGGTGCTATGGGGCCCAGAGCAAACAATGAGGCCAAGAGAGAAGGGATGGGGAGGAGGTGCTCCATCCCACTGGAAGAAGCGGTTGGAGGCACTGTGGAGGGAAGAGGCTTCAGGCAGGAAGTACTGACTCTCTATAGCTACTCTGATGGAGCTGGATGTTTGAGGACTTTGGAATAGAAATACCTTGGTGTGCCTGAGCAGAAGGATGGCTAAAGAAACTGAGGCTAAGGTACAGAGGCAGCAGCAGATGAGAAAGATGAAGATGGGAGTAAACTTACGATGAAGGGAGAAGAGTGCGGCCCTTAACAGAGTGAGCAGCCTGCAGGACTAAACTTTGAAACCAATATAAGACCTAAGACGTTGGGGTGTGTCCTAAATGATGCAAATGAATCCACTTTCAGTAGGTCTTCAGTAGAAAGCTCTTATATCCTAACCAACTTCGAATACGGAAACCAAAGCCAAAACTTTTACTCAGGAACATTAAAGCAGGAGGTGTGACAGTGTGCGCTTTTGATCCCAGCACTCCAGAAGCAGAGGCAGGCGAATCTCTTGTGTCTTAGAGACCAGCATGGTTTACAGACTAGCCAGAATCACATAAAGAGCCGAGAGAGAAAGAGACAGAGACAGAGACAGAGACAGAGACAGAGAGAGGAGAGAGAGACAGAGAGAAATTGAAAACACACTTCTGTATAGTTCTTGGATTAAGCCAATGCTCTAAGATAGGCTGTTTTAAAAGCACAGTGAGAGCCTGTTCCTGAAAGCCTGTGGGATGAAACCAAAGTGACACTGGGAGGAAAATTTAGAGTCTTAATGAGTTCATTAGAGATCAAGAAATCCCCAAACTAAAAGTAAAGCATTCAAATCAAGAAATTAGGAAAGAGGAAAAAAGAAAAATGGATAAATTTAATTTTAAAAAAGGAATTAAACATTGAAACAAAAATATGATTTAAACTTGATTAATGAAACTAAGGGTTATATTTTTAAATAAGGAGGACTGGACAAATGGTTCCATAGTTTAGAGGTCAGGCTGCTGTTGCAGAGGACCAAGATTGAGTTCCCAGCTCTACCGTGGTTCATAATCATTGGAATCTGATGTCTTCTTCTGACCTCCAAAGACAGTAGTCATGGACATGGTGTGCACACATGTATGCAGACAAAACACACACATACTCTTAAAAATTTTTAAAAATAGGTAAGTCTTTTACAAGTAAGATTTTAAAATGAGAAAACATACAAAGAACATTAAGCTAAGGAGCATAAAATAGTAGATTCCACTAGTTCATAAAATAGTAGATTCCACTAGTTCATAAAATAGTAGATTCCACTAGTTCATAAAATACTAGATTCCACTAGTTCATAAAATACTAGATTCCACTAGTTCATAAAATACTAGATTCCACTAGTTCATAAAATACTAGATTCCACTAGTTCATAAAATACTAGATTCCACTAGTTCATAAAATACTAGATTCCACTAGTTCATAAAAAGAAAAAGAAAATAGGAGAGGGGCTGATCGGGAAGGGTTCAGCCGGCATGGGAATGGAGCCGTGAAGGGTTGGGGTGGGAATACTTTATGGACATATATGGAAATGTCATGGTGGAACCCACTCACTGTGTGTACAATTAATTTAGCTAAAAGAAACATTTAGCAAAATATAAAAATAGATTTCAAATTATAAAAGAATATTTTGTATAACTCCATTCTGAAAGAATTTACTGTTTTACTTTACACATTGTAGAAAGCCTGGGTAGTGAAGGACTTGTCACCAGGGTCAGAGTGTTCTTCAACTGAATTCCAGGAAACCACAAAGGAGCAGGTCAAAACTGAAGGAAAACAGAGCTCCACTCAGGAGGCTTGTTCACGGTTACTACGGAAAAGTGGATGGCTCAGATGATAGCTCCTGGCTGTGGCGCCCACAGTTATTAAAAAGCCCAATACGATCCTAACAAATGAACGCTACGACGTAAGGAAGTCTATTCATGTAATCCATTACACTAGGTTACGATACTACCATATCTTTTCAGATATTGTATCTCTTCAGATAGAAAAATTTAAAAGCCTTTAATAAAATTTAACCAACGTTCCTGACAAAAAACAAATTTAAAACTTTAAAGTTCTTGGAAAACCAAAAGTAAAACAAATCTACCATAATCTACAGCAAATGTTACACTGGTAGCAAAGCATTAGCAGCATTTGCTTTTGTGCTTTGGAAGGCAGACACGAGGGTGTCCTACCAAGAACGGGATTGCACTCCTCCAGTAGCTGCAGCCCAGGAGGCTGAGCCCTGGGGGGGGGGGCGGTGCTGAGAGAGCCCAGGAGTTTGGGGTCTGCCTAGGCAATACAGTGAGACCTTCCTTGATAACAAAATGGAAAGGTAGAAAGGAAGCAAAGAAAAGGAACTGTTCAGACTTGATGAAGCACACCTGCAACCTCATCCCTAGGAGAAACCTCAGCCCCACTGTAGGGAGGGGAATAGCCCTCCAAAGGGAAGCAATGCTTTATCTTTCAGTTATCCTGCTGGAAATGTGATGTTCTGTGCCACACAAAAACAACAAGGCTCCCACTTGAAAGCTTTGTTTGAAACTGTTATGAGAACATAGGTAGAAGCTATGAAAAAATCACCCAGGAGGAGCAAAGGTTGGAAATGTGATTTCTGAGAAGAGAAGCATGTTGTCAGAAGAGGCCTTGGGTTGGGGACAGAATGCTCCTGAAGGTGTCACATCGCGCAGTTAGTCCTGAACGGGAACTGCTTTGCCTTTCAATTCCATCCTTCAGTCTCACCCATAAGCTGTAGAGCCTTCCTTAAGAAATAAGGCAGAGACACAGGGAGGTGGGGGCAGGAGCATGAGCCTGGCAGCTTGAGGACTGAGTTCCATCTGGCTTGGGGAGGCCTCAGAGCCAGCCCAGAGAACCTTTGACAGGGCCTTTTGTCTTTTCATTTCTCCCAGATCGCCCAGGCTTGCTGAATGTGAAGCCCATTGAGGACATCCAAGACAACCTGCTGCAGGCCCTGGAGCTCCAGCTCAAGCTGAACCACCCAGAGTCCTCACAGCTGTTCGCCAAGGTGCTCCAGAAGATGACAGACCTCCGGCAGATCGTCACAGAGCATGTGCAGCTATTGCATGTCATCAAGAAGACGGAGACGGACATGAGCCTTCACCCCCTGCTCCAGGAGATCTACAAGGATTTATATTAGCAGGAAAGTCCTGCCCGCTGACGTGTTCCTTCTTTCGATTGCACTATTATTGTGAGGGAAAAAATCTGACACCTAGGAAATTTACTGTGAAAAAGCATTTTAAAAACAAAAGGTTTTAGAACATGATCTATTTTATGCATATTGTTTATAAAGATACATTTACAATTTACTTTTAATATTAAAAATTATCACATTATGAAACTGTTTATAGTGTCTAACGATCGACCGTGTGCTTCCCATTCCGCCATTGCAAATCTGGGGCAGATTTCTCCATCTTATTTCTTTCCTGTTCTTTGACATGTGTATGTACTCATGTTTGTGTGTGTGCAGGGGCTGTGCCTGTTCATGGAGACCTAGAGGTGGCTTTAGGGACCATGCTCAGGAACATCACCTACCTAGTTTGAGGAGAGGGTCTTTCAATGGCCTGAATCCAACAAATATGGCTAGACTAGCTGGTCACTGAGACCCAAGTCGTCTCCTGTTCCACCTCCCAGCACTACCCCTTCTAACGTTTTTATGTGGATTCTGGGGCAGAGGGATGTCAAACCCAGATCCTCATCACCGACAACCTGTTTAACATATTGCCACCCCACCCCAACCCCGTAAGCATGGGGTCTGGTTCCAGGTACCAAACCCCGTGGGTGTCCACGTTTTTTATAAGATAGATGTTTGCGTCTAAACTATGCACACTCTCCCCTGTCATCAAAGCCATCTCTAGGTACTTACAATACCTGATACAGTGGAAATGTTGCGTGCTGCGATGCAGTGGGCTTGGGGGAAAAGGACAGGAATGAGAAGAGTCGTGAAAGTCAATAATTCACAAAAATGCCCCACAAATATTTGACCCAAAAACGTAAAACCCACAGATTTGAAAGTCTGATTGTACTCCCTACTAATGGAACCCCAATTTGTCATGTCAACACTGTGATAAGCTTCTGAGAGCACAAATGTTTTAATAGATAGCACTATGGGGCTGGGGATGGACCTCTGTCAATAGAGTGCTTGCCGAGCAAGCAGTTAGCTCTGGGTTTGCAACAGCAAAAAGCAATCCTGTGATTCTAGCATTCGGGAAATGGAGGTAGTAGAATCAGGAGCTCAAGATTTTCTTTCAACATGGCCTATGTATCAAGTTCAAAGTCAGTCTAAGATACATGAGGCCCTGTCTTAAAAACAGAGGGAGGGAATGGCTGAAGAGATTACTCTATGGTTGAGAGTGCTGGCTGCCCTGTTCACTTCCCAGCAGCCGTAGCAGGTGGTTTTCAACCACCTGCACCTCCTGATTCCAGGCTATCAGAAGCTTCTTTGGGCATCCACATATACATGGCATATACATACCCATAAATAAAACCGTTTTTAAGTTTAAAACAATGAAGGGGCAGATGCCTCCGCAAATGCTAGTCATGGAAGCCTGATCAACGGATTTCCAGCCATGGGACACATATAAAAAGCCATTGCTATCACGCGTCTGTAATCCCAACACTCGTGTGGTGAGGTGGGGGCAGAGATAAGAGAATGTCCTAGAAGCTCTCAGCCCACTTAGCTGGACATTCATAGCAGCAGAAACAAGAAAATCCCCACTTCAAAAGGGGACAAGTCAATAACAAGCTCACAAAAGTTGTTTTCTGACCTCCACACACAAATAAAAAGTAGAAAAAGAAATACTCTTGAGGCTTTAAAGAGTTGAGGTCTGCCAAAATGAGTCTATCATTGAACTGAGAAGAAATATATGACTCTTTATAATAAGTGTAATTAATTATGTGTCAGATGAATGGTCAGGTGCTCAGCCGTGTGCTAGGGAATAGTTTGCAGGAAAGTGAGACACCTGAAAACTGGAAGTCAGGGTGGAACCTGTGGACTTGGAGGCCTCAAGGACAGTGCTGAATTGAGAATCTGCAAGAAAGACAACAAACGACTTTACAGGAAAGCAAAAGAGCAGGAACATCAGAGCAGGAGAGGGGAGGGCCTTGCTGCCACCTGGCCCTAGTTGTAGACAGCAGGGATGCTGTGGCTCTTCCCATGAGCCTCCTGAGGGTCGTTTGCCCAGAGGTCCCTCACTTTACTGAACCTGAAGGCTCATGACCCATCATGTTTGCAACAAATGCCAGCAAGCAAATTATGAATTGTTTCCCAGTAGCAGAGGCTTCTGGGTTGGTTACAGCTACCAGATTCACACTGAATCTTTGAAGCATGTCCCGTGACTGAACGACCATGAGGCTCTGCTCTCCAGGGTGACTGTTCCCATGCCCTGACTCACTCCTTCATTTACCTTAACACGTGGTGTTTCTACCCAGGAGGCTATGACTTTAGAGTTGGGGCTGTCAAGCCAAAACATCAAGCTTTCCATCCTCTTCTTGGAAAGAAGTGTATTCATCTCCAAAGAGTGAGATTATGAAAGTGAGTCTTGACTCCAGCCCTAAACTATACAATCCCTAAGCCCCTCAGAAAGACTACCTCAGAGTCCAAACCTTTAAAACGACAGATAGAGCTAAGTCGCTCTGGAACCAGAGCCAAGGCAGGGTCTGAGTGACATCCAAACATTTGGAAGGAAGGTGACAAATTCACTCGGCCATATGGTGGTTTCTCTCTGCCTTGATGCAGAGCATCCGGGGATTTTGAAACATCCAGATGACTGTCGGGTGTCTTCACAATGTTGGCGCCACACTGGGAGTTTATCAGGGCGATGGCAGGAGAAAATGTGCAAGCCACAGGCAAGGTGGGGCTCTCAGAGGGACCTGGGAGGAGATCCCTTGTTTACAAGGTTCTCCAACAAAAAGCCTTTCAGCTCTCTGCCTGATCTCTGTTCCCACCAGTGCTCCACAGCCCAGCCAAGCCCTTTCCACATTTTCAAGCTGTGTTGCCAGTAGAGTGGGGAGAAGGGATGCTCTCAACTCTTTGGCACCAACGCTTAGCGTTAAATAGCTTTTAAATCCTGGCAGCTTTCAAATTCCCATCTCTCAGATTTTTCCCTGTGGCTTGGATGATCATTTGCTAAATATTTTACAACACATTATATTCATCTCTAAAGCTCCTGCTCCCCCCGCAGGCATGATTCACAAGTTAATCAACACATGCATCATTGGTTATTCATAGCACAAACATATTTAGGGATGCCTGTTAATAAAAATAGGAAGAAAGATAACTATGGTCAAGAGTTAAGACCTTGTCCCACACTCCACTGACCATGGCCCAACAACCCTTTGACTTCCTTCTTCTATGAGTGGGGCACCAGGATAGCAGGCTCCTCAAGAAACCAGAGTGCCACAACCTTTTTTCCAGCCACAGGAAACCTGAGCTGACCTGCATTTCTGGGCTTTTGTTGTTTAGCCTTTTGTTTTGTTTCTTTGGCTTATGTGTTTCATCCAAGTGAGAAGCAAGAAGGTTCAGCGAGAAGTGTGGTGTGTGTGTGTGTGTGTGTGTGTGTGTGTGTGTGTGTGTGTGTACGCGCACACACACACACTCGCAGGGACGTCTCAGAGGTTGAGCATCTGCTTAGCCTGTGTGAGGTCCCCAGTTCTATCCAGTGTGCCCCATACAGCGTTGTTAGCTGGTGTCACACTGCAGATTCCCAGTTGTGCGTTTGAAGTCAGAAAGCAGAGGGATGCTGGCAAAAGGAGGCCTCTGCCACTGCATTCCAGGGACTTTTTCTCAGCCATCAAAGAGCAAGTCCTCGACATGAGTGGGGTGTGACTTGTGTAACGTCTACTACAACTGAAGGAAAGTGGCAGGATTGACAGAGGCTGGGTACCTATTGCAGGGGCAGGAGGATGTCAGGATAGGGAATGAGATGGGGCTCTTTATTCCCAATCCTGAGTGCAAGAATCATCATTCATTTCCATCATGACATCACAGTGCTATGAGGTCAGAGCTGAAGAGTTTGACCTTCACTAGATAGACACTTCCCCTCTTTTCCTCTTTCCTCACCCCATCTTGGTTCTTAGCCTGGCCCCTGGGTATCTCTGTGTGTGTCATTATCCTGTTATCTGCAAATTCCCATCCCTCACCCATCAGCACACTTGGACACACACACACATACAGAGAGAGAGAGAGAGAGAGAGACAAAGACAGAGACAAAGAGTAAATAAATAGGTTTTAAAAACTATATTAAGAAGCAGATGCATGTTAGTCCCAGCTAGTCGGGAGGCAGGCACAAGAAAATTGTTTGAACCTAGAAATTTGAGGACAGCCTGGACAACAAAGCCAAACCTTGCATCAAAAATGAATAAACTTTGACTCGGGAGGTGGTTTAGCAAGCAAGCTGCTTGCTGTACAAGCTTGAAGACCTGAGTTCAGATACCCGGTGTCCATGTAGAAGCTGTATGCTGGAGAGATCCAGACAGGAGGATCATAGATCTCAAGGACATAGTGGCCAACCAGCCTAGCCAAACAGCAAGCTCCATGTTGAGTGAGGCCACACCTCCACATAAATAAATAAATAAATAAATAAATAAATAAATAAATAAATAAGGGAAAGCACCCAACATCAACCTGTGGCCTTCACTCGCGCACACACATGCTTCAGCACACTTCAATAAAGCCAGGCATAGTACACATCTGTAATCCCAGCACTTGTGAATAGGATAATAGGCAAGATAATTAGGAAATCGAAGCTAGTCCCAGCTATTTAGGGAGTTCAAGGACAATCTAGGCTACTTGAGACCCTGTCTCAAAAGGAAAAATAACATTATATATATTCAAACAAAATGGCAGGATCTTAGAGTTAGAAGATGGTCAGTTCCATCCAATTCATACTTGACAAAGTCTACCTAGGAATGAAGGTGAGGCCCTGCCCTCAAGGGGTCACAGTCTGTGGATGAGTAGGTATAACCCAGAAGTGACAGCTACCCAGAGACACAGATGCATGAGGGCTATGGTGGGTACAGGAGTGTCCCAGCTTTCCAAGAGGGTCAGGGTGGAAAGTCAGAGGGGCCAAGCATGTGTCAGGCTAGGACACGAATCTACCCCGTGGTAAGGAGATCCCTTGGACTGTCTGGAGACCATGAGGATCCAGAGGAAGCTGCCAAGCAGTAGAGGGATGTGATCAAATTTGAAGCTTGGAAAGCAAGCTTCCCGAAAGTCAGCACTGCCCAAAGGATAAATTCCCTCTCCAAAGCTCCCCAGGATGGCCCAGCCCTGGATGGCTACCTGGAGGGATGGACCCCTTGGGAGACCTCCAGCCCTTGGGTCTGGCTCTGCTCCTTGGTTCCCACATATCATGCATCATGTACCCTTAGATTCTGACTCACTTAACCCTCTACTACAGTGACAATCTTCTGACCCACACAACGGCATTCTCTCCCTAACTCACCATCCCCTCCCATTCTGGGGAGCCAGGGCCTCACACACCCCCAATCTACAAAGTTCTCCTGATGCTCCCCACTTTACCTCCACAGCTTCACCTAGTTCACCAACATCTCAAGGTCAGTTCTACCCCTGTGCCTCAAACCTACTTCAACATCTGTTTTTCAGAAGGATCCTTTGGCTGAGAATTAGGGCTGCGGTCACACTTAGTGGTCAAACACTTGCCTAGCATGTATGAGGCTCTGGGTTCAGTCTTCAATACCACAGCAAAGTAGTTAGGTAAGTCCTGAAGCCATAGGCATCAGCCAGCCGAGATTCACATATTCAAAGTATTGTGACACACATGCTCTTTCCACACACCAGCACCACCATCAGAGAGTCTGCTAACGTGAGCGACAGCAGATAGGAAGGGAAAGATGGAGACGGAGCAAACTTCCTGGCGGAGCATGGCTGTAAGCCCAGAGCTTGTTACATAAGGCTGGTGAGAGCCTGACATGCGTCCAAATAACCGCATCCTGGTGCAGACTTTGGAGTTATAGTGACTGGGGTTAAAATTCCAACTCTACCATGTACCAGTCTAATGTCCATGAGGATATTGCCAGCATCTTAATCTCTTTAGGTGAATTGCCCTCAAATGTAAAATGGGGTAATAACACCATCTCCAGGGTTAATGTGAGGATTAGATGTAATGATGACTGTAAAGCAATTCTCGGGGTTTCTTGGCACATCTGTCAGTCTTGCTTGCGGGCAGCAATATTACTGCCATTACTAACGTGCCCTTCAAGGGCTGGGGTGTGCCCCTCAGAGACGGAGCCTTGCCTAGTGTGCAGGAGGTCTTGGATTTATCCCCAGCGCCACAGACTGTAGTTAACTTAATTTAATTTAAAAATAAAACATCCAAGAGCTAGAGAGATGGCTCAGCAGTTGAGAGCACATACTGCTCTTGCAGAGGACCTGAATTTGGTTGCCAGTTCTCACATCTGGTGGCTCACAACCACCTGGAACTCAAGCTTCCAATGAACTGATGCCCTCTTCTGGTCTCTGCAGGCACTGCACTCACATAAACATACTACAACCACAGAGAGAGAGAGAGAGAGAGAGAGAGAGAGAGAGAGAGAGAGAGAGAGAGAGAATGAATAAAAGGTAGTTTAAAAATACCTGTATAAGATAATACCCTGGGCCCATGGAGGAGGTTCTTCTGTCTTAGCGTCCTTGAGACCAGAATATACCACAAGATAAAAACAAAAATTTTGTTTTGTTGGTTTTTGTTTGTTTGTTTTAGTTTTTTAAGACAGGGTTTCTCTGTGCAGCCCTGGCTGTCCTGGAACTCACCCTGTTGATCAGACTGGCCTCAAACTCAGAGATCCACCTGCCTCTGCCTCCCAAGGTCTGGGACTAAAGACGTGCGCCTCTACTCCCTGGATGCCAGTCTGCATTTTTAAGAGTAGAGTGAAAATATATTCAGAAGAGTTTGTCCCCAATCCACAAGTATTCGGAGGGAAATATTTGAGAGGCAACTGTCCCGTGCTCTGATTTAGAACAAACACGAAGGACAAGACTAAAGGAACGTTTCCTCCAAAAGCAGCAGGGCCTTTCTCCGGCGACTTCTGCTCCTAATTTTAAATAAATATTACATAGTTTGAATTTCCAGAGTGGTTATAATGAATAAGAAAATTGCTAATTTGAGTCTGTAGGGAGTGAGTTGGGATATTTCCATCCCTCTGGAGTTTTGTAAACATGTTCCAGGGCAGATGCTCCCAGGAGAGGGCCATTTCTGGGATCTGTTTAGAGCCAAAGACTGGTCTCGGGGACAGCGCAAGTGACTCCCTGCAAGAGCTGGAGAGCGGATCCCCAGGCCCATTTTCCACACCACCTCAGATCACGGAGTATGGGTGAGAAGCCGCCTGCGTGGTCAGACTGACAGACCTGCCGCTTTTGAAATATGAGACTGTGGGCACGCCCTCCCTGGAGAGCTGGTACCTGGCCTGGGAAGTCTCTCAACATCCACTCCTCTTGAGTTGAGGATGGGCCCCCGTGCTCCCCTATCTCTGCTAGTGGTAATTAGCTCACACATCTCCTGGAAGATCAAATAAAGGAACCAGGACCAAAACCTTATCAGTACTGATTGCAGATAAGAAAGTTAGACACCCAGTGAGCCCAGGGAGCTAGGAGGCCCACACCGGTCAGGTTATCTTTCTTAGTTGAGCTACTTGGGGAAGTGATAGAGTGTGAGCCTGGGGAGGCAGGAACCAGTTAGATTTGAATGCTGACACAGCCATGTACCTGCTGCGACTACAGCATGGTGATTCCTCTCTGGGCCTAGGTTTCTCCATCTACACAGTCAGAAAGCTGTTCTGTCTTCTAGCCCTAACTTCCCGAGACCTCAGGCCTCCTGCGGAGGCAGGCTGGAGGACAGAACTCTGGCTGCCCATCAGAGGCCTACTTCTTTGCTGCCTGAGCGTGTGTTTCTCAGCTCAGAGCGACGACCCAGGCTTGGGCCAGGCCACAACCAGTGCTCATTAAGGGTCTGGGGCTGCTCCAGCCCGAGCTGGCTGCCTCCAAGGGCAGGGGAGGGGACCCCGGATGGCTGGTTGGTTCCCACCCCAAGCCAAGCTGCTGAGAGAAGGGCGTTGTGCTGAGTCAGTTACTGGCAACTCGGCCTGGGGTCCCTGGCCACCCCGCTTGCCAGATGGACCAGCGCCAGGAAGGCCTCGGAGGAGCCCATGTTATCGACGAGGCTGCCGCTGCTGCCACAGTGGTGGGCAACATGCCTTGGAAAAGTTGCACCGCGGCCAGGCCTCCCAGGGCTCCTGGGGCGGGACAGTTGCTGATGAAGGGGAGCGGGTTTTTTTAGGAGCTGCCTCCTACTGGCAAGATGCTAGCCAAGGTTGTCTCCTTCCTGGGTCCCCTAATGAGGGTGACTGTTCTCTCAAACACCACGCACGCGCTTTGCTCATAGGCTGCCTTCCACCTCCTGAGTCCTGACTCAAGCTGAGTAAGGCAATGTATGGGTCAGGACTCACTTAGGAGCAAAAGACAAGGGCACCGATCGCAGAGGAACCCCCACTGCAGAGGCCGCTTGGGAAGTGCAGGCAGTGATCAGAGAAGCCGGTGGAAGAGGGTGATCAAGGCAAGCTGGGAGGTGAGAGAGACAATATCAGCCCAGACTCTAAAGGACAAGGGGTTGGCAAGGCCCTTAGACCTCCAGAAAACCACAGCCTTGCCCCTAGGCAGAGGCTGCAGCCTGAGGGAGGACCCAGAAAAGACCAGGAAGGAAACAGCCCATAGGAAACAGTTTGCTGAGGCCACAGCCCAGGGGAGACAAGTGGGAACGTATTTGCCGGTCACACCATACTGAGAACCAAAGCACAGGCCTGGGTTCCTGCCCTGAAATCCACAGATGCTGTGGACGGATGTGTAAGATAGCACAGTATTTGCACTGGCCCCTCAAACACCCATCTGTAGATGTGAAACTGTGCCTGCGTTAGGACGCTCGGCCTAGAGAAGTGCTGGATGAACAGGTGGCAAAACAGTTTAGGAACCAACGACCCAAGCCATGCTCAGGACAGACACAGTTTTTCCCTAATAGTATTGCAAAGATGTTTGAGCGCGCTTAGGCGGAAGCCATGGATACCAAGAGCTGACTATCTTTTTGTAAGTTTTAAAATCATGCTTAAAACATCACTGGAAAGTCAAATTGTCTCACTTGACTCTACCTACCCCCAAGGAGTTCAAAAAGAAAAACTCTCTCCAAGATGGGGTGCTCCCTTTCTCTTATGGCTTTATAAGCCCACAAGACAGGGCTGTGTACCTCATTTTAAGAGGCACAAGTCCTATTGACCTACAGAGAAAGACTTGAGTTGCCTGATGTCACCCAGGTGACACCACACACATACACACACACACACACACACACACACGATAGTCTCCTCTAGCCACAAAGAGTCGCCATTGAAGAGTCTGAGCTTGGGGAGAGGCAAAGGAGGGGTGGAGGTGACCTGAGGTCAGCAGAGGGAAGAAGAGGAAAAGACAGGGCCCAGTGTCAGTAAATGGCCGTGCCTGTCCCCTGCTCTCCTCGGTCTCTAAGGACACATAGATAAGGCTGGTGTGACTCGGGTCACCAAAGAACTCACTTTCATGGAGATAAACACAACAACTGGCAGCAACAGGGCGCGCTGGCGAGCAGGAGAAGCCTGAGGGCTGGAGGCAGGGCGGGTGCAGCTGGATAACCTTGGGCAAGACTTTCTGGAACCTTCTTGTGATCCTTCTTCTATAGTTTAGGGAGTGCATGGGTACCCCTGGAGGTCACAGCGAGAAGAGAAGAGGCAGAGCAGCCCAGCACTGCCCACCCCACTCCACCCCCTGAAGTGTTACTGTGCGGGGCAATTGAAGCATCATCCGGCTGGTGTTGCCTGCCATCTGATATCATAAGACATTGCTCGAAATGTACCAGGCAGTCTGAGAAGCAGGCTTTCCGTTGCTGTGGAAGTGGGGAAGAGAGTCAACTTGGGTGCGGAAGGAAAAGGAGGCGTCACAGAGAGACGTGTCTTTGCGGTTGAGACGGACTGGGGGGGGGACTTAGGAATGGCCTGGGTAAAGAAGAAAGAAAGACGGGCGGTGGTGGCGCACGCCTTTAATCCCAGCACTCGGGAGGCAGAGGCAGGCAGATCTCTGTGAGTTCGAGGCCAGCCTGGTCTACAGAGCTAGTTCCAGGACAGGCTCCAAAGCCACAGAGAAACCCTGTCTCAGGAAAAAAAAAAAAAAAGAAGAAAGAAGAAATGCTAGTGAGGGGCTCGTGTGCAAATGTGCATTGCCTGTGGGAAAGAGAAGTCTTTCTGTCTGACTGAAATCTAGGGTACTCGAAGGAGAAGCCGAAACCGCAGAATAGCATCGGTCAGGGTAAGAGAGAGGCAAACTAGACTAACGGTCGGACTTTGTCCTAGGGAGAGAAGGGAAGCCACGGGAGAGTTTTAGCAGGTGTGTTAGCTCTCCAGAGAAGTTGCATTTAGAAGGGGGAAAAGGGAAAGGTTTGCTCTGGCTCACGGTCATGGGGGAGCAGGAGGGGGGATTCAGATCCTTGAGTGGTTGGTCATGTTGCTTTGGGCTGTGAAGAGGCTGCACACAGTGGTGGTTACATCACAAACCAGAAAGCCCCATAGTCCCCTCGGGGAACACCCCTGATGGCCCTGCTTCTCCCAGGTCCCATTTCCTCCTCACAGAATCACCCTGGAGACCAGGCCTTTAACACACATGGGCCTTGGGGGAACAGCCAAGATCCAAACTTCCAGGGCAGATACTCACTCTAGCCATGCCTTGGCAGCCGCTGGGAAGACACATGTGCGGGGAAGACCACCACGAGGCTGTGACTGGCACGTACCCAGTGGCAGCCCCAGTGGGGGAGGGGAAGGCACTGGCCATAGGGTTAGAGTGAGCAGACAGATGCAGAAACAGCCAAGAGACAGCACAGAAGACAAAGATCGGCTTTTGGTTTTGTTTTATTCTTTTTATTGAGCTATATTTTTCTCCATTCCTCTCCCCTCCCCTTCTACTCTCTCCCATGATCGCCATGCTCCAAATTTACTCAGGAGATCTTGTCTTTTTATACTTCCTATGTAGATTAGACCCATGTATGTCTCTCTTAGGGTCCTCGTTGTCTAGGTTCTCTAGAATTATGATTTATAGGCTGGTTTTTCTTTGTTTTATGTATAAACGCCACTTATGAGCGAGTACATATTTGTCTTTCTGGGTCTGGGTTACCTCACTCAATATGATGTTTTCTAGCTCCGTCCATTTGCCTGCAAATCTCAAGAGGTCATTATTTTTTTTCTGCTGTGTAGTACTCCATTGAGTAAATGTACCATATTTTCCTTATTCATTCTTTGTTCAAGGGGCACTTGGGTTGTTTCCAGGTTCTGGCTATGACAAACAATGCTGCTATGAACATAGTTGAGCACATGTCTTTGTGGCACGATTGAGCAAACGATTGGGTTTTGACCTGGTGACACAGGCTAGGAGACAGGGACCCCGGAGAGGTGTTTACTTCCTGAGGGAGAAGTACCTGCAGGGCCCCAGGGCAGGTTTCTAGATGACTATGGGACCCATGGGGTCTGGCTTTCAGGGTGCAATGAGCTAGAAGATACTGAAGAGTCATGGAAGGAAGGATTAGCGGCCACAGTGAAGGGCAGTGGAGGATCCAGCTTGACTCTCCAGCCCCATTTCCCCACTGAAGTGATCAGGCGGCCTGACACAATATTTTTTTCTTATTTTCTTTTTTTTTTTTGTTTTTTGTTTTTCGAGACAGGGTTTCTCTGTGGTTTTGGAGCCTGTCCTGGAACTAGCTCTTGTAGACCAGGCTGGTCTCGAACTCACAGAGATCCGCCTGCCTCTGCCTCCCAAGTGCTGGGATTAAAGGCGTGCGTGCGCCACCACCGCCCGGCTTCTTATTTTCTTTTTATCCTTGAAGAGATTCTCCAAATAGTTATTGTGCTGCTGTTATGGAGAACCCACCCCCTACCCCACCCACACCCCACACATACCCCCTACCCCACCCCCACTCCACCCCACCCCCTAACCCACCCCACCCCCACCCCACCAGCTGCCAGTTCTTAAGTCTTCCCCAGAAGATGCGTGCTGTCTTTCCACAGCCAGGTCGTACCGTTTGCATTCCAAAGTTTCCTTCAACAGCTGTAAGCAGTATAAAGGACGGAGCTGAGATTTGAAGTTAAGTCTTCTAAGATCAGTGACAGGGACAACCCTTCAAACACGTAGAGCCAAGGACCCCCAGGAATGGGGGGTTGAAGGCCTCCATGGACTCTGGTCCTCATCCCAGCCCCCAGTCCTCCCTCCAGGTCTCCACACACAGACACACAGCACACAGAGGGTGTGCCTTGGCCGCCTCCTTCATAAAACTTTATTCTCTCTGCTCACTGGCTTCCCAGAGTGTCTTGCCTTCTGGAGAGAGCTTTACAGCCCCAGAGCTGGGCCCCAGACAGGTGCCAAGGCCCGGGACATAGTCCTTTCACTCCTAAGTCCCTCTTCCCTGTTGGTCCAAGTCCAGTCCCCAGCTCAGGAAACTCCCCCGGGCACCTCCACCTGTGACCCTGGACCCAAGCCAGGGTCCAAACTCAGGTTTGCATGGCAGACACTGAGCAGCCCCGTCGGTCTCTACAGCTTCCTCCCACAGTTTTCTCTCCTGAAACCCTGCAGCCTGTGTTCTCCTCCGTGGGGTGGAGGTGAGGGCCTTGTCCCAGGTCCTACAAGGCCATCTCAGAGTCCCATGGGATGCTGGGAAGAGAAAGGTCCCATAGAGCCTAAAGTTGCTGTAATTCGGCTTAGGGCTGCTGTCTTCACCAACCTCAACCTTACCAGAGTCAAGCCTCAGGGCAGCTTCTCCAGGGTGGAACTCACACTTGGCTCCTGGGCTGGGGCCAGGTGTTCTCCCTTGGAGATACCGAGGTCCTGAGTTTATGGGCTCCCTGAGAGGGCTGGTGCCATGACTAATCCCCATCACTGGCTTCCTGTGTTACCCTGCCTGCCATGCAGGAAGTCAGCAGGCCTCAACTGCCCCCCCCCCACTTAATCACTGCCACCTCCCCATGACCCACCTCAATCACGTCTCTTTACAGTTGGGCAGAGCCGGCTGGGCCTCCTCAAACTTCCATATCTGCACCTCAAGATCACTGATAGGCCTAATGGCGTTTGCTCGCCTCCACGCCCTGGGCCCAGCATTCCGGGAGTCACGCAATCCCACAGGCCCAGGGAGGAAACAGTTCCCACAGCCAGTCGCAGGGCCTTGGGGCCTGGGGAGCCTCCCCACCCCACACAGCATATGAAATGAGCTTTCTTTAGGGCCACCTGCCCAGGCAGCCTCAGTCATGGCTAACTTCCCTGTTCCCCAGTCCTGCCCACCTCTACTCCTTCTGCCCCCCATATATATATATATATATATATATATATATATATATATATATATATTACACACACACACATACATACATATGCATATATCATATACACATCTCGTATATACATATATAATATGCACACACATGTGTAGATATATATTTCTCAATCTTTCCTTCCCCTCTCTCCTCCCCCTCCCTCCCTTCTTTCCCTTCTCATTTGAACTCCCCCCCAGGGGTCTATGGAGTCCTAATTTATTCTCCCAGAGAGAAAAAGTTTACTAACATGACCAGCACTCCATGTAATGTCTTATCCACTAATTCATTCCTTCCTTTTCCTCAGACTCACTGAGCGTCTCTGGGTCGGGCCCTCTTGCTGATTGGTGGAAATATAAAGACCAGTGACCCAGATCCTACACAGTACAGAGTTGAGGCTGCAATGGGCGCTCCCGGGGAGGGAGGCCATGTAGAGGCTGTCACAGCGACACCCCTCACCTTCCACCTAGCTCCCAGCCTGCCAGCCCCACTGCCTCTGCCTGAGCCCCTTCTCAAGTCAGGATTCTGCTTTGACACATCATATGACAGACTGGGCTTGCAGGGTCCCCACATTCCCCCAGCAACCCTCACCCTGCTCAGAAGTAGGTGGATACCTCAGTCCCTCCATTCTCAATGTCCACCCCCAGCTTCATCAGTTGCACCCACATCTCTGTGTGCGAACCCCAACCGTGACATCAGGTTGACATTCATGTTAGTCAACATGAGGGCAGTGCACACGCCCAAGAACATGGCGAGCGTACATAGAGCACCTACTGTATACCAGATCCTGGGTATACAGATTCCTGGGACACTCGGGTAACGTGTTACAGGCCTGGCCCAGCTAGGACAACATGGTGAAGATGAAGCTATTGAGATTCTGTGGGAACCAAACGGATCCCCGACCACGTCTGAAGCTCAGCTGGAAGGCCATCTGAAGTTGCTCTGGAGGAGACAGTGCCAAAGGGTTTTGTGGGTAGAAGAAGCAGTAATGAACAGTCACAGAAGCATAAGCGATCACGCCTGGACCTGGAAGTGCTGTTTCCGTTGTCTGCTGGGGGTGACCCACGGGACTCTCACAACGTCACAGTGGGAAATGAAGCCGAGTGTAGATGCTGAATGTCCTCTCGGCCACCGGCATGTCTGCAGTTTCTAAAGGGAAGTGTGAGCAGAGGAGCGGAGGAAGTCCAAGCTCAAGGAAACTCACTGGGGAGTGAGGACCTCAGACTCCCAGGGACTGTGGTGCTGCAGAAGCCCTTCGCTGCTGCCTCTGTTTCCTGAAGCTTCCAGACTTGACTGCCAGCGTGTGGCTGGCTGTTCGCAAAGGCTGCTGGGGCAGTCTCCCATGGTGATTGCCAAGGCTTTGGAGGAAAGATTAGACTGGGAAGATGTGCACCATCGGTTCCCCCAGTCCTCCCAGCGTGACACCTCCGCTGGCCCACTCTGGGAAAGTTTGAGCTACTCTTCTGGGAGGCTGGTACCTGCAGGTCCCTCTTGTGAACCAGTAGAGCAGAGTCCCTGAGCCAGGACAGCAAGCACCTGCTCAAGAGTTAGGGTCACACAGTTCCAGGAGCCAGTGGGAAAGCAAAGCCTGGGTACAGAGAGGTGCAACCAGACTTAGGAGGCTCTCCCATCTCCCCATGGACCAGCTCCACTGATTGACACCTCGGCCCCAGAACAGACGCGGCCCCCGGACAGACAAAGGTTGATTTAAGCCTCTGTTTCAGGTTCTTTCCATGAACTGATTTCCAAAGAATCCACTCAGGGTACCTGCTAACCCTGTGCCTGCCACCATGCCTGCTGTAGATAGAACCCGGGGCCTCTCCTGAGCTAGGAAAGATGCCATTTAGCCACACCCCAGAGCCACCATGCCCCGCTTTAAGAAGTAACTGAGCCACAGGATTATTGAGTTTTTTCCAAAGGCATAGATTCTTTCAAGCTGGCTGAGGAAAAGATGGAGGCATTGGCCCACGTTGCACCCCAGCTCAAGAGGAAGTTTTAATGTCACACAAAGCTCAAGACCAGCATGGAAGGCTCAGGCCAGACACTGCAAGGATTCCCAGGTAGCACCTGTCAAACATCAACACGGTTGGCCAAGCCAAGGTCGCTTAATGCAATACACAGACAGTCGCTGTGTCTGAGGGTGGCAGAGTACCAAGGAGCTTCTTTTGATGTCACGTGTTCATCCTTGCAGCACAGCATAGCTAGCTGGAGTCTCCTATCACGCTGTGGTGGGCGGGGCCACTTGGAAGTGACCTGGGAAGGAACACAGGACTTATAACCACTGCAGTCACTTCAGCAGCATGTCACTCTTTCCACTCCAGCAAGGGACCTGCCAAAGAACAAACAGCAGGTGCACTGGAGCCAGGTCGCTGGAAGACCATTTACTGGTAGAACCCAGGGCTTGAGTGAGTGACAGAGACCCAGAACATGAAAGAGAATGTCTAGGAAAAAGACAGCTTGCCAAGAGCCCGACTTTGGTCCAGAAAGGTAGCCAGACCATCGGGACCTCCAGAGAAGGGGTCTGGAGAATAAGCCCCAGGTCCATTTCTTTGACTTTCTGGGGATCCTGTTGGTCCTGTGGACTAAAGTCATCCAAAGCCAATGGGTGAGGACAGCACTGATGAAAACTGCACAGTCTAGAGTAAGGCCGTCCCTAGGGCACAGTAGGGTGGAGATACTTGAGTGTGGGCTGGGAAGAGCCATAAAAGGCATCCCATTTATCTTCTATCTCAGCAACTTTTGGAAACAGGGCCTTGGCTCATGAACTGAGAAACTTTGGAAGCAGCATTCTCCATGGAAGAGTTTTCTAAGGCCCACCCAGAAAGTGTTCAAAAGTCTGAACCAGAGCTTCAAGCCCTAAGTCTTTCCCCACCCTCTGTAGGTCCTTTAGAAGAGAAAGTGGGGAACAGGCTTGAACTTGTGGGCACAGGAAAGGACTCTTCTGAACAGAACACTGAGGCCACAGGCATTAAGATCAACAATCAGCAAAGAGGACCTCGTGAAGCTGAAAAGCTTCTATACAGCAAATGATGCCATCATTTGGGTAAAGTGGCAGCCTACAGAATGGGAAAAGATCTTTACCAATTATACATCTAAGGGAGGGTTAGTATCTAGAATATATAAAGAACTCAAAAAGCTGAACATCAAGAAAACAAACCACCCAGTTTTTAAAATAGGCTACAGAACTAGACAGAGTTCTCAAAAGGTGGACCGCATGGCAAAGAAGCAAAGGAATGGTCAACATCCTTAGGGAAATGCAAATGAAAACTTCTCTGAGATTTCCTCTTATCCCAATCACAGTGGCCAAGATCAATAAAACAAACGGCAGCACGTGCCACAGAGGATCCAGGGAAAGAGGAACGCTTATCTATTGCCGGTGGGAGTGCAAGCTTTTATGGCCTCTGTGGAAAGCAGAGTGGCCGATCCTCAGGAGCTAGGAACAGATCTACTTCAAGATCCAGATCTGCCACACTTGGGCAATCAGCCAAAGGGCTCTACGTCTGCTGCAGAGACACTCAGCCATGTTCACTGCTGCTCTGCTCACAACAGCCAGAAACTGGAAACAGCCTGGATGTCTACAAACTGTAAGAATGGATAACAAAAATGTAGTACATTTGCACAATGGAATATTGTTCAGCAGTTAGGAAAAGTGAAATTATGAAATTTGCAGGTAAAAGGATGAAGCTAGAAATAGTCATCCTGAATGAAGAACCCAGACCCCCCCAAAAAAAAATACAAATATTGCCTGTTTTCTCTTATAGGTGGGTGTTAGTTTTAAGTTTTCCGTATGTGTGCTTCAATCTGAATAACCACAGAAGTTAGTTACCTAGTAAGGGACCAGGGCAAAAGAGAGGCTCGCCCAAGGAAAGACAAGTAAATACAATGTTCTGGAAAGAAACGGGGAAACTAGAAGAGGAGGTTTAGCTGGGGAGAGGAATTGGGGAGGATGGTAAAACAGAGAGCATGGGATGGAGAACTAACATCAAAGGCCGTCTGAAAACCCACATGGAAACCTGCCACTGCTTCCCCAAATACATCCACACAACAAAGAACTCAAATAGCAGAGGAGACAGTGCCCCAACTAGACAGCTTATGCCACCAAGTAAAACTTTCAGAGCCATGAATGGGCCGCATATTGTTGAGTCATTGGCCAAAGGAATCCCATGGAGCTCCTCAAACATCAAAGGCTATTGGTTGTTCTCCACAACCTGATGGTGAGGACCTTTGGCTGAGGACAACACTTATATCACCAAACACGGAAAAGCTGAATTGGTACCTACCTAGAAGCTTCATCCCTGACCTTACACGCTACAGAGGAGAAAGGGAACCATCAATGTCATGCAGCTATGAACCCTGCGATCTACTACAGTGACCTGTCTGCAAGATGCACTGGTGCAATAGTGATGCAAATGTGATGGGTGGAACTGGCCACTTTGTTTACATTTAAGACCCAGTCTATGACATGGAACCCATCCCTGGCGCTGCTAAAGTGGTCAAGAACCTGAGACTACCCAGGCGGTGGTGGTGCACACCTTTAATCCCAGGGTTGGGAGGCAGAAGCAGGTGGATCTCTCTGAGTTTGAGGCCAGCCTGGTCTACAAAGTGAGTTCCAGGACAGATAGGGCTCCACAGAGAAACCTGTTTTGAAACACTTAAAAAAAAAAAAAAAAAGAAAAGAAAAAAAAGACTCTGAGACGAGAGAGGGCAAGGGCATATAGGAAAATTCACTGAAGGAGAATAACACTAAATGACCCTAATGACATAGTGCCACAGATCAGTGCCTCACCCAAGCCACACCAGAGAAGCTTCTCTTAACACAGAGACCTACAGCTGGACAATAGAAAGAGAGTGAGGGACTCTGGAGCGCTCAGTCCTAAACAGGATGTCGTCATCAAACTCCTCCCTGCAAGGCTCAGGGAGCTATGTGGAAGAGGAAGCAGAAAGATTGTAAAAGTCAGAGGGGAAGAATAATTCCAAGGAAACCCTGTCTTCCAGACAGAACAGTACTGATGTACACACGAACTCATAGAGACTGGCAGCACACGCAAGATCGACACAGGTCCACCGTAGATAGGGGCCTAACACAGAAAGAGGAAGTGGAACCAGGGTCCCGCCCCTAATCAAGAAACTATTTGAAACTAATACCTGTTGGCAAAGGGAAAACCAATTTTCTCCAAAGAAGTATCACTTGATATATCAACCACTCTCCAGGACAAGCCGCATGGTCAGAAGCAGTTGACCAACACAAATGGCCCCCATGTTTTCTTTTGGGGTGTGTTTTTTTTTGAGGGGTTATCTTTTTGTTTCATTTTGTTTCATTTGATAATTTTGTCTTATTTTATTTGTTTGTTTTGATTTTATTTTGGGGGGTTGAGAGAAATGGAGAGAGAGAATATGACATTGGATGGGTAGGGAGGTGGGGAGAAATTGGAGGAAGGGAAATATGATTAAAATACATTGTATGAAAAATTATAAATAAAAATTTTCAAAAAAATTTAAACACATTGATTTGAGTTTTTAGGGGGCTGGGATGGTTCTTCACGTGCCATGGCATATGTGTGGACATTGGAGGATAACTTGTGACAGTCAATTCTTTCCTTTCACCACACATGTCCCTAGGATCAAACACAGGTCATCAGGCTTGGTAGCAAGTGCCTTTAGCCACTGAGCCATCTTGCCAGCCTCCAGTAGGTCTTAGAATGAGGACCCAGAAGACAGAGCCTGAGACAGGGTCTGGGTGAGTGGAGCAGGGGGCTGGAGGAAGTGAAGCAGCAGAACTGGGAGAGTTTGTTTCTGTCCGTGGAGGATGCTGCCCGCATCAGTATCCATCCCCTAGCCGAGCCTCATCTCCGGGCGTCCTGGGTAAAGATCCACTGGGAAGTCTCCACAGAGCCTTTACCTCACAGTGTCTGAGGATCAGAGAGTTGGGGGCAGGTTAGTTGAGGAGTTGGGATGGCGGCATCTAAAGGTGTCTGCTTCCAAGACCACTCACTCCCGTGACGCTATGGACTGACATGTGCTCCCCTAACATTCCCGTGTTGAAATCCTATTTCTCAGGGTGATTGCACCAGGAGGTAGGACCTTCAAGCAGGCAATCAAGGTTAACTGGGGTCAGGAAGATGGTCTCAATCCAGAAAGAATGTGTCCTTACCAGAGGAGAGGACAGAAGCATGCACACAGAGAAAGGTCAAAGGAGAGCACAGCTAGAAGCCAACCAGCCATTCTCAAGCCACAGCCCTCGCAGCAACCAGCCCTGCTGGCGTCTTGATCTTGGTCTTCAGGCCTCTTGAACCAAGAAAAAGAAAAAAGTGGTCTGTGTTGTTTAAGCCACCCAGACTGTGGTGTTTTATGGTGGCCTTCACAGACTGGGACCCAAGGCTAATAGCAGGGGATCGCAATTTCCCCACACCCGCTGCGTGAGTGTCCTGGTCTGGCAGCTGGCCTCCTCAGCTCTAACACAGCTCTAACACAAGCTGGGGTGCAGCCCAGTGGTATAGTGCTTTCCCGGCATGCAGGAAGTTCTGGGCTTGGCCCCCAGTGCCATAAAACAAACAAACCATAAACGAAACGTTTATGGCATAGGCTTGGAGGAAGTAGGGGTCTACCACCCCCTCCAGGTCTTCAGGGTTCCAGGGGCCAGCCTGCCTGCTGAGGGGTCAGTGCGGGACCACGTATAGCAGAAGCCACCCAGCACGTTGGCCACCCCCTCTCAGAGGTGGAATAGATGGTAGGTATGGGTGCCCAGATGGCTTGGGTTACTACTAACTGTGAGCCAGCACGGGGCAATGCCTACGCCTCAAGAGCTTGAATTACATTTGAAAGTTAATCAAGAAATTGAACGAGAAAGCTTCCAGTGACTGAACCTTGGCATTAATCACAGATTGGGACCCAACCGTACCCCAATTAGGGCCCCACAGAGGAAGTAACCTCCTTAATGCTTAGAAGTTGGGTATGGGAAGTCACAGGCCTCTTTGTCGCTTGCCCTCAATTGAGTGACATTTTGTTTGTTCTGTATCTGTTTTTTTTTTTTTTTCTCCCAGTAGCTGACACCAAGATTATCCAGTTTGGGACCAGCTCTGAGGTTCTGAGAGCTGGAGAAGCCCCCAGAGGGCATCAGACATCATGCGTAGAGAAACTGAACTCCAGAGCAAGAAAAAAAATTGATCCAAGGTCACCAGGGAAATTGTCGCATGCCCAGCACCTACTTTGGACAGGGTCTAAGGTGGACTCTTCCTGTTCCTATGGGCAAGGGAGAAGAGTGCTGCCCATGGCTCAGGCTTATACTTGGGGACCCTAGACAGGAGCTCAGGCCTTCGTAGTAGAGAATGGCACCAAATGAAAGAGATCACAGGTCCTACGCCCCTACCCATGTCATACCCTGAGAAGTATGTGTATCCCATCTTGGCCTGAGCTCCCTGAATAGTGCTAGGGTCACAGGCAGTGTTTAGCAATTCGTTAGCAGAGCAACCCGCCTGGGACACAGGGCACATGGACACCAACTCCTGGCCAGCTCCATACCCATTGCAAGAAGAGCAGCCACCATGTGAAGCAATGATTGCCACATGCACAGAACCCAGCGTCTTAGGATCAGGCCACAGGGACTCAGGGGACCCAAGTTCTGGCGCAAAGGCTCATATGACCAGGATCGGCATTGAGCAACAGTTTGGGTCAAGGGTTTGCCAGTCAGAGGCTGCAGTAAACAATGCTGGGCTCCCTGGATACAGACAAAGCAAGCCTGGTCCATGGAGAAGCAGTCACAGCACATGGCAGTGGACCTACAGGATTCAATGGGCACACAGGCTTTCCCATATTCCCAGCATTCCCAGGATGCATGAGATATCATCACGTCCTCTTACAGCTGAGGAATCGAGGCCAGGCACAGGGAATGACAAGCCAAGACCTCAGGTTACTAAGTGAAGAGCTAAGAGTTCAAGACTTCCTCCATAGTGGCTCCTGAGACGATGGGATGGAACAGAGTGGGATCATCAGATTGCACTCACCCCACGGTCCTTATCATAGCCCCTCCAGGTTCTCAGCTAGGCCCAGGGGACAAATGGTCTACCCAGTCAAGCCTACAGTCTCATGCCCTGTCCTACCCAATTGGCAGCCTAATGGCTTCAGTCAAGTCCTTTGACCTGCCCTTGACCTGAGTGAATCATTTCCTCATACCTGGAGGAGGTACAAGAGCCACAGGGCTGCAGGCTGCCAGGAGAATTCAGTCAGCATATTGCTGCCCCTGGAGACCCTGTTGGAGGTGCCAGAAATGGTTGTCTTCCCAAGAATACTTTTAAAACCACAAAAAACTTTGTGCGTGTATATGTATGTATATAGTATATTTTTATATATACGTATGTATATCCCAGATACTTTTTTGGAATACACATACACCTCACACACAAATGCAATCGGTTAATTGGCATACTGATGGTCGGGTTTTTTACTATGTAAGACAATATACATGTGTGCAGGTGCATATATGTGTAGGTATGTTCAGAGACCAGAGGACAACCTCAGATGCCATCTTCAGGAATGCCACTCACCTCCTTCGACACATGGTCTCTCACTGGCCTGGAGAGCACCAGTTCCTATAGACTGGTTGGCCAGCCAGCCCCAAGGATCCTACATGCTCAGCGGCCTTTACATGGGTTCTGGGGCTTGAACTCGGGTCCTCGTGCTTGTGAGCAAGTCTGAAGAAGCTGAACTATCTCCCTGGCCCTTATTAGTGATTTTAATCAACTCAGACTTCTGCTGTCCTGAGAGACCAGGATTCAGTGGCTCCATATAAGACCCACCGTCGCAAATGAGTCTCCAGCTTTCATGGGTACAGAACACGGTACAGTGTTCCGTTGCCATGACAAAGCTGAGTAATCACTGTACAGGGAGGAAAGGTTCATCTGGGCTCACAGGTTCGGGGGTTGCAGCCTCTGTTTGGTTGCCCCCTTTGCTTTTCAGCTGTGGCGGGGCAGAACATAAGGGCAAGGATCAGGTGACACTTGCCTCACAGCAGCCAAGGGAGCAGGGAGGAGAGGTTAAGATCCCACCGCCCCTAAGGATTTGTTATTTTACTCATTGCTATGGCAGGATACCTGACAGAAGCATCTTAGGAGAAGACAGTTTTCTCTTGACTCGAGTTTGAGGTTAGCGTCCGTCATGGCAGGGCAGGCATGGCAGCAGAGCGTGAGGCAGCCACCTCCTCTGCGTCTCCGTCAGTGAGCAGTGACAAACGCTGAGGCCCAACTCGTGAGCTTCTTCTTTTATTCACTCTGGGACCCCAGCCTAGGAGATGGTGCCACCCGTATTTAGAGTGATTAGCCTAATATAGGTAATTTCTCACAGATCTGCCCAGATGTGTCTCTATGGTGATTCTAGGTCCTGTCCAGTTGGCAATTATCAACTATCTCAGTTTCCATGGGCGTAACTCCAATGGCCAAACTTTCTCCCACTAAACCACCCCATAAAAGTTCCATCATGGGGGCTGGAGAGATGGATCAGTGGTTAAGAGCATTGCCTGCTCTTCCAAAGGTCCTGAGTTCAATTCCCAGCAACCACATGGTGGCTCACAACCATCTGTAAAGAGGTCTGGCGCCCTCTTCTGGCCTGAAGGCATACACACAGACAGAATATTATATACATAATAAATAAATAAATATTTGGAAAAAAAAGTTCCATCATTTCCCTAGAATATATAGTTATAGAAAAGCACTGGGAAGACTAGGACAGGAGGATCAAGTGGAGAGAGGAAGGAAGAAGGGGATAAAGGAAAGAATACCAGGAGGGATAACTTACACTAAGGGCCATATGAGGGGCTATATAGAAACCTACTACTGTGGAAGTGTCTTCAAATATATACACATATTAAATAAATCCAAATGGACTGTCAAATAGCAAGGGAGATAATGTCCCAACTAAACATCTTTTGCCACCAAATGAAACATCCAGGGCCTGAAATGGGTTACATCTAACTGAGTTGTTGACCAAAGGGGCCCCAATGGGAACCCCTAAACAACTCAGGACACTGCCTAGGCTATTGATTGCTTCCCACAAATTAGTGGTAACGCCTTTTTACTGACACAACACTATATATCTCGTTGAACATGGAGAAGTCAAGCTGGTGCCTAACTATAGCCTTCACCGCTTCTGACTAGTGTTCATGGTACTGGAAGGTACTCTGCATGCTACCAGAAGAGAAAGGTAGGCACCAGCCCAGCTACAGACCCTGTGATCTATGATGGTGTCCTGCCTGCATGTTACACTACTGTAATAATGGCACAAACATTGTGCAAGCAACCAACTACTATGTGCTTGGATTTAAGGTCTACTCCACAAAATGAAACCAATGCCTGACATTGTAAAAGTGGACAAAACCCTGAGACTAGGCAGGGCAGTGGTGGTGCACGCCTTTAATCCCAGCATTCAGGAGGCAGAGGCAGGCAGATCTCTATGAGTTTGAGGCCAGCCTGGCCGACAAAGCGAGTTTCAGGACAGCAAGGGCTCTTATATAGAGAAACTCTGTCTTGGAAAACAAAACAACAACAAAACCTGAGACTAGATAGGCCGTAGACTTAAGGGAAAACCAAATACTATTGTTCTGCTAAAGGAACATAACAATAAAATAACTCCTAACGGCACACTGCTATGTATATGTATATGTATATGTATATGTATATGTATATGTATATCAGTGTCTCACTGAGCCATCATCAGAGACACTTCCCCTTGCAGGAGATGGGAACAAATTCAGAGACCCACAGCTGGACGAGGTGCAGAGAGAGACTTTGGAGCACTCAAGGGACGTCTTCATCTAACCCCTCTCCTCAGGGCTCAGGGAACTATGCTGAAGAGGAACGGAAAGGTGTAAGAGCCAGAGGGGATGGATGACGTCAAGGAAACTGTCTTCCAGACTCAGGAGGACTGACATCTGAACTCACAGAGACTGCGACAGCCTGTGCAGCTTCAAGCCAGATGGATTCTAGCACTGAGAGGGGGAAGTGGATACAATCTCCCATCCCTAATCAAGAAGTTATCTCCAATCGACAACTGCTTGCAAAGGAAAAAGAATCAGCTTATACAACAAAGTTTCACTAGGAATTTAAACCATACTTGAGGGCAGGCCCCATGCCCAGAATGGATGGCCAACACAAAACAACCCAGCGGCATTTTTGTAGACTTGTTTTGTTTCATATTGCTTCATTTGGACATTTTTTATACAGATTTTTTTTGCTTGTATATTATGGTTTCCAATTTAGTGTTTTTATGGGTTTTGTTTTGCGTGTTTCTTATGCTTTTCTTATTTTTTGATTCTGTTTTTTTGTTATTGTTGTTGGGTTTTTTTTGTTTGTTTGTTTTGTTTTGCCCATTTGTTTTCTAAAGGGAGAGAAAGAAGGCACGGAGTTGGATGGGTGGGAAAGTGGGAAGGGATCTGGGACGACCTGAGGAGGGAACTGTAACTAGAATGTATTGTTGAATTTTCAATCAAAATAAAATATCATAATGAAACTCATAAGGGAAAAAAAAGGTTCCATCATCTCCCAATAGCTCTGCCCTGGAGACCAGCTTCAACACAAGGACCTCTGGAAACATACCAGATCTAAACTGCACCAGTCACTGTCTTCCAAACCCATACATCTGCCTAACATGGAGCCTCGCCTATGCCCTTTGAGGTGTCAAAGTCCATTGTAAATGTGCTCACCTCACAGAAGCCACCCTTGGTTTATTATTTCCATTACCACTTTCTCAAGTCTGTGAGGATAACAGACTTGTGAATGCTCTTCCGAGGAGTCTGTCTCTCCAGGTAGGGCTACTATAAGAGGCCCAAAGGAGGACATAGGGCCTGGCCTCTATGAGGTATCTATACCTGCCATCACTGCATGGGGGCAGGGCTTGTCTGTGCATGACCCCATCTGAGGCTGGTGACAGCTCCTGCCCAGGTGCTCACATCTCTACCCTCCTTACTGAGGGCTGAGCTAAAGCTCAGAGAAGTGATGTAACTAGCTGAAAGCTGCACAGCAAGGAAGAGGTGGAACTAGGATTCCAACCCCGGTCTGTCCAAAGAAGCTCATTTACATACTGTCCACCAGTGCTACCACACTCATCTCTGAATTGCACAGCCTAGCACGGCAGAGATGCAATGATGGCTGTAGAATGACGGTCGCTAAGACACCCCTGTCCTGTAGGATGGCGGTCTCTGAAACACCCCCATCCTGTAGGATAGCAGTTCCTGAGGCACCCCATCCAGGAACCAAACCTTCCAACTGCACCCTTGTGCGTAAACAGAAGCCCTTTTATTCAAGGTTTGATGCACATGCCCACACTGGAACTGGCTGCAGGGTGATTCTGTCATCCTCAGGCCTTTGCTTAGTTCTGAGGACCTCCTTCTTGTTTGGACTGGGAAGGGAGGCAGTGACTCCTCACGTCTCCTGTAGAAAATGGTTCTGTCTCTTCCCTTACAATTCATCTTATTACAGGGAGGGGGAAAAGTCAGGAGAGTCCATTGCAGCTCTTCATTTCAAACTGAGGAAAGGGGCACTAGAAATGAGCAGCCTGTAGCCTGACCACCCAGAGATGGCACCTTCATAAAAGACACCCCAACACAACCCTTTCTGTCTAAGTGGATACACACACATAATCTTAACCAAGATTCTTTTGAAATCCTGCTCAATCCCCTGAAAATGCTTTAGTTCTTACACTCAGCTTTTCCTGTTTTGTTTTCTTTTTGCGACAGGGTCTCATGTAAACCAGGATAGCTCCAAACTTGCTATGCAGCCAAGGATGACCTTGAACTCCTGAATCCCCCGGCTTCCATCTCCCACGTGTTAGAATTACACGTGCGGACCACCACACCTGGCTTAAAATGTTTTATGCTAAGAATGCTTTCAGCCAGGTGTAAGGGCACACACCTGGGGGACGAGCAATGAGACGATTTCTGGGCTACATAGTAGTAGTAGTAGTAGTAGTAATAATAATAATAATAATAATAATAATAATAATAAATCCCTGCTTATTTTAGACATAGCACACACTGAAGCCGCCAGGATGAGTGTGCACAGCTGTGGCTGGTCTCAAGCGCGTCCTCCACATTCAGGCCTGTGTCTATGCAATCAGAGAACACCCGAGCATAAAAATGAGCACATTAAGAGTTTTTCTTTAATGGGAAAAGATCTTCACTAACCCCACATCAGACAGAGGTCTGATCTCTAAAATATACAAAGAAGTCAAGAAATTGGACACCAAAAGAACACATAATCCAATAAAAAAAATGGAGTACAGACCTAAACAGAGAACTCTCAACAGAGGAATCTAAAATCGCCGAAAGACACTTAAGGAAATGTTCAACATCCTTGGTCATCAGAGAAATGCAAATCAAAACAACTCTGAGATTCCATCTTACAACTGTAAGAATGGCCAAGATCAAAAACAGTGATGACAACTTATGCTGGAGAGGTTGTGGGGAAAGGGGAACACTTCTGCATTGCTGGTGGGAATGCAAGCTGGTACAACCCCTTTGGATGTCAGTGTGGTGATTTCCCAGAAAATTAGGAAACAACCTTCCTCAAGACCCAGTAATACCACTTTTGGGTATATATCCAAAGGATGCTCAATTGTGCCACAAGGACATGTGCTCAACTATGTTCATAGCAGCTTCGTTTGTCATAACCAGAACCTGGAAACCTAAATGCCCCTTGACCGAAGAATGGATAAGGAAAATGTGGTTCATTTACACAATGGAGTACTACACAGAGGAAAAAAATAATGACATCTTGAATTTTGCAGAAAAATGGATGGATCTAGAAAACATTTTTTGAGTGAGGTAACCCAGACACAGAAAGACAATTATCACATGTACTCACTCATAGATGGTTTTTATTTTTTGTCTAATAAAACATTTATTTCAAAATGCACACTCATAATTAAGAATATTCTTCCTTTCAGAATATACACCTCATTTTTCACTTATCTGCCTGATATTTATTTGCTGAAGGAAAACCAATTGTTGTGTACTTTGAATTACAAAAGAGAAATCTTAAAATCAGCAACATAAATATAGAGGTGGCAATATATTTTAGAAAGTGCAATATCTTGCATTACTCTTTTAAAACTTAATGTATTTCAAATTTTTATCTGGATGATTTATTTTAGCACTTCCCCTTGCCTGTGCCGCAGAGGAAACTGGAAGAAAAATTCCTGATTGGGTGATCACAGGTGATTTCTAAACATAAAGCAAAGAAAACCAGCCTACAAACCACAATCCCATAAAACCTAGACAACCATGAGGACACTAAGAGAGACTTACCTAGATCTAATCTACATGAGAAGTAGAAAGTAGAAAAAGACAAGATCTTCTGAGTAAATTGGGAGCATGGGGACCTTGGGGAAGGGTTGAAGCGGGGAGAGGAGAGGCAGAAAGGGGAGCAGAGAAAAATGTAGAGCTCAATAAAAATCAATTAAAAAAAAAGAACTTATCTTTAAAAATGTGTGTGTGTCTGTTTATGTCTATGTGTGTGTGCACGTGTTTGTGTGTCTGTGTCTGTGTGTGTGCATCTGTCTGTGTTTGTGTGTGTGTCTGTGTATGTCTACATGTGTGTGTGTGTGTTCGCGTACGTGTGTGTGTCTGTGCCTGTGTGTCTGTGTGTGTGTGTTTCTTCTAGCTCAGGTGGGTATATATTTGGGGTGAGGCATCAGGACACTGAAAGAGGGTCTCAAGACCCTTCCCCCTGGCACTAGATCATGGCTGCCACTGGCAACTCAGTGACAGAGTTTTGTCCCTGAAGGTCACACCCAAGTAGGGAACAGGTCTTTTCCAGGGTCCCCAGACTCCAATGTCTATCCCAGGTCTGTGTCACCAGCAGCAGCTCAGTGACTTCCAGGCCCATCCCATCCTTCCTCCCCAGGCTTTCTGTGCCATCCATTTCTGAGCTGCCTCCTAGAGCAGCCCACCTCTGTCGCCATGGAAGCAAAGGGGATGCTGGGGAGAATTCTCCCACTTTCGTGGGCCTTTTACATTCTTAAGAACAAGTCAGCCGGGTGGTGGTGGCGCACGCCTTTAATCCCAGCACTTGGGAGGCAGAGGCAGGTGAATCTCTGTGAGTTCGAGACCAGCCTAGTCTACAGAGCTAGTTCCAGGACAGGCTCCAAAGCCACAAAGAAACCCTGTCTTGGAAAAAAAAAAAAAAAAAAAAAAGCCGGGCGATGGTGGCGCACGCCTTTAATCCCAGCACTCGGGAGAGGCAGGCGGATCTCTGTGAGTACGAGACCAGCCTGGTCTACAGAGCTAGTTCCAGGACAGGCTCCAAAGCCACAGAGAAACCCTGTCTCGAAAAACAAAAACAAAACAAAACAAAACAAAAAGAACAAGTCAGAAATTGCCAGGTTTGGTGTTATAGACTAGACTCAGAAGCTGAAGACAGGAGCATTCCAATTCCTAACGCCAAATTAATGAGTTCCTGTCTCGCTGTCTCGAACCATTTAAAAAGTGTTTAAAGGTCTGGGCGGGAACTGAGAGACAGCTCAGTGTAAAATGCTTGCTGTCTAAGTGGAAGGAACACATTTAGATCCCCAGAAACCATGGGAAAAATGAGCAAGCCATGCAGCCTCCTGTAATCCCCATTCACAGAACCCCCAGAACAAGCTGGCTAGGCAGACTAGCAGACATCATGAGCTCTAAGTTCAGTGAGAGGGCAGAGCCTGCCTCACCATAGGGGTGAGAAGTGATGGATTAAAACACCAGGCGTCAACCTCAGGCCTCTACACACATGTTCACATACATAGATGAACACCATACACCTGTAAATACACACACAGCAGGGATACAGAGGAGTGATAGAAAGCCTACCTAGCGTGCAGAAGGCTCTAAGATCAATCCCTAGTACAATTTTATGAGAGAGAGAGAGAGAGAGAGAGAGAGAGAGAGATCAGAATGCACACACTCTCCTGTCAAGAACATTAGCCCGCACTGAACCAGAGATGCCCACAGAACTTCATAATGCCCTCCCTTCTCCACCCTCCTCAGTTGCCAGTCATGGTGACCCTCTTCCTGTCACCCTTGCCCAACTCTTTTGAGACCTTACACTACAGGATGAAGGATCTTGGGGTCCCCAGAGGGGAACTTGAGCCACTACTATCCACACTGGGTTGAGACGTGTGGTGTGAAAGTGTCTCCAAAGGACCCTGCACTGCAAACTCCATCCCAGGACTGTGGCGTGGAAAGGTGAGGCTGATGTAAACGCTGTACTCTGAGCCTAACAGTCACTACCATCTTCATCAGAGCAACCGCGACCACTCGCCATCCTCAGAATCAGGTCCATTGTCATTCCCTCACGGAAGGAATGGGTGATGAGACCGTAGTCTCAGGAGGTATTAGGGTACATCGAAGGGGAAGGTTCACTGAAGGTTCCATCTATGCAGCTACAAAGACATGGTCAGTTATGCTGTGGGGAGACTTCACAGTGATACGGTTTTTCGGGACTCACCTATGCTTCTTTAAGTAAACCCAATGAGCTCATGGGGTTGCCAAACTGGGCTTGAATGGAGCCATTGCTTTTGTCTGTCACTGATGTCCTATCTGGGGTGAGTAGATGTTTGCTCATGTGTCAGCAGAGACAGTTCACACACAGGGTCCTTTAGAAGTGATTTAGGTCATGAGGGCTCTGCCCCAGCAAGGGTATTGAGTTTATTACTGATAGAAAGATCAACTTGCCCCCATCCCCCCTTTCCCTTTCCCTCTACCCATCCCTCCACCTCTCTCCTTTCCAAGTGATATTCTCCATCATGTTATGACATAACACAAACCCTCATCCGGTTCACCCCCTAGATCTTGCATCTTCCAGCCTCCAGAACCTTCTGTTCTTCATAAGCAATCAAGCTTTGGGTATTCCATTATAGCAACTGAAACTAAATTACAACAGAGAGCATTAACATGCTACATGTTCAGGTCTGTGCCTGTCTCGGTCCTGACTGAGCAGAAGCAGTTCTCTAAAAGCCACACAGCCATCTAACCCCGACATTCCACCTCCACCAGCAGAGTGTGGAAGCCCCTGCTAGGATGTACTAATTGAGCCAGGGCAGCAAGGGGGAACTCAGCATCTCTGGCCCCAGCAGGATAACGGGTAAGCCAGGTGAGGCTGTGTGCTCCTTTTCCACATCACAACCACACTGAGGCACCTTCGGGGGCTCCTATGTCCTCCATGATAATGTCAGAATGTCCCACTCTTCAAAACCCTCCCCATCTAACTTCAGCTGCCTCATGCCTCATCTCCTGCCCCCCAAATTCCAGCCAAACAAAGCCTGGCTCAGCTGTCCGTACCCCACTCCTCCTCCAAGGCCAGAGTCCCCCACAGTTTCCCCATCTCTCTTTGACTCTCATCCTCAGGAAAAGCAAAACCTCAGCTACCACAGGACTTTGATCTGACCCTAGACTAGGACCTCTTGGGGGTGTATTGGCTTTATTTCTGTATTGTCGATGGCCCGAGTTCCCAGTGCACCAAGGAGGCAGCTTCTCTGCTTACAGTGAAGACCTAGCAACTGTCTCCAAACGGTTCATGAATTCAAGTCTGCCAGGCAGCGAAGGCAGCAGAGCTCTCGAACATGCGTGGCATGAGTGTTCCTCAGACACAATAACCTCTGACCTCTCTGTGCAAGGAGGAGCCTTAGTCCACCTGGGGGTGTTTGGGGGGCACTCCTTCCAGATGAAGAACTCACAGCACCATTACTAAATTTTATCTTATAGTCATCTGGAGTCATGGCAGCCACGTGAACAAGCTTTGGACAGAATGGCAAAGACAGCACACAGGCAGGTGCATCGTGGTAAGTCCCTTCCTTCCTTCCTTCCTTTCTGGGTGTGTGGCCTCATCAAGCCCCGGTTGATGTGGAGTGGGAGGGGAGCCTCCACCTCACAAGACTCCTCCTGTCTGGACAGGAGGGGAAGCAGCCCCCAGGTTGCTGAGGAGACGCGTGTGTTGTGGGCTCTTGGGAAACGCTGGGGCCAGGGAGGAGGGAGCAGCCGGCCATCGCAGGCGCCTTAAGCAAGCTCCAGGCAGTTGCTCCATCCACAGAGCAGGGCGATGAGGCCCCAGGGTGGGGCGTTGCATCACATTCTTAGAAAGCTGTCTCTGTACCCACATTTCCATCTGGGGCCTGGACGGGGTTTCTTTAATTGCTGCTCTTTCACTTCCAAGTTTCTGAGGACAAATCTGGACACAGCTGTGGTGAAACTGACAGTTATTAGCCAACCTTCTCGGGCGGTTAATCAGAGCTGTGTACGGCTGCGACTCCTGTGGGTGATCTTTGGGGAATCCACACACTCTCCTCCGTGGAGGGGATGACACTGGCCCTCAGAGAAACTGAGGCAAACCCAGGGAGATTAAGCAGTTTGCCCGTAGCCGTACAGCGTATGCATGGTAGAGCCTGGGAGTGGACTCCGCTTTGCTCTGAGACTGTTAACTATTCCTTAGTGCTGCCCGTCTTGAAAGACAGTGATCTGGCCTGTGGGGTCAGACTGTGGTAGTGTTGGAGCAGTGCTGTGGACCCCTTATTGTCAGAGGTGCCCTTTCTCTTCTCTCTCCAAGACTCAGTTTTTCCATCTAAAGTGGGAAGCTTGAACAGACCACTGATTATCAAGTTTTGATTTTCCCTTGTGCTTTCATTTGCTAGGGGTGTGACCTAGGGCTTTGCTCACACTGAACCATGCTTTCTCACTGAGGAACAGACCCTTACCCTCTCTGTCTTGCTATCTCTCTGTCTGTCTCTGTCTGTCTCTGTCTCTCTCTCTGTCTCTCTCTCTGTCTCTCTCTCTGTCTCTCTCTGTCTCTGTCTCTCTGTCTCTCTCCTCTCTCTCTCTCTCTCTCCCTTTGAGACAGTCTCTGTATAGCCCTGAATGATCTGGAACTCACTATGTAGACTGCCTCAGACTAAAGAGTTCTGCCTGCCTCTGCCTCCTGAGTGCTGGGGTTAAAGGTATTCGCCACCACACTGGGCTCTGTCTTCACTTCCTAAACACCAGAATGCTTCACGCTCAAGTTGGCTGCGAACAGGCAGGAGGGAGCTCTGTGGGATGCAGAGACCTTCGAAGACAGGACTGTGGCAACAGCTGTGCAATTCTGTGTTTTCTAGTAGACTGTACACTCACAATGAGGGAATTTTATGGTCTGTAAATTATACTTCAATAAGGCTATAAAGAACAAAAGGAATGCTCTTTGGAACACTAGCATTCAGCCCCCGGGCTCCACGGATCCTTGAAAACCCAGTGGCTGCACCAAGGTGGATGGCCTCACTGCTGGCCCTTCCAGGGTGCTGAGAACATAGACCAGAAGATTCCACTAAGGCTCATATCCCACCTTGCACGGCCTACCCAGCTCCCTCACAGCTGGAGGCTCTCAAGTCCTTGCTGGAAGAGAGAACGACCAAAGGAAGAGCTGTGCACCGTCCTCAAAAATAATTTTTAGTTTTTTGTTTTGTTTTGTTTTATCGTGTGTGTGTGTGTGTGTGTGTGTGTGTGTGAGAGAGAGAGAGAGAGAGAGAGAGAGAGAGAGAGAGAGAGAGAGAGAGAGAGGCCAGAAGAGGGTATCGACCTCCTGGAGCTGGAGTTACAGGTAGTTATAAGCTGCCAGATGTGGATTCTGGGAACCAAACCTAGGTCTCCCACAAGAGCAGCCAGTGCTCTTAACCCCTGGGCCACCTCTCCAACCCTCCCTGTGAATTTTTTACCTGAGACAGTCTGGAAGTGGCAGGTGTGTCCACGACTAATCCTCTGCTCCTTCCAGCGCTGACCTAGTGATCCCCAGCAGGTGTGTGATAGCGGGCTGTTGACTATATAAAGCAGGGAGGGAGTGAATGAATGAGTGAATGAATGAGTGAATGAGTGGATGCTTGGCTCAGGACCTCTCCTGAGACCGTAGAGGGAATGTATCTGCAAGTACGGGCACATTGGATGTTGCTCCAAACACCGGACTTGCAAGGAGCAGCCAGCTAAGCAGAGGGCATAATTCACTGGGAAGGTGACAAGATGGGTAACCAAAGCCAGGCCTTGGGGTGGCAGTGGGATCAAGCACAGCATCCAGGTCTAGTAGCGACTTGCCTCTTGCTTCTTTTTCCTTTTCCTTTCTTTTTAGCCGTACAGGGAATCAAACTCAGGGCCTAGGTACTAGGCAAGCACCCTGCCACTGAACTGTATACCCGGCCCTCCCTTTGGGCAGCCACACAGGCTTACAAGGCTCCAGTCTTGCATTATTCCCTTGAGGTACAGATTCCGAAAGGGCCTCTGATGGTGTCGCGTGAGTCAGAGACCTTCCCTTGGCCAAAACTCATTGGGTGCCTGTCCTAACAGTCCTGTGAGGACAGCAACTAATGACAGGCTGAGGAGTGGGCCCCCGAGCCAAACATGGGCTCTGATTTTGCAAGAAAAGGAGAAAAATGCTGGGCAGATCAAAATAACTTGCCTCCTCGACCCAGTGGAAAGTTCCACCACGACAGAAGATGAGAGTGTCTAAATCAAGAGCAGGGGGTTGTTCTCAATGCCAGGTAAGCTGGGGCCCCAAGCATGGGACACGCCTGGGCTCACGGTGCGGGAGCAGACGGAACTGTAGACAGGCTAGAGATGGAAGCCAAGGAGAACCGGATGAACACATTCCTTCTTCCTCCCTTTATACCTCTTGACTAAGTTACTGACTTCATTCCGACAGTCTCATCTACACCAGGGCCATTTCCTCTGTCCGAAAACCTTTAGGAACCCTGTGGCTCTGATGAATAGGTCTCGGAGGGGATGGTCTGAGACAGGCACACTGACAGTACTTACCCGTATGCCCCAGTTCCAACTTAAATCAAGAGTGAATAAGAACTGGGTGGTGGTGGTGCACACCTTTAATCCCAGCACTTGGGAGGCAGAGACAGGCAGATCTCTGTGAGTTCAAGGCCATCCTGGTCTAAGGAGTGAGTTCCAGGACAGCCAGGGCTACACAAAGAAACTCTGTCTTGAGGGGCAATAAAGAAGAGTAAACAGGAATGGATGAAGTCGACAAATGCCTCCATTGCGCATGCTACATACCTGTTTTCTGATCAGTCAAGGGTCCATGGGAGAAAACTGTTGACCCATTTGGTGGTGGAAACAACTGAGGCTGAAGTGACTGACCCACTGATGAGAGGCAGGATTAGAATTTGAACCCAACACTGACTAGCTCTAAAGACCCTGCTTTAGTCTCTGTAACTATGCTCAGACAACGCCACCTCTCCAGACTTCCTCGGCTACAAACAACAAGGAACTGAGAGGACCAGCCCTCTGGGTAGATTGAGAAGGAACACTCTAGGTGGGGCAGCCATCGTGGCCAGGTGGCCGGTGGTGTGTGTGTGGTGTGTGTGTGTGTGTGTGTGTGTGTGTGTGAAAGAGAGAGAGAGAGAGACATGATCTTCACATCTGAAGACGACTGGCTAAAGAAGCTCTTCAGCTGGAGAACCAACTCTCCGCGGGCTGGAGATGAGGCGGAGCCTGTGAGTCACCATCCTCTGTCTGCCACCTAAAGGACAGGGATAACCCCTGCCTGCCCCCCAGCCCATGCTCTCCACCCTCAGGAGTGTCCGTCCACCAGACCGACACACTCGGAGTCAATCTGGAGTACGTGCTCAACCACACAGACTCCACAAACAATGCAGGGAAATAAAGTTCTGACAGGAAACGTCATCATATTGACTCACGTTAGGCCCATCCATAAAACAACTGGGGTACCTGGGCCAGCTCGGGGCACACACCCGGGCCTCTCTCCTGAGCCAGGAGGAAGTAGGTGCTGCTGAGGGCAGGACAGCTACCCCTGGCTTTCTGGTCGGGGTTCTGTATTATTCGTCAAAAAAGGAAAAAAAAATATTTTTTTAAAAGAATGAGTCCCAGGTCATTGTGGTCTCCATGCCTCGTCTCAGAGGCCTATTGCAAAAGCCCCTCTTCAGACCAAGGAGTTTTGCAAGCCATTTGCCCTGTTCAGGAGAGAAACATGGCCCTCTCCGGGGACCTGTGTCTTCATCTGTCCTCCTTGGCAAAATGGGCCCTGCTGTGGCCTTGATCCAAGTCTATTCTCAGATGCGGGAGGCTGCACAGCGCAGGACTGAAGTGCGCAATGCATGCAGTTACCTAGGACCTCGGATTCCTCATCTGCAGAGTGGGAATGAAGCAAGAGCCCAGGTGCTGATCGCTCGGCACCACACGCCCTTTCCTGACCTTTCCTGAGCAACAGCCTGGAAGCACAGCCTGGGTCTAGAGACTGCCCTGCCTTTATCCAGAGAGCTTGGGCTGACCCCTCTCTGCCGTGACCTCATCGGGCAGCAGTGGCCTGCCGGCCTCCCAGGCTGTGACGCGACTGTAGGAATGTCTTTTCCCTCAGGCTCCGGACACTGACCTGGGAAGGATCTGAGGACCAAGGTGGTATATCTGCCAACTGCCATGGCACCCCTCAGCTATGCAATGGTCATTTTTCTGTTCTGGAATTCAAGCGACTGAGAGTTAAGGCGAGTCTGTGTCCCCTCTTGGTGGCTGAGACTTGAGCTGGTAGCTCTGGGTGGAAGACACTAGAGGTACAGCAGGTAACTTCCTGTCCTTTGAGAGTGCCAGGCCCCAGTCCTGGCACGGCTTTGGAATATCGCATGCCCCTGGCCATGCCTAGTACTGGTTAGACCTTTGTGTGATAACACGCTAACCCTGCTCTCGCCGTTGATTGCCACACGTGGAGGCCAAAGTACCCTCTCAAGACCATGCTCTGAACAAGCCACTTCCCTGCTCCGGCATAATAGCCCAGACTCCTTGATTTAGCCCGCAAGTTTCCTGGAATCCTGGCCTCTACTGAACTTACCAGCTTTCTGCCACCGTGCTATAGACTCATCCGCGCAGATGCAGGACCCTAACCCTAGCATGGTTTCTACCTGGTGCCTCATGCTCTTTTCATCTTTCTGGAATATTCCATTGAACTTATATTTACCCATCAAGGCCAGCTCAGATGTTTCCCTTTCTATAAAGGCAGCCCTAAACCATTGTCCAAAAATGTTCCTTTCTCCTCTGCTTCCTCACATGCCCTGGGCATGGTCCCACCTCCTCTGCTGCCTTAGATTCGCACCAGAAGCGCAATAGGATAAGGCCTTGGTCTGCTTTGTCATCAGCCTCCCAGGCTGCAGGTTAGCCTAGAGATCAGAGGTATTGACTGTAGGGAGACGGGCCTGGAGAGGGTGTTTGCAGGCCTGGCGCTGATCTCCTTCTGAACTCCTCCTACAGGAAGTGGCAAACACTGATGCTCTCCAGTTTCTTCTTCAAAACCTTCTTCAGCACAGAATGCTATCCTGAGGCTGGAATGTTCCTCAAAATCCAAGCAAGGTGTGTGGGGCTGGGGAAAGAGCTGTACACAGTTGTGGGGAGGCGAGGGGTGTCAGGGCTCGGGCTGGGTCGTACCCTATCCTGTCCAGCTCTCAGGAGGCCGTGCTGCTCCTACTCCCCTGACTGGGAGTCTGTAAGAGGGCGGCAGTAACTGACTTTCCAGGGTTAGGTGAGACTGTAGAGGTCAAAGGTTGTACAGACTCCAGGGGTCATTTTCCACATGTTTCAAGCCTTCCGCTCTGGACTTTTTCTGTTCATGTGTGTGTCTGTGTGTCTGTGGAGGCCAGAGGGTCAATCTTGAGTTTTGTTCTTTAAGTGCCAGCTCCCCGCCCCAATCCTTCCTCCTCCTCCTTCTCTTCCTCCTCCTCTTCCTCCCCTTCTTCTGTGTCACCGGTGCTATCTGAACTGGAACTTGTAGTGTAGACCAGGATGGCTGACCTAAAGCTCACAGAGATCTGCCTCCCTCTGCTTCAAATGTGCTGGAATTAAAGTCATGCACCACCACCCCTGACCATTTTTTTTTCTCTTCTTCTTATTTTAGACTTCATCTCTCACTGGCCTGAAGCTCGCCACCGTGTAGGCAAAGCCAGAGAGCCCCAGGGATCTGCCTGTCTCTGCCTTTGGAGACCCTGGAGTTACAAATCTCCCCCACCGTGACCAGCTGTTTTGTCTTTTAACTGTGGGTTCTGAGGGTTGCAATTGGGTCCTCTTCTGTGCAAGGCCAACACTACTGACTGAACTACCTTCCCAGCCCTGCTAGCTATCCCAAACACCTCACTGCCTCAGGCGTGTTCCTCCCTCCAACAGCGACTGAGCAAGCTGTCCCAGCATCAGGACTCTTGCAGAAGCTCAAACGTGCAGCCCCTGTCTACTGAGCCAGCGTCGCCTGGAAGCCCCATTAACTTGTTTGTCCACTGGGTCTGTGTGGCCAGCGCCCATGCCAGCCTCTGCATGCCTGCATTTTAAAAGGTTTTAATGTGTCACTGTTTAACTCTTCCAGGGGAGATATTTTCTAGGCGATAGTGATATTTTGTAAATAATATACTTATTTAGTATCGAGACGGTGGGGGAAGGCAAGGTCAGGAGGCAGCCAGCGAAGCTCCTATGCAGCCCAGGTCGGGTGGAAAGGGAAGAAGGCTCCTGAGGCCTGAGCAGTGGTTTCTAGGAACTACAATGGGTCTGACCAGGCAGTGTCTGGGACACTTCTGCGGACCATGACCTGTAGAGGCAAGTGTGAAGACATATTAAAGGAAATCAAAAACAAGTGGCTGAGAGATCCCAGCTGTTAAAAAAAACAAAGGCAGCCAGCCTAGGACTGCACAATCAGCCTCCCCACGAGACCTCCCCTCCCAATCCAAGCACACTTGACTTTGCTTCACCTGACTTTCCACCATTAATACTTGCCTGCAGCTGTGGCATTGGTTTCGTTTTTTTTTTTTTTTTTTTTTTTTTTTCTGGGAGAGGATCACACGGAGACTAGACTGGCCTCAAACTCAATATGCATTCAAGGATGGCCCTGAACCCCTAATCTTCCTGCCTACACCTCCCAAATCCTGGGATTGCAACGATACACTCCTACGCCAGGGTAATGTGGTGGCGGGGGATGGAGCTCGGGGCAAAGAACCCAGGGAATATACTGTCTGGCTGGACCCAGGTGGGTGATCTCCACCTGAGAAAGTGGGGGACCAGAACAAAAGCAGGGTTTCCCAAGATTCGGATAACTGGGACTGGGTCCTTCAGCCTGTGACTTTCCAAACATGCTGTTCATGCCACAGGCTGCAGACGAGGAGCCCGTGGGCAGCAGCACAAGGAACAGAGGTGCCCTGCAGAGCAATAACTAGAGGAGTGGAAGCAAGCAGCGGTGGGATGGCCCAGCAGAGGGGGCATCTAAGGAGCAGTTAGTTAACACTACTCCTCAACTGGGGGACGGGAGTTGATGACCACAGGGGATTTCTTTCCCACTCAGTAAATATTCAAAGTAGTAGTTTCACTCCTTGGTTGTTGATTTGGCTGCCTAGTGGCTTGCATGCTTGTTTGGTCGGTTGGCTTGTTGATAGACTAGTGATTCAGTTGGTTGGTGGATTGGTTGGTCAGTTAATTGGTTAGTTGGTTGGTTAATTGGCTGGTGGTTTGGTTGGTTGGATGGTTATTGATTGTACAGTTGGTTAGTATTCCATTGGTTGGTTGGTTGATCAGTTGGTTAATTAGTTGATAGATTGGTTATTCAGTTCATTGGTTAGTTGGTTGGTTAGGTGTTCCTTTAGTTGTTTGTTCAGTTGGTTGTAGAAGGAGCTGTGGGCAGGCCTGCTTTTCATCCTGCCCGGCTCCCGCACAGCTAGCCTAACACCCGAAATAACAACACACAAACTGTATTCATTTAAAAGCTGCCGGGCCCATTAGTTTCTGCCTCTTATTGGCTAATTCTCACATCTTGCTTTAACCCATATTTAGTAATCTCTGTAGCACCACAAGGTGGTGGCTTACCAGGAAAGATTCAGCATGTCTGACCTGGCGGCTGGCTCCATTGCGTCTGGATCACTTTCCTTCTTCCAAGCATTCTGTTCTGTTTACTCCGCCTACCTAATTTTCTGTCCTATCAAAGGGCCAAGGCAGTTTCTTTATTAACCAATAAAAGTAACACATAGACATCATTTCCCTCCTCCATCAGTTGGTTGTCTAGTAGTTTAATTAGTTGATTGTACAGTTGGTTGAGTGGTTTGTCTGTTGTTCAGCAGGTTAGTTGGTTGTTTGACTAGTTAGCTGGTTTGTGACTCAGCTAGTTGTTTGGTTGATGGGTGGGTGGGTGGTTCATCTGGTTGGTTAGTTGGTTGGTTGGTGGGTGGGTAGGTAGGTTGGGGGATTATCAATATAGACAAATATTAGGTTCTGTTGCTTATTTGAAGTATTTTCGGTACTTCATGGCTTAAGAACATTCCATCAGAGGCTGGGATGTAACCTAGTGGCCGGGCACTTGCCTAACACATAAAAGGCCATGGTGTCCATCTCCAGCACTACAAAGAAAACAGAGGAGGTGTGGCAAGAGTGGGGAAAATGGAGAGGGCCAGGGCAGCCGTTCCAGAACCTAATCTGCCTCCCACTTACACACAAACATTAGTCCACTGTAGAGAGATTCATCCGGGCCCCCTCTTACAGCCCTGTATCTGTGCCCCCTCTTACAGCCCTGTGTAGACCATTTGATGATGTAAACTCCTTGTCAAAGTTCATGCAGTTTGTCCACAAAGGAGTTTTAGTGCCATGGTTATGGATATGGTAGGGGGCTACCCACCAGGGACTGTGCACATCACACATACACATACACACACACATACACACACACACACACATGCACGGAACTAACTGGCTCCCCTGCCTCACCATGAGCAGGCTGGAGGCACCTAGAAAGCTCTCAAGGTCTCTGGGCTGCCAGGCATGCCTCCCAGTCTCCATCAGGTCTGGCCTTTGCTGATGGCTGGCGATAGGGCTCCTCCATGGGCCAACCTCCTCTGCCTTGCTTTTCAGCAAACATTCCAGGGGTGTTGGTCAGCCTGTGGTTAAAGCAGATTGTCATTCATTTCATCTGTATCACAGCCTGGAAGCAAAAAAGCAAAACAAACAGAAAGCTGTGGGAAAAAAAAAAAAAAGAACCTAAATTAAGTCATAAAGGCACAGAGTGTCTGATTGAATTTGTGAAAACAGATTTGCTAATTCCTTTGTCTTCTGTGCTGCGCAGGAGCCAGCATGGAGGCGGCACACTCTTCTGATAGGAAGACCAGGGCAGCTCCAGACTGTTTCTGCCTTTCTGAACTCTGCTGGGTCCTCCATGTCTCTCTAGAAGGAAAGGGTCCAGTCTGCACAAAAGCAAATAGGGCCTAAACTGCCTGCAGGTTCCCAGGCTGCATGGTCACCAGGCAGGCACTTTGAAGAGAACCCTTTCACCCAGCAGAGTCCCAAGCTGAGGGGTCCTGGGGAGCCGTGTTGAGGATGCTATGAGCCAGAGTGGGCCTAACAGAAGGCCTGCCTCTCTCCTGTCAGGGGCCAGGCCTGTGTAGGCTGCTTACATCTGTCCCTTTATCCTCAGAGAGAGCCAATGGGGTAGCGCTCCTCGAGTGGCCTTCTTTCTCTGCAGTTCCTCCATGAACCATGACTGGAAAACATTCAGGGCAAAGGATGGCATCTGTTCTGGACATACACAGATGTTTACCCATGTGGTTGTTCCCTAAACACGGTAGATTGTCCGTCCCTTCAACACGTGCACCGCATTCAGCATTTCATGTAACCAAGCAGATTTAAGGGTCTCAGGAAGAAGTCCACAGGCTCCATGCAAATACACCTTAGTACTACGCAGAGGGTGTTGGAGTCTCAACTCCATCCCAAGGATGTGGGGGAGGGGAGGGCCTATCCTCCTCTGTCAGAAGAACTACATGAAGCTTCAGCAAGTCACCCTGTGCTTGGGGTCACTGTGCCTGGGGTCAGAGCAGGCTGTGAGTTCTGCTAATAGCAGCCAGGGGCCCAACTCTGAGGCGAGCCGGCAGTTTTGAAAGAGCCCCCAGCCTTGCTATCCTGCTTCATCTTCCTACACCGGGGTTTCTCTATGTCTCACCAGCCTGTTGGTACAAATGAGTCACCTAGCCAGCCGGTAATCATCTCACTAGCCCAGCCTCACCCTGCCCCCACTCACCTGGTACTTTGGCACCCACTTCAGCACTTCAAAGAGCAGGAGTCCCTAAGATGTTCATGGACTCTCTTCCTTCAAGGTTTACTCCAGAGAGGGCGCTGTCAAGGAATCTGGCAGAGGGAGCCTTCAGGACCTAGAGAGATGGGACCCACTAGAAGGAGGGGACCAGGGCTCTGGTGGCCCCATGGTTGAACAACCTCACTGCTACCCCCACCCTCTGGGACCTTTGCTTTTCTTATCTCTAGGGGAGAGGGGTCCTTTTGGGTCTCAGTATGTCCTCCAAACAACTGCAGACTGTGACATGGGCCCTCGGTAAGACAAACTAATAGTTACACCACACCGGCCATGTACAGTGGGAAAGGGGATAAGGCTATGGTGGGAAGGGATACTCCTGGCTGGGGAGAAGCCTGTACCACCAGTCACACAGGACTTAACTGGCCAGGTTCTCTACTCTGGGCTTTCACTAGCTCTACCCCACTTGTTCCCCCAAGCCAAGTGGGGCAGGAACAAGCAAAAATTAGGCTCTGACCGAGCCACTGATCTGAAGTCACTAAGCTAATGAAGAGTGGGCTCCTGTAGAGTCAGATCTGAGGAGCACTCTTGGATGTGGTCTTTCTGGGAGACCCAGCACTGAGGAATCAGCTCGGCTCGAGTGATCTCCGCTAGAAGCCCTTGCTACACTGACTGCAGTTCTTAGGACAGGATCTCCCCACTCACGCTGTCAGCAGCACAGGAATTCTCTCAGTTCCAGCAGCTCACTCTGGAGCTGGGGATGCGGCTCCGCTGGTAGAACACATGCCTGTCATGTTCGAAGCCCTAGATTCTGTCCCTAGCACTGCATAAAGTAGGCGTGGGATGCAAGTCTGTAATCCCAGAACACGGGAAGCGAAAGCAGAAAAATCCAGAAGTTTAAGGTCATCTGCACCTACTCAGGGAGTTTGAGCCAGCTTGGCTACATGAGACTATCTCAGAAATAGGAGACACACACACACACAGAGAGAGAGAGAGAGAGAGAGAGAGAGAGAGAGAGAGAGAGAGAATAAACATCGACGAGGTTGGGTGACCTTTCTATCCTGAGTGACCATTTCAGGGGGAACCAAAATGCCCCATCTCCTACTTGTGTCTTGTAAGTTTTACACACAGTAGGTGTTCAGTAAACATTTGGGAACAAATTCAGGAAGTGGTTCCTCTGGCTGTGCTGTGTATGCACACAAGTATGTGTGCGTGTGTGCGCACGTGTGTGTTCTTATGTGGAGGTGTTGGCACACGTGTGCCACAGTGTACGTGTAGTGTGTGTGTTCTTGTATAGGAGTGTTGGCACATGTATATCACAGTGCACATATACTGTGCGTATCTGTATGTGTGTGTGTGTTCTTACATGTGAGTGTTGGCACATGTATATCACAGTGCACATATACTGTGTGTATCTGTGTGTGTGTTCATGTATGTGTTGGCACATGTCTACCACAGTCCACTTACAGAGGCCAAAGGATGAACTTCAGGTGTTGGTCCCACTTTTCTGCTTTGTTTGCAACATAAACAATCTCTTTGTTCTTGCACAAGCCAGGCTAACTGGCCTTCCGTTCATTCCCCTGTCTCTGCTTCCCATCTCCTAGCTGGGATTGCCACCATTCAGGCTATCACTTTTACATGCGTGCTGGAGACCTGAACTCAGCTCTTCAGTCTTGTGTGCCAGCCCAGTGGGCCTTCTCCCCAGCCCCTTCTGCTGGTCTCCAGCAGACGTCAGTGTCTTGGATGATCTTGTAAAAGCCTAAAGAACTGCACTCTAAGAGACTGGACCACCTGCCTGGCATGCAAGGGGCCCTGGGTACCCTCCCCAGCACTGCAAAGATACCTAAGGAAAGAAACCAAAATAACATACATGAAGATACCCAATGTTCCAAGGCCTTGCAGGCAGCAAGAGTGTGCCCCTTATACCTGCCTTTCTTTGCATTATGTTTTGACTCCAAAAAATGTCTTGAGGCCAACTGTGGTGGCCCAAGTCTTTAATCCCAGCACTGAGGCAGAAGCAAGCAGATCTCTGGGTTTGAGGCCAGCATGGGCTACAAAGCAAGCTCCAGAACAGCCAGGGCTACACAGAGAAATCTATCTGGGGCTGGGGGTGGGGGAAATTAAGAGGCTTGAGGCTGGAGAGATGGCTCAGGGGCTAAGAGCACACACTGCTTTTCCAGAAGACCTGCATTTTGTTCCTAGCATCCATATCAGGTGACTCACACCTGCCTGGAACTCCAGCTCCAGGTGCAGCTACCCTCCTCTACCCCTCCTCCCACCATGCTGCACTCGCACGCCAGACGTATCTACTTTATTTTCTTTATTATTTATTTTCTAATTTTTTAAAAATCTTGTTTTAAAATAGAAGTTTCCAGATGTGGTGGAGCACGCTTTTAATCCCAGCACTCAGGGAGCAGAGACAGGCGAATCTCTGTGGGTTTGAGGCCAGCCTGGTCTACATAGCAAGTCCCAGGCTAGTCAAGGCTACCTGGTGAGACCCTGTCTCAAAACCAAGCAAATCAGTCTTTTCTGATTGAGGGGGTTGGAGACGATCGGAGCTGGAGTTTGAATTCACATTTCCTCGGATCCCAGAGAGGAAGAACTTTTATGTTATACATTAGTCACTTCCATGGCTTCTTCTGGGGATTATCTGTTCCCAATTTACTAATTTACAGCGAAAAATGTCACTGCCAAAGGGACCGGATACATGTGTCCTGCTGCCAGCACTTGAGCTCCCTGTAGGCACAGCACAGTCCACAGGAAGCCAAATCAAATCAGAGTGATGCTTGGTAGGCAAGAGGCTCAGGGGTGGGGGGCTGGTGAGGAGACCCCAGTGACTAATGGCACCCGAGACCTCCCTGCCTTTATCCGCTACTTTCTTGCATGTCCAGCCTCTCTTCAGACGGACCTTTGAGTATTGAAAATATGACTGTAGGTGCATTCCTGTAAGCCCAGCACTTACTCCTCCTCTCTGAGCAGGAGAACAGGTAGGTGTCCAAGGCCAGCCCAGCCCCAGCTAAGTAAGGGGTTTGGAGCCAGCCTGAGCTACACAGAACTCATCTCAGAATAAGGATAAATGAATACAACCACACTCAGAGCAGGCCCCAGTCGTCCTAGCTGCTCAAGAGACTGAGGCAGGAGGATGGCTTGAGCCCAAGAGTTTGAGAACAGCCTGAACAGCAGAGCCAGAGAGGGGCAGAGGAAGGGGGGAGAGACAGAAGATGATGGCAATGCAGTCACTTGGGGCTCTCTCTGGTCTAACACACCCCCACCCAGCCCCTTTTTTTTTCCTTTCTGGTTTTATTACTTAAAGACGGGGTCTCACTCTGTAGCCCCAACTGGCCTGGAATTCATGTCCGTCTCGCATCTCTTCCAAGCCATGAGCCTGACCTCTCAGAGGATAAACTTAGTCCTCTTTGCCTCCTCAGCTGCACAGCCATTTCCAGATCATTTATAGAGTACAGCTGATACCTTCGGGGTGTCAGCCTTCCTGGCTGGTCCCAGTCAGAAGTAGTGGTGGGGTCTGTGAAACCTGATGCCGTGTTCCTTGCACAGAAAAATTGTGTACTCAGCGCCTGTAGATCGCCTTTCCTTGGTCTCCAGACCGCTCTCTGACCTCTGCGCGGTTAAGTAAGACTCACTGTGACTGAGGCCTTGAGCGTGCAAAGGGAGGGGGAAGAATGAGAAGAGCCTGACCAGCATGAAGTTCTGGGTTCAAATCCCAGAACCACAGAGAGGGGAGGGACCAGAGAGGGACTCTGGGAGGGGGAGGACTGTAAAGGGCTATTCACAGAGGAGGGAGGAAACAGGATGTGGGGTGGGCAAGCCTGAGGCCCTCTGGCCTGCAGCTCCTAACAGCCTCTTCCGCAGGGCCCTGGGCCCTCTGGCTTGTTCTCCACCCCAGGCCGCCACAGCCCAAACCAGTCTGAGTCACTCCCCCTCCAGCCTTCCAGGTGTGCTTTTGTGTAGAGATCCAAATTCCTAAGGACACCAGGTGAAGCCCTTCACAGAGGCCCCAATTCTTCCTTCCAGGCTCAGAGACTTCGATTCCAGTTCTGGTCAGCCACAGCTTTGGTTCTCAGATCCTTTTGGCCTGTCTGGGCCTGGCTCCTCATCTGTGTAAGAGGCGCTTTGGGTCCTCTGTCTTGCAGGGCTGTTGACTCTGTAAAGGGGTTTTCTGATGATGAACCACGCAAGCAGTGTAATAACAGTACAATGGCGTCGATGGTGCGTGTAAATATGATTACTCCTGGGCTGGCGGGAGGGCCTCGGCGGGTAAAGGCACTTGTAGCCAAACCCGACCATCTGGGTTCAATACCCTGGACCGACTGTAGAAGGAGAGAAGCAATTCCTGCAAGATGTCCTCTGGCCTCCCACGTGAGCACTCCCACACACATTCACAGACACATAAAAAATAAATAAATAAATAAATAAATAAATAAATGAAACTTTAAGATTTTAATATAATTATTTATATTCAAATATAAATATAAAAACTAAAAACTTGAAGCTACTTGAAGCCCCAATCAGGAAGCAAGGGTGGTAGCCATGACCCCTCTGGGGCAGAATTTTAAAGTCCAAGGACATAGTATACTCTGTCATGCAAAGCCTTATGGGGCAGTGAGGTAAACACAACATGATGACCAGGCAGGGTACAGCTCAGGTCTGAGCTGTGCTACCTACCCTACAGCTAGCTGTGTGACCTACAGCAAGTTAGGGACCACCTGCTGTCCCTGAGAGCTACTGTGGAACACGGCAGCACTGGGAAGGTGTGACTATTGCAAGCCCGGTCCTCTTAGTCACAAGGATCACGAGCTGTGTGGGAAGAGGGACTGGACAAGAGGTGGGTGCTGGCCCTCTGAGCACCAGTTTTTTTTTTAATCTAACAATGCAAAAAGGGGAAACTGAGGCCTCCTGCGACAAGCATGCTGGGTGTTCCATGAGTGTTTGTATCTGTCCCAGCCTGACAAGGGGCATAGACACCAGCTCCATGGTCTTGGCAGAAAGCATGGCATTTGGCCCGCTCTGTAGACAGCTAAGGCAGGAGCTCAGAGAAGGAAAAGAGTCTGAGAAAGGTTCCGGAACACGTGACCGGCTGCTTCTCCCATCAGCAGCTCTTAAACAAACAGCATGCTTCCTCTGCTTGCAAGTCCTAGGGACCGCACATGAGGAATTTTTTTCTCTCCTCCTTTTTTTTGCTGATTAAGTTCCCCAAAACCCCCTTAAGAATTTTAATAAGAAATGCAAAAATCAACAAAAGTGCAGCAAAGCCTTTCCTGTTATTAAATAAGGGAAAGTAAATATTGCAGATCGGACATATTTCATAAGAGGATGTTATGTTTGGGTGGGAAAAAAATGACAGAGAAAAGAAAAGGCTAATTTGCTTTCTGGCAAATATGTCTTTGCTGAAATTTGGTTTCAAATCTGATGACTGGGGCATTATCAGTGGCTTTCCTGGAATTTAGGCCTTTGACATATGAGGTGTGTGTGCTCCAATAAGCAGGAAAACTGGGGTTTGGACTTCTGTCCTGTGAGCACAGAAAAGAATTCTTTAGTCACCCAGGAAATTATGAGCCTTCAGGGGCTACATGGTCACAGCAATCTGAAACAGAGAACAGCTGAGAGAGAGGAAGCAAGACAAACATTCTGTATACCACCTTTTAAGACTGAGGGGTTACGTCCTAAACTGACACCAGTACAGTCTTGACACAGGGAAGAGGACCTGCTGCTGCTGCTGCTGCTGCCACCACCGCCGCTGCCGCCGCTGCTGCAGAACAAGGCTTTGAACTCTGCCTCTGCTTTGCTTCTCTGTCTTACCTCAGGTAAAATGCATAGCTATTCTCACTCTCGCTTTTCTCCTCTTTAAGAGGGAGAAGCATTCCTGGCTGACTGCTCTTGCAGAGGACCCTGGTTCAGTTCCCAGCGCCCACATGGCAGCTCGCAACCGTCTGTAACTCCAGTGCCAGGAGGCTCCAACATTCTCTCCTGGTTCCACAGACACTGCATGCGTGTGGTGCACAGACACACACATGCAGGCAAACACCCATACACGTAAAATAAACCAAACAAACCCCGAAAGAATGAAAATGAATGAGTTGAGTGAGCGAACCCCACTACTAAGAACAGTGAGGCGAGCACACGGTGCTGTCCTGGTTGCTATGGCGGAACTCCTGGTGGAAGCAGCTTCCCGGAGGAAGGGTTTGTCTTTGCTCACAGTTTCAGGGATTGTGGTCAGGCCTGTGCTGGGTGCCTGCAGCTTCTCACACCACAGTAGATTAGAAGGCAGGAGCCCCATGAGCCACTTCTGCTAGCTATGCCACCCCCTAAAGTGCCATGGCCTCCCAAAACAGCCACTAGGCAGAGGCCGCATGCGCAAGTACACGAGCTAGCGTGGAACACTACACCGGCAAAGCCTAAGCGTAAGGAATAAAAGAGGAGAAAAATAGGCTTCTGAAGGCAACACTCTCAGCGCACTATGACAAGTGGAAAGGGGGAGGGGAGGCATGTAAGAGAAAAAGGTCACACAGCCAAGCACCTAAGAGTGGAATGCGCTCTGAGGAATGAGTAAGAGGTGACATCGCTGCTACACATGCCTCATTTATCCAACAGGCATACCTCGGCTGTTGGGTCTAGCCTGCTGCACGTTAAAGCCGTACGCTTTAGCCTGCTACACACCAAGGCTGCATGGAACACCTTGTTACATGATGGGGCTACATGATCTAGCCTGCTACACACCAAAATACAGCCTGCTGCCTCCATCTGCCGCTGACCGAAGCATCATTATGCGACACCTGGGGTCACGTGACTGCCTCTTTCTCTGTCCTGAGCAGCAGAACACTGACACTGTGATTTGGCATGCTGGTCAGCACAGTCCTGGAAAACAAAAAGCAAAAGTGAAAAGTGAGTTTACTTTCCAGCTGGAGCACCTGGCACAAGAAAACGGGTGCCGCCCTGCAAGGACACGTGTTGAGAAATGGTCCGCGTGACCACGGCTTCAGAGAAAATGGCCAAAGCAAAGGACAGAGGGCAAGGGGGCTCAGGGTGTGGCCGCTGCCAGACAGCAGCTTACAAGATAGAACTATATGGTCCTGGCTTCCTCTGTCCTTTGTGTGTCGTCCGGTTCCCCCGTCCCCACCAGAGTCCTGATGGTCTCACCAGCCACATCCATCTCCCCAGAAGGAGTGACAGAAGCAAGCGGCGGGGGGGGGGGGGGGGGGGGGGGGGGGGGGGGGGTTAATCTGGGCCCTGGGAATGCTTGTGAATGGGACCTCACCAGCTACAAATCTCAAAGTGTGTTTGTAGGACCAGAACTGGGTCTTGTACTTCCCAGCTATCCTCAGGCTTCAGAATGCTGTTGCTGCCTTTAGAGCCCAGACAAGAAAGCCAGGTTTGGTGGCATCCTATTTGAATTTTACTTCCCTAAAGTATCCTTTGTATTTACATAAACAATAGAAGAAATAATACGGCAATCACTCGTATACCTACCACCTGGTTTATTACCATGGTTCATGCTTGTTCTGTTCCTTATTTTAAGAAATAAAGTATTAGAAACAAAGTTAAAGTCCCTTTATCCGCCGGCAAGTACCATAGAATACTGGGCATTGATATGTGAACATATCTTTTTATATATCCAGTGTGCAATGTTGTATGTTTTAGTTTTCAAAAATAAGATGTATATTATCTTGCTTTTATCATATATTTGAAATTTGTCTATCAATATACTTCTGTAGATACATATTAATAACAGTTTGGGTTTTCCTGCTGCACAGTATTCTACTATATGTGTCTATGGTACATTTTATGAACGTGCCTTTCCTTCTAAGGAGGAACAATTAGGTTCTCTCTCTCTCTCTCTCTCTCTCTCTCTCTCTCTCCCTCTCTCTTTCTCTCTCTCGCTTTGGTTTTTTGAGACAGGGTTTCTCTGTAGCTTTGGAGCCTCTCCTGGAACTAGTTCTTGTAGACCACGTTGGCCTAGAACTCAAAAAGATCCTCCTACCTCTGCCTCCCAAGTGCTGGGATTAAAGGCATGGGCCACCACCAGCCGGCTGCCTCTCTTTTAAAAAGAAACAAACAAACAAAAAACCCTACATGTCACCCATTTTGATTTAAAGGAGTAAGGGGGCTGGAGAGGTGCATCAGCATGGAAGAGTTCGTGCTGTTTTTCCAAGGGACCTGAATTGCATTCCCAGCACCCACACCCAGTGGCACTCCAGCCAGTGGGTCCGATAGCCTGTTCTGGCTTCCCAAGAAGTTTGGCAAATACACACAGAGATGGCACTCACTGTTCTGTCCTGCGGAGGACTGGAGTACAAGTCCCAGCACCCACGTCAAGCAGCTCACAATTGCCTGAAAGTCATACACAGACACATATGTTGACACAGTTTTAAAAAAGAAAACCTTTGCAGCCAGGTGGTGGTGGCACACGCCTTTAATCCCAGCACCCAGGAGGCAGAGGTAGGCGGATCTCTGTGAGTTTGATGCCAGCCCGGTCTACAAGAGCTAGTTCCAGGACAGGCTCTAAAGCTACAGAGAAACCCTGTCTCGAAAAACATAAATAAATAAATAAATAGATAGATAGATAGATAGATAGATAGATAGATAGATAGATAGAAAAAAAAGAAAAACTTTGCATCTCTTTGGGTATGGACACACAAGTTTCTCTAAGAAAGTGACCCCACAGTAAGAGATATTTGATTGTTAAATGAAGCCATAAGATAGGTAGGTGCAACAATTCTGGGATCCAGCATCCCCTGTAATGTGTCCCCTCTGTGTGACCTTGGACAAGTCCTTCCAGTAAAACGGGTGTTGCGATCTCTAACTCGGAGGATCAGTGTCCCTCTAAAAAGCACCAGGAATGGACCAGGTAGCTTATTTCCCTCAATAGTACTACGGTGGTTTGGGGTTATTTTGGTTTGGTTTTTGCTTTCTGACAACCACGATAGACTGGAGGCTAGGCTGGATACCCTTCCCAACCAACCAGAACCTTGAGAGCTCCGGCCTCACCGCTCGCCACAGGGCTCCACTTCCTAACACGCAAGTTAAGGCGAACCTCTACTTCCCAGCTTGTGACATGGGCGTGTGGCCAACACGTTTCCCGCTGCACAGGCCTACATGGGTCTCTCCTTTCCTGCGGCTCAACAGATTCTCCCTCAAAGCTGTGAAGGGGAGAAGGCTCGCCAGCAGGGTGCGGCTGGGCCAAGTCCGGGGTTGGGTAGATTTGGTGTTTGCTCGTAGCACTGGCTGATTGGATTGTGGATGGTGCTCAGCCGCAAGGGAGGCCTCTACCTGGAATGGTTGAAATTTGCTGAAATACTGCCATCTGGTGGTCGCAATACAACACTGCAGGGCCTGGCCTCCCAGAAAAACAATGGGGCGACAGGGGTTGCCCAGCCCTGCTCAGAAATGCAGCCGGCTCCCCATTGTCTGCAGGGTAAAGTCCGAAAGCCAAGCCTGGAATTCAAGTGCCTCCACAATCGGCCCCGCCTTAACTATCCGGCTTTATCTCGGCTCCGACCTCCTGCCCTGGCCAGGTCCAGCTCCTCCCTGAACCTCCAAGCTGGGTCCAGTGTCTCACTAGGGCCAGCCCGGTGCCCATACTGCCATCAGCCCAGCTTCTAGGCCACCTCTTCCAGGAAGCCTCCCTGATCCATCACCACATCAAGGTCCCCTACTTTCCTTCCACCAACTCTTACACCGTCTCTTTCAACACTGAATGCTGTGTGTTGGATGCCAGAGCCAAGCCCTAGTGATCCACGCGGCCATTGAGATTGGGCGCCCATCTAACCTGCTCTGCTCCCAGCCACCTGCAACAGAGACAGAGGTGCTGGCACCCAGTTTGCAGGCCTGCTATGACAACCACATAATGGTCCCAGGAAAGGTGACAAGGATGGCTAGATAACAGGACACCCAGTTGATCTTGAACTTCAGGTTAGAAAATGGCTGAATCTAGACACCATATTGGGTGCGTGTAATCCCAGCATTTAAGAGGTGGAGGCAACATTAGAAGTTCAAGGTTATCCTCTACGTGCAGAGTTTGAAGCCAGCAACATCAGACTGTTTCAAACCCCTTCCCCTGACAAAAGAAGGGAGTAACAACTTTCTTTTTTCTTTCATTTTTTTCTTTTTTCATTATATTTAAAAAATTACATGATGATTCCATTCATGGCTCACATTAAGACTTAGAGGCAGAAGCAGGTGGATCTCTGAGTTCAAGGCCGGCTTGGTCTAAAGATCAAGTTCCAGGACAGCAAAGGCTACACAGAGAAACCTTGTCCGAAATAAATAAATAAATACTTTAAAAAAAAAAAAAAAAAAAAGACTGGGTTTTATGATTTTTAAAAAAATGCTGGGAGGTTCCTGGTGGCCGTAGGCAGGCAGCGGGCTCTGGGAGCAGCCAGTCCCAGGCAGAGATGGCTGCAGGTCCCTGCAAGATCCCCAGTGGGCCATGTGGCAGCAGGCAGCGGGCTCTGGGAGCAGCCAGTCCCAGAGAGAGACTGTTGCCGGTTCCCAAGCGGTGGCTGGTCCTGGGCAGGGAGACACATGGCAGGCAGGCAGTAGACAGAGACATGGATAGACAACATGTAGAGTGAGGTTGAATATTTATTCAGGGGGTATGGAGGAGGAAGGAAGAAGGGGGGGCAGAGAGAGAGAGAAGAGGAGAAAGAGACAGAGAAGGGGGGAAGCGGAGACGGAAGCACGTGTGTGCCAGGAGGAAGTTGGAGGGCAGGGGTCACCAGGAGTGGGCGTAACTTGCCTCTTAAAGAGCCGAAAACCATAACACTTGGTGTCCATTTCCATCTGTGTTTATGTTTATAATATAATAACACTGGCTTTTCTACTGTTAGAAGTGTTTGTTTTAGTCTATTAAAAAAATAGTTTGCCAGGGACTAGAGAGTTAGCAGCTATTGCATGCTTTCTTGGTAAATAAGGAGATTTATATCCTATCTTCAGATTCACAGTCTGGTATTTTTTTAAACTATATTAACATAATGTAAATCCTATGATTAGTTTAGGGCTAATTGTGAGTAGGATGAGGGCTCAGAGGTTAAGAGCATTGACTGGTCTTCCATAGGTTCTGAGCTCAATTCCCATCAACCACATGGTGGCTCAAAAACCATCTATAATAGGATCTGGTGCCCTCTTCTGGTGTGCAGGCAATGAGGCAGAACACTGCATACATAATAAATAAATACAACTTAAAAGAGAATAGTTTGCTTACCAAGGACTAAGATTCCACAGATCTCCCCTACCTGGTAAAACCTTTTTTTATGCAAAGCACTCCCCCACCCCACCCACGACACACACTTTGCCCTTTCCTTCCTTGTCTTTGCCATGGAGTCTTTCAAAACTAACCAATAGCAAAAGTCTGTGAGCTCAGACTCCAGCCAATGGAAAAGAGGCAGAGCCATCACCTGCTGTGAAGCTCCTGCTCCTACGTGCTTGCTAGCCTGGTGTGGGTCTTGGCACACCCTTTGTGCCAAAAAGAATCACACTGGCTGGGCGGTGGTGGCGCATGGCTTTAATCCCAGCACTCGGGAGGCAGAGGCAGGCGGATCTCTGTGAGTTCGAGACCAGCCTGGTCTACAAGAGCTAGTTCCAGGACAGGCTCCAAAACCACAGAGAAACCCTGTCTCGAAAAACCAAAAGAACCAACCACACTGGCAAGCTACTTTCGTTTCATTCGTGTGTCCCCTTATGCGACACCTAGACGATTTTCTGTTTGTTTCCACACTGCTCTGGAATTTTGAAATCGATCTCTGTGTGTGTGTGTGTATCTGTCTGTCTGTCTGTCTGTCCTCAAAATGAAGGCCTCACCTTTGCAGCCCCTCACAGATTCACACACACCCAGAGTCAGCCGTGTGCACAGGATTTCTTCTTACACTCCTGTGTTCTTCACTTGTGATTGGAGGGTTTCAAAGGCCATCAGCGGAGTGCTGAAGGGCCGCAGTGTTGCTCAGCCAGGAAATGCGATTTACTGAAGGAAACACGGCTCAGATAAGCCCTTGGCATGCATCAGTTACTTCACTGTTGGCCGCAAGTTCGGTGTTAATGAATCAACAGCAGATAATACAGAGGGTGGCTTTAAATAGAACCACCAGTACGAAACAGGGTAATATTGACCACAGGATGAAAAGGCTGTGATTACAGGTTGCCAGAAGCCAGCCCTGTGTTCTCTTGGGAGGAACAGGTCAATATTTGCCAACTTTATAGAATACACATGACTACCAAAAATAGAATCAACTACTACACAGTCGATATGAGTATGTGTGCTGTGTTACATGTGTATAATACATTAACAGACACACACTGGAATATCATGGGTGAGGCTTTACATGATGTTTGGGTTCTTGATTTCTTAATTTTTTTAATTTTAGATTTACTTCTTTTATGCATATGTGTGTTTTGCCTACATGTATGTCTGGGTACCATGTGTGTGACTGGGGCCAGAAAAGGGCATCAGGCCCCCTGAAACTGAAGTTACAGATGGCTGTGAGCCACCATGTAAGTTCTGCAAATTGAACCCACATTCTCTGAAAGAGCAGTCAATGCTCTTAAACGTCAACCATCTCTTCAGCCCCTCTTGGTTTTGTTGGGTTTTTGGTTGTTTGGTTGGTTATTTGGTTGGTTGGTTTGGCTTTTCAAGACAGGGTTTCTCAGTGTAGCCCTGGCTGTCCTGAAACTCACTCTCTAAACCAGGCTAACCTTAAACTCAGAAATCTGCCTGCCTCTGCCTCCCAAAGGAATGTTATAATCAAAGGCTAGCGCCTCTACTGCCTGCTTCACCTGCTCTTTGCCTGACCTTGAACTCACAGCCTCAAGGGATGCTAGCCATAAATAACTGTAGCCATAACTGTAGCCATAAATACACTCCACCAGGCCTGGGTAGGGGTTATTTTCAAATACTTCACCAAGGAAATCAAAGTTGGGATGTGAAATACTTCACCAAGGAAATCAAAGTTGGGATGAAAGAAACAAGCTATAAAAGGTTGGAAGTTTGAGAAATAAGTTTTACTTTGTTTTGGTCTATTTTTAATGGACCCCAAGGCCTCTGAATGCTGGGCAAATGCTCTACCACTAAGTCACACCCCAGCCCGAGGAGAAGAAAATTAAAGATGTGACCTTGAACTTGCTAAGCAGACCAGGCTGGCCTTGAATTCATAGAGATTTGGCTACTACTCCTTACCGAGCGCTAGGATTAAAGGCATGCACCAAGGTCAAAAACACTGATGACAACTTATGCTGGGGAGGTTGTGGGGGAAAGGGAACACTTCTGCATTGCTGGTGGGAATGCAAGCTGGTACAGCCCCTTTGGATGTCAGTGTGGTGATTTCTCAGAAAATTAGGAAATAAACTTTCTCAAGATCCAGTAATACCACTTTGGGGCATACATCCAAAGGATGCTCAATCGTGCCACAAGGACATGTGCTCAACTATGTTCATAGCAGCTTTGTGTGTCATAGCCAGAACCTGGAAACAACCTAAATGCCCCTCTACCTAAGAACGGATAAGGAAAATATGGTACATTTACACAGTGGAGTACTACACAGCAGAAAAAAAATAACGACTTCTTGAATTTTACAGGCAATATGGATGGAGCTAGAAAACATAATATTGAGTGACGTAACCCAGACCCAGAAAGGCAATAATCATATGTACTCATTCATAAGTGGTTTTTAAACATAAAGTAAAGAAAATCAGCCCACAAATCACAATCCCAGAGAACCCAGACAACAATGAGGACACTAAGAGAGTTGTACATAGATTTAATCTACATAGGTAGTAGAAAAAGACAAGATCTCCTGAGTAAATTGGGAGCACGGGGACCCTGGGAGAGGGTTGAAGGGGAGAGGAGAGGCAAGGAGGAGAGCAGAGAAAAATGTAGAGCTCAACAAAAATCAATAACAATAATAAGCATGCACCACACACCTGGCAGAGATTATCTTTTTACTGCTTTTACTCTTTGTTCTTGCTTTTTTAAATATCTTTTGTGTATTCTTTGACAATTTCATACATGTATACAGTATACCTTGATTAAAGCCACCCCCAACTCCTCCACACACACACTCCCACACATCCCTGCATACCCCCTGCTCGTTATCTTTTTTGGTAATCATCTGATCCAATGAGTACCATCTGCTAGAATGCTAACTGATCCTGTGGGCCTGATCATGTCCAAATCGTGTGTAAGTCATCATGAATGCCATGGGTTCCGTCAGGTCCAGAAGACAGCATTCACAGCCCTCTTCCCCATGTCTGCTCTCACCTTCTTCCCACCCCCAGCCCCCTTTTCCCAGTGTTTCTTCAGCCTTCAGCAGGCAGGGGTTAATATACATATCCCACTTAAGGCTGAGCACTCAATAGCCACTTGTTCTCAGCGTTTTGACCACTAGCCACTGCCCACTGGAGAACAGCGCTTCTCTGACCATGGGTGAGGGCAACACTAATCTATGGGTATAACCAAAATATGTAGTAGTTTGACATCCCCATTTAACAAGGCAGCCATAGTAGGTTTCCCCTTAGGCCCTCCAGGGACACAGGCTTTTGATCAGGTTTCCAGTACTAGGCATGAATTCTTTCTTGTCAGTTGCTGCCATAACCCTCATGCCCTTATTGCACCAGTGGGCACATCTTCCTGGTAGGTCATTATTGTTACACGCAGGGTTCATTACTGAATACAATCTCACATCATCTTGAGGAGGTCAAGGGCAGTATTTGGGGGGCAGGTCACTTCACACCTCATCTGTAAAAACTGATCTTGTGTTAGGCCAGTAAGGCGGTGAGCATCTTTAATTCCAGCACTGGGGAAACACAGATGCAACTCCGTGGGCTACACAGTGAGTTGCTGGCAAACCAAAGCTATACCGTGAGATTTATGTAGCCTCAAGTGAGAAAAAAAAAAAAAAAAAAAAAAAGCGGACTTGGGGGGGGGGGATTACTGTGAAGATCAAAGCGGGATATACGACTCCCGTAACCCTCCTCCATTAGATTCAGCGAGGTGGGGGGTGGGACGGAACGAACCAGCTGCTATACTGTGCGCAGGCGCGCTGCTCTGGGACGCGGCGGGTCGGCTCTGCGGCTGCGCAAACGACTGATTTTTTTTTTCTTTCTTTCTTTCTTTTGCGGCCTCACTGCTTGACGGCTGTAGCACCGCCCCCCAGGTTGCCCGGGTAACGGTGGGCGCGCGTGGTCGCGGAAGGTAAGGCTGACTGGAGACCGGGCGGTCCCATGTGTCCCCGTGTCGAGAGTGTAAGCGTCCTCGGGCGCGAGTGGGGTGGGGGCTGACTGCCACTCAGACGCCCATGGGCACAGCGTCCTGCGGGCAGCTGAGCACTCTGCTTGGCTGACAGGTGCCGGCTGCCCCAGACCCAAGCTGGTCTGCCTTGGCCCTCAGCCCGGGAGCTGTGTGTGCAGTGAGGAACACAGACGCAAATGGGTTTTCAAATGATGAGGCGCCCACGAGGGCCGAGGATGGGGCTGAGTTGGCAGCGTGTTTCAGTGCCCGGCACCGGATCAGATCGAGCGTGCTGGCCCACCTGTAATCCCAACGTTTGAGAGGTGGAGGCAAGAGGATCAGCTGTTTTTAAGGCCATCCTCAGCCACGTGTCAAGTGTGAAGTCAGTCAGGGCTACGTGTGGCCTCGTCTCAAAAATGAAAAGAAATAACTGATAAGAGATCACGGGTGAGTTTGTCATAGGGAAGCTTGTTTGGCACCGGCTCCAAGAGTGTTGGAAAACTAAATGCGCCTTCATTGCTTGTGCTTTGATTGACATTTTGGAGCATCTAAAAGGGGTTAGGCTGATCAGTGGGTGTGATGGTTCATGGTTTTGGCCCCAGCACGTGGAAGGCTGAGGCAGAAAGATCATAATGAGTTTAAAGCTAGCCAAAACTACATGGCAACACCGAAACTTGTAAATGTAAGTTAGGCTAGCAGATCAGGGAAGGATAAAGGACAGGCCTAGCTTTTGGTGGACAGAAATACGCTCTGTGGTGCTTTGACGCCAGGCATGCCCAGGTTTGGGAAGTGAAGAGGTAACAGGTACACTCAGCCCTGAGTCGCTTTGCTCACCTGTACAGGGGGACTAAGAATAATGCCCAGGCTGGGACTGTGGTGCCTTCTATAGAGAGTTTTCTTTGAATGAGCCAGGCCCTGGGTTCACACTCCAGCACTAGAAAAAAGCAAATTCCAGCCTTTCAGTCCTCCACAAGACTGACCTGGTCCTCCCAAGACATTAATGTGCATCGGACACATGAGCAATGTACTTCCACACCCCGCCTTCCTCTCTGCTTAGGCACCTACTTACTGCTGTTCTTTTGAGACAAGGTGTCACTCTACAGCCCAGGCTGGCCTGGACTCAGAACAATCCTCCTGTCTTAGTCTGAACACTAGCATTACAGGCATGGACCACCACATCAGGTCTTACCTCTTGCGTTCCCTAGTAACAGCACTGAGCAAATGGCTGAGCTCGGCTTCTTTATAGAATAAGGACAGTTCTCCAGTGCCATTTGTGTGTGTGTGTGTGTGTGTGTGTGTATGTGTGTGTGTGTGTGGCCCAGTCTGGAACCCTGGACCTGCTGACAATGGCTTCCATTGTGCCTTCACGTCGGGGTGTTCTGCCGGCGTGGCAACAGGAAGAGTTTCTCTCTCTTTTTTTAAGCTATTTTTATTTTATCCATGTGAATATTTTGCCCACGTGTGTGCTGCGCACCACATGCAAGAACAGAGCAGCCGCTTGCAGCATAACCTCTGTCAAGAAGCAGAGTGTGGCTTCTGGGTTTGCTTTTACCTTTTTCTGTGCTCTGAGACCCCTGTCCGTGGGATGGTGCCTCCCACATCCAGGGTTGGCCTTCCCATCTCAGCTTGACTAACCTGGACATGTCTGTCAGACTGACAGTCATCTAGTTACAGTGCTCTCGGGTAAGCCCTTCAGCTCCCTTCCCATGTAGCAGCCATGGT